>NC_038042.1:3139259-4339259 GCF_002211085.1 Panicum hallii
GCCCGCACCGGGATCGGCGGGGTAGAAGTGGCCAAAAACAATTTCCGGCTCACCTGCAACTTAGTTAAGAAATATAGCAACATGAGTACAAAGGTACTCGCAAGACTTACGCGAATAAATAAACAAGGAGTAATGCAAATGAGGGCTCACGAGAAAGCTTTAGGGTTAAGTTGATAGCATAAGCATGAACTTCCTAACCAAAACCTATTCTAGCAATCCTAGCATTTTTATTATCTTGCCCAACCCACCACAAAATTTTAATTAAACATTGACCAACCATAAAAGGTGGCATAAGCATCATAAACCACATGCGAACAAGATCAATACACTACGAAGAATTCGTCGAAACTTGAGCTTGCTCATAACCGAGAGCGCGGCAATTCGAATTGATTTATTAACCTTGCAAGGGTGTACAACTTTACCCACACGACACAAGGACCATGCGACTCACCCAACCGATCACGTGGGGTGAGGGGTACTCGCGTCAACCTTTCCCGACGAGTTCTAACCGTTGAACATCACGCCTAACTTGCGCGGAGAGTTACCTAGGTCCACCGGGGACACCCCTAAGGCTCTCTACAAAGCCCCACGGCCACGCATCTAGGACCGTGCATCAACGATTAAAACTAGAGGGTATTTGGTTTATCCACCCCATGAATGGATATGTGGTAGTACGATAAGTGCTCAATTTCCAAGGTCATCCACGGACGGTCCTTAATCGGTTTAGCGGACTAAGCCTCCGAGACTCCTTTCTCTAGGCCCTACCTTCCGCTCAAACCCCAAAAACACACTTCCAACTAGACCGATCCAACCAACAACCCGACACCGGATAATATGCTCAAGATAATCATAGGTGGTGAAACAAGTGATCCTATTCCAACTTTCCCTACAAGATATATACCAACTCTAAGCACAACTAAGCATTTAGTTAATTAAGTTGCAACTAGCTACATGTGCCAAGGACATGGATATACAAATCAAGGGAGGACATTGCATGAAAATAGGACCAACGATGCAATAGATAAGTATTTATCATAAGCATAGATACCCAAGTGAAATAACTAAATTTAAGCAAGTTAAATAGGTCAAGGAATCATGCTTAGCTGCTTGCCTTGGTTCTCTTCTTGCTCAACCACACACTCGGCTCCCGGCTCGGTCTCAACGAACTCGGCGGGCTCAACGGGTACGTCCTCCGGCGTCTCGGTCACTAAAATGCATGAATGAAATGTATGCATTAGGATGATGCCAATGATGTGAAAATGAGATGATATGCAATGATATAACAATAGAAGAGAAAAGTCACATCAACGCGAAGGCAATACCATCATGGCACTACATGCTCGATTACTAATTTAAATTCTAAGCCCGAAGGCAAACTCGCTCATGCAACAAATTAACAAGAACAAATCATGATTTAATTTCTGCACCTAGAGGATATCAAAATAAACTCATGAGAGTTGAGTTTGCATCAAAAACTTATTTGTAGAATTACTTATGATATTTACAATTTTCAGCAGCTAAACTCAAGATAAATCTTACAAGCCATGCAAAACATTTTCAAAAATCCTAATAAAATTACCAGAGGTACAAGACATGATAAAAAGGATAACAGAAGTGGTTTTACCATTTTATCAATTTTCTATCAAAAGATATTCATTTTAAAAGATTGCAGGCAGCAAAACTAAAAACACATTAAAAACCTATCAAACAGTACTGGAACAATTACACAACTAGCACTATGAGAAAAGCACTTTACAGGGAATATAACAAACTTTAGTTTGACATTTTTAGAGCTCCACAAGATAAGATTAAGGATTAACTTGGTTTAACAAGAATAATTTATAACTTAAAATACAGAACTCTAACATGCATGAACTTAATTTATCTAAGCAGATCTACTATAGAGGATTCAAACAAAACAAACTTCGCAATTTTTGGAGGCCTACAACAATTCCTATGCAATTAACAAGATCACATGAAATGATAAACGGGGAAACGAGGCGGCCGGCGCTAGATCCACCCGGATCTAGCACCCCTGGGCACCGACAGGTGGGCCCAGGCGGCCAGCGCGCGGCCCAGGCGGGGTCAAGGCCGGCCGCGGCCTTGACCCGCCACGAGGGGCGCCAGCACGCGCCCACGGCGCGGCCCGCGCGCGCACGCGGCGCGGCGCGGCGCGACGCGGCGACGGCCGGCAACGGAGGGCGGCAGGGGGGGCGCGAACAGGCGGGGCGACGCGCGCACGAGGGGCGCGGCGCGACGGGGAGACTCACCCGCAGCGCCGGCGGGCGGAGCGAGGCGGCGAGCGGCGGCGCGACGGAGCGCGGCGGCGGCGGAAGGAGGCGGTCGCGGGGGAGGGTGCTGCGGGCGAGGGGAAGGCCGGCGGGCGGGCGGAGCGAGGCGAGGAAGGTGAGGGGGTGGTGTGGCCGCGCGGAATTGGGCGGAGACGAAGCGGCGGCGGCGGATTGCGGCGGCGGCGCGGCTCGGACTGGAGGGAGAGGAAGAGGCAGGGGGCGCGCGGTTTGAAAGGGGAAGGAGGAAGAGGAAACGGCGAGCTCGGGGGAGGAGAAAAGGCGCGGCGCGCGGGACACGAGGGGGCGGCGGCCACGCTGGACGGCCCAGCGGCCGCCGGCGTGCCGCGCCGCGCGGGCGCCCAACGGGCGGGCGCAGAGGCGCGGGCGGCGCGGAAGGGGTGGCTGACGCGCGGGCCGGGCGCGCGGAGGAGAGGAGGAGGAGGAGACTGACCGGTGGGGCCGGGAGGAGGGGAAAAAAGGGAAAGGCAACGGTTCGACTTACAAATTCAAAAATGTGTACTTCCCGGGCTCCAAAATTCACCAAAATTTTACCAAAGCAAGATTAAATCATCAAGAACACAATGCAACAACAAGAGCTCAAAAATCTGTTATGGATTGTTCACAGAAATTCAAACAACATTGCAGTTTTCAAACTTTCCAAGAATTTTATGGCTCGGCAGAGACATCCAAAAATTGAATAAAAATATCCACAAATCACCATTTGAAATCTAGTATTTGAATAAAATATTTGGGGGCACAGTCACATATCAAAATTTAAACTTACTTCACAACTTGCACCTAATTCACACAAGAAAATGGATGGTCAACATGTAATTAAGTGCATATGATGCTCCATAATGCTTGGACGATGCTCATGATGATGTTGTTTAATTTTTAATCCTGTGCTTTTAAATTTTTGGGTCGTGACAATTCTCCCCCCCTTAAGAAAATCTCGTCCCGAGATTTGGTAGACAAAAGACGATAGAGCTTCGGGTGTATTAAGGCCATATTCACCTAGACAAGGTAACATCGAAGAAGGGATGTGCAAGGCATGGGTAGTGTGGAACGGTAGGACACCTTTAATTTCTCTTCGATTGTGATTGTGTACACATATAAGATATCTAGAAGGGTGAACTTCTTAAAGAAGGTTGGGTGCGGTGGGAGAAGCTTGAGGACTCACTCATTGGAAGAAGAAGTCGGGGTAGTCTTGGCGCAAACGATCCTCGCGTTCCCATGTGGCTTCGTCTTCGGAGTGATTGCTCCATTGAACTTTCACAAACTTCACCATGCTTCGCTTTACTTTCCTTTCCACATGATCTAGGATGGCAATAGGATGCTCTTCGTAGGTAAGACCCGCTTGGAGATTGAGTGATTCAAGGTCGATGGCGTCGGTAGGAACACGAAGGCATTTCTTCAATTGAGATATGTGGAACACGTTGTGAACGGTGGAAAGTGATTGGGGAAGATCCAATTGATAAGCCACTATTCCAATCCTTTTAGTGACTTGGAACGGTCCGACGAAACGAGGTGCCAATTTACCCTTGACCCGGAAGCGACGAGTACCCTTGAAAGGAGAGACCTTAAGATAGACATAATCACCGACTTTGAAATGGAGTTCACGGCGGCGACGATCGGCATATAGCTTTTGACGGGATTGGGCAATGCGAAGATTTTCGCGAATGATCTTAACTTGGTCTTCGGCATCTTTCACCAAATCCGGGCCAAAGAAAGGCCTTTCCCCGGATTCGGACCAATTGATGGGCGTTCTACAACGCCGTCCATAAAGAGCTTCAAAGGGGGACATCTTGATACTCGCTTGATAGCTATTATTATAAGAGAATTCCGCAAATGGCAAACAAGTGGCCCACTTCTTCTCATATACTAGAACACAAGCCCGTAACATATCTTCAAGGATTTAATTCACCCTCTCGGTTTGGCCATCGGTTTGAGGGTGGTAAGCGGTACTATAGGTGAGGTCGGTTCCCATGGCTTCATGAAGACTTCTCCAAAAGTGGGCAACAAATTGCGGACCACGATCGGAGACAATTGTTTTAGGAGCACCATGGAGACATACAATGCGAGTAAGATACAATTCCGCATATTGCTTGGCTCGGTAGGTAGTCTTGACCGGAAGAAAATGAGCCGATTTGGTTAAGCGGTCAACAATTACCCAAATAGAATCATACCCGTGAATAGTCTTCGGCAACCCGGTGATAAAGTCCATTCCAATATTTTCCCACTTCCAAGATGGAATAGGCAACGGTTGAAGGGTACCGGCCGGTTTGAGATGCACGGCTTTAACCCTTTGGCAAACATCGCACTCGGCGACATATCGAGCGATTTCCCGCTTCATGCGAGTCCACCAAAACCTTTGCTTGAGATCTTGAAACATTTTGGTGCTACCCGGGTGAATCGAGAATTGAGAATTATGAGCCTCGTCAAGAATTAAGCGCCTCAAGTTGTGATCCTTAGGCACGACAATACGTTTCCCAAAGAATAGGACCCCTTGATCATCATAAGAAAAACATTGAGCTTTACCCTCCTTCATGAGTGTACGAATTCGGGCCATACCTTTGTTATTTCTTTGAGCTTCCTTAATTTGATCATAAAGATTGGACTTGATTATAAGAGCACCGAGATGACCTTCCTTGACCATTCCTAATTCAAGTTTCCGGAATTCATCGCAAAGAGTATGAAGAGGAGGTCCCATGGTCAAACAATTGCATTGAGCCTTGCGGCTAGCGCATCGGCAACGACATTCGCCTTGCCGGGGTGATAGTGGACTTCAAGATCATAATCTTTGATTAACTCAAGCCATCGACGTTGCCTCATGTTGAGATCGGATTGGGTGAAGATATATTTAAGACTCTTGTGATCGGTGTAGATATTGCAATGATTCCCAAGAAGATAGTGACGCCAAATCTTTAGAGCATGGACCACGGCCGCAAGCTCCAAATCATGGGTTGGATAGTTTTCTTCATGACGCTTGAGTTGACGAGAGGCATAAGCCACCACTTGGCCTTCTTGCATAAGAACACAACCAAGACCGACGCGAGAGGCGTCACAATAGACATCGAAGTTCTTGTGAATATTTGGTTGAGCTAGAACGGGAGCGGTAGTAAGACGATCTTTAAGAGTTTGAAAGGCTTCTTCGCAAGCTTGAGACCATTCAAACTTGACCCCATTTTTCAACAATTCGGTCATGGGCTTGGCAATTTTTGAGAAGTTTTCTATGAACCGGCGATAATATCCCGCAAGCCCAAGGAAACTCCGAATATCGGTGATGCTTCGGGGTTGCTTCCAATCAAGAACATCTTGCACCTTGCTCGGATCGACGGCGACGCCATCCTTGGAAAGAATGTGACCAAGGAAGGATACTTTTTCGAGCCAAAACTCGCACTTGCTAAACTTAGCATAAAGACGATGCTTCCGAAGTTTTTGTAACACAATATGGATATGGTGAGCATGATCATCCCGAGTCTTCGAGTAGATAAGAATATCATCAATAAAGATAACCACGAAGACATCAAGTTCCTCCATGAAGATACTATTCATTAAGTACATGAAATATGCCGGGGCGTTGGTGAGGCCAAAAGACATGACGGTGTATTCATAGAGACCATATCTAGTAGAGAAAGCCGTTTTCGGAATATCTTCTTGACGGATTTTGATTTGATGATACCCCAACCTTAGATCAATCTTGGAGAAATAGCGAGCTCCCGATAATTGGTCAAACAAGATATCGATTCGAGGAAGGGGATACTTATTCTTGACGGTGACCTCATTCAACGGACGGTAGTCAACGCACATCCGTAGACTATCATCCTTCTTCTTCACAAAGAGAGCCGGGCATCCCCAAGGAGAGGAGCTCGGACGAATAAAACCCTTATCCAAAAGGACCTTGAGTTGCTCTTTCAATTCTCTTAGCTCATTAGGAGGCATACGGTAGGGACGCTTGGAAATGGGGGCCGTCCCGGGCATTAATTCAATAACGAACTCCACCTCACGATCGGGAGGCATGCCCGGTAATTCTTCCGGAAAGACATCCGGATACTCGCAAACCACGGGAATATCTTCCAACGCCGTGGTTTCGGTACCCGCCAAGGAATAGAGACAAGCTTTCTTTGTGGCGAGAGAGAGGAGAACCCTATCCCCGGAGGGGTGCAAGAGATCGATGGTGCGTGGCCCACATTTGATAACCCCATCATGTTTTCCCAACCAATTCATCCCAAGAATTACATCTAAGCCTAGCTTATCTAGGATGAGAAGATTGGCTCGAAAAGTGGCTCCCTCAATAAGAATTGGGACCTTATCTACAAAGTGCTTAGAGATGATTTCCCCACCCGGTGATTCTATGTGGTAAGGTTGTGGTAGGGTTTGCATTTGGAGTTTGCTATGCATCATGAACTTCTTGTTAATGAAGGAAAGGGTTGCTCCGGAATCGAAAAGAACGAGGGCGGGATGGGAGTTTATAAGAAGCGTACCCATGAGCACTTCGGCATCGTCCGGAACCTCTTCCGCGGTGGTGTAGTTGAGATGGCCACGCTTAGGAGCTTGCGATGGCTTGGCTCCTTGGCGTGGGGCTTGCGGTGGAGGGTTGTTCGGTCTTGGTGCATTGGAGGTGCCGCCTTGCCTTGGTGAAGGACAATATTTGGAGATGTGACCCGTGCCACCACAATTGTAGCACGGACCCCTTGGAGCGCCGCTTGGGTTGTTCCAAAAGGCATTGGCCGGCCTTGGGGGTTGTCCTTGAGGTGGTTGAGGATGACGTACCACCCACATCGGGCGCGGTGGTTGCGCACCCGGCGCGCGCGGTGGGGGAGGTGGCCCCACACGTGGGCGAGATGAGCTACCACCCGCCGAGGTAGGAGCGGGACGCTTGTGCTTAGCTTCGAGTCTCTTCATCTTGTGCTCGGCACGGATAGCAATATTCACCAAGTCGTTGAAATCATCAAACTTGGTGGTGGATAGCTTGTCTTGTAGCTCTTCCGAGAGGCCGTCATAGAACCTCTCCCGCTTCTTGGCATCGGAGGACACTTCATCGGGTGCATATTGTGATAGAGTGTTGAAGGCATTGACATAGGCCATTACATCCCGATGGCCTTGGGTGAGGTTGAGGAATTCCTTTTTCTTGATGTCGATGATACCTTTAGGAATATGGAAGGAGCGAAAAGCCGTCCGGAATCCTTCCCACGTGAAACGGTGATTGGCGGGTTGAGAAGCCTTCCAATTCCGCCACCAAGCCCCCGGGGCATCATGGAGTTGGTGAGCGGCGAATAAGACCTTGTCATGCTCATCACATTGGATGAGATTAAGCTTCTCTTCAATGACGTGAAGCCAAAAATCCGCGTCAAGAGGATCCTTGGAGCCACGGAAGATTGGTGGGTTGGTGCGGAAGAAATCCCCAAACTTGTTTACTTGCGGCTCCTCCCTAGGCGCTTGAACTCCAATGTTACCCAAGTTGCCGATGTGATTGACCAATTGCCCAAGTAGTTGAGTTTGTTGGGCAAGCACATCCGCGAAAGTGGGGTGGACGGGAGGTCCGGGAAGGTCGTTGTTGTTGTTGTTGTTGTTGTTGTTGTTGTTGTTGTTGTTGTTGTTGTTATTGTTATTCCCACCCGAACCGTTCCCGCGGTTCGCGCCGGTTCCCGAACGCAAATTCATCCTAGCAAGAATTTAAGATAAGTTAGCGACTGAGGAAGAAATGACAATCTTAAGGAGAACGATGGAATGATAAGGCGTAGATAATGACTTGACTTAAGATCGAGATTCGAACGGTAACTTATCAAGAAAATGTATAAATGTGACGAGTGTCAAAGATTTAATCTTCACCATTCAAAGTCACTAGGGCAGATTTAGAGCGCAAGGAAGACGGAAAATGATCACCCACACGATTTATAATTGTTATATGTATATGCGTGTATGCATGCAACATATGAGTGCAATATGTCGTCACCTCACATCGTTTCCACATGATAATATACGGCTCATATATAACTCTTAAGGAAGCACGCATGAAAACATTCAATTAACTCACATAATTAAAATACTAATAACACATCGAGGCATAACCATAATCATGCAATTAACTTGTCCTTAACTCACAAGCATCCAAAAGAGTTTAACCATCACAAAATGAGCGCGTTTTAACATCCTTAGCGCTTAATTCCACCTTACATCCACATTACCCCAAGTGCCTCGACCCTCCTACTAGCACTTGGACCAATGTGTGACTTTCCCTCTCACTAAACGATAAGCGAAACATGGATCAAAAGGGCTCCGGGAACCCCAAAAGACTAGCGCGGGTGGCGGGCACCATGCGGAACCGACGCACGGGCAACCCCATCGAAATGGGATTATACGGTCCCCGCGCCTCAGCCCAAGTACCCACCACATGCGGAAAGCGGTGCGACGGAGGCGCCTCCTCATGCGGAGTGTTCCGTGCCCAATCATCCATGATCTTCCTTGGCAACTTCATCGAACGAAGGTAAGGCTCCACTTGGTATTGGAGACGGACGAGACGACTCCTTGTCTCCTCCAACTCCCATACCAAACTCCGGTGCGCCATCTCGTAGGCGGAAATGGTGTCCGCCATGCACGTCTCCAGAGTGTACGGTCCCATCGGAGGCGAGACAACATGAGCAATGGGATCCTCCGGTCCCCTCACCGGAAGGTAGGTGAACAGAGCCTCCCAAAGCTCACGGTGCTCGTGGCGAAGACGGGCGATGGCTTCACGTGCCACCTCTTGAATCACCATCTGCACGGAGGTACCACAGGCGCGGAAGTTGTACCTCACAGCTCCCACCATCCACCTTGGCTCAAGGTGGAGGCTCGCCAAGTAGTCCACCAAACCAACACCACAGCCACGAGCATAGACCTCATACTCGGGCCGGAAAAAGTAGTGCGAGCTCCTCAACATCTCGTTGAGGATCGCCGGGAACCCGATCGTGTCCGGAGCGCGAGTCGCCATGATCAAAGTGGCCATCTATTCAATAAAACATAAGAAATTAAGCATATTTAATTGACAGGTGAAGCATTAGAGAGAATAATAGCTCTAAGACAAAGGGAGAAAGTTAGCAATCAATCCTTAAGTTCAAATTTTAGAAAAATAAATATTAATGCAAGTATTCAATTTTATTTCGCTCTCAACCCCTTTTTAGCAAACTTTTAAGTTCACTTTGTGGAACCTCGGCTCTGATACCCGCTGTGAGAACCGCCCAATTTAACACCATTTTAGACGAGTCGCCGGTCGTTATAATTAAGAGGAGAGCTAACACGCGCTCGCGCTTCGGCGTGCCACGTGTTAACCCACATCTAAATCGTGACGACCAACACGACATTCACCCAAAATGAGGCTAAATCCGGTAGTCCCGGTATGTGCTCCACCATATGCCCAAGATCATGCATATACACATACCGTTCACAATCTAGTATTTCGCCATTGTACCACAAAGAGTAATTTTAAGCAGCAAGTTCAAATTGAAATTACGGTTCAACACGAGTTACAAGCCTTGGGCTCACAATCCAAAATAAAAGGGACTTAGATCATGAAGTTTAGTGTGACAAGATAATTTCCCAAAAGACGAGTACGCAGCGGAAAAATAAAACGCGCAACGAGACGGAGTCTTGCTCAAGGACGCCGTCGACACCACAAGGACCTACTCCTCGCCCGCACCGGGATCGGCGGGGTAGAAGTGGCCAAAAACAATTTCCGGCTCACCTGCAACTTAGTTAAGAAATATAGCAACATGAGTACAAAGGTACTCGCAAGACTTACGCGAATAAATAAACAAGGAGTATGCAAATGAGGGCTCACGAGAAAGCTTTAGGGTTAAGTTGATAGCATAAGCATGAACTTCCTAACCAAAACCTATTCTAGCAATCCTAGCATTTTTATTATCTTGCCCAACCCACCACAAAATTTTAATTAAACATTGACCAACCATAAAAGGTGGCATAAGCATCATGAACCACATGCGAACAAGATCAATACACTACGAAGAATTCGTCGAAACTTGAGCTTGCTCATAACCGAGAGCGCGGCAATTCGAATTGATTTATTAACCTTGCAAGGGTGTACAACTTTACCCACACGACACAAGGACCATGCGACTCACCCAACCGATCACGTGGGGTGAGGGGGTACTCGCGTCAACCTTTCCCGACGAGTTCTAACCGTTGAACATCACGCCTAACTTGCGCGGAGAGTTACCTAGGTCCACCGGGGACACCCCTAAGGCTCTCTACAAAGCCCCACGGCCACGCATCTAGGACCGTGCATCAACGATTAAAACTAGAGGGTATTTGGTTTATCCACCCCATGAATGGATATGTGGTAGTACGATAAGTGCTCAATTTCCAAGGTCATCCACGGACGGTCCTTAATCGGTTTAAGCGGACTAAGCCTCCGAGACTCCTTTCTCTAGGCCCTACCTTCCGCTCAAACCCCAAAAACACACTTCCAACTAGACCGATCCAACCAACAACCCGACACCGGATAATATGCTCAAGATAATCATAGGTGGTGAAACAAGTGATCCTATTCCAACTTTCCCTACAAGATATATACCAACTCTAAGCACAACTAAGCATTTAGTTAATTAAGTTGCAACTAGCTACATGTGCCAAGGACATGGATATACAAATCAAGGGAGGACATTGCATGAAAATAGGACCAACGATGCAATAGATAAGTATTTATCATAAGCATAGATACCCAAGTGAAATAACTAAATTTAAGCAAGTTAAATAGGTCAAGGAATCATGCTTAGCTGCTTGCCTTGGTTCTCTTCTTGCTCAACCACACACTCGGCTCCCGGCTCGGTCTCAACGAACTCGGCGGGCTCAACGGGTACGTCCTCCGGCGTCTCGGTCACTAAAATGCATGAATGAAATGTATGCATTAGGATGATGCCAATGATGTGAAAATGAGATGATATGCAATGATATAACAATAGAAGAGAAAAGTCACATCAACGCGAAGGCAATACCATCATGGCACTACATGCTCGATTACTAATTTAAATTCTAAGCCCGAAGGCAAACTCGCTCATGCAACAAATTAACAAGAACAAATCATGATTTAATTTCTGCACCTAGAGGATATCAAAATAAACTCATGAGAGTTGAGTTTGCATCAAAAACTTATTTGTAGAATTACTTATGATATTTACAATTTTCAGCAGCTAAACTCAAGATAAATCTTACAAGCCATGCAAAACATTTTCAAAAATCCTAATAAAATTACCAGAGGTACAAGACATGATAAAAAGGATAACAGAAGTGGTTTTACCATTTTATCAATTTTCTATCAAAAGATATTCATTTTAAAAGATTGCAGGCAGCAAAACTAAAAACACATTAAAAACCTATCAAACAGTACTGGAACAATTACACAACTAGCACTATGAGAAAAAGCACTTTACAGGGAATATAACAAACTTTAGTTTGACATTTTTAGAGCTCCACAAGATAAGATTAAGGATTAACTTGGTTTAACAAGAATAATTTATAACTTAAAATACAGAACTCTAACATGCATGAACTTAATTTATCTAAGCAGATCTACTATAGAGGATTCAAACAAAACAAACTTCGCAATTTTTGGAGGCCTACAACAATTCCTATGCAATTAACAAGATCACATGAAATGATAAACGGGGAAACGAGGCGGCCGGCGCTAGATCCACCTGGATCTAGCACCCCTGGGCACCGACAGGTGGGCCCAGGCGGCCAGCGCGCGGCCCAGGCGGGGTCAAGGCCGGCCGCGGCCTTGACCCGCCACGAGGGGCGCCAGCACGCGCCCACGGCGCGGCCCGCGCGCGCACGCGGCGCGGCGCGGCGCGACGCGGCGACGGCCGGCAACGGAGGGCGGCAGGGGGGGCGCGAACAGGCGGGGCGACGCGCGCACGAGGGGCGCGGCGCGACGGGGAGACTCACCCGCAGCGCCGGCGGGCGGAGCGAGGCGGCGAGCGGCGGCGCGACGGAGCGCGGCGGCGGCGGAAGGAGGCGGTCGCGGGGGAGGGTGCTGCGGGCGAGGGGAAGGCCGGCGGGCGGGCGGAGCGAGGCGAGGAAGGTGAGGGGGTGGTGTGGCCGCGCGGAATTGGGCGGAGACGAAGCGGCGGCGGCGGATTGCGGCGGCGGCGCGGCTCGGACTGGAGGGAGAGGAAGAGGCAGGGGGCGCGCGGTTTGAAAGGGGAAGGAGGAAGAGGAAACGGCGAGCTCGGGGGAGAAGAAAAGGCGCGGCGCGCGGGACACGAGGGGGCGGCGGCCACGCTGGACGGCCCAGCGGCCGCCGGCGTGCCGCGCCGCGCGGGCGCCCAACGGGCGGGCGCAGAGGCGCGGGCGGCGCGGAAGGGGTGGCTGACACGCGGGCCCGGGCGCGCGGAGGAGAGGAGGAGGAGGAGACTGACCGGTGGGGCCGGGAGGAGGGGAAAAAAGGGAAAGGCAACGGTTTGACTTACAAATTCAAAAATGTGTACTTCCCGGGCTCCAAAATTCACCAAAATTTTACCAAAGCAAGATTAAATCATCAAGAACACAATGCAACAACAAGAGCTCAAAAATCTGTTATGGATTGTTCACAGAAATTCAAACAACATTGCAGTTTTCAAACTTTCCAAGAATTTTATGGCTCGGCAGAGAAATCCAAAAATTGAATAAAAATATCCACAAATCACCATTTGAAATCTAGTATTTGAATAAAATATTTGGGGGCACAGTCACATATCAAAATTTAAACTTACTTCACAACTTGCACCTAATTCACACAAGAAAATGGATGGTCAACATGTAATTAAGTGCATATGATGCTCCATAATGCTTGGACGATGCTCATGATGATGTTGTTTAATTTTTAATCCTGTGCTTTTAAATTTTTGGGTCGTGACAGATATGACCAATGTACAATGTCACCCTCTCACTTAGCTGTATATGCAACATGGACACAGATGCGTTTTCAGCTGTCATCTATAAATTTCTTTCTGGCGATGTGTGAGCATTCTGAAACCCATGGCATTCCCTATTTGTGGCTGACTGTTTCATTTTACAACAACGAGTGTTCTGGATTATTTATCCTACATTTTATTTCCTTCGCATTTCTAATTTTCTATTCATAGTTGCACTTTGTGTCTTTGTCATCATTTTTTTTAATAACAGATAGTAGTCAGGAACTCATCTGGAAAGAAGCTTGTTAGAAAGTCATACACATTGCGCTATCCTCTTAATCATGGGTTCTTTTAGTATGCTTGCCTTTTTAGAAAAAATAAATTTTTTACAAGGGTTTGCTTGTACAGTAGTTTCTCATATAATTGAACAGATAAGGTTTTTTTCGAGAGGGACAAAATGGAAGTAGAACTAGCAACTTGAGCAGTCCACAGGCCTGGGTTCTTTCTAGAGAGTATGCACGGGCCAAATCGCCTATGGTGACAGTAGCCCAGCCTGCTCATTTGTCTTAGGAAAGGCCGATGTCCTATGAGCGGTGATTTGTGGCCCAAACGAAAATTGGACTAGGAGAGAGAGAGAGAGAGAGAGAGAGAGAGAGAGAGAGAGAGATCTACTGGTTTCAAGAGTCATGTATCCCCACAATTCTGCATAAGAAACTCGCATACACTGATACACAGACCTGTGGTCTGCAACAGCTAAGTTCCAAGAAGAAAAAAAATGAGGTTGGAGATCAGAGCTGATCACATGCCGATCGAGCCATCTCCTAAGAACATTTGATGATCTTGCCACGACTTGCAACGGCATTGGTGGGGTAGGTGCGAGGCATGACCACATCTTGTCTCATGGGCACCCATCACTTGCCAAATCGGAGCCAACCATGCAAATATGTGCTCTGCTATTCTTCCCTCTTCTTAATCCAGTCGGCAACAGCTTACAATACAGGCCTGCAACGCTCCTAAAAGTCCAGGATTCATAATTCTGGCTTAGCTAGCTGTACTAATTTCTCTCTGTCATTAGTTTGCACCAGAAAATTTCGTATTTATAAAATGCGCGTTGCGTGTGAAACATAAATTCAAAGTGCAGGCTTATGTCCCAAATTCTGAAAATAAGCTTTTCTATGTTGAGATAATCTAAGGGTTTATGTTGGGCATTGCATCACGCCATCACCAAGCAATTCTAAAGTTGCTGCTATTTCTACTGGGCACATGACAGATGGCTGTCACCTACTAGGCTACTATTTCTGCTCCATAGAAATGGGCTCCTGACTTTTGTTCTAAAAGAATATTTATAAAAGTATGTCTGAAGATGGACACCAGGTGAATGCTGATTTGCAGGAAGATAGAGATTGTCTAATTTTATTTTCTTTCTGTGCTGTGTTTAATTGGTCTGAGGTTGATGGTATCATTTGTCACACCTCCAGCCACTTAATTGGGAATTTTAATATAAATAGGATAAGGCAAGCAGCCTCGAGGGATTGGCTGCTGATGTTGCACCTATCAGCTTGGAAAATTTCATGACATATAAATTAATTATAAATTAACCAAAGGGAATACATGGAAGTGTTCATGATATAAAGTCTAGTCGAGCTGATGGAATAGGACAGATCACCATTCATCAAAAAGAGGTAGGTCAGACGTGTGCTTTCCAAGATAGAATCAGATCTCATAACTGTGGTTTAGAGTCCTACTTGATGTGTTGCCACTCTACCAGATCTGCATGAATTTCATCTACTTTTCTGAACTAAATATCCTGCCTGGTCTCTGCTCATGTTACATGTAAACTTTATGCACATCTATATCAGGATTCAGGAAGAAAGAATAAGGTCTGCGATAAGCTGAAGATGAAATTTCATTAGATCTTACTGGTCCCTGCTCCTAGGCTGCGCTGTGTGCTTTTCTGCTACCAGCAATGAAACAGTAGTATGCAATGTTGGTTGGAAGTGCAAGGACCAATGGACCATGAGGTACACTAAAAGATTTTGAGCAGACATTGGGCCTGGAATCTTTAAGGCTTTGCATAAATTGAGCCGTTGATGTTAGTTTTGTATAGCTATCAGATGAATGTAGTCAGGACTTGACGGTTGACAGTTAAAGTTTCTAGGGAACAATCCAGCTTTCTTCAGAACATCGTGCCCCAGCCTATGGAGGAAATTTATTCAGGGAAAATAAAAGTTTCAACTACTCATCAGGGCTATGATATTGTCAATGAGTTCCTATTAACATCTAAACAAATGATCACCACATAAACGAAATCCAAGTACAGCTAGCTTGCAAGCTAGAGCAGCACAAGTTGGTAGTTCTTCAGCAAAGCCTGAATTGCACCAAAGAATAAAATAAAAGAAGAAGAACAAGAGAGTTGTGGCCAACTAACTCGCCCCCATATTTAAGGAGTTGCTTTGCTACCCTCTTAGAAGATTTTGCTCCCTCTGCTTCCTACTCCTCTAAACCAGACTGCTTTGCTCATCTGCTTCTGCTTTGCTCTTCATCTTCAGAGAGAACTTGGTCTAACGATTTAGAAGCAAAGGCTGCTCTTCGGAGTTCTAAAACTGAGAGGCTAGTTCGTAGTTCCTGAGGTAAGATGGCGGCTGCGCGTTGTTTTCTGTCTGTAATCCATTCTACTGTGTGCATCTTGGTCTCTGGAAATCTTTACGTCAACATTCTTTTTTCTTTTAGAGCACTCAGGAGATATGTGTATCCTTGTCATTAATGCAAATTGTATCATTGTTCTTCCCTTTTCCGTTACCATGTCTAATATAATTTTTGTGTCATGAAAGCTAAATCTTTTCTTCGTACTCTTAGAACATTTGATCTTATTATACGTTCTTGTAGGAGCTCTTTTTCGTCAAGGGCTTGACCAATGGCGATAAAGATGAAGGGGATCTTCAAAGGGCTGAAGATAATCTCTCAGATGTTTGGTAATAATCCCATCCTTCTCTATTTTTCTTTCCTTTTGTATTTTGGCATTACTTGTCTTGAGTTTCTATGTTTTCTGTATCCAAATTCTAAAAAACTTAGTAGTAAAATTCATGAAAATTAGTTCTGAAAAGGAGACCCATCTAAAAGCATAGGGTGAAAGCACAAGTACCTGATAAGACATGGACTTATGTTCTTTTGCAGTGCATAAGGAACATGAGATGCAGATCGGGTACCCTACAGATGTAAAGCATGTGGCTCACATAGGTCTGGGCACCAGTGACACATCTCCAAGCTGGGTAAAGACTATCATAACTTTGCAGCTTTTCCAATTGATCTTCTCGGCGACAGCCTGCAGCATTATTTTCTGTTTTTTTCGAGTCTATGTGACTTCTAGCTTTTCAACTGATTTCTGATGTACATGATTCATTTCAGATGGCTGAATTCAAGGGAACAGAGGATTTGTCAGCAGGCCCTCTGAGCACAGCTGGGCAGTCGAGGCAGACTTCTTGGGCCTCTGCAGGTTAATTCTCACCTCTGTCACTGTTTACCTTTTGAATATTCAGTCAACCAAACAGACTAAACGGCAAAATCAGATAATATTTGCACAAGGATAAAGTTCCTTGATGATATTCCATACGACGTTCAGGCACGCCTTAAACAAATCTGTGGCTAATAATCATACAGGCAGCACGAGTAATCATTTGTGCTTAAATTATTCCCCTGAATCTTCTTGGCTATTTCATAATGGTAGTAGTGGCACAGCACTACACCAAGGACGTCTTGGTCGCTAGCATGTATGCAATAGGAAATGAACACAAATTCGTTGAAGAATCTCACAGATCCTGATACAGACATTTTGTTTTCAATTTTTTTAGCTGAATTTACTGGATTTCTTTTCTGCAGACTTTGAGCAGCCAAGAAGCATGATGCCCATTGAGATCTTCCAGGACAACAGCAAGCCCGGCCAAGAGGCCCCCTCTTGCCATGACGTGCCAAGAGGAGGCCCGAGGAAGCCGAAGAGGAAGAAGAACAGGGCGTCGTCGCCTACCTCGTCTGCAAGGTCATCGTCTTCAAGGTCAAGAACCTCATTCGCGACCGCGTACGACGCCTTCAGTGAGTCGCAAAGAGGGTTCCGGGTTGCCTGAATGGCAGAAAACCATGCGTGAATGCAGATCACCATGCCTGTAAATGTTTTCGGTTTAGGGAGACAGCTTGGTTTGGAGTTGTTTGATTCTTTGTTTTCCTTTTACAGTCAGACCTAGATGGAAATCCAAAGGAAAAATGGCTTAAATTAATGTTTGAACAACATGCAGTCATCTCTAACCTTACATTTCTTAGCCGTAGACTCGTACTGCAGAGTCTCTGGACGAGAGTATGTGAGACTTCAGAAATTGGGTATGCATTCATGACCAGATTAGGACTCTGCAAAGCTTCTCATATTTTTCAAGCACGTTGACAGCCAAGCTCACGCAGCTTGTGGTTTCGACAATATTTTCCAAGATATACAACTGTCATCAGGGACTCGTCGCCGTCGGCATGCCTAGCTTCTGAGTACATTGATCATGCCACGTAGGGCCTAATCAGACCAGGACCTACAAAACTGTCTTTCCACGCCAGGACAGACGTGCCATCGATGAACATGATGCAATGTTTCATCATGTCTCTTCAGCACTTTGTTCAAGCGTTGCGCTAGAATTTCTACAAAAAAAAGGGTTGATTTTTTAAAAAAGGTTACAGTAGCTGAAGCACTGGCAACAAAAATAATCAGGAATTACTTCTTTGCTATGCTGCAGCTGGACTTCTGTTTCCCTTGCAAATGGGGAAAGCATAACCTCAGCACCAAGGTCATCAGGGACGACCCTGTGCCATCCACCAGCACAGCCTACAGAGATGAACAGAAGAGCCTTGCAAGGACATAAACGGTGAAACTTTCTGAAACAACTTTTTTTAACCTTCAATAATTTATGATTAACAAATCAGGCCCCTGCGCTGATCCACTTAACTAGATCATTAGCACAACGTTCCACGATGACCTAAGCCTACGTGACGCGCCACGTGTGCTAACAACATTGACAAACCATGGATTGTTTGGAAATGACAAATTTTCCATGAGCCGTAGACCTATGCACAAGCTATGAATATTCCAGCCGCCAATTGGCAATGCATCAGCTACGCCATGGATCTAGCAGGCAGGAGGCAGAGCACAGCAGAACCAAGACGAGATGGAAAGGCGAGGTGCTATATGCTTTGGAAGCATAGCTCAACGTGGCCATGGAAAGCAACGAACCCTACAGCTTGTAAAGCCCCGGCCATTGACGCCTACAAATACGCAGCAAACCCATGGTTCTTCAACCTCCAGCAGAAGAGCACTTGCAACGCAAGCCTGAGCTCACTACCTGCCTAGTTTCTCACCCATGGCGAGGTCAAGCAGTTACGGCCTTGGGCTTGCTTGCTTCGCCGTTGCGGTCGCGGTCGCCGGCGCAACCCAGTTCACCGTCGGTGGCGCCAATGGCTGGAGCATCCCCGGCGCCGGCGCGGAGCCCCTCAACACCTGGGCGGAGAGGACCAGGTTTCAGGTCGGAGATTCGCTAGGTAATTGACTGGGTCTATTACATGTCCAATGCACGAAAGCTTTCAGCTGCCATGCCATTGGTGATGAGACGTTCTCACGCCATGCGTGACGTCATGATGGTTTGGCGCAGTGTTCGTGTACCCCAAGGACCAGGACTCGGTGCTGCTGGTGGAGCCGGCGGACTACAACGCCTGCAACACGTCGTCGTACGTGAAGAAGTTCGACAACGGCGACACCGTGTTCACGCTGGATCACTCCGGCGCCTTCTTCTTCATCAGCGGCGTCGAGGCCAACTGCCGCGCCAACGAGAAGCTGATCGTCATGGTCCTCGCCGCCGGCCGCAACGATACCAGCGGCGGCGCCGCGCCGCCGCCGACCGCTGCGGCGCCTCCGCCTCCCACCAGCTCCACCACCCCGCCGCCGCCGGCGTCGCCCGCCCCTAAGGCCCCGGCCGCCGCGTCGCCGCCGCCCGCCAGCTCGGCCTCGGCTCCCCCTCCCGCCTCCGCTCCCACCACGACGCCCAGCGCGCCGCCGCCCGCTTCGTCGCCCCCTGCCCCCGGCGCGTCATTGCCAGCTCCAGTGTCGTCGACGCCACCGCCGTCCGCCCCGGCCCGTGCCCCTGAGGCACCGCCGGCGCCCTCGGCAAGCTCTCCGGCTCCGAGCGCACAAGGAACGACGGCGAACTCGACGGGCACGCCATCGCCGCGTCCCGCCGGCTCCAAGGACAAGAACGGCGCCGCCCTCGCGGTGGCCTCCGGCCTCGCCAGCTCGCTTGGGGCCTGCGCCCTTGGCTACGCCATGCTTGCTCTCTGAAGTGAAGTGAACCCGATTCAACCCCTGACCTACTGTTCCGACGAACGGAAAGACTCGATCGACAGGATGTACTGTACATGTAAAGACGACGCCCGATTTGTACATGTTCTTGCAAATCTTGTACTATTCGTTTTCCACCGGATGAATAAGAAACGAAAAGATTCATGAACAAGTGATGCACTGAATCACTGATGCTGCCTAGAGAGAGAGTAGATGTGTGACTGTGTAATGAAACCATTTCCCAATTGCGATTGCTGAAGTCTGGAGAGCAAACAGATTGACACGCCCAGACCAGACGAAGAGAAAGGAACTGAAAGATATTCACGAGCCCCTGCCGCCGCAGCGCCAAGTAATCGTCGGCAAGCGACCCCGCCGCGCGCGCGGCCATGCCGACGAGTACGCGGCGGCGGTGCTGCAGGACAAGGGAGCAGAGTTGAGTCGCCTGCGGTGGGCCGTGGGCCTGATGGGTCGGTCTCCTCGGTTAGAGGCTCTCTCTACTCTTGGGCCATAAGTTTGGGCCAGCCAGTTACATAACGGGCTGGAACATTTACGGGCCATTTTAGTCCGAAGATATTAGGTTGCCAGGCGCCGCGCTGATCTGCTCTAGCCTTTTCTGGTGGGCCACGTCTAGTTGCAGAATCCTATAAAGTTCTTTTTCTTCCATTTCATCACTTTTTCCTTTGGCCCCGTCAGATCAATCCACACAAAAGACCAGTGACAGCTGCATATGTAGATGCAAATATACGGTATGGATCATTAGATCAAGCAATCAAGTACAGAGCACAGGGTGTAGGAATTCTTCTTCTTCTTCTTTTTTAAAAAAGTTACGGTGTAGGGCCTTCTTCTGCTTCCTCGTCCTCCTCCCAACCAAAATGGTATTGGCCATTTCAGAGTCTCTCTGAAGTCTGAAACTCTGAATCACTGGCAGGCGAACGAAACAAGCCATGAACTTTTCGATCCACTGCCATTCAGGGAAGCATCGATTCTTCGCAGCACAGGCAAACCCAACGGGAATATGGGATAGCACACGGCACGGCACGCACGCACACACCAACGGGCCGAGCTGGAGCACGTGCTCTGCACAGCGTCGCTCGAGGAGGCGACCGGCCGACCAAGGCAAGTTACCCCACAACCTGCAAGGCCTCGAGCCCTCGATCGGGGGTCAGGTTGCGCGCCGCCCGCCTACAAATACGCCCCGAGTCCAGGCCTGGGCTGTCCCTCCCCATCCCGAGACTTTTTATATTTCCGGTGCTGCAGGCACAGGGACAGCGGAATCCATAGCTTACTACTCCTAGAGCCCTAGTTGCTTTGTAGCCATGGCGAGGAGGTCTTGTGGCCTGGGGCTCGCCTGCTTCGCCCTCCTGGTCGCGGCCGCCGGCGCGACGCAGTACAAGGTCGGAGGCGACAATGGCTGGGCCGTGCCGGACGCCGGCGCCGAGCCCTTCAATACCTGGGCGGAGAAGACCAGCTTCCAGATCGGAGACACGCTCCGTGAGTGCCGTGGCATTGCATTTGAATTGAATCGATCCCCCCCTCCCCCTGCTCACGCTTCAAGCTTCTTCCCTGACATGACCTTGCGTTGGATTGTCCTGGCGGCGTGGCAGTGTTCGTGTACCCCAAGGACAAGGACTCGGTGCTGCTGGTGGAGCCGGCCGACTACAACGCCTGCAACACCTCCTCCTACGACAAGCAGTTCGACGACGGCAGCACCACCTTCACGCTCGACCGCGCCGGCGACTTCTTCTTCATCAGCGGCGTCGAGGACAACTGCCGCGCCAACGAGAAGCTCATCGTCATGGTTGCCGGGGCCGGCGCGCCGGGGGGGTCGCCCTCGCCGACGCCGTCCGCGCCGGCGCCCTCGAGCGGCGGCGATGCCAAGGCGCCGCCTTCCTCCTCGCCCAACGCACCGGCGCCCAAGAACTCCACGGCCAAGGGCGCGCCTCATGCCGCCGCCGGCGGCGACAAGAACGGCGCCGGCCTCACCGTCGCAGGTTTCCTCGCCTCGTTTGTAGCCTGCATTGCCTATGCCACGCTTGCTTTCTGAAACCCAGTGGATGCCAGTGACCGTGTGTGTGTGAACAAAGTGTATCTTTTGTGTTCGTTCTACGATTCGGCAGAAAGCAAAATGCTGGATTGAAATCTGATCATAATGCTAACAGCATTGGAGTGTAAGAATTTGTCAAAACTCAAAACGTTTGGTTTGAGGAACCACCACATTCTACCATCACTGAAGAGTGAACATTTCAGAATTGGCTGCTGCAAAAAAAAAAATCCCCGACGGCTTGGCTGCTGCAACTGGGATATCAACGAAGCGACAGAACTGAAACAAAGTGAAATGTTTTGGCTTGGCAACTAGTATATTCGCGTCCAACAAGAACATCAGTTCCAAGCGAAACAGCCTTTCCACAGATGAATCAATATAAGATCATAAAACAATTATAGCCTTGAGATTGCTTGCATAATTGTGAGCAAAATTTTCTTAACCAAAATATCACCGAATTGACAGAGTAATTCAGAACACTGAGCAAAACCAAACCCAAGCTTCATCGGAACATTTAAGCTATATAAGACTATTCGAATAGGGGATTCTTGTAGACATCCACAAAAATGACAGAAAAAAAAGACATCTACAGCCTCCTTCCTCTCCTGCCACCCTTTCTGCGAGTGCTGTCAGTGGGAACAGGGGTCACATCCTCTGCAAAAACAAACAGGCATCATATTACTGCTGTGTCCATATGATTGTTCATTACAGAGACTTGCATGACATGATAAAACAATACGGTTTTGCTAGACAGCCCAGAAAAATAGCAGCATTGAAAACAGGACATCTACATTCTTCAGAAGTATTTGAAGGATGTCAAACTTACCAATGCGTCCGATTTTCATGCCAGATCGAGCAAGTGCCCTGAGAGCAGACTGAGCACCAGGTCCAGGTGTCTTGGTCTTGTTGCCCCCAGTGGCGCGGAGCTTAATGTGCAAAGCAGTAATACCAAGCTCCTGAAAGTTTAATGAATAATGAACAGACATAAATAAAGTATACAAAAGAAAGGAAACTGGTCCAACAAGACAACTATGTTCACATACAAACCTTGCAACGCTGGGCAACATCCTGAGAAGCGAGCATAGCGGCATATGGAGATGACTCGTCACGATCAGCTTTGACCTTCATGCCACCTGCAAGAAATAAGGTATGATTTTGTTTCAAATTTGTTGTCATCATATTATAAGAAACAAAAGATAGGATCATACCAGTGATACGAACAAGTGTCTCCCTCCCAGATAAATCAGTGACATGCTGCATATTCAGGCCAAAGCTAATCAGATCAGACACTTGCAGTCGCATGAGCACAGACTGCAGAGCATGTGATTGTCAAAAACAGCACTTACGATGAATGTGTCATTGAAGGATGCAAAGACATGAGCTACTCCAAAGACATGCTCCCCTTCACGGACAGTGGGTCCAAGAGTTACAGTCTCCTCCTTGGGCTCCCTGGTCTTCCTCTTCGACTGACATGACAAATCACATCACAGTCATCTGACAATGGACTTGCTAAATTGTAGCACAAGGTTTCAATACTATGCATCTGGTGAGCTCGATTTACTAATATGTCACACTAAACCAATGGGACAAAATGCAGAAGCTGGACAAACAATGGCAACAAGCATCATAAGATTAATCTGCCCTGCAAACTAAGATATATTTTTTTTTTGCAAATGCACACAAACAGCCTCAGCAAGAAAAGCACATCTTGCAGGTCATGTGAGACTGATAAACAACCGCACTTCATCAAGCGATCGAGTTCAGTCCATGCCTACCCAGTACTTTTTTTTAGACCAAAATGCCTACCCAGTACTTGCAATCTATCTCGTTAATCACGTATCACAAAAGCTTTTCAAATCATTCAACAGGCCTTGAGAACAAGGGAACATTACAAACAATTTCTCAGGCATGCCCGTGTTTCTCATCCCGAACTCCTCGTCAGCCATTCCTAACTCCTAACTCGCCTTCGCCTTCCAGGCCAACAACTTCAATTCCAAAACAATGAGCAGCCACGATGCTAAAATCATACCACTACGGTTTCACATCGCACCAGAACCTACGCATCCGCGCACGGACTTGGAAGCCACAGCAACAACAGGCAGGAGGTAGGCCGAGATCACGGCGGCTCACCATGGCGGGGCGAAGTGATGTTACCGGCGCGTCCTTCTGCTTCCGCCCTCTCAAGATCGCTTGCGCGCCGCCGCCGAAACAACGGAGAGGAAAGTGAAGCTGCAGTTTTATACGAGGGCGGCGCACACGAGATAGGGTTCATCGATTGGAAGGCTGCCGGCCCGCGAACATCCGTAGAAGTAAGGGCCCTGACGGGCTATAGGGAACTTAATATTGGGCCCGCATTCTAATCCAAAGGGACGGGCGGTTTTAGTGGGCTTTATGTGGATCGACCTGTCCGAATGATTTTAGCCCATATGGTTCGAAATGTCATCTCTCATATTCCATGATCACGGTCGTCCAGAAAAAGAAAGAGTGATTTCTTTTAAGATAGCCTTACCTATGAGAGTGCAACTGAATACACATAGACACACATCTCGATACACACCCAACACCGTATTGTCTTGAAGAGATGGTCTCCCACCACTTGTTGAGGCAGTAGCAGTCCAGAAAAATCCTTCCCAAATATGCTTCCGAAGGGGTTCGAACCCAGGACCTTCTACTTAGGCGCTAGTCGTGCTGAGGCTTCTGGTGACCAACTGATCCCATGCCCGTTCAGAAAAAAAAAAAGTCGTGTCTTGGTTCCTGTGCCCTACAATGCACGGCACTGCAGCTCGCCTCACACGCTTCCGGCACGTGGACAACGCCGGCCACATGGACGGAAAACGACGCCGGCCGCGTCCTGGCGTCCGTGCGCTCCGCCGCCGATCGCCATCGCCAGCCGTCGAGCGGCCACGGATTTCCTGGCGCACCAGGCACCACGGGAGGACAGGGTTTTCCGGCGTGCGCCGGGGGAGAATTAACCGTGGACGGCCGGGGCGGCCACACGCGGAGCCCCCGCACGGGCGCGCCGCGGCGCGCCAGCCACGTCGCCGCCCCCTGCCGGCGCCCGTTGCCGTCGCGGCAGGCCCCCCGCCGTTAAACCGAAACGGCGCCATTACACCGCGGCAGCGACGACGCCGACGCGCCCGCGTCGCATTAACTTCGCCGTTGAACGCTCGCGCGTCGTCGAGTGCCCCGGCTCGCCGTCGTCAGTCGCCGCCGCCGCGTCGCGCATGGAGACAGCAGGCTTCCTTCCGAAAGGCATGTGCCGCCAGATGCAGCCATTGTCCGGGCGTCCTGACCTGTCTGGCTAGAGATCACGGGCTAGTGGCTTGACGTGCAAGCTAACGGGATTCGCACAGTTGTGCGATCCGCCTCCGAGAGGCGACGCCGCCGTCCACGTCGCGCCACCGTATGGCCCATGGCGTCGCGCGTAGCCGGCCGGGCTTCGAGCAAGGTGTGGGCGTCTGCACCTGCTCGTCGTCCGGTATAAATACGCGCCCCCGGCAAGGCTGCACACTCGCAATTCCACAAGGCACAAGAACTCTTGCAACTGCATTTAACCTGCTACAAAACCACAACAAAGCCCGTGCGTGTTGCTAGTTGCTACCTTGCTAGAGCGAGTAGATACTGCAAGCGTCTTGTGCGCTTGTCGATCGTCATGGCGAAGGCGAAGGCGACGGCGAGGTTCGTGATGGAGGTGGCGCCGCCGCCGGTGGTGACGGTCATGCGGCGGAGGAAGGTGGCGAGTAGCCTGGACACCATCGCGGAGGACGACAGGGAGCAGCTGGCGTACGGCCCGGCGTCAGAATACCAAGGCTTCGCGGCGGCGTGGTCCCGGAGGGCGACGCGGGAGCGCGCGGGGCGCTTGATGAGGAGCTCAGCAGGTACATCTCGGACGCCCACGGCCAGCAGGCCGGCGCCGGCGGCTGGGAGAGTGGCCACAAGCTAGGCCACCGGTGAGTCGTGCGTGTGCAGGAGTTGCATGAAGGGAGAAATAGTAGTGAGCCGTGGGCGTGTGGGGGAGGTATTTTGTAACACTCCATGCGCGCGCGCTCATGCATGATCACCCGGATAACTTTACGTGTGTTTGGTTGGGGAGCGGATCGGAATGGAGCCGCTCCGCTCCCCTTTTCCGCGTGTTTGGTTGTAACCGAGTAGGAGCGGAGTGGCTCCAGGAGCCCAAAGATACCAATATTTCTGTAAGATGCGGAACGAGACCGCTCACCCAGATCGACCGGACGCGAGCGCTCCCGTTCCTGCCGCCCGTCCGCCCCCCCTCCCCCGCGCCGGATCCGGACGGCCCAGCCGAGGATGCAGGCGCCCGCCGGAGGCCGCCCAGGCGCTCGCCCCGGAGGATGCCCAGGCGCACTCCCCCTGCCCGCAGCCGGCCGGAATCCAGATTGAATGGAATGGTTCTCCAACCAAGCACGGGATGGAATGGTTTTGCTCTACTGCGCTCTCCAAACAAATAAAAAATGGAGCGACTCCGTTCTGCTTGCCAAACGTAGAACAGAGCGGCTCCATTCTCAGAAATTGAAATGGAGCCGTTCCATCTAAGTTGGCTCCCCAACCAAACGCAAATTTTTTACACGAGATGTGGGGAGTATATTATGATTGGTGAAGTTGTATTCCGTCCAGCTTCAATTTTTGCTCAAAATAACTGTGATGACTAGTTAATATCGATATATGCGTGAACTTTGTTATTTGCAATGCCATGTGTCTGTGCTTAGGTTCTTTTCTTGTTTTCATCTGGGATAGTACAAGCAAGGTTAATTGCACTAATGCCCCTACCTTGATCTCTAGTTGCAGTTTGCCCTCATTTTTTTTTCAATATGAACTGTGGCCCCTGCTTTGACCAAGTGGCAAAACGCAAAAGGAAAATGGCAATTTGCATTGACTTGGTCAAACCGGGGAAATTGTAGAAAGTTAAAAAAACGGAAGACGGTCTTGTAATTGGAAAACCAAGTGAGGACAACGATGCAAATGCTCCTGCAGACAAAGACAGGAACCAGGTTGAATCAGGTGCACCATTAATGCGTACTCCATCCATCCTCGCTCCGTAGAAACATGAGTACCAATATTATATTTTCGGATCACACAAGTTGTTAAACATCATATTTAGAGAGTGCACGATTGCTTAAGCAGGGCATCATCAATTGATAATAATACATCGTCATTCTAATCCAAAGATACGGCCAGACGAGCGGTTTACGTGGGTCGACCCAAACGGAATGATTTTCGGCCTATAAAATTCGAAACTTTGCCGACACATCAGACAAGGCAACAGCTTGTCATCAGACACGAAAAACAAACATAGTAAGGATCCGTTTGGATCCCGCCAGATTCTAAGAATCCAAAATCTAAAATCTTTTGAACTTTCAAACGGGCCTCGTTTTGGTAAAGATTTTAGAAATCAGATTGTGGGATGCTTCCGGCAGCTACTGCTGCGCCAAATTACCCTTTTACCCCCATTTTCAAAAAAATTACAAGAATATGCCATTATCCCATCCCCATGTATCTTCCGTCCTCATCCGCAATCGGGCCGCCCGTATCTCTCCATCTCTCCCCGCCGCCTCCCTCCTAGTCGACCGGCAAGCGCAGCCTCCCCGCGTGGCCCCGCTCCACCCAGGCATCCGGCAAGGCGCCGGCTATCCACGCCCAGCCGCTCGGCGGGGCTGTGTTGTCGTCGCCTAGCCGCAAGGTTGGGCGGCACCCGTCCCCGCCCAGGCTGGCGCTGGCCATCCCCGCCCCTCCCCGATGGCCGCTGCTGACCGTCCCCGCCGCCGGTAGCCTGTCCATGCCCGCGGCCACCAGTCGCCCATCCCCGGCCGGGAGCCGCGAGTTCCCCGCCACCGGTCGCCGTCCCCGGCTAGGAGCCACGACTTCCCGGCCGCCGGTTCCCCATCCCTACCCGCGGCCGCCAGTCGAGCCGCACCTCCTCGCCCGTGGCTGCCCGGGCGGCCATCCCCACGCAGGCTCCATCGAGCGGCCTTCCCAGCCGAGGCTCCAGCACAGGCGGCGGCCCGCGTCTCTGCTGGCTCCATCCTCCGCCGCCCCTGGTCTATCCCCACTGCCTTCTCCCGTCCCCGTCGAGCCGCCTTCTTCCTCCCGCCCAATGACCCAGTAGAAGCCGACTGCCCTGGGCGCAACTGCATCGGTGGGAAGTTGGCGGTAAAAAGAAAAAAAATACAAAGGGCAGGGGATGTATGAATCAAAATCTATAAAATCAGCTTATGGAATCCATGGATCCAAATAGTCTTATTCAGATTTAAGTCATAATCTAGATTTTGCAAATCCATCCAAAACCCAAGATTTTAGAATCCAACATAGGATTCCAAATAGCTGCGTGAATCATCTCTCAAATTCGATGGTCACCGTCGTCCAGAAAAAAAAATAATGTTAGTGCATGGCATTGCAACTCGCCTCACACGCGCGCTTTAAAGGCAAAATGTTGTTTGAAACAAGCTAACACCAATATTTTCAACGATAATTTATTTATTTATTTATTTTCATAGTAAAGCTTAGGTCCTTTTTAATCTGGGATAAGTACAAAGAAGGGATAATTGCACTAATGCCCATACGACCTTGAACTCTAATTGCAGTTTGCCATCATTTTTTTTCCAATTATGCACTGTTGCCCCTGCTATAAGCCTATGACCAAGTTGCAAAAAGCAATTGGCAATCGCGCATTGACTTGGTCAAATCGAGGCGGCTATGGAAAGTTAAAAAAATGGAAGGTTTAACTAGGTACTCTATCCTCAGTTTCTCACACTCTAGAAACATGAGTACTAATATTACATTTTCGGATCACAAAAGTCTGTCGAAACTAGAATCAAACATCCTCAGCTGGTTACCTAAGTTTGTTAAACCTCATGTTTAGAGAGTGCAAGGTCGCTTAGAAGCAGGGCATCAATTGATGGCTTTTGTATATACCTGCTCCCCACAGCTTCAAATAATATACAACAACACAATCCCTTCTCTTCTACTGGTATTTCTAAAGCAAGCAATAATTTCTTGATCTAAATCCGAATTCTATTCTAAATATAGTCTCTATCTCTACTGTTTCTGAAACAAGCAACAAGCAAATGTATGCATTAATCTACAGATTTAACAACGTACGGGCATACACTACATTAGCATGTGTGGACGACACAAATCTATACTACTACTGGCTAAGACTATTTATCGCGCTGTCAGTTAAGATGACGGCGGGGAGGCGCCGGCCCCGCGCTCGCTCCTCGCCTCCCGCCGCCGCTGCAAGAACCACCTCAGCGACCTTCTCCTCCCCGCCGCGGCACGGTCCGAGGGCCGCGCCCCCGCCGCCCTCCTCGCCATGCCAATGATCGCGCTCGCCTGGACCTCCGCCGCGTCGCCGCGGCCGGACACCGCAAGCTGCTGTAACGATCGGCCGCCGCCGTCGTAGGACGCGGCGGATGTCGCCGCCTTCTTGCACTCCCTCGCGCACGGAGGCGACGCGTCGTCGGCGCAGCTCCGCGTCGCAGCGCTGCCTCTTGCACGCCGCCATCGTCGCCAACAACGACTTCTCCGATCAGAGATCCTCTTTGGGCCCCGCGCGCTAGCTAGTTCCTGGTAAAGGAGCAACCATTTGTGTCTGAATTGCTGAATCGATTCAGACGGGTTGAAAGCTGCGGGAGACAGATCGAGAGAGCTCCTTGCTTTTATATTTCCCGTGTGCTCTCCTCTCATGGAGCTCTCCATTTTTCAGGTGCGCCCCGCCGCCGCGTCAACGTCGTGCGTGTCGCCGTCAGCTTCGGCCGCCGACCGGCTAATCCTGGCAACTGATCGTGGGGAAATTAAAGAAGAGGCTTGGGATGCATAGGCTGCATCAGGTTATGGGATACAGGCGTGAGGAAATGCAAAAGGACACGTGTGCCGCCGCCTGATATGCCTTCTTGCTCGAAAAAGCTGGCCGCCGAAACCATACGATGGTGTCTGCCTACCATTTTTGCATGTGCGGTTTTCTTTTCCTCTCTGTTCAAGTTTGGGGCTCTTCCATTCAAAAAGGCTTCTCTCACATGATCAATTAGGCTTAGAGAGACATGGACATACCAAAATTACAACATGTATTTAGTACCTAAGATATAAAACATTTATACTCAAATAAATGATACCTAGTCTCTTAGTAAAGAGCCCCCCCGGTTGTGAGATGGAAGACAAGCGTTGCAAGTCCGACGGAAGATGAAATGGACTGAAGATGAATCAAGACAACGCAAGATGCATGGATGAAGAAGAACTAAGTTTTTTTCTTTGTCTTAGAGTTTTCCTTCTTGTGTTTTTGAGCTCCTCATTGGTGAATGAAAGATATCTAGACTCCTTAGTAGTTTTTGGTTTTAGATGACAAAATACATGTACATTTAATCACGTTTATCTAGCATGTGTACAGGTGCTAAAGTTAAGAAAGCAAAATATATGGTGAAGCACGACATCTCAAAAAGAAAATGAAAAGTGGTGGTTGAAAGTCTCAAAGAATAGATTTTTATTTTGTATTTGAGTACAGGAAACCTGTAGTATAAAGAGGGACTTTGTTTTTACAGGTTTTGACTTAGAAATAGTGTTCAAGAGTACCTATAAAATCCATGAGATTCAAACTTACACCATAAAATTTTGAGAGTGTCCCTGGTGAGTCCGGAGTATCCGGACATATACCCGGAGTCTCCGGACATATACCCGGAGTCTCCGGGTATCTGTTCCCCGTAACTAGATTTCTCTGAGTCCGGAGTGTCCGGACCCCAGTGTCTAGAGTATCCGGACATTTGCCCGGAGTTTCCGGGCACCTCTTGCTCCAACGGCTAGTTTTTGAGTGGGGGTATAAATACACCCCATACCCTCAACAGTGGACTAACTCTTGCCCATTTTCGTGTGGTACAATTTGAAACATCTTGAAAGAGCCATCTCACACCTCTCCTTCCATCTTTGAGTGATTTCCATTGAGGATTCAAGTGAAAGTGTTGCAAGAGTTGAGATTTGTGCTTAGTGAGCTGTCATTCAAATCCCTTGAGCATTAGGTCCTTGTCAAGCCGGTCATTGAAGTTTGTTACTCTTGGAGCTAAGTGCTCCTAAACGGCTAGGCGTGCTTGTGAGTGCTCAGCCGTATTGTGAGCTCCACAAGAAATTTGTACTCGTCATCCTCTCGGAGGATTTCATAGTAAGTGATCTTAGACTTGAGCGTCAGTCTTGCCCTTGGGGAGGAGCATGAGGGTTCTTGAGCATCATCCCTTGAACTCTTCCTCAACGGAGACGTAGCTCCTTTGGGAGTGAACTCTGGGAAACAAATCATTACCTCTCCGTGTCACCTTACTTTGAACTATTAGTTATTTATTTGTGAGACTAACATTTTAGGGTTTGTGATCGATCTACTATTATAAAAGTCTCTAGAGTAAGACAACGGGTGAGAAACACTCTAAAAGTACCACTAGCTCTTCTAAATTAACTCGATCTAAATTACAGCATCAATTTCTTTATTTTTGTGTAGATCGTTTCATACACGAACTCTCCGGACAATATCTCCGAAGTATCCGGAAATATATTCGGAGCATCCGGACATCTGTGTCATTGACAGTTTTCAAAGTGTTTTAAGTTTCAGATTAGTCTATTCATCCCCCCTCGGCATCTTGATGTCCTTTCAGTGAAGATTAGAGTCTAAGAACTCTATATGACATATCTAAAAAAAAGTCTCTTAATAAAACATATGCAGAGACATATCTTGGAAAAAAGGATGATTCTTAGAGATATATGTAGTCAATATTTGTAAACTTTTCACCATAAATATACATAAAAATCATTAAGTTTCGTGCAAGGCCCATTGGCTATCTTTTTCGCTCATAGATGGTGGTTGGTGCCATTCTTGCTGTTTTACCGCACACTCCCATGCGACAACCAAGGAAGAAAAAGGAGTGTATGGTGCAAAATTTTTTAAAAAAGAAAGAGCAAACATAAAATTGGAAAATAAGTTAGGGCAACCAAGGAAAATTGACTAAAAGAGAAATAGGATAATAGTTCAGCCACATACACTGTATCACTGGATACTTCTTCGGAAACGAGAGTTACATTATTATTAATTTTTTGCTGTTAGAATGAAGGATGATATTTCTAGTTTCTATTAAACCTTGTCACATGTTCAAATTGAACCTGATGATTCACATTTTGAAAGGGTCTACCAAAAATCAAAGACCAATTTTAGCTTGTGGGACTTTCAAGATAAATTATGGATCAACTAGATTATTGGAAGACACTGATAAGCTCGGACCTCTTAATTGAGCAATTTCCTAACCTCTACAATTTTGTCATTAAATGGCATGATACATTGGCAACTATGATGGGGCATATGCCACTGAATATTTCTTTCCATAGAACGTTAGCAGGTGACACACTCATTTATTAGCAGAATCTAGTAGCTAAAATATTGCATATTCAACTACTGATTGAGAATGATACTTTTTCTTGGGACTTAAATTCTGCTTAAAACAAAAATATTTATGTGCTACCTTCAAGATGGAGTCCTTTTGACGAAAGGTTCAACTACTGAATTAGAATGACACTTTTTCTTGGGACTTAAATTCTGCTTAAAACAAAAATATTTATGTGCTACCTTCAAGATGGAGTCCTTCTGACGAAAGGTAACTAGCAAAAAAAATGTATGGGAAGTCAAAAATGTTGTTTCCGTAATTGCAATGAAACTATTTAGCATATTTTGTTTGACTGTCATCATGCTAGGTCTATTTGGACTTTTGGAGAATAGTTGAAATTGCTAGTGGGTTAAACACCAGCAAAATATATGTCTCATATTCTTGAGGCTGGCTTACTGGGATGGAGAACAAAGAGAAAATAAATATAAAGCTTTCTATTAGACCATTTAGTGTTATCGTAATGATATTATCTTTTTTAAAAAAAATATCCTTTCTTTATACATGCTACTTTTAGAAGAATATATTAGATGTGGTTCGTTGTTGTGGTGTGAGAAGTCGAGGAAGATTGCATTGTCCGTTTGGCAAGCTTGAGATTAGAGGCCATGACCATAGACCTCTATGCCAAGAATTTTTTGCCGTTTCTTGTGGCCGGCTGCTGCATGCTCTCCTTGTCGGTGGTTATCGTTTGATATTTTTTTAGACAAAAGGCCATCGGCCCAGGATTATATAGAAAGCAGAATGTTTACTGGGGTTACCAGTTCTTACAGGCTAAAGTTGCACAGCAACTAGGAGATACAGCATGCATCCTACAAGAAAAAGTCTCTCTAAACTCCCTCTAAACCAACAAGACATAGAAAGGATTAACAGCTAGAAGTTAAATAGATCGCCAGGACTGGATTTTCAACTTCAAGCGCTGAGCGCCTGAGCCTCCTGCTCGATCTGAAGACGCCCATTCCCTTCTCCAGGATATCCCACCTCTGCATAAACGAGATTATACGAAAGATAATTATATCAGGTGAAGAAACTATTACATTGTTAAAGACATAATCATTCTTAATAAGCCATAGACTCCAGGCCAAAGAGAAAAATGAGAAAGCGGCAAGTCTCTCTTTGTACCCCCTCTAAGAAATTTTCCTACTCATCATTTATGCTCGCAAGAGCTCTATGCCATCCCTGTAAGTCTCTACAGACACACCAAACAAATTACGCGAGCGCACATCTGAAGATAATATGATCAGTCATCTCCTCCCAGCCACACACTTTACAAGCAATTTCACCCGGCCAGTTCCTTTTTTGCAGCAACCATAACACGAAAACATTAGCTCTTTGTAGATCGAAGCTGTCGAGAAAAGTTCTATCTTCTCATAAACCCAAGCAACTCTGTCTTTCTCCTGGGAGAGAGTTACTCCATCAACCATTTTAGTCAGCTCCTCCCGCTCCTCTATCTCTTTATCCCCGAAATTTCTTCTGAAGGTAAGATTCTGGTCTCCCAAGCCCAAGACTTCAAAGACAGACCAATCTTGCTGTCGACAAATTTGAAAGATGTTGGGAAATTGGTTTTTCAGAGGGCAGTCTCCAATCCACACATCCCACCAAAACCTCACTTTTCTGCCGTTTTCTAGCAAATATCGTAAGCCTCTAAGGCAACAATCTCCAACTTCTATCAGGCCTCTCCAGAATTGAGAGCCAGCTTTATTTCTGCAGACATAAAAGTTTTTCCCTCTCAAATATTTCCTTCTAAGTAAGTTGCAACAGATACTATCCTTCTCATTTTCAATCTTAAAGATCCCATTTGGCCATGAGGCATTTGTTCATCACTTTAGTGTTTGTAAAGCCTATCCCCCTGCACTTTTTGGTCTCATCAGCAGATCCCAACTCAGAATAAGGTATTTTTTTTTAAGTTAGGTCCATACCTATCTTCTGGATTCATAATTTTTGCTATGCATCTAGATATACCTTATATTTATAAGTGTATAGCAAATACTATGAATCTAAAAAAACTAACGGAAGGAGTAGGACGAATTGTGCTCATCGTTTGATTACAATAACATCGGCATTTAGTTGATTATTGTCAGTCGTATGTCGTGCTTGATTGTGCACGTACAAAATTACAGAATGAGAAGCGACCGAATCAGAAACTTAGAATGAACACTGGTATTAGCATTTATGGACATCATGGACACATATACTATCTGTCTAGTAGATCATTTCTCGCGACGTCAGTCAGGACTCAGGAGCAGCAAGACGACGGCGAGGAGGCGCCGCCGCGCTCTCTCCTCGCCTCCCGCCGCCGTTGCAGGAACCACCGCAGCGACCTCCTCCTCCTCGCCGCGGCGCGGTCCGAGGGCCGCGCCCCCGCCGCCCTCCTCGCCATGCCGATGATCGTGCTCGCCTGGACCTCCGCGTCCGTGACGCCGCCGCGGCCGCCGGACGCCGCCACCAGCATCTGTAACAGCCGGTCGCCGTCGTAGTAGGGCGCCGCGGACGTCGCCGCCACCAGCTTCTGTAATAACAACCGGTCGCCGTCGTGGTAGGGCGCCGCGGATGTCGCCGCCTTCTTGCTCTCCGTCCCGCACGGAGGCGACGCGTCATCGGCGCCGCCGCCGCCGAGGCGCAGCTCCGTGTCGCACCGCTGCCTCTTGGACGCCGCCATCGCCGCCACCAACGGCTCCTCCGATCAAAGATCACTCGTATCTGGAATTCTGAATCGATTCTGATGCGGCGTTCAAAACTGCCGGAGATAGAGGAGAGGACTCCTTGCTTTTATATACGGTGCAGGCAGCGAACGAAGCATTTCCCGTGTGCTCTCATGGAGCTTGTGCTCCGCGATACCACCGGCCCATTTTTCAGGTGCTGGACGTCGCCGTCAGCTTCGGCCGGCGGCCGGCTAATCCTGGCAAGTGGCAACTGATCGTGGGGGAATTAAGAGCGGCCCGGGGCTCGTTAGGCTGCATCAGGTAAAAGAGCACGTGTGCCGGCGTGTGATGCCTTCCTCTTCCTGCTCGAAAAAAGATGGCCGCTGCCGGAACCATCGGTTCGAGTCTGCCAACTATTTTCAACGTGCAGAGTTTTTTTTTTCGTTCGAGCTCAAATTTGGGGTGCTATCCTTCGTTAGTTAGTGTATCTCACACGTGGAGGTACCCAGATTAGTATCTTCATGAATTTAGTACTCTTTCAGTTCTCAGATTAATACTTAGTAAATAGATGATACTTACTAAATAAAAGCATCTCATTCAGTTTATTAAGAGAGTAAGTATCTCCATAAACTTCTATTTTTAAAAGTTTACTATAGACATATTTCGGATAACCTTTTTACTAAACTTTTTAGAGCACAATCTTCAAGGGAAAAAATATATTCTAAGAGAGTTTATTGGGTTAACAATATTTTTACGAAACCTTTCCTTAAAGCTATCAAAACTTATATTTTAAAAGAAACAGGAAAACTTCGAATAAACTTTTGCTGAAAGACTTGCTCAGGTAATTATTTGAGAAATCTTCTTCAAATATTTTTTCTTTCTGAAAATTCTTCTAGAAGAATTTACGAATTTACTAGGGAAAAAAAGGAACAAAAGTGATGAAACAATGGTCCGAGGACAAAGAAGAACAGGCTGCTGGCTTAGTGGCTTGAGATCGAGTTAGTGGAGAGCAAAGGAAGGGAACAATTTCTTTTAGTGAGGGTGAGAGAAGCGAATGAGGCAGCCAAGTTTAGTCAAAGAAAGTGAGAAGAGAAAAAGGTAGTTTACCGACAAGGTATCGTGCATGCCCTTGTCAATGAGCGCTTACGCTGTTACGCACAAAGGAAAAAGTTCCATGAAGTATCGAAAGCGTCAAGTAAAAAAGCATGAGTAGGTAGCATGCATCTCAATAATTATGAATCAAAAATTGATGTATCCTTCTCTAGACTTCTAGAGAGCAGAGACTAGGGTTCCAACTTCCATTGATAGATCATGCGGCAGCCGCGGCCGCGTTGCGCATGCGGCAGCTTCGCTTATGAAGAGCAGGTGCCGTGTGCATGCCTTTGATGAGGCTCTGATGGCGTGCAAGCTAACGAGACCCCGCACAGCTGTGCGACCGTCCTTGCACTGCCGTCCACGTCCAGCTACCGTATGGTAGGTCCATGGCGTCTTGCTTCCAGACACATACACACACATACAGTATGTACAAGCAATGCGATCCCCAGCTGGACGGACTAAATTTTAGTTGCTGTCACATCCGAAAGTATTAAATATAAATTAATTATAAAACTAGTTATACAGATGGAGGCTAATTTGCGAGATAAATCTATTAAACCTAATTAGTTCACGATTTGACAATGTGGTGTTACGATAAATATATGCTAATGATGGATTAATTAGAATTAATAGTTTCACCTCGTGGATTAGCATCCATCTGTATTTTAGTTTTAATTTTATAATTACGTTATATTTAATCTTTCTAGAAGATTTGATATGGCAGAATATGTAATCAAACGCTCCCTAAATATATATACGGATAGCTACCAAGGCAGAATCTGTAGTAGCCCTTGCAACACATTTGCAATACTAGATTACTAGAGAAGAACAGAGCTAGATATTCTTTCTCGTCGTATTCATCAGTCGCCATGGCGAAGGCGCTCGTCGCGGCAAGGCTCGCGACGGAGGTGGCGCCGCCGCAGGTGGTGCCGACGACCATGCCGCGGAGGAAGGTGCCGGTGAGGAGCCTCGACCCCATCGCCGAGGACGACGACAGGGACGAGCACCTGCCGTACTGTTCATCAGAGACCACCAGCAAGCTGATGGTGCCACCGCCACAACAATTAATTGATTAATTAGTTTAAATTCCTCTGCTGAAGAATATATTTGAGTATTCCTGCATGTTATTAATTAATTTAGATTCCTTGCGATGAGAATCCTTGTTGTGTCATGGGCATGCGTGTGTACGTAAGATATAGGCGAGTATACGTTTGGTAAAGTTAATTCTGAATCACATATTCTTTTTGCTGAATAAACTATGTAAAGCAGAGCAGGCTCGAGTGTCAGGCTCTGACCCACCGCACCGATGATCAATCCATCAACAGAGAGAGGGTAGGTTGTCGTGGCAGGCAGCGCAAACCATGGTAGCTCTGTGGGGCCAATCCAGAGCGAGCTCTCTCTAGGTGCAGCCGCGCCGCCGGGGTTGTGGGTGGGGTGGGGGAGTTGCCTCTTCCCTAGCGAAAACTCACGTTCCTTTCCCTTGCTCTTGCGTTTGCGAGCCGAGACGCCTGCGGCGGCGGTCGCTCGTCCGGCTGCGTTCTCGGACGCGACACGGCGGGGGCGACGTCCGCGGCCGGGCCGATCGAGCTCGACGTGCGTACCCTGAATCCCCGATCGGTGTTCGGGCAGCCGGCGCGGGGCAGAGAGCAGAGCACTCTCCTGCGGGCCGCGGCTGCCGGCCGGTGTGTGCGTTGTCAGGATTCAGGTAAACGGCGGCGCGCGGGCGGGAGCCGTCAGCCGTGTCGTTTTTTCGCAGCATAGCCAGAGCCAGCCAGCCAGCAAGCACAGGCCGCGCGATTAACGTGGAGTGATGAGCAGACTGCACGAGCCAGCCGCAACACAGCTCGGTGTCGCAGTGCTGCCGCAGCTCGGAAGACTTGGGCTGGCGATTAAGGTCCAAGTTGTGGGCCACAAGTACGAGGAAAGCATGATTCCGCAGGCTAACCAATACTACACTGCTACTTTTTTTTTTGAAATAAAGTACACCACTACTACTAGGGGACTGTTTAGTTCATTGCGTGTAAACGCAAAAAAACTTTTTGCAAAAGAATCTTACCAATTTAAAGTACTAAATGAAGTCTATTTATAAAACTTTTTGCACAGATGGGTTGTAAATCGCGAGACGAATCTAATGATGCTAATTAATCCATGATTAAGCAATAATTAGCGGATGGTTACTGTAGCATCACTGTTGCAAAATATGGATTAAGTAGGTTCATTAGATTCGTCTCGCGATTTACAGCCCATCCATACAAAAAGTTTTGTAAATAGATTTCATTTAGTATTTCAAATTAGCAAGATTCCTTTAAAAATTTTATATTTACAGTTTTAAAGCGTTTACGCCCTGTGAACTAATCAGGGGCTAGATGCATGAGTCGGCCGCAGCAGGAGTCACGCGTGTCTGAGTAGCTCGCACGTGATCGGTCTGCCGATGCCCAGCCCCGGAGTACTCGCAAGTCATAATAATCACACGGTATCTACGAACGGAAACAGTGACGTGTCGTGTAGCATAGCAGTGCAGTGCTAGCATCAGTTCATCCGAAGCCTGCAATTTTCTTGAAGGAACAGAATGAAAAAGCCAGGTACGCCCAAGATATAGCACGCGCCGAGGTCAGATGCACGCGCCGCCGTGACAGATCTTGCAGTCGCAATCAGTATAGAAGATAGTGGATAAATTTTAGATGACTCCAGCGAACACCGTACCGGACGATATAAAAGAGTCCAAGAGCACATTACGGATAGACCTGCTGACCGAACTATTCTCTTCTTTTTTTGTCTCCCAGCGCACAAAATTTGATGCACTCCGGGAATCTGGGGAGTGCATAGCACATTTTTTTTTTGATCTGGGGAGTGCATAGCACAATTTTTTTGGTATAAAAAGAACAACCGATACTATATTAGAACGATAAATCGGCATTAACAACATCTTGCAAGTTAAGCAATAGTTGCTTCTCCATGTTACAAGTTGAGCACAGCAGGCTCAAAAGATTTATGATTGTTCTGACCTCAGGAGCATCTTATGAAAGTTACATGCTTTTTCTAATGAACTTCCATCAGTTCCAAGTACAATGTGAAGTTATTTGTACAGGTCAGTGGACACCTATTTACCTAGAAATTCTATCTGGGAAAATTGTTGCTCGCTTTTCCTAAGCAAAAATACCCCAAAAAAAAGGTTACATTACACTCAAATGCACCACGTAACCACCTACCACCCTACAATCTCAAGAGTATCATATGAAGGTCCCATCCCTTGTCTTGAGCATGGAACAACGTAAATCTATTATTATTTCACTGTATGCATTTCACGGTTAGAAGAATATCTGCTGTTTGATTGTGATCGCGGCACGCCTTTTGCAGAATGCTAACTCAATCTTATGCCATATGTACATTTGTACAGAGGTTATAGACTCCTCTTTTACAATTGTTGCTGATGAGATAACCTACAGAGTTTTAGAACAATTCATCAATATTCCTAGCAAAGAAACATGAAGGAAATACAGTTACGCCGACAAAAGAAGATGCACTACAGGAAAGCTCTTGGCCACAAACGCTGATGCAGTAGCTGATAGGATAGAAATAAACAAAGTGTTGTTGGCAAACGTCACTGACACCAAAATTTATATGTTATATCCTGTAGTCAAGCATTTTGCAAGTCACTAGATTTGAATATAGTCAAAGCTCAGAACACGCAGTTCAACCTACATTTGTTACCATGAACTGAATCCCATAGAAGAGGGAAAAACAATGGCCCAGCTACAGTCAACTGTATTTCTCTCCAATAAAACATTTATTCGTTTGAACTAGCTAAATGTTGTCCAACTACAGCAAGTAGTTATAAACACAAATAACCAAACATAGCCAACGGCCAACTGTAGTAAGCATTCAAGTTAATGTTTAGAGCAGTAAATAATTTTCCTCCCTTCAAGGGCCCAAAAGATGGATACGTTATGGGTAATTGAATAACTAACGATTCATTTTGAACACTGCAAAATCAATGACCTACAGAAAAGATCTGGTGAGGGGGGAAAAGGAAAGTGGTAAAAGGTACATGGATCAGATAATAACTCACCTCTCATTTGAAACATGCAGCAAGGAGTTTGTATTGTTTTCATCTATACCACTAACCACCAATAGAAGGTTTTGCCTTGTGCCGTTGCATGGTGCTTTTACGAAGCAAAGGGTTTTCTATTGAAAATACAATCAAGCTACCATCCTTGGTTCCTGCCACGAAGCACTCCTCAGGAGTCACAACTAAAGAAGTTATTGTCTTCCCAGCTCCCTCGTACCTCCAAACAACATCAAGGGAATGCATAGAGCGCAGTACGATTTGACCATGATCACCAGCACATACCATAAACTCACCACAGCAACTTAGCTCCATGCAATTGAGACGGCTATTGGATTCCGACGAAGCAATATGCTTTCCATTTATGGAATACATATGCAAGGAAAGGTCACTATCAGAGTAAATCACTAGCCTACCATGCTGTGATGTTACTAGTTTTGACAAGCCAGCACCTGAAGGATGTCGAATAGATCGCACATATGTCCCCTCACGGAGTGTATGGAACATACAAGTTCCGTCCTTTGACCCACTGATAACAATATCTAATTCCGTGCTGACAAATAAGCATGTGATAATATCATCATGACCACATAAGATATGGGAAGGGCTTTCAATGATGACATGATCCTTAGTTGATAGGTCATAATTTGCATTCCTTGATCGTTTATCATTTGATCTTCCTCGAAATGCATACCAGATCATAACAGTTGTGTCGTAACTTCCAGTGGCAATTACACTTCCATCAGATGAAACTGCCCAAAATTATGTTGCCAGGTGTTAAAGATAAAGATGGAAAGAAATGGAAAGAAAGATGACACACATAAAATTTCTTGAGCACAAAAACTGTTCCATATGTTAAAGCCTACAGAGGAAAGCAGGTAGTGAATTTGAAAAGGCACATAAGTCTAAGCAATATTGACTAAGCGGCTAATGCCATATATTTAAAATTGGAGAGAGTATAGTTTAGTTTACAGGTTTAAAAGTTATGTTCAATATACTTGGTTTCCTAACAGTAAAAAAAGTGAAAACTTGAATAAGATAAATGGTTTGGAAGCCTTATTTGAACGTACCCCCATAACACTTGTCATTGAGGCATTGCTAACTCCTAGCACTAATAATACTATGCTACTACAACTGCTTAAAGTGCTTATAGGAATTTAATTTATAAATGTTACCTGCCACACAACTAACTACATCTTTATGTTGCCGGATGCTCTGAACAATTTTTCCATCGCTTAGAGAAATGATCTGGAAACTATTCTCCCAATTACCACCCAAAATTAAGTAATTGTCACCATGAATTTGAACAGCTGCTAAGCATTGTCTTCCAAACTCAACATTTTCAGCTAAGGAAGTGCCAATTTTCCTAGGAGAAATCACATCAGAACCAATTCCAAAGAAAGGTTCCTACAAGAAAAGAACACAAAAGGTGAAAGGAAGTAAACGAAACAAACCAATGCCACCCTTAGCGATGTGTGCAATTAGAAAGATACCAGTGATCCAGAAAATGTAAAGTTTCCACCAGACTGCAACTGTGTTGTTAGCCAAAGCTTTACAGAGAGTATGAGCCCCTCATTCACCAAGATAATGTTCGAGTCCAACAAGCCAATGAATAACACAGATGAAGGGGTGATTGTGGTAGGGAGAACAGAAGTCACTGTTATTGACTGTGGTGCAAAATATAGCGGATGCGCAATTGGTATAGGAGGACCTCTTCTTGGGTGTTTCTTCCGGAAAATTTGAATTGGTGTCTGTCCAAAATTTGCAATTTGATCCTCAATAGCAGACTTTTGCAACATATCATCCATGTTCTCCAAATCAACTGCACCCTCGTATGTTAAATAATAAAATATGTTCACTGCCTGCTCCAAATGATAGATAGAAATTAGCAAGCTAAAGCATGAGAACTCCCATGGGCGATAAGTTTTTGACAAAATGTGATATATTTACCTCGACTGCAGGCTTGCCACGCTGCTTATAACCAAATATGAGATCAATCCAGTGATGTAGATTAGAGCTTACATATTCACTTTCAAGTGCTTCTCTATTGATATAAATAAATTCTTCTGGGGAGCCCTAAACGCATCACACGAAAATTAACCAATAAGACATACTTCATTTCGATGATATGATGCAATTGCGAGGCCAGAATTTTGTATTTTCAGATGATAGCATCTTATTGAAAAATTAACTGGTTACACAAGTAGGTTCCTCACAAAATAATTATCTAATCATGTTCCTCTACAGCTTTTATATTTATATTAAGATAAAATATCAGCAGCCTTAGTTGTTGGATACCATGAAAAGTCAAATATCGCACCATGTTTAATTTGGAGGTATCCAATACAATGCAAACATGGCAATCTCCCACTAGCAAATTAAATGGTTAACATACAACACATGAGAGTACGAGACTATATGCAATGTAATTAAAGACCATTGTTTAAATCTTCTGCTAAAATTTAGGACAGTATGATGCATAATGCTATTTGGTTTCATGCAGAATAGACCTACATTCACATCCCAGCTGAAATAATCATGCAAATTCACTGCACACCAAGAAAAGTTCATTATTTTAGATTCATAACTGAATGTGGTGATGTAGCTATATGAGGACACCACTACAGGATTGTTACAATATGATTGAGCATTAGCAGAATATGAATAAGGTTATAACAGTGTTCAGTACTGGATTGCTCCATGAGCAAGAGAAAAATATTAATACTAATAATGTATTACCTTTGCCCATGGAGGGAGTCCGACATCACCTAAAGGTTCACCATCCTGCTTTATGCCTAGGTGATATGAATTTGAATTTTCAAGAAACTCAGGCATGTAAAAAAATTCGGGTATAAGCTCTTTGACATCACTTGTATTTGATAGGCAGTTCCTGTATGTGCTTTCAATGCTCTGAAATAGACGATCCGCATGGTCAAACTTACCACCCTGTACAGAATACGTAAAACGTGTTGGTGTTTTCGGAACCATGACGATAAAATAAGCCATAGGAGAAAAAAATTCAAATCCTCTTTTACTTATACAAAAACAAAAATTTCACAGTAGTAAAGATTTAAGAACAAAAGCAAAAATAACATATGAAGGCAGGGCAGGGAGTCAAGAATAACGGATGAACCTGAAGATTGCGGTGCAGAGCAGTAAAAGGCTCAAGCCTCAGAAGGTAATAAAGAACAATTCCCATGCTAGAGTAGTGGGATCCATAATAAAAACTGCAACAAAAAGGAATGCGAAGTTTGCTTAACGAGAGCCTCAGGCAAGATGGCGCACATGAAAAATGTTTGAAGGAATACAATGAAATTTATCAAACCTTGGTATATCAGGATCAACAAAATTAAGATATCTATCTTCAAAAGCCTGCATATTAAATATAGTTTATTCAAAATTATCAGAGGACACGGCAACTTCAAGTGACAGTACTCAATAGGAACTGATCCTACCTTAAAGCGCTTTGCATCCAAGGCACCTACTGGTTTTGTCAGATCCCTAAAAGTTGATGATTTATTAAAATCAAGCTTTTCTGAGGAGTAGTCAGCCAATATCCAAGGAAAAGTAGGATATTGAGTTAAATCGTTGTAAGATCGGCCAGCAAGAGTGTTGAGAATCATAAGATACTCAAAGTTGCTTATTTCTCTCCTCCTCCAACTTTCTCTAGCACTCTCAGCCATTTCAAGGGCAACCTTTCTGTCAACAAAGGAAATTAAACTGTTCTTATCTCTGCTAGTTCCTTTGGGGAACAAAGCATCATTTCTCAGGGAAACTAAGAGAGACCCAACACTTTTAGCATCATTTTGGGAGGCAAAATTCAGAAATACTGGTGCATTTCCATCGTCAAAGAATATCTCAGTAGCAGTATATTGTAGTAGGTAGCGTGTCCAATGAACTGCTTTTATCTGTCAATGAGGGAAAAAATGAGTCAAATATGTGACTAGCTCGTACAACCAACACAAAGTCGCAAAAAATGAGAGAGAAAAGAGACATACCCTAGTGATTTTCCACCTTCTATGGTGTTTGATTTTATTAGACTGACTTTTTATCTGAGTGTCACTAGATTCAGCAGCATTGCCTCGTCCTCCATCAAGATTGCTCTTTGGTTTTTCCAGACCTCCCGTCTCATTCTTGGAGTCTGAATCTTTTTTATCTTGAAATCTATTGAAAACAGATGACCCACCAGTGCCTTCGACCAGAAATTCAAAAGAAAAATGTAGGGCGTTTCGTGTGATAGTCAATTGCCCAGCTAGTTTTCTTTTGGGGGTTACAAGAACACAGTGAACTGATGATAGTACCTGGGAAATGATATAAGGAAATAGAGTGAGGAAAGAACAGCAAATACACAATACACCCATTCTGAAAGTATGTAATGGACCTGCTTACCTCAATATAATCGTTATCTCCACTGGTTGATGAACTTTCTTTTCTATTTTGAACAATAGCATGATAATCAGAGCAATCTGCAGAGTCTACAGTATCACTAACAGGGTGGTGCTCTGGTGGGGTAGTCTGGGGAGAATCACTCGTATCATTGTTGCCCTCACATGATTCAGAATTGATGTCCCCTGTAATTCCCCATACTCCTTTCAAAAGTAAGTGCTTCAATTTTTCCGGTATCTTGGTACTAACAGATGGGTCAACAGATGGGACGACATTCTCATTACTAGATTTGGTGGATGATGGTTGACAAAGTCGTTCGTCAAACTTATAGTTACGCTTGAGCTTGAGTCTGCGCCGCCATTTATCTTCGGTCTTGTCAAGTTTCCAGTATGTCACAATCTTATTTGGAAAAGGAGCAGCAGACCATGGCCCCCTCTCGTCACTCAAAGCACGGAGAATATGAATCCATTTGTCCTGTTATGAAATAAAAATCAGTTTTTATGGAATCTTAAAAATACTAGATAACAGCATGTTTGGTAAAAATGAGACCGGTCACAACTTACTGCAACAATTTGCTGATCCTCTTCAAATGCCAGCTGGAAAGCTGCTTTCCTACTGTCATCCGCAGAAATGGCAGCAGTCTTTGCAAATTGTATATCATCCTCAAAACTTTGCAGTTGTTCAACGTCTTGAATTGAGCGTTCATCAAGTTTAGAATGTAGTTCCTGGAGCAGCTTCATGCGATCAAACTTTGCATCCCTCATGTACTTTACCTCATCAGTAGCCTGGGTAGCAGAAAACTGATTTTTCAGCAACAGTTTTGTTTCAGAACTGTTTGCAAACTGAACAATAAAACAGCCTTCAAGGCTCAATAAAAATTCTCCCTCCAGCTAAAATAAAGAATATACAAAATGGCACAGTTTGAGAGCTAAAATATCTGTTAAATGGTTGAGAAATTTCTGAGAAGCACAAAATAGCTTCTGCATAGAACTAAACATGAAAGACAAGGACAAACCGCAGCAAGAACCCGGTCCTTTTGTACATGACTAAGGATGAACCCAGCCTCCTTATTGACATTTGCTTCAGTAGAATCATCTCTGCCAGATGCACTAGTTGCAAGCATAGGCTTCCCATATATCACAGTTTCAAGAATCAAGTGCGACATAACTTGGAAACGTGCACCATCATCAAGTTCCCCATACTGAGATCTTACCCTTACTAAAGACCTGCAGTAATAAGTTACTAAACTGTCAAATTAACTAACATCCAGGGAATGATTATATATAACTAGGAGCATGAATCCTACCAAATTAAAAAATGCAGTCTGTTTTTGCATTGATCATCTTCAGAGATGAGACTAGGGAGTAATGATATAAATTGCTGAACACACTTGGATGCGTTTTCTAAGCCAGCTTTGCAGAGATACATAATGATAAGGTGGAACATAATTCTTGGAAATCTCTCCCCTCTTAGCATCATAGCTTTGTCAGCAATTTTGTTGGTCTTTCCACCTAATGCGCTACTGATGCCTCCCGTTACAACTACAGCAGCCATTTCTGCAGCTGGGATATTGAGAGATTCTACCAATCCACGTGCCCTTTGCCCAATAGACGGGCCAGCTGCGTTTGAACTTTTTGGTGTTAATCTGGTCTGTCCTTTGTCATTCAGATAGCACAGAAGTGTCCATATCTTGTCAAAAAAACTCCACCAATCGTCGGTCAACAGTTCTCCATTGACAAAAAATGTATTACTCCAAGGAAGACTGCAAAAATGTAAATTGGCATATTTACTACAGGTAAAAACAAAATGCTCACAAGTACTACTCTATATGGCCCACAAACCAAACAGTGGAAAGAATATAAAATGAACTACAGGTCAGAAGGGTAATATCAAACTGCTTAAACTAGCAACACAGCTGACTTCAAATAATAAAAAAAAAGTAAGAGTTAACTTCCATCATACTGAACTGTTCCAAAAGTCTGTAGCAAAGACAGTTTGACTGGTATTGCTACAGCAATCACTACCCTACCTAAGTACATCAACTAATGTGTTTGAGAAAACAAAAGGTACATCAACTTATATTACCCATGTTATATAGGTTCTGCAACAATTAATACTAGATGCAACCCACCCCAAAAAAGTGTTTTGTTTCCCAATGCCAATTGCTACTGAATAATTCCTGAATGATGCCTGCAACTGAATTACACCCCCAATCCGAAGCGTGCCACTGCAGAACTTGCTCTACCTTATATTCAGTCACTTTAGCAAACCGATCCCCCCCACCCCCCAAAAATGCCAGCTCCATCAATTTAAACATCATGTAGGGTGTAAATGACCATAATGCATTCATGCCCCGCATTCATAGGTTTTATACGAGAAAGTCAATGGTCTCCATTTACTGGTTGTCTTCAAACCCAACCTTCTACCGTTTATGCCAAAAACAAATCAGGGCCCTACCACAAATAACCTTTCAATTTCTTATTCATGAGAATATGAAGAGGAGTAAAATTGCCTTTTAAACCTCTACTTGATGGTTAAATTGACTCTGATGGCATGAAAGGGATCCGTTATGCAAATTGATAGCATATTACAGGAGTGCGGCTTTTGCAGCAGCAGATTCCAGAGTGGGGAGTTATTCAATGGCACATACGGAATTTTCTCAAAAAAAGAACCATGATATTATACACCAGAAGTTTTGGCACATGATTTCCAGCATATAGACATTAACTGTTAGAAATACATTCCTTATTATTATACTTGATACTTTCTCCGATCACAAATATAGGTCCAGTAGATTTGTCTTGAAAGTCATTTTTTGACTAGCAATAAAATATTATCTTAAGTAAAAAGAGAGTTATGTATAATAAAAGTAGTTTTTATAATGGAACTATGTCAATCCAATGAAATTTTAGATATTAACGGTCAAAGTTAAAAAAGGTTGACCTAGGACAAACCTAGATGTTGCGATCAGAGGAAGTGGCATTTTGTGTGTGGCTACAGAACCGTTATATTACCTTGTATGTAGGTCATTGCTCTCGATGTTTATAATTTCCAAAACTGCCAAGTTAATGTCCTCTTTCACAGAGTCATCAGATGACAACTGTGCAGACATGTCAGGCGAAGGAAACTGCATAAGAGAAGAGTTAGATGAGTGAATGAGGACTGTAACTGAAAAAAAAAACTCTTTTCAGTTTGTTACAAAAATCACTCAGCCATACCAAGAGTTTAATCCCTATTTGGTCAACAAACAGTTCATGACTAAGGTTCAAAAGATACAAGATGTTATCACGGCATGGCTGAGAATTGAAAACATTTTCTTCAGAAGAGGTCTCGAGAAGGCTTCCAATGAGATCTTCAAAAATGTCTCGTAACAGATAGGAGTTTGGTAACTGTCCCTGTAGATTAAACATTAACAATTAACCAATCAGAAATGTCACTAGAATGAAAAGAGGGTATAAAGATGCTATGACATAATTTCAACCTGCTCAATTTTAAGTAGAAGGAAATTTGTTGTATCTTCCAGTTGATGCCAGCCTCCTTTCACAGAGAATATGCAATAGGAGAGGACCAATGAATACATGTTCCTCACAAGAATCAGCTCATTGGTCTCCAAATCGTTACCCTTGGCTACAGAATTTGATTTGTAGTTTCTAAATACATCAAGCTTCACAGATGTCTCGAGCCAAGAGCTCCAACCATACTCCTGACGAATCATTTTTGTGAGCAACAAAAAACTGATTTCTAATGACCTAATGAAATAGTATTAGAAAGTACCATAAGAGATTCAACATTAGAAGGGTTTGAATCCAGCAAATCAAGAAGATCACTTAAAATCTTTGTACGTGCTGAAGCATCTTGACAAGATTGAATATATTTAAAAATGCAGACCAGAATCTGAGGGACAAAAAAGGGAGCCAAACTCGCTGAAGTACTGCTTTTATCTTTCAAAGCATCAGATTGGGCACGTTTCTGTAAAACCTGGACAGAAAATAGATGTGCCAGTTAATTTATTGAGGGTTTCAGTTAACATTGGAAGTCAGAGATAAGAGGATACATAGTACTATCCGTACTACGAAGTTTTGTCAAATTACCTGTTTAGGACTGGCTCCACCAAGAAGAACATCAAAAAGACTGGCACATAAATGATCTGAAAGTGGAAATTTGAATAGTCTTTCAGATATTGAATAGAAAAACAGTTGAGGTGCTGTTGTTGTTCCTTTCCCTCGTCCCACAGGAAGGCCAAAAAATTTTGGTCCTCTTTTCTCAGATGGAACTCCAACCAAAAGCTTTCCAAGAAGTTGAAGCCCCAATAAACGAATTGGCTCGAATTCCCTGCCAAACAAATGATATAAATAATCCCAACCTCATATATTAACTGAAAAGTACAATACAGAAAGAGAAAAGACATAAAAAGTTCTGCAATTGCATCTATGCCCATGAATGACAGAAAGTAAAGGCAAAATATTGTCCACCAGACATAGGCCCGTTTTAAAACACTAAAGGGCAGTTGGAGAAAGAGTTCGGTTTCGAAAAACACGTCTCAAAGAATTGCAATTTCATCGGTCCTAGTTAGTAACGACAAGAGCATAAGCACCTTGTCAAAGTGAGATCTAGATTAATTTCACAATATACAGTGTCAAAGCACACTTTAGATGAGAGAGCTTTGTTTGCTTCTATCTAATAATCTGTATGTAAATCAAAGAACATTACCTCTTAAGAAGATTGATGAAAATATAACAACCACCAAGTGAATTTACTTGCTCCAAGAAAGATGGTAGAAGTGAGTTATGCGAAAGGGCACGGATAATCATATGAAGTATATCCTCAACGCATGCAACATCTTGACTTCTTTCAAGAAAGGAAACAAGAGCTCTGATATCATGTTGAGAAACCTTTAGCCTGTAAAAGATATGTGTACTACCAATTAACCTCGTAATAATATGCATAGAAATGTTAGCATATGCAATCCAATGAAAGAAGATTCAGCACTGTGTGTAGGGCAACATTTAAAATGAAGGCAGGGGCAACGATGAATTTACTTAGTAAAGGCAGGGCAATGGGCAAAGTTGAAAAAAGGAGGGTAAATGTTTAGTTGGAGGTCAAGGTGAGGGCATGTCGCAATTAGGGAGTGCTTATGGAGAGAAAACACATGAGCATCTGTGATGAACGGTTGGAAGTACTTTACTTTAAGCTCATTTCTGCGAGACTCAACAGGAGAAGTCGGATCTTGCGAATTTGTTCCATGCTTGGTCTCTCTCCGATCACCTTTTTGCTAACCAGCAAAGGCTTAGAAGACCTAGAATCTACCTTTTCTGAATAGAACTGCCGAACAACATCAATGATCCTAGGGAGCCCACATAATATTGGTAAAAACTTCCCATCAGCTTCAAAGTATTGTATCAGAAACAAATAATGTTCTCTCTGTACTTCATAGGTCGCATATGCCCAGATATGTGGATTCAAGTAAAATTGTGAAAGAGCATCTTTCAATAGAATCTCTGACATGCCTGAAAAAGCAGATAAGCTACTTATATACACCCTTCCAAACAAATAGGAAAATATATAAGCAGATAAGCAGAGAGAGAGAGAGCACCAGAATTCTTCAAAACAGTAAACATGTACTTCGATGCTGAAAGAGTCTTGAAATTCAATAGCTGTGGTGAAACAGATTGGAACAAGAAGCCCAAAATAGAGAATCCAGAAAGAAGATGCATCTGTTGCTGATTTGCTATATTTCCATCAAGAACAGAAGCAACAAGCTCAATAACTTGACCAGCCAATTCATCATGGGCGACTGACTCTCCATTCTGAACCGCAGCATCATCGAAGTGGATCAAAAGAGGGAAAAATACAGATACACCACCAACACAATAAATTATTTCTTGCAGCAGGCGCCTTGCACATAACTTTGTCCCACCCATAGTGGTTGCCTCAAACTTACTCTTGTCAAGACCATCCAATACAGATGACACATTAAACAAAGCCCTATTGTTACTAGCCTGGAGAGAATGGAAAGGATAAATATTTAAATACCTAATTCCAGCATTGTGTTGGAAAAATAGTACATAATTCTTAGATGTGGCCTCAAACCTGTGCGTTCAAGCCAAAAATCATTTTTGATGAAACGCCATCCCTTGCATCAAGTATTCCTTTGTACAGTGAGTCATCATTTGTAAGCAAGTTTTGATCACCAAGGAAAGAGTACATGTAACTTGGTCCTAGGTTATAAATGCCCCTTATTTGTTCAGGAGAGAGAGCATCTGAAAATGCATAAACTGGGCCCATTTGACCAGTAAAAGCAAAGGTGCTCTCAAAACCAAGAGAAGAAGGTTCTTCACCAATGGGCATCAATTCTGTACCAACACTGCAGCGAGTCATTACTTCATTTACTTTTGCATACCTGAAAGTGGCAAAAGAATGATCAGAGGAAACTATTAATAGGTTAGGAATAGGATATCACAAACATACCAAACTTGTTAAGCCTACCAAATGAGTTCATAAGATATGCAACAGCTAATTTTTCTGCTATCTGGTCATGTACTTATTAGTTTTTTTGTTGAATGTTTGAGATAATTAGCAGTAATACCATTCTTGTATGACCATGAGAACTAACAGAGATTTACAATCTTGAGACTGTTAGTAGCAGCAGTCCATCTCAAATATGGTGTTGCAAACAGATTTTATTACTCTGAGTTGTTACTGTCCAATATTCCTCCTCCAACACATGCCTAACACTCCTATGTACTGAGAAAGACAACAGCTATTGTGATTAGTGGACATGAAAGTATTGAAGATTATTGGTAAATACCTAGTCCTGATAATCGGAATACACTTAGTTCTGATAATTGAAACACAATTGAACCCCAGAACGCAAATCATGTAGCAAAAGAGTGACAATTTGACTTACCTGCACTTTTCACTTGATACTAGATCACCATCTACATAGCATCTCAGCTGGCTCCCTCCAGAGAAGGTTCTCCCAATTGTATGAGTTACACAAAGGAATTTCCACTGCTTCATAGGGAGGCTCAGAGGTAACAAAACACACTGATGCTTTGGACTGACAGACTGCAGAGTGTGGGAAGGTAATTTGATATATATTAATGCCAAGATCAAGATTCTATTTACTTGACAGTTGAGGTCATGCAGAGAGTTTATGCCAATATATGCATACATGTGCAACCGTGGCAAAGAAAGGTTCTTATGCGAAAAATGCCTCGAAATAATTGTATTGGTAACACTACTACATAACTAGGATTAGCCAATAGAAGCATAGCATCTAAAAGAAGCGCCAATCATAATCATGTTTGTGTTAGAAACGTATTGATCTCAGGTAAGCATTACATTTTCATAGATTAGTCAGTGGAATGAAGGACATTTCTTCAAATCAGTTGCTTAACTCAACAAGGACTGTCATGAGAATACCAGCAAGACACTGTTGAATTTTCACCCAATTCAGTTGCCACTTGCAAGCTGGCAATCAAATTAATCCTCTAGTTGTTTGCATTAGAAACAGTTTCCACTAGCCAAAGAATTTTTTGGGCTGAGGATAAACCATAGTTGATGAAAGAAAAGGAGCACTAGCAAAATAGAATAAAAAGTCAGCATAAGCATAAGGCGAAAATTACCTCATAGATTAGAGTATTTTTCCCAAGCATAGCTAAACATCCTTTTCCATTTTCAGTGAAGAAGGAGAAAAGGCCCATCATACCCTTCTCAGGGAAACTTTCCACCCTTAGCCAGCAGCAAAAAGATAAACCTTTGTTGTAAGGCCATTGAACTGGTGATTTTATTTCAATACCCTGTTGGCGATGAAAGTACATGGAATCATACAAAGTGATGCAAAATACGACAGAAAAACATAATGAACAAATTGGTCATATTAGAATTATCAGAAAGAAAATACTACCAAAATGGCTTATAGTAAAATAAAATCAACACAACTCACAGAATCATGACCGCTAAACTCAAAGAAAGCTTCAGGCCCCTTTTCCTTGAGCATGTGACTAACACTTGTCAAAAGCAATGAACTGTGCTTCTGCTTTGCAATAATCTCCTCACCACGTAGGAGGGCAAAAATTTTTCGAATATCCTTTCCACAAATACTGTGCCCACCAATGATCTGAATTAGCTCCGCGATTTTGACTACAATGTCATCCCCTTCCTCTACTGAAAACCAATCAAGAAGGAAACTAAGCAGCCCTGCTCTGAAACAAGAAGTTCTATTTGTAATGGACCCCTTGAGCAACTGTTGTAAGACCATAAGCCCATAATGCTGGAGTGAAGTGCTGCTCTGCCAATTGGAAATCACCAATTTACATATATATATAAAGGAAAGTATAAACAGTGCGTGCACACATAGGGAGGGAGGGAGGGAGGCGGACCTTTTGCAGAACATTTAGTAATAGCATAATCACATCTTCATTCTGATGAAAGAAAGAGCAAAATCAAGAAACAAATATCAGATAACAGGACAAATTACAAGGGGGGTAAAATTGAATGAAGCAAATCAGGTAAAATCATGACATTCCGCACCTTTATTGTTGTTTTTTCATTTATGTCAAATGCACCATCAACAAGCATGTCAAGTAGGGCATCCAGGAGTTTAGGACTTGGAATCCATTTACAGAAGTCCAACAGCAAGCTTTGCAATGTTTGATAACCTGCACCTACCAGCAATCTGAAGGCAGCCTGGATAAGACAAACCAGGATTTTAAAATCACATCAAGAAAATAACAGCACGAATAAAGAGTGGAGAGACCGATATTTAGACTAACTGCCCTGTTTGCAAAATATCCAGCTCAAAGGGATGCTTGCTTGCCCGTTGGTCATGGAAGGGTGCACGCCGAACAAGTTCAGTCTGGGTGTGTGTCTGCTCGCTAAGGCTGGAAGCTGCCAACTGCGCCGCAGCGAGGAGAGAAGAGAAACACAGCTGAGGCTGAGGAATGCGGGGGTGGCAGCGCACTGAGGAGACCCATGGGTCTAATGGGTTTTAAACCCATCTCGATCCAATCCATGCATCAGTTTGTTTAAAGGTTTTGGTTGGGCTGGGAAGGTGAGTTGCGTGCACCCCTTGTCTATGTCTATATCCTATAGTCTACCTTCCACCTAGTGTTGTGCCAGTGGGCCCAGAAAAGGTACCATCCAGCCAAAGTGGATGGTACCAGCGTGTGGACACTACTGCTGCAGCACCTAATAGTGCTGGTACACAACACGGCAGGATTAAGTTCCAATGCTAACCCAGGAGGACATCCAGGAAAGTATAAAAAGGTTTAAAATGGTAGCATAAGCCTTCCAAGTACTGGTATAGCCAAGTTTATGCAAGACATGATGGCCAAATATTTTGTTACCTTTGACTCATCATTTTCAGCAAGTAAAGCAGTCAGTGTCTGAAGGACATTGAGGACCAATTGCTCCCCAACTGCTTCATCAAAAGTTCCATTCAACAAAGAGACTATATGCAGGAAGCACTCCCCGTAGCGAAACAGATTTTGGTAATACTGCAAAAATATAATAGTGAAAAATAAATAAAACTGACAGGTATGATGTGGATTAATGGTGAGAAGAGCCGTACCAAAATATGTAAGTACTGGGAGGAGCAAATTCATATTTACAAGAGAGAAAAACATACCACACGATCTATCATTATGATATCTCTCATATTAATTAATAGATCGATTGACAATTCTGCAAAACCCTTTTCGTTTTCTTTTACACGATTGAAAGTCTCGAGATATTTGGAGCATAGGTGCATCTTTGCTGCATGATCTTGTGCTGATGATGGAGGTAACTGATTACAAGAAACAACAGGAGAGAGTCTCTAAGTTCCAGACGTTTGTATCAAGAGCAATATAAGGAAAGAGGGTGAATACGACTTACCCTAAATAAAGCAAGTACTTGCTCCACTATATGCTTCCTGAGGTATTCTTCTTGGAACAAGTCAAACAAATACTCTATACAATTGGCATTATGTAAAATTGCAATCCTACCAATTTCAGATACTGTGGCATAATCCTTGAAAAGGTTGAAAGCCAATTCCACAAATGTGCGAGCATTCTTAATTTTCTCATCTGAAGGAGTCGTCGGAACATTTCTGGATCGAGAACCATCTTCATTTAAGTCATCTTGGAGATGGGACAGCTTCCTTAGTTCTTGTGCTTGAAGGCATGCAACCTTCAGGACTCTAGTAAGCACATCGATTGACTTGAAAGAAGATAGAGTTTGTTCCGTTGCAAGTTGCAGGATAACATGAAAACTCTTAACAATAGCACCAGCCAATCCAGGATCATAGGTACAATGTTCAAGTGCACCTACCAAAGCTGAGCATTCTGGCTACAAACAAAATAAGACTATTTTAAAGAGAAGGTGCAAACAAAAAAGATGGAACTATCCAAATTAAAATAAACTAAGCAATATCTTAGCTAAGGCAGGAGAAAATTTGGATACCAGGTTATTTGAGTTTTCGTTGAGCGTTGCAGCAAACTCCAAGAAGGAAATAGCTTCAGCTTGAAGAATGTTAACATCAATTTCATTGAGGCTTTCGGAATCAGTTGATTTGGGAGCATCGATAAGTTGATCATTCCATGCCTCTTGAATGATCTGATTCATGTAGTCCACAGATGACCCAAAGTAGAAAAATTTCTCCGAGAATATCAGATCCCAGAGACCCTCCTCTCGAAAAGATTTAAGTAGAGCTGGTGCTGAAATGAGAACCTTCCTAAACGTGCAAAGCATGTAATGCTGCAAGGTATTTGCTAAAATCCTGGAGAATTAATCAACAAAGAAATCATCAGCAAAAGAAATTTAGTAATGGGTCCCATTAAAACAGATGTTCAATCACTTGAAAATGCCTAAAAAGAATATTTCGTGCAGAAACTGATGTTGTTTGTCCAAAAAAGAACATTACAGCCAGAAGAATGAGCAGTTAGGAAAGGTGAAAAGGATTAGAAAGCAAACAGCAACTAGTTGGAAGATTGCTCAAATGGTGAAAATTATCTACCATAATATCAAAATTGCCAATTGTTAAATATTACTGAGTTTTTTTATTGAATTGATGTTTGACCTGTACAACTTAGCTTGGAAAATATCATATGTTAATACACACCATCTTGATAGGTTGGACATAATGGACGTGAAGAGCCATAGTCATCAATAAAAACAATAAAGCCTTTGAGTCCCAAGCAAGTTTGGGTAGGTTACAGATCCATCAATCAAGTTACACCAAAGGAGAAGGAATTTACCTTATATGATAAGGCAATTCAGTTTCACCAGCACAAGCTTTAATGCACGGGAAAACTGTTGAAAGAACCTTTATGATCCACCTCACACATTGCTCCCAGTATGCCAATGAGATGGATAGCGAAATTTGGCTAACATCAGTTGGAGCAGGGCAATACTTTATCTCCTTGGGAGGAAGAAGAAAAGAGCAAAGTGCTATGCTCAACTTTACAGAATACTCATTCCATTCTGATGTATCAAGAATATCCACAGGATTTGAGAAAGATTCTAATGTTGGTGAAGGTCCTGTGCTTTCTTTATCAAGTTTCAGGCAGGCTTGAGGATCGAGTGACTTTTGCTGATGAAACTCCTGGAGCATAAATGCAGGCCAACAGATGCTGTTTGCAAATTTATGTATCCGCCCATTTTCACACAAGAATTGCAAATTATTGACATTTCCAAAACTGGACTGACAGTCAAGGACACAAGAAAGACAAATCATGCAACAGCATATGGCAACAAATTTCCAACAATATACTAAGTTCAGACCAAAACAGTTACAGCATAATTACAAGTTAGCCCTATCAGTATGCCCTTGTCAGACAAGGCAGTACCGCCAAACGAGGTTAACTAATCGAATTTAATGTAGACTTGCACCTTCATATAGTAATGTTCACTTAAAACTGATGCAAAATAGTTTATTAATCACTATTATAATAAGTAATATAAATCATCATCAATCACAACTTAAATTATATATGTCATGCTTCATCTATATGAAACTAGTGCATATCATCCAACAACATTATAAAAGCCTAATCGTAAAAGAACACGGATAATTGTTCATGTAGTGTAATATTTCAAGATGCTGCCTCACATGTGACTGTTTACTTGTCAACGACTTACCAGCCAATGCAACCATTTTTTACAAAATTCCCCAACCCGTGATCCAGAGCTCTTTGCTTATACAGAATTCAGAGTATTCAGTAGATTGTCTATCATAGCTCCAAAATAACAGAATTTTTTTATAAAAAAATAACAAGGTACTATAGCCAAATGCACTCATTTCCGTACTTAAAAATGATGAAAAAGGATACACTGCCTCCCTCAGAATTTCCAAAGATAGTATCTGGAGCCAGAGAATGCCACGCCTGCAAAAGGATGCTATGTAAGATCGAAGAACAAAACAGATCGAAAGATCAGATATATTTAGCCGGTTATCTCTGGCAGATTGTTGTTGCAATGCACCATCAACTTATAATGGCAAAAGCACTCCTATTGAACACTCGTAGGTCGCTTGCCAGACATTATCATTAATAACAAGTCATAGCTATTTGGCCAAAGAGGAAATGGAGGTAATTTACTCTAAAATACTCCTCCAATAAAAGCAAGACTTTATGGAATAATACGTGCTATTGAAAATTTTAAACTTTGAGTGCTCTTTTTCTTATGGATATCTAGATTGGATGAGAAAACGATATCCCAAAAAATGCTAAATACACAAATAGTAAACTAGAATATCAGTGGTTAAAGTTGCTTTTTGTTAAACCATTTTACAAAACATCACTCATTATTTGACTGAAGTAGCAGCTGCAGTCGCTGTTAATAGAGGAGAGAATGTGGAATGTGTAATTTTGTATCAATCATAGAGGATTAGTCATGATGTCTGCATAACAGCTAAAATGAAGGAATGGAATGTAAAGAGCCTCTGGAAGGGTAAATCTTTTTCCCTCTCATCAATTGCAATTACTGCCCTCTATTCCAAACTTTAGGACCCCCTACATCAAAGTGTTGGTTTTGCCACTGATGAAGCACGTACCTTTCATCACTGGGAACAAAAGACTGCTTCGAGATTGAAAATTTGCTTGACGGCAGTCCAAGTCCATCTAATAGAACCTCCAGCCCCCCTATACTTCTGAAATGATTTTGTGCACGAGTATTTTCAGATATTGTTGATCTTAGAGAGTATAAAGTGATGAAGTGGAGTGACAAGTCAGTCCACTGCTCTTTCAAATTCAGCCTTCGAATGACCCTTAGGAGTTCTGCAAGGAAAAAACAGATATTTAAGCTACCAATGATGCAAAAACATGGCTTAAATGATATAACGAGAGGAAATTCATTGGAACAATTTTCTTGTATGTAGTGACATTTGAAGCATATAGAAAAACCATGCTATACCTTGGTATGAAAAACTACTCTATGCACACATTCAACACAGCTTAAAAAATATATTTACTACAAGATTTAAGAAATTTAGTTATACAGACTCTACGAATTTGTTAGAGACTTCACAAATATATTGTGCTTGATGAAACAATCTTGCATTTTATTCCATGCCAACCTCTTCAATGCAACTTGGGTATCTATTGGCAGCATAATTATAGTACATAGAACATATAACTTTATAAACAAATTAAGAACTCAGTGCTGCCGATGATGGTATCATGATACATCTTACTCTCACCCACCTCCGTAAAAAACGTAGAATGACAAAGGTGGAGGGAAAATAACTCTGAACAAACAAATCTACTCCTGACAAATTTTAATCACAAACCAACTGTCCTGACACAAGGGATTGATTAGGAAACTCGGTTAAGGTTCTGAGTGGATGGTGAAATGAAAAGGAGGTGATTAGCCCTCCGGCACAGAAAATAAATATAATTTGGAAAAGGTCCAAGTCTTTTTCAGATTAGTTATCTAGCATTGCTATCTATTTCACTACATTCAAAGTTGGCCCTCAAGTGGCTCAGTTCCTTTTACTAAAACTAAATTTAATAACATCAACAAAGCCACGTTAGGAGTTTAGGACCATTTATCCCAGGTTATATTCAAAGGTGTTTGCACCATGCATTGCATGTTGTATTTTCTATCAAATTCTTAGTTTCATAGTGGAACTACATTTAATCGTCATCTTTTCTATGATACTTCCCTTCCTAAAATACTCCCTCTGTTTATTTTTACAGAGCATACTAGAGTTTGAAAAAATCAAACTTCACAAAAATTAACTAATAGTTAGACAAATTATATGCATGATTATTGTGCAAAATTGTATCAGTAGATCCCTATTTGATAGATCTTGAAATACAACATTGATTTTTTAGCAATTGATAATACATTGCAAAGAGATTTATAGTCAATGTATGCTCATAAAGACTTCTCCAAATCCCAATACGCCTTATAAAAGAAATGGAGGGATATGTTTCTAGAAAAGATGCAAAGCACTTGAAACTATCAGCAAAAAACATCAAGTAAATTGGAATTGGACCATGCTTTAAGATTACTTGACAATCATAAGCATTGAAAAGATAGACATTACCTACTAACCAATTGACACCACCTGCTTCCATAACTGAAACAATGGCCTTTTTCTGCCAATTTTTATCAGAAACCAAGTTTTTTGAAGTATTTGGAGTAACTATGGACAAATAATCGCTTGATAGGGTATGTCTGGAGCTTTTTAGAAACTGTGAAATCCTTGTTGTAATTGGCTCCAGATCCATGAAGTTTGAAATTATTGTAACAATGTACACAAGAACCTTTTGCATCGTCCTCATGTTCTCTACAGTTTTATTTGACGGTTGTTCGTCTGCCGCAAGCAAGCTGGTCAAGGTCTTCAGCTTTACAACTGCGGCTGAATATTCGAGAGAGAAATTCAGTTAAGACGAGGTCCATAACAAAAGTAAACATAGGTCCATAACAAAAGTAAGCATGTCATAATCTTCACTACAACAGTGGAACTTTTATCAAAGAAAGAAGGAAAAAGAATGAAACGGATCTAGAAATATTGATATGTTAATATTTATAGCCAAGAGTGTGTACCTTTCAAAAGAGCAGTGACCTTCTGCACACCTCCATAATAACTAAATACTCTACAGTTATGCACTGAACGGGTAACAATTGTCAAGCACTCCAGAACTGTCAATCCTTCAGTGTTCAATCCCAGGTCGCCCAATAACTCTGAAATGTTAGTGGAGGATTCTGGACAGCTGCTGCCTAATAATGCAGGAAAAACAAGTAAGATCCCAATTTATCGCTGTAGTTGCCAAACCTAATAAACCACTGAATAACAAACGTCAAAAATACAATTGTGCATTGTTAAATCTGATACCAAAGAATGTAATTGCTATTAAACCAATATCAGCAAAATGTATTTTCCTCATCAGAAGGAGCAGAAAACACCCAGCCATAAAAGGAGAAGAATTGGGTTAAGTTGATATACTCAAGCTGCTTAGCAGAACTGGCATGTTACTTAGACATTTAGACTACGTCTACAACCAGCATTTGAGAGGTAACTTGACATACAAAAAACAAGGTTCCAAAAATCTACAGGGCATTCCTGTATTCTTTTTTTAGACCAAAGACTTGTTTGGTCCTGCTTTTATTGAAAGCACAAATGTCTGGCCTGCCAGATTACAGTTCAGGGCACCTAAAAACCGTTCGCGGACAGCCTCCCTGCAGAATACCATGGGGGAAACAAACCCACTCCACTATCTAGCTACTAGAAAGAAACTGACCCTGCCTGGATAAGAACTAAAGAAAAGCAACCCACTCCATGGCATTCCTGTATTGTGCAAAAATAAGCCAGCATTTTAGCTGATTTCCAGAACCCTTTATATAAATTCTGCCAGCTTATGGGCATTTTGCAAACATAAACAAAAGCACACACCTAATTTTAAACTGTACGAGTATTCAATTTCTATATAATACCAATGTAGATACTAGATAAAGTCAATGATATCTAAAGTTGGGTAAAATATTATGCTCCATTTTTAACTGTGGTCATCTCAAATCACTTAGAAAAATACGCAAAGAGATCCTGACAGACATATGAAAGGCAGCTTAAAAAGGTGCAGCTGTAGTGTTAGGTGCAAACTTCAAAAGTTATATGATATAATATAAGAAATGAGAACTATTGTTTGTTGGATAGATCCACTTACTTTCAGTAATAGATGAAGTTATTTGAGAAATCTCTTGAATGAGAATAAGGATGACCTCAGAAGGATGACCAGTAGAGCATCCTAAAACTGTATCATCTGATAATGATTCTTGATCAATTGTTTGCTTAATATGGCCTGGCTCCCAATCTTTAAATGCTTTTGCAAAATGCATGGCAAATATTTGCAGGGATTTCTTCTTTTCAGCCTATGAAATTGTTAAAAAACGAAATGAGGCAATATGATCTAACTTTGAAAAAAAAAAGAAGTGAGTCCCATTATAATGCTACAGAATCTTAGTAATTTCAAGTGTACCTATGCTTACGCTAAAGGCGCAAAAGGCCTGTAGTGCCATCCTTAAACCAAGCTATATGGTCCAAAAACACAAATTTGTTGATTATTCATAGTCTTGAATTTTTTTCCCCTCCTGTCCTTGTAAAGGATACCAAGTGAGGAAACTAGTCCAATTGCTCACTTAATAAAGTTAACTTATGTAGAATTGTTGAAAGATAGGACGAAGTACATTGATTAATACACCAAAATTAGGACATGTCTTCTGATTTTTTTAATGCTAGGACACAAGTGATGCATGCGTATTATTTAGTCAAACGACTATTTGATTACATCTGATACAGTCCAAGCAAAAGTCTGTGCAGGAAAACTTAGGACGTTCAGACAGCAAGGCGGGTACCTTGTCAATGGCATTCTCATACTTCTGCCAAAGTGCATTCAGAACTCCTTCCTCACCACTGTCACTGGAATCACATAACACAGGATTAAGAGAGAAATAAGCATACCAGATAGTGTCGTAACAACAAAATGAGCAATGACAGTTCAGTTCACCGCGATGTAACCTTGGAGAAACCACAAACAAGTAGTATCAACAGAACTTAGTTATTTATCTCTACCCTAATAACGGAAGCTCATAATAAGTGTTCATAGGCGTAGCCAGCCAGGGTAACCTGACCCCCCAATCGTCTGATTCAACGCACCGTCCATTATGTGATTAGATACTAGAGAGGAAGGATATTTAACTGCCAAGCACACTGACATGGAAAAGTTGAAGAGGAAAAAAAAAAAGCCAACACAATGTTATCCTGCTACAGTTTAACCAGTTAGCATTCAACATATTTAGCTTATTCCATCGCATCTATCAGCACGAGTTGATACCTCGATGCTTCACCAACGACAGCTGAAAGGTGCAGAGGACACAAGCGCGCTAGAAAATGCAACAGCTAGCTCGAACTCACTGGTGCGTGCACTAACAAATGCTGACTATACCAACACCACGGCTCAAACAAGCAAGTCGCATTGCCCACGGCAGACGATGCACTCGCAGTTACCTGAAGCGGACCCTGGGGGACGGCGGGGCGGCGACCCTGTCCGCGGAGGGGGACCCGGTGCCTCCCCGTTCTCCGCCCCCGCTGCCCGCGCCGGCGCCGCCCCCCGGCGAGGCGGGCGCCGACTTGCGGAGGAGATCGGCGACGCCCTTGACGATGTTCATCGCCCCCGATCCGGCGCTAGCAGCAGCGGCAGCGGCAGCAGCAGGAGCGCATCACCGCCGCGGCGAGGACGACGACGACGACGCGGCGACGCGAGGCGAGCCCGCAGGATTCGATTCAAATCCAATCCAGCCGAACCCGATCCCCAGGTAGTGACAGAAGTGGAGACGGCGAGATCGCGTGAGGGGAATTGCAAAGGAAAATGTTCCGGTTGGGTCTTCTTCGACCAGCGAGCGAGTTCTTTTTTTTTAACAGTCGGATCGAGGAGGGATCTGGAATTCTGGAATGGAGGCAGACAGGCAGTGGACAGTGGTGGGGTTGTTTCTCAGGAGGGGAGAAGTTCAGGGGGGGGTAATTAGAATGAAACATTTTGTAGAGGCTAGGGGCCGGGGCTTTTCTTTTCAGTGATTGCGTTGCGTTTATGCGTTTTTTTGCGCTGGGAACCCTGTGAAACCCGATTAATCTTCTTGTGGGATTGCAAACAGTGATCAATATTAGCCCACTCTCGGTGGGTAGTGTCATCACATAGTTAGTTATCAAGATTGGGAAGTTAATAACTTTATCAGAGGACCCATAAGAGAGTTCCATGAAGCTCCACCTCCTCTCTTCTCATAAATGACTTTGTCATGTCTGCAAATGTTCTGATGTGGCATGATATTTAATGCTCATGACACTTCTATTGAGATTGGTCTTAGACGAGTGTCCACTTCTAGTTGATTTTTTTGCTTCGCCTTTGCAGCTAAACACGAGCCAGTATGGAAGCTCAACTTCATTACGGTGAAATTGCAAGATCTATGGACTTATTAATACTACTAAATAATGCTACAAAATCTAAATGATACTTATTTCTTTTGAAATTGCTATTTTCTGTAGGATCATTTCCAAGATTCATTACTTACTTAATAAAAGCAACTAAATTACAATATTTAGACAGAAGACCTTAGCGACCTTCTGCAGAGCATAAAACTAGTTTCACCTAGCGTAAAAAAATTTTAGAATTGTTACTTGAAAAAAGAATACACTTTTAGCTAGTCTTTCATTGGAATAATGAGGGGCGGTAATAACAGGACATAGTTGTGATTTTCTTTGGACATGATTTTTTTGTGTTAACTAAATCCAGCTCGTGCGTGGAGATATAGTAACTTTCATCTAGATGTGGCGACGGAACCACAACCAAATAGTATGGAGGTGGTGCGCGGAGCTATGTGAGTCACTGGACAAGATGAGCTTTGTCGTAGATCGAAGAATGATGGTAAGCAAGGGAGGCGACGATTTAGACAAAATCTGAACGACTGAACCGTTGGACTACGGCCTAACAATGTGCAACTGCAATGGTGGTAAAGAACATTTGTTTTTGTCCAAATAAAAGTTAGCATCTTACTTTCCTATAGCACTATTCTCTGTAAGATCAAAATTTCCTTTTACCAAGTTGTGCAAAAGGAACCAGTTATAGTTCATTCTTGTCTATTGTTCTGCTTGATGCAAATGTCCCGCACTTTCAATCCTCGACGTAGAGAGGCAAGTATGCACCAGCGACTAGCTCATTTTCGCTCTCAGCTATCTCGTTGGCTACTTGGTGAGAGTAAAACACTGATGAACATCTTCCCGTAGCTTAATTATAATTTTTTTTAATTGAGAGCAAGGGAGGTGTTGATCATCTGTACACTTCTGCATCGAGGGATTCGTTGTAACAGGTGAGTTTTGCGTGAAAAAAAGGAACACTCCTATTGCCTCTCCTGTTGTATGTGTATTTTGTGGGGAAAAAAATTCTGTGCGGCGGTGCCGCATTTGGCCGCTGTGCGACACCGCCGCTGATTCGTGCCGCGTGGACCGCAATACTCATCCAACGGAGAAAGGAATTCGAAAGAGGACTGCCGTGCGTGTACGTTCGGCTTCGGCTCCAACCGCACAGCCGCATGCACAGGCGCCTTCCGTGTAACTTCCACCTCGTCTCCGCACGGGCTTGACCGCCTGCCGCATCTCGCGAGTGCCAGACACGCACGGCAGTGCTCTCCGGCCCAGGTCGTGCTCTCCGGCGCCGCCTCCTCCGCGTCCGACCGCCTCCTCGACACCTTCCTCCGCCTCACAGACACGCACGGCAGCTTCCAGGAGGCCGTCATCAACCTCAAGCAGAGCATCACCAAGGCCCTTGCCGCCATCCACCGCCACGACAGCCCGCGCCTCGCCTCCGCGCTCCGCTCGCAGCGCAAGGTAAGCACAGGATGAGTGCTTGGGTTCGTGACTTTCAACCTGAGATGGCGGCTGGGCTATGGCTTGTTCCCTGACCACCAAATGTTTGATGAAATGCTAAGTAAGAGCTGCTTTCTCTGAACCAGCTGCTTTTCGTGCTCGTGGTATTGGCAAACCAGAAGCTGCCACTGCCAGGAGCATACCGGCTTGCTGATTTACGACTCTAAACATCAGCAGAGCACCAGGAAGGAAATAACCAGTACTAGCTGACACTTAATCAGCAGCAGCAATCTGTCAGTTTAAAATTAAAATAGTTGCATCATAGTAAAAATAACCAATACAACAACTGTCATATGTTTTCATTGTTTGGCACACCATCAAAATGTAATTTCCTAACAGCTGATTTGGCATCTTGATGAATTCCAAGTAAAAGATTTGTGTATCCTCCTTGCACACCATGGGCATCCATTCCTGAAGAATTCACATACATATTGAAGTGTGGCATTGCAGAATTAGCATAACAGCTCTGGATTGATGGAATTGCCACTGTTGAAGGATGGCCATACATATGAGTGGCTTCATGTCTGTTTTCAGTTGCACTATGTAATTGATCTGTCATTGATCTGTGGTAGGCAGCTTAGGAATATGTAAGTACATTCATGCATAATCTAACAATATTAATGAAAAATAAGGAGCGATTAAACAACTAGACACAGATTAGGAATACGTAACTACGTTCATGCATGATCAAACAATATTAATAAAAAACAAGGAGCAATTAAATAACTAGATAGGCAGATTAGGAATACATAAGTACGTTCATGCATGATTAAACAATATTAATGAAAAATAAAGAGCGATTAGACAACTAGGTGGGCTTACATGAGTTGTTTGCCTCCCTTTGTCTCCATGATTCTCCACAGTTGCACTGATCTCATCGTCATCATGCCCAACAACAACGTTGATCTCAGATTGCATAGGGTGGGGTTCAAATACACTATGATCTCCATCAGCCTCCATGTCGAGTGTTGAGCATGACGAAGGATTGATTTCCATTGCAGTGGTAGCAATGATGGTGCCGTCGTCAGCTGTCAATTGCGCAGGTAAAGTTACGGCGGCGGCGTGTTGTCCAGGGGCCTACAGCGGCGGCCTGTTGACTGGGGCAATCGGCACTCGCGAGATGCGGCAGGCAGTCAAGCCCGTGCGGAGATGAGGCGGAAGTTACGCAGGAGACGCCTGTGCGTGCGGCTGTGCGGTTGGAGCCGAAGCCGAGCCGAAGCCGAACGTACACGCACGACAGTCCTCTTCGAATTCCTTTCTCCGTTGGATGAGTATTGTGGTCCACACGGCACGAATCAGCGGCGGTGTCGCACAGCGGCCAAATGCGGCACCGCCGCACAGAATTTTTTTCCCCACAAAATACACATACAACAGGAGAGGCAATAGGAGTGTTCCTTTTTTTCACGCAAAACTCACCTGTTACAACGAATCCCTCGATGCAGAAGTGTACAGATGATCAACACCTCCCTTGCTCTCAATTAAAAAAAATTATAATTAAGCTACGGTTTCCAGTTCCACTACTCGCTCGGGTTCCAAAAAAAAGGAATGCAAAACGATCGCTAGCCAAAGTTCATTGGTTCCAGCCGTCCTCGTCACAGATCAGCGGCGCCGACGGCATCATGAGATGCTGCAACTCATCGTCATCAATGCTCCCGGCGGTTAGGAAGATCGTCTGGTCAGCGACGACAGCATCATGGCCGGGCGCCTCGCCCGTGACGTCATCACGCAGTAGGTTCGGCATCTCCTTATCGTCGGCCACACTGCTTGCCAGTAGCCTCTTCGCCGGCTTCTCATCTCCTGCGTCTCACGTTGCAGTATATTATCACACGTGTCGTCGCCACTTGATGACTAATAAGTTAAAAAGGATCCAGAGAGGAAGGCCATCGGAGCTCACCGGAGAGGCGGCCGCGTTTGTCGCCGAGGTTTTGCACCTCTTCTTGGACGCAATGCGAGGAGACGGCGTTCTCGTAGCTGACCAAACCAGGCATGGCTCCAAAATTTACCAGGTTGGCGTCGGGCACCTGCTGATGTCCCAGCTCGCGGAGGAACATCGTCTCGAGCGCGGCGCCGGTGGCGATCGCGGCTGATTGGACCGAAGGGAGCTCCCGGTGCGCCATTGGCGGCAGCAATGGTGCCAGCGGCTGCAGGTACTTGACGGGGTCGATCTGCAGGTTGCTGATGTAGGGGAGCGGCAGTGGCTCCTGCGCTGCCTTGCCGAAGTGGTATAGCAGCGCCGGCGAGTCCGAGGCCGGTGGTGGCAGCGGCAGCGAAGCGAGTGGGTCGGCCGCGTCGAAGAGGAACGGCAGCTCGTGGGCGGCGCCCGCGTCGTCACCTAGGATGGTGTTGGGGCCACCGGCGCGGATGAGGGCGACCTCGTGCTCGACCTCCGGAGGGTACAGCGGGAGGCCGGCGCGCTCGCGCCGCTTCGTCCGCGTGTTCCAGTAGTTCTTGATTTCGTTGTCCGTCCTCCCTGGCAGCTGGACGCACGCACGCACGAAGATGGATCAAATCGCGCACTCGATCGAATCTCATCACAAAGAAATAAACTTAAATCGTAGTCCAAAATCGATCGCTGGTTCCGCTTACATGCGCGGCGATGCGCGCCCACTTGTTGCCGAGGAGCGAGTGGAGGCGGAGGACGAGGAGCTCCTCCTCCGGCGACATGGCGCCCCGCTTGAGGTCGGGGCGGAGGTGGTTCGCCCACCGCAGCCGGCAGCTCTTGCCGCAGCGCAGCAGGCCCGTCTCCCGGCGCACCTGGTTCCAGCTCCCTTCCCCGTGGCGCTGCACGTGCGCGACCAGCTTCTCGTCTTCCTCGGCGGTCCAAGCGCCTTTCTTCAGGCCGGCCCCCTCCTCCTCCTCCTCCGGTGGCCCCTTCAGCCCGAACCTCCTGCTACCTCCACCGCGCGCCATCACAGCAACTCGCAGTCTCCGTTGCCGTTGCCACGGGCGGCGGCGGCGCTCCGGCCGCCTCGATCGATGTCCTGGCCGGGGCGTGCGTACCCGTCTCCCCTCCCTACTCCGGTCCTCTCCTCCCCTTCTCTTTCTTTTCTCGAGTATGCACGGGGAGAAGAGGGGAGAGAGCGAGGCAAGTGATCTCGCCGCTACAGCTCGTGCATCATCGCCGCGTGCACAAGCAGGAGGCTAGTAAGGAGAAACGGAGCCATGAACCATCGAAGAGCTGGAACCAAGCAACACCTAGCATTGGCGATGGATCGGTGGGGAGAAAGAGTGCGTGAACTCGTGCAGCACTGTCCCCAACAACAACAACAACAAGAAGACGACGACGACGACGACGACGACGAAGAAGAAGAAGAGGAGGAGGAGGAGGAGTTTCTGCCGCGGGTGCGAGTAGACGGAGTGGACAGAGGATAAAAGGCGAGGAGGATGTCCGCGCGGCGCTGGCCGCCGAGAACGCGAGCAATGCGCGGGTTGACCGTGCATGCAGAGGCGTGCTGGGGGTTGTTGGGTGCCTGCAGCCCGTAGGGATTGGCCATTTTCCTTTGACTGTGCATGCATGCAGGGCCGACTTGCGCATGGGGCTGTGGAGCGGTAGAACAGCTCCCTCTTTGACTGGTTCGCACGCCGGCGATTGGAAATCGGAGCTGCCAGGGCCCGGACCTCCGATCCGGACACTAGCATCGGACGGTCCGGGAAAAAAAAAACACCGCAATATACGCTATATGTTACGTGCAACATCTGAGAAATAATAAAAGTTATTCTACAATATATGGAAAAAAACCCACTGCATCATACGTAAATGTTTCACGCAAGATTTCATCTAAAAATGTTCCATTAAAACTACGCATTTTATGCCTGATCATTTCCTGCCAAGAAGTTATTGCAACATTCAAACTGGACGTCCGCAACATGAAAAAAAAAGGTAATCGCCATATGCAAAGCGGAACTGCTGCAAAATGAACAGAATACCAACATCCATACCACCTGGGTCCAATATGGAAAAGGAGCAATCTCAACATTTAAATTCAATTGCCGTGATATAGTAAAAGCTAATGCAACATCCAACTTCACAGCTACAACACTGAAAAAGGGTTATCTCATCATTAAAAATCACTTGACTCACCACACATTGACGAAAAGAAGGATCGGGAAATATCCGCGTCTCTTCTCCACCGGCATCGGGGCAGGGACCACGATGAGCATGTTCCCATCCATGGAGCATGGGTGCCGGCGTCGTCATCCATAGTTGCGGCCTCCTCCTCCGCCGCATACGCCGCGGCACACCTGTCGTGACGCACGAGGTCCCGATCGGTCGGGCGATGATAAGATGACGCAGGCGGTGCAGTCCCCTTGCGGTGGACTTCTGCGAGGTGGGTGGCGCGAAGAGAGTGCTGCGCACAGCAGGAACGGTCGAGTTGCGGCGGCGGCGGCGGCCTGCACCGAGCCCCATCGCGCGAAGAGGAGAGTCAGAGAGGGATGGGAGCAGTTTGGGAGAGATAATGCTTAGCAACGAGAGAAATAATACTTGGAGGAAACCGCGCCACGTAACCGTTCGAAAGGAGACGTGTGTCAGACGCTCGGGTTACAATATTACCGATTGGAAATCGGGGTGGCAACGTAGCTGGGTTTTTTATAAGGTAATATATATTACATCTTTTTTTATAAAATATGAGTTGTATTATTTTACTGGCAGTTGAGGTAGTCGAGTAAGAACAGCGGCGCCGGAATGTGAATAGTTGCTTGGTGGCCAACAAGGAATCTGGGAGGCGTTGAGGTTGTTGTTCTTAAAGACAAGCGGGATAAGATGGTTTGTAGAATGAAGAACAGCCGCTGGGGGAGGGGGGAGCGATGGTTATGTTGATGTCAGGCGGAATCGAAGCGGAGGCGCTGACGAACATGAGCGTACGGCCAGATCTGCAACGCAAATGGCCGGATCTGTGGCCCTTGTCGGCTATTTCGGAGCAGAGATGGTTGAATCGGGGTGGAGACGAGCGAATCCTGATGACAGCGGACTGGAATCAAAGGGAATGGATCCACTTTGATAGAACGAATGGTGGAGACAAACGTATCCCAACAGCTGAAGATGACGGTGACAAGAACGGCAACGCGGCAGTGGCAAATAAACATATCCCACGTCTATTTCTTGCCAACAACAATTGCAATACGAAAAAAATATATATTGCCATCCACTGAAAAAACGTATTTCTCCACATGCACCGTGAAAAATAGCGGTCGTAGAGCTAGATAGATTTGAAGGAAGGAAGACTAACGGGGTCGATTTTATTCACCGCAGCCACCGATGTATTCGACGCTAACCCCGCGGAACCGATATCTCTTCACAGCAAAATCATCTTGTAAATAGATAGATCCCGCAACTTTTTCCTGCCAACAACGATGGTAAGCAAGAAAAAAAATATTTTGGACATTCACGCGAAAAAATATTGCTTTTTCACCGTCGCCATCGATTTAAACGTGGTGAATCGATATCTCCCACGACAAAACCACCTTATAAATAAACATTTTCCATGTATGTTCGCTACTAACAACAATCGCAAAAGTAAAACCAAACGCTTGCTCCCGCTCTCATAGCTAGCTAGAGTTTCCAGTTCTCCGATCCCCTCCCTCTCCTTCTCAACTTCTCCGCTGGTGGCTTGCTGACGGCAAAACCGCCAAAGATAGGAGGGTCCAGACTCTGATAGGATCGGGCTCTAATCTTATACTATTTTGAATTGAAAATATATAAAGATCTAATTTGATTGCGAAGAGACCATTGGAGCCGTGATTCGCTGCCACCCCTAGTCCGGATTTTTTATTTTTTTCTTTTCGTTCCTAGTTTCAGTTTGTAGTTGCCCGGAAGGGTAGTGATCAGCGGCCACTTACTAAGAAGAAAAAAACGGAGGTTGCCAAGCCGTCTGCCTGTCACGTCACGAAAGCGAGATGCGAGCCTTCTCTCCTCGTGCGAGACAAGAGAGTGCTGTTACGAAAGGCTAAACCCCCCTGAACTGATCAGGTGATCTCCCGTAGCTGCACTTGCACGCGCACGGTCGGATCAGATCGGACGCGAGGACGCGACGTTATCCAGCCACGGGCACTCGTCCACCCCCCCCCCCCTCCCCGGTACCCTACCTGCCGCGTGCGCGGGCCACCGCACGCCACCGACGGCGCCGCGCGCGGGAGGCCCAGGACCACACACACCCCGGACCGGGCGGCGAAAGCGACGCCGCACCATCTCGCACGGCGGCGGTTGGACCGGGCACGGGCGGGCAGGGCCGCCTCCTCCCGTCGCCTCCGACGCGCGGCGCAAGTCGCAAGTAGGAGGGAAGGAACCGCGCGCGTGCGCCACCGCGGCCAGGCCAGGCCAGGGCCGCCCATGTGGGCGCGCGCAGGGGCGGGCGGGGAAACGGACGAGGCGAAGCGATTAGAAAGAAAACAAAGGCAGCTGGGGAGGTGGGTTCAGTGCCCTGCCGAGTAGCGACGAGCCTGAAGCGCCTGGAACTCCGAGCCGCTACTCTATCCGACCCGGTAGCAGCGACGACGGGCCACTGGGTTCCCTGCCCGCTGCGTCTCGTCCCGTACTCTCTCTCGTTCACCCGCGCGCGCGGCCTCGGTCGAATTCTTCCTTCCTCGTACGGCGGCCGGCCACTGCTAATTGCTTCGCAGTTACTGCTGGCTGGCTGGCTGGCGGTAAAGGGGTGGTTAGTTTAATGCGGCGGGCGGAGGAGCAAGCGGCGTGCGCCGGTGGACTCACTGGCCAGGCCGACCGACCGTCGGTTGGTCTGCTCTGCCTCGCGTCGCATCTACCGACCCCCACCCACATGGAAATTGGTGCGGGGAAGGTGAGGTGAGCTGCAGCCGCGGGAGAGAGTGAAAGGCCAACGAGGACCTCCACGTCCAGCTCCAGCTCCAGCTCCATGGATTCGATTTCGATCCGGGAGGCGAGGAGCTGAGGCCGGGGAGGAGGACCTGCTGGGACTCGGAGGGGGTAGCAATCGTAGCACTACTCAGCGGCAGCCATGAGCTGGAAACGAGGCGGAGGAGGGGATGGAGGGGTCTCCAGGAGGTGGGCCGTCCTGCTCTGCGTCGGGAGCTTCTGCCTCGGCCTGCTCTTCACCAACAGGTAACCACCATCCCATCCCCGCCATGGCTGCTCCATGCCTCCAATTCAGACATCGCTGGCTCTTCGATTCGAGATTCCTCCCTGCTTAGCTCAGAGCTGCTGATTTTTTAGCTCGGAGTTGCTGATTTGAGCCGGGCCCGGTTCGAGATCCGCGGCCTCTGATGCGCCTCTGCATCTGCATCTGGGCGATGCCGCGTCGGGGGACTTGATTCTTGACTTCTTGTGCCGCGTGTTTTTCGATATGTGTTCCCTGGATTTGGGCCGCGTGCTTTTCGATATGTGTTTCTGGATTCGACCGGTCTTTTGCTAGCTTCGTGATGACGCAGCTATGCGATTGCTACTGAGCTGGGATTTTATTGTTCCATCAGCTGCGAATTTAGTTGGTTGCCACATCGGGACATTTTTCTTTTTCCAATTTGGTCTGATTACGGATTATGGATCGTCCTACGAAGAATCCAGATGCATTTGTAGTTCTGTACTCTCTTCTACTGGCGTCCGTTTGTAACAGTGTAACCACTATACGGACATCTGGTTCCGTTTCAGCAATTCAACTAAATTAAATTTGCTTTGAATGTAATGCTACTCGATTAGCGAACCGAATGATCTATCCTTTCTTACATCGTCATGATCGTTTGTTCCAGAATGTGGACGCTGCCTGAGGCAAGCGAGATTGCCAGACCAAATGCAAATGTAGAGGAAAGCAACATGCCAGTTGCTGCAGAGTGCGGTTCTAAGAAGGTAGTTCGTCTCTCCCTCCTGATTCTTCTCCAAGCATTCCGGAGTACTAGACTTGCATACTGTTCGTGCTTTTCTATTGTTGCACCAACCGGTCAACCGCCACAAGTAGCTATTGTTATAAAGTTCAGTGGTTTATGGTTAATACAATGCCACGCGCAGAATCATATTGCTGATACCTTATTTCATTATTATTTGCTACCAGATCCAAGAAAAACAAGATTACAGGGATATTTTACAAGTTCAAGATACTCATCATGATGTGCAGTACGTGTTGACCTTCTCTTTGTCGACCTTAACGTTTGTTACATGTTTGAAATTACAGAACTTCTAGCTTAAATTTCTGATCGGATGTTCGCAAATTGTTGGATGTAGGTCACTAGACAAGACGATAGCAAGCTTAGAGACAGAACTCTCAGCTGCAAGATCTCTACAGGAGTCCTTGCTCAATGGTTCCCCTGTTGCAGAAGAGTTCAAAGTTTCTGAATCAATTGGGAGAAGAAAGTACCTTATGGTAATAGGGATCAATACTGCGTTTAGCAGTCGAAAGAGGAGAGATTCCATACGTTATACCTGGATGCCTCAAGGTTTCTAACACTGAAATATACTGATTATTTCAATGGTTTAGAATATTTCTTGTATTCTCTGAATAACTAATAATGTAGTACTGAAAAATAGGTGAAAAGAGGAAAAAGCTTGAAGAAGAGAAGGGGATCATAATTCGTTTCGTTATTGGCCACAGGTATAATGAAGCAAACCTTTATGGTTATTTGTGATTGATGTCTACAAGAAGTTCAGGATCTACCTAGTGCTTCGGAAAGTAACTTGTCATAAGCTGTGCGTGCTTTGCAGTGCTATATCAGGAGGAATTGTTGATAGAGCAATTGAAGCAGAGGACAGAAAACATGGGGATTTCATGAGGATCGTAAGTTAATTGTTTTAATTGCCTATTGGGACTGATAACATGAATGCTATTCACAGTTTTGCTGGGATTGCCGCCTCCCTATTCACTATGATTACAATTTTATCCAGGATCATGTTGAAGGATACCTTGCATTATCGGGCAAAACCAAGACCTACTTTGCCACTGCTGTTTCACTATGGGATGCAGATTTTTATGTTAAGGTTGACGATGACGTTCACGTGAACATAGGTAAATCTCCTTGTGAGCAACGTTATGCGTTTTTTTTAAATCTCAACTTGGGAGCCAAGAGATCATATGTTCAAAACTCTTAATGTACTACTGAACCATCATTAAACGTTTCCTTTTTTGTATACTCTCATTTAAAACTAGAAGTACTAGCCATGGTTTGAATATATTTCACAATAACTTACACCAGGCTCTGGCAAAAATGTCTAACATTGAAGTTTTGCATTTGCAGCAACGCTTGGACAGATTTTGTCCAGACTTGCATTGAAGCCGAGAGTATATATTGGATGCATGAAATCTGGACCTGTCCTATCTGAAAAGTAAGTACATTGTGAGGATAAATCTCTCTATTGAGGATAGTAAGTTATTGCTTTCAAATTTAACTCTGTGTTTGTGCTTTCCTTTAGGGGTGTGAGATATTATGAGCCTGAGCATTGGAAATTTGGGGAATCGGGAAACAAGTATTTCCGACATGCTACCGGTCAATTATATGCTATTTCGAAAGATCTAGCAACCTACATATCTATAAACAAGTGAGAGACCATGTGTATTTTACAATTTTTTACTTTTCTCCAAGTATACTGCGGTCTGGATCCTTTCACTGATTTAGTTTCCACTAATCTAACTTCACCAGACATATCCTGCACAAGTATATAAATGAGGATGTTTCACTGGGTTCTTGGTTCATCGGGTTAGATGTTGAGCATATCGATGACAAAAGACTTTGCTGTGGTACCCCGCCTGGTAAGCTTCCATTACTTCATGCCTTACCAACTTTATATTGCTTGATCATCAATCCATCACCCATAAGGCTTGATCATTTAAACTGGTTCTTAAATTGTAATGTTTGGAAGTACTACATAGACACGAATGGTTCAAATGTTTTCGTGAAATCACATTTGTTACATGTCTTCAACTGCAGATTGCGAATGGAAGGCTCAGGCGGGGAACATTTGCGCCGCGTCATTCGACTGGAGATGCAGCGGCATATGCAACTCCGAGGGGAGGATCTGGGAAGTTCACAATAAGTGCGCCGAAGGCGAGAAGGCGCTGTGGAATGCCACGTTCTAGCACAAACGAGGCAGCGGCAGAAGTCGCATAGTAGATCCATCCATTTTGACTGTGCTGTTTGTAAATTGTCCCACTGTTTGTATGTAATTCATTTGTAGGTAGTCGTGATTTTGTGATGGGCTAACACTGACGAAAGCGGACCACAATTTTAGGTAGTGTCTGTCTGCCGGTGGCGGTGAAGAAGCTGAAGAAGGGTATAAGAAGAGGTGGTGCATTCTTTTGAGCGAAAATGTTTAGGGTGGTCATTTTGTACCGATCTCCTGTACTGTATGTATGGCTGCCAATATGTGAGACCAAAAATAAAAACTTTGGTACCCCCCTGGTGGTACGTTTCGTAATTCTCAAGTATTTGTCGAAATCTGTTGAGATTCAAGTGTAGAAATTCAGCTTTAGTCTATAATTTCTGATCTAGTATCCGCTTTGAACTTTTTCAAGGAGTAAAGAGAAGTCACCCGACTTTAGCAGTGAAATCCGTCTGAAGCTGCCGCTGAATCTTTTGCAAATTGTGAGCTACGCTTGTCCAAGAAGCTTCCTCCCCGCAGGGACGCGCGCACAAACCCCTGAGAAAACGAAACGAGGCCCACCAGTCAGTGAGATTCCGACGATCCGCGTGTACCATTTTGTCCTGGGCCCGTGCGCGCGCGGTGCCAGCAAGCACCGCGTCCTTTCTCCAGTTTCCGCGCGCTTCGTTTCCCTTCCCGCCATGGTTTCCCTCCACTGCTCACCTCTTCCCCGCCCTCATTAAAATCTCCACTCGCCCCCACCAATCTCCCCCAAGCAATCCCACAGCTTCGTCGCCGCTCGCGCCGCCCCTTCCCATCGCCTTCGCCTCCTCCGTCCGGCCATGGACCGCCGCCTCCGCGCCACCCCGCGCGCCGCCGAGTGCAGCACCCACCACCAGTTCCTTCGCCCCGGCGCGCTCGCGCGGCTCCGGGACTCCAGGATCGTGGCCCGCTCGCTCTGGTCGTCGGCGTGCCTCCTGCTCCCGCGGCCCGCCCCTCCGTCCCCCGCGCCGCGTGCCGCCGTCGCCGCGGCGGAGCAGGCCGGCGCGCCGCGCTTCCTGGGGACGGCCGGCTCGGGGAGGTACCCGCTCCGGAGGAGGGTCGCCGCGGCCAGGGGCGTGGCGTTCTTGCCGCCGCCATCGCCGTAGCCGGGCACGGAGGCGTCGTTGGGCGCGCTCGCGCCGTCGCCGGATCCCGCCGCCTGGCGCTGGGATTAGTTCAGAACGTGTGCCTAGAGCTCTAGATTTGTGCTTAGTTCAGTATGATCTGTGCAGATGATTCGCAGTTTCTATGCTTACTTTTAGTTTCGACTTGAGGAGCAATAATTACTTCAGATTTTTCTTGTTCCGATACAATTTTGGACGGTAGAGTAGAGCCAAGTACTCTTCACCTTGTTTGCAAGCTGCAATGCAGATGCAGATGCTAATTGCTCTGCTATCCTGCAGAACAACCGAGTCCAACTAAATTGTGACTGCTTCGAAGCAGAACAGGATGCACAGCTTGTAGCTTGTCCTGTGCATGTTCTTGATCTGATTGGAAACCAAACCTGATGGCGATGGCAAAAACTGCACGAATTGAGCATTGGGATGTTAGGATTCTGCGCCTAGTCAGGCGATGAAGCGGGCGCCTATCCGTCAGTATTACCAATATGATTGGCGTTGGCCATTGCCATAGGCCATAGTCACAGCCCTGCCGCTTGATTGAGCAACTGCACACGTATTGTCCCCTTGGTCTAAGCTGATCATATATGCACATATCAAGTAATTGCATATGCGTACGCACCAATGCACCACGATCCCAACAATCTTTCTGTAACGATCGAGTGATCGACGATTGTCTCGCAGTGTCCTTTTCTAACAGTTGGAACAGAGCTCGATTTGGTGTTATAACATGGATGCATGACCGATGGACCCCCGGCCCTCCACCCATTGCCACTGAAAGTTGATGCCGAGATCCACCGAATCTCTGCATCATGGCCGGCGGGGAGCGGAAGAGGAAAGATACGTTGGGGCTGCAGAAGATCGAGATCAAGCGGCAAGCGCACCGAGTGCCCCGAGAGGAGCGGCACGTGTGCTTCTCCGAGCACCGCCACGGCCTCTTCAAGAAGGCCACCAAGTTCTGCGTGCGCACCGGCGCGCACCTTGCCGTCATCATGTTCTCCCCTGCCGGGAAGCCCTACTCGTTCGGCCACCCCTCCGTGAACGCCACCGTCGAGCGCAACCACGATCCCGGCTCCTACGTTCCCCTCGCGCGCGAGACGACGCACCCGGCGGTCCTGTACGAGTACGGCAGCGAGGGCGAGCGCCTGGCCAAGGCCATCCAGGCGGGAGGGGCGGCGGCGGGTCGCGCTCGTACTGTATCGGAGGTGCGCGGCCGGCGGCGCCGGCGGGTCCCGATCAATAATCCAAACCGAGGACGAGGAGGGCTTTTGTGTAAAATACTAGGGGGTTTTATAAAAAATATCGGATCGTGATTATTAATCACGATCTAAATTAGGGTGTTTTATATAAATATTTGGATCGGTATTTTTTATATAACCTCTAATTTGGATCGCGACTATTAATCGCGATCCAGAATATGGGGGTTTATGCAAACTTCTGGGCTGACGTTTTCTAGAAAACCCCCCTACTTAGGATGAGCATTCAGGCGAGGTGGGCCCAATCCAAGGCATGGAGGTCGAGAATCTAGCGCGGAGGAACTCAATCCGGTGCGGAAGGAGTTCGATCTCTGTAGCGCGGGCTCGATTCGGAGGCCCGACGCCGCGATCCTTCGCACTTGCATGGCGCCGCCGCGGCCTTCGTCTGCCCTCCCGGCGTGGGCGACGGACAACGCCCTCTTACGCCGCCACCGCCGCCTGCTGCCGCTCGTCCTCCCCGCCGTCTCCCACCGCGACCTCCTCCCCGCTCTGTGCTACTGCCTCGTCTCCGGCCTCGCCCGCAACCCCTTCGTCGCCTCGCGCCTGCTCCTCGCGTCCTCCGGCCTGTCCCTCCCCTTCTCCCTCCTCCTCCTCTCCCACCTCCCGGCCTCCTCCCTCTCTCCGTTCTCCTTCAACTCGCTCATCCGCGCCTCCCCGCCCGGCCTCGCGCTCCGCCTGTTCGACCAAATGCGCCGGCGAGGCTTCTCCCCGGACCCCTACACCCTCCCGTTCCTGATCCGCGCCTGTTCCGGCAGTGATCCTCCACTGTGCCAGTCTCTGCACGGGCAAGGCTTCCGTCTTGGCTACGGCGGCCACCTCTTCACGCAGACGGCGCTGATGAACATGTACTTTGCCTGCGGGTCAGTGCTCGCCGCTCGCAGGGTGTTCGAGGAAATGCTGGCGAGGGATGTGGTTGCATGGACGGGCATGGTCTCTGGTTACGTAGACTCCGGGATGTACCTGAAAGCAGCTGAGGTGTTTCAGCAGATGAGAGGCGCTGATGATCTCGTCCGGCCTAATGAGGCAACGGTGGTGTCAGTTGTCTCTGCCTGTGCCGGTCTGGGCTCCCTGGAGTACGCCAAGGGGCTGCATTCGTATTTGGAGAAGATTGGTTTGGAGGGCGAGTTGATTGTCAGGAATGCATTGATTGACATGTATGGTAAGTGTGGCTGCATTGAGTCAGCTCGTGGGTTGTTTTGTTTGATGCATGAGAAGGACCGGCATTCATGGACAGCAATGATTTCAGGACTAGCTTCACATGGGCATGGCAACGAAGCAGTTGCTTTGTTCTTCCGCATGTTGGAGGCGGGAGTACGTCCTGATTCGACTACCTTCATCGTGGTTCTGTCTGCTTGCAGCCATGCTGGATTGGTGGATGAGGGGATACATGTCTTCAATTCCATGGAGAGTGAGTACCACGTCTCTCCGAGCATCAAACACTATGGTTGCATGGTGGACCTTTTCAGCAGAGCAGGGTTTGTTCACCGTGCTTATGAATTCATTAGCACTATGCCTTTTGAACCAAACTTGGAGATTCTTGGGGCCCTGCTGAGTGCATGCAGTATCAATAATGAATTGGAGATTGGGGAGCTCGTGCTCAGTAAGATTGATTCAGTCTGCTCATACAAAGGAGGTGCTGGTGTGCTTCTGTCCAACATATATGCTAACCAAAACCTGTGGCAGGAAGTGGATATCATTAGAAGGAAGATAAGAACTGAAGCAATTGCCAGGAAGCCGCCTGGTCAGAGTTTGGTTGCAACAGAAGTTTCTTGCACGAGTTTGTGATTCATAATTTAGCATATTACTTTAATTGAAGCTGCTGCTCCTGATTTAGGACAGGTTAGGAAACTTGTAAAGAAACCTATCCTTTCATTAAAAAATAAATTGTAGCCTAAGTATTTGATGTCTATCCTCACATTTTACTTCTTTCAAAATGTCAAGGTGCATTTGGTTGTACTGTTAAAAAATGAAAATGATGTACAATTATTTACTCTTCTACAAACTAGATGATGAGGACTCCATGTATTGATTCCTGGGGATGGGTGGCTCAGGACGTTTGCTTTCGATGATTCTGTAGGCCAGCTGAAATGTAAGGTGTTGTTTTGAGGAGAGTGATCCCTTCGGACACCAGCTGTCTCTTCAATGCTGTGGGGTAAGTTTGTTGTCCTACTGTGCTATTTGGTGTTTTTGACAAATGGTGTGGTTGCATATTATGCTTTGTAACACCACTGTTTTGATACAGATACGTGATGGAACACAACGGAATAAGGCTTCTGAGCTCAGACAGACAACTTCAACCAAATATTTAGCAGTTCAGTACCTCAGCATTTCATAGGCCTTTTCCTGCTTCTTGAGCTTTGATTTTGTTAAAACGATAATACCTGTGTCTCCCTTTTTCTTCTTTCTTTTTTGCCTCATGGTATCCTGCAAACTTGGACACAGCTTGCATATTACCATCCTGCCTGATAACGAATTTTCTCTTGCCTGAAAAAGGGTAGACAAATCTATTCATATTTTATTCCCGTTATGGTTACTACTGTCTAATAAAACGAGTTGGATGGAATGATTTGCAATAATATAGAATTATATCATCTAGATGAGCAGCTGGATGTTAATTCAGTTCGTATATTTAAATCTTTTTTAAGGGCTGCTCTGCTCTCATGTCATGTGTTGATTGTCGAGTGTGATGACATTATTTAGATCCAAGAGCATGCCAATATGTTGAGTTTTACTTATTTGGTCAACTGGACGAATTTAATGGTGTTAACAAAGTTTATGCGATATATGATGGTTCACCGACTGTGTTATCGACCTCAAACCAGAACTATGACAATTGATAGCCTAAGTAGGCCTGTGCAATTGACTGTCTATTCATGCCCATGTGTTGTTGTTTTTTTACCCTTTTAGCTGCAAAATTTCGTGTATAGAAAGCGATATGAACATTCTATTGCCATTTTTCTTACTATCTGGACTTCCGTACTGTAGACATAGCTAATTTTTCTTCCCTGTTTGCTTGAAGGTAGCAGCAGCAGTTGTGAGTGATCCTGAAAAGTTCAATGAAGCCTTTCTGGTAAACAAATGAATTCTACTGTGCTTGGATTTTGGGGTCTCAGAAGTGGGGAGGTGAGTTTCAGTACCATTAATTTGCCATCAAAGCATTATGTTGGAACTCACTTGCCAAAATGCCATCCGATGTTGGGACGTCAGCTGTGACACACACAACCAATGTCTCTTTGACAATGTCACAACTTTGGATGGTATTCTGTCAATTAGGCCTGCAACAGAATGGTATGACAATTTTCCATGGACTGGACTTCTCCACAAATCTTGGCATATCATATGATATTGAACGAAGCATTTTCCCACAAGAAAGGACATATGGTGATATCTTTGTTTTCCGATGCTTACACCTGATACTACAAAATAGCCAGGACTTGATAGTCCATAATTCCTCATTAGGCATCTCCACCATAAATGTATGAACCTCCATTAGAAGCCTATGACTTAGTTTCAGAGTCTTGGCAATGATGCTGTTCTGTTGTACCGGAGCTCCTGATATTTGACAGGTTAGGAAACTTGCAAAAATATAAGAAATCAAACCTGAGTGTTTGGTGGCTATCCAGGGTCCAGACATGTTTCTTGTTTTAAGATGCCAAAGATGCTTATGGCTGAACTTTTAGAAATTAAACTGAGATTGTAAAATTAATGACATTACTCTTCCGCAATCTAGCTCAGTATATTGATTCGTTAATCTAGATATTGGTCTACAAACTGCATTACCTTTTTCACAAGGCAGGTTTGGCTGATAGACTTGTCTGTACTCTCTGTAGAGGTAATAATTCTCGTGTTAGTTACTCAGGGTGGCGCTCCACAGCTGGATTAGGGGCTTATCATTCTTGATTGATCTGCATCTAGTAGGGCTCCCCTGTTCCTGTTTCATTTGCCCTCCTGCTTTTGTTATCTAGACTAGAATCTCACAGATTTGCTTGATTTTGTGGCTTGTATTTGAATGTGAATTATTTTTACTTATTGTGCCCAATCACTGAAGAATCACCCACTGATCGTTGCAATGAGCTAAGCTGTTTCGTATTCCAAATGCAGCTCTGCAAAATCTGGTTCCTTGTCTAGGATTGTCACTTTGATTGAGGCCCCCATTGCCAGCACAATTGGCCTCGATCCACAAAAATAGCAGATTTTTTGAAAGACATTGTGAGAAAATACTATCACTTCCTTTTTTGCCCCCTGATGACGCGGTACAATGCGTTTTGCACATTGACATGCATATGGCACACCCTTTTGAGTTCCGACATCGTTGAAAACTTGAGATTACTGTGCCTTTGACTTTTGAGTGGAGAAAAAAGTGGGTATATGATGCTTGGATAAACCACAGGAATATCAACTAACCACTTTTCGTTTGCTTTATCAGGCAGGGGATTGGTGCTCCAGGAAACATTTGTTTCCAGATCATCTCACCTTTCGTCCATGGCAACACATTAGAAACTCAATCTGAAACACGCACCGCGCCTTCCCCAGCAACAAAGAAGCCCGGTCAGAACATTAACCTTCCCTTCCCTTTTCACAGTCAAGAGCACATATCATCAACCCTATTCATTTCCTTTCGCAAACAAAAAAACTATTAATTTCCCACGCAAAATACCTGCAGATGAGGCCTATATATACTTCCATCTTTTGCCATGCTTCGTGTTCTAGGATGCTGGCACCTTGGGGCAAGGAACAGCCAAAGGTTGTCGTAGCCTTGTAGGACGCTGGGGCTCTGGTCTGGTGGTGGGCACACGCACGCAATGTGAGAGGCGGATCGGATTCGCGGTCGCCCGCCGTCCCACACCCAGCTTGGGCGCTCCGACCTTGGACTCGCCCGCGGGGCAGATCGCCTCAGGCCGCGGCTCTTCGCGTTGACAAAGGGGCCTTCTTTCGCTCTCCCCTTATCCGATCCGGGCACGTAGCGAGGCATAGATTTCTCCGGCACTCGCAGCTTCCAGCTAGCACTTATCGCTGTCTTTGGCCTTGTGTGGTATCAATTTCTGAGGTTTCTGGTAGCTGTTTCAAGATTTTAGCTACTATTCTCTGTCTTCATACATACAGTGTCTAGTTTGCATGGAGTCAACACGTGTTTTTGGAAACGGCATGACTGGATTTGTCTTGAGAAGCAGTCTCAGAATATCATGACTTTGCTATATCTATTAAAAGGTGATCGAAACAGACAACAACAGTTGCCTATCCTAGCTTCTGGTAGTGATTTAATCCTGTACTTGATCAAATATGTGTTTGCTTGTCAATTTTTTTTTTGAAATAATCCTTGTTCAAAATATGCTCGATTTGAAGACATATCCTAGAAAAACTCCAAATTGAGAAGGAACCCAAGAAGCACACCGTTAATTTCCTTTTCCAATGTTCAATTTTTTCCCTTTTCCATGTAACACATCCCTAGCTAGCACTCCGTAGCAGCCAGCAGAGCGGCGGCGGCTGTCAGAGGGAGATCGCGCTCACTTTTGTTTTGTCTAGCTGCCACGCGGGCCCCCCGTCCTCGCCTTTTCCCCTTCCAGATCCGGCCGGGCCCTCTTTGCCTCGTGCCTCTTTCCCATTTCTGATTCGTTGCCTCGGCCTCAACCTCGCCGTTTATACACGCCTCCCCCCAACACCTTCCTCTACGCGCCCGCTTCCTCCATCCTCCGCTCGCTGCCCTCTCTCCGCCGATTCGGAGCTCGGCGAATTCGGACAGTGCGCGGCGCGGCGGTGTCGGTCCCTCCCCCGTCCCCCCCCCCCCCCGACGAATCCAGCGCGGGCTCCTGCCGCTTCCTGGTGCGTGCGTGTTCTGCTTTTGCTCTCTTGCGTGCGTGATTCCATTGCGGTTTGCTCGCTGGTCGTTTGGGAACCCGCCGGAGCATTTCCGTTGGATTCAGTGCTTGCTGGCTCGTGATGAACCGGTGGCGGTCCCGTGAATTGGCGGCGGGCTGCGTTGTGTGTTCGTTGCGGCGTGCGATTTCGCCTGCCTCCGGTTGGTGGAGTTAGTGGTTCCTTGTCCATTTCCGGGAGGCTGATCCCGATCCGGCAGCTTCCCCACTCCCGTAGCTGCTTTTCTCTTCCATGTAATTGTGCTCCGATGGTAGCCCACAATGGCCTCATCACTCAGCAGTAGCTTGGACGCGGTTGTTTCAAATATCACCAGTCATAGCCAGTTCCCACAGCTTGACTCCCTTTTCAATTGGCGTTTGGTTTCGATGATTCTGTAGGCCGAGCAAAATGGAAGGTGTGGTCGTGAGGAGGGTGATCCCTTCGGACAACAGCTGCCTCTTCAATGCTGTGGGGTAAACTCTGTCATGCTACTATATACCATCTATAACCAAGAAAATGAAGTGGTTTCTTAATAGTCCGCAACACCTATGCTTTCATACAGTTACGTGATGGAACACAACAGGAATAAGGCTTCTGAGCTCAGACAGGTAACTGCTTCGACCAAGTAACTACTTACCACTTTGGTGCCTGCACATTCCTTGCACCTATGTTTCTGTGCTTCTTAGGCTGCAATATTGTTAAAATGATGTTGTGTGTATTTTCAAAAAGGGAAAAATTTAATAGTGCATCATGGTACTATGCTTGGATCAGAGCTTGTATAGTTGCATAAGAAAAAGGGAAGCCTCTCATACCTGAAAAGGGGCAATACAAATTGTCCGTAATTCATTTCTGTTATGATTTTGGCTGCCTACTACAAGGAGGTGTACGGTCACGCACACGTGCATTAATTGGGATATCTTTCTACACATTTTTTTTAGAATAATCTTGCTACATAATGGTATGAAGATATTAGATATAGCTTAGCAGAGCTGATGGACATTAATTTAATCCATATGGATAAGTTTATTTAAGGTTTAGTTTCATGTCACATGCTGATTATGTAATGCGATGAGATTAGTTAGATCCAAGAGCATATTAGTTGGTTGAAAAATAGTTCATTATTTGTCCAACTCTAGTCATTCTATGGTCTTAAAAAAGTTTAGGTGACATGTAACGTTTCACCCACTGTCACTGTGTTACTGACTTCAATTCTTCAAACGAGAATAACTGCAATAGGTAACCTTAGTAGAGCTATGATAAATTAGCCGTTGATTTGTACCCTCCGTGGAGTTCCTCTTACTTTTAGCTAGAAATGGCTTTACATGTCGTGCAAATGTGCACATGTTTTGGCCATTTTTGCTTACTTTGAACCTTCATATTGTTGATGCTGCTGCCTTTTCTTCCCTCTTTTGGTTGCAGGTTATAGCAGCAACAGTTGCTAGTGATCCTGTAAAGTTCAATGAAGTGTTTCTTGGCAAACCGAATGAAGCATATTGTGCTTGGATTCTGGATCCTGAAAAGTGGGGAGGTGAGTTGCAGTCTTACAACACTATAGGCTTATAAAGCAATGTTAAACCTGAAAATACTCTCAGCTTGAAGTGTTTCCATGCTATGCTATATGTGGACTCGATTTCCAATGTCTGCATTATTAGTGAGGCTTTCTTTTGCAAAAAAAAAAAAGTCATGATAACAAAAAAAAAAGATCGCACCTGATACCCAGAAAAAAGTTGTGACTCAAGTGCCCATGATTCCTGAATGTACAATCGTTCATTAGAAACCTGCTGGTAACTTAGCTGCAGAGGCTCTGCAATGGCACACAACAGCCATTTGCATCATGACATATAACTCTGGCTTGTCTATAGAACTGTATGCAGAGGCTCTGTAATGGCACACGACAGCCATATAACTCTGGGTTGTCTGTAGAACTGTATCTTTTCTGAAGCTGTAAGACTAGCAAAAATAATGTCAAACAGCCATTTGTCTACTGCGTTTATCACTAATTGCTCCTCTACTTCTCTTTGCTTGTAAAGGTGCCATTGAGCTCTCTATTCTATCGGAATATTACGGGCGTGAAATTGCTGCATATGACATTCAGACCACCCGCTGTGATCTGTATGGTCAGGTTAGTGATCTTTTTTCCCCCATTTGCTTGCTCCAAATTGTTAAGGAAGTTCTTAGCTTTGCGTTCCTTGATACAGGAGAAGAATTATAGTGAAAGGGTCATGCTCATTTATGATGGGTTGCATTATGATGCTCTGGCGGTAAGTTTTCTTTGTGGAATCCTGCTATTTGACAAGGCACAAGAGGTATTTGCTAACTGTATCTACTTTTTATGGAAAAAATCCAGATGTCTCCAGCTGAAGGAGCACCAGAAGAATTTGACCAGACAATCTTCCCTGTCAACCGTAACCGTTCAATTGGTCCAGCAGAAGGCCTTGCTCTCAACTTAGTGAGGGAGGCACAGAGGTACTCAACCATCGGCATTTGAACTCTCTGTTCATTACCTATCAATGATCATAATATTGTCCATTTTCTAGAAATTGTGGAAATATGTTTGAATCAACTCGTTATTGACTGTTTTGTTTGGTACGCAACACGTAGAAAGAGGAGCTATACTGACACTGCAAACTTCACTCTGCGCTGTGGGGTGTGCCAGATTGGTGTCATCGGTCAAAAGGTGAGACACTTAAAACACCCAAAGCTTCAACCATGTCTACGAAAAATCATTACTAATTCCAATCTGTTTGTGTACAATGCAGGAGGCCGTCGAACATGCACAAGCCACTGGCCATGTCAACTTCCAAGAATACAAATGACAGTGGAGGATAAAGACTGGTTCTGTTGTAAAACTTATCATTTGTTCATCTATTTGAAATTCTTCTTCTGTTGGATATGGTTGGCCCTTTGTATCACAATGTATTTGTTACAGAGAAAACATAATAGTGTTGTATTTGTTCCGGATAATGTAGATGTTGCCAACCAATTATGGTTCAAATGTCCCTTCTCGTTCCGATGGCATGCCTGTTTATCTGCCTATGCGTTCTTTCCTTTTTTTTTTGCCTCACATGAGTATGTACCAATATGTCGGTGATTCAGGTGGGTCTTTTCAAATTGGTTCTCACCCTTTAATTCTGAAAAATCACATAATACTCTTTCGTTCTCTATAAAAAAATCATTTTTCATTTAAAAATTGAAATAAAGGGTGTTTTGCGGTCATGAGGTTAGTCTTATTGGCCCATGGGCTGAATCCAGATTCGGGTACGTGGCCCAGTTGGTGAAATCATTTGTTCAGTTTCCCGTTGGGCTCGACCTGTACTTGGCGGCTGCAGTAGCATGTCCGTATGACGGTATGAGTGAGAAAACTAATATTCTACTACTTAGATTCTTTCTAGCACGTTGTTTAGTTACATCTTCACGCATTAGCCCTCGAGAAACGTTACAACAAATCAGGCAAGAATCAGTGAGTTTTTGAAAAAGGAAACAGAGAATCTGTGAGTTGGCCAGCAGTCAACCTTTGAATAATATTCCGGGATGCACGGGTGCAGCGTACACATGTCAACAAAACCTCTGTCCAGAATCACACACCTTCCTTTTCTTTTTCCCTTTTTTCTACATTCCACCTTTCTTCTGAGAGCAAATTAAAGACGGCCGGTCAAAGAGCACAAATATAACGGGAGACTGAAATCATCGAGCAGGTCACATGATTACCATCAGATGCCAGAAGAAAATCCCAGTCACCAGCTGATAGAATAAGATCCACAACAGTAATTTAACACGTCAGTAAAGAAGAACAACATGCATGGGCAATAAAGAATCATGGGCGATCCCTGGCTTCCTCTGTGCCACCACGCATTTTCTTTTTCAAGAAATTGCGGGAGCTCCGCTTTGTCATTTGAGCCATGCAGGAGAGAAAGAACAAGGTTCAGAGTGCCTACCACGCATTTTGACGAAGGTGCGCGGGACGAAGTTTTTTATTTTTATTTTTGCGCCTTCAAATATTCAATATAATCAGCATGTGGATGCATGCACAGTTTTCTTCAGCTTTGCCCGTGCCCAACGGCATCACTGTTACCTTGCTGAGAGGTCGCCATGCGTGCATGGGCCCTGAAATGATCTGCATGTTTGTTTAGAGATGGCAGAGAGAGAGAGAGAGAGAGAGAGAGCCTGGCCTTCTTTTATATATTCAATATCCTCTCTGACTCATGCACGCACCACACAAGGCCAAGGCCATGGCCATGGCCATCCAACTAATCCACAGATAGATCTCTCCCCGGGCAGCCACACTTCAGTCGCTGTCACTTCAATTTCTCTCGACCCAGCTCGCAGTTTCATCGCGACGCATGCAGCAATTCGTCCGCTCGGGCGGCTTCGTTCCCCTTTCTTATCCCACGTTCAAATACTAAATGATCTCGCTCCCTTTAACGTCGTATCACACGTTGCAATCCATCGAGAACAACGCTTCCAAGTAAAAGCAGTGTGGATGTGCAATGCTCGTCGTGGCGTCAGGCTGAGAGCAACTGACGATACATTCATACGTTGGGCGTCAGTGTCCACCATGGGTATACTGCAAAGTAATGTAATGATTAAGCCACTCGAGATAACTAAATTCCGGATAAGAGTGACCGTGTATAGAAAGAAGATGATGATGCATGGGCATCAGCATTATTGCTGATGGCGTAAACCAACCGCATTTTACCTTCATGTGCGTACGGTGAAAGTGGCAGGGGCTAATTACTGTTAACTCAGTGCTTTATTTACGCGCTTTAATTGAAAGGTACTGCAGTATATATTTTGCAAACAGGACCGTGAAATTGGAAGAGCACTTCTGTTTCTTTTCTTCAAGACACTTCTCTGATTCGGGCTTTTGGGGGTTTTTTCCCCCTGCTGCTCTAACCAGCTTATTAGTTAGTATGATTAACTGGAAAACAAATTGATTTTTATGTTTGGCTCATGCTGCTGTGTCATCCAGAAACTGTCCTCTGCAACGACATATGCACGCAATTAAAAGCAAACTAGCTAGCCCCTGGGAGGCATTGATTCATTCCCTCCTAATCATCATCATATCATTATTTCCCCTCTTGCCTCTTATAGATTGGGGTCTAGCTGACAACAACAACCCCTGCTACCCAAATTAGCCAAAATATTCTTTTAGCTACTACTAGTAGATGATATGACATCATATATATACCCGTGCGGTACTTCCTTCACAAGGTAAATCACACCTTTTCTCGCTCTTCTCATGTTGCTGAGCCTTTATCTAGCTCGCTTGGTATGTATAAGACGACGTCGATTCGTATCGTAGTAGACCACAATCTCAACTCGAGCTTCATCCGCTCTCAATCCCGTATCCGATGAGAAGTATAATGAACCAAAGTTAATGGCGGATCAAGGAAACGGTCGTCTCTTTAGAAATAGGTAGAGATAGAGATAGAGAGATAAGCCACGTCTAGGCCATAGATACTCATGTACGCCTTGTTGTCAATCTATAGCATGGAAACGATGGAGCGAGCCAAATGGTACATCTGTTGTATTTTAATTTATTGGTGCCATCCTTATCGGATATGCATGCATGCATGCACTTCTAGTAGTGCAATTATCAACTTGGCCCTTGTGATTATCCGCTCTGAATTCTGCAGATCGAGATAGGGGTCGCCATCCAAGCTGAGGCATATGAGTATGTAGCCTTAGGATGTGTGCTGTCACTCTATACTAGATGTGCATATGCAAGGTGCATATATAGTTAAGGATGTGATAGTGATGTGCACCCAATAAGTTCCAAGGATTCCATGTAATCAAGCAAGCATGCATGCATGAATAGTAGACACAATACTCCCTAATAAGCTACTGGCTCCTTGCATTGTAAAAATCTGGTGAGCTGTACTGCTGGTCTCTGACCCACCCACCCTTGCATAGTACTAGCTAGCTACCTAGGCATCCCTAGGGTTAATTGACATTATGTGAAGTGCTGGGTTGGTTAGGTCCAAAGGATGGGGTAGCTAGATGGCCATGGGCCCTCTCTATTAACTTGAGGAGCAACCTAACCTAGTTCAGAACTGTGCTCAATGCAAGGATATAATTGGCACACATATATGTCGTGTTATATATATATATATATATATATATATTTATATATATATATATATATATATATATATCCTAGAATGCTGTTAGTCCAGCACAGAGAGACCCTATATACAGTAATACTATTTTCTGACCAGATCTGAATAAACTCTACGGGTGTGAAGCTTCAGTGCACTGTTGAGCAGGGATAAGTTGCAACTTGTTACGCTCGCACTGGCTCTACACATCCTGCATACTCTAGCTGCCTGCGGTCTATGCTATCCCTAACAGTGTTTATGCTGTGCAGTAAGGGCCTGCATGTACGTGCCATACTTGCAGCAAAGGATCAACTCAATCTCCTTCTGCATTAATCATCAATTCGCTGGTAAACTGGAAAACATACATGAGAGTTCATTATTAGTTCTGGCATTTTAGCTATAATTACCTACTTGATGCACCAACAAAATATATACCAACACTAGAGAGATTTAGCTAGCTAGCTATTTCTGGCCGTTGCTTTACATGCATCCTATCCTCCTGCTACTACCGAACAAACCATCTTAATTTGGAAGCATCATTGGATGCCTTTCTTGCTTGACCGCTTTTGACACCACATACGCTATAGCCGCTGCTGCTGCACTGCATATGCTAGCTCTCAATGAACTTGTTGGCTTGTCGTGCTCGTGCTCGTGCTTTTGCCGCCACATGCATCACTCTGCCTTCACCTCGTCACCCATCAGCAGTCTCGCTCAGGCTCAGAGCTCACGCTCCCCCAAGATCGATCAGCTAGCTAAGCTAGGTTGGCCCCCGGCGCAGCGCTGCGGGGGCCCACTGGCCGTGCTAGGTGGGCCCGCCGACTTATTGCCTGGGCTAGGACGCGGTGTGGGTGCATGCAGGACGACGGTACGTACGATCGATGGATCTCCTCGTCGAGGCTACATTCAATTGTCGCCATTTGCTACGTGCTGCTTGTGTACAATGTGTCGACGGCGATCGGTCCTTCGTCAGGTAAGTTCAACGGGCCAGATGCAATTATATTTTTGCATGTAATTAATTAAGTGTTGGAATTAGTATATAACTAACATCATTAGTGTTTATTTGGTAAAGAAAACATTTTGCAGATCAGCAAAAACATCATTTATTATATGCCGGGCCTCCTCTCTCTCCATGTGAAACCCAACATTCATGCATATCCAGGGGAGCAACAGTTATCTGATCCTGCTGGTGCAGGCCGGCAACAACATTTTGCAGATTCTCTGACCATGCAAAAGCACCACAGGTATGGTCAATGCTTCAATTTTTCCTGCAGGACTGGCGTGCTGATCCTGATACATGGATGATGCGCAGCACAGTGCAAAATGCTGCTACAGACAACATGAGGATATAAATTATAATATGAATACTAATTGCATCTAATCATTTTTGTGATTATTATTACTAGCTGCTAGGATATTCAATAAAGGACATAGATAGAAAATATTCTTGTTATGATTAGTTACTCCCTCCCTCCAATCTGAAATATAACATGTTCTACACTGCTGGCCCTAAGGGTACCGTTTTTGTGGTCATCTTTCTATTTTCAATTTTTCGTTCAAGTCTACAACTGCTTATATTTCCGAATGGATGAATCATTACACGCTCCAATGTTTTCATTATCGATCTTATCACCATGTCAGTTGTTTGGCACGCGCAATTAGCATTATATTGTTCAAGTACTTCCTCAGTTCTAAATTATTAGTCGTTTTGGTTTTTCTAGATTTATAGACTTTGCTATGCATCTAGGCATAAATAATATATGCAGATGCATAGTAAAAACTATATATATGTATCTAGAAAAGTTAAAATGAATAATAATTTGCGATGGAGGGAGCAGTACTGTAAAAGTGCCACAGGACTGTTTGGTGGTCTATGTGAACAGTGGCCCTTCTAGGCTATTAGCTGCTGCAATTCATTTATTCATTTCCCTGCATCAGGATTCAGCCGGTGACAATTGTACAGCCCGGCCAGTACGGGCACCCATGCAGTCACACCTAGCACAATTACACTGTTCATTGACACAACAAAGGGAACGGAGGGGAGACCACACACAGTACATGCGCAGTAATGTGATGAGTTAACGCAGAGGGGCGGTACGATTGGATCGATCGGACGAGAGAGATCGATCGAGCCGGCCATGCATTTGCGTCGCCGTCGATCGATCGTCCTTGCCGAAATTTCCAATGGCTAGCGACCTAGAGCTGGTACAGGTAGGTGAAGGTGACGCCGGGCCTCCTCCATGGATCGTTATATAGCTATCTCAAGCGACGGATCCAGCCAGAAACCCTAGGATCCAAAGCCGGCCGGGCGATCCTCGATCGAGAGAGCATCTGATTTGATGATGCTCTCGTCATCTTCTCTGTAGCAATCTTCTTCTGAAGCGTAGCTCTTTTCGTCATCTTCTCCGGAGCAATAATCTTCTTCTGAAGCTAGCAAAGCTTGCTTGTGAAGAGTATCTTAAGGTGGAGCTAGAGCTTTGGTCAAACATAAGCTCTTGTGTGCATCAAAATGCCAGCAAGAAATCATCACCGCGTATACGGTTTATTTTGCATGGAAATCAACATCCACTCTGGTTCTAGGGTATACGTAGCAATAGAGAACCCTATGCATCTTCACCAACAGCAAGTACTGCAGTACTTCTGAAGGTTTACCACACAACAAGAGATACGATGGACTACTTCGCATGCAACACCTACCTATGCGTGGCACCACCTACCCTTTTTGTCTTTAATTTTTGAGGTGTGAGTGTGGCTCGTGCCTACTTGATCGAGCGAGCATGTTGCAACTCGATCTCCATCCTGCCGTAGAGAGAAATAGAGCATCCCCACACTCTACATCGTCCTGCAAATTTGCGACCGAATTGGCACTGTCTCGCCACCATTGCCAATGCAAGGAAACAAAAGAGAAGATAACTACTGCACACTTGCTGCCGGCTCTTGGATTTGGATACACAGGTTTCACACAAAGAATCTAGCCCTTTCTGCAAAGTGGCCCCGACTCCTGAGAGAGATAAGACTTGAGAGGGAGGGACCATTTTCTCATTAGGTACCACAACACATGAGCAATTTATATGCATGCATATGCATGGTCCTAGCTCTACAGCAGTAGTAGCTGTAGACTGCATCATGCATGGATATATGTGAGCGGATAGGCACAATTCATGAGGAAAGTTTTGCTGTGCTGAGGTCCCTAAGTAGAAAATGTGCAGGAACGCTTGCAGCTTACTATAGTGTTACAATTTTCTGGCTGCTGGTTGGTACATTAATTGTATACTGCATCACCACTCTCAGATCTTGTGGTAGTTGGGTTGCAAAAATCTTTTTCATGTCAGAGCCGACTAACTTTTGAAGAGAAACATTATAATTTACTAGCAATTAAGCTTTGCATAATTGCATCTATTTGCCTTGTAACTATACCTTACTCTCAAAATGCACTCTTAAAGTGAATGAAGTATACTATTTACAAAGAGAACCATCATATAAATCCTAGTAGTTCCTCCATATTACTCATATAGTTTAGTTTTATTCATCCATGTGTGTACATGAAAATTACTATATAGGAGCAGAGCTGTATAACTCATTGCCACGAACTCACACACGATAAATAAACACATGCTTCCCATGCCCCTGCCTGCCCAATGTGTAGCCACACGGCTTGCCTTGGTCCTGCCCCTGCCCCTGCCTCTGCTCCTGCACCTTGGTGTGCAGCGTATGTACAACTGTGTTTTCTGCAGCAGCAGCGCGTGGTACCGAAAAAACAATTAAAGCAAAAATCCAACCTAATTAGCACACTCCTCTAGTCCTCTCTATCTGTCGCTATCTCAGGATTAATGAGCACCAGGACCAGACCAATTCCCCTCTCCTTAATCTGCGGCCTAATAATACCGGTCAGTTTTTTTTTCTGAACATTCTGTGCATGCAGGTGACCAACAACTAATCCATGAAGACTGCATTGAAAATTGTGGCGACAAAATGTCCTTGCCATGATCGAGGTACGATCGACGACGAGGATGACCTGTTTTCTCGCAGCGAAGGTTGGCGATTGCGTTGTGCTTGACTACTGCTTGTGCAAAAGCACCCGATCCATGGATGGAGTCACGGAGAGCCACTTGATCCCAGCTCGACGCCTCTCGATCGATCCAGTAGCTAGCTAGTGCGTGTGGCCAGGCGTAACAACGGCCATGTGAGCGTCCGGCAGCTAGGCTCGGCTCCTGGATCGATCCAGTCGCGCGCATGGCATGGTGTGGGTTGACTGGTGCCGTACTCGTGCTGGCCGGGGCCTAACAAGGAAACAGACTGCAAATATGAAAACAACAGAAACGGTCGGCAGTTTTCTATATTTATGAAATATAAACTATTATGCGATGGTATTTGGTTGTGAAATCTATTGAAAACGACAAGTATTATGTTTTGCTAAAATCATATTCAACCGAAGTATACTTCCTTCGGTTGAATATGCATGTCATTTTAAAGTTCTACAAAATGATTAAGAAATATATGTGTTTAAAGTACTTACCAAGGGCGCTGATAGGAAGATAGGAAGAAGGGAGGCCTATTAAGGTAGGAAGAAAAAAGAAGATATGCAAAAATATAGGAAGAAGAGAGAGAAAATACTCATAATAATTTATACGATGGCATGTATTCTTAGACCAAAAAAAAATGAGGAGTCCAAAACGGTGTGCATTTTAGTTGGATCAGAGGGAGTACGGACAGGCATCTGCTCGATACATGCGAATGCAACGTATGATGCCATTGCTGGCCTATTGAGGAATGGACCTAAAACGCCTTTCCGTGTTAGTGGGTGCTGTTCTCTCTGTTGCGGCGCAGGGTAGGCTGCTGCTGGCCGGTGGCCGGGGGAGGCGTCGGCCGGTCAGGTCGCTGTCCCGGCGGAATCGAATTATCCAAAGTTAATAAGCTACTGCGCCACTGGCACTGCTACGCCCCGGACGGCGAGATGCTTCTTGGCGTTGCCATCGCCATGTGAGTGTGATCCTGCGAGAGAGAGAGAGAGAGAGAGAGACAGAGAGAGCGAGCGAGCTGGAGAGCTGGCCAGAATGAATGGTGTTCAGAGGGCAGCTGTTTCCCCGGCTTTCTCACTGATGACCATTGGCTCATTCGAGATCTTTCTGAATTTCCGTGCACTCTGACGCCAAAAATTCAGTGAATCCGTAGTACATTTAACGTGCGGATGGACTCGTTACATGAAGCCCAAAGATTGCGACTTTAGATCCGGCTCAACCGTGACCTAGTTCTGTCGGCAACGAGGTGATGAGCTCGGATTCGCCGGCCTTCTCATGGGACGGTCAGCTCAGCTCTGCCCTTGCCCTGCCCTGCTTCCTTTGTGTGAACGTGCAGGCAGGTATAGTGACACCGGATGGATGGATCCGTGGTCCTTGCTGATGAACAGTAGGCAGTTCGAATAGTCCCAAGGGCCCTTGCATTGCCTCTCCTTCGCATGTAGCTAGACGTCCTCCTCATGTCCATGCCCAAAAGGCAGCGATTCATCCGCACAAACAATCATCTGAATTTGTATGGTCCTTTGAAATCGCCGGGGTTTCTTTTTTCAAAAAAAAAAAATCTGGCCATGGCAGAGCAACCGCAGGGCGTGTACGCTCGGCGCTGTACGTGTACGGTGCCACCTCCGTATACGTACGCGTTTTATGGGGAGGGAGCATGCGTACGTATTTGTACGGAGCTGCCGTCTACACGTACTGTACAGAGAATGCGACGGGGATGCGGAGTCCTGCTCCTTTTTTCCCATCTGAGACTGAGAGAGTAGATGTAGAGCTTCACTTCAGCTAGTCTAGAGGAGCTCGAGCAGCTCGCTTGGTCAAGTCAAACCGGTTTCCACGAGCCTGATTGCGCATTAAACAACACTAATTACCATCACACACAACACATGCCGGTTTGCTTGTTCCGTCCACACCAGACTGTCAATTCGTAGGGATTGGATTGGATTACTGCTGGCAGTGGCTAATCGGATTGTAATTCAGGGTGAATAAACAAGGAGGCGGAGGTCAAAAAGGCAGGATCTTGGAGGATCCGTGGAGACGAGACGCAGCCCCACTGGTGGGATGGATGACCAGCGCTAGCCGCTGCGACTCTCTCTCAGATCGCGCCTTTTCCATTCCACCCCAACACGTTTCGATTCCACGCCATTGGCCGTGGATGGTAGTCCCGTCTATCTTGCCGCCACGGGAGAGGAACCCATGTCAAACCAGGGCACCAGGGCATGTACAATCGTACGTACCCACAGGCTGTAAAAAAAGAGGTGCAAAAACTTACCAGAAGCATGTAGCAGCTGCTCAGGGGGGGAGAGAAAGTTTGTTTAAAGCACATGAGAGAGAGAGAGAGAGAGAGAGAGAGAGAGAGAGAGAGAGTAGCGAAAAGGAGGAGCACCACTCGTGGGGTTAAAACTTAAAACCCCGAGGAGTCGAGCGCATACAAGCAGCGGCACGAGGAAGAAGAAGAAGAAGCGGCAGGAGCAGCCAAGCAAGCAAGGTCCAAGAAGCGAAAGCTCGCGGCACCTGGGAGGACGGTTGCAAGCGCAAGCAGGTAGCCGCGACAGTAAGGCAAGAGGCAGTAGCAGCGGCAGGGTGCCCCGCTCTTCGTTGTCCCCTCCGGCGGCGGCGGTCGGATCTGCGGTTAAGCGGCGGCGTGTCCCCTGGAGCTCCGAACTGTCGTTCCGGAGCTCGCGGCGGCGAGATCTGAGTTCAGCCGCGCGGGAGGAGGTTTCGCTGTGCCGGCGTGCCTCCTGGTGCTGCCGGAGCCGCAAAGGCGGCGCCTTTGAGCATTGCCGTCCATTCCCCGCAAGCTCTGAAGCTTCCCCGGAGTTGAAACTGGTGTCCCTGAACCGAGAGGCTCACGCCCTGATTTAAATTTGAGTTCTCGGATCGAAAAGGTTGCGCCTTTGCGCCGGCTGGTTCGACGGAAGGTTTGGCCGGTCCGGCGGAGGAGGAAGTGGCGCTGCCAGGCTGCTCTATCCGAAGCGGGAAGGCGCGTGGTTTGGAGTAGAGAGAAGGGACCTTGCTTCGGTTCTCTCTCCCCTCCCCCTCACCATTTCGAGCGCTCCGAACGCGTTTTGGATCGGCCAGCGAGTGGTGGGGGGAAGATGAAGCTCTCGCTGTCGGCCGGCGGCGGTCTTCAGGACCAGCCGGCGTCGCCGGAAGGTACAGCATCCAATTCTTGGCATTCATTTCATGGGCTGTACCAAATTTTGTGCGGTGTGCTTACGAAGTAGTTCATTAGTACTGTCCTCTTCCATGGATAGCTTACGTTTGCAGGATAAGTTAAATTACTTCTGCCCCTTGCTTTAAATTTCTCAGTAATCATTTGATCCAAATCAGTCCAATGTGGCAAGCTATCCGTTCAGTCTTCTCATCATGCAATTGGTTTGCTTCTTCTTGAACCTCATTTAATTCAGTGAAAGAAAATTAGTAGTATGATTTTTTTTCTCGATGCAGTCTTTATTCAGGGAAAAAAGAAGATATTTTCTAGAAGCTTCTTTATGTTAATACTTGTGTCCATTTTATATTAAAAATTGTCGTCTCACTCATAATGCCTTCTTAAAATCATTTTATGAACTTAGTTATGCTTATTAGATGCTTACTAGATCTACAATTATTTCTGAACTTAGGAGATAATTTATAAACTCTATACTGTTATGTCTTCTACTTAAATGCTTTTGGCTTTTCAGAAGCAGAAGAGAACAAGTGCCTAAATTCTGAGTTGTGGCATGCGTGTGCCGGTCCTCTTGTTTCGTTGCCTGCGGTTGGTAGTCGGGTGGTGTATTTTCCTCAAGGCCACGGTGAGCAGGTTACTCTTCTTCCTTGGACTTCAGATTGCTACGAAATTAGATATAAATATTGCAGACCTTATCTGGGTGCTAATACTGTTAAGAACATGAGTCTTGTGTGGTCCTGAATTCCACATGGTTCTGCCAGAATTAAAGTTCTTCCCTTTTTTAAAAAAAAATCATTGAACTTATAGAAGTTCACTGCAGGTAGCAGCATCAACAAATAAGGAAATGGAGTCTCAGATTCCCAACTATCCTAGCCTGCCTCCGCAGCTTATATGCCAACTCCATAATGTGACCATGCATGTAAGTCTGGAGTTATATAGAACATCTGTACCAAAACAAGAAATTATTGTTGCCACCTTTGTTTTTCATCAGCTCTGCTATATTTCTTCTTCAGGCTGATGCAGAGACAGATGAGGTCTATGCACAGATGACACTGCAGCCACTCAGCCCAGTAATACATGATTTCTTTTCTATTCCTATCCAATCTTCTGCTTTATGTAATCTAAGAAGCTATTTTCTTATTTATTTATTTTGAATCTCTTTGCAGCAAGAGCTCAAGGACCCATTTCTACCTGCCGAGTTAGGCAGTGCCAGCAAGCAACCAACAAACTACTTTTGCAAGACATTAACTGCGAGTGACACAAGTACACATGGTGGATTCTCAGTTCCCCGCCGAGCAGCAGAGAAGGTGTTTCCTCCACTGGTACGTTTTTGGTTGCATGTATCTTTTCCTTCTTCAGATCAAGTGAACCAAACCATTAGTGTTTCTAAATGTTATTTTGATAATTCTGTAGGATTTCAATCAGCAACCACCAGCACAGGAGTTGATTGCAAAAGATCTTCATGGCAACGACTGGAAATTTCGTCATATCTTTCGGGGTTCGTTATTTTCCCATTACGTTTGTTGGTTCACAATGTTTGATTTTTTTTCCTAGCTGCATACAGCCTAGCCATGTTACAGTCTTTTTTTGTTTCTTTTTTTTTTGTGAAAGACAGTCTCACTTATTTCGGTGGAATTCTATAGTCAAGTGTGAGAGTAATTTAGAATTAAATTCTTGTTGTAGGTCAACCAAAGCGGCATCTTCTGACAACTGGTTGGAGTGTCTTTGTTAGTGCAAAGAGACTGGTTGCTGGAGACTCCGTCCTTTTTATCTGGTATGACATTCTTTCAGCTTTTCAGACCAAGCACTCAATGTTCACTTTCTTAAGCCTAGTATCCTGGACTGAGTTTCTCTGCTGTTTGCATTGATGCATGCAAATATGTATTTGGCTGATCAGGAATGACAACAACCAGCTGCTTCTGGGCATTCGTCGAGCAAGCAGGCCACAGACTGTCATGCCATCATCGGTACTTTCTAGTGATAGCATGCACATTGGTCTGCTCGCTGCAGCAGCTCATGCTGCATCAACAAATAGCCGCTTTACTATTTTCTATAATCCAAGGTAAGAACAGTTTCTCACATATTTCTGATTTATTTTCACATCATAAATGCTTAACTCTTTCCCATGCATTCTGCAGAGCAAGCCCTTGTGAGTTTGTCATACCGTTGTCTAAGTACGTAAAGGCTGTGTACCATACCCGTATATCTGTGGGTATGCGTTTTCGCATGTTATTTGAGACAGAGGAATCTAGTGTCAGGAGGTATGTCAAACCCATGGTTAGATCACATCATTTGTTGTGTGGGCATTATTTTGGTTTCTACCCCCTTATCTTGATTTCACTTTCCTCTAGTGTAGATATGTCATTGGATGCCTTCTGTATCAGATTATGTGTGCTTGTGCATTGTCTATATATGTCCATCTAAATTTCTCAAGTTTCTTACAGATACATGGGGACAATTACAGGAATAAGTGATCTTGATCCTGTTCGCTGGCCGAACTCGCACTGGCGTTCTGTAAAGGTAGGTCTTAAAGCAAATACTTCTCTGTTATTTTATATGGGCCCTTCTACTTGTGCTTCATACCTCTCTTTACTTGCATCCTACTCAAGTATTTGCATCCTTTTTCATGGCGTGTTTTATTATTATACATCTAGTTGTAAGCATGTAATCAAGCTTTCCCTTGAACCATGTAGGTTGGATGGGATGAATCAACTGCTGGAGAGAAGCAGCCAAGAGTGTCTCTTTGGGAGATTGAACCATTGACAACTTTTCCGATGTATCCATCTCCTTTTGCTCTTGGATTAAAGCGTCCATGGCCTACAGGCCTGCCTTCTTTATATGGTACAAGTGACAGTTGCACAATTGTCAACTCCTCCAATATATAACATTGAAAAAGTGGCTTCTGTTGATAATGTTCATGTTTCAATGTCACTAATGATCTTATTTCTGATCTTTTTTTATAGGTGGAAGGGATGACGGCTTGACCTCTTCTCTTATGTGGCTTCGAGATGGTGCAAACCCAAGTTTCCAGTCACTGAATTTTGGTGGGCTTGGTGCGAGTCCTTGGATGCAGCCGAGAATGGATAATTCCCTACTTGGTCTGCAGTCTGACATGTACCAGACCATAGCAGCAGCAGCAGCATTACAGGGCACCACGAAGCAAATCTCACCTTCAGTAATGCAGTTCCAACAGCCTCAGAATATTGTTGGTAGATCTGCTCTCCTATCTAGTCAGATTATGCAGCAAGCACGGCCTCAGTTTCAGCAAATTTACAACCAAAATATCAATGACAGCACAGTTCAAGGTCATACTCAGGCTGAGTACCTCCAGGAGCAGCTTCAATGCAGCCAGTCATTTAATGAGCAGAAGCCTCAGCTGCATCCACAGCAACAGCATCAAGAATCACAGCAGCAGCAGGAATGTGTGCAAACACCACAAAATCAACAGCTGCATTGTTTGCCAAATGCACTGTCAGCTTTTTCTCAGCTTTCTTCAGTCACTCAATCTCCATCTTCCACATTGCCGACAGTTCCAGCATTCTCAAATCAAAACTTTCCAGACACAAACGTCAGCTCTCTCACACCATCCGGTGGCTCTTCCATGCAAGGCATGTTGGGACAGTTACCATCAGAAGCAGCTTCGAACCTCCCATGTGTGGCAAGAACCACTCCTTTACCGATATCTGACCCATGGTCATCTAAGCGAGTTGCAGTGGAGTCTGTTAACCCTTCTCGGCCTCATGCTGTTTCAACGCAGATAGAACAATTGGATATGACCCCATGTAACTTGCCACAAAATTCTGCATTAGCACCATTACCTGGACGAGGATGCTTAGTGGATCAAGACGGGAGCTCTGATCCTCAAAACCACCTGTTATTTGGTGTTAACATAGACTCACAGTCACTTTTGATGCAAGGTGGCATTCCAGGCCATCAGAATGATAATGTTTCAAGAACAATTCCATATTCAACCTCCAATTTCCTGAGCCCTTCTCAAGATGATTTCCCCTTGAATCAGCCACTACCTAGTGCAGGCTGCTTAGATGAGTCGGGCTATGTTCCATGTGCAGAGAATTCTGAGCAAGCAAATCAACAGTTTTCAACCTTTGTGAAGGTGAGTGATGTGTCTACATCATGGACCATTTGATTAACAAAGTAGCTTCCTTTTGAATTCTTTCCCCTGAAGCACTTTGTTGACAAATTTGTGCCCTATAGGTTTACAAATCTGGAACCATTGGAAGGTTGCTCGATATCACTAGATTCAGCAGCTATGATGAACTTCGTAGCGAGGTGGGGCGTCTATTCGGCCTTGAGGGCCAGTTGGAAGACCCTTTGAGATCAGGCTGGCAGCTTGTATTTGTCGATGGAGAGGACGATGTCCTTTTAGTTGGTGATGACCCATGGCAGTAAGTTCTATAAAAAATTCCTCATCACTTACTGTCTTGTTTATTTTCTTTCTTAAATTTACTGCGACTTGTGCTGTGCAGGGAATTCGTGAACAGTGTGTCCTGCATAAAGATACTTTCTCCGGAGGAGGTTCAGCAGATGGGCAAGCAGGGCATTCAGCTCTTGAGCTCGGCTCCTGCCAGAAGGCTCAGCAATGGCTGTGACAGCTATGTTAGCAGGCAGGAATCAAGAAGCCTGAGCACTGGAATGGCACAAGTGGGTTCGGTTGAGTTCTGAAGATAGGATCCCATAGCCATGGCGCTACCGCTCTAGGATGCCCCTTCTGTATGTTTCCGCAGCTCTTCCTACTTTTGTGGCTTGGAACCAAGCACATAGATCTAATGTAGCCCTACGTTCCGCGCCACCTGATGATTACATCATATGATATAGATTTTAGCACTACGTTCTTGTATACATGCCAGCACTTAGTTCCATGTAATGCTAATACCGCTAATTTAGTGCATCTACTTGTTCTGCACGTGCTTGTGCCATATAGTGCATCTAGTTTTGGTCATATCTCAAGTCCTATTGACGAGCGAAATGCACTGATGCAGCGCAGTCCTTATTGTAACTGTAAAAATATCTGCAGTGGAATTTAGGGGCATTTCATAGAATTCAGGCCAGTGCCTAGTGCGCTGATGCTCTTTTTCTATAAATTTTCTTCTTACACACGTGAAATTTATAGATGCACTTCCAACTTAGCAATGAGAGAGATCATTTCTTCACCCAGGGCAATATTACTGTTGCTGTCATGGTAATTACTAGAGCCATTTCCAGTAAAAAGCAGTTTGGTATGATCCTTGAAAGCTCATAGGCAGATAGATCCAAGAGGGAATTCACCTGAACCTTTATGCTTGCATAATTTGGCACCACTTCGTGCAGACAACGACTTTCAGAGGCACGGACTGGCCCTTTCATGTGGCGTCTGGGTCCCTATCTGACAGAAACCCGAGTGCCTGCCCATTGAAGAACAAATGGCAAAAAAAGGATGACCTCCCTTTCCTGAGGTCAGTGGTGCATCTGGAGCTGAATGTGATGCCCTCTCTCGCCATCACAGATCCGCCACAATCCATCATCCCTGTTCTGATCCCCCTGGGCCGCCGCGCCTTCTGGCGTGCCGACGTGTCGCCGATTGGCCTGGTCTGGTCTGGTTTGGTTGTGGATTTTGACAAGTTTGAGTGGAAGCATGTGGAGTGCTATGGCAGTGTGACACACACAGGCACAGGCGCACAGCCAGCCCATTCTTTTCAAAGATATGGGCATCTTCTTCTATCCCCGACTGAATCACTGAACCCCGTCGGCTTCTTTGGTGATTCCTCTATCGCTTTCAGATCTTCGGCTGGGTCCCGGATTCGGATCCCGGATATCGCCACTTCCCAATCTTGACCGGCTTTTCGCAATGGAAAAAGTCGAAACCTGTAGACCGGGTTGCAGTTGGTGGAGTATATTGCCTCACATTTTTGTGCTTTTCTTTTTTGATTTCTACCAACAACAGTGAACTCATGTAGAAATGCCAGCTTTTCAACTTCCTCCCGGATCACGCTTAATGATACCATCACTTGTCAGAAATTCCCTGCAGCTGTAATGGTCTGATGGAACAGATCTCGTGCTTGAAAGGTTTTGTGTTGTTTGTCTGAGATGCACAGGACTGAGTCGTTGCACACAGGTGCCTTGTATTGTTGGTCTGTCGCTGTTGATTTCTTGGTTCTCCGGTTCGGATTCTTCCGTCGTGCCTGACCCTGCATCACCCTGAATGCTTCCACTGGTGACCACGGAACTCAGAAAACTGAAGATCACCGCGGGGGGGGGGGGGGGGGGGGGGGCGGGGGGCGCAACGCGTCAGATCTGATCCGCTGGCCGGGGCGGAAAGGCGGCGGCGCAAGGAAGCGAGCCTCCACAGAACGGCTGCGCTGCGAGGAGCTCAGGAGCGCAAAGGGCTCCCGCCTTCCCGGCTATCATGGCCGCATGGCTAAGTTGGGCCTAGGCCTTGGGGTGAACAGTTGGCGTGATGGCCTGATGGGCCTTAGAGGTTGTGCCGTCCGTGGAAGTGGCGGGACAGGCCCGCGCTTGTCGCGCGGCGCAGCCATCAGGACGAGGCCCCCACATCCAAGGAAGCAGCCCAGTTACCCATTCGGCTATTCCAGCCCGTGGCGGGGCTGCAGGTCTTTTCATTCTCTTTGAATTCCTTAGTTCCGCTTGCATTTTGTATATGCAAATACAAATAAACAATTTTAAGATCTAATTTCAAATTGAAAGATATCTAGACCTCTTAGTGGGTTTTGGTGTTAGATGACAAAGCATATATATATTTAATCGTATTATCAAGTATATGTGCAGGTGCTAAGGATGAATAAGTGAAATTTATTACAAAGCATGATCCCTTAAAAAAATAAAAAATGGTGTTTCAAATTTACTTGAAGATTAGATTTTATTTTAAAATTGAGTATAGAAACGTCGTACTATCAAGAGAGACTTTGATCTAGAGGTGTTGATGTGGTAGTTGTGCTCAAAATAACCTTACCATTATAAACAGCCTTCTTGTGAAATCCCTGGCTAAACCCGGAGTGATCGTGTCCTGATCCGGAATGTCCGGACAGAGACGTCCGGAGTATCCGGATATATACCTGGAGTCTTCAGGTAACTGTTCCCCATCCGTAAAATTCTCTGAGTCCAGAGTGTCCGAACCCCAATGTCCGGAGTATCCGGATATATACCCGGAGTATCCAGGTACACTTTCGCCAACGGCTAGTTTTCTATGAGAAGGAGTATAAATACCCCCGTACCCTTCACTCAGACTCTCACTCAGACTCTCTCTTGCTCATTTCGACCGAAAACACCCACAAGCTAAAGAAGAATTCTCTCACGCTCCATTTCTTCGTTCTTGAGTGATTTCGTTTGGAGATTCAAGTGAGATTGTTGCAGAATTCTCTCACGCTCCCTTTTTTATTCTTGAGCGATTTCCTTTGGAGATTCAAGTAAGTTTGTTGTAAGAGCAAAGATTTGTATTAGTAAGTTTCCATTCCATCTCTTGAGCACATCATCCTTATCTAGCCGATGGATTCAAGTTTGTTACTTTTAAATCTTCAAGCTCCTAGACGATTAGGCGTCGCTCGTGGGTGCTCAAGCAAATTGTGAGCACCACGGAAGTTTATAATCGTCATTCCTCTCACAGAAACATATAGTTCTATGTGACTTTAGGTTTGAGCGTTGGTCTCACCCTTGGGAGAGGAGTATAGGGATTCTTGAGCATCGTCTCTTGAATCCTTTCTCAACGGAGACGTAGCTCTTTTGGGAGTGAATTTCGGAAAATAAATTCTGTCTCTCTCTTATGCTCCTTACTTATTTTATTGATTATTTGCTTGTGAAACTAACTTTTTCTAGAGCAAGATAACTGGTGAGAAACACTCCAAAGGTACCACTATTTATTCTAAATTTACTCGATCTAAATTACAGCATTAATATTTTTATTTTTTTAGGTAGCTTATTTTATACCCGGATAGTCCGACATTTATATTATTGACAATATTTAAAGTATTTTAAATTTCAGATTAATCTATTCACATTTTTTATAGGCATCTTGAGATCCTTTCACAAATGCGTTTAAGCAACCTTGTGCATCAGTGCATTTTTTTAGTCGCAAGGACCTTGACACAACATGGCCTTCTACACGACTCGGAATCTCTGAACAGGTCAATTCACGGACGATTTGTCCACAGGAAGCAAAAACAGAATGAACGAAAGTAAACGGAAATTTGTCACAACGAACTCCAAAGCGCCTCACCATTCATCAGTTTACCGCTGAATTCAACACCGACCATTTCAAGTTTCAGCCATCATACAAACCAAACCTTTTCATCCTTATTAAATTTTTTTTTTCCAAACTGTATCGGGGGAGATCCTCACCTACTATGCAGAAACTTGCAGGTTTTGGTACATTTCCCCAGCATTCCGAGGATGAGAGATTACATGGGAGGTTTGAGAAAGAGGAAACGGGAGGAGATTAGAAAATACAGTTTTATAGCCACTCACACCAGGCTTGCACCTCCGCTCGTAGCTTCTTGTAGCGGCAACTTCAAATGTTTGTATCTTTGAGAGTCTTGCGTAGGACATCCACGGGGGAGAATCTTGGTGTTCAAAAATAAGACCATTCCTGGCTTTCCAGATGTGCCATAGAATCAGGAGATCATGTCAACGTGGACAGCCTCCGAACGAGCAGTTGCCATAACAATTTTCCAACACCTTTTACCTTCTGGAACTGTCACCTTGGATGCAGATGTGTAGGCGCTCCCAGACCCCAAGGCAGTGCTGCACCCTTGTTAAAGAATAATAAAGAAAAGGACCTTGTTTTTTCTATAATGGGGCTACGTGCAGTGCACGCAGGTGCTGTCGTCCTACGCACGCGGACGCGTCAGGACATGACACACCAACACACCGTTACCTGCAGCTACAAGCCAGCAGCCTCCAACGCTGGCCCGGTCAGTTCAATCGACCCGGTTCAACCGCGACCCCAACCACCACCCGACCCGACCCCCGTGTGACCGGTCTCTGACTCTCTGTAGCCCCGCTGCGCTCGGCTGCCGTCGCGTCGCCGCCGGCTTGCCGGCCGCCGCGTCCGACCTGACCCACCCAACCAGGCGGCCACGCGTCCGGTCCGTGTTGCCGGAGTCCGACCCGCCGGATCTATACAACCACCCGCCCGGCACGGCCCACACGGCGGCGCCGCGGCCAGAGGCCCGGCCCATCTCGGCTCGGCTCACACGCCCACGCGGTCAACGGTTTGAGCACCCCGCCATTCTTCCTCCTCGTGAACCTTGTCTCCCTTTCAAAGCCGAGGCGCCTGGTCCTCTCTTCCTCCCCACCTCCCCCGTTGGAGAAGTCAAATACTCGGCATACCACTTGGAGCTGGAGCCACCACCCACCACGACTCGACAATCTGCCCGTCCGGTCTCCTCCCTCGCGAAAGCTCGCCGCTGCTGCGTCCCGGCGCCCCGTGGCGGCACGGCACTCGGGGGGGGGGGGGGGTGCGGTAGGCGGAGAGGCTTCGGCGAGCCTTCGGGAGGAGGCGGTTCTTGGTGCGGTCTCTGCAGCGGGCGTGGATAATTGATAAGGGCGCCGGCGTGCTCTTGACTAACCGGGGCTGTCGCGGCGGCTGGATTTTGGATTGGATTCGGTTCATCCTCTGCGCTCACGGCGGCGGCGGTTCAGGTGAGCCTGCCTAGTTGCTTTCTCTGATTATACTCAGAGGAAGGTTCGAGATTGGATTTTTGTTCCTGCTATTGCCTATTGGTCCCTTGTCGCTTTTCGTGGTTCATGCCTTCCATGTTCACCAAGAAAAGGGAGTAGTCGATTGGTGTTGTACTCTGCTTAGATTTTCTTCACGAACGCAGGCTACTTGTCCTTTCTTGATTGATCAAGGTTTGTGAATTTCGTGTGAGGTGGAGGTCCGAATGGGAAAGACCTCGTTCTTGATCATGTCCTACCGCGATTTTCCGACGCTAGTTTACAGTTCGATAGCTTAAGAATTGTGAAAAATGTGAAAAGGTACGAACTTTGCTGACGATGGATGCTGGACTTCTAGGAGATTGGTTGTGAATTGTGATTGGTTACGCGTGATTGTGCACTAAAATTATTGGTTGCGGAATTGATTGGGTCGTCTAATCATGGACTAAATTTTAGTGGTACCAGGGTTAGTTAGATGGTAAACATCAGTTTGTGATGACAGACCTCACAGACTTGCATTAGAGTTTCTCAGAAATAAATTAGTTTGATGCGTTGGATAGATATACAATCATGAGGCGCGGTCCATGCGTGCTCAATAATGGCTTCGCTCTCAATAAATATTAAATATAATTTTTTATGTTGGCACTGGCTCCTGAGCCTAAGGTAGTTCGGTTCACCTGCCGACTTGTACGAAGCAACTGTGCAGTGATCGAAACTCCATGGATTGCCTAAGTCCTCATGTACTATTTGTAAGCTTGAAGTGCATTAGCATTGCTTGTCTGGGCGAATTCTAAGCAAACAATGATCGTTGGGAGTTCTGCAAGCAGATTGTGTGTTTGCTTTAATTTTACAGTTTATTGTACAATTTACTGCTACTGTAACTTATGTGTTGCATTCAGTAATGTGAGTTGGACAATCATGACCAAATTGGTAGCCATAGATAGTATGTTTTAAACTTGAAATGATATGTCTCCACTATAGCTTTCTTTTTTCTTTTTGCAGGCAGTATAGCTTTCTTTACAGGTAACAGTAGTTGGCATCCTCTCTTTTCAGGACATGGTAGAAGTCAATGAGAATCAGTAAAATGCTTGTGTTGATATCATAAGTGCAAGCTAAAGTTATTGAGCTGACAGCACTATGGCAGATACAGTACTTTGAGAATCTCAAATGAGTTGCTTTTCTATCTTCTGCAAGAAGAGAAGGACAAGGCGCCAACCAAGTTCCCACCATAATGAAGGTAGAGCTCTCATACGTAGGGCACACTCTGAAATATGTTTACCCCTGTTTACATATTGTGATATACTTTCTCCTACCTTGTTCTGTTAATGTGATTTAACCTTGCCTGCGTAGACGTCCCTGGTGGCCCAAATATAAAAAGATACACTTATAGGGAGCTAGTAAGGGCAACAGAAAACTTTAGCCAATCAAACAAGATTGGTGAGGGTGGTTTTGGTTCGGTATACAAGGTAATATGCATAACCTTCAACAGAGAAGCCACTGAAGTTGTGACTAATGTAGACGTGTTTGACATTCAGCAACTTAATGGTGCAGGGACAGCTCAAGAATGGAACAATTATTGCTGTCAAGGTTCTTTCGTCAGAGTCAAGACAAGGAGTAAGGGAGTTTCAGAATGAACTTGTGGCAATTTCTGACATCTCACATGATAATCTTGTGAAACTTTATGGGTATTATGCGGAAGGAGATCAAAGAATCCTTGTTTACAATCATATTGAAAATAATAGCCTTGCACAAACACTTCTAGGTATGTCATGGTAACTATTCTTTTTATATTTAAACCAAATAATACATGGACATCATAATAGATATTTTTTTCAACTACATATCACAACTTAAGTTAACTATGAAAACTTAAGATATATCATATATGTCCTTATGCATTTAAAACTTTTCATTGTTCAGGTTCCAACCACAGCAATATCCAGTTCAATTGGAAAACTAGAGTGAATATTTGCCTTGGAATTGCACGGGGACTAGCATACCTCCATCATGGTGTAAATCCCCACATTGTTCATCGAGACATCAAAGCAAGCAATATACTTCTTGATAGGGATCTTACCCCAAAAATCTCTGATTTTGGTCTAGCAAAGCTTCTTCCGCCAAATGCAACACATGTTAGCACAAGAGTTGCAGGAACACTGTAAGTAAACATTCTACTTTATATTTTTCAGTTTTTTTTTCTGACTGCATTCAGAAGCTTGTTCTTCTACCATTCTTTTCATCTTAGTTGGCTACTATTATTTGTTAAATTTCAATTTATTCAGCGAAACAATGGCATTTGTATATATTTATAGCCTATGAATACCTTTTCAGCTTTCCTTACTCCAATTTTGATTGACAGAGGCTATTTGGCTCCTGAATATGCTATTCGAGGACAAGTGACACGTAAATCAGATGTTTACAGTTTTGGCGTTCTTCTTCTAGAAATAGTTAGCGGGAGATCCAACAGTGATACAAGATTAGCATATGAAGATCAGATACTCCTTGAAAAGGTTAGAGAAAATACTAGGTTACATTTGACATGTCTTTCCATTGTTGCTTGCATAGTTGAAGAAGTTGCTTTTTGCCATTATTAATTAAACATTATTTTCTATTCTCTGAAAATGTGCATGATATTGATGCATGACTTTGGTGTGTGTGTGTCATTGTTTCCTGTAAGAGAACTCGTGTCGATATATGCAGTATTTGCATTTGGGAATCATAGAAATTGCATGCCAAATTTTCTGTTCTCAGATTTACTACAGTACGACCAATGTCACACGCTTAGAACTGGTGCTATGGACTACCGAGAAACTTCTTTGCTGCTTTTTCCTGAAAACTCATGACATGACAGCTAGGGGAACAATTGTTCTAAATCAAGGCTTTTGTTCTTTACTGCTACAGTTCCCAGAGATCACCAATGGGGTTCTCCTCTTGCAGACATGGATTTATTATGAGCAGGGAGATTTGAAGAAAATCATAGACAGCTCTTTGGGCGATGACTTGGACGTCACACAGGCTTGCAGGTTCCTGAAAATCGGGCTCTTGTGCACACAAGATGTCACAAGACACCGACCTGACATGTCAAAGGTCATTGCCATGCTTACAGGTGAAATGGATGTTGAGTCGGAGAAGATCAGCAAGCCAGCTATAATTAGCGATTTCATGGATCTCAAGGTCAGGAGCATGAGGAAACCACTTGAAATTGCGACATCGTCCACATTCCTGTCCTCCCTGAATGCACACTCTTCTCCTATGCTGTCTAATGAGACGACACAGACCTCCATGATATCCACTGGTGTATCGGATCATGAGTAATCCATCCGTTTGTGAAGAACAGATTGTTGGTGAAAGTGAGTTGGTTGCAGATATGAAACACATGTAGACAGAGTAGCATAGGTTGGCACCTTGTCCTGAAGTTTACCTGCTGGTTTCTTTTTTCATGTATAGATTTAATTGCTTCATTCGTAGTCTGAACATCATTGTTGAGCCAAAGGAGTCCATATGAGGGAACAACTTCTGTATGTACAATACTGGATTGATTACACATTTTCATTGTACATGTACAACCTGTTTTTGGGTGATAAACTAATTTGCAATGATTCCAAGTCTTTGTCAGTATAAACACATACATAATAGCCTGGATGTATATATACTAATCCAGAGTTACAGATTTCAAGGCAAACTATTGCTGGTCTATTGCCTTGTAAATTGTAATGATAATGTGATCCACATCTTTTTGGTCAGTCATCTTGCTCCTGCTTCTGGACACTGACAGTTACTTTCAGCAACGGTTCAGTGGTATCACTTTGGATACCTGAGACACTGATGTATTGTCTCATAGGCAGGTGTTCTTGAGTTCATCCAAGCAGAGGTAGCTGCCATGCCGTCTCCATCGCCACAATTATGCAAGAGGGGGACCCAGGTGCTCGCTCCAATCACCGAGGACTCCAACACGGCCACCAACAGATCATGGCAAATCCCTGCATGCGTTCTTGCTCGTAGAACTGCAGCTGCCACTGAAGAACTGCTCTGCTCGGGTGGTCCATGGCTCCATGCAGCGCAACAATGGCAACTGGCTGGACAGGGAAGCAGGGGCTAGCAGCCTAGCACGTACATGATGAGAGTGAGATTTGTAGGTGGGCCCTGGCAATGCCATGGCGACCATCATCAAAAGATCATTTGTGGTGCTGGCTGGTGGGCCCTAGCGAGCTGTTGCTTGTACTGCAGCAGTACTGGGGCTGTTACTGGTTGGTTAGTTATGCAGCATGACATGCGTTTGCTGCGTGCAGCCTGGATACACAGCTTGGATCTGATTTGAGTCGTCTGGCCGCGGTCGGCCTTGCGACGGGCGTTAAGCTTGGATACGGTCTCTGTCAGGCGGGCCCCAATGCAAAACCCCCAGCACCTACAAAACTGAGAGCATGGGCGCGCACGGCGCCGCACCCGTAACTCCCTAGCAATGGATGCGAATAGAAAGTTCAGTTGAGTTCAGACATAAAGACGCGCGCGGGTGCCGTCAGATGATGAGCATGCATGCAACGCAAGCTTAAGGTTTGCTTAGCTACTCTCACAACTTGGCAACATCGCAATGGGCTGGTGCAAGAATCGGTTGCCACCCAGATTGATTTCTAGAACAAAAACGACATGCAGTTAGTGATCTGATGGTAATCCCTCCTTGCTCTTCATCACCATTGACATTTGGCGACAACAAATCGATGGTACTATGCCTACTCCTGATAACAACTATTGAAGCAACAATTCAAGGAAAGGCAAAAGAACATCTACTCCTAAAATAGGGGAAGAGAAAAAATGTACAAAATGAATGCCAACGCCAAAATTGCATCTAATCAGCTCAGTAGGACTGCTCTATATATGAACAATGCGCAGTGCAGGCCAGCATACATCTGGTCTCTACTACATTCTAGTGATCAAACAGAAATAATTAGCGATATATAGATACTTCATGACCCATTGCTTCCGGCTGTCAATTAGCTAATTTACTGCTTGATCACTTCAGGCCTTATATATAAGTGTACGGGGCACCAGAAATACTCTACTTTTCAAAAAACAAGTGATCACTTGACTTTTGAAGAATTCCTTCTGGGCTAGCTAGAAGCAGCTCTTGACAGGTATTCCCATCTGGTAAAAATTAGATGGCGTCGATCATTTTAGAGAGTTAATTACCTTATGTTATTTGAAACGTCATCTATATCTGACCGGAGGTAGTACTATTCTGCTAGCTTGCCGAGTATATGATATACCCACAGGAGACAATGACTAATCCTTGAAATGTAACTTAGAATGAATTGTACTGGAAAACAATCGATGAAAGAAATGAGTGAAAAAAAATGCAGACATCATTAACAGGATTTCTTGGTTCAAATAATCTAGCAGAGGAATAAAAACCATGCTTATGCAGTTATGCTATGAGTTTTGCCATTTGCGGCATAAATCCCAAATGCATGAAAGTTTCATTTAAAAAGGAAAAGGGGAAATTTTCATAGGAACATTGTGCACAGTACACGTATGCCTCAGAACACACAAGAAGTAAAGTACAAAAGACTGTCAGGTCTGAGAACCGAGCATATAGAAAGAAACAATAGGACAAATGGATTCCAGCATGACCATTCCTCAGTGTATTTGTTTGAGAAGAGTTGCATCATCGATAAAACAAAAATGTATTCCTTCAATAATGTACTCAAACGAACTGAACCAGGAATTCAAGACTATTCGTATGGTTGTTTTCAAAAATTTGGGAAGCAGAAATATATACCAAAACATGCTCGAGAATCAGTCATATGCTGAATACCAAAAATCAAAATCACAAGTCCATAATCTCACTGATTTTTCGGAGCAAGCCAGGTAGGTAACTTGACAGGATCAAAGAACTGGAGAAGCACATGAGTCATCTCAGCCCTTCATTCTTCGATCAGCATCTGCAAGAACGAACCAAACATGAAAGGGTACTATCGCGTGTGAAAGATGAACACACGATCGAAAACACAGTAGAGATAAAAAGTGACAGAAGATCGAAACAAAAATGCATGCTTGACCCCTTGCACGCCACCCACAGCAGGCAACCACGCCACGGGTTGGGCTACATGTGTGGCATACAGGGAGCCAGGCACACACAATCTTAATTTGATCAAACCTATACACCATCTCTCACTTCCATTCGCATAACTGTTTGCAAGAAAGATCGACCAAGAGAACAAAAATGAATGTATTCCGTCTAGAACAGTGCTAGAAACAAAACTAGTGCTTGATCTGATGGGCATGCGCGAGCAGGAACAAAGACAAGAGGACTACTAGAGGGAGCTAGAAAGCTAGGGTTAGTGAGAGAGAAGCGGAAGAACGAACAGTGCAGAGGTGTGATGGTTGGAGGTAGAAGAAAGAGCAGGAGGTGGATTTATAGATGGGAGGGGCAAGACGTATCTCATCTCTCTACTACACCACTCCAGAACATGTACACAACAACTCCATGGCCACTTGCTCTCCTGCTCACCAAAAAGTACTGTCGCTGGTCTGCAAAGGAGGAAGACCGAAAGAACAAAGGACATGGAGCACAAGACACCTGCTAGAATACTTCCCAAGGGCGGGATTAAAGGATGAGCCTTTTGATGCAAGTTAGTTTTATATTGCGTCTAAAGTGCTGGCCTAATGGCTAGCTACCCTAAAGCCGCCCCTCTCCCGGCCGGCAGCACCACCCAAAGCAGCCAATGGCGTGCTAAAGCATGTCCCAATCCGAGCTTCCCTAGCTGCAAGCTACGGCGCACGCGCGCGCGCACCTCTAGTCTCCCTCTTCCCCTGTCGTGCTGGTGAAAGGCGCCGTCGTCTCCACCCTGCAGGGGCTGCCTCGATCGATGGCGAGTGTGCTACAGGGTACGCTGTCACACTGTGATCTGAGCTCGATCTGGCTATGGAGATGGAGACGACGACGGAGACTACATGGAGGAAATGGCAAAGGGCATCGCCATCTTCTTCCCTCCCAACCTCTGCAGGGACTCGGGCAGGCTCTGGCTACGCCACTTGCAGACGAGCGAGGGACGCAGCAGCTTCCTCGATCTCTCTCACACACGCTACGCGGGATCGGGATGGAACGAACGAAAGAGAGGGCACGGATGGGAGGGTTGGTGTAGCTAGACGGTCTGTAAAGTCGATGGCTCTGACCGGTGAAGTGGATTTTGTCTGGAGCACTTGGCCGGGCTCCAGATTCTCTCGATCTCGCAACACCAAAACCTCAGCAGCATACCAGGAGGCATAGGATAATGCACTCCTCTCAGTGATCCAGTCCAGGGTGTGTAGTCTTGACGCTATTGTACACTTTACGGCAGGTTTCTGTTGGTACGTGGTACCAGTGCAAAAACGTTCCTTACTGGTGGGACCCTCTCACAGTGACATGGTGGTCATGGGCGAGTGAAATTTTATCTGAAATTCTGAACATATGATGTGTACGTGTTCATGAATCATGATAGGTCTACTGGAACGGACCCTAAATGCTCATGGGACTGTACTGTAGTCTGTATGCAGTTGTAGTCTGTATGCAGTTGCTGTCGTATGTTCCAGTATGCTGGGCACTGTCCAGTGTTGTCCAGACGCTGTAATTTAAAAACCATTATATTACTGAGATTATTTTAGTTCACCATCGTCAGACGATAGCGATCAACAGATCTAGACACACAACAAAAACCCTTTGCTCACTAAAGCATCCACATCTCTGACCTGCAACACTAAACCCTGTCTGCTCCAAACCGTTACGCATAGCATTGTTAATTATCTCGCAGCTCGATCGCTCACTCATCATGCTGTCAAGCTAAACCACCCGCCGGTTACATTGTTTAGTGCAGATGAGCTCGCATCTTTTGACTTTGGTTGGAGTGGTAGCGCTAGCTGCAATGGCTAAAGAGCGGCCATGGCTGTACGACAGGAAAAGGTGCATCCCTAGCTAGCTAGAGATCCTGCTGCTGGCCGGTGAGCTGAGCGACGGTGATCCAGCGCCGCTGTAGGTGCAGGGCCGCCGGTGGATGGATTGGGTTGGGTTGGGACTTGGAAGGGATGGTTGTTGGCAACGCGTGCATAGCTACCATGGCTCGTAGCGCTTGGGGGCTTTCTCCCGTGGGGAGAACAAGGGAATGTTCTCCAAAGTTTGCTGCAGGGACTGATGACCGGGACGGTATCACGTGGCTCTAGCTCCTTTATTTCCTTGTGTCATGTGTACCGAGAAAATGTCGTTGAACTGGAATATGCAGGATAGCAATGAAAGCAAGGCTGACTACTGTACCAAACAGCTGTTTCTTTTCATGCCAAGCCTTAGCTCATTCATCACACCATGTAATGTGAGTCAGGTGCTTGAACACTTCGATTGGGGTGATCTTTGCCCCATATCTGTACTGTTTCTGTGATCCATCTAAATGGAAATTTTAACGTTTTAAAAATTCATTTTCACATACGCTCTATTTATTTTATTTTATTTTTGAGCAAACTACGGCAACCTGGATTGTCTGAACTTTTATTGCATTATAGAGATAATTTATAGAGCAAATTATAGGGAACACAGTCAGCTCCAAAAGCAAGAGGGAGAGGAGAGCAAAAGAAACTAGAGCAAAATCTGGTTCTAATTCTAAATCTAATTACATAGGAAAGAAACTACTCCACACTATAATCTTCATCCTATCTGCTAAGGAGGAGCACCTATTTGACCGAAGGGAGAGGTCTTCACTACATCTTCTCGAGATCATCAGATTTGTCTCATCTTTGTGCCGAAAGACTTTTGCATTTTGCATTTCCAAACGTTACAGAGGATGCAAGTAAGAACAGTTGTGTTCCTGGAAGGGGTTTACTACCCAGAGTTGATCGACTCCCAGGTTTGCAGGAAGGGACGCAAGGTCCAGGCAGATGAAGGACCAAAAGCTTTTATTGCGGGGACAGGCGATGAAGAGATGAAAGCAATCTTCTTCAGAGGTGCAGAAGGGGCATGGTCCATCACTTTGCGTATTACAGTAGAGCAATCTATTTATTTTATTAAGAAAGTGATGGCACAATAATTCTCATGTGACATCTGTACCGGGCCCCGTTTAGATCCTTTCCAAATTCCAAATTTTTACACTCTCTCTCCATCACATCAATTTTGGGACATATGCATAGAGCAGTAAATGTATGTAAAAAAAAACTAATTGCACAGTTTAATTGTACATCACGAGACGAATCTTTTAAGCCTAGTTAGTCCATGATTAGATAAAATTTGTCAAATACAAACGAAAACGCTACAGTAGCAAAAAGTTCCAAATGTTATAAAGATTTGCGATCTAAACACCCCCCCGTTTCTGATTCTCATCCGTACCTACCGGACTATCGGTTATCCAACCAGTGGTATGGAGCCAACATGGACAGCTGCAAGTATCCGTCCCAGCTGCAAAACAAAATTGACAGAAGAAAATAGGAAAAAAAATGTAAACCTAGAGGCCACCCTAAGCTGCTTGCATGGTCATACTTGCGGTTTTCGGTCTTTAAACCCATGGCTAACGTGATTCTCTCTTACTATCCCACATATAGATCATTGACACTGTGTAAACCCTTTGGTTAACTATAAAAACATCTAAATAAGTTTAAATACAAAAAGGAATAAAAGTTGTAGAAATTATATCGGAGCATACAATTTTCATATAAAATTTATTTTCATCAAAACTCATAAGAAAAGTTATAAATCTTTGAAACAAGCTAAAATTCAAATTACAAATACCAGAAAGTATCCATCCCGGCTCATGATTAGAGCCGACACGGATACTTCGAGGTATCTGTACCGGTGGGTAATACGTTAGCTAAGAACTTATTGCTAGGGTTCGCGAGCTTGTACAGATATACCATGCGGATTCAAATTTGATGGCACCAACGAGCTGATCAAGATTAGGGCGATTTCTGTAGTAGTTTCACTAGCTACGTACTGATTAGGGATCTAATACCAAGTAATATCCTGAAGACCAGAGTTGACTTGTAAGGACGTATGCAAGTGTAAGTCATCTCCCTATGCGTGATGCCGTGCTGCATGCTGATCCCGACCCCATTACTCGACAGATCCTGCTCCGATCCAATAGTAACTTTATCTTGGTCAAGAAAAGCATGCTGCTCTTCTTTCCCCAAAAAGATAAGGACATCAGCCGGTGTCCTTGTTGCCGTGATCTTCACACCCTTTTCTAAGCTTGTTGCACGTAGCCACCGTTCGCCCAAAGGAGTGCCCATCGATTCCAATTCCAATTGTCTAATCAAACGGCTAGTAGCACTGTGTAACTATCGCCACGCGCGATGCTTTCAGAGGTTCAGTGAATGAAGCTATAGACAGGCGGCGACAGACAAGAACGAAATGCACTGTCTGTCGAATTGTGGCTAGCCAAACTAATCACCCATGATGCGATCCATATGCTTCTACTGCCTCAATTCGAGATCATCAGAGAGTATAAGATAAGGCTGAGTCCAGTGGTGGGGGAGATATCTCCCCGCCACGTCAGCTCTCACCCTCACTCTCATCCCACTCTCACCTCACCCCTCCAATGCACAGGCTACAGTGCCAGCTCTCATTTCTCACTTCTCCACGTCAGCTTTTCTTTTCCAAATTTAATTATTCCAACCTCCACGTGGACCAATAGAAACGCTCCACGTCACTCCCGCCCCACCCCTCTCGCCCGACGCCAGCGCACCGCCTCGCTACCTCTCGCCCGACGCCAGCGCACCGCCTCGCTACCGCGCGCCTACCGCCCCCGCGCGCCTGCCAATGCGGGCGAGAGCGGGGCGCTAGCGCCCGCTCCCGCCCGGCGGGACTGCTACCGCCTTCTCTCTCCCTCTCGCCTGCCTCTTGCCTCGCTCTCGCCTGGGCTGGGCCGATAGGGGGGCCGTACCGCCCCCCATTGGCACCAGCCTAATGATATTACCTCACCATCTGTCAAAGAAAGGAACGAGGATCGAAGCGGCCGGCCGGCCGGCTGACTTTTAGGGAAGAGGAAGAATTGGCACGGATCGGAGAGAATCGGTCACGCCGACCGATCCCTAGCGCATGGTGGTGCGGCGGCGGGAGGATTTGGTGGAATTCTAAAGCGGGGCGGCCGATCGATCAACGCTTTTCCGCTGCTGCTCGACGGCCGCGGCATCATCCGATCCGATCCTGATCCCCCGTGCCCAGCCAATAAGCCAGCCGCCCACAAAAAGGCAGCGGAAAAAGGAGAAGGATCGGATCGGAGGAGGCCGGCTCAGCATCCGGCAATCTCAGCAGCGGGGTCTGTGGCTGTAACGGAACCGCGACTGGCCGCCGCGTCAGTGATCCGTGGAATCCGAACGGCGAACCCGGTGGTGGCCAGATCCATGGCAGAGCACGGAGGCTCGCGTGTGACCGGGATCCGCCATTCCGTCTGTTGTAACCAGACGCCCGCACTGCGCCGTGCCGCTGCTCCTGGGCCACCACGACACCGCGTCGAGGTCCGTGGGCTGATAGGCTCAGAGCCGCAAGACGGTGTGGCAGAACTTTCCGGCTCAAGTGCGCTAGTCATCGCTTGACAGCTGATACTAACTCAACGCACTTCAAACGGAACAACTCGTTGGTCTGTCGGGTCTCCGTCCGATGCAACCACGGTTCAACAGGATCGAAGCAGGTTTACCTCGCACGAAGGCGAGTTTATAGTCGCACAACAGCTCATCAACTTTTAATTCATAGAATATTCAACATTATTATAAACCATCTCAAACTTAAGGTAATAAACAAATATTGTTTAAAACGACAAGCTAAACGTGCTTGTCAAGTTCACAGCGGAAGAAAATTAACACACGACTACACACGTCGCGAAGGTTGACACCACACTCAGCCCGAAGCATGGCGTCATTCAGGAGGGTCACTGCCGGCCGGGGACAGATCCCACTCCACGGACCAGTCAAACGGGACAGAGGTTGGCCATACAGGACTATCCGTGGGGTTCTCAAGGGTCATATCTAAAAAATTCACTAGCAAAACTGAGTATATTAATACTCAGCAAAACTTAACCGGGTCATGGTACACTTAGCCATGTAGCTAGACTTATGCTGGCTTGTAATGGTTCTGAGTTTAATTTCAGTTGAAAAGCAACAAAGAGTATGATCTACTTTCATGTTTTAGCCTTCAGATTCTAGTTTCATTAACCATTTTAGGTAAGCATCTATTCTATACAAACGAGGTAGAGATTAACATCCATCCAGATTATTCCATAAGGTTACTGTTTTTACTCTATGTGGCAGAAGGAATAAGCAGTCTCAATCTCCGCGAGAAATGGACGATCTTGAATCGAATTTCCAAACCTTGTAAGGGTAAACCTAACTCACATGCTTGGAACATCCAAGTTCGTTCCGAAGCAACCGTTTCCCTCATATTCCGGGTTATGGATCAGGGCCACCCCAAGCGACTGCAGGACCGTACGCACACTAGTTGTGCAGGATATATGTCTGTAGCGCGACTACATGATCGTACTTCTATCTGCTACGCAGAACGTACTCCCACACGTCGGTGCGTGTGTATAACAGAAACCAAATAATTGAGTGGTGGAGACATGTCCATTTGCCGGGCCAATCAGGTACTAGGCTTACCGCTTTTCCATATTTTGTGGCATGTGGCTAGTACTTTCAAACGCTTAGCCACCACTACCACACACTACGACCTTATCAACTTTTATCAACACAGACGGGGTAACCTTCCGAGTCATGGTATCGCGCATGACCCCATCCATCATCCTTATAGTGGTTGCAGAATAATAAACATTCAACTCCTATATCGCGCGAGTGACAGGAAATCACCCGACTTCTACTGGTCCTATTAGCAGCGCCTTTATGCAATAAGGACTTCACGTACAATACATTGGTTCCTTGGATTTATGCATCTAGGGTTCCATTTCAACTTAGACTAGGATTTATGCATCTAGGGTTCCATTTCAACTTAGACTTAGTGCAAGATATAATATATAAGTATAGAATTGCATAATGTAGTAATTTGAAATACTAGGTTATGCACCGGAGCTTGCCTTCTTGAGCGGGGCTAGGGTCAGTGGTGTTAGAGACTTCCGAACTTTGTTTGGGGGCTTCAGTTATGTCTCGACGACGTTCGTAGGATCTTCAGAAAATCCAAGCTCGGGTTCCTGAACCAGCTCGTAGACTCCGTCGTCGAGTATCGTTGACTCTACATGATATACAATGATTTGATTAAATAGTTTTTGAGTTAAGGATTTTACTTCACAATAAAGTTGCAATCTAATAAATTAACAAACATAAACTCATGAAACAAGGGGGGGTTGGATTCAATTCTACTATTTGTATTTAATGCATTGCCATATTAATGGAATTACTTTAAAGTAATTTGACAAGTTTGATTTTTATTTTCAGAACCATCAAGGTTTTGACTTTGAATTTTTGGTGGATAAGCTTATTCCTGACAATAAGCTTATTGTGAATTTTTCATAATTTTCTGTAAACAGAAACTAAAGCATTTGAATTTGAATTCAAATTTCAAGTTTAAATTCAAACCTTAAACAAACAGAGCTTTAATTCCTTGAAAATTTAATTAGGAATTCATTATCAACAGATTGAGTTATGTTAAAAAGATCTAAGTAGGAAAGTTTTAGGAACATGCTTAAATAAATTCAAATCATATCAAATTTTATTTGCAAAAGTTTAAAGAAACTTAAACTACAGAGAAGTACTGAGTATAAAATTTTTACACAAGCTCACTTATCATCTAAACAGGCTACACACCAAAAATCACAAGAAAATAACCTTGTATGCAAAGGTTATACACAAGATACCCTTTTTTCTAAACTCTAAAATAACTTTAAAAGAATTTGGTTTCAAACCAGATTATATTAACCAAAGTTGTAGAGCTTGATTTCTAGTTTCCAACAAAACTAGTTTGACAATTTTTGAATTTTTTGACAAATTCTTATCAATTTTACAAGTTGACAGCTAACACTAATTAAGAAACTTGCAGAGAGGCCCTCGGGTTCTTGCACATAGGACCCTAATACGTAAACTTAGATTACAATTGGGTCCTTGCCGGGTCGAGACGGCGGCCGTGGCGCTTGACCGGCGTGTTCTCGTCGGCGGCGAGGGTTTGGCCGAGGGGAAACTGGTCCTATATGACCTACAGGACGGGGCGCATATGCCGGTGGGTGATGTGCACAAAGGGAAGCGGCGGAGCAAGGTCGACAGCGAGGAATGGCGGCGGCCGTGATGGCGCATCTGTGTTCCCGGCGTGGGGCCGGCGAACATGGAGGGATGGAGCACGCACGAGCATCGTGGAGTCGTGGGGATGCTATTCCCGTACCTGGTTCGGCAGGAGCTGGGGCAGAAAGGGGTCATCGACGGTGAGGCGGCTTGGGTTTTCACCGGCGGCGATGGCAGCACGGCGTTCTGCTGGCTGGGGTGTCGGAGGGCAGTGAAGGAGTAGCTGGATCGCTTCTGCGGGATGATGTAGTGCTGCTGGTACCCTTGGTTGAGGCTGAGGGGCGGTGTGGCGTCGGGTTGACGGCGAGGCCGAGCGGCGGCGGAGTTCGAGCTCACCGGCGCTGCGGGGGACGACGCTCGGATGCGGGAAAGGGAAATTGGGTGGGTCGGTGAGCTGCAGGGAGTTGCGGTGGTGCTCTAGGAGCACCGGATCGTGGGTGGGGGGCGGCGTGGGCGGCTGACGACGGCGAGCCGAGGCAGCGGCGGTGCTCCGGCGGGGTGTGGTGGTCGGGAAAAGGAAATCCCGTGGAAATGCACTTGTGTGAGCGCAAGAAGGAGTCCGTGGGAAGCTCCAGGACGTGCTTAAGGCCTAGAAGAAGGTGTGGTCAAGCGGGAGCAGGAGCTGGCGGCCGGCGGGAGTCGTGGCGGATCGGGCGACGGCGGCGCGACGTGGAGAGGGCAGGAGCAGGCCAGCGCGAGCTGGGGAAGCGGCGGCGCAGACTTAGGGGCGGCGCGTGGCACGAGGAAAGGCGGCGCGGGGGCGGCGGGTGCACGGCACATGGCCAGCAAGAGCGGCGGCAGTCGAGCGCAGAGAAAATAGAGGAGGAGAGGACTCGAGGTAGACGAAGGGGGACTGAGTTGTAATTTCCTGAAAGTACAGGGACTCCACTGTAAAGCCTAGATAACTTTCAAACCATAGCTCAAATGAAAAGGTGCCCAAAAGAAAAAGTGTAGGGTTTAGAAAGGTCTATAACTTTGCTTCAAGGTTCAATTGCAAAAGAGCTAAGGATTGGTAACTAACATAAAATTGGGCAAAGTTTTAAACTATAATTAAATCCTATTTAAAAACTACACTACACTTACATCCTATGTGTAATTTCATCTATATTTATGATTTAAAATCAAGTTCTGGACTTTTGCAAAACAACCTTCATATATTTGGATTCTACCTCCCATTCTCATCCATTTAACACTAAAGGACCTATATTTTTCAGAATTACATAAATGTCCTTCCCCCTTTTGCATTCAAATTTGAGCACACATACTGTGACACTCAGGTACTTAGCATTGTCACACACTAAATTTTAGTATGAAATTGGGTGCAAAATGTGGTGAAAGTGTGTTTGAAAATTCAAATGATAAGGAAAAGGGTTGTATATATAATTATAAATTAATAAAGATCCTTTAGTGTTTAATAGATGAGAATGGGAAGTGAAATTCAAATACATAAAGGTTGTTTTGGCAAAAGTCAAAAAAATTGTGTTTAAATCGCAAATATAGGTGAAACTACACATAGGATGTATATGTAGTGTAGTTTTTAAATAGGATTTATGTAAAGTTTAGAAACTTTACTAAGTTTTGTAGTAATTTCAAATCTGTTGCTCTTCTGCAAATAAACCTTAAAGAAAAGTTGTAGATTTTGAAAAACCCTACACTTTTGCTTTTGGGCCTATCTTCATTTGAGCTCTTGTTTGAAAGTTACTTAGACATTACATTGGAGTCCCTGTGTTTTTGGGATATTACAGTTCAGTCCCCTTCTTCTTCCTCCAGCCCCGGCCTCCTCTGTTCTCTCTGCCCGCGCGCCGCCGCCGCTCTGCCGGCCATGTGCAGCACCCCCGCTGCCCCCCACCCTCCGCTGCTCAGGGCCGAGCCACGAGCCGCCTCAGCCCAGTGCCACCGTTTCCCCGAGCTGTGTTAGCCTCTCCCCGCCGTGCCACACCGCCCGACCGTCTACCCGAGCCGCCCCTCGCCGCTGCTCGCCGTCGCTGCAACCCAGCGCCACCTCCTGCTCTCTACAGACCCACGCGTCGCTCCTTGGCCGACCGCCGCCTTACTCCTCCCCGCTGCCGTCCTCTGCACGCGCCACGCTAGCCCCACCGCCACCCGAACTTCGCCGCGGTCGCCACGCACGCCGTCGATCCCTAACCATGCCTCTTGCCCACTGTGTTCTCTTTAGTGACTTAAGGCACGTCTGGAGCTCCCAATACATCCTCTCTTCTACTCCTGTTGTGGCAAAACCGACTGAATTATTCCGGGTCAAGTGCGCTAGTTATCGCTATTCAGCCGATACTAACTCAACGCACTTCAAACGGAACAACCCATTGGTCTGTCGGGTCTCCGCCCGATACAACCACGGTTCAAAAGGATCGAAGCAGGTTTACCTCGCACGAAGGCGAGTTTTACAATCACAGCACAGCTCATCAACTTTTAATTTATAGAAACGCAAACATTATTACAAACCTTTTTCCAACTTTGTGTAACTTATACAAACAGTGTTTAAAACGACAAGCTAAACAGCTTGCCCAAGTTTACAGCGGAAGCAAAAATAAATTCGCGACTACACACGTCGCGAAGGTTGACACCATGCTCAGCCCAAGGCCTGGTGTCACTCAGGAGGGTCACTGCCAGCCGGGGACGGATCCCACTCCACGGACTAGCCATACGGAATAGAAGTTGGCCATGCAGAACTATCCGTGGGGTTCTCGAAGGTCATACCTGAAAAATTTACTAGCAAAACTGAGTATTCTAATACTTAGCAAGGCTTACCCGGGATTGGGTATACTTAGCCCGTAATTAGACTCATGAAGGCTTGAAATGGTTCTGGGTTTCATTTCAGCCGAAAAGCAACAAAGAGTATGATCTACTTTCAAATTTTACCTTTCAAATTCTAATTTGATTATCCATTCTAGGTAAGCACCTATACTAGACAAGCAAGGTAGAGATTAGCATTCGTTAGGATTATCCCAACAATAGTTACAATTCTTACTCTATGTGGCAGAAGGAATAAGCAGTCTCAATTTCCGCGAGAGACGGACGATTCTGAATCGAATTTCACCCTTGCAAGGTAAACCTAACTCACACGCTTGGAACATCCAAAGATCGTTCCGAAGTAACCGTTTCCCTCATATTCCGGGTTATGGATCAGGACCACCACAAGCGACTGCAGGACCGTACGCACACCAATTGTGCAGGACGTACGTCTGTAGCGTGACTACATGATCGTACTCCTGTTTGCTATGCAGAACGTACTCCCACACGTCGGTGCGTGTGTACAATAGAAATTTAAAATAATCGAGTGGTGGAGACATGTCCATTTGCCGGGCCATTCAGGTACTAGGCTTACCGCTATACCATATTTCGCGGCATGTGGCTAGTACTTTCAAACGGTTAGCCACCACTACCACACACTGCGACCTTATCGACTTTTATCAAAACAGACGGGGTAACCTTCCTAGTCATGTTACCACATATGACCCCGTCCATCATCCTGATAGTGATTGCAGAATAGTAAACATTCAACTCCTATATCGCGCGAGTGACAGGAAATCACCCGACTTTTACCGGTCTTATTAGCAGAGAGTCTATGCGATAAGGACTCGGGTACAATACGTTGGATTCATAAGATTTATGCATCTAGGGTTTCATTTCAACTCCTAGACGTAATGCAAGATATATAGTATATATGTAAAACTGTAATAAATTGAAATACTGGGTTTGCACCGGGGCTTGCCTTCTTGAGTAGGGTTGAGGGCAGGAGTGTCAGAGACTTCCGAACTTTGGTTCGGAGTTTCAGTTAGATCCTCGGCGACATTTTTCGGGTCTTCAAAAAACCCTTGGTCTTGTTCTAGGACTAGCTCGTAGTCTTCGTCGTCGAGCGTCGTCGATTCTACATGGTATGCAATGATTTAAGTGAGATGGTGCTTGATTTAAAGATTTTATTTCACGATAAAGTTGTAATCCAATAACTTAGTGTATATAAACTCATGTAACAAGGGGGTGGGGTTCCAACTACCATCCATACTTAGGTTATGTCATTTTATTGGAATTACTTTGAAGTAATTCGATTAATTTGATTTTTATTTTGAAAACTATAAAGATTCTGACCTTGAATTTTTGTGGATAGGTTTATTTTCAATAAATAAACTTATGGTGAATTTTTCATTATTTTCTGGAAACAGAAACTAAAATATTTGAATTTGAATTCAAACTTCAAGTTTAAATTCAAATCCTGAGTTAACAGAACTTTAAATTCTTGAAAATTTAATTATGAACCAATTATCATCAAATTAGGTTATGGTAAAAAGTTCTAAACATAGAAGCTTTAGGAACAAGCTTAATTAAATTTAAACTACTTCAAATTTGATTTGCAAAAGTTTAAAAGAAAAAACAGTACTAAGATTGAAACTTTTACATAATCTCATACATGACCTAAAGATGCTACATACAAAAAAATCATTGGAAAATAAGTTAATATGCAAAAGTTATGCATAAAATACTCCTTTTACTTAGGTTTAAAATAAATTCAAAAATATTTAGTTTTAAACTAAACTTTATTAATAGAAGTTGTAGAGCTTGAATCCTAGTTTCTAACAAAACTGGTTTGACAATTTTTGGAATTTTCTACACATTCCTATGAATTTTAGAAGTTGACTGAATTGTGTTTAAGGAGGGGTGCTACTTTCTCACAAATAGACCCCTGGGAACTGTTAAAACCTTGCAATCGAGTCCCTGGCCGGCTACACAGGAGGTCCGACCGATGGCCAACCAAATTCCGGTGAGATAGCTTGCCGGCGGCGAGGGGCACGTGGGGGAAAATGACCAGTGACTCACGGCGGTTTCGGGGATGGTCGGGGCTGAGGCGGGGAGGAGCTGTAGTAGTGTAACGACAGCGAACAGGGGCGGGCGGCGGAGCTCCGAGGGGGTCGACGGCATTCAGGTGGCTAGGGTGCCGGAGGGTGGCGGGGAAGTAGTCGAGAAGCTTCTACGTGATGATGTAGTGCTGACGGGGTGCTCGGCCGGGGCTAAGAGGTGGTGGATCAGCGGGTCGACGGCGGAGCCGAGCGGCGGCGGAGCAAGGAGCTCGTCGGCGCTGCGGTCCGGCTGTTCCAGTGCACCAGAGCGAGATTGGATGGGCTGGGAAGCACGAGCGGGTGACGGGGATGCTGTTTGTGCTCTAGACCGGGGATGGGGAGCGGCGGTGGGGGCTGTCGACGGTGAGGCCGAACGGTGAAAGGCCCTTGTTTGGTTTTGGTAATTGATGGACAACTTAGGTGGACTAATAAGTGTTTACGTTGAGATACACAGGAGATTAGTCCACACAAAGACACTAGTATGAGCAAAATGTGCCATGGAGGAGAAATGGCTAAGGGTTGATGCTATGCTCATATAGTGTGATCGAGGAGCTCATTGCATATGAGACATAATATGGAGTTATGTGACCAAAATGGAGAAGATCAAGACAAGGCTTGGCTTGATGGACCGGTTGCAATGGAGAAGGGCAAGTCAAGGCTTTGAAGCAAGGGACCGCGAGGCGGTGAAGCTTGGGCAAGATTTGGCGCCGATGGACCGAGGCAACTGTGAAGAGCGAGTAAGGTCAAGATCGATGGACCAAAGAGATTATGTGATGATATGGAGTGGATCATATCATTAAAGGAATATCAAACCAAGTGTTAACTTATGAAGATGATCAAAAGGCTTGATGGAATTTGGTGCTTGTGTGGCATCAACATTTGGGAAAATGAAATGAAATGCGCAAGGCAAAGGTATGACTTGTAGGGCATTTCATTTCACCGGTCAAAGGTTGTGTAGAGAAGTGCATGACCGGATTTAGGATAGATGGCCGTACTATCAAGAGGGGCAAACTTGTTTGCATATCGGTCATCTAGTGCCACTTGAGCGATCTAACATTGCGATGTTGATAGGATCGAGTGGCGTGGTGAGATCAAGTGAAAATCCTTTGAAAATGATTGTGAAATGCTAACACACATGCACATGGTGTTGTTCACGTGGTGGTGTTGGCACATTTGCAAAGGAGAAAGAGTTGGAGTTGATGTTGATCAACTTTGGGAAGCAAGAAAGGTTTTTCGGTTTTCTCCGGAAATTAGGTTGTCTCTTGTAGTGGAATACTGCTTTGATCCATTATATTTTGGACCAAGTATTCAGTTGGGTTATGTTGCCCTCTGAATTAGCTTTCCATAGAGTCCAAGATCACCTAATTTGGACATCGGAGATAAGAGTTATGGCCGTTTTACCGAGGTACATTTCTGCTGGAAATAGACCTGCGGACGGTCCGCCCATGGGGGGCGCACGGTCCGCCGTTATCCCAGATGAGCTCTAACAGAGCCATTTTTGGCTCTGTTGGTGGTCCAAAATGAACTGCGGACCGTCCGGTCCATGGGGGCGGACGGTCCGCCATTAAAAGCTGAAACGGGCGCAGATTCTTGGTAGTTCTATCTTGGGTGTCCAAAATGAACTGCGGACCGTCCGGTCCTTGGGGGCGGACGGTCCGCCTCCTACTGAAAATTCTGGGACAGAAACACTACGGTTTCTGTGTGTGCTCACTTTTTGAACTGCGGACAGCCCGCCCATGGGGTGCGGACAGTCCGCCGGTCACTTCCAGATTTAGTCAGAGATGTTTGCAAATCGGTTGGTTCGAAGTTTTGAACCGCGGACAGTCCGCCCCAGGGGCGCGGACAGTCCGCCGGGGCTCTAACGGTCGACTCTGACACATAATAATTGCTGTTCTAGCCGTTGGTTTTGAATGGGGGACGGTCCGGTTTCTGTGAGGCGGACAGTCCGCGAAATCTCTGTTTTCTCGGGATTTGAGTGTAACGGCTAGTTTGGGGCCTCCCTCTATAAATAGAGGGTGTGGCCGGCCATTTGAGGGTGCTGAGCACCTTGGGGACTTGGTGTCCATGTGTGAGAGTGCTTGAGAGCCCTCTACTCACTCTAACTTGATAGTGATCATCCAATTGAGTGAGAGAGCGATTCTAGTGCGATTGCTTTGAGAGATTGCATCGAGTGGCACTAGGTGATCGTGTTGCAAGCCAGTGTGCTTGTTACTCTTGGAGGTTGCCACCTCCTAGACGGCTTGGTGGGAAGAGGCTCCGTTGAAGCCCGCAAGAAGATTGTGTGGTGCTCCGGAGAAGAGATTGTGAGGGGTATTGTGCTCACCCCGCGGGAGCCGCGAAGAGCAACTCTAGTTGAGCGAGACGTGAAGAGCAACAAGTGGTTCGTCCGGATCATGTGCTAGAGCTCGGTGTGAGCACTCCACGTGGGAGAGTGTGACTTGAGAGTCACCACTAGCAAGAGAATCGGCGGCAACCTTGGAGCTTGTCTCAACGGGGATTAGCATGGTGGCAACCAAGTGAACCTCGAGATAAAAATCACCGTGTCGATCTTGTCTACTCTTCTCGGTGGTTTGCATTCTCCAAATCACAAGCCTTGTATTTACATTCATATATATCTTGTGCTTGTGTAGTTGCTCTCTAGTGTTTAGTTAGTTTGTGTAGCTTGCTAATCATCTTCTTGCTTGTGTAGCTAGAAGTAGAGATCATAGTGTAACTAGTTAGCTTGTGTAGTTTAATTAGTTGCTCTTGCTTAGATTGTGTAGCTAAGCAAGTTGAGCTCTTGAGTTTGTATTGTGTATCCTTGTCCTTGACCATCTAGTGAGCTTAGGTTTGGCTTTGTGCTATTGCCCATTAGAATTGTGTAGGAGCTCCCCTTGTTTGTAAAGTACTAGTGCTTAGACTTGTGTGGCTTGGCATTAGAATTGTTAGGAGAGCTCTTATTAGCTTGGCACTCCATTTGCTTTGTGTAGGATCTTTTTGGAAGTGCCTTAGAGTCATAGTTAGAGGGGTGAAGTCTTGGCTAGCGAATAGTTTCAATTCCGCATAAGTTTCGGTTAGCCGGCGCAATTAGTTTTAGAAAGGACTATTCACCCCCCCTCTAGTCCGCCATCTCGATCCTACAAACGGGCGGCGAAACTGGAGCTCACCGGCGCTGTGGGGGATGGCGCTCGGGTGCAAGAAAATGGAATTGGGTGGGTCGATGAGCTGCAGGGAGTCACGGTGGTGCTCTAGTGTGGCAGAACCAACCTGAATTATACCGGCTCAAGTACGTGAGTCCATTCCTGAGGGCTCCAACGTGCTTCAAACGGTATAATCCCTTGGCCTGTCGGGTAACGTCCCGATAAACCACCGATACACAGGATCAAATAAGGTTATCTCACACGAAGGTGAGTCCAGAGATACAGTTACCATCATATTTTACATCACAGTAAATTACATTACAAAAGTTTCCAAAAGCAGTACGAAGTTTCAAATTTAGAGAAAATATTACAAACTGTTAGAGTTATGGTTTTTAGCAGAGGAAAAATATACGCGATGATTACAGCACGTCGTCAAGACAGATGTCATGCTAAGCCCGGGCACGACATCACTCGGTATCACCAATGTTGGTCGGGAACGGATCCCATTCCACAGACCAACCTTCTGGAAGAGCACAGGGCCAAGGCAAGGGAAGAGTAGGGTCTTTTACCTGCAAAACATATAACTAGCAAGGCTGAGTATACTAATACTCAGCAAGGCTTATCCGAGTTTGGGTATACTTTAGCCCATAACTAGACTCATGAAGGAATTTCAAGGGTTCTGGGTTTAGTTTCAGCTGAACAGCAACTAAGAGTAGATCCTTAATTTCAACTTTTAGATTTTAAGTTCTATGTGATTATCCATTCTAGATAAGCACCTATAACTAAGCAAGCATGGTATAATCTTCAGTCAAACATCATCTTCGATAATCATAACATTGCTCTTGTTACTCAATGTGGTAAAGGGGATAAGCAGTCTCATTCATCATGAGAGGCGGACGATTCCTGAATCGAGATTCAAACTTGCAAGGTAAACCTAACTCACACGCTTGGAATACCAAAGGGTCGTTGCGAAGCAACCGTTTGCCTTTCATTTCGACTCGTGGATCAGATCCACCACAAGCGACTGCAGGACCATACACACTTCCAAAGTGCAGGACGTACGTCTGTAGCGCGACTACAAAACCCGTACTCCTGGTTGCCCTTGCAACACGTATTCCCACACGTCGAACATAAGTAACCAGAAGAAGCAAGACGAGTAGTGGGAGGTATGTCCACTCCTCGGGCCGATTGGCTACTAGGTTTACCGCTTACCATATTTCGCGGTATGTGGTTAGTACTTTCAAACACTTAACCCGCACTACCACATGCTGCGACCTTAAAAGATTCAACAACACAGACGGGGTATCACCTCAACCATGATACCTCACCATACTCCCGTCCGGCATCCTTATAGTGATAACAGGAATGTAAACATTACAACTCCTATATCGCGCGAGTGACAGGGAATCACCCGACTTCTATCGGTCCTATTAGCATAGCAGCTAGTCAGACTCAAGTGCTAACATTCAATACATTGGTTCCTAGGAAAATGCAACTAGGGTTTCAAGCAATTCCTAAGAACTTAATGCATGGAATCATATAAATAGATATAGATTGCAGTGTAATTAAAATAGTGGGTTATGTCCGGGGCTTGCCTTTACTGGTGGGGCTGAAGTCAGAAATGTTAATATCTTCCAAACTTTGGTTCGGGGCTTCAGTTAATCCCTTGGTGACGTTCACTTGATCTTCAGGAACATCCTCTGCAGACTCCTGGGAGATCTTGTAGGTACCGTCTACGGAAGTAGTCGTATCTACATGTAATGCAACATTACATTCAAATGTGCACACAAAACTATTTTACTTCACAACAAAGTTGCAATTCAACATTCATTTAAAAGGTTACTCACATAACAATCAAAAAGATCTGAAAATAAACTTAGGTAAAGCTTTAGGTGGACAACTAATTAAAATCGGCTACTCGTTGAAGATTACAACAGAGCCGATTGGAAACAACAGAGGTTTAGTCGATTGAAAGGTGTATCGGTTTCCTAATTGATCGATGAAAGCATCGATTACTTTAGCAGAGGGATAATTCCTAAAACAGTTGTGTCTTGACTGAGATGTGCTTAAGTGTTATCCTAGGTAACTAGATGCGGTTGCATCAGCTCGATTACGTCAGCACAACAATTGAGTGACGTACAACCGATTGGAGTGTGGTTGTAGGTATGTGACTGATAGATATATAGTCGATTTCATAGCTGATAAATCGGCTGATAGATGTGTGTGGATAAGGATGGGAAAACTAAGGATTGATCGGCCATAACTGATATGGAGAGCAACTAAAATCGGCTTGGATCGGCCGATAGCAAGAATCTTAAGATTGTGTATGCATCTCCGATGCATCGACTATGTGCAGTCGATGTAGGACAGAACAAAAGAATTATATCGGCAGCAGCCGATATCAAAAGGGTAACAACCGGATCAACTAACCAGCCGAGGGTAGAAGTATCGACGGACAGCTGTTACACAGGAACATCATAGACTTAAGGAAACGGATGCTTAGCGGCTGAACTGATAGCCGACGCTGAAGTATAGCCACAGAGATGTATAAGCTAAGCAGCAGATACATACGGACTAACAAGGATCCTTTTACGAAAAGGATCTTAAAAAAACAGCAATCAAGACAAGGTTAAAGTCTTGATGGCAGGGATAAGAGCACTCATATGAAAGGATTAACTAAATATTACACATCTCTATTCAAGACATATATCCTATGATTATTTTTCAGCTATATCACATGCATATAACACAAGGTACAAATAAAGCATTCATTCCCTAATATTCAACCTACCACAAATCAAAGACTTTCAACTCAAAATCACAACATATAACTTGTAGATTTTGACCTAGGATTTCAAACAAAACTGATTTTGTACTTTTATGAACTTCTTACGAAAATCTATAAAATGTAGAAGTTCATTGATTTGAAATAAAGAAAGCTCTGGAAATCTTATAGAAAACACCCTAGAACTTTCTAAATCGAAGCAATTAAGTCCCTGGTCGGGGAAAACAGATAACTAATTACACTTTGTACTATGTTTACTTCAACTAATTATTATAAACACCCCTAGGTTTTACTTAATTATGGCTTACTTTGATTAGACAAACTCTAAGTTAGGAATATAACTAAATTAACCTGAGTAGGTTTAATTAAGATAACATTATCCTAGATTTTTCAGAACATTTTATGCAATAAATAAATCACAACAATTAACTTACATAGATAACTTGAATAAATTTTATAGAACATTTTTCTTCAAAACTAAGGTTACCAAAATTATTAAGCATTGCTTTAGCATAAATACACTTACTGTGAATTTATCAAGATTTTTATATTAATAGGAACTATGCACACAATTTAAATATTAAAAGAATAAGATCCATTTATAAATGTAATTCTATACTAGGTCTGGTGTTTAAATTTTATAGCCATGTTCTATTATGCAAGAATAACATTCTAGAATATTTTCATAATTTTACATGAACTAGAACTATTGTTCATGAATTTTCTTTAAATCTAAGCTTAAATTCATAGTATAAGTTCTATTAGGGTTCTAGTTCCCAAACTTTTACCATGATGAACTACACATGCTAAAATAAGGCTAAGATAAAATTTTTAGCTATAAACATGCAGAGATGCATTTAGAATTAAATCATGAAGCTTTAATCTACATAAAACAAAGACATTACAACATCATGGCTACAGGACTTTGCTAAGCCCCCAAAAATTACACCAAGCTACTCATAACACCTACAACATATGCTCCAAAATTCAACTGCAGTAGAGCTATAGATCAAATGATCCTATTAAAGCATTCATTTACTTCTATTTTAGACACAGCACAAATCATATACTTTCATAACATGGTCACAAAACAAGAGTGATAGAGTTTGAAACAAGGATTCAGGTCCAACTGGTTTTACATTTTTTTTAAATTTTCTATGATTTCCTAGGAATTTTCAAAGTTCAGCACATTGAAAAGGGAAAAAGGATTGAAAATTTTCATTTGGGCCCTCGGGAAGATTTGAGACATGCAATGTGGTCCTTATGGCAGAAATCAGGGCACCGGCAGCGGGTTGAGGCCAAAATCCGGCGAGGTGGGGCGTCGAGGGTGGAGAAGAGTTGGCCTACGGGCACCAGGAGCTCGAGGCGCATCGATTAGCGTGCTTGGGAGGAAAGGGGACGGCCGGAGGAGGCCCGCCGGCGTGGGGGCCGAAGGGCGGCAGTTGAGGCTGTTCGGGTGGAGCTCCGGCGAGGGGAGGCAGGGAGAGTTCGGTTTGGGAGAGTTCAGGAGGTAGAGGGGATTCGTTTGTAAGCCCGGAGGAAGGTCTAAATAGGGGGGGGGGTGCGGCGTCCGGCGTCGACGGCAAGCCGCAGTGCTGGCGGCTTCAGTGGGCGGCGACGGGCGCGTGGTGGCGCGAGGAGAGGCCACGGGGGCGGGCTAGGGCGGAGAGCAGGGCTAGGGGCGGCACATGGGAGTGAGAGGGCAAGGGGGGGCAGCACTGCAGTGGCCGAAATCCGAGGAAACAGTGCGGCGGCGGGGCAACAGAGGAGCAGACAGAAGGTTGAAGACGACTGGACTGATTTGTAAATTTCAGAAATTCCAGGGACCTGTCTGTAAACCAGCGATAACCTTTAAGCTAGGGCTCAAAAGAAAAAATGTTCAAAATGAAAGTTGTAAATCTTTTCAAGTTCTATAACTTTGTTTTAGGGTTTGAAATCAAAAACTCAAAGTTTGCAACTTTATTTTGGAACTTTGGACTAACTTTAAGCTTTATCAAGATTTTGTCCTTGTTAATGTATTTTACACATAACTTTGGGCCTAAATGCAAGTTTTCAGGTAAGCCATGATAACTTGCATTCTTATAATTTGGCCCCTAGTAACTTTGAAAGTTACTATTGTAAATCACCTATTTGCATAAAAGGACTTGTACTTTTATAAAATTACATAAATACCCTTATTTTCACCACTTTTCCCAAAATTTCTACACTCTTCACACACATTTCAAATGAAACTTTTAGATAAATATATATTTTTACAAGGGACAAAATAAGAAAACATATTTGCAAAACTACCCTTCACTTATTTTGAAATTACCTTCTATCCAAATACATTTTGCAAAAACAACCCTAAGTTTTTCTGTAATTACAAGAATACCCTTTTTACTTGCACTTTAAATTTTTAAAAGCTTCACACAAACACACACAAGCTTTATACTTAACAAACACATATTTCACACTAACAAAATATAGGTCTAGCATTACAAAAACGCGAACTGTCACAGCCTCCCCCCTAAAAAGAATCTCGTCCCGAGATTCGGACGAAAGACTCTGAAGGGAAGAGAAGTAAATCACCCATCAAAAGTGGCAAAAAGCAATCACACCAAAGAAGGTGGATGTTGATGATGAAAACCGTTGGAGTATGTCGAGATGAGTATAGCGAGAGCATGGATAGATTATACATGAATGAGTATGACAAGATAAGAGAGGGAAAAAGGTGATCAAGTTCTTATAGAGCTAAGATCACCACACAACGATGATAAATGTCTGCGACATTCATCAAACAATTTACGGATATCAAGTGAGGATAGCACGAGAGATGGATAAGTGATGTTTGAAACATTCCTGCTCAGAGTTTATTATCTGAATGATTTAGATGATGTTGATTGCAAGACATGCCTATTTATACTGATGCAATCAAGGAAAAATGCTCTAATTCAGAGTGCAATGCTCGATATATAACCATGAACATGATGCACTGTTGTAATGTATGATTGCAATGATGGTGCAACATGAGGATGGAGGATTCTATGCACAATCGAAATGATGCATATGACACAATGTTATTACCATGATGTTGACCAAATGATGCATACCCCATGATGCAAGGATGATGATGCTTGTGATGTATGCACATAAGAAATGCATAAAGCATGATGCATACCGTGATGAGTTGATGATGCACATGACTCACACTCTATAACGGTTCTCTCGTAACTAACACCTGGGTAGCTCTATATCCTTAAACGAGGATTAAAAGTTAGGACACTAGTAAGGTTGCATAAGAAGAGATTGCAGTGGGGTTACGTCACATGTACCTAGTCACCAGTGCGCTCCTAATGGCTCAATCATGTGACTGCAGTGCACATGAGGCCTTACGTTCCGACACGGCATCATGGTCATGTGATTAAACACCACCACAAAAGAGGAATAGCAACCTTGTAGTGCCAACAACAAGAAGATAGACTTAGGAACCCAAAGACAACCCGAAGTTGTACAGGAGGCACACCCGTTAGTCAGTCTACGGATTGTCGATGACGATGCAATACTATGCACTGACCAAAGATGATATATGCTATGATGCATGACTTTTGCCGGAAGATTTGTATCCAAAAGTAATTATTGTCATACATCTTTTTAATTTATCCAAAATCATCTGAGCAAAAATTGAAGGTGCAACTTTCAGATGTTGTAATCAGAATAGCCAACAAGATATGGTACATCGAGAGAGGACAGATGATTCACTGAATAATGGATCCAAGGGTTTGCTGACAACTATCAAGATTTAACCCTCAAGGAAAAGCAAGATCAAGGGTTTGATTTAGCTGTCAAGCTAAGATCGGCGATAGGGTTCAAATATAATTCAACCCACTTGAACGGTGTCAACCCTCCTGAGTGACACCAAGCCAAACGGAACAGAGGTTGGCCATGCAGGACTATCCGTGGGGTTTGGCTGGTATTGACCCTCCTGAGTGATACCAAGCTTTTGGGCTGAGTACGGTGTCAACCCTCGCGACGTGCGTAGTCGCGTGTTTATGTTCCATCCGCGGTGAATTTGGACAAGCTGTGTAGCTTGTCGTGTTAAACACGGTTTGTAGAAATTTACATTAAGTTTGAAAAAAGTTTGTAATAATGTTTGCGTTTCTATAAATTAAAAGTTAATGAGATGTGCTGTGATTGTAAACTCGCCTTCGTGCGAGGTAAACCTGCTCGATCCTGTTGAACCGTGATTTTATCGGGCGGAGACCCGACAGATCTATAGGTTGTTCCGTTTGAAGTGCGTTGAGTTAATATCGGCTGTATAGCAATGATTAGCGCACTTGAGCTGGAATAATTCAGGCGGTTCTGTCACACATACACAAGATCAAACATGCACACTTTATACTAAAATTTAATGTGTTTATAATCCTAATACGTTAATGTTACAGACGGCCCCCCAGATTTCGGCGAAGGGGCCAGCCGTGCGCCGCGAGGGAGGGGCGCGGCCCAGTAGCTGACAGGCCAGCTCGGGCTGGCACGCAGCGTGGGCCGCCTGCCTATATCTTTTCTGCGTGGTGCCTACTACGCTGCCTACAGCTGCTAGTCCACTTACTACTCCTACTAGCACAGACAGGCACAGCGATCGCGGTGCGAGGAGGCACGGAACGCGACGTGACAAGGCACGCGGGGCGAAGTGTACTAGTACACAGGAGTACGTACCAGGGCGTCCGAGGATGCTTCGAGCTGCCCCGACCCGACAGGCGGTGAGGTGGTGGTACGTGCGTGGACTCGCGGGCGCGTCCCGTCGCCGCACTTCGCTGCCTCGCGTGCTAACAGTACGTGGTGAGCTGCAATGCCGAAGCAGGAGCGCGCGTTGCGTTGCCGGTTGCCCCCAGGACATGAACGTGGCGGCACATCAAGATCTAGCATGCCGGCCGGCCCCGAGCATAGGCCTACACGACAAACATGATCGAGATCGTGTCCCCAGGGCTAGATGCGACACTCGTGAGCAGACCAGCAGCAGTATAGCCCAGCATATTGTTACTGCATAGCATTGTCATAGTTGTAACGTCGTCGTCTTCAAAAAAAAGAAAGAAATAGTTGTGACGTCGTCACGTCGAACTCGCCGCCCAATTTTAATTTGACGGCTACGTATAGCTAGTACAATCTGTGCTGGAGAGATTGGGAGGGTACGCGTCCTAATAAATCAGTAAATAATCAGAAGAAACTGAAACGAAAAAAAAGTTACCGACCAGTAGGACGTAGTGGGAAGTACTCCTAGTGAAACGGTGCGCGAAAATTTACACAGCTAGCCCCTGGCGCCTGCCGCCGCACAGTGAGGCGGTACACCCAAAGCATGCAGCTGGCCAGAGCGTCGTGCCGCGTACCTAGGAAAAGACGGCGACTTGTTATTCGTAACAGCGACCCAATGTGCACGTACCAGGTCAGGCGGCGCATGCATGCACAACACGATCGAGGACAGCACACACGAACGGTAGCCGTACGTCGGACGCTGGCCGCGGGCCACGGCGCCACTGCCCCACCGTTCTTCGCGGAGCAGGAGCCGGCACGCACTGTGGGTGCATGACCGCCGGGCGGGACCCGGGGAGCTCCATCAATGGCGGCATGGCGCCAGCAGTCTGCTACGTACACCGCTGCAGCCTGCAGGGCTGCCGCTCGCCTGCTCCAGCGCATACTGCTGTCCAGGTGGGTGGCGGGCTTGGTGGGCTGTGGGCCCAAATGGGTTCCGTCGCCGCGGCCCGCGGGACTGTATGCATGCTACAACACACGCCACGACACGATGGGCCGATGGTAATCTCATTTGCAAGTTTCCTCTTCATCAGCTCCGTTAAGCTTGCGTTTTCCTTTTATTTACTCACAGGAGATTTGCAGTGTAGCATAGCAGCGATGGAGTGTCCGGATCAAGCTAGCGGGGAGCCACACGGAGCACGGCATCTGCCTGCCTGCCACGCCCTTTGAGCGGTTGGTTCGACACGGGACATGGCAGCAAGGCCGTCCCATTTTGAAATACCAAGGTCTCGCAGTATATTATGCCTGGGAACGTGCCGGACGGGAGGCTAGATCACATGGCACATGGACAGATAAAGGGCGCCTGACCACTACGCTCAGCTCGCTTAGCTTGTTGGCGTCAGCACCGGCCTGATTAGCGCTTGCCACATCCGCCATCAACGGAGCTGGATACGGTTAACAAAAAAGATAAAACCTGCAGCAGCGCTGACACGTGGCAGTAGCATTGCGGTGACGGGGGGACCCGGGCGAGGCAATGCATCAAGCGAGAGCGTCCATGGGACGGCACTCGATCACTGCTGTTTAAACTAATCGCAGCCTGCAACTAGCGCCACATGCATTGATAACGGGTGGAGTGTTAATTAAGGTTCGGATACCTAGCCTAGGCGCCTAGAGTTGGAGTGTAGACCATTGTTGAATCCAAGTTCAAACAAAAACAAACGATCGATCCATCATCATTCATCACCGGGTTGATCCTAGCACTCCTTGCCCTCTTGTAAATGAACGGATCCATGTTACTTTGGGTATCTAGCAAGATCCATCAATCTGTTATCCACGCAGCTACAACTTACAACATCATCAATCTGTTCTTCTGCAAATCTTTAGTTGAGGTAATGGCCTCAATCTTTAGGGAAGCTGAACCTTCTGGCCGGTAGGAGACCACGGACCGGCGCGAGGCCATTCACGCAGCACGCTAGGATAGTTTCCACGTGCATTTTCAGCGGGCCGAAGACCGCAAAAACCATGGGCCGTGGTCCTGGTCCGTCCACCACGTCCCATGAACCGAGTCGGCGGCCCTGGCCCCTGGGCCCTGGGCGCGCCGTGTGCCGCGTCAAAAGCCTGGCCGCACGTTTTGAGAGCGGCGCAGGCGCCCAGCCAGCGGGCCCACCGCCCAGAGGCGGCAGAGGAGGAGGCCAGGCGCATCTCGTCTACCGGTCGGGCCGAGCTCCAGCTCCCTCCGCTCACTCTCACATGCGTGGATGTGAGCACAGAAATATTCGCCGGCCAGCCAGATGCGCCGTCCCGTCCAGTTTCATGGGGCCGGACCTGGACCGGCCGGTGCCAGCCAAAGCTAGGGTGCTAGGCTAGGGTGCTAGCAGCGGCAGGACGTCGCGCGTAGGCCTGCGGGAAAGGCTAGCGTGCTGCGTAGTAGCAGCGGCCTAGGCTAGGCATAACGACCCGGATCGATCTTGTCGACCGGAGGACCCGGCGGCGTCGCGGCGGCTGATTGGCGGTCGCCGTGGCTGAGCCTGACGTGACGGCACTTGCGCGAGGGTGAGGCCGCCGGGGAAACGGGGAGCACGCAAGCGTGCCAGCGGGTGCGGACAAAACGGGAGCGGCGACGGTGGTGGGTGGTGGTACGCTGGTACTGCAGGTCGTACCTGCACCTGCGGCTACGGCCGCGGCGTCCGGGCGCACGCGTCGCGACGGCGGCGCGGGCGGCGAACCCACCCACGGCCACGGCGACAGCACCCACTCCACTCCACGCGCAGCTCACGGGTCACGAGCCGGCGGGCCGAGCACCGGAACGGCCACGCCACCGGCCGATATGCCGTCGCGAACAGGAGGGCCGACTGACCGAGGACGCTCGGGGTCAGGTCTCTCAAAAGCGCGTGGCCCACGGGTCGGCCTGCCAGCCAGCTGAATGGGCGCGCAGGTCAGGTGCGCCACCACTCCCCCCAGCGGATCATTGATTGCTCACTCCGCGGATCCACCCGAATCCTTCAGCCGCATGGGTAGGGTAGGCAGCTGCCCCGCGGGATGGCGTGTCGCGTCGCGCGCCGACGGCGACGACGACGATGCCCCCGCCTGCGATCGGAGGCCGGAGGCCGCATGCCGCGCTACCGCCCGCCTGCGCCCTGCCAGCGGCAGGTGATGGGTGAGTGAATGAATGAACGAAACGATCAGAGGAGAACGTGGGGATGGCGAGCCAGCGGCGGCCATGCTCGCGACCCTGCCGGACTTGCCCGAGTGCTCGATTGAACCTACCCAGCATAGCACAAGATCGCGCCCGGCCGGGCCCCGCGCCGCTGCCCCGGCTCAGGAATCACTGCGTCGCCATGCATCTCCATGTCCTCCTCCTCCCCATGCCATGCGTCAAAGTAACCGACGGGCGAGTCACGCTCATCATGGCGCTGCCGCTGCCTGCAGGAAACCTGCAACGCATTGGCGCCATTCCTACCCCCGTCCGCGTCCGGTGCGCCACGGCCTCGTCGTCACTTGCAAACGGAAAGCCAGCATCCCGGGTTACCTGCTGGCTGCAGCGTCGTAACGGCTAGTACTGTGCGCCACCTGGCCAAAAGGTGACTAGAAATTCGTATCTCACCAGGCAGCTCGCAGCAGCTCTGTTTACAAAACCTCAGCTAAAATTAGCATTTCACCAACACCAAGCACAGAGCCTTACTGATGCAGAGGCGCTGGATCACAATTACAGTGTGGTAACAGTAAGTGCTCGTCCGTTCGTGCAACACATGCGTCGTAGGCACGCCCCAACTCCCTTTTTTTTCCCGAGGTAACTCCCGTCCCTGCATCAAGTTATGATCCGAGCCGCTAGGTGACAAAACACGGATAGATGAGGAGGCCCACTACCGCATACACCAAACAGCCATGGAGCCACCGGGAGGCCGACTGGCCGGGGCCTCGTCACGTCCCGGACATGCCCGCACCCCGTCCTTTTTCGTACGTACGGTCCGGATCCGCCCGCGCGTCGCCAGCCGGCCGGATAACCCAGCGGTCATCTCCCGGCGACCCGCCGACCGCGACCACCCTTTACCCAGAACGCGCCCGGGCCGGGGCCCCGCGGCGGGGCCTAGCGGCCTTGACCGCTACAGAGGCCGCCGCGGCATAACGACACGCGCCAAAGGGTGCCGCGGTCTTTTCCGTTCCTCCGCGCAGGGCAAATGATGGCGGCACGGACGGCCGGATGTGGCGCGCTGCTAGGCTGGGTTTCATTTCCATGTTTTTAAAAATGTCACGTTAATTTTGTAAAAGGATGAAACACCCTCTCTCAATAGAGAGTTTCATCTCATTATTTCATATGCCAACATACTACTTAAATACTGCAAATAAATAATCAATAGAATTTACTCAATTGTGTGAAGATGAAACAAAACACTCTCAATGGAGGTTTTACACGGTTTTCAAATTCTTGAAAATGGGTTCACATAGTTTCATCCTCATAAAACTCCATAAAACTCTTATTTCTTAAATGATGTGACATGTCATCCAAATTGCTGATGTGGCAGGCTAATTAATGCTACGAAACACCTCATGAAACTTCCATTGCGAATAGCCTTACGTCCGTCCGATGGGGTGGGCCCCCCTGCCGCCCAGGAGCGAGACTGAAATCTTGGCGGGAGAGCTTCCCTCCTCTCCGCGGTTTTTGGCAGGTTTCGCGGGTACGCCCTTCCGGAAATGGAGAGGGAGCGCTTCTTGGTTGGTTGGTTTCGGAACAAGAACAATTAGCGGTGGTACCCCACAGAGCGTAGAGACTTCATAGCAGGTGTTAAATTGCATGCGTCCTTGTGCCCCAAGCTGGACGAGTCATCTGACCTGGACGCCAACATTAGAGCGCGATACAGTTCGATCTAAGATGGTCCCACATTAGGGCGCAAGGTACTTACCGTAACTTGGCATGTTGACTTCAGTAAAATGGAAGTTTGCAGCAGCCAGCAAGTCCTACCATTTCGAGAAGGTAGCCAATTACCCAAAGCATTGGGCAACAAGACCTACAGCCACCTCTATCTTCATGTCCCTTCAGCTCTTTTTCAATCAAATACCAATTACCAAGTACGATGTGCAGTTGAGTGTAATTAGAAGGCTGCTGCTGGTAAAGTAAAAAGAGTGGACCTCGCAAAAAAAAAGGTAAAAAGGTGGGGAAACAAAAGTTGCTATTTTTCCCCGCGGTTCTCCACGTAGCACGTGAATGGCAAGCGCAAAGCGAGCTTTCAGTGACCAACTTTCGCAGGGCGGGGGCTACGACCCATAAATCTCACTCCCGCGGCGCGCTCACCTCACCTTATCTTATCCCACGGGAGGGTGCAAAAGGGCAGAACCGTAAAAGCGCCCCTCACTTCCACGAGGGGCGGCAGCGCCTCGCGGCCCGGGCCTGTCGGTGTTAACTCCGGCCGCAACGTGGCGCAGCGCCTGCCCATCCGGGCGTGGCCGGACCCGGACAGCTGGCCGTCACGTGCCACGCGGCGCCGGCCGGTCGCCGGCCGTCGGATCGGCCGGACGGGCGGGATCAGCCCTCCCCGAAACGGCTAAGCCCGGAAATTTCTCTTTTCGGCTGCGTGCGGTGCGGTGGGGTGCGGCGCCTAGAGAGCTGCTGCGGCGTGGGACCAGACGTAGCGGGGACTGGGGAGTCACGTGAGTGGTGGGACCAGGTGTGGCCCCGCCTGCCTGGGCCTGGCCCCCCTCGAGTCGCGGCGTGGTCAACGTGGGGCGTCGCGGCACGGCGCCACGGCAGGTGCGGTGAGCGGATCAAGTAAATTCTTTAGCCCAAAGATAAGGTTCGGAGAGCCGTTACCGGTGCCGAAAACCACCTCGATGATACTACAGTGACAGTGGATTAACAAACGAAATCGCAGCCGCTTCAAGACCCCCCCGCCTGCTTCCGGCTCACTTTCCTCCAAGTCCCCAACAACCAAAAAGAAGAGTAACCTGTTGTTCGCAGGGTTGAAGTACGCAGCTCGGCAGCTGTTAGGGAACTAGCCATGAATAGCCTAGCGTAAAGCGGCTTTCACCATCACGGGCGGTCACCGGCGCACGGAGGCGGAGGACGCGCCGCCCGTCACGTCGGCGCTGTACTTCCTGGGGGCGCCGATGCCGGCTGCCGCGGACCCGTCCGCCGGTCGCCGCCAAACGTGAGGCATTCTCGCACACACCGCACGGATCGCGCCGCCCGCCCGCCGTGTCGGCACAGTTTTGGGTCGGCACGCGTCGTGCCGGTCATGAAAGCTGGGCTCGGCGCGCCTGCAGGGGCCAACCAACCGTTCATCCGTCCCGTCCCCCACCTCCGACTCTGAGAAGACCGACGAGACCTCCAGCCGGACACCTGTCTGCGGACGCCGGCTCCGTGACCGTCGCCATGGACGGAAAGAAAAATCTCTGGTCATCCCTCCAAGTTACAGCGAAACGTTCCCATCATGTGCAGCGGCCGCTGTTAAACTCAAACCGGTTTGTGGAAGATTTGTCCAAATCCGTTCATGTTTCTCGCCATCAGATCCTACTGCCACACTGCTACCTTGCTTCATCACGAAATGAGGCACTGCTGATCTTGTTTGTCGCGGCACGAGTAAAGCTTTGCAACGTTGCCACTGCGCAGCTGCAGTCTCGGCGTGAATCGGCAATTGTTATTAGGCACAGCGCTTGCCTCGCCTGACACTGCCAGGCAAGTGCTTAGAGAGAGAGAAACAGGCAGGCAACAGACACGAGCCACGCCAAAAACCTCTGGAACACAGAGAGAGAAAGAGAGGGGAGGCGAATACCATTACCACCACCTACCTCCTGTCAAAAATATTAACCACGGATTAAACCCCGGCTGTTTAACCACTCCGGCCAACGGTGGAGGAACCACGTGGCTGCATGCCAGTGGCCGCTCCGGCGATCCGGGCCCGCGGGTCAGGAAATTTACCGTGCCCGGCTATATAACCGCGCGGCGCTTTACCGGGGGGTACCTCCTGCGTCTGGCGCCTCCCCACGTTTTCTCGCCTCGCGCCGTGCCCCCGGTCAAGTACAGTACCCGAGTGTACGCTGTCTCCCGTGCCCCCCGCCCGCCCTTGGATGCGCCTGGCCGCCACCGGCAATGGCCTCCGCCGTCGCTAGCAACGTGCACGCGGGACCCGCCGCCGCGGGAGCAATGTCGTTCGGGTGGCTCGGCCCGCGCCTGTCGTTCGGCGGCGGCGGCAGCGGGCGCGACGCCCTCGATGCGGTCGTGGAGGTGGAGGAGCCCAAGGCCGAGCCCGCGATCTCCAAGGACTTCATCGACTTCGAGTTCAGCCTCGGCGGGTCGGCTACCATGCTGCCGGCCGACGAGCTGTTCGCCGACGGGAAGCTGCTCCCGCTCCGGCCGCAGGCTTCCGCGGGGAAGGCGGCGGCGGAGGCGGAGCTGGAGGTGGAGCGGCGGGACACGGCGCTGGTCGCGGAGATCCCGCCGTCCACGCCGGAGCGGGTCAAGGCGCTGCACCCCGCGGCGGCCGAGGCCGCGCTGGACCCATACGTGTTCTCGCCCAAGGCGCCGACGTGCTCCAGCCGGTGGAGGGAGCTGCTGCGGCTCAGGAAGGTCCAGACGCCGCAGAAGCCGTCCCCGTCCGCGTCGCCGTCGGCGTCCCCGGCGCCAACGGCTGCGACCCCGTCGAGGGCGTCCAACTCCTCGGCGGCCAGGTCGCTGAAGCTGCTCCTCCTTCAGCGGAACGGCGGCGGCCGTGCGTCATGCGCCGCAGCATCGGACCTGTCCGCGGCGCCGCTCCTACGCGACAGCTCCGACTCGGAGGCGTCGCTCTCCCTCGCCTCCTCCCGCTTCTCGCTCTCGTCGTCGTCTTCGTCCTCCGCACACGACCACGACGACTTCCCGCGCCACTCCCTCGACTCCGTCGACCCCACCCCTCGTCCCCGCCTCCGCCTCGTCCGCTCCCACCCCCATGCGACGCCCCAGCCGCACCCACCCGCTGCCGTCGCCGCGGCCTCCGCCCCCGCGCGCGCCGGCCACAGCCCCGCCCGGCGCCGCCCCTCCACGCCGCAGCCTCCGCCGCCGCCGAGCGTGGTCTCCGTGGACTCCCCGCGCATGAACGCCTCCGGCAAGATCGTGTTCCAGGGCCTGGAGCGCAGCTCCAGCTCCCCCGCCGGCAGTGTCCACTCCTCCATGCGGTCGCGCTCCCGCGTCATGGACCGGTCCTACTCCGCCGGCGTCCGCGCCACGCCGGTCGTGCTCAACGTCCCCGTCTGCTCGCGCCCGGTGTTCGGGTTCTTCAAGGACAAGAAGGACGCCGCGGCAAAGGAAGCCGCTTCCGGGCGACCGCGTTCCGCTCTCGGCCGGAGGACGACGGCCACACCGGCAGCCGGCGGAGCGAGCTGCCGAGATCTCGGCAATGGTAACTGACATCGCCTTTGACTAAGCTAGTATCATTAGCAGTAGCAGTAGCTAGTAGTTTCTCAGTCCGAAAAAAGGAAAACAGATCAAAAAAGAGTTTGAGAAGTTTGGGGTGGTGAAGAGAGATTAGTTTGAGATTTGGAGAAGAGAATGAAACGATTTAGGAGGATAGTTTGGTGAGCTGATTTTGCTTTGTGAGGCTAGAGTTTTCCGAGCAAACGATCAACAACCCGCCCGTTCTGCTCCTGTAAATTCTGTCTGCATTTGTTTTTTTTTTGCTACCCTTCCCGCTTTGATCCTTCAATCCATGGTACTTGCTTGTTAGCACATTTGATCTCTTGCTCCTCAACTGAATTTCCCAGTGAGAAAAAATGGAAAAAAAACTTGTGCATGCGTTCCTTGTCTTGCTGCGGCAGATGATGCTCTGCGATTACCTGTTCCTGGAGTGAAAAAAAAAGGCTGTGGATGCTAATCATGGTGTCATGCGCCCCTGTTAAAAGCGCATCCCCAACCACGCACATCGGCGGCAACTTTTTGTTCGGTTTGAGTTTCACTTTCTACCCCCTCATGTCCTCATCATCTGAACCGGTGCTCCTGCTGGTAATTGATGGGGGTGCCGGTTCGAACAGGGGAGCCTCCATGTGTGCCGCTGATCGGGCACTGTGCGCCATGTGCGGCTATCCACCGCGCCCGCGTAGAAAATTCACGGGAAAATGCGGTAAAAAAAAGTGGCCCGGTTCCGCCGGTGCCGCGGCCGCCGATCCGTACGCCGTGCCGCGCCCATGTGGCCGCCGCTGCCGAGCCCGATGCCATTGCCATGCCTCCTGGCGTGGTTCGTGAACTGAGCTCCCCCCTTTCCCCGGGTCTCTCTCCTTTTCGCCATCTTTTTGAACAGTATGATCAGGTATCCCTCGCTTATCACTGAATCGCTGCTCTGCTTCGCATCACAGTGTTCATGGCTTTCGTTTTTGCTGCTGCGTCTTTTGACTGGCGCCAGCCCTTTTCCCGGATGCTGTTGCTGCGCGCTACGCCCGGGCATGGGGCATCTGCGAGGTGTTTGTTTGTTCTGCTCGATCGATGCTACTGCACTCCTGTTCAGGCTATTCAGTGTTTCAGCGGTGGTGAATCGAGCAGCGCACAGTGTTGGGGTTGGCAGCGACGGACACTCCCGTCCCGTAGCGTAGCCCCAGTTTTCTATGAGCGGCATGGTGGGCATCGGGCGTTGGCAGCAGGAGATGGCGCTCCTTGGGGAGCGAGGTTTTGACCGCGGTCAATGGGGGCGAGTTTTGGCCGTGGTCCATGCCGGCTCCGCTCCGACGAGATGAGCGTGAACCGGACGTGCTGGTTACTTTGAACAGCTGGAAAGGACGCCGTTGCCAGTGAAACTGGCGCCTGAAAAGCCGAAAAGGTCAGTACCGGCAGCAGCGAGGTGGACAGTGGGAGTAATGGCGGTGGCGGCCGGCCGGGCGCCGGAGAGGAAGCAAGGAGGAACGGAACAAGACGGCCGAGGACAGAATCCGTGCTGGTCGCCGGCGTACTGCCTGCCCCGCGCTCGCAGGCGGCAGGCACCTGGCGTACGCGGCCGTGCCTGCCTCTGCGCCTGCGGCTGGCGCTGGCGTGGCGCGCGATGAGTGCCTCGTTGATCGGTGTGCGCGCCGGGCAGGGCGGTGGCGCAGCCGCGCAGGCGAGAGCCAGGGCCATGATGTGATGCGATGGGGAGGAGGGCAGGGCGGGGCGGGCATCCGACGGCTTGGCCGGGCTCTGGCTCTGGCTCTGGCTCTGCCGCCCGGCCCCGGCCACCGCGAATTCCTGCCCCACGCCGGGGAGGCAGCGCCCCTGCGCCTCTGGCATGAGGAGAGAAAAATAAAAAACCCTAGCGCCCGCTCCACCCATCCTCCACCGCTGCGTTTCGCGTGGGCGCCGAACGCCGATCCCTCCGTGGCCTTCTAGTCTGTTTATCCTTTTGTCGACCGCTCCCTGTACTGATTTTTGGCGCGTTTCGTTGTGCGTCCGGTGGAGACATTCCCATTTTTCCCGATCCCGTGAGCTCGCTGCGTTGGTATTCCGCGGCCATGTTATATTCCAGAAAAAAAAAGACATTCGGCGTCTAATTTTGGACGTCTGTGGCCATCTAGCATTTCCGTAGACTTCACGGATTGCTGTGCGTGCAGGTGCAAATCTGTATGTTCCGCCGCATGAAAACCGGGATGATTTCATTTCCTGGGGGTTCAGCCCGAGGGAACTGAGATGGGCCGAAAGACCTAAGCGTGGCGAGTTCCTGGGCCGGCGGGGGAGCTGTTGCCGAAATCACAGCCCACAACGGAGCCATATTTTTAATTATATAAGTATCTTATCTGTTGCAGCAGACGTTTCAGTGTGTTGTGTCAGTTGAATTTGTCACAGTAGCTATTTTGACGTTGCTTGCAGCAGCTCGGATTGAAAGCACCTAGTAGGCCCTGAATCCGGTGATGAGGTTGTCCACGATCAGACTCAGAAAACCGACGCGAGAGGCCCATCGTCGATTCGATCGCCAGCTTCAATGCCATCGAAATTGAAACAGATCGTGATAACGAAGAAAAAGATAATAACAGAGGTAATGAGGAGAAAAAGGATGGCTTACGATCACAGAGGTTGAAGACGAGAAAATATCTGCCGGCGGCTAACCGGAGGCGCCCTGGAGAATGAAGGGACAGGGCGGAGGCGCGGAGCTCCCCGTTGCCGGATAGGAGCAGAGTGATGGTCGCGAGATTAGGCTCGTTTTCGGACTTCTGAGGTCTGATCATGGGCTGGCTCCTGTAAAGCGGCCCAGACTCTACACGGAGCTTTGCGGGCCTTGCCAGGCCGTGTCATGGCTTTTTGTTGAATGGGGCCCTGGGAGACCGACCAAAGCTTCTCTTTCCTGGTTTCCTTTCAGATTCAAGATCAGAAAATCACTATTCTATGCCGAGACGACGACCAACAAGTTGCCATTTGACAATGGCAGCCTCGTCGTGGCTTGTGGAGCTGGGCGGGCCCTTTCTTCTTCGATTGGCCGTGACACGTCGTTCCGAACCAGTCATCAAGACAGCAGCAGATCGAGGAGCGGAAAGCCCCTAGTACCTCTCACAGCGAATGAATCTGGACTTGTGTGCCAAGTCGCCTGGCGTTCGGCTTCGGCCCAACCCGCAGCTCTTCCGTGCGCATCTCATCTCCTCTGGAGGTCAACCGCCGCGTCCATGGCTGCCATGCTGGAGCCTTGAACCTGCCGGCGCCGCACGCTGCAGCCCTCGTCTCGACTCTCGATCTGCTGAGCGGCCAGGCTGATGGACAGCGTGGTGTGTCGCAAGGAAACCACGGGGCCAGGCTACCGAGTGACCAGGGTACTGCTGTCTCCCTTCTGTTTGAGGCATGGTTGGTGCTTCTGAGTTTGTCCTTTTGTCATGGTTTCTTAACAAAAAGAAAGGGGCAGGGAGCTGGAGCTATGTCGAGTCTTCAATCATTAGGGGAAGGGGGAAGAAATGGTATTCTTCGTTTTTTTCCTTTTTTTTTTGGTTTCCATGGCGGCAAGATCTAGCCCGGCTTCATTTGTGGGATTGTGCTTGCAGTTTGCACTTTCCCACTCCCATAGCGTTTCTGCAAAATTTCCGAGTGTTTAGCTGGTTGTACCCTCTCCTATTTTTTCCCCCTTTACTTGAAACGATTCTTTCCCTATCCAAACCCAAAAATGAGGCTGTTGTGCTTAAGGTGCTGTTTATATATTCTCTTGCCAAAGATTGTGTTCTCGATATTTTCCTAGAGAACTATAAATCCCATCTTACTCTCTCAGTTTCATAATATACTCTAGCCTGGTTGGCTTGCTTATTGTAGGGTGGGTGGAGCTAGTAGGTTCAAATCCCCATATGCACAGACCTAAGCCATCTCATATGGCTGGAGTTTAGAAATTTTTTTAAAAAAATATTGTATTTCCGCATTCTATTCCCTTTTATTCATTTTTTAAAAACTGAAAGTAAATCAAACGGCGTCCACAGATGCAACTTCACAGGCCACTACGGCCGATTTTGGAGCCCAATGTGGGAGGCCTGTCCTAAGCCTGCGTTAAACATTTCAGGCCCAAACATCTTTAGCTCAACGATTTTCTATTTGCCTTTCCTCTTTCTCCCGCCCCTCACAATGCGGATGAAAGCGACCCTACCCAACCGCACGCTGACACGCCTCACCACCCCCACAACCGGATCGATCCCGGCCGTCGCGCCGCATTGAGATTTAGAAGCTCACCTTTTCCTACTCCTTTTCTTTCTCCTCGTTGCTATTGAATTCCCCATTCGGCGATCCCACTTTCTGCTCCCCAAGCACGTACCCCAAGCTGCGGGAACCGATCGCCAAGATCGCAGCCATGGAGAACGACGGCGCCGTCGCCGCCTACGCCTACGATCGCGCCCTCGAAGCCGGCGAGCCGCGTCAGCTTGCGTTCCGCTTCCTCCTCCCTCGGCTCCGCGACCCACGCCTCAGCGCCGCCGCCGTCGTGGCGGCGTGGGGAGTCGCTGGCCTCCTGTCCACTACCGTACCCGACCTCGTCGCCAATAGCGAACACGTCCTGCTCTACTTCATCTTCCTCATGGCTGGAGTCCTGCTCCTCCTGCTCGCTGTCGCGGCGCCGGACCTGCACGTGGCGGACCAAGCGGCGGGGCGCCTGGAGGGCTGGCTCAGGGCCATGCTCTTTAGGGGCGCGTGAGAGACATCGACAATTTGCCCTGATTTTCTAGCTTCTTGTGAGGCCGATCCGTCTTATTCCTGGTGCTCTGGTTCATTTTCTTGCACAAAACTTGTTCATGAATTGCTGCAGCTTTTGACCCTGTATGTGTATATGAATTATGAACTGCAATTTGCATTCCTCCTTGGTAAGACCTTGTGTGTACATGATGCTAGTTTTCCTTCCATGAGCATGTGCATTTCTGTGGTTTATGGAAAAGTTAACCTAGATGCAATGCTGTTTCTTAAGTTCAGTTGCAGCATACTATCATACAGAGTACATGCGACAGTGTAGCTCAGGTACGAATGCTGGTCATATAGCTTGCAAGCTTGCTCACATTTGAAGCCATACATATGCCCCCCTTTATTTCTACTGCAACTAGCAAGCTTCTAGTTCAAGCTAGAGGAATAATGGATATTATTTTACTATGAGATTGATGCAAGATGTTTATGTTGGTGCGTGCACCAGTAGAACTTGACAGGGTTTAAGCATGCGTGTGCTTACTTGTTTATCATTTACCTTGCTTTCTGGTAGTCTCGGAAAACCAGGACGATATGCTCATCGTTTGGTACTGATCAATTTTGAAAACTACATTTTAATTTTGCACTAAAACAAACGACACTGATATGTAAAATACGAAAATGATCTTAGATGATATTACATGCATGATAGTCATATTCTATTTTTGCACCTCATGTTTAAGTTTTATGCCTGACTGATTCAATAATGCACATTTATTTCTCGTCCCACATTTCTGTCTTCCCTGGGGTTGATTCATACATGAAGTGATGCAGTAGATGCATGGAATGTTTTTTTGGGTTAGTTTGACTGCTGCCATTAGACTGCACTAGTTGTCACTTGTCAACCTTTAAATTCCCAAGGGCTAGTCAATATCTTTATACTTTATATCGTTAGGAACCAGACGATATTAAAAAGCATATTGCATCCATTGGAACCAGTTTAACCTAATGGAGAAAAAGCTTGATATACCTTTGCTTCATCAAACATAGGTAGGTTAGATACTCTAGCTTTCTGATCTAGTGAAACAACGTTGGCGTTTGCTGCACACTGCTTGCATCAGGAGCTTCTTCAAAGAATACAAATACTGTTTTAAATGCTACTGCTACTCTCATGAATTAAACTTGTAGTAAAGGATGCTAGGGATCCTTAAACATGTCCCATTTTCATATCTAGTAGGTCATCACTACATTCTTAAAATGCTTTAGGTCCCTCAACTTGTTAATAAGGTGCCAATTGAGGTCCATCACTCCCTAGGTAGCACAATTTTCTCTATATGGTGGTACGACAAAATGACTCCTCACACAGGTGTGCGGCTGTGTGTGTGTGTGTGGGGGGGGGGGGGGGTGGGGGTGTTGGGTTCTCAGGCTCCTCATATTTAGACTTTGAATGACACACTTAACAAGTTTTAGGAATCTGGATGTACATTTTTAAAGGTTTAGGGACCTGCTAGATGGCACCACATGATAAGATTGAGGACTGTTGGTGCGCTATACTCTAAAACTGATGTTGTTGAACAAACAGATATGTTGCATGCTTGACATTGCAGACACTGGATATAAACCTGAAATACACAGTTGTTGTATGGGCTGCTGAAACTTTAAAATTAAACCTTCTCCGGAGTTATCTGGATACTCAAAACCAGCCGGTTTACATGTTCAGATGGCCAGCATGAACATCCTGCACTGCATTACCAAAGAAAAGATGGCAAACTCAAGATGATCATATACTATCTGTTCGCATGACTGTTAAGCATGCACTGTAATGTTTATCTGTTGCTTGTCTGCTTCATTGCTACTAAATTATATTGTAACTGACCAACCTTTGTGACCTACCATCTTCCACTTTGCTGTGATCATCAGCACTTTAACTTATAATTCACTGTCTCATTGAATTGAGCTGTCTTTGAAGGAAAATGTGGAGTAAATTAAGGTCGTGTTTGTTTCCTTCCCAGATTATATTATCTAGCTTACAATCCAGGCATAATGTACTTTTACCTTGTTGTCCTTAAACCATAATCTAAATTATATAATTTAGGGGGCAAACAAACAAGCCCTAAGTGTTCCCGCTCCCGGCCGCCTCCTCTTCTGCGGCTGTTGCCGAAGATGAGAGTTGGTGCCATGTACCTCCGGGGAAGTTTGCTGACCAGTGTGCCTTAAGCTACCACCCTACCAATGTTTAGGCCTTGTTTGCGGTTCACATGGCAATCGCACGTTGACCGTTGACCTGCCACTTGTAGTCTCCGTGCTTTACTAATTGACTTGACTGCCCAGTGTAGTCACCACCACTCAACTCTGAGGCGCCATTTAACTCCAGACTCTGCTCCTTGCCCTCTGCTAGCTTCAGCATGCCTTCTCGTCTGTGCTTTTCTGGCTGAATTTCCCATGTCGGTCCCGCGAGTGGTTGATGAACTGGGAGCCATGGAGGTTGGGCTTGGACCGCGGGAGCTCATGGGAAGTGATGGTGGAGGCGAAGGTGTTCCCGCGGCGAGGTTCCAGGTCGTTGTGGACGAAGGAACGGGGAGCGTGACTGCGTGAGGCAGGCCTCACACATCGTCGACGTCGAGGTAGGCAGACTCGAGCACGTACCGCACCACACCGGTTGCAGATCGTTCCGTTTTTATGCTCGGAACATAAAAGAAAGCCAACAAAACAATTTTACATGCCCATTTTTGCGAGGATTCCTAATTGTTACTCGATTTTTTTTCTATTTGCTATTATCTCGGCTGATATGGGCTTGTGCGACTGGTGATGGGCTGATGTTGTTTTCGACTGGGCTGTACTGGGCTGGACCGACGAAGCAGCCTAGCGTGGATCGCAGACCTATGTGTGGCGGCGGCCGGCAGTGGCCTTCGCGGATTGGATTGGACAGACAAAGCAAGAAGCCTAGAAAAAAAAAGGCGACGAAGCGAACGCATAGCAGCGCTGGATTGAATGTACCGGCTCTTCTTTGCTTTTACTATTTGCGGCGCCTGCTTGCTTTCCCGCCGCGCGGCGAGGTAATCGCTTCTGTGGATCTGATCTGACGACGCTGAGGCTGAGCGCATGCGCAGGGTACGCTCCACCACAACAGTCAACGAACATAAAAAAGGGAGGCCGCTGGAGCCACACCAAGCAGATGCTCCTCTAGTTCGTCTCTGCAGATCAGTCGTACGAATTCGAATGTATGGATTGGAAAGGATGGGCCAAAAAGTTGAGCGGTCATGCTGGTGTAGCATGAGATTGTGGACGAGAGCCAATGGCCATGGCCATGAGTATACCTGATCAATGAAGTTGAGGAGAGACCGAGAGAGGGGCCCGGCAGCAAGATGACCTTTTTGCGCCTCCGGGGAAGCTTCTCGGCAGCTTCGGCCGTGGAAACTGCCCACTGCAGAGACGGGGGCCTATATATAAATGTGCCCAGGCTCTCATGGTATCATCCATCGATCGATGCAGCGGCGAAACACAACCAAACCAAGCCTGCCTGCCGCTCGTGGTCAGCAGCTAATTCCAAGCAAACTATTCAGACAAACCTGTCAATCCAAAAAAAGAAACTATTCAGACAAAGATCAACCGACCCAACGTCCGTCTCGGGGGGCTTCGCCGGCGCCGCCATGGACGCGGGAGTCTGGTTCGTGCTCGTGATCATCGCCGCCGGGGCCTGCACCAACGCCATCGTTCGTCCTGTGGCTCGTCGCGAGCTCCCTCGCCGTGCTTCCCCCGCGCCGCCGCGGCGACATCTGATCGATCGATCAGCGCCCGCCCCGGCCAGGGCTGCACGGAAGCCCGCGGACGGAGCAGCCGCCGCGACTCGCTGCCGCGCGACGGATCGCGTGCCTCTCTGCTCCGCGGAGACCGCGGGGCGCACGTCTCACGGGAACGCGCGTACTCCAGCGGGCACGATGTTGCCGGGGCGCGGTAGGGCCTGCCTGCCGACGCCTCGGATCGGATGACCCCGGGGGGCGCCTGCATGCTGCAACTCCATGCCCACTCTGCTCGGGGAGACTGCCCGCTGGCCGCTGAAATGATCGGTATATTCGTGAGAATATGATCGGCATACAGTTACGGTGAACTGAAATGTGCGCGGAGCGAGGACCTATGCAAGGACCAAAACCTGCTTTAGGATGGGAAAGGTACATGCTGCCAACCGTGCATCCGTGTCAGGACTGGCATCAGATGCAGATGCGAAGCCGCCGACGCCTCATCGTCATCCGACTGCGTCCGAGAATGGCAGGTGGACCGTGGCCCGTGGGTGCTGCCCCCGCGCTCGCCGCCTTCCGTTCCGCAGGAGGAGGCTTCGGGCATTGCCCACGCTACGCCGCGGAGGCCCCGGTGCACGCACGAGCTACGTAGCGTGCACCAGCGGGCGCGGCGGTACCTCCTCGTCGTGCCGCGTGCGCCATGGGCAGGGCGCGGCGCGGACGCCTACACGGGGCCAGGGCGTCATGGCCCCTGGGTAAGATCCGCAGCTCCGTCATGTCGCTGCAAGGCGCGATGAACTGCGCAGGTCTTCGTCCAACGTCCGGAGGAGACCGCAGGCCCGAGGACTAAGGGCGGAGGGGTTAGCGAGAGCAAGAAGAGCTCGTGGCCGACGAGCAGCCCGGGCCAATCGCCAAACGTGCCTGCCGTGCCGCGCTGCGCGCCCCACCATATGACACCAGGCATGAGCCCTCCCGGGGCCCCCGGCCGCTCGGATTGGGGTATTCTGACTTTGGCACGCCGCCAGATGTCACGACGTGCAGCCTCTTGGATGTTGGATCCACCGCCCGCTGTATCCAACGGCTTCCCTCCGCGCTTCCCCTGTTTTCGCTTCTCCAAAAGCGCTCCGAGAGCACGACGCCCGCCGGCGAGCGAGACATTATTGAATAAAGGCCGGGAATGCAAATTCTTTCTGCAACGTTTCGTGTCGACGAAAGATCGACAGAGCGTGTTCGTGCCTGAATGCCTGCAAAAAGACCGATCAAGCCGAAATTTCCCAACACATGAGTACATGACGAGCATGCATGGGGAAGACATCAAAAAAGCCCCCGCGTCGTCTTCCGGGGCGGCTCGAGCGGCTCCCCAGTCATGCCGGCATACCCCCACCCGCCGTCGTTCTCTGCCTCCGCCGCCGCCAGAGCTGCCCGCCAAAAGTCCGGCGAGGAGGGCGGCGGCGGAGCCGTCGTCTTCTCTCTCGTTCCCCATCTCTCTCTCCATTCTTTCATCTCCTCCAGCCTTCCTTCTTCCTTGAACCTGGACATGGCTGGCGGCTAGATCCGCTCTTGTGGAGGCTGGATCCGTGCGCTAGTGGGTCGGCCCCGCGCTCCACCGGCCGTTCGAGGCTGGTTGCGGCGTTGACCGCCTTCGGCCTCGGCGGCGGGCGGGCCCATGGCCTGGCTGCGGCGACCTCCTTCGGAGGCGGCCCCGGCGGCGGCGCCCACGGCCACGGTAGCCGCCACGGCGGCAGTGTGCGGCACGGAGGCGCTCGGCTCGGCCGCGGCGATGGCGCACGCGACGTGGCAGCAACGGCACACGCGGCGGCGGCGCCAGATGATGATGGGGATGCCTGCTTTGATCACCTGCACCACTCTTGTCGGCCACGTTCAGGACTGCTGCTGTTCCTCTGGGGCTTGGCTGAGGTGCTTGTGAAAGCTTGGACGGCGACATCTGACGTCACTCCCTCGTTGGAGGCGTACTTTTGCACCTCTCCGTCCCTCGTGCCAGATGTTGTGGGTGAAAACCCAACCCATCTTGGTTGGCGTCGGCGGCGCCTTCGGCGACGTGACCTTCTTGAAGGCGACGCCTGGCTAATCCGGATGGCGGCAAGGGCCATCGACAGGATGTGCTACCTCTTTTCTTCCTTTCTTCTTCCTGTAAATAAAAAAAATTGCTTGTGTTGGTGCGGCTCGCGTCGAGGACCCAATCCGACCGAGCAAGGTGTGCAAAGGCTATGGTCGACGATCCAATCCGACCGAGCAGAGTGAGTTGAGGTCTGGATCATGTCCCAATCTGACCTAGGCAACGGGAATGAACCGTGTCTCTAGAGGCTTTCTGTCTGCGCAGGTGGTGCAGCGGAGATTCCAGCGGCGGCACAACGAAGGTGAGGTTTTGGATTGGGTCGGTTGTACTATATCACCCTTGACGGTGAAGCAAGCCCGAATCCTTGGAGAGTCCAGCAACGGGAGTGGCGAGTCCCCCGTGCGCTTTAAGGTGGTGTCCGAGGAGTCGTGTGAGGCGGTGGATGTGACGAGGCCCCCACGCGTTTGAGCTGAAGTCTGGATCGATGTCCCAATCTAACCTGGGCAGTGGCTCTTTCGGTGTGGTGCGGTGGGCTTTTTTGCTGACTTTTGCCAACGAAAGGCCGGAGTTGGAAGATCGGCAATCGTGTGTGCGTGATCTGAAGACGGCGGCGGCATGATGGAGGAGTCGTGGTGGCTACTTGGCTTGCAGCGGACTGCGGCGGCCAGTTCTACATGGCAGCGGCTGGTTGGAGTGGGACATCGTCGGAGACAACGGCGCTCGCGACGCTGGCTGCTTGTCAGCTTCTTCTTGGGTAGCGGTGGCACAGCGTGGTGGTTTATTTTGTACGGAGTCGATTTGAGTTGCGCAATTATGTTGATATCCTAATTCAATCGGTTGTTGTTTGAGTCGAGTTCGAGAGAAGTTGTACGGTCGTGTTGGCCGGTGGTGGTACCGTTGTTATTTGTTGTGGTGCCCAGTCTGAATATTATTTTTTCTTTTTAATATAAACGGCATCTCTTCTGTCCGGCTGCTTTATAAAAAAATATGAGTATACGACGAGCGGCTCTCACTAAAGCATTTGGAGTTGCAGCGCATGTGTGAAGCATGCTTTCGTTCCATGGACAAGACCACAAGGACGTTGCAGGTAAATTTACTTGCACCTTGCCTGGAACGCAGACCATTTTGCCCTACCGTTTTTCAAGATAAAGGATGTTTCATCTTTCAAGAAAAAAAAAATGATGCATGGACTACCGCCTTGTTCTTCGCCTTCCACCCCCGCCGCAGCCGGTAGTCGAAAGCCGACAACGGCCGTGTTAGCCGGAGTTGCCGCCGGCGGTGGTCCCTATCGTGCAACCGATCGGTGTGAAACGAACACGGATGGCTCCTCTCGGTTTGCAGCAGTAGCTTTGGGCCAGTTCGCAGCACGTGCGGTTGTTCGGAAGCGGCCCGATACGGCCCATGTCAAGAAGAAATTCGTTTCGTTTGTATATGGGCCTCCTTGGGCTAGTAGTTTCAGCTTCAGGCCCATGGATGGTTTCCTTACCCAAACGATTCCCAATTATAGACAACAACTGGGAAATAATCCAGATCGCGCATCGCAGAAGCCTGCTTTTCCTTCTGCGGCACGGTACGGTGCAGGGAGTTCCGTGCAAATGAAGATCCAGGTGAAAAAAATTGGTGTTCATCCAAATTAAATTGTTTCTAATATTTCTAATGACGAGATCTTCAAAATAAAATTACACTTAACTACATTTAAATAATTTTTAAATTTTTTAAGGTAGAATTATTTTATTTTGAAGCCGGAACAATTGTTCTAGCTTCACAATAAAATTATTTCCCTTCGTGAAAAAATATTCCACCTTAAAAGTTATTTGAATATAGTTGACTAAGATCTTATTTTAAAAATTTCGTCATAAAAAATTTAACGGTGCAATCTAAATTTATTTTGAACATCTTATTTAAAAATTACGAATTTATTTTACTTCACATCCTATTGCTATAGTTTTATGCTCGAGAGGTGTGCGCATAGGCTGGCCCATAGTACCCTTCTGCGACGGCTGCACTGGCAGTCTCGCGTGTTACCTCCAATAGCGCCCCAACAACTGGCAAGATCAGATTTCGTGCATCAAAAGTTACAACCGTTCAAGTGGTTCGCAGTGCGGAATCGCGTCTCCAAAATGTTCTGCATGAAACCACCATCTCAGTATTTCTTAAAGGAAGCCTTTTCCTACAAGCCACCGGAAAAGTTGGCAATCTCTTATCAACCACCGGAAAAGTTGTAGTACCTTAGGAGCCATCGGTTCATTTTTTCGTTTCCCTCAGCGTCATTATCGTTCAATTTGGATCAAACGGTATCTAAAAGCAGGTCGTTCTAACCATCCTACCCTCGTCTTCCCCACACGGCACGGCGGGCGCGATGGTGACCTCGAGCTCCAGCGCAGCCGATGCCGGCGCCCTGCCACCCGTCCCAGCCGAGGCCGCAACATGCCACACCAAGCAACAACAAGCCCCGCGCCGCGTCGCCATTAGGGTGTGACACCGCGCTCTGCCCCTGCCGCACCGTCCTCCACCAGCGAGGTCAGCATGGTGGCGATGACTCAACTTTGCCGAGAGGTTCAGGATCGCACTTGCCGGCATGGCAGTCGCAATGAAGGTCACGCTCACGCTCAGGACGTTCGTGTGCGCGTGCAGTAGCCACATCGAGGAGTAGGAGGTGTCAGACCCAGGTGTCGAGTTGTTTTGCGAAATACTGATGACAACTCTGTTTTGCAGTCCTTCGTCTTCTTTGCCCAGCCCCCAGCGCCAGAAGGTAGCCGAAATGCCCCCCACCAGAAAAGATGCACCAGAAGCCAGACCCATAGAAGTCGATAAGGCAGTCCCGTCACCTTCTGTTGCAGACGATGTGACGATCGCCGTGGCTGGCACAGTGTCGGGGCAGCTCACGCCCTCGACTGAAACAGCGCCGCCGCCAGCAATAGGTGCCGCAGCCATCACCGCGCCAGAGATGCCAGCCCCATCGTCCTGTACACCAACTCCTCCGACCACGAATATTGTGATAAAGAAGCCGTTGAAGCTAGTGTGGAGGAAGCCGACAATGGTCCAATCCCAGATGTAAGTAATGCTTTGGACCCTGCCCTTAGCCATGTGTAGAGATCACAGTAAAAATGTTGTGTTGTTGTCTTAAGCAGATCAACGGCTGCAGTGACGCCAGAACTCGAGTTGGCTCCACCAGCCCCCGAGCCTTCGCCCAGGCAATCAGACGCGCCAGAGCCAGCAGAGGGGGCAGATGTGGCCTTACCTGACTCGCCACTGCCCAAGCTCCAGCTCACGGAACTCGAAGCCCCTGGCAATGAGCAAGTCGAAGCCGCCGTTCCCTTACCCGTTGAAGTTACAGGTAAATGATCCCACTGCCTTCTGCCATAATCATCGCTATGTTAACACTTTGCCTTTACAGAGACCCCGCAGCCGTCAACCTTGGAGGGTGCGGGTGCTTCTAGCGAAGCAACCAGGTTGCCAACCCCTGGGGAAGAGAACGCTGATACACTCCAAGAGATGCACCTCCCAGGGGACGATCTGAGCCGCCTGCGCCAAATGATCAAGGCGATCGACACGCTTGCTCTGGTAAAAATTGTCTAAACCGCTGGTATCTGTATGCTTAAGCCGTGTGTCTCTGACGCCCGGGAATACGCAGGACATGAACCAAAAAACTTCAGTGAAGCTGGAAGAATCCACCAAGCGCATCGACGAGCTGACGCAAGAGCGAGCCGGCTTCGAGCAAACCATCACCGAGCTCCAAGGCCGACTCAGGGAGCAGCGGAAAACCCATCAAGGTATGTTGAATTCAATCCTCGAATTCATACCCGTTGTCGATAACTTCATGGTCTGAAACCTGCCTATCATCGCAGAACTTAAACAACTCTTAAATTATAAAGAGGGATTGCTTACTGATTTGAAGAACATGCTGTATCGCCGCGTAGATGAAGTCGAGGGTCTGCGGAAGGTGATGGCCGACACAGAGAAGCAACTCGTCGACTGCCTCCAGCAGATCAAGACTTTGGGTGAGGAGAAAGAGCAGCGCCAGAAGGAGCTTGATGATTTGAAGACGACGGCCCAGGAACTCGTAGAGATGGTGGACCCTCGGGAAGACGGCGCTGAAGGTGGGCCACCACTACTGGATCGACTTCGCGGGGCACCGCAAAAGATCCTCAACTTTGTCACCGAGGCGGCCACATCATACGTGGGTCATGCTCTAGGCCTTGTGAAGTCCTTCTGGCCAAAGGCTCGGCTAGAAGTACTCGCGGAGGGTGCAACTGCTGATTGTACTGATGAAAGCTTCCGCGAGTATTTGCTAGAGGTCCGGCCTGTATCTGAAAAAATTGTGGGAAACATGGTCCAAGATTGAACCGTTAGTGTTGAAGACTTTTGTAATATAAGAAACCACCTTTATTCTTTTGTAGCCTTAGGTGCGGACTAAGAGTCCCATCTGCGTTGGAGCATGGACACGCTACCTCTGAGTGCAGCGACTCAGAGAGTAGTCGATTTAGCTCTTCACGTGAGCTCATCGGGTGAGTTAGATAAGATCCAACCGAAGGGATCCAATCGTGCCCGGAACGCGCGGTTTGTGGCGCGACGACTAGGATGCCCATGGCAAACAGTCGAAAATTACCCTGAAGTGTAACAACTGCAGGAGTAGCCATTAGCAAGTAGTCGATTTTGTATAAAGCTTGAGCGTGTTCAAAGCCGCCGCATTTATATTCAAGAAATTACATTTCGGGTTGTGTGGCACAAAGCCGCCAAATCGACCCAGAAAAGTAAAACTTGCCATTGACGCATACAGAAATTGGACACGAATCTGCTTAGGGGTAAAATCGTCGCAGGTGCTGGATATTCCATGAGTTGGGTACATCCTGACCATCGGGGTGCTGAAGTCAATAAGATCCTGGTCTTGTAACCCTCTTGACGATGAACAGTCCTTCCCATCTTGAGTTAAGTTTGTGCAAACCCGACTCGTCCTGAACGCGACGAAGGACAAGGTCGCCAATGCTAAACGACCTTTCCTTAATGTTGCGATCATGGTATCGCCGGATTCCCTGTAGGTAACGGGCTGACTGAACAAGAGCAAAACAGCGAGCCTCTTCGACAGAGTCCAACTCCAGTTGCCATGCTTCGTCCGCCTCGCCTTCTTTATACATCTCAACCATTGGGGATTTCCACATGATATCTGCTGAGAGAATCGCCTCGGAGCCGTAGACAAGAAAGAACGGGGTCTGCCCTATGGCTTTTGAAGGTTGAGTCCTGAGCCCCCAGACGACGTGTGGCAACTCGTGAATCCACTTCCCGCCCTTTTTGCTATTGGCATCATAAAGTCTCTTCTTGAGGCCGTCAATGATCAAGCCATTTGCCCGCTCGACTTGCCCATTTGCCCTCGGGTGAGCCACCGAAACATATTTGACCTCGATGGATGAATTTTCACAGAATTCCCAGAATTGGTTGGCCGTGAAATTTGAACCCAAATCGGTGATAATAGTGTTGGGGAAGCCGAAACGATGCAAGATGTCGGAGATGAAGTCGACCACCCTGTCTGGAGTAAGCTTGGCGATCGGCTTGAACTCGATCCACTTAGTGAACTTGTCGATAGCCACCAGAACATGAGTAAAACCTCCTGGCGCCGTTGCGAAGGGCCCTATCATGTCGAGGCTCCAGCAAGCGAACGGCCAGGAAGGCGGTATAGTGATGAGGGTGTGGGCCGAGACATGGGTTTGCTTACCGAAGAACTGGCAGTTCTGACATCTTCGTACCAGATCTTCGGCGTTGGACACGGCGGTGGGCCACCAGAAACCGGCTCTGTATGCTTTACCGACCAGTGACTTTGACGTTGCGTGGTTACCGCACACGCCCTCGTGTATCTCCCTCAATATGTCCAGACCTTCTTCTGTTGTGACGCACTTCATGAGTACTCCAGATCGTGCGCCGCGCCGATAAAGTTTGTCTTCGACTAGGACAAACCCCTTGCTCCGACGCATGAGGCGGGCGGCAGCAGCGCTCTTGGGGTCCGTCCCTGCCGGTAATACGAGATCTCGGATGAAGTCGATGAAAGGGCCTCTCCAGTCCTCACCGACCAGCATAACCTCCCGTTCTGGCTGTACAGAGCCAGGGGCGGTGGAGACCTGCGGTGAAGGGCTGATGGACGGGTGCTTCAACTCCTGAACGAATACCCCTGCTCGGACTTGTTCTCGGGTTGATCCCAGCTTAGATAAGGCATCGGCAGCGACATTGTGTTCCCGCAGCACATGATGAACTTCTAGGCCAGAAAATTTGTTTTCTAGCTTGCGTACTTTTTGTACATAGGCTTCCATGGTCTCCTTGTTGCAGTCCCACTCCTTATTGACTTGCTGAACGACCAAAAGTGAATCGCCGTATACAAGTAGTCGCTTGATCCCTAGTGATATCGCCGAACGAAACCCGTGAAGCAAGGCTTCATACTCGGCTTCATTGTTGGATACCTCCTAGAGAATTTGGAGGACGTACTTGAGTTGTTCGCCTCTTGGGGAAATGAATAAAACTCCAGCGCCGCCGCCATCGAGCTTGAGAGAACCATCGAAGTACATGGTCCAATGCTTTGGCTTGTCAACTGGATTTGGAACTTGATTTTCCCTCCACTCTGCTATGAAATCGACTAGAGCTTGGGACTTGATTGCAGTGCGTGGCTTGAAGTCGATCGACAAAGCCCCCAGTTCCACTGCCCATTTTGAAATACGACCCGTGGCGTCTTGGTTGCGTAGGATATCCGCCAACGGGTAGTCTGTGATCACGGTGATCTGGTATTCTTCAAAGTAGTGGCGTAATTTCCTTGAGGTGATCAATATGCTATAGAGAAGCTTTTGGACCGCCGGGTACCGCACCTTAGACTCCGAGAGTACTTCACTGACAAAGTACACAGGCCGCTACACGCCAAAAGCATGGCCTTCCTCGGAGCGTTCGACAACAATAGCACTGCTAATAACATGGGTAGTTGCCGCAATGTAAAGTAAAAGGGTCTCATCCGGCAATGGTGCTGTGAGGATCGGGGGCGACTGTAGGTGTTGCTTGAGATCCTGCAGAGCCCGCTCGGCCTCCTCTGTCCAGTGAAACTTGTCCTGGCCCTTTAAGAGTTTGAAAAAAGGTAGTCCTCTCTCCCCGAGCCGGGAGATGAATCTGTTGAGAGCTGCCATGCACCCTGTAAGTTTTTGCACATCTTTGATTGTGGCAGGTGCCTCCATATCAATGATGGCGATAATCTTGTCAGGGTTGGCCTCGATGCCCCGGTTACTGACTATGAACCCGAGCAATTTACCGGATGGAACGCCAAAAACGCATTTGGTCGGATTAAGCTTCCATCGGTACTTCCTTAGGCTGGCGAAAGTTTCCTCCAGATCCGCGATCAGGCCCTCGGGATTTCTGGTCTTTACGACCACGTCGTCCACGTAGGCCTCCACGTTCCGGTGTAACTGATCAGCAAAGCACATCTGAATTACCCGCTGATAGGTAGCGCCAGCGTTCTTCAACCCGAAGGACATCGTCTTGTAGGCATAAGTCCCAAACGGGGTGATGAACGCGGTCTTGATCTGGTCGTCTTCCTTGAGAGCAATCTGGTGGTACCCTGAATAACAATCAAGGAAACACAGCAGTACACAACCTACGGTCGAATCGACTACCTGATCGATGCGAGAGAGCCCAAAGTGATCCTTCGGGCAATGCTTGTTGAGATCGGTATAATCGACACACATTCTCCATTCTTTATTCTTTTTTAATACAAGGACGGGATTAGCTACCCACTCCGGATGGATTACTTCTTTAATGAATCCGGCCGCGAGGAGTTTGGCTATTTCCCATTTGATAGCCTCCCGTTTATCAGGGGCAAAACGACGAAGTCGTTGCTTCTTTGGTACAGCTTGTGGGTACACATTGAGACTATGCTCGATCAGCTCCTTGGGCACCCCTGGCATATCCGATGGCTTTCATGCGAATATGTCTCGATTAGCCCGCAGGAAACTGACGAGCGCGAGTTCCTATTGGTCACCCAAGCCCGCGCCGATGATGGCTGTCTTGGATGAGTCGCCTTCTTGGAGCTGGATTGTCTTGAGAGCCGTCTCGCCCGTCGACTTGACGCCCGATTGGCTCGCCTTCTTCGTCGGGATGTCTAGCTCGGCTTGAGAGAGTTGATGTGCGGCCGCGAGTACTTCAGCGGAAGCATCTGGCACGCGGGAAGTCGATGCATACTGGATGGCCTCTTGGTTGCAATCATAAGACTTCTTCAAGTCGCCTCGGAGCGTGAGCACACCACTGTGTCCTGGCATCTTGAGAAGCAAGTAGACATAATGTGGCACCGCCATAAACTTGGCGAGCGCCGGCCTCCCCAGTATAGCGTGATAGGAAGATTCGAAGTTGGCCACCTCGAACTTGATGAACTCGGTTCGGTAGTTCTCCCTCGTCCCAAAAGTGACTGGGAGAACGACTGTTCCAAGCGGATGCGCGGCATTGCCAGGGACAATACCGTAAAAAGGAGGCTTGCTCGGAGTGAGCTTGTTGGTAAGGTCCAGACCCATCTTCTTCAGCGTACTGGCGAAGATAAGATTGAGTCCGCTCCCACCATCGATAAGAACCCGAGTAAACTTGACCTCTGCGACCACGGGATCCAGCACCAGTGGGAACTTCCCAGGCTCGGAAAAGCTGGTCCATTGATCATCGAGTTGGGATTGAGGTGTTGCAGCTCAATCCAATAGAAGTAGAGAGGGCCACGGAAGAATGAACAAGTGGGAAGGGCGAATCCCCGTTCAAAAAAAGAGCAGAAAGAAACGATCTCATCGACGCTTTCCATGGGGAATGGATCGCGAAAAGGAAGGCGCCAATTGATGAGATCTCTCTCCTGAAGCAGACCTCCCAACACCAAATTTGCTAGATTATGGCGAGAACACTTACTAATTGACCATTCGCCGGTTGCTGCTTGCGCTTCTTTCAAGTCCTTCTGGTCGGTTTTCTTTGGCGCCATTTCAAATCCTTTCAGCCACGAGTTGTTCGCACAACACTCGGGGGCTACGGTGGCAGGATCGAAGATTTTCGACTACGCAGGACGGCGGAAGGGCGAAGGCAGGATAAGCTCTAAGTGAGGTTTTGTTTTTTCTGGCGGCGGCGTTAGATCTGAAGGCACAGGAAAAAACCCTAACTGACTGTGGGGTTAAATAACCAGCGCTCAGGTAGTGGTTTATTGTGTGAAAGGTGAAGCGTCGCGCAATGGGATTAATTGGGCATAGGCTGTTTTTTGGTGGATTTTTTGGTCCGTTACTTGACTGACCATTTTTCAGGGTTAATTGTCCCGAAAAAAGAGGTTTTTTGAGTTTCGAGCTCAATTTATGCCAATTGCCTCCTCTTAAACTATATTTTATCAAAAGGGAGCATTTTGCCATGACCTTTGGGATCCTTTTTTCCAAATGATTTGGATTCAAGGCTCGGGGGCTGTGGAACACGTGGCATCGATTACTTATTTTTCGAAAGTACTCGAAGGATAAGAAGAAAAGTCTCAAGATTAGTTTGACCCTCAGCTTGATTCTTTGATTCAACCTAAGGCTCGGGGGCTACTCCATATGGAGTGCGATTATTCATCGCACCCCATACAAAATAAAGAATTTGGGGCATGAGCACCTCATAGCTTCGATGCAGGGAGAAGAGTACTCGAAGAGAGATTTCCAGATGGAGCTTCGAAAAAAGTCGAAGATTGCTTCAGAAGTACTCGAAGAGCCTGCAGTACTCAGCTAGGAAGAGCTCGGGGGCTTGTCAGACCCGGGGCCACGGGGCTGCGTACACCAAGGAGTCTGTATTGGGCTAAGGGGATAGGACGTGTCCTGTACCTTATTTATATTGTATTCTACCCGCATGCGGAGTAGGGCTAGTCGATATAGAAGGAAACTACTCGAGCTGTACTTGAGTACGATTCCTAAGCTAATATCGGACTAGGATTCATGTAACCCTATTCTCCCGGATATATAAGGGCGGGCAGGGACCCCCTCAAAACATAAGATCACCAGATCAACATCAAGGCAATACAAACCATCATACAGGACGTAGGGCATTACGCATATTGCGGCCTGAACCTGTCTAAATCTTGTGTTGTCTGCACCTTCGAGGTCCTGATCTCGGCGCATCCCAACCCAAAACCTACCACCGTGGGTATACCCCTCGGTGGGCAGCCGGATAAAACCCGACAGGAGGAGGTGGCGGCGGCTGCGTTTTCAACTCCGCGGCTGGACGCAAGCAGAACCGGTGGCCACGCACGGAGGCGATGCTGGAATGGTGGGCCAAGCTGATGGGTTTCGCGGCTGGGGGCGCTCTGGGCGCTGGGCGTCGCGATGGCGTGCGTCACCACGGCGAGGCAACCGCCGCCTGCCGCCAAGGTGGAGGAGGCCCCTCCGCTCGTCGGGGCGCCCCACCACTCGGGGTATGTCACCGCCGCGCCGCCGCCGACACGCTCCGCACCATCCGTGGCCATGGCAAGCTCCAACAGCTCGCTGGCGAGAGTAGGGTGAGGAGAGTATGGCGACGGAGGAGGAGGAGGATAGCTGGTGGATGTAGGATGAGAAGATGTGGAAGAGGAGGGACGGCCGCCGCCACGGGCTGCCGCTCCCTACTGCTCCTCCTCCTCAGGATCTTGTCCTCTCCCTCCGCCGCGACCGACGCCATGTGCAGCGGCTACCATAGGAAACGGTAGCACGGGCATGAGCTCGAACTGTGGTGCTGCTGAACTCGCACTACACGAAGATAGCGGAGCTGGTGGAGAAGGCTCTGCTCCTGCAGACGCTCGAGGTGGAAGATAAGGGCAAGATGGTTATTGCGACCTAACGTTAGCTGCCGTTTGTTCCAAAATAAACGATAATGACGCCGAGGGACACGAGAAAATGAACCAGTGGCTTATAAGGCACGGAATCATTTTCAGTGGTCAATAAAAATTAGCAACTTTTGTAGTGGCTTGTAGAATCATTTTCAGTGGTTAATAAGGAATTAGCCACTTTTGTACCGGTTTATAGAGAATTCTCTCTTGTTAAAGACTACTGCCCCCACCCCCCCACCCCCCCCCCTCGCACGTCCGTGTTTCACGACCCCGCTCGGCCCTTCGCGTGAGGCCACGTCGTTACCAGGGCGAAAGCGAGGTCCGTGCATCCGGACCATGGTAGGCAAGATGTGTAAGGGCGGGCCTGGCATAGCAAATACTCCCTCTGTCCTAAAATATTTATCACCATTGATTTTTTTTACAACTTTGACCATTCATCTTATTTAAAAATTTATTATAAACATAAAAAGATTATGTTATGTTTAAAATACTTATAATAGTAAAGCATATCATAAATAAAGTAGATGATATTTACATAATTTTTTGAATATGATGAATGGTCAAAGTTGCAAGAAAAAGTTAATATTGATAAATATTTTGGGACAGAGGGAGCAGCATGCAACGGGTTCAGCTTGGCGCACGGCAGCTCGCGGATGGAATTTGGAAAAAAATAAAAGCGTGTATGGTGGGATCCACCTTATCCTCCCTCCCGTCCATTCCCATCTCTCTGTCTCGCCCATCCCCTTTTCTCTCCCTTCCCTTTCGGCTCACGGTGGCGGCGCACAAGCAGGAGCGACGGCGGCCGGACTGCCGGAGCAAGGCGCAGCACACGGACGTCGAATCTGAGGCCGTGGGTACGTCTCCCCAGGGATCGATTCGGGGAGCTCGCCGGGGTCCTTCCTGCGCCGGCAGGCCAACCCCCATCGCTGCGACAGCAACCACCAGTTCGCAATACCCTTCAAGCTCACGCGTGGGGCACAACGCTTCCTCTCTCATCCAATGCTGGCGCAAGGTCAGCACCCTGTCTAAGTAGCTGAGGGAGGGAAAGAGGAGGGCGATGTATGGAGCTAGCCGAGGCACTGGAGGACAGGAAGATAAATAGAGAGGGCGTGAAGGTTAGTGCCAGCTGCTGCCCACATGTCTCTGTGTCCACAGATGGTCAGCATGCAGGTGAGCGTGACATAACAGAGAGTAGTTTGTGCAATTTCTGATAATTTAACATTTTCCCATTGCTATTTGATTCGTAAATGACCATCCTCTCCTGTTTGATCTGTCTTTGGTATGCTGCAGACATGAAGATGGTTTTATAGGTAATCACTATTGCATGGGCATTGTGTTTTAGTTTGAACAGAGTTCAGATCATTCAACTGAAGCAGCAGCTGCACCTTTTATTTTGAAATACTACATTCATTCCAATCTTCTTAAGGTTAGTTCAGTTTGCTTCTATTTAGTAAACCTCATGTCCTCTTATCATAAGCTTCCATTCATGTAGTGACAAAATGACATGCTGGACTTCTCCTCTCAATATATGCTGTTCACATAACAATCGTGGAGTAAATACAGTTAGTATCACCAAGTACATTATGCAGACAAAACAATAGGAGATACAGTTTTCTTGGCTTGACTTTAAATTTTAGAAAGCATAGATGAAAACAATGACTATTGGCCAAAGAAATAAAATATGATGTGTAGAACTAAGAAAAGAAAAGACCTAAAAGAAAGTTCTTTAACAAAGTTTTTCACCTTCCATGCTCTGTCTAATTTTAGAATACCACCTCATGTTGCAAGAGGCTTTGTTAGATGAGGAGGCAGCCTGGAAGCAGCATGTTGGTACCTGTAACATCCCAGTTTTTATCAATATTAAAAAAAATGCAAGGCAACCCTCTAAAACATTCTTCACTAAGCAAGAGTGAGATATTTTCCATGGAGTACTCTAGAATGTAAAATTTTGAAAATGTTAGAATATTTTGGAATTCTGTAGAAGGGGGACACTTATCCTAATACCATGGCTCCTCTTCACCTATAAATAGAGCCTCCTCCTTGCCATGGCATCCATCCATGAGCAAGGTAGATGAGTTGTGGTAGGGCTAGAAAGGTGAGTGCTAGGCTAACCACTTAAAGGTGTGTGTTCCTTTGTAACTTTGTTGCTCCAATAAGGTAAGGGTCTTTATAAGTGTTAGTCTCCTGGTTAAACTTAAGTACTTAGTGTATAAGTTGTGATCCATCGAAGGTTGGCTCTGTCATCGGGGATCACAAAAGGGTCTGGACTTCATCGAAGGTTGGCTCTGTCACCCGGAAGCCAGCTTCATCCGTTGGTAGGCTCTGCCTCCCGGAAGCAAAAGGCGGCTCTGCCGTCAAAAGGATCCGGTACACTAAGTAACTAGAAGCTGATCGACTTTGAAGTGAGTTGGTCTGTCATAGGAGTAGATCCTCAACTTAGTGGGTATTAGGGCCACCTCAATTTCCAACAATTACTAAAATAAACCTTATGTTGCAATTAAACTAGTAACATAAGATAACACTAACGTTATATGAGGTATTATATAACTGCTAGGCAAACTATTTTATACTCTTGCGTTGCGTTAGTATATTCGTTCCCTTCAGTAACCAGCATACGCATGCTTGCACCTACGATAAAAATCATCTCGTCTATTTCCATAGAAGCCTCTCGAGTCACCGTACCACGCCATAATTTCCAGACAATCATGACAGCGCCTACCCTCTTCGCCATAACTTCATCATCCCCTGGAAGCCACAGAGTACCCACACCATTGACCTTGAAATGACACGTCATGGCAGCACTCACTCCAATTCCTGGAAGCTGGCAAGAGTGCTCACAATATTAAATAACCCGTCATGCAAATATGGCGGCACCCACCTCGCCATAAATCGGGGTTGTCGCGCACGGTGCCGGCCGAGATTTTTTTTCTCCGCCGCGCGAACCGCCTCACCTCGTCTATAAAAGAAGCCGACGCCCCCTCCCTGCCGTCCTCACCCGCGCTCGCTCTCGCTCGCGCACGCGCGACACGACGGGACCTCGCACTGCTGTCCGCACCACGCCGTGCCGCCCACCACCGCGTCCCCACCTTGCCCACGCCGCTGCAGCGTCCTCACCGGTTTTGCCGTTTCGACGCTCGCGCCTTCAGCGCTGCCACTGTTAGCGTTGACGACGAGCTGCCGCAGCCCACGCCGTCGCCCATCCCTGCGCGACGCCGCCGCTGCTCTCCTCGCCTATAAAAGGAGCGAGGCCGTGACGAGCCCCATCATCAGCCCAAGCACACCGATCCGCTTCGCTCCGCTAGCTGAACCACTCCTCACGAGCCCAGCTCACTCACGAGACGAAGCTCCAATAGTTGACCCTCTTCCTGGAGCTGTTCCGCGCTAAGGTGAGATGGCAGGCAGCTCCCCGACCATTAACTCCGCAATACTAATAAAGGCCCAAAACACCCACCAGGCCGTGAGCACTTAATCTAAATCTTTCTATTTTCGGAATTAAATACCAACCAATACTGTAAACGCAATATCTCCTTCATATTAACTCCTTTTCACGTAACTCTTTTTTCTAAACTCTCCTCAAATCATATATTATCTATTCCTCCTATTTTCATCTCCATTTGAGCTTATTTTATAGCTTGCTTGTGTTTGTTTGCCGGTTGTGCCGTTTTCGCCCGTAGATCACGGAGTGACCGAGGAGGAGCCTGCCAAGGAGTACGAAGGCCAGTACCGCGAGCCGGAGCCAGAAGACCCATACCGCGAGCAGGAAGCCGCCGCCGCCGACGCGTACGTATGCGAAGGCAAGTTTCATCGACCCCTACGTGAGCGGTTGTGCTGTGTAGCTCTGTGTTGTCGCTTTACCCCTCGTGTACTTGTTGAATAAAGCTCTGTACGACTCTGGACTCCACTTGATGTAACATGTAACAACCATAGGAAAGAAGTACACGAGGGGTAAAGCGACAACACAGAGCATCTTTCAATTCAAAAAGGTTATCATCTTCTGAATCATCAGCCTTATAATTATATTCAATGCTACCCCGGGGAACTGGCAGGAGCCTTTGCACCGACTCTTCGATGTTGAATGACATACCATCGATCTCTAAAGTACCTTTCTCAACATCTACTACACTAACAAGCTCCCACGTTAGATTTCTTGGAAGGTCATTTGTAGAATAGGAAATACCCATAAACTTGTGGAACTCAATGTCCTCTAGAAACTTTTTCTGATTAGGCGAGAGACTGAACATAAGGTCCGTTAGATCTTTCAAGCAGCATTGGGTGTTTCCATGACGAACACAGCTATCCATGCCTACAAATCAAAGATAACCACTTTTAATAAACCAAAGCACCCTAGGTATAAAAGCCTAAACAAGCCAAGACTTTGGAGAGGCGGGACTCCGGCGGCCAGCGCGGCAGCGCCCAGCAGGTCCGGCGAGGAGGCGGCGCGGGCGCGGCGGCCGCTAGTCGGCCAGGCCCTGCGCGGCAGCCGCGCAGGGGCGCTGGGCGCAACCGGCAGCCCTGCAGCGGCGCCGGCGCAGTCGCGGACGGGCGCAGACCTCATCAAAGTTGTGTATGTCCTCACGCCGGCGCTCGCTTCCCCTTCTCCCAAGTCTTGGCTTGTTTAGGCTTTTATACCTAGAGTGGTTTGGTTTATTAAAAGTGGTTATCTTTAATTTGTAGGCATGGATAGCTGTGTTCATCATGGAAATACCCAATGCTGCTTGAAAGATCTAACGGATCTTATGTTCAGTCTCTCGCCTAATCAGAAAAAGTTTCTAGAGGACATTGAGTTCCACAAGTTTATGGGTATTTCCTATTCTACAAATGACCTTCCAAGAAATCTAACGTGGGAGCTTGTTAGTGTAGTAGATGTTGAGAAAGGTACTTTAGAGATCGATGGTATGTCATTCAACATCGAAGAGTCGGTGCAAAGGCTCCTGCCAGTTCCCCGGGGTAGCATTGAATATAATTATAAGGCTGATGATTCAGAAGATGATAACCTTTTTGAATTGAAAGATGCTCTGTGTTGTCGCTTTACCCCTCGTGTACTTCTTTCCTATGGTTGTTACATGTTACATCAAGTGGAGTCCAGAGTCGTACAGAGCTTTATTCAACAAGTACACGAGGGGTAAAGCGACAACACAGAGCTACACAGCACAACCGCTCACGTAGGGGTCGATGAAACTTGCCTTCGCATATGTACGCGTCGGCGGCGGCGGCTTCCTGCTCGCGGTATGGGTCTTCTGGCTCCGGCTCGCGGTACTGGCCTTCGTACTCCTTGGCAGGCTCCTCCTCGGTCACTCCGTGATCTACGGGCGAAAACGGCACAACCGGCAAACAAACACAAGCAAGCTATAAAATAAGCTCAAATGGAGATGAAAATAGGAGGAATAGATAATATATGATTTGAGGAGAGTTTAGAAAAAAGAGTTACGTGAAAAGGAGTTAATATGAAGGAGATATTGCGTTTACAGTATTGGTTGGTATTTAATTCCGAAAATAGAAAGATTTAGATTAAGTGCTCACGGCCTGGTGGGTGTTTTGGGCCTTTATTAGTATTGCGGAGTTAATGGTCGGGGAGCTGCCTGCCATCTCACCTTAGCGCGGAACAGCTCCAGGAAGAGGGTCAACTGTTGGAGCTTCGTCTCGTGAGTGAGCTGGGCTCGTGAGGAGTGGTTCAGCTAGCGGAGCGAAGCGGATCGGTGTGCTTGGGCTGATGATGGGGCTCGTCACGGCCTCGCTCCTTTTATAGGCGAGGAGAGCAGCGGCGGCGTCGCGCAGGGATGGGCGACGGCGTGGGCTGCGGCAGCTCGTCGTCAACGCTAACAGTGGCAGCGCTGAAGGCGCGAGCGTCGAAACGGCAAAACCGGCGAGCAGCGTCGTGGGCAAGGTGGGGACGCGGTGGTGGGCGGCACGGCGTGGTGCGGACAGTAGTGCGAGGTCCCGTCGTGTCGCGCGTGCGCGAGCGAGCGCGGGTGAGGACGGCAGGGAGGGGGCGTCGGCTTCTTTTATAGACGAGGTGAGGCGGTTCGCGAGGCGGAGAAAAAAAATCTCGGCCGGCACCGTGCGCGACGACCCCGATTTATGGCGAGGTGGGTGCCGCCATATTTGCATGACGGGTTATTTAATATTGTGAGCACTCTTGCCGGCTTCCAGGAATTGGAGTGAGTGCTGCCATGACAGGTCATTTCAAGATCAATGGTGTGGGTATTCTGTGACTTCCAGGGGATGATGAAGTTACGGCGAAGACGGTAGGCGCTGTTATGATTGTCTGGGAATTATGGCGTTGTACGGTGACTCGAGAGGCTTCTATGGAAAGAGACGAGATGATTTTTGTCGTAGGTGCAAGCATGCGTATGCTGGTTACTGAAGGGAACGAATATACTAACGCAACGCAAGAGTATAAAATAGTTTGCCTAGTAGTTATATTATACCTCATATAACGTTAGTGTTATCTTATGTTACTAGTTTAATTGCAACATAAGGTTTATTTTAGTAATTGTTGAAAATTGAGTTGGCCCTAATACCCACTAAGTTGAGGATCTACTCCTATGACAGACCAACTCACTTCAAAGTCGGTCAGCTTCTAGTTACTTAGTGTACCGGATCCTTTTGACGGCAGAGCCGCCTTTTGCTTCCGAAAGGCAGTGCCTACCAACAGATGAAGCTGGCTTCCGGGTGACAGAGCCAACCTTCGATGAAGCCCAGACCCTTTTGTGATACCGGGTGACAGAGCCAACCTTCGATGGATCACAACTTATACACTAAGTATTTAAGTTTAACCAGAAAACTAACACTTATCTTATTGCATTAACAAAGTTACAAAGTAACACACACCTTTAAGTGGCTAGCCTAGCACTCACTCTTCCAGCCCTACCACAACTCATCTACCTTGCTATGGATGGATGCCATGGCAAGGAGGGGGACTCTATTTATAGGTCAAGAGGAGCCATGGTATTAGGACAAGTATCCCCCTTCTAGAGAATTCTAAAATATTCTAACATTTTTAAAATTTTACTTATTACTAATTCTAGAGTATTCCATGGAAAATATCTCACTCTTGCTTAGTGGAGAATATTCTAAAGGGTTGTCTTACATTTCTTTCAATAATGATGAAAACTGGGATGTTACAGTACCCTTTCTCAAAATGTTGTTCATGGAGATGCTCGGCCAAATGATTTGTGAACAGCTGCTACTTTCGAAACGGCAACTCTTCTAGCGCCTCGCATGGTAATGACCCAAGCAGGCTTAGTCCTTCTGCTCTCCCATCTGACATTGTGTAACCTAATCAGATAGCTCTCCAATCTAATCATGCATTTTTTCATCTGTTTTTAGGATTAAATATGCAGCCTTCCATGCTCAAAATTTCATATCTTGAATCTTTTTCTCCAACTTCTCGATGCAAATAGATAATCCACATGATATGTCTCCTACATGAATGTTGAATCAATTTAGCACAAAGAGAAGCTCTCATTACAAAATTGGAATTTTATGCTAAGTAAAAGATACTACATCATGGCAACCTGAACATCAGTCATGCTCCTTCAAAAAGTACTGCTAGAGTTTCATGTCTCTTCAGGATTGCAGTTGCAAATTCAATGGTTGATTTTCACATGCCCTTCTTGAGAGTTTGTGTGTGCCTCTGTGATGCTACAGCTACCGAAAATGTATCAGGCGAAGCGCTTGGTCCTGGATCATTATCTGAAAAGAAATCTAAATCGATTGGTGATTATCTACTAATAGCTATTTTTAAATGGAAACTTATATGTCAAAAGGACCTTAGGATTTCAATGGTTGAAGTTGGAGATAAGAATATGATTTTCAGAGTTTGTTCTATATTGTCCTACCTATGCCAATCCACAATATTTGACTTCTTTTAAGAGCAAAATTTGAGTTTAGATGGCGAGTTTCACACTAGCATATATTACTCCACAACACATTTACTTGCTGCCTGTCAACGACAATTACTGCTTTAGTGCTTATTTGCTCAGGTGGATACATCGATGTGTCTGTAACGAAACAGAATAGTAATTTGGGATTGAAGTTGATGGCTGTGGCAAATTCCGGGCAGTTATTGGATGATTGATGCTGTTGGCTATAAATTTTAATAGAATTAGGACCAATGTTGTTTCCATGAAAAATCGACAATGTGATGCGAAATTTCAGTTTTATTTGAATGATGCCATAATTAATTCTGCTGCGCAGCTACTACATACTGTTTTAAATCCTTTTCATTTTTTGGCTGCGGCTAATTCTCATTACCAATGTCTTTCTGAGCAGGCAACCACAACAATTGGAACTATTGGAAAGTAATATATATATATATATATATCCATCAGGCATGATATCTTTTTCTGGTTCCATTACTATTTGCCTTTCAAAGAACTGACAATCAGCATGTAACTTTTGCCTGGTAATATCTTTACATGGTGCACTATGCATTTGTTTAGTATGGCAAACAAACGATGCAAATTTGTAAATAGCCATGATTCGGCTGCCATTTCACCGCTTTGTGGTGGCCATGCCAATGCGGTGGTAAATGGTCCCTGCTTTACCTGTATATTAAGTTGTATTATTTTGATTGGTGTTTCTCATAGTGCTACTGGGAAAGCAAGGATGTGTTTTGATTGGTATGTTTAGATTCTGAGACCTTATAGGGCACATGAAAGTTACAGTGTGTACATGAAACTAATCTATATGATTATGGAATCTGAATTGATATAAATATTTAGGAGTTAACATGAATATATATAGTTCCATTCATTGATGTAAGCTTCTCAATGATCTTGACATGTTCAGGAAATCTGAAGTGCACAACCTCCTTTCCATGTTCATCAATATATCTGTATTACCTTATTGGACCATACAAGCATATAGTTCCTTAAAATTACTGGTAATTATATGTACAGATCCAGGCAATTGCAGTGTGGCACTTGCACTTTTACCTGTAATTCCTATGCCACATGGAGCTACATATATAGAGATACAGCAACTACCCTATATTTGAGATACAACAACTACCCTGCAGTGTGGCATCTTTTGCTACAGGTCGATTTGGGTCCTTTCACTGTAAAAGAACATGAGCTACTCTTGGTATCTCTAGGCAGATGTCATTTCCGCTCCTTTGGACAGATTTGTGAAACTGTCATGCTGACTGAGATTTTGCTTCCTTATAATCCCAGGTCAATGATGCTGGTGACATGCTTGAGAGAATGGCACCCCATGGTTCAAGCTAATGTGAGAAGAACACTGGTGATAGTGCCAGCATCCTGATCATCCTGCCACAATTAGCTGAGCTATTTCAAATCCAAAATGTGAACTTTCTTATTGTGTATTTATGCAGTGATGACGGGAATAGGCATCAGATTGTAGAGTTGAATACCTAGATGAATGGGATGAAAATCAGTTACCTATGTATCTACTATCTGTGTCCTGCTCTATCCATCTGATATGTATTTGTTTCAGTTGTTATTAGCTAATAAGGTTTCTATTTTCATGGAGCAGACTTGACTCGGCCTTTGGAACATGAGATGCACATCATTTTTTCCTCATGCATAGCTTACCTGGTTAGATGTTATAATTGCTGTTAAGAAATCTTCAAAACTACAATGGAATATTGTATTTCGGGTCAGCGAAAATCTTTTTATGGTGAACTGTTGGATCGTGAGATGCAGTTATGTATTCTCGATGTATAGTTTATCATGACTTGTGAGATTCTTATCATTACTGTAATGTAGATGTTGGTAGGAAACATGACAGCTCTTCAATTATTTTTTATATTAGAATTATGATAGGGCGCGCTTTGCGCGCCTGATGTTCTAGAGGAGGAATTTCCGGCATCTGCCTCTGATTCATGTGCGGAACGCGACGCACTGCCGAACGGAGAATCCTCCGCCTGGCGGCAGAGTGTGAACACCCCGTCCTGCCGTGGTCACCAGCACCGACCGCTTGCCCTGCGAGCAACTGAACCACCGGCATCGCGAGCCTGCGAAAAACTGCGTGCGGCCAAGTCTAGGTAGTAATCTAGTAAAGGTAGCTGCCTTTAACCATCAGTCCTCGTCAGATTCTGCAGACGTGTTCGCCAGAACACGTCAGATATGCGAGCGTTGGAGGCTTCCTGGAAGATTCACTGGCATCTATCATGGCCCCCAAGCCAAAGCTATATATAAAGGAGGCCATCCGTGAGCCGGCGAGAGGAGGCTGCACCAACGCTCGACGCCTCTATACGTTTGCAATTTAGCCGGCGAGCGATGGACCAGACGCTCCTCCTCCTCCTCCTCGTCGCGGCGGCCGCGTGCGTCGACGTGGCCGCGACCGGCGCCACGTCCTGGCCCGTGGCTCTGGCTGCCTACACCCTCTGGGCTCTCGCCTCCCTCGCGCTGGCCGTCCTCCTCCCGCGCCGCCGCCGCCCCGAGTGATCCAAGACCGCGCCTCCGGCTGCCGCCGCCCGCGTCCGCGCCCGGCGACCGATCACCGTCAGTGTTTTCCTCCCCACCCCCTCGCCGTACTTTATTTCGCTCCCGCGCCGCCCTCCGCCAAGCCTGTGTACGTCCTGCGGCCGCTAGGTTACACTTACACCAGACCTGACAAGGTCGTCGCCGCCGCCGTCCGGCCGCCCTGTCCTGCCGCTTGGTCGTTACGCAAGGGTAGTCGTCGTCGTCGTCACCAGCTCCGGGCCTGCCGTCGTCATGCATGGACCAAGTCCAAGTCAAGAGGGGCCCTCCTCTCCCCTCTGCAAAATTCTCATGGACTCTCAGCAGCTTCCTTGGCCATTTCCGCCCTCTCGAATATTCTCTTACGTGAGCATGTTCAACGTATTACTCATACCTCGTATTTAAATTACACGCTCTCTGTCAACAATAACTACCTTTATATGATTGCTGCAGCGTACTGCTAAAATCTAATCACCAAGAATAAGGTAGAGGATGAATCCTCTTCATTTAGGTGAAGAGGTATGAGTATTTTGGTGATTACCAGAAACTTTTAAATAATAGGGATTTGATTGGTAATCTGCTATCAACTTTTAAGTATTTGGAGGCTCTAATCTTCGAGCTAGTCTTTTTTAGGATTTACTTCTAAGTAATTTTTAAGTAATTACTCGTACCTCGTATCCAAATCACACGCTCTCTATCACCAATAACTACTTTTATATTTTTAGCAAAAGTTTCTGCAGCGTACTACCAAAATCTAATCACCAAGGATAGAGTAGAGGGATGAATCCTCTTCATTTAGGTAAAGAGGCAGGAGTGTTTTGGTGAGTACCAAAACTTTTAGGTAATAGGAATTTGCTTGATAATCTGCTGTCAATTTTTAGTATTTAGAAAAGGGATGAATAATCTGTTGTAGATGCTCTACTGATCTTTTTTAGGATTTACTTCTGGGCAATTTGCAAGTGGGCTGATGACCACTCTTTTCCGGTGCAGGAAAGCATGGCGGCAGCCGGCGGTTCGCCGGCAGCCCACGCGTCGACGAGATTAATCCATCCATGGAAGGCTCGCCGGAGGATATCCCACCCCACGATCCCGCTCCACAGTTTCGCCGTCGGATCCACTCCGTGTCGCTCTAAAGTAAGGTACGTGTATGGCAGAATCGAGTTTGTGGAGGCACAAATCTAGATCTAGTTATCTTCGGATCTTCCAAGAACAACAAGGGCAGGTCTCGACGAGTCCAGAGCTTCAGGGACCAAAAGGCAGCAAGGCACGGCAAGATAACTAGTTGCTGACTCCACTGTCCATCTGCTACTAGTATATGTTTGTATTGGTCTTGGCTACGTACTGAGAACCGTATAATTTGTACTGATACGTATTGCTGAAGAACAACAGACGGTGAACATGTATAGGTCTTTTTTTTGCTATTATGCATTATTAATAAAGTTGTGACGATTGTACCCTTATTTGATTGCTTGGAACAGTATTCCGACCTTAGCTTGATTTATTGCAGCATAGGTCATGCATGCATGCTAACTGCGGTAGCAAGCAACTAACGGTTAGTTTACTCCTAATTTCGCTGCCACTACTACCGTCTCGTGGAGTCCTTTCGCGGCCATTTGGAAATTGAAACGTTCGCAGCGCTGCTGGGGCCCAAGCTCGTTCGTGCCCACGAAACTGCTCGCTGTCCTTTTGCTTGATGTGATAGCTAGCGTGCATGGCGAATTTTGTTTATTTTCCTACCATGTTTGATACCACTTTTATTAAGGACTTGGTACCTGGTAGTACAGCGGCCACTCTTGCCTTTCACACAAACACCTTCTAGAGGATAAAGTTAGGCAGCATGATGATGGGGATTAGATGGTTACTTGGCTCCACAAAGATCCGCCAATAAAGCTGCCCACATCCAGCATGCTTCGAGATAGCGACGCCGTCCCGGCCTGCTTCTGCTGATCTTTTCTAAACAACAGCAGCACTGCATTTTACTTCATACTTCAATGCGTAGCAAGCATGCGCAGTTGTGATGCTGTAAGGTTGCTCCAAGGAACATTTTTTGCTTAATTCATAAGCTAATGAGGTGCGAACAGTGAGCCACGCATTGCCGTTCGGCAGGAGGCACCCCGCATGTCGACATGCTGAGTGTGCTGCTCCATTCTGCTACGCATCCGAGTCGTCGTCGACGACATTGTTTTTTGAAAAGATGTCGACCACATTGTATTCGTGTGCGAGGGTGACGTGTACAAGGATCTAAATTCTAGAAGCGCATGCATCCTACGCCATGATCTATTCATCCGTGGCTGCATGGATGCATGATGCCCGTATAATAATAACATATACAGACTCCACAGTACGTCTACGGGCCAGGGTCGTCGTTTATTTGGAGCAGCCGGCCGGCCTGTCGCTGCTCGCTGGGTAGGTACTAGTCTCGAGTCCGCCGTCCAAGGGTGGGCTACGTCGGCACGGGAACGCAGATGATTCGTCGCCGCCGATCGAGCTGATGAGCCATCGACCGGCTGCGACGGCGACGTGCACATGCATGTAGGATCCGATCCACCGTACGTATCGTCGACGGCGGGAGGACGACCAACTGACCAAGCTATGGGGCAGGGGCCGTGGAGACAGCTGAGCTAGCCGTAATATCACCTCGGCACAGGTCGTCGTCCTCGATCGGTCATCCACTGACCGCCGGCCGCCGCTGATGAGCACCTGCGCTGGAGCCGCTCCGGTCTGTTCGGTGGCGACCGTGACTCGTCCCACTTGGAAAAATAAAAGTGTACAAGCTGCGCGCTGGCTTTCTGAACGGCGGCTCCAGAGGATTTCCATGCTTACTTTTGTTTCTTCTTGGTTGGCTAATTTGATCGGCCGGCAAGCTATGTAAAACACACCAAAAAAACCACCACACCAATGTATGGAACCATCAGTCTATCACGGCGATGGTTGATGATCAGGCCGTCAATCAGGGAGCTGAGCCTGAGCGAGCGTGTTGTCTGCTGAGTCATCACTCAGCAGCGACGACTCTCCAGTGTTCTTCAATGTTACGGCGCTCACCCCCTGCCGCGGGCCCCGCAGCCTTGCAAGTGGCACCGGCCATGGCGTTGGTCTACTGGGTGCCGTGCCGTGCCGCACAGGGCGTGTCAAAAGTGCAGGAGGAAATGGACGGATGTATGCATGATGCAGCACAGAGAGGAGTCAATGAAACAGATGCCGGCGGCGGAGCAGGGGCGCTTTGTGGCTGCCGTTGCACGCCTGGCGGACCAGATCCCTATGCAGGTTCAGTCCGTCTGGACTCGGCACGCGGCGCCGCCTAGACCTGTCCCTGTTGGAGTGCCGGGACAGGTGACAGAGTGACACGGACGGACGTACCCGCCACGGCAGCCTCGGTTCGCGTCGTGGTGCCCATGATCATCGCCGCCGCGGCCTGCACCGACGCAGTCGCGCACAGCCGCCGCCGCCGCCGCCTCCCGTGGCCGCTCGCGAGGCCGCGCCCCCCCCCCCCCCCCCCCCCGCGCCGGCGTCGCCCTGCGTGACGACTGAGGTCGGAGGCTTCCGGCCCGGCCGCGTTGCTCCAGGCGCGCGACAACGACGGGCAAAGAGGCCAGGCCACACACCCTCAGCACCGCAGGCATCCTCCCGCCCCGCAATTTCATCGGCAGCAACACTACTATCAGAGCAATTACCGCTCAACTTCTAACTTGCCTTGCATGTAGGCGGAGAAACGAAACACGTGGCCCAGCAAGATTCGGATTTCACATCAGGGCTTTGACGAGTGCGTCTTCGCTGATCTATGGGCCTCTCAGGCTTACCAGTCCCAACTTTAGGCCTATGAAAGCCGGTGGATGTTCTCTTCTCTCTCTCTCTCTCTCTCTCTCTCTCTCTCTCTCTCTCTCTCTCTCTCTCTCTCTCTCTCTCTCTCTCTCTCACACACACACACACACACACACACACAGAGCACGGGTTCACGTAGCTCAATTAGTAGAGTGTTGATCAAAGCATGATACTATGGAGTTAAACTCCTCGCATCATTTATACATACTTTTACCGGCCATCGACTTGCACAGCCGGCTCCTGTCCGGTGTGATCGAGAGGGGAGCAGCGACAAAACACCAGTCAGAGCTGGGGCGCACAAACCCCCATGCCTGCCTGCCTGCCTCCATCAGGATCAGGCTTCTTCAGCCCCTAGCCTCTCTCCCCTCGTCCTCCTCTTCACTGCTGATCTAGTTCCGATCCGAACTCGGAACTCTGTTCTCCTAGCCATGGGCGACGCGGGAGGCGGCGAGCTGAGAAAGCCGGGTGGCAAGCGTGGGTATGGTCTGCGTCCTGACTCAGGCGGAAAATCTTTGTACTAGCATGCTAGTAGTGTGTTGGTGGCTAGCTCGCCCGTAGTCGTAGCACAGCACAGAAGAAAGACCGCGCACCGTGCCACCCAACGCGCACCGAGCCAGCGACGGAACGGCTTTTATGCATGGCAGATTGGCAGCGTCTTGTTCCCTCGGCCTGGCCGTATGGACTTTTCTAGCATGCATGATCATGATGATGCATGCATGGCCGGGTCTGCCTCTCACGTGTGCCTCTGCCTCGTCTGCTGTTTCCGCACCGTGCTTCCTGGTGGTATCGGATAGTCGGATAGGAGAAACATGCATGCATGGCTCCAGTATCTCAAAGTTGCGGAAACAACGACGGTATCGGGTATAATTTCTGCACCGTGCTTCTTTTCAAATCCTGCTTTATAATTTGTTCACTGTACTGTCAATATACTATTAAGATGTACTCCTTTCGTCCAAACCTTTAAATCGTTTTGGATTTTCTACGGTACACAGCATAAGTTATGAACCTACTTAGATACATATCCTACTTCCTTCGTCCAAGCATATATTATTTTATTTATTTTATAATTTTACTTATATATCTGAGAAAAATTAAAATAATCTATAATTTGAAGCGAAAATAATACGTCTAAATATATAACTGATCTATGTAAAAGTTCATGTAACTAGAGCCTCGAGACGGTACGTGCACACGTACCTGTACACTTGCACGTCCACGTATACTCCAGTATTGGGATCCAGAGCTGGCCAACAATGTCTCGGCAAATCTCTTGCTAAGGCCAGCACTGTGCACATGCCCTGTTAGTACTGTGTGACGCAGAGCCCTAAACACACCCGAGAGCAGGCAGCGAGAGGACAGCTCTCTGGGCGGGGCGCAGCGTTCGGTACGTGACATGAAGCACAGTGAGCAGCGCCACATCTGCAGCTCGATCGACTTTTCGTAGCGTCATCAGCACTGCCAGTCCGGCAGGCGGCACCTGCTACCTGCACGCTCGGACGCGCGCACGTGTGCGTCGCTTATTTCAGACACGGCGCACAGTGTGTATAGTACATGACTACATGTGTTTTTTTTTAATCTTCAGATCAACACGATGCTAAGCAAGGACGTGACACTGGCCGGTGAACACTTAAGACTGCTCGATCGACCAGCGTGGCTAAAGTCTCCAGAAATAATGCTGGCGACATCTGTCCAAACTTTCGGACATGAATTTTTGGATGCGTTCTCATTATATTTGCACCTTCTGCATCATACCCATGTTCTCGACCTGTGAAGGCACCCACGAATAAATACATCGGAATGCCTAAAAAACAAAACAGAAAAAAACGACAAAAAGAAAATGCTCAACCTCGAGGAAGCACTTCTCCCTACAATGCAGATATATCTAGCTCTATATTATTTTTGTCAAAATGAGAATAAATGGGAGTGACGCCGTTGCATATTTGAAAGACTCTTGAAATGTCATTACTCTTGAGATACAAAAATATATAACACTTCGGCAGTTTAAAAATATCAGAAACAAAGGGAAGAAGGACAAATCGGGAATATTTCCTATAGACCAAAAGAAAAGGATAGTTTTGTTGCGCAATGGGACCGAGACGCGCGCAATCACTCGAGAAAACACGCCATGCCACGAGGACTCGAATGATCTCGTCCGCCATCCGTGACACTGTAGTGTCGCGTGGTGGTAGACCACATGAAATATGGCGAGCCCGCGCTGCCTCGCTCGAACGCAAAGTCCCCGTGGCGCAGGCGAACGCACGCGCTCGGCACCAGGCGCACGCACGGCGGCACGGGCACGACGACGACGCGACGCGGTCGCTCTGCTGCGCTCCGGGCAAAAAGCCGTGGCCCGCGGTGCGCCTCCTCCTCCGCCCCGGCCCTGCGCCTGCGCGCAAGCCTGCTCCGTTTTGTTTGCTGGCGCCGGTCGACGACGTACGTGAGGTGACATCTCCAGGGGGAGGAAGAAGCCCCGGCCACTCCGCTCGCATTAACGCGGCGGTCGGCCCTGCGGACAGGAGACCGGCCATGGCGAAAAGACGGGGGATGGGTGAGAGAAATGGTTGAGGTGACAACTGAGGTGACAACCTTTTGCATAATGGGGAAAGAATCGCGTCGTCGTCGTCGTCTCTCCTCTCCCCCGCCCTCCCTCTCTCTCCTCTGCTCTGTCCCCCTCGAGCCTGACCCACGAGGTTGATATCTGCGCCGGGTGCGGGGCCCGCGCCCCTCTCTCCTCTTCCTTCTTCTTCCCCCGGCCGGCCGCCTCCTCTCTCCATATATGTCCCCGCATACCTGGCGACATCTTCTTCCCCACCGCTCCCCATGCTTGCTGATCAACTAGCTGCTCCACCTGCTGGCCGCCTCCTTCTCGGGCAATCCAGCGTAGCATAGTCACCGATCGACCTTCTAGCTACTACCTGGTATGCTCCCTTGCATCGAACTCGATCCGCCGCCTTGCAATTCTTTGCATACTCTCTTTCAAAAAAATAGAATGTTTGCATGCGTATGTTCTGAAGCTGTATGATTGATCTTGCTCCTCATCATTTTGCACCATCCATCCATGTCCGCATGTGTCGTGTATCTGATGAGCTGCAGCCTGCAGTGGGGTAGCGCTGAGACGCCCGCGCAGCTTCTGCTTCTCTGGTCGACCGATCGTGCGCGCACGCATGGTCTAGTGGTAGGCAGGCCTGCGCACAGTACGCGCGCACAGGGATCAAGGGCCCTGTGAACCCTGTTGCAGCGACCCACCGTGCCATTAACCGGGCGGCGGCACTCGTTTTGGCTGTTTGGGATCAATTCGCCTTCTTGGAGTAGGTAGGTAGACGCATGTTCGACGGTTCTCGCCCCCCTTTCTGATGCATCTTGGCACATCTCGCACTTAGTATCTCTTTCAATCAGGCCAAAGCCGGTCGGTCAGCTCCTGAAACTGAATGTTTACTGACCTCTAGTCTCGCCGCTGTTCGTCCTGCTAGGCTCGTCGATCGCCGGCGGGGCGAAGATGAAGCAGAATTTTTTTTCTGCTTTTTTTTCTTTGCAGTTTTGTTTTGCTCCGTTCCGTTTTGTGCCTTTCGCCCTTTCCCTTCTGTGTTTCTGCAATGTTTCAGACTTTCAGTGTGCGTCAGTTCTAGCATGTCTCGGCCAAAGATCAGCGTCCTCAGGTGCTCTAGCCTTGGAATCCAAGTGCTATTCACCGGTAGATAGGTTTACTAGGTGGCAGCTAGCTGCCTAGCTCCAACCTGAAACCCTAGTTCACCCAGAATATCTGATCCGTCCTACTTGGCCTTGTTGGCCAGCCAAGAACTGATGAAGCGACTGATCCGATCGGACCCTTGCATGGTCAAAGCGTTGGACTAACAGGCATGGCATGGTGCATGTGCAGATCTGAGCTGGTCTGCGTGAAGAGGAGGCGAACGAGCCATGGAGATGGGCGGCGTGGCGGCCGCGGCGGACAGCCCGGGCGCGGCAGCGGCACGGCCGAGCCGGTACGAGTCGCAGAAGCGGCGGGACTGGCAGACCTTCGGGCAGTACCTGCGCAACCACCGGCCGCCGCTGGAGCTGGCCCGGTGCAGCGGCGCGCACGTGCTCGAGTTCCTGCGCTACCTGGACCAGTTCGGCAAGACCAAGGTGCACGCGCCGGGGTGCCCCTTCTTCGGCCACCCGTCCCCGCCGGCGCCGTGCCCGTGCCCGCTGAAGCAGGCTTGGGGCAGCCTGGACGCGCTCGTCGGCCGCCTCCGCGCCGCCTTCGAGGAGCATGGGGGCCGGCCCGAGGCCAACCCGTTCGGGGCGCGCGCCGTCCGGCTCTACCTCCGCGAGGTCCGCGACAGCCAGGCGAAGGCGCGCGGCATCGCCTACGAGAAGAAGCGCCGCAAGCGCCACCCGCCGGCGCACAGGCAGGCCAAGCAGCAGCAGGACGCCGGCCAGCACCACCACCACCACCACCACCATCAGGCGCCGCACGCCGCGCCCGCCACGGTGGCGGTGACCGAGAGGCGCGTCCTGGGTGACATGGCGGAGCCGCCGGCGCCGCACTTCCTGATCCCGCACGCGCACTTCCTCCACGGCCACTTCCTGGCGCCGGTCACCGAGCCGGCCGACCCCGCCGCTGGCATCGGCGGCGGCGGCGGCACCGGCGAGGACTTGGTGCTGGCGATGGCGGCCGCCGCCGAGGCGCACGCGGCTGGGTTCCTGATGCCGCTGTCCGTGTTCCACTAGCTAGCTAGCTAGCTAGGTCCACTCTCCGCTGCCTCCATAGCTCCATGGGCTTACTGGCTTAATCAGCAGGGTGGCAAGGCTCGGTGATTTGGCGTAATTAAGCATGCAGGCTTTGCTAATGGCGACCGGTCTGATCTCTGCGCGCCGTTTGGTCATCCATCCGGCTTGGTTTTTTATGCGCACGCGCCTCCTCCTCCGCGGCATGCCGGTGCCGCCTGCATCGACCGCTGCTGCCTTTTGGTTGTAGTTTGGGTGGTTTTGTGCACGCAGTGATAGAATGGCTGGATTAGATGGCTCTGTTTATTCCCCATTACTCGGATCTTGTGGGGATTTCATGTACTGCAGCTGATCTCAATCGACTTAACCGTGCTCTTGATTGTGCCAGTTACTTAGATGTTGTGGATTGTCACATACTCTGTAGCTAGTTAGTCTGAAATCACCTGAAAAACTTGCGAACTAATTAGTTCCCCTTCTGCATTTGTTGGCCCTTTTTCAGATATAAACCTTGTAATCTTGGAGTTGTTTTGTTTAAATATCCGACAGTCATTTGTGTTTAGGAGATTGAAGCATCTGTGATACGTAATGTTGAGCCCTAGGATCCAATGGATAGCATTCTCCATGAAAAAAAACATGCTTAGCGGACATGTTGATGTGCGCCTCCATACAATCACACTTTCCGAACATGCGTCTGAACATGGATCTTCAGGGGGTGGTGGGGTGCGCGGTGGGCGGCGGCGGCGGGTGTGGGGGGGGGGGGGGGGGTCGGGGGGGGGGGTGTGGTTGTTGGTTTCAGTAGTGATTTAGCGATTTAGCTCGAGTCCACCGATGTGAAGATGTTTACTTGACAGTCATCCTCATGGCTGACTAAATGAACGATGCTGGCATCTTGCGATAAGATTGATCATGGATTACATTGTCGTAACCTTCAAAAAGGATGGGTGTTTTTTCTGAATTTTTTTTTTTTGAAGAGTATGGGGGTAGGATTGATGATGGATCATGGATACATGGTGGAAGTGGAATGCAAGCACGGATCTTATTCTTTGTCCCGCTGAAAGGATGGAAGAGTTGAGTCAATGGTCATGCTGAAAGTTAGTGTGGCCTCCTGTGCTCAGTGCATGCTTTACAATGGTGCCTGCTGCCCTTTTGGAAATGCATAGTTACATGCACATGCGCCTACATGTGGTGTGAGAACAACCGTGCACCCGTCTCATGGAGCCAGCCCTGTGGCTTAGCTAGGTTAGTTGACGGCCGTCATTAGACTTGACGGTCTCATTTGCTGTCTGCCCAAACGAGAGAGTGATAAGCCTGCTGTGTGGCTGCTGTTCATGCATCATCGCAGAAAAGCTTGTTTTCTTCCAATTAAAAACCAACCTAGTTCTTCAGAAACGGCTTTTAATCTTGTCTCAACCTAACCTACCATGCATTGAGAGTCAGTTCATCCGGGCATCCTGACAGATCTGAGCTGACCAAACCCAGTGCTTTCCAGGGGTACTAGTACGATTCAAAGAATGGTGGCCCCGACAAGGAATGCACGGCGGCCATGCGCGCGCGCACTGTTCGTCAGGTTCCTTGGTGGCCGTCGTCTCTGCTCCGCATGCAGCTGCTGCATGCTGCGTCTCGACCAGTCAACCACACTGACAAGACATTCCAGTTCACAGCAGGTCGACGTGCATCATCCATGGAGAATTGGAGAGGGCGGAGTCCTTCCAAACTGAAGTGGTCCTGCATCGTCCGTCCTCTGAAGAACTGAACGCAGAACAACGCACAAGTTCTGGTTTGTGGTTTGTGGTCCAAGCTTGGTCAAATCTGAAATCGCCGGCTTCAGTCTTCCACGGAAGATATCACACGTTATCTGGCATCATTTTACCCTCGTGCTTTATACAACAGGATACAGTGCTTCGAAAACAGGAATTCGTTTATAAATACCTGTCAGTCGATAACTTTATTTGTTCCAAAATAATCGTCACTCCACGTCCTGTTTACTATTTTGCCCCTACAAAAGTACTATTGAAAACTAAATACATATTTATCAGGACGTTTTGGTTATTTTATATCTTTATGAAACGAGTGAATTAAGAAAAGTGCAATATTTGAATTTTGAAATGGGCAGCTTCGGTTCCCTCCCTGGTGCGTGCGTGGGTGTTGGAGTCAGTCCCCATGTCTGTCTGCAAATGGCATGCATTCAGGAAGCCTGCTGCCGCTGCAGAGACGACGCTGGCAGCAGCTGCTATCGCATGTCTTGTCACCGGATTCACCTCTCGCGTCACGCACGTCTGCAGCTCTGCTCGGCCCGGACGTGTCAAACAAGCCAAGTGATCTGAAAAGATAGGGCCGGAGCCCGAACGAACCAGCCATGGGCAGGCCTGCAGTGTGCAGGGCAGGTAGGTGGTGGGCAGGTACGAGTAGGTCAAGGGGGAGGCGGAGGAAAAGATCGTCGCCTTCAATGGGGATTTCCGGAAGCATGCAGCATTGCCGCGGCAGGCTTCGGTCGCAGGCTCTCTTCTCTCGCAGATCGGCAGCAGTAAAAAATGGCAATCCAGCAGCACGGCGGTAAGCAACCCTGTCTTTTCACCCGGCTACGGTCTCGAATAATCAACCACCATGCTGCCATCGCCTGTCCCTCGGGGAGAATATAAATTTGAATGTGCCGGGTCAAATTGTTGGTTTTCAAATTCTCCATTCTGCCTTGAATTTTCCTTTTTTTTTGAAAATTTCGAGTTTTCGTTTTGAAATACTATTACTCGTACTAACAGCCACTCGCGTGCGAGTGAGAGGAGCGGTAACTTCGCACTGTACAGTGACCTTTTATTTACGGCTTTACTCCAACAGATCAGAGGACAGACGCTGCAGAGCTGATGTGACCGGTCGCGCAGGGGCGCGCCACGTGGCGGCTGGCCCGTGCCGCCGGCTCGTCGCCAGGCGCCAGCTGCGCCCGCCGTGGACTTTGACCGGACCTAACCCCGTCGGGACACGTCGGCGATGGGTTCCTTGTCGCGGGCTCCGGGCATGCACGGGCGCACGGCGATGGTCTCGCACAGTCGCGCGACCGCGTTTCCCGGATCTGGGATGGCCCGGCCGGGTTGAAGTACTGACCCGTGAAGTGCCATACTGTAGCAGTAGTAGCATATCAAGCTCCACACCCGGCCAAACAATTTTAGAGTGCGTTTGTTTTCTGAGGTCTAAAGTTTAGAGGGATCGCATCAAAAAGAATCTTGTCATTTAGAAGTATTAAATAAAGTCTAATTATAAAACTAATTGCAGAACCCCGGTGCTAATTCGCGAGACGAATTTAATGAGGTATATTAGTCCATGATTAGCGGATGATTACTGTGGCAAATTATGGATTAATTAGGCTCATTAAATTTGTCTCGCGAATTAGCACCCAGCTTATAAATAGATTTTATTTAATATTTCTAAATAGCAAGATTTTTTTTGATGTGATGGGTCTAAATTTTAGACGGTAGCAAACGAACGGGCCCTTAGTCCCCAAAATTGTCAAACTGTTCCACCATTGCCATCATAGTATTTGTGTCTCTAGATGCATGCATCGGGAAATAAAATACTTTCAGAACATGTTTTGCGTTTTGTTAGACTATACGAATTCCTATAGAAAATGCTGAATTATTATAGAAATGTTGAACTTGGAATAAAAATGGAAATAACAATAACTATTTTGGAATGGAGAAAAACGGGCCTTGATGGTTCTTATCCGGAGAGCGAGGTTAAGTTTTATTATTATTCGGAGCTAGCTAGGCTGCCTGTACGCATGCATGGGCTTCGCGCGATGTGGTAGACGACGCTATGATATGATTGACCTACTACGAGTCGCAGGAGTAAATGTTTTGGTCGCCTCCGGCATGCAGTCAATTATTACCGCAACCGTCAAGCGCATGGGCAGAAAGGCGGCGAGCACGAGACCGCTCGGCCGACGTGCGCGCCGTCCCGTCGTCGACGTACCGGCCGGCCGGCCGGCAGACATGCCCATGAGCCTCTCGCCTCACTCTCTCCCTGACTCGCACGGCTGGCCACCGACGGTCGTCGCCGCCCGCCGCCGTAATGACGCTGCACCAGCACGCACGCACGCATGCATGTGTCCACGTCTCGCCGGCCAGCCCGTACCGTACGTGCCCTGATTTTACTGCGAGCCTGCAGCAGGTACTTCCGGTCCCGGACACCGTGCAACGCGAAGGGCCCGTCAGGAATTGAATTCCGGATTCGTAACAGCGCACGTGTGCGCACGTTATTATGACGATATGCACAGGAGCCGAGGTGCATCGGGCTGTTTGCGGTGCAGCGTGTGCGGCACAGCTGCAAGCCCGCGTGCTCATCAAAACTCAAAAGTTTCGCCAATCCAGCCCAGAGGACACCCGCTTCGAGAGAGCTCAACAGGCCCATGCGGGGACTCGGAGTCGGGCTTTCACGGCGGCCCGAATCCTCGGAGGGTAGAAGAATGGAAAATAGCCCACTGAGAAAAAGAAAAGGCCCAACTGGATCTAAAAGTAAAAGAAAAGGCCCAAGTGATGACGGAGGAATCGAAGCGAAGTAGCGAACCAACCCAAACCAAACCAACGAAACCAACCAACAGCGACGGCAGCAATGCCGCCGTTCCCCGTGCGCCTCCCGCAGGCGCAGCCGTCGTCGACAACCCGCGCCGCGGCGGCCGCGGCAGCCGCCGTCGGGGCCGTGATCGCCGCAGTCGCGCTCCGGCGCTACCTCTCCACCTCCCGCCGCCGTCCGTCCGCCTCGGTGGCCATGTCCGCGCTCAGGAGCAGCAGCAGCAGCAGCGCCTCCGCCGCCACCACGCTCGTGGCGTACGGCAAGTCGCCGCAGGACCAGGAGCTCCTGGCCTCCGCGGCAGGCTCTGTCGCCCCAGGGGAGGGCGGGTCGGCCGGGGAGTTCGCCGTCGCGCTCTCCTACGCGGGCGCGGGGTTCGACGCGGGCGCGTACATGGGCGCGCTCCGGGCGCGGCGGTTCGGGAGGTGGATGCTCTGGTCGCCGAGGATCGGCTCCACGCAGGACCTCATCGCGCAGTGAGTGGCTGAGTGCGAATTTGGTTTCAAAGGGGCTGGGGATTGGGCTCCCTTTTGTTCTTATCATAGTTTGCCTCGGCGTCTGCTCGTGTTTGCAGGAACTTTGCGAAGCTTCCGGTGGGCGTTGTGTGCGTCGCCGACGTGCAGTTCAAAGGGAGAGGTGCGTGTGATTGTGTGATTTGCGCTTGCGTGTTGCCGTTTGTGCTCTTGTTGTGATGAATTTGCAGCTTTGGTTAGCAAGCTCTCTTCAAGTTTTAGGCGGATTGATGCTTCCTTATGCGTCTGATATGATTGATTAAACTGATGAAACTATACGTAGCCTGCTGCACAATTTCTAGGACCAATTGCTAGAAAAATTCATTGTATGAACAAATGTAGAACCCGGTTACAGTGTGACACCAGTATACCAAATAAAAGTTGTAATTGGTTCCCCCTTTTGCAATTATCAGGATTATTTCTAGTCTTGACTAAACCAGAATGTGCAGAATATTTCTCTGTTTCTTTTTTTTTCTTTTTAGCTACCTAGTCATACTGTGCACGGTGCAGCATCGCCAGGTTAACATTTGCTCATTCCCAATGAACCATGCAGGCAGATCAAAGAATGTGTGGGAATCGCCACCAGGGTGTCTCATGTTCTCTTTCACATCACAGATGCAGGATGTGAGGAAGTTACCCCTTATGCAATATGTTGTTTGTCTTTCCATGACTGAAGCCATCAAAGAACTATGCCGTGCTAAGGTGAGGTCATGATTTGGCGTACTTTGTGCTTGCTGCTCATTGATTTGCATCATGAATATTTCCTTTAGGCTAATTACTTCGGTTGGCATCTGATGATGTCTTTGTGTTAAAACTCAGGGATTACCAGAACTTGATGTAAGAATAAAGTGGCCTAATGATCTCTATCTGAAAGGATTAAAAGTTGGCGGCATTCTATGTACCTCATCTTATGAAGCAAAAGTCTACAATATTTGCACTGGTAAACATGCCTTTCCAACTTTGCTGATTTTATAAACATGTTAGATATTTTCTCACAAACACGGGATTCCTTTGATCTTAATCAGGTATTGGTTTAAATGTTGACAATGAGAAGCCTTCCACATGCTTAAATGCTGCACTTCAAGAAGCAAATGCTATATCACCGAGATTGAAACGAGAAGATGTACTGGCATACTTCTTCAATAAATTTGAAAATCTTTTTGAGATCTTTTCAAACCAAGGTATTTTTCACCATTTTGCAGTCTGTGACCATGTGCTCATTAGAACCATGGTCGTTGGTGTATATGCATAGGTGGTTCCTTTTCTGATCACAATGGATTCGATGATAAATTCGTTTTTCCATAGAGATTGATTATTTTCCTAAAATTCATTTAGATGCTGACAAAAACATATTTTAAACTTAACTACACTTTCTTTTTTTTTCCTTAGTAAAGTTGTACACTTAACATTCTCAAATTCTACTGCAGGATTTCAGGCTCTTGAGGAGCAATACTATAACTCATGGCTTCATAGGTAGGGACTATTATCTCAGTACCTGCTCATTGGACCTTATTATGAAATTTTGCCTTGAACTACATTTACTACCACTTCAATTTTAAGCGTTCATCATAAATGTCTGAAGGCAGTGCTTGCAAGTTAATTTGATGCATCTTTATTTGCCACTTCATGTGAATGAGATTTTCGCTTTTCTTTGTCATGTAGTGGCCAGACAGTTGTCGTACAAGATGCACATGAATGCCAGTCTGTAGGCAGTGTCGTCACTATCCAGGTTAGCACAAAACAGAAGAGTATGATGGTGAATATCAATTTCTACTTCTCTAACAGTACTATCCTTTTCAGGGGTTAACACCAACTGGGTACTTATACGCTATTGGCGAGGATGACAAATCCTATGAGTTGCACCCAGATGGCAACAGGTACTGTTCATTACTCCCTTTTTTTCCTCATCCAGCAATAAGTTTTTGGTCCTATATTCCGTTACTCTGTCGGTACCATGTTCTGTATGCATCTCATCCCATATATGTCCTCATCATGGTCTATCAGACTGTCACACACCATTCTTTTTGTCAAGAATGGCATTTGACATGGTACCATGTGTTTGCAGCTTTGATTTCTTTACTGGATTGGTGAGGAGAAAGATGGAAGCTTAAGTCTTCGATACAATGCATAGATATGTTCAACAAATTGTACAAATGATAGAAGATGTTACGAATCGAATGAGAACATGTAGGCATCAGTGCTGCCACCTGCATCCCATTATGTACTTCAAAGCTTGTTCTTGAAAGAAATAGAAAAAATATTATTGTGAAAGTTCTGTACAGCTGCTTTCAGATTCTCTCAAACATTAAGAATTGCTCCAACCTTCCACTTCAGTTTGTGATGGCTCCCCGGACGCAAATAAGGAAAAGACAAACCAAGACTGAACTACGGGCATGAGTTCAAATGTCAGGAGGTTAAAGCCGCAATGGCTGAAGACCCTTTACTTGAATAAACCATAGCAAGAGGGCAGGAAAACCATGAAGCGCCGCTGCTCTGCTGCTGGGCGCAGTAGCTTCATCCACAGTGTTTAGGGCTTGGTGTATTTGAATCAGCCATCAGGTTCTGTTATAGCTGTGAGCCTGTGACATTGCAATAGTTTTTTGTTCTAGTGAGTTGAGTTTTTTGTTCCCCCTAGTGAGTTGAGTTGGAGAGATTATACTGGTTATTCCAGTGAATTGAGTGTGAAGGTATTTGCACAGAATCCTAACTTGTTTTGACTTTTTAACCATATGAAAGGAGATCCCATCCTTGTATTCATAACTGCATAACTGCATACGCATAACCTGCGGTGCTCCCCCTAGTGAGCTGTTGTTCGCTTGGAGTGTTGTCCTATGCATAACTGCATACGCGGGCTAATCACAATGACGGTTTCATGACGAGTTTCATATTATTAATTACTATGATACATCACATCAGTATTTTTGATGATATGGCGCTAATTTAATGAGGAAAGAGAAGGAACCAGTTTTATCCCCACAATACTCTTCTGTTAACTCGTTTCCAAGACGTTAGAAATACTGTGACCGCCGTTGTTTCACGAGGATCCCGTGCGCCACTAAATTAACTAGCATTTAATTACACTGGTTAGCTTTATAAACTGTGAAATGAAACTCTTCATTGATACAGTATTTTATTCATCCCCAAACTGATGTGGTATTCTTGTAAACAGGAATATAAACCCCCGCTTTGATTAACCGCGTAGCCTGCGTTGTTTTCCGAGGGCAAGGCGGCCGTATACCAGCGACATTTTTTATAGGGCAGGCCGGATACGAGCGACTAATGACGTCATGATAACTTTGCACAACTATGGGCGCAAACGGTTCGAGCTCGCAGGACGGACCCGAAGGCCGAAGCCAACAAAACTTATTTATTATATTATTTTTTTGACGCCTATTTATTATATTATTAATTCCTTGAGTTGTCTGCCTCAAGAGTCCAAATCGGCTCATCTGCTCTGCACATCGTCTCCCTCCTAGTCCTCGCCCTCTCGAGCCCTGTGCTGCGCCCCTTCTATCTCTCTCTCCTGCCGGAATCCGAATCAGCAAGGTTAGCTCACCTCTAGTCTTGCCCTCAATGGTGGATTGCTGCCGCTCATCTCTTGGGAGGCTATCCTCTAGCTTGGGAATCTCACCTCCGCACTTCTTTTTCTAGCTAATCAGTCCGGTGACCTCGGTCTCTGCTCGCCTGCAGGTCGGCAATGGCGCAGGATGATCCGGTTGTTTCAGCTCAGTGGCTGCACCAGCACCTAGGAGCGCCTGATGTTAAGGTAGCTACAAAATCAATTCGTCTACTCTGCATGCTCCTCTTCCATTCAGAGAGTTGCTTGCTTCTTTCAGACACGGAGTAGCATTTTAGGAACAGTCTCTGCTCTTCTCTTATCATCCAGCTATGCGGATGCCCCATATTAGTAGTTTGTGGAGATATGACAGTTTCCCATGGAGCAGCTATGCACTTGTGATAGTCTGTCAATTTTATTGATTGGGTTAATTGGATCCATGCTATTACAAATTTGCAACTTCTGACTTATACCATTACAATTCGCGTATTCGGAATGATGCTATTACAATTCATTCGAATTCTGAAACATGCCATTTTCTGCATCTCCGACGACCTCAGACCCACGTGCAGATGTCCGTATTACCGTATAGACCAAAATACCCCTGTTATGATCCTCCCTCTCCACTCGCTGACATACGGCCCCACATGTCATCCCCTTCCTCCATCCTTTCTTCTCCTCTCCTCCTCGGGTTCCATGCCAGGCCACATGTCTCGCCCACGGCCAGCGGCGGCGGACACCGAGCCCCTCCCACGTGTTGCGCGTCGCTCCCCGTCGCCGCACCCGCCGTCCCCGTCACTCCTCGCGGGCATCCTCTCCGACCTCGCCGAAGCCAGCCTCCCTGTAGGGCCGGGCGCTGAAGCCGGCCTTCCCATCACCGCCGCAGTGCTCGTAGTGGTGGTCCCCCACTGTCGCGGCGAACAGCAGCAGCCGCAGGTGCCGTAGAGTAGCCTGCAGGTCCAGGACGCCGCCTCGTGCAGCATCTTGACTGGCTAGTTGTTCGCTGGAACCAGATCGGTCGAGCTACAACTGGTGGTGGTGGGCCTGGTTAGAGATGATGAGATGAGATCATCATGTCAATCTCAGTGCTGGAGGCCGGGCCACATGTCTCGCCCACATCTGGCGGCGACGGACGCCGGGATCCCGCATGCCGCGCGATGCTTCCCATCGCCGCACCTGCCGGGCCCATGATGCGACCTCCGCACGCCTCCCCAACGGACGAGTGCAGCTCGGGCCCGCGTGAGCGACGAGCTAGCGGCACGGATGGCCACACCGAGTTGGAGGATGGCGCCATGGAGGAGGGCGGCACTGGGCTTGGGGATGGGGAAGTGGAGGAGGGATGGAGCCCCGGCGAAGGTTCGACTCCTCCCCCGGGTGCGCAGCTCACGGGTCCGCCTGGCCCCGCCGCTAGCGGGAGCCGCGCGCCACGAGCTCCGGGCGGGAGAGGGGGACGAACGCGGCGGTGCCCGCTGGAGCTGCACATGAGCGCGGCAGTGGCGGGGTAGGAGGTGAGCTGGGGGCCGGCCACCAGCGGCAGCAGGGCAGGGCTCCGTCGAGCAGTCAAGGCATGGATGGAGGTTGAAGGAGAAGCTGACTTGTGGGGCCCACATGTCAGTGAGTGGAGAGAGAAGCAGAAGGGGTGTTTTGGTCCATACGGAAGATGCGTATGACAGTGGCCTGACAGTGGGCCTAGGCACCCAAAAGACGTAGAAAATGGCAAGGATCAGGTAGACGAAGAATCATAATGGCATGTTTCAAAATAGGTGAATTGTAATGATAGATCTCAGAACTTCGAAAATTGTAATGGTATGCATCCAATTAACCCATTTTATTTTACATCCTTGACTGTCTTGTGTTCTTATTGTGCCCAAAAAGAATTATAGGGTTACAGAAGGATGTCTTTTGTGACAGTTGTCTACCTTGTTTTAGGTTTTGGATGCTTCCTGGTACATGCCGGTAGAGAACAGGGATCCTTGGGAAGAATACCAGGTTTTCAGAATCAGCTGTAACATGCTTGTCTTTCAAAAGAAAAACTGTAACGTGTTCCATCTCCTTTTTGAGATAATTCCTGTTGCTAAAGTGTTATGATATCCTCAGGTGGCACATATCCCTGGTGCGTTGTTCTTTGACATTGATGGCATAGTCGACCGGACAACTGATGTGAGAAGTCTTTCTGGATATTTCAATCGTTAGCTTTGTTGAAGTAAATAAGCAACAAGTTTTTGCTGGTGCTTTTGATGATTGATTGATATAGCCCTATACTCAAACCTCATGTATTTAAATTTTGTCGCCAACTGACTGGAAGGTTATGTTTCAATTAGTTACTGCAAGATGGCCATATAAAGCTTTTATCTTCTTTTTTCTGAAGCATCACTGTAAGAATACATATGTTGCTCCTATATAGGATATATGTTGACCCCATGTCATTGTTTCAGTTACCACACATGTTGCCATCAGAAGAGGCTTTTGCAGCAGCAGTTTCTGCGCTGCATATAAAAAACCAGGATAAAGTTATTGTTTATGATGGAAAAGGATTCTTCAGTGCACCTCGTGTTTGGTGGTAAGCAGAATGTTTGGATACGCTTAATCATAATGATGAACCTGACTGAACTTGCTATTTATATGAGTTGTTGGTAAAAATAATAAAAAAAGTATGTAAAGATGTTGATATTATCAAGGATTCCATTGTCTTCTGTTTGTGTGTATATGCTACTTTATTCTTATGACTTATCAGTGTACTGGTTTCTTTTCCAAACCAGAGTGACCGCTCATTGCTTTACTCGATTAACATCCTTTACTTATGCACAAAGATGATGACTTCATTTATAATTATCAATTAATAGGATGTTTAGAGTTTTTGGGCACAATAAAGTTTGGGTGTTAGATGGAGGTTTACCTCAGTGGCGAGCTTCAGGGTTTGATCTTGGAAGTGCCAGCCCTGATGATGCAGTTCTTAAATCCAAAACTGCCACTAAGGCTGTTGAAAGGGTTTATAATGGTGAACAGGTGAGTCGGTTATAACAATGTTGTACTTATGATTGCTCAAAATTCTTTTCGCTTATTGGATAATGACCTTTTTTTCCTGTGCAGACAAATACAATCACATTCAAGACTGAATTTCAGCCTCATCTATTCTGGACACTGGAGAAGGCTAGTCCATTTTCATCTGAAAGCTCTAGTCTTGCTACTCTTGCATGCATAGACCATACAGATATGCATTCATTATGAACCTGGACTAGTGCGTGTGGTTTTTTTCCATTGCTCCCTTAGTCAATGTTTGAATATGGATTATTCAAAAAGGAGTTATGAAGATTGGCAACTAAATGAAAACATTATTTTCAATGATTATTCCCATGTGAAATGAGTTGTTTGATTCATGCAACAGGTCTCACATAATGTTGCTGCTAAGAATTACCAACAAGTAGATGCCAGATCAAAGGGCAGGTAACATCTTGTACTCTTTATTTGTCAGTAACTCAGACCATAACAGTACATTATAAAAGTTCTGACAGTAACTAAATGTGGCATGCAAAACTCTCATGAACTTTGCTTACCGAAGACTGTCTTCCAGTTTCAAGCAAGTGTAGGTCCAATAGGATTACATTAAACTGTTATCTGTATAAATGAAAAGAGACTTCACCTTTTGTGGATCTGTTAATTGTCAAAATAACTGTCAAATATACATTCACTTCATAGGCAGATGATGCATGTTTTGTCTTTGATCCTCTTCCTGAGTTGCCTGCAGTTTCTTGTTATGCTGAAGAAAACTCCTGGTTTTGAATTCTCAGATTTGATGGAGTAGCACCAGAACCACGGGAAGGAGTAAGAAGTGGACATATACCAGGAAGCAAATGTGTTCCATTCCCAGAGGTGGTATAATGCAAATATTCAGTGCATAACATAATACTTGGATAACCATGAATTGCTAAGAAATGATGCTGCTGGACTTGTCCCAGATGTTTGATGGTGCACCAAGGCTTCTGTCCGCTGATGAGCTGAGGCAAAAGTTTCAGCAAGCAGGTTTGGATTCTTCTGTAGCTAACTTTTCCAATCTGGAACTTGTAATTTTCCCATGTTCTTTGGCAAGGAAGAAAGCAACAACTTCTCCAAAGTACAAAAATATGAGAAGCAGGACAACTACATTGACAATTAAACTATATAGGTCGCACTTAGAAGCAAATTTTTTTTAGGTATATCACATATGTACAGAAAGCCTGAAAAGTCTGGCAGGCAATAAGAATAAGAGCACTGATTCTATGTTTATCCAGGAATTTCTCTTGATCACCCCATTGTTGTCAGTTGCGGATCTGGCGTGACTGCCTGCATACTTGCTCTGGTCTGGAATCTTCCCCAGTTGTGTTGGATTTTGCCATGTATCTGTAAAGCAATCTCTAATAATATCCTATTTACAGGGGCTCTATAGAATTGGGAAGCATGATGTTCCAGTTTATGATGGATCTTGGACAGAATGGGAAGCACAATCAGATTCTGATTACCCAAAAGCTACCACCACTGCTTCTTAAAATCCCCAACTCTAAAGAGATGCGATGTAGTCCATCCATCCTGGAGCATTCAGTTTAGAATGTCAGCAAAGATGACATTGCCATGTGACAAGCTTTGCACTTAAACAAAGGCAAAGCTTATAAGGCAAGAAATGCCCAATATGTTCTATGTTGTCCTGTGACCGAAAGAGATGAAGAGAACATGAAGCAGGGACAGAAAGTGCACCCTTGCCAATTCTTGTGACCCTATTGTCAGCATGGAACCTATGGTTGACATCTACTAGCATCATTGTATTTACCATACAGATTACCATGTTCATGATATTGCAGCTAAATGAGTTAAGCATGGCGAATTCTTGTTTTTGCATCATAATACGAGGATTAATGTATGAGAGTTTCAGCTCTCACAGCATTGTTTATTTTGCAAAGTCGATTAAATTGGATATGGAGATTGTTTTCTTCTGAGTTCTAGATGAGCAATTGGGAGAAGTCAAAACGGTGGGTATCTTAAACAGAAAAGAGGCAGCTGTCTGTTCTTCTGTCTCAGTAGATGTACATTTGTAATTAAAAGACGTCTGCTACCATTAGAGAGTTAAACTTACTCTTATAATGGGGCATGGAGCTAGGAATTGCTTTGAACATCCAGGTGCCATGGCTTATCACGCCCTTTACAACATATGGCGAAATGAACTGAGCAATCAAGCATGTAGTCATCTTTACACCAAATCTGCAATGCGCATTTCCTGCCTTCCATTTCCATAACTTTGCTCCCAAACGTTCAGACCATGCACAGTTCCCAGTACTGCGTTAAACTAAAACAAGAATGCAACATGAGTCTCACAAGAGAATTGCACCAAGAGTGAGACTGCTGGATTCAGCTAAAAGTGGCATAATATGTCAGTGAATATGCTATAGCAGCAGCAGCAGATTCCGAATCAGCCAGCACATGTTTCATCACAGTGCACTTCTGCAATCCCAGAAGTGTCCTCACTCTCACTAAACGTTGTAGATTGTCCAACATTCGTTCCTAGATCATCAGCTACCATAAAGGCACGAGCACCATCCTTGTGATCTACCCAACTGTATCCACGACCTTTCACAACACCACGACTACTCATTAGTGCCCTAACAGCTGATGCATCGCCATGTCTTCCCAAGGAAGCATATATGTTTGATAGAAGCACATAAGGTGATGGATTCTTTGGGTCAAGGCGGAATAGATGCTTTGCAGCACATTCCCCCAATTCAGCATTGTGATGTACCACACAGGCAGCTAGCAGAACTTCCCACACTATAGGATCATCCTTGTATGGCATTTTACCTATTACAGCCTCGACTTCAACAAAACGACCAGCCCGCCCCAGTGCATCTATGAGGCAAGTGTAATGCTCAACTAATGGTGTAATCCCATAATTGCTCTCCATGGAATTAAAGAATGCAATGGCTTCGTCGACAAGCCCAGTGTGGCTACATCCTGTCAGCACAGCAATGAACGTCACACTGTCTGGCTTCTGTTTTGTGGTTAGCATGTACTCAAACAATTCTACAGCTTTCTCTCCAAAACCATTCTGAGCATATCCATGAATCATCTCATTCCATGCCACTATATTCTTGGCAATCATGCAGTCAAAGAAAAGGCGTGCATCATCCATGTTGCCACATTTAGCATACATGTCGATCAGGGCACTGCCAACATAGACATTCTGATCATAGCCATCTTTTAGAACCTGTGCATGCATCTGCCTACCTTGAGGTATGGATGACAATCTAGCACATGAGTTGATCATACTAGCATATGAGGATTCTGTGGGAAACATTCCATTTTCTCGCATCTGCTTGAAGAAATCGAAGGCCTCTTCATTCAAAGAATGGATAGCCAAACCAGATATAATGGAATTCCAACATACCACATCTCTCTGTGTCATCCTGTTGAAAATGATCTGAGCAACAGCAACCTGACCACATTTTGAATACATATCCACCAGACCATTTGCAACAAACATGTCGTTGTGAAGCAAAAGTCTTACTGAAGCAGAATGCACTTGCTTGCCCAGTTCCAATATTCCTAATCTAGAGCATGAGCTGAGGATCAAAGCCAAAGTTGTCCTGTCAGGCGGCACATTTTGATGCTGCATCCTCCTGAACAACTCAATTGTGTCTTGATGTTGTTCCTCCTGGCAGTAACCAGATAGCAGAGTGTTCCAAGTAGTCGCACTTGGCTTTGATATCTTCTCAAACATTGCACGAGCAGAAGGAACATCTCTCGCCTTAATACAAGAAGCAAGCATGTTACTGTAAGTGACCTCATTGGGCTCAAAACCTGACTCTTGCATGAGGTCCAGCACTTCCACGGCCTTTGCATAGAGACCCACCTGGCCATATCCAGTTATAAGGATGTTCCAAGAAACGATACTGATGCTGGGCAATGACTCGAAGACTTTCATGGCCTCGCCCACCTCCATGCACTTCGCATACATATCCATCAAAGAGTTTCCAACGTGTTGGTCCAAACCAAACCCTTTCTTGACAACCAGTGCATGAATGGATTGTCCAAGCCTGATTGCACGAACGACACTGTACTCACCAGCACAAGCTTGCGCACACGCGCCAAGAACACTGGAGACAGCAACCGGATCAACACGGACCCCGCTTCTGCTCATGCGTGCAAACAGCCTGAGCGCATCGTCGACAGCCCCGCTCTGCGCCAGCCCGCCCATCATCGCCGTGAACGACACCTCGTTCGGGCGTGCCATCCCGTCGAACAGCCTGACTGCATCATCGGCGCTCCCGCACTTGGTGTACATGCTGAGGAGCGCGTTCTCCACGAACTGGTTCCCGTCGAGCCCGACCTTGACGGCGAGCCCGTGGCAGCGCCTCCCGTCGTCGAGCGCGGCCACGGCGCCGCACGCGCTCAGCACGCTGGCGAGCGTGAAGTGCGTCGGCGCGAGGCCCTCCTGCAGCATCCCGTCGTACATCCCCAGCGCGTCGCCCGGGGAGCCCGACCGCGCGACGGCGGCGATCACGGTGTTCCAGGAGACGGCGTTCCGTTCGGGCATTCCGCCGAGCAGGTCCCGGGCTGCGGCGAGGTCCCCCGCGCGGCAGGCCGCCGAGATCGCGGCGTTGTAGGAGTAGACGTTGGGGTGGGGCAGCGCGCGGAAGGCGCGGAGCGCGTGGCATGGCAGGCCGGAGAGGGAGTAGAGCTCGACGAGGCGGTTGAGGAGGAAGGTGTCGGCGGCGAGGCCGGCGGCGAGGACGCGCGCGTGCGCGGCCTTGGCGTGGGCGCGGCTGGGCTTGGGGCCGCCGCTCCGCTTGATGCAGGCCTGGAGCGCGGCCGCGAGCTGGGCCGCTAGGTTCGCCATCGCAGTCGTCGCTCGCGTCAGTGACACCATTTTTATACTGCTCCAGGGATTCAATTCGTGCCTGGGCCGTAGAATTGAAGTCCAGTTCCTTCTTCCTTCCTCTACTTGGCCCGTGTCTAGAAAATGAACTTAATTCAAAACGGCACGGCTATATTCATTCCCCGACTTGCCGGATACCAAGCTGAAACAAATTCTAGAGTGGTGTCTGACCATTCAGGCATCCATGCCATTAGCTTCTAACCAACCACGTGTGACAAGGTAAAGTCATTGGACGAAGAAGAAAACAACCCTGGATGGTTGGACCACGATCCGACGGTCTAGGTTGATCGGCCGTAAAACATGGAGCAGAGAAGGCTGGCCTGTGAGTGTGAGCATGTAGGATAGGACCGGACGGGTGCCGGCCAGCACCAACGCGACCAGCTCAACGATCGCAACCAATCGGCGCCCCGTGCCCCGCAAATTGCCATCCAGCCCGCGCGAATCATATGGATTGGGCCGGCCCGTCACATCAAGTCCACGAGTGACCCCGTCGGTTTGCGCGCGCGCGCGAATTTTTAAACGCCTCGCTCCTTATCCGCCGCTGCCACCTGATTGGCGCCTCGCCGTCCGGGAGCAAGAGTGCCCTGCCTGCACAGGACCCGGTCGTATGCAGCTTGATCGCGTCATCTCGCGCGTCCAATCGCGTTCTGCAGGCCGAGCGGCACCATGCAACACAGGCAGCTCTTGCTATATGTTAGCGTCCTCCTGGCCTCCACTCTTCACCGGCCGGGTCTGACCTCGTACCTCGAGCTTCTGTCTTCGTCGGCAGCCATGGAAAGGTCTTGCGAGCTCCTCCTGCTTGCCCTTCTTGTTGCGGCAATGGCGGCGTCTCTGCCTCTGGCGCTCGCCTACGACCCGAGCCCCCTCCAGGACTTCTGCGTCGCCGACGCCGCTTCCGATGGTACGCGCGTTTCATCGTCCGACCATGCTTGTTCAATGTGAATTGAGCAACTCATCAATGGAGGCCTTGTTAATCTGTTATCCTGATGGATCGCTCGCACTTGACGCAGTGTTCGTGAACGGGCTGGCGTGCAAGGACCCGGCGCGCGTGTCGGCCGGCGACTTCGCCTTCTCGGGCCTCCACGCCGCCGGCGACACAGCGAACGCGCTCGGCTCCAGGGTGACGCTGGTGGACGCGCGCGCGGTGCCGGGGCTCAACTCGCTGGGCGTCTCCATGGCGCGCCTCGACCTGGCCCCGGGCGGGCTCAACCCGCCACACACGCACCCGCGCGCCGCCGAGGTGCTCACCGTCGTCGAGGGCCAGATGCACGCCGGGTTCGTCGCCGCCGACGGGACGCTCTTCGCCAGGGTGCTGTCCGCGGGCGACGCGTTCGTGTTCCCCAGGGGGCTCGTGCACTTCGAGTTCAACTTCGGCGACCGCCCCGCCGTGGGGATCGCCGGGCTCGGCAGCCAGAACCCGGGGCTCATCCGCGTCGCCGACTCGCTCTTCGGCGCCACCCCCGCCCTCACCGACGACGTGCTCGCCAAGACGTTCAGGATCGACGCCGCCACCGTGCAGAGGATGAAGGCCCAGTTCGCCACCAAGAAGTAACAATTCGACAAGTAATTGACTGCGGTCTCCCTGTAATACTGCCTAGTACGTGCCCGGGTGTATTTATCCATGCCATTTGAAAACCCGAAGTTGTCGTCTTCTTGGAAACTATTATATATATATATATATATATAAATCCCATCCTTTTAATTTTTTGTATGCACCGATATTACACATATTATATTTTCAAATCGATTCCTCCAACGCAATGTGAGATTTTCTTTGAGTTTAATCCACGCTCTTCAAAGTTCTAAAACTGGACATTTGGGCCGGGAGCATCGGGATGGGCTGAAGCAGCGGTGGGACATGGCTTTTTAGTTTTTGTTCAACAGGGAAACAGAGCACGCTGCCGCAGCCGGCCCAACTACTACTTGAGACATGCGTTCGATCGGTTGCGCATGGCCCGCGTTGGTTCTCCCGCAGCCTACCCACTGATGACGCGAGGCTGGCTACGGAACTGCAGGAGGCCCGCCCCGGAGCAATCTCGTGAGGAACGCACCCCCCAAATTTCCCTGGAAATTCTCTCGGACCGGCTCCGTTTACCTTGACGCGGATAAACTGGTTGGTGCTGCCCATGTCATCGGCTCCTCGTTCACCGATCCGGTGCCAGCACTTATATATATTATCCACTAATTTGACCGTTCGCCACTGGTTCAAGATTCCCAGTCCAAGCTAGCCGTTGCATGTCGGCGCTGGTAGATTAGAGTCGTCACATGCGGTGTTTACCATAATTTATAAGTATTATGTCATGGATGGTACAGTTTATTGTGCATTCCTAAAAGATTTGTTACATAATTTCTGGACTCGTGTATAGCTCTAGAACGGTTAACAGTGTGATTGTATGCCTCATCCAAATTACTAGATCACTATGTACTTCCTTCATAAAATGTAGCATGCTTTTGTTTTTATCGTAAGGTAAGTTTTCTGACCTGACTAAGAGTACGTAGAAAAATACGCTAGTATCTACTATACTAAATAAATGCACATATTCCATGATCCATTTACGAAACTAATTTGACGTTACCGCGATTTTCGATATTTTTCTGATTCAAATTAGAGGAGTTTAGCTTTGCACAAAATAAGGATATATTGCATTTTGGAACAAAGGAGTACAAACAAACTATAATCATATTGATCGTCCAGCCCTTATATTCCCAAAATAAAATTTAAATAAAAGGCTCTCCTAACATAAACGAATTCGCAACAAATTAGGTAGTGTTTGGATCCAAAGTGCAAAAGGCAAAGTGGCAAAATTTTTGCCACTAGGGATGTTTGGATCCAAATGGCAAAAGTTTTGGCAAAAACTCATTTAAACCCCTTTTCTCCCTCTCCTATCCCCTTTCCCGCCACCTCTTTCCCGCCATTTCATACAGAGTGCATAAAATTGACAATCCAAAATTTATACGGTCCAAACGAAAGTGCATACAATTATTTATCCAAAGCTCATACAGTTCCATACAAAGTACACAAATTTGCATTTCTAAAGTTTATCTATTGTACAAAGCATTGGCCAGTTGATCTCGAAATTTATTCATGTTGCAATCTTCATCCAATCGTCCCGTGTCTCGTGTACGTGTTTGTGACATTGATGCCTCAACTGGATGACAGACCTCGGCCGCGGCTGGATGACAGACCTGAACCGCGTGGTTTGCGAAGGCCAACTGTGCGGATCGGGCCTCCTGTGCCACGGGGCGGTGGAAGGGAACGAACAGGCCTCTTGCGGCCGTCGCTTCCGCTCCCGCCGTCAGACTGCACCAGGCTTTGGTATCTCGCCAGGTAGGGCCACCCTTCTGGCTGCGAGTTGAGGGCGAGACCTTCCATGCCCAGACGAGAGACTGGCGTCCGGGCCGCGTCGTCGGAGTAGAAATCAAATCCCTCGTCAGGGGAGTACGGTTCGGGCTGGGAGAAGACATCCCGGGTCCCGTCAGCCCCAAATCCGGCCATCTCCGGTCCTACTTTTGGGGTCGTCGGAGGCGGAGGCCGAGGAGATGCGCCGGTGGCGGTGGATTCGGCCAGTGAGGACGTGGGTGCGGTCTCAGGGAGTAGTGGCTGCTACTGGCGGTGGACGTGAGGGAGAGGCGGAGGCGGGCACTGGCGGCGGGGTCGGCGGAGGCCGGCACTGCGGCGGGGTCGGGCGTGGGCGGTTGGGGTCGGGCGCTGGCGGCGTCGGCGTGGTCGGGCGCGGGGCGGCGGAGGCGCCGGGCGGCGGGCGGCGAGGTCGGGCGCTGGGCGGCGGGTGGCGGGGCCGCGTGGCGAGGCGGCGGGCGGCAGGGCGGCGGGGTCGGGCGGCGGGCGGCGGGCGGCGGGGTCGGGCGGCGGAGGCGCCGGGCGGCGGGGGTCGGGCGGATGCGGCGGACTGGCGAAGGTCGGGCGGATGCGGGATCGGGCGGGATGCGAGATAGGGTTGTTGTTTTTGCTGTTTCCCTTTTGCCATATGTTTTTCTGTTTCCCTTTTGCCATAGGGTGTTTGGATCCAAATGAAAAAAAAGAGTAAATTTTTTATTATTTGCCCTTTTGCCAAAGGATTCAAACAGGCCCTTAATCTTTTTTTTCTAAACAAAAATACATAGAACATTCGCGAGTGAGTACGGTGGTGCACCGGCACCACAGCACGTCAGCACGGCTCACGTCTGCATCCGCGCACTCTCCTGCCCCCCACCCGGTAAACGAGTCGGTCGTCACCGCCCAAAAAAATCCCCTTCCTCCAAGCAATTTCAAATTCCTCGCCCGGTAGCCTCACCTCACCCGGAGGGGGCCCCTCGTCACGCCTTCCCAATAAAACACCCTCCCACCCGCTCCCCCGTTACACACCGAATCGCGCGCCTCCTCCCAGCCCCCCGCCTCCCACCTCGCCGCAACCCTAGCCCCACCGCCTCGCCTCGCCGCCGCCGCCGCCATGAGGGAGATCCTGCACATCCAGGGCGGGCAGTGCGGGAACCAGATCGGGGCCAAGTTCTGGGAGGTCATCTGCGACGAGCACGGCATCGACCACACGGGCAAGTACGCCGGCGACTCCGACCTCCAGCTCGAGCGCATCAACGTCTACTACAATGAGGCCAGCGGGGGCCGGTTCGTCCCGCGCGCCGTGCTCATGGACCTCGAGCCCGGCACCATGGACTCCGTGCGCTCGGGCCCCTACGGCCAGATCTTCCGCCCCGACAACTTCGTCTTCGGACAGTCTGGGGCCGGGAACAACTGGGCCAAGGGGCACTACACCGAGGGCGCCGAGCTCATCGACTCCGTCCTCGACGTCGTCCGCAAGGAGGCCGAGAACTGCGACTGCCTCCAAGGTACTATCGTCCTCCTCAACAGATCTGGTCGTTCTGTTTGAAATGTTGGCAATTCCGGGGCGTTTTTTGGAGGGGTTGGGGGGGGGGGGTTGTCAGCGTGCGGATCTAGTTGCATTTTGCTGAGTTTAGAGTAATATGTCGCAATGCTCTGGCTCGCGGCTCGTAGATCTAGCCGTTTGTTTGATTTGCATCGAAACCAGTAGATCTGGCATTTCCCCACCATTTATGCGTGTGCATTCTATTTATGCGCTTACGGGATGAAATGCTTGGCTCGGTTTCCACGGATTAGTGCTGGCCGTGCAGTGTTATGCTGTTGAAAGTACCGAGATCCCGTGATTCTGCAATTGCTCGAGTGGTTCTGGTAGCTAGCAGGAAGCTTGTTGCGTTCAGGGCAGGGCATTTAATTTGGCGTTTCTGCGCGCATGATTAGACTTCGTTGGCATGATCCCTAACAGCAAATTTATTTGGGCTGTATTAAACAATTTAACTTTGGAGATGTGAGCTCTTGTAACTGATCAGTAAACGCAGCAATTTTCATCTCACTTTGAATTCGAACTCTATTGCTTGTTCCTGACTCTGCGTTTTTTATATCAACTGTTAACTTTGTTTTCTTTATATTGGTTTTATTGGGCTTATCTGATACTTGTATTTATTTTATCTGCGTATGAAGGTCATGCAAATGGCTGCGCCTTTTAGAAAATCCATCTCTGTCCAATAAAGTAGTTTACAACTCGACTTGGCTAGTGGTTGCTGAAGGTTATGTTCTTGTGATTCATGTTAGGGTGTTGCATTTTGCTGATTTGTCCATCTTTATGCCCCCTTTTTTTTCCACGCCTTGATGCCCCCCTCCCCCGCGCGTACCAACTAGAATATCTGTTATTGGATATGTTATTGCTATCTTTTTAATTCAGGCTTCAGCTGAGAAATTTGTATATGAAATAATCTTTACATTGTCTTTTGCAGGATTTCAGGTTTGCCACTCATTGGGTGGAGGTACTGGCTCTGGTATGGGCACCCTGCTCATCTCAAAAATCAGGGAGGAGTACCCAGATAGGATGATGTTGACATTCTCAGTATTTCCATCACCGAAGGTGTCTGATACTGTGGTAGAACCTTACAATGCTACACTCTCTGTTCATCAACTTGTTGAGAATGCTGATGAGTGTATGGTCCTTGACAATGAAGCTCTTTATGACATCTGCTTCCGCACTCTGAAGCTTGCTACACCCACCTGTAAGTTTGCGTTGCTACTTTGCTCAGTTCCTGCATGCAGCTTCAGTATTTATTGATCATTGATTTCATATCATGGTACAGAATAGTGGATTGTAGCCATCTCCATGTGAAATGCTATGATACAAATCTATCTCTTGTGATGCTTTAATGAATTGCATGGTCCCTGTTTGCCATTGCTGCATATTTATTGCAGTCACGCACTACTCAGATTGAATTAATGTGTATGTCGGGCGCATGCACTTCACTAGCATTTGGCACCATTCTATATGTTCAAAATTTTGCTTGTATTACAGAATCTCATTGTCCCTGAGATGAACTTTCATGCTTTCTGCCTTGTTTCTTGCAATTGTTTCTGCCATTAAGATATGAATCTGACTCTTGCCTTTTTCTGTTGTTCTAGTTGGTGATCTGAACCATCTCATCTCTGCAACCATGAGTGGCGTTACTTGCTGCCTGCGGTTCCCAGGCCAGCTGAACTCTGACCTCCGGAAGCTTGCAGTCAACTTGATACCTTTCCCTCGCCTGCATTTCTTCATGGTTGGCTTTGCACCGCTGACCTCAAGGGGATCCCAGCAGTACCGCGCCCTCACCGTCCCCGAGCTGACCCAGCAAATGTGGGACGCCAAGAACATGATGTGCGCCGCTGACCCACGGCACGGGCGCTACCTTACTGCCTCGGCCATGTTCCGTGGTAAGATGAGCACCAAGGAGGTGGATGAGCAGATGCTGAATGTGCAGAACAAGAACTCGTCCTACTTTGTGGAGTGGATCCCCAACAACGTGAAGTCGAGCGTGTGCGACATCCCCCCCAAGGGCCTGAAGATGGCATCCACGTTCATTGGCAACTCTACCTCCATCCAGGAGATGTTCCGGCGTGTGAGCGAGCAGTTCACTGCCATGTTCCGGCGCAAGGCCTTCTTGCACTGGTACACCGGGGAGGGCATGGACGAGATGGAGTTCACCGAGGCCGAGAGCAACATGAACGACCTGGTGGCCGAGTACCAGCAGTACCAGGACGCCACGGCTGACGAGGAGGAAGACTACGAGGACGAGGAGGAAGAGGACGTGGCTGCCTAAGCCACGGGCCCCATGCTGGGTTGTGTTATTATTGTTGTCGCCCTTAAACCTGGTGCTTGCGGTGCCTTTAGATTGCTTGTGTTGATGGTGTAATGCTGCTGCAAGAGCAAAACTGTGAGATTAGTTTTAACTGTGGACCTAATTACTACTAGATCATGGAAGTGTTAATTTGATAGTAGCTGTATTTCATGTTTTAGTATCTTTTGCTGTGATTTTCTTGTGTTGATTTTTGTTGGGTATGCAGCTGTAGAACATTAGGCAGTGGAATTTGTATTCAAACTGGTCAATCTGCACAGTTTATTTAGGTAACTGTACAAGCCACCAAGCCTGAACGCTTCATCTGGTGACTGGCTCACGATTTTCGTCAGATGATCCTACCAGCCGTTCACCCATCCTTTATCTTACTGGGTTCCTGGGGATCTAAGATGTTTGCTTGCCAGTGATCTCAGGATGGTCGTATCCTATGTACTGTAGAAGCTAAGAGTGATCTCAGCCTCTCAGGATAGTCGTATCACTTTGATGTACCTGTCCTGTATCCGTATAAGTATACTTTATGTATTACCCAAAAAAACTTGTACACTGCAACACAACTACGTGTGCAAGTACATCAGAGCAGCAGCGCCACCGGCTTGTCATCGTTGAAACGGGTGGAACGGCGGCGACGGGATCCCGGGCCCCGCGTCGCACCACCGCGCGCCGCAGACCGGGCATACGCTTCCGGCGAAGCAGCGGAAGTGGAAGGTGTGGTCGCACTGGGACGTGACGGTCGTCTGGCCGCGGCCCACGGCGCCGCCGCAGACCGCGCAGCAGAACCACGCCGGAGCCGGTGGTACTCGAACGTGCCTGTCTGGAAGGGATGCTGCGGTGCCGGCGGTGGCAATGGCTGCAAGGGTCGGTGGCTGAAGGAGGAGGAGGGCTGTCGCGTCCGGAAGGGATTGGAGGGAGGCCCGAGCCGCGGAGCCGGGCTCGATCGCGCTTCGGTTTTGGGCTGGACGTCTTTGTTCAGGAGAGTCTTGAACTTAAAGAAAAGAGGCAAGCAGCATGCACCCAAGTCGTTGTAGTATAGTGGTGAGTATTCCCGCCTGTCACGCGGGTGACCCGGGTTCGATCCCCGGCAACGGCGCACCTTTTCTTTTAATTATTTTAGGAATGCAAGTCTGCTGTTCAATCAACTCCTCCTACCGGAGTTTCGGCGTAACTCCGGTGGTCAGACTGTCCGAGTGCGCCCCTAGCTTCCTCTGCACCAGTTTCTTTACGTACGCACTAACAACAGGGACGAGCAGGATTTCCAACGGCCATCGGAAAGATTTGTAATTCAAATGTACAGAAAAAACCTTGTGGTCTGCGCAGTGATCAAAAGACAAGTACAAATTATATGTCTAGAGATTTTCTTTTATATTATAGCAAAAGGAGGCACCGATCCAAATTCTTTCAAAAACAACCGTAACAAATCTGAATACTATAACACAAGGCCCAGCTACTGGAGCAACTTTATAAATAAATAAATAGAAGAACTTGCGTGACACAATAAGATATGTTAGCATGGAAGCTCTAGTACTGCCACATCTTAGCTCTTCAAGTGGTCAAATAGCACCTTTGGGGGATTAAACACTCATAATTCAGCGGGTTGGCTTCTGAGAAAGCACAAGCAAACAGTGCACGCACAACAAAAAATACCACAAGTAAATGGACTACAAAATGTGACAACAGAAATACAGAATTCAGAAAACTGTCTAGGACATCTCCCTGAATCTTGCAATAGCCTTCTTCTGGATGATGGTTTTGTAGCTGTCCCCAGCATGGGCCTCCAGCGATGGATCAGCTTTCCGCTGCTGACTTCCGAGTCCAGCCCTCACATCAACAGATTTTGCCTGGACTGGTTCCTTGATACCACTACCATCCTTTCCCAAACCCTGGATATTTGCAAAGTAGTTGCAAGAAACAAAAACCATACCAATGGACACTCAGGTCAGAAGGAGCACAATACAATAGTTTTCACGGAAATATCGGCATACGGATTCCCCCTGCATTCAAAAAGTAACTTCTTGTGCCCAAGAAACTATTCATTCTTACTTTCCAGCTAAATCACCGAGTTCTGATTCCTAAGCGGGTGGTTAAGCCTTTTCAAGTAGAGTATAGACAAAAGAAGCCATCCAATCAGAATGTACTAGTGAAAACACATAGGTATCATTAGCTAATTTTATTCTGAAAAGGGATCTACAAGAACTCGAAGCTTTGAGAATGGATACTAATTTCCAGTTCAGAAAAGGAACCGATACTAACAGCTTACCAAGATCTCTACAGTACAAATAAGTTGACATCTTACATCAAAAGTTGTAAATAAATCAGATTCCAAGCACGAGCATTTTGTAGTACCATCGAGAAACATAAATGGGGGAACAACTCTTGAGCAAATGCAGGAGAATTAAATGCTAATGGGAAAAAATTGCAGTCAAATCATCTAAGAGCATCAACAAAATGAGAAATATGTTTTTTTTTGTGGGGGGGGGGGGGGGGTGGAACTTACCAGACCCTCCTGCCACCCCATGTTGCGTAAAATACGGTTGCCCACATTGCTTTCGTCAATTGCTCTATCCGCAGTGATAACTTCATAGTTTTCAGTGTTGCCAATCTCACCACCACTAGAACGTTCACCCACACCAGGAGGAAACGGCATTGACCCTAGCTCACTTGAACCCTTTCGGGACGGATAGTCACCAGCTTGACAACAAATAATTTCCAGAAAATCAATACAAACCTTGAACTAGTAAAATCTAAAATATCATCCCTATTATGTTTGTGGGGTCAAGGAATTCATAATTAATCCAAGTAATATCAGTAGGTAATACAAAAGTTCCCAGCAATACAAGGTCAGCCTATATGCATACTAATATAAAACTGCACATACAGCCAACAAAGCCTCAGAAAAATGAAGATAAAAATATCAAAGACAAATACTTTTCTAGACCAACCGAATGATGCTATTGGTAAAATCTTGTGCTCAAAAAATGATGATGGGAAAATGACAGTGATTGTACATCATAAAAATTAAGAAAGTGTGTTCTTACTTGAATCCAGTCCAACACTATCATTGCCAAGCGATGACCCATAGAGATTTCGTCTTTCTGCGGCACGGTCTCTGTACTGGGATTGCGCTGGTGCCTCAGAAAACCGACGTTTACCACTCCCAGAAACTCCAGATGAAGTATTAGAGACTAAGGCAGATATATCTGTTTTGAAGGGTGCAGGAGTTGCAAGTGCCTCAGGAGTTGTCATTAAGCCTTTTGTGCTTGTGGTTACAGTGGTGCGGGGCTCGGCACTCCCAGTATCAGATAATGCATGAAACGTAGTATCCGACTTGATCACTCCTCTAGCAGAACCTCTTATAACACCCATAACTGTAGTTCCCAAACTGTTACTGACAGGTCTAGGCTTTACATCCGAATCCAGCATTTGGGCCGATGCAGTTCCTTGGCCAAAGGAATTATAGTTTGCAGATGAGTTCATATCTTTAGCATTTCCAGAGTCAGAATTAGGCTTACTTTTCGAAGAGAATCCAGTTCCACTGTGTGAATGGTTAGATTTATCATCAGAGCGCGACAGTTCTTTGTCGTCAAGGACAATTCGTGCAGCCTGTCCTTCTTGATTCCTTTGCTTCCACATAGCTAGGACATTGTTCATCTTCTTCTTATTAGCTATCAGACTACTTTTTGAGGCCAACTTGATCTCTTTCGCCTTCTCCTTCTCTCTCTTTTCTGCAGCCAGTGCTGCATTTGCAGCAGCTTGAACAGCATCAGGAAGTGAAGTTTTCTCACTCTGTTTAATTGTGGCAGCAGGTGCAGAAATCACGACCTTTTTGCCACTATTACTTTCTGAGGTCTTTGTATTTTCATTGGCCACAACCCCAGCTGCCTTAGTATTGTTTTGGTCGCAAGGGACATACTGTTGAGTTTGTTGATCGAACGAATACCAAACTCCAGAATTACTGTCGTAGTAAAGGCCTGCAACAAACACAAGATCATAAATGGAAATAATTTACCCAACAGCACAGGATTTGTGACAGAACTCTTTGCCCAAGTATATTCATAGCATATTACCAAAAAAATAGTCACAGTTTAACAGAATTGACACGGTGGATTTGCAGACTTACCAGTATTTCCATCATAATAGAATCCAGAGGCAGAATCATAGTAGTAACCAGATTTTTCATCCCAAACGAATCCTGACTGTGCTGCAGAACCATCCTTTTGAGTTTCCGAGTTGCTACTCTGTTTTTCATCAGGATTGTACTCTTTTGGAGCCCAACCTATGGCATCATACTGGTCCAAAAAGCAAAGGAAGTAAAACAATAAGAAACATGTTCAACCTGCCAATTGTTCGGGAAAAAAAATGTTCAACCTGCCTAAATTATATGCAATTGTTAACATAAGAACATGATGAAGAATCTCCTTTTTTTTTATTCTGCCATTTGACATCTTACCATTTTCAAATGTGATGTTTATCTTTTCTATTTCTATAACCAACAAATGACATTTAGCATTATAAAGTGCTTTTGGAGACAAATCTAGTGACAATGCCCAATCACCATAGTTTCAGAATTGCCAAATCTTTGAAATTTGACAGTACTTGCAAAGAACCAAATCAGAATGAATGAATTAATATCTAAATCAGTAAATGCTTAATCATATTGACTATCATTGTAACAGGAGCTACAATATACCTGCTGAGCAAATGATGCAGCCTCAATGGCAGCTGCAGCAAGGCTGTTTGACTGTGAACCCCCTGATGCAGGTCCATGTGTACTTTTAGCATACGCTACACGCAAAACCTGACCATTTTTCTCCAGTGTAATCCCATTTGTAGCTTCAAGAGCTTTCGTAGCATCTTCCACCTGTCACAACAGGATGTTTAAAATTGTCAGTAACTATACATCAGAAAAAGAAAAACTTGACTCTTTTATCACCAACGCCACTTACTGAATGGAAATGGACGAAGGCAAAACCTCTAGACACGTGAGTAAACTTATCTCGAACAAGGCGGATATCCTGCAGAGAAATAGCATGAAAATGTGTCGAGAAAAAACGAGAGAAATCTTATCAAGCAATCAGTTTATTCCCAACCTTTATTGGTGCGTGCTTAGCAAATTCGTAGCGAAGCATTTCTTCATCAGCGTTTTCATCCAGGCCACGAACAACTAAAACATGAGTTGGACCTGCAAACAAACAGCATCTAAATAAAGCAGCACAGTACATGTTTTACATAATTCCATAATAGAAGCACAGAACTCGCCTAGTTCAGATCCCCTTCTCCCAAACTGTGGAGTGGAACCTGTCGCATCAGCTGGTAGAGCATCCTCAGTACGAGGCTCATTGCACTATGAAAATACAAAAAAAAAAAATGCAATTAGCCAGAGCATTGCGTACCAGGATGGTCAGGAGATTGAAAGATGGGATGAGATAGAAGCGAGCAGAGGGGAAAAATAGAAGAGTTATGAAAAATAGCAAGTCTACACAACCTGAAAACAGGAGGTCCGGCGGGCAAAATTCATACATCCACATATAGTACAAATCCAGTCACATGGTGCAGCAGCAGTCCTGTGCCCATATGTAGGTCTTGTAAAATTTTCTTGTCCAAGAGAAGGCCCACCCATCCCACCAGTTGGTTTACTACTGCAGTCAAGATGGTGTTATAATTAATTGCTGTGGAAGCAATATCTATAAATACATGGCCACAGAAGGTTAGGTACAAAAAAAAAGGATACGAAACTAAAGCTGCTCAAAGGACTCAATTCTCTCCTACATCGTTCAAGGGAAAAAAAAAAGAGGACTCATTCAAGCATAGGAAATTGTTTAATTCAATTTCATAAACCCCACCCATGAGAACTTTAACTAATATAGTTATAAGTATGGTTACAAAGGATACAAGAAAAAGACAGCAGTTCCACAAGCACAACTGTTTAAGAGACAGGTGTAGCAAAAAAATATTGTAGTCATGCTTAACATCTCATTTATTCACCATACATTATAAAAAATAGTATATGTAGGATGGAGGGACTTGCAATGTTTCAAAATAAAAAAGCACACATACCTGTACTCAAAGAACACATTCCTACCATCGATTTCAAGGCCATTCTCTGCCGTACCTTCCATCATTCTACGAGCAGCTTCCTGTGGAGAGGATATAGCTTTGTTAACAGTACATGAAAGTCTGAATGAGTAATGTAATAACACTTGTTCGGTTAGTACCACAGTATGGAAGTCAATAAAAGCGAATCCCCGAGACATGCCAGAATTCCGTTCCTTGATCACACGCACACTGCGTAGAGGGCCCCACTGAGCCTATAAGAGACCAGACCCAAATGATTAAAACGAACCAGACAATACACTTTCAACCAGTGTAACAATTTATGAAGAGGAACTTGTACAAGAATCTGATATAGGTCATCATCATTAGTCTTGAGGGACAATCCCTTGACAACAACAGTGGCAGATGGAGCCTGCAAGCGTGAACGCAAAAATTATGGCTTTGTAAATTCAAAACACATACAGTATGTAACTATGTCTGTTATATGGCCATACCACTGAATCACCACGCCTCCTTTCATCCCAGTCATATTCCCTTCTTCTGTCAAAGCGGTTATCATCATAAAAGCCATCTCTTTGGTTCCGACCACGACTTCTCGCACGAGGAGATCTTGATCTAGACCGTGATCTTGATCGGTCATCACGGCCACGTGACCTAGAACGGCTATGGCGCATATATGGACTTTCATCCCTTTCACGGCTTAAACCTCTTCTTTCATGTTCACCCTCGCATGAATCGCGCCTTCTCCAGCTACTATCTCTCCTGCTTCTCTCGTAGTCCGAATCATAGCTGTGACGCCCGTATTCGTGATTTCTCTCATAGCTGTCCTCTCTGCTTTGGTGAGAGCTGCGGTAGCGGTCTTCAAACTCACCATGAAACTCCGCACGTTCTCTGCTTCCAATCCTTTTGCTCCTATCAACACCAAAATCACGGTGACTGCCAGATTCATAGTAGTTGTCAGCAGCATGATAGTTATCACGGAGTTTATCAACTCCTCTGTAAGAATCAAACTCATGATGCTTTCCATCATTGCGATAATCGGTGTCATGCCTTCTGTGATCTCTGGCAGTTGCATATTCCTCGTCATGTTTCCTCCGAGGCTGAGACCACATGGCACCAACAGAGGCTGGTGGTGGATACATATTTCTATCATGTACATCCTGATAGTATGCACCCCTTCCATATGAATCTCTAGAAAAGCCTTCATCCACAGGCCTCCTACCATTATAGGACCCATCAGCCCTGCAAATTAAGTTAATAGGGAAAGATACGGTGATATGGAAAAGCACTACAAATATAAAATGCATGTCATAAATCACAAGGAAGAAAAAAATAATGTTGAGGAGTTAATCCAGTACTACACATCCAAGCTCACTAGAGAAATTAGATACAGAGTCATGACTACACATTTTACAGGAATAAAGGACATGAATACCACAGCTAACACAAATTTAGGATGACTTGGCTTACCTATAATCTGGCTCTTTGATTACACCATAACCATCCGGTGCCTGTAGATTCAACAGAATAAGTTGAGTCAGCAACAAATCCTACAGAACAGGCAGGTAAACCCATTCCATTTAAGCAACGGCCTCTTCTTGAACTCCTTTACATCTAACACTGGTTACACAGAGGCCAACCACATGGCCATAAATCTGCTATTTTCATCATCCTTTGTAGTTAGTAAAGGAAAAGGCTGCAATTACACTGTTGTTCTCCCATCCATGATGTGGAGCATAGCGCCCATGATCCATTTCCAAAATTCAGCACTTGTGTTATCCTGCAAGGGTCTAGGTGACCTTTTAAACTTTTTTGGGAGCAGACTTTTCAGTATCCTGTAAAGAAATGCATGACATAACAGAGTTAAGCACATAACCAAAAGAAACCCACCAATAATAATCTCAAGTTTGAGCTGTTAAGTCCGTGCAAAAACATGCACCGAGCTAAATTACCCAAAATCATTAAAAGCAACTGTTAATTTTTCAAATTATGACTTCTGGCACGAAATTATTAGCTTTGATATACTTAGGCACTTCTGGACTGAAATATTTTCATTGGAAATAAAAGAAATAGTAAAAAAATTCCCATGAAATTACTAAATTCAGATCGGGCTACGCATCATTATAAAATGCTAGCAGTTTATCACTCCAGAGCACAGAACCAGAAGTATACCATCATCACTAAAACAAGAGCAATCTTACTGGTAATGGAACTTTATCAGACTATTAGCTGATACAGTAGTAATACAATTCATACGACTATTCAGACATAAAACATAAAAATATGAAAGCATATGGCTGGCTCCAACATGAAGGTTATAACTAATATGCCTTTGGGATTCAGCCAAGTGCTAGCAATACACGGATTGCTAAATAATATATCTCAAGAAAAGTTAATCTGTCAAAGAGAATAAAATACAGCCATTTTCTTGACATTAAACATATCTTGAAATTTCAATTTCAAGTTGGGCATGGGCGAAAAGATAAGCATATGCAAATAGAATAAATGCCCATTCTATTTCACAGGTGGTCTTAACAACTTAGATCAATTCACATCTGCAAAGCCAGCATGTTACACCATGAAACGTAGCAATTAGCATGGTCCTTGTCGTCCAATAATGTAATCCACAGAAATAGCACCTACACTGATAATCTAAACCTGTGGCAGAACTGATGCGCAAAAGCAACACCGCAAGCGCAGCATGAAACCCTAGCAAGAGGAACAAAGCAAAATTACCAGGGGCAGACTCCGCAAAAGATAAAATGCGCTCGCAGCTCGGGGTCGCAAGCCCCTAAGGCGCGATTGATCGATCGACCTCCCGCGCAACGACCTAATCGAACCGAATCAGAACCGCGGTATGGACTAGATATACTGCTACGCCACGCAGCAGAGAAACTGCTATTCGAATTTGATTCCTCGCAGCTGGTGAGAGGTCGTCCTGACCTAAACCGATTCGAGAAAATTCCAACGGAGCAAGCTAGGGTCGTTCCTTACCGATGAGAGGAGTCGATTCAAATCCGGGATGGATCTCCACTTCGCGCCAATCGAATACCGGTACGGGGGAGGGGCGATGAGGGGGGAAGAGGATGGTGGCGGCGGCGGCGGCGCGGGGGGAGTTGCTAGGGGGTGGCTGGCGAGCTTCGGTGGGAAGAGCGGGGAGGCGGTTTGGCGGCGGCGGCGAGGGCGCTGACGAGGTAGAGGGCGGTGATTGGGGCAGGGGTTTTTTCCCCTTCTGCGTCGCGTACTCGCGTGTGTTGGGACTTGGAGGACGGTGTGCTTACGATTTACGAACATGAGTTGGCTGGCGTTGAGCCTTCGTGGGCCCGGAATACTTGGGGCCCAAGCTCGAATTTTTCGTTTTCTTTTTCTTTTTCTTTTTCTTTTTCGTTTTCTTTTGAAGGACGAATTTTTCTTTTTCGGCATTTCATGAAGTAGTATGTGAGTTGAGCATTAAGTTTACTAGTTTGGTGGGTCTTCAAACAATCTCATTAATTTATGATAAACCACTACATCCGTTCTAAATCTAGATAATTTTAGATTTATCTTAAGTCAAACTATTTCAGGTTTATGAAGACAAAAATATATTCATATCTACAACACAAAATGAGCACAAAATTGTACTAGTTTTGGTGCTGTAGATCTCGATGTGTTTTCATATAAATTTTGCCGGATCTAAGATAGTTTGGCTGAGAAACAAATCTAAAAATAACTATTGAGACAAAGGAATACCGTTTGTTTTATTTTTCAAGTTTCAATAACTTATCTACTGATCTCTCTCTCTCCCCCTTTCCCTCTCCCTCTCACTCTCTAGGACTCTGGAGCTCAGATGTAAAGCCCACGCCAAACGGCCCAAACACATCTTTGCTAAGGCCCAGTTTTTTCTCCGTTCACCTCAGAGTTGGCCATTTAAGCCCACGGTGAAAATAATATACTGCAGTGACAAATTTATCTCTTTTCCTCCCTGGAAAGGCACCAAACCATGTCAAGGTCAATCTCGGTGCGAGTTTTATAAGAATTTTATAGACATTAAATATCGATAAATTTATTGACATGCCAAGATCATTTATAAGAAGAGAGAAAGGGGAATTTTACGAGATGAGGGGGGAGTTTCATCCCCATGATATTCTTCCAGTTCAATTATCATATTCTCATCATTGATAACTATACAATGATACTGACCTAAGCCGTATCCTTTTGGAAACAAGTAGTTGGAGCACGTGCCCTAATTTTAATTAGTGTCCAACCAATTAAGCTCATAGCTACGCAGCCGTCACTGTTAGTCCGACAGAGACAAATAAACGGGGTAGTGCCCCCTTCATCAGGAAAATTTCTATATATTAGCATAGCTGTACACGGTAAATTAGCTAAGTTAGCACTAATTGGCTCCTCCTTGCATAGTTCATGTTCCGCCACTGGGTTCCCTCAATCTCTCGCCGGCGGGCTCTGTCACGTACGGCCGTTCGACGTCTGCATGCGTGCTGTGGTATATATATAGATGCAGCCAGTCTCCGCTTGTTTGGTCGCCGGCCAAACTTGCAATGTTTATTCATCGCGCGCGTGGGTGCGAGACGCGCTGCTGCTAAGACCAAGCAATAGGCGCCGTCGGTCGTTAAGCCGCCGGGCTAGGGGTTGCTAGGTTGAGGTTGAGGTCCGGGTCACCGGGTTTCTGAGGTATAGAGGGTCATCGGGGTTGCCGACCCGGTGGAGGGGCCCCGGTTGAGACGGTGGGGGATGGCAGCCGGGCGGGGATCGCGGCAGGGGAGGTGGGAGCATGATAATTAGTTATGGAGGCAATGGAGGGCGGCGGCGGAGCTGGCGAAGGCTTTCTTCGATATATTCGTGTTTTTTTCTTGCGTTATGACTATTGGTGCATGCGGCACGGACCGTATCGTCTCAACTGCTAGGTGCACGTACTATATTACTGAGATGTGTTTTGTAGTGGATTTGATGTTACAGTTGTTGGCGTATCCTTTTTATGAATTTGATCAAAATTAGAAAAGATCAGCTTAGGACAAAATTTGAACGTTTTGTATTTTGGAATGAAATAATGGAGTATATTTTATAACACCCGATATATGTGGTTGTTTAACATACTATACACTGCCTCCATTCAGCAAGACGTGTACATAGATTCCAAATCTTTGGTACATTAGATCGTGGATTTTTTAAAAGCAGGAAGCTTTGGATAAGGTAAAGTTAGATGCTAAACTTTAGCATATATTAGCACTCACACCTCATGCTGAAATTTGAGTCTTGATTAAAATTTAATCCATCCTATTAGCACTTGTATTTGGAGAAGCTAGTGTTAAACTTTAGCGTCCAGCGAGAGTCACCAGCACGCCATTATTCCACGCCGAGCTGGCCCCACAATGCGTTTCCCTTGCGCCGAGCGGGCTCTCGGGAGATAGGTGTGCATGGACAGGAGAGAGACGTGCGGCGGCTGCCGTAGGCGGAGGAGGCGCTAGGCCATGGCTGCGGCGCCGCAGACGGAGGAGGCGCGGCAGAGCCGTCGGCGCCAGAGAGGTGGGAGCGTAGGCTACCTGCGAGGCGAAGGCACGGTCGCCGTTGGAGCGAGCTGCCGTGAGCAGCGCGAGTCCGTAGCGCTGTCGAGGCGAACTGCTTGCAGCCGCCGGGGCACGCGGAGGACGGGCGCGCACGGCCGTTGCGGCCGTCCACTGCTGCATGGAGCCTTGTGGCCTCCGCCCGCCGGTCGCTGCTGAAGCACCGAGCAGGCACGGCTACAAAGCACCGAGAGGTGTGAGGGGTGTGACCGCCGATGAGATTTCGAGAAAGAAGATTTTGATTAAAAAAATCTATCGCGTGGGGTCCACAAGATGTTAAACCGTTAGAGTAAATGTTATAGATAACCTATTATGTGAATTGTCTATGGTAGATCGTTTCCTCCCCACGCGCACGTCTAGTCTAGTCTAGTTCGTCGGAAAGATTCGTCCGCCACGCGTGGCGATCGAGCAGCAACCAAACGCCGCCGCAACGGTCGTCGACCGCGCGCCATTTCCGACAAAAGGGGGCCGGTCAAATCTCACTCGTCGTACATGCCGTGTGGTACACTGGTACGGAGAGCGAGATCAGGAAAGCATACTGACGCTGGGAACCAGATGCTCCAAAAAAGGGTTGCAAACGATTCCCGAGGAGGTTTAACTAATGACCCTTCTCATGCATGGTGTATTGTGCAGGACAACAAATGGTCCAGCTAGCAACGCTTTGAAAAGATAGGAATAATGAGGGCCTAGCTATTGTGCGTAATATGCAGCTCGTGCGTACGTATCTTGAAAAGATAAGACAACAAGCGCACGTATAATTCTCTTCTGAATCTAAGTCGTGGGCAATCACAAGTCCTTAGTTACATTCGTGCACGGAGGAAGCATGTAGTCGAAGCAAGCAAGACACATCCTCGCTTTCAACTTAGCATGCTTTTGAGATGACCTTATTTAATTACTAAGCACGCATGCCCTGGCCGCGCATCAAAGCGAAACTGTCATCTACGTACGTGCCGTGCATGCATGGGTGGTACACCGGCCCGGCAGCAACTAGCACACAGCACGCGCGGGGGACGGGCAGCAATGAATGCGCCGCGACGGTGATCCGCGCCAGCTCGACGTCCACCACGCGCGCACGTACGTGAACAGTGCGCGGATGCGCGTACGGATAGCTAGCCCGGCCCCCGGGTAGCTGTACGGTACGCCGGATCGAAGAAGATCGCTAGCTGCGGTGCGGGGTCCTCCCGATCCCGTGTGCCGGGGGCGGCGGCCACTGGGTCGTCGCGCCGTGCACCGGGCATGTTCTCGCTTGTGGTCACGATGTGTGTCTCTTCCATGCCTGTTCTCGCTAGCTAGCAGTACTATCAGACGACGGAGAACGAAGGCGACGGGTCGTTGCTGCACTTCAAGGCCACCTAGCTGCTGCCGGTTCCGAGCAGGCAGCAGCTTGCATTCGCCGATCGATCGAGATGCCTGGCCGGAAAGAGAGATGAGCAAGGATCCAGGATCCCTCTCCAACCTGCTGTCTGCATCCACATGCATTGACCATTTTGCCACCAACGGGCCATGCATGCAGTCCAGTCCACGTGGGACCCGCCAGCGTCACTCTCTCCGATCCCAACCCCATGCCAGCTGGGCGCTGCGCCTCCTGCCTCGCCTGTCACGGTCGCGCGCGGCGCGTCCCGCTCGGCTCGGCCGCCGCTTCCCCGGCCGTACGCGCCGGACCACGGACGCGGCACGGCCGGTCGCTGGCTCGCTCGCGCACGGCACCGGAACCCACCGGAACGGGGGGACCCGTCGCCGTCCCGCCGGTCGGTCGGGCTCCGCCGCTGCCGCTCCGGCTGGGCCACGCACCGCCCGAAGGAGCAGCCGCGCGCAAGCTGGTGGCGTGGCGGGGGACCACTAGACCAGGCCACTGACAGTGAGCGACCGGTGGTGGGTGGCTCGTTAAAAGGGCCGGCCGGCCGGCTTAGGTCGGGGCGACAAGTTGGGCCCGGCCCACCGTCTTCCTGTCGCCCGTGTACCCGCCGGGTACAGCCGGTACCACCACCTTGTACGACCTCCCCTCCCTCTCCTCTCCTCGGCTTCTTTTATAAAGGGCGCCGCGGGGAGCTCCACCGCACCGGTCCGTCGCCACCGCTCGCTCTCGCCCCAGTCCAAGCCGCGGCCACACGCCTCGGTCCTCGAGCTCCTCGCTCTGACCTCCCTCCCTCGGCATCCGCTCCACGAAACCGGCTCTTCCTTCCAGCTCCGGCTCCACCGGCCATGAAGCGGCTCCTGAGGCGGCTCTCCCGCACCGTCGCGGCGGCCGAGGACGGCGGTCCCCCCGCGGCGCCCCGGCAGGTCCGGACGAAGAAGGGCAAGGGGGTGCCGGAGGGCCACGTCCCCGTGTGCGTCGGCGAGGAGGGCGGGCCCGTGGAGCGCTTCGCCGTGCGCGCCGAGCTGCTGGGCGAGCCGGCCTTCGCGGCGCTCCTCCGCCGCGCCGCGCAGGAGTACGGCTACGCCCACCCCGGCGCGCTCCGCATCCCCTGCCCCGCCGCCGAGTTCCGCCGCCTCCTGCTCCGCCTCTCCGACGGCGACCCCGCCGCCACCAGCTGCTAGGCGACGCGAGGAGCGCCGCCCCTACCCTGCCCCCGCCGCCGCGATATCGCGGCCTCGCCATCTCCGTTTTTACCGGTTTGCCCCTGGGTAGAATGTACGGAGGCCCCGGCCGAGCGGAGGGCAAGACGGGGATTTGGCTGCTGGGATTTTTTTTACCACTAGCTAGTGCTAGTTCTAGTGGCACTGTAGCAGTAGCTGCTTGATGGTAGAACTACGGGTGTCCTTTTTTTTACCCCTTCTAGTTCTAGGACCTGCAGTGTGTGTGTGTGTCTAGTGTGCTAGGGATTCCTGGGAATTCACTATTAACCATACATGTATCCTCGATTGAGGCTTGTCTCATGCCACATTATGGAGGTAGTAGATTCTTTGCGCTACGTTGTAAAAATCTCTCTCCGTTTCGACTTCGATGAGATCTCGTCGAGAGCTACAACTTCCGACCAATTTGAATCTTGAAATGCACGACTTTCGCATAAACTTCACGACGAACCATCGACATTCATGTCAATTTGATCATCCTTGGGCTGCAACTCTTCCCCTCTCTCTCTCCTTCCTCTCTCTCTCTCTCTCACCGTCGTTTATGCCTGGGTTAAAGCTGTTATGCCAAGAAGGTGTTGGTGGTCCGGGCAAAGATAGCAAATCTGAGCGAAATTTCTAAAGAAAGCCGGGCACTGTTGCCTTGCCGCTTCGGTCCACACAGGCGTCCCGGGCAACAGTACAAACGGCAATTTCATTGCGTCAAGACAACCGCGTCTCAGCCAGTCGTACACATCTAGTAGTTCCGCGAGATATTTGACAGGCTCGAAGCATCCATGGAGCTTGAAAATTCAGGAGCAAACATGTGGCAGCATCCAGAAATTCTGAATTGTACTATGAAGAAACTGAGAAAAGAAAGAGAGAGTGAAACTGCCACGAATTGTTTTTCAAGACTTGCGTGTGTAAATGACAAATACTACTTCAAATCATACAGATTGTGCAAGTAAAAATGCACGTTATTCAGTTTAATACACCAACTGAGTTTTTTTTCCTTGAAAAAAACGGCCAACGCTTTCATAAGAATGACATCCTGGAGTGCTGGAGTACAGGTCTGTACGGACGAGATGGGAGCCGAGCAAGCGTCCGGCCGATCCGTAGTCCCTTCTTGGCACGGCATTGAACTGAATGTCAGGCTGTCATGACAGGGATGGTTTTGTTTGGCGCAACTGAAACAGAAAAGGCACAGCCTGATTACCTCAATGATCACTTGTCTTGTTCCCGCATCAAGCCATGGAACGTCAGTGTCGAACAGCCCTGATGGCGAAGGCGTTCAAGCTGACACCTCAAATAACCTCAGATGCACCCACTGTTTTTTTTTCTGAGGTTGGATATGCACCCATTGCTAAGGACCCTAGAAAACCCTAGCATTTCCTAGGAGGCAGTTTGGTTCCTCCGGAAAATCTGAAGGCTATTCCTGCGTTCCAAACAACAAAGGGCTTCCCTGAAATTTTCAGGATCCAGATGTGTTGCACCGCCAAGGGAAACAGTGGAAAACGTGTCGCATTGCATCAAGATTCAAGAGACGGGAATGAGCAAGGCAGCATCCGATGGAGGGGACGGGTTGTTTTGTGCACAAGTAGGCAGGCGAGCAGCCATGTGCAGCAGAGAGATATCCAGCAGTACGGATGGCAACTAACAACCGCTGCACTGCGTAGCATTATTAGATGAATCTGTAACATATGTATCTAGAAGGTTCTTGACTATAGATAGAATACAAATCTTCTGTAATTAGGAAACCTTGTAAGCCACGCCAGGGGCTCTTCTTGTCTATATATAACACGCAGGCGGCACGAGGTCAAGTGCACGCTTCAAGCCCTCTGATTCTCTTACATGGTAACCAGAGCCATAAAAAAATTAGATCCATCTTCCACCATGTCAACCTCCTACGCCGCCGTCATTAATCCCTTGGTCGGCCAAGCTGTCTCCGAGAAGCTGACCAAGAACAACCATGCACTATGGAAGATGCAAGTGCTTGCCATCGTGAGGGGCGCACGCCTGGAAGGATTTCTCACAGGCGCCACAAAGACCCCTGCATCGTCTACCGTGAAGAAGACAACAGATGGCAAAGATGAGGAGGTGCAGAACCCACTCTACGTTGAATGGGTTGCTACGGATCAACAGGTCCTGGGATTCCTGCTCTCTTCTATCACTCCAAATATTTTGTCTCAGTTAACTGCTTGCAAAACTGCTGCTGAAGTATGGAGTGCTGTCGAGGCCATGTTCACCTCGATGTCACGAGCGCGCACCGTCAACACCAGGATCGCGCTCGCCACAATGAAGAAGGGCAATCTCTCCATGGCGGAATACGTTGCCAAGATGCGGTCTCTCGCTGATGAGATCGCGTCTGCTGGCAAGATCATCGACGACGACGAGCTGGTCTCCTACATTCTTGCCGGCCTTGATTACGACTACAATTCCATCGTCTCAGCCCTAGTCGCCAGGACTGAGCCGATCAGTGTGGGAGAGATGTTCTCCCAGCTGCTCTCGTTTGAGCAGCGCATGGATCTTCTCCAGCCTGATAGCCGCTCCTCGGCTAATTCCGCCAACCGGGGGCGCGGTGCATTGAGAGGCGCGCGAGGCAGAGGACGCTCGCGCGGGGTGCTCCATCTCGCGGGCGTGGCCGAAGCAATGGGCAGCGCCAGCAGAATCAAGGCGCACAAAATAATCAGCAGCATGGGCCTGACAACAGACCTAGGTGTCAGGTTTGCAAGATAAAAGGACATACTGCTGATATATGTTGGTACAGATTTGACGAAGACTTTGTACCAGAAGAAAAATATGCAGGTGCAATGTCTACATCCTACGGAGTAGACACCAACTGGTACATGGATTCGGGCGCTACAGATAACATCACCAGCAACTTGGAGAAACTATCGATCCATGACAGGTACAAGGGCCACGATCAGATCCACACGGCAAGTGGGGCAGGTATGAAAATCAGTCATATTGGTCATTCTACTGTTACAACCCCTAGTCGTGATCTTCATCTCAATAATGTTTTATATGTCCCCAAGGCCAACAAAAATCTTGTTTCAGTTCATCGCCTCACATCTGATAATTCTATCTTTATAGAATTTCACCCTGATTCTTTCTTGATTAAGGATCAGGCAACGAAGAAAACTCTGCTTAGGGGACGCTGTGATCGTGGGCTCTATCCTCTCCCTGCTAGGCGCACAATAAAGCAAGCCTATGGATCTACAAAAATTTCTTTTGACAGATGGCATTCTCGTCTAGGTCATCCGGCTGCTCCGCTTGTGGAGAAAGTCATTAGCCAATTTAATCTTCCTGTTTTAGCAGATTCAAATAAACATTCGGTGTGTGATGCATGTCAAAAGGCCAAGAGCCGTCAGTTACCTTTTCCTCATTCCAGCACTATTTCCCAGCATCCTTTAGAAATTATTTATTCTGATGTGTGGGGCCCTGCGCCCAAATCAATTGGTGGACACAAATACTATGTGAGTTTCATTGATGATTATAGTAAGTTCACTTGGATTTACCTCCTTAAATTCAAATCTGAGGTTTTTACCAAATTTCGAGAATTTCAGTCTCTTGTTGAGCGCTTATTTAATCGTAAGATTATAACTATGCAGACCGACTGGGGGGGTGAATATCAAAAACTGCATCCCTTTTTCGCCCAAGTAGGCATCACACACCATATCTCCTGCCCGCATACACATCAGCAGAACGGGGCAGCCGAACGCAAGCATCGCCATATTGTTGAGGTTGGTCTAGCTCTTCTTGCTCATGCCAACATGCCGCTAAAATTTTGGCCTGATGCTTTTCTTTCCGCCACACATTTGATAAATAGAACACCTAGTAAATTACTATCATATGACACGCCCCTCTTTCGACTGTTCAACCAACAGCCAGATTATTCCTCTCTTCGTGTCTTTGGATGCGCCTGTTGGCCCAATCTACGACCCTACAATACCCATAAACTCCAATTCCGCTCCAAGCAATGCACTTTCTTAGGATACAGTCTATTTCATAAAGGATTTAAGTGCCTGGATCCTGATTCTGGAAGGGTTTATATTTCTCGCGACGTAACTTTTGATGAATCTCTATTTCCCTTTCAATTTCTTGGTCCTAATGCTGGTCGTCGGTTTCACGATGAAATTAACCTTCTACCAACCTATTTGTTAAATCCGACTAGTGGGGTTCGTAGCATAAGTGATCATGTGGCTGATTCTTCAATTAATCCTGCTAATAATGATTTCCCAGCGCATCAAGTCATGCAGGAATTGCCGTCATTGCAAACAGAGATGCCTAGTGCTTCTTCTGGCGGAGCTGACCCCCAAGGTGATTCACCTGCGCCTCCAACGACTTCCGCAGGTGTATCTGTCCAGGAGTCTGAGCCCGGCATATCGTCCCATGCCACATCGCTTGGACCAACGGCCACCTCTCCGATGCATGCGGGTGATTCTGTGTCCGGTGCACCTGACACGAGGGCGCTCGATCAGGATCCTCCGGCGGCTGTACTCATGCCGGGACCTTCTACGGCACCTTCGGCTGGGGGCGAGCTATATCAAAGGCCGAAGACCCGTTTACAAAGTGGTATTCGCCAGGAGAAGCGCTACACCGATGGTACGGTTAGATATTCTTTCTTGACATCTACTGGTGAGCCACAAAACTTATCAGAAGCATTAGAGGATAATAATTGGAAACAGGCAATGGATGCTGAATATGATGCGTTAATGAAAAATAAAACATGGCATTTGGTTCCTCCCCGGAAAGGGCGTAATATTATTGACTGCAAGTGGGTATATAAAATCAAATGTAAACAAGATGGCAGCTTAGATAGATACAAGGCTCGGTTGGTTGCAAAAGGTTTTAAGCAACGATATGGTATTGATTATGAAGATACTTTCAGCCCTGTTGTTAAAGCTGCTACTATTCGAGTTGTTCTCTCTATTGCTGTGTCCAGGGGTTGGACTATTAGACAATTGGATGTTCACAATGCTTTCTTGCATGGGCTTCTTGAAGAAGATGTCTATATGAAGCAGCCTCCTGGGTACGAGGACAATTCCAGAAGAAACTATGTCTGCAAGTTAGATAAAGCTCTATATGGATTGAAGCAGGCGCCTAGAGCATGGTTCTCAAGGTTAAGTAAGAAACTTTATGCCCTTGGTTTTAAAGGATCCAAAGCCGATACTTCTTTATTCTATTACAGCAAGCGTGACATCATTATGTTCATGTTAATTTATGTTGATGACATAATTGTGGTTAGTTCGAAACAAGAGGCAGTGGCCGCATTACTTCAGGATCTCCATAATGATTTTCCATTAAAAGATTTAGGTGACTTACATTACTTCCTCGGTATCGAAGTTGCCAAAACTAAGCATGGAATTATTCTGACACAAGAAAAATATGTAAATGATCTGTTGAAGAGAGCAAATATGGCAGATTGCAAGCCAGTAAGCACACCTCTATCCACTAGTGAGAAACTCTCAATTTATGAAGGAGATCCGCTCGGTCCTATAGATGCATCAAGATACAGGAGTATTGTAGGAGCCTTGCAGTATCTTACACTGACAAGACCTGACATTGCTTTCTCAGTAAATAAGGTTTGTCAATTTCTTCATGCACCAACAACAGTACATTGGGCGGCTGTTAAAAGAATACTGAGATATCTCAAGTCATGTGCAAAGCTTGGTCTAAAGATAAACAAGTCATTTTCTTTCTTGGTAAGTGCATATTCAGATGCTGATTGGGCAGGCTGTCCCGATGACAGAAGATCAACAGGTGGCTTTGCAGTATTTCTAGGAAATAATCTTGTATCATGGCATGCAAAGAAACAGGCTACAGTATCAAGGTCGAGTACTGAATCTGAGTACAAGGCATTGGCCAATGCAACTGCTGAGATTATTTGGATTCAGACTTTATTGAAAGAATTAAAGGTATCCAGTCCGCCTGTTGCACGGTTGTGGTGTGATAACATGGGGGCCAAATATCTTGCATCAAATCCTGTGTTCCATGCTAGAACTAAACACATTGAAGTTGATTTTCACTTTGTCAGAGAACGGGTAAACAGTAAATTACTTCAAATTGATTTTGTTCCTTCTGAAGATCAAGTGGCAGATGGTTTCACCAAAGCTTTAAGTGTACGAAAGTTGGAGAATTTCAAGTACCATCTCAACTTAGGAAAGTTGTGATTGAGGGGGAGTATTAGATGAATCTGTAACATATGTATCTAGAAGGTTCTTGACTATAGATAGAATACAAATCTTCTGTAATTAGGAAACCTTGTAAGCCACGCCAGGGGCTCTTCTTGTCTATATATAACACGCAGGCGGCACGAAGTCAAGTGCACGCTTCAAGCCCTCTGATTCTCTTACAAGCATAACTGGCCTAGCTCGGAGGGAAGATTCATGAGCATAGCTTCGGCCTACTTGCACCCAACGCAACAACTGATCTGCTCCGAACCATTGTGCCAGCGCAGATGCGAACCTGCCCCTGAATCTCCTGCCCGGATAAACTAATCGTGCCGCCGTACACCAGCATGCGCACAGCAGGTGAGCAGCTGCACTTAAAAGTAGTTTCTTCCCCCAGGCTTGAACAGATGAGAACTTAACAATTTTTTTTGCATGTTTTAGCACCAACGGAGTAGTGTTTCTACAGCTGGATGTTGAATGACACAATTGCCCCTAAACGCAAGTGCTCTCTGATTGATGTGGAGTGTAGACGACCGAAGGGCTAGTTACAGTCAGGGAGGCTGATTTCTTCTTGCATTGGTCACATGGCTCTCGGCCAGGAAGTTTCTACGTCAATGGCTCCTTGCAACTTGGTGTTGCCCGCCGCGCTAGTGCGCTTGCACAAGAGCGGAAATGGAGGTATGGGCAGGGCCAGAGAGTGATGAGAAGGGAGGAGATTCGAAGGAGATGGGAAACCTTGCCGGCAATGGCGCCCGAGGGAAGAGTAACTGCTGAAGCTGCTGCGTACTAGCACGTAGCTTGGCTGCCTAGGCACAGGTGGTAGGCTCTGGGTAGGTTCAGGTCACGTGCAAGCGCAGCACAGGCCCTCTGTGAAGACATGGTCCGGTGGACGCAGCAGCAGCAGCAGCGGCACGGCCGCACGGCAGAGCCACCCGGTCAAAGCGCCGTAGGCAGCACATGATGGGCTCAGACTCAGAGAGAGGCTTCAGAACGAGTGGGAGCAGCCAGGGGAAACCACATGGCGTGGTGGCGGGAGCAAGCAGCGTGACTTCGCCGGCGCCGGGTCGGCAAATGGGTCGACGCGTCGCAGGACGGGCGGGCACGCCAGCATCTCGTCTTGGGAGCAGCCGGGCAAGCGAATCGGAGAAGCTGCCGCTGCTGGAGATGGAAAGATCTTGAAGCTACAAGCGGAAGCAAGGACCAGGAGTTCAGGAAAGTGCGGCGCGAGACGGGAAGTGCTACCTCCAAACTCCAAAGTCCAAAGGGGGTGTGTGGACAGGCAAAACTTGGCGCTTTGAGCTGGGCGGTCATGCCTGCCGAGTGCAAGGTTTGCTTCGACCCCAGATTATGCTAAAATCTGCCAAGCAAAGTCTCAGAAACCAGAATACACCAAGCAACAGCCGTGCCATTGCAAGTTAAAATTTGCCCTAAGCGCAGCTGAAATTTCACAAGCAAATACCTGAAGAGATAGTAGTAAAAATGTCTAGTCTCATTTCTACTGAATAACCACCAGATTTTGTACAGGTACAATGCCCAGCATTCAAAAAGACGACCACCAGTATCAGAACTTCGCTTGCAGGTTCTCGGAAACCCTGGCAACCACGCGGAAAGGGGCAAAGGAATGTATAAACCTCCCAGCTCTAGATATCCCAGGAAGAAGAATTTACGGAAAGGAGCAAAGGCATGACTGACGAGCATGTACCACTCTTAAGTTTAACCTATCTTCTACCATATACATAATCCAGAGATTTTATTCACTGCGCACCGAGTTGTACTTCTCGGCGAGTGCAGGAGTAGACACAATCTTGTTCATCAGATTCTTGAACCGTATGCTGTAGTCGCTGCCACTGCACAACATAATATAAGTGATTTTTAAAAAAAGAAATGGTAAGATGCGAAAATAGAACGCTTGGAGAATATTCAAGAGAAAACAATAAAAGCTAAGGATAGATATAGGATGACAGGATCGAATCAAGACTTGACCTTATGCGGCTCAAAGAAGATATGGCTCGAAGAGCACTGCGAATCATGTCTTCGTTCCGATCAACCTCCTGCTTCACTGCATCGCCCTTGGGTTTGTGACTAATAGTTTTCTCAATAGGTTCCACTATGGAGTCCAAAACTGAAATGGCAGAGCAACAATATCAGAAGAGCAGCTGCAACATGCGAAACACCACTTAAAGGTTCTAATTACAACAGACCTGCAAGAACAGCAGAAGGGCACTTGTCTGCTAGCTTTGAGAGAATCAAATGGCAAGGCATTTTTACATCATAATGATCTGCAGTAAGCATTAGAATGAGTATCACTAAAAGAATTGCTATTGACAGCTCATGTTGAGAAAAACAGAGCCAAAGAAATTCCGTGAATAAATTCCAATATTTGTTGATGATTGCACCATAACATGCTTAACGTGCAGGTTAAATGTTTAAACTGAAAGTAAGCACAAAACATTACAGTGCTGCAATATAAGTATACCAGACAGCCTAAGAGTGCAAGAATAATATCTAAGGGTGGAATATTCCAGGCAACAAGTGATACAGAAAAATTCAGGAAAGGTCACCAAGGAATGGCAAATAAGTACTTAGGCTTGAATGGACAAGCTACCCAGGTGGGTAGCACTTCACCATGACAGGTGCTAGGCCACCATGAAAGTATTGGATTTGTTGTTGGATTCAAGTTTTGAAATAACTAGATACTAGGCCAGTTATGTTTATCTCCCATACAAACGAAACAAGTAAATCCAATAACACTCAAGTTGTTCCTTCTATCATACTGGTAAAAGTAACAAAAGACAAACACTCCTATCTTGTGGTATACACAAAACCTGAAAAACAGATAATCGTATCACACCTGACAAGGCATGTCAACTAATTCCAGAACTACACCAATAGGTTGACTTGGATTCAAAATGCAGTTGTAGCTAAAGTGATAAAACTGTACTTACCACCTAAGCCAGATAGGAGGAAAGGTACAATGAAGGATGACGGATTCACTTGATCAAGACAACTGTCCAGCAACGTGTCCACACATTCAAAGGCAGCTTTCCTAAGTTCAAGACCATCATCTACAACATGCTTGAAAGGCCCAAGATCAACCGTCCTGACCAATTCTTCCTGCAAAGAAAGGGCATTGTTACTTTCAGGATGGATGAGATACAGGTTAACATCTTGAAGTGGAATGCATATTATGATGCAACTTCCTCTGTTAAGAAGAGCTCAAACAATATAATATAACTATCAAGTAAGAAAAATACCTTTATAACAGTTTGGTCATACAAAAGAGGTAATAATTCTGGAAGAAGACCTTTAATCAAATTTGGCTTGTTGTGGGCAGCTGTGCTCAAAGCCAGAACCGCTGCTCGCCTCACATGCTGTGAAATGGAAACAGAAGATGCAAAATGAAACAATGAGTTCACCATCTTGCCACCATCACTGTATAATGGTTAACGATTATGTAAAGAAGTATCATTACCCTATCGCTGTCTTTAATCAACATCAGGAAAGTAGATATCTCAGAGTACATGATTTCATCTATTTTTTCAGGCCGTTCAACAATTGAATATTTGATAGCAATGGCAACCGTAGCTCTTGTGTTTGCTGCTGGGCTAGACGTGCGCACCTAAGCACCAAAAAAAAGAGAGAGATCCCATTAGGCTATCCAAGCAAACTAACTTCATAATGGATAATAGCTTTGCTATCCATGTCACACCTTCAACGCAGGGATTAATTTTTTTGGTTCGATCAGTGCAATCTTTCCTAAACACTCTGCAACAACATTCCGAACTCCCTCCTCTTCACTTTCACAGTGATTAAAGAGCAATGCCAATATCTTCTCAATGTTTGAATCCTGGAGCTCGCTCTGGCCATTATGATCAACAGTTTGCCGCACGATTACCTGACAGGTTTTAAATATGAGCATACACGTTATGCAGCAGTTAGTTGGGTCTTAGAATCCAAATTCCAATAGCAACCAACCTCTTTAAGCGAATGAAGCAACAGATATTGCTTCTTCTGTTGATTGTCAATCTGATCCAAAATAAATGGCAAATACTTGGAGAGGTTGCCAACAGCAATGTTTCCAAGTGCATAGGATGCTGCAGATTTAATCTCCTCAAAAGGTGATTGAAATGATTCAATGACAATGTTCTCAATATGAACATGATTGCTGAGGTCCTTCCTCCTTCCAATTTCTCCCAAACATAGTAAGGCCATATGCTGTTTAGCCTGAGATGAAGATCAAGCAAAATTAGCAGATGAGAAACATTATTACTTACATTCACAAAACCATGCAATCAACATATGCAAATAATAATTTAATGATGCCCATCAAGGCTAAGAAATCTAATGTCTATAATTCAGTAATGTTCATAACGGTTAATGCACTACTACCAAAGTTTTTTTTTATGAATTTCCCTACTACCAAATAAAGGTGTAAGAATGACCGACAGCAGATAATCAGCAAGAACTTGCTGATATTTTATGTTACTAAGATTGTTTTAGACCTTAAAGAAACAAAGATACGTCACGGCGGCAACTTAGCACCAGCAATTTCCGAAACCAAACAATATCTGAAACAAATAGAGCATCTGTATCACAATTGACAAATGGCATCGTGCTGTCCACCTAGTTACACCTATGGATACAACTAACATTACACCAAAATGGATGAAAACGAGTAAATCTGCTGAACAAGGAATATATCCCCTTTATTAGGAGCAAGAAAAACTTACAGAGTTAGAAGCGCTGTCATCTTTTAAAATGCCTTTAAGCATTTCAATTGTAGCCGCACACTTCTGGTCACCAGCTGCTAAGCAGAGAACAGCAACACACTTAGCAATGGAAGACAGTGCTTGCTTGGCAAGACCACCTGACTGTGACGGTTTAGCAGCAGAAATAAGAGAATCCAACAAAACATCAAAGCTAGTATTTGCAGATTGGACTAGCGAAGCAAAAAATCTCTGAAGAGCCTGTAAAAAACATCATATGTAAGTAGCCACCTAAAAGGAAATCAAATGTTCAAGTCTGCTGGTGGTGGTGGTGGTGCTTGTGGGGTTGGGGTGGGTTACCTGCAGTGCTTGCCCTTGCAAAAGGGCACTCCTGATCAAAATAAGTGCCTGAGGCAAAACCTTGTTTCTCACAGCTAAACCAACATTTTGAATGGATTTTCTGTCAACCATTATTGTGCAACAAAGTTCTAATGCAAGAGCAGTCATATGCAAATCCATGTCACTGCCACAATTAAAAGAAATCAATGTCAGTTGTCATGGCAGGGCATACGCAGCTTGAAGAAAGCTAGAAAGCAAACCTTATGAGGGTAGAAAGTTCAGCAATTATTGTCTCATATGAAGAAGAGCCAATTTGACCACCATATGTGACAACCAAAGAATTTAGTGTTCCCAGTGTTGCCTGCCTAAGAGCTCTGTTGGCCTGTCATAAGGAAGAAATAACTAAGGTGTAGTCTTGCAGTTTATTACCAAAGCTAATGTTATTGAGAGGGAAAAATAAATCAAAACAAGGTCAGTAAATGTTCATAAAAGTAAATTGTCACCTTACGAAGGAAAGCTGTGAGCTCGGAAACAACATGATCCAGGACACACGAGAGATCAATACGAAGAGGTGAATTTGCAATAACTGAAAATGCCTGTAAAGATACAAACAATGGGTGAGTTTGCAATAACTGGAAAATGCCTGTAATGTTACAAACAGTGAAGTACCACAACAAAACACCTAAGGGAAACAATATCAAATCATATCATTTAAATGGTTCACAAAAAAGGTAACAGGTAAAGAATAGTCAGTAAATTCCCACACGTAGGCATCAAGCAGTGGATGACATAAGGTACAAATTATAAATAGTGTTACCCAGATCCAAACGAAAAGAAGTAAATTAACTTTACTCCAGCAATAATTTACTAAAGAAACATAGCCACTGTGGAACAATTTCTCTTCCATGCAGATGTCAAGACTCAAGGACAGATCAGAACATTTGCATCTATTCTTGCATGATTGACCAGGATACATTGATACACTATGGACGTATAACTGACTAATTTTTCTCTATTATACAATTCTCAAAATAGTTTTTCAGCATATGAGCTTTAGCATTATATAAATACCATAAACTAGCATTCCACGATGTTAAATCTCAATTTAAGTTTGGATGCTATACAAGCAGTCAATAACTTACCTTGACAGCTGTAAGTCTTGTAATTTCGTTACCCATCCTATCAACAAGTATGGGAAGGCATGCTGGTAATTCTCTTTGAAGACCATCACCAAAAGTGGAGACCACCAGACTCATGCATGATATGGCGCACTCTTTAACCTCCTGGGGGAACATAAAATTTGCATAAGTGGATGATGGTGCACCACAAACACACTAGAGACGGAGAAAGATGGGGAATTCTGCCAAACCTGATCCTGATCTTGATTAGCCAAGCGTCCCAGTATAGCGTTATAGATTGGACCAATGTATGGCCTGAAATCCACAGCGCTTGCCTGCATCACAAAACAACAAAGATAACATTAAAAAAATAACAGGGCACTTCATGTCTGCATAGCAAGGAATACAAGATTGACCTCGAGATTTGGACGAAGGACACGAACTAGTTCTCCGCACACCCGCAAAGCCTCAGCAGTGACTTTATAATATCTATCTCCAATAGCTGATAATATAGGGGCAGAAAGTGCCTGAAAATTTGATTTGCAATCAGCAACCACTCCGACTGTCTTTGTATTATTGTATAATAATAGAAGCAACTGTACCTTGATGTATGGATGAAACACAGATGCAGAATGTGAAGCCATAACAAGCCTTGTAAATACAAGGGCTTCAATCTTCAGGTTGGAGGTAGAAGATTTATCCTGTCAAATTAATGATAAGTTAGCATGTGTTTTCACAACAACTTTCTAAGGGAATGAAAGACACTAACGTTCAAAGCCTTCTCAATCCCAGGAACAAGTGAGCCAAAATGATCAGCAAGACAATCTGGTAGTACAACAACAAGCTCCTTCAATACTGAAAATGCCCCAACCTGAAAATGTTGGCAATATGATCAGATTTATCATCCCAAAACCATGAGTCACAGGATAGTTGAAGAACAAACCTTTGTCTTGATCGATTTTTCACGTAACTGCCTGTTGATAGACTTGACAACTTTTGGCACCTCTTGTTTCAGCAACCATCGAGGACTGCAAATCATAACAGATTGATGCATGGGGACAGACCATAGAGCATCAGACTAAATGCATACTTTTTAGCAAAGCATAAAAACAAAGGAAACATGTATACACATCTACTAACCAGAATAACAGACAATTCCAAGTACTAATCAGAATGAACAAACAACTTCACAAGATCTTCTAAGTATAGTGGAATAGATGAGAAGCTGACAAAAAATGCTATAAAACAAAAACTGAAAAACAATCTCACCTCGACTCATCGATGTCACCTTGTCCTTTTGTTACATTACCAGTTTGGCGTAACAACTCAATGAAGGTGTTGAAGATGTCCATCTAGAATAAGATGGAAGCTCCATAAGATTTGGCAACTAAGACAACTCAGGTTTTATATACCAATTAGATGCCTTATATTTACCTTTACATTCTCTTCTCTTTCCCTAAACCGTTCAATTAACTTTGGGCAAGCCTGCAGAAAATAAAATACTTGTCAAATTAAACGAAGGCAAACTTGATAGTATTGAGGACAGATTATCGAACTTGTAAATTTGTCAAAAAATTATACTCATAAACATCTCAAAAAAAACATTGTAAAAACAGGGCATATATGAAGATGCTTCACAGAAAACGAAATTTGTCAATTCATCACATGTAGGTTTAATTTTTGATATCAACAAACCTCCAGATACATCTTCGATAACATTTCAGGACGAGATACTATAATTGCAGATAGACACTTCGCTGATGCCCTACGGACTTTCCAACTCGCATCCTCATCATCTGTGTACTCATTCGCACTCTCACTGTGGTAAACATGTTGAAAAAGCATTAATTACATGAACTTGAGCCAATAGATCTGTAGGGTAGTTCCATAAGCAATGAAGCATACTAGTGACGTACTCATCATCCTCCTCCTCCTGGCCTTCCTCATCGGTATCCTCCTCCATGCTATCAGTGAAATTAGGATCATAGCTCACATATTCCAAAGCAAGATTCAAAATGTCCTCACAGTATGGTGATATATCCCTTGGGCACCTGAGCATAAAGCTCTCAAGAGCCTGTACGGCAGAAAAAAAGATAGAGCAAATTCAAAGGACACTCATATAAAACAAATGTTCAAAAAATAAAAACAGAACCCCACCTGCAAGCTGTATTCACGGAGCTCTTCATCATTTTCGGATGCACTTGTACAATAGCTTATAAGCAAAGGAACAGTTTCAGCAAGATGTGGTCCAAAACGGTATCCTACAGAACGACTGCAAGTCAAAAGCGCATAATGTTAGAAGGCAAGTTGCAGATAAGATTGGCAAATTTAGTAAACTAATTAACATTGCAGATACAACCCACATTCAAAGTTAACAAAATAGGTTCCTCAAAAGCTATCATGAACAAATGAATATAATATATCCCTAAAATTATTAGGGATTCCTTGCCTGCAAAAGTTTCAAGATAAAACATGTACCTTAGAGAACCAATCATTTGGATATTTGTCCGGGTAATATCAGATTTTGCACTTCTATTTTTCAGCAATTGGACAACTTGCAAAGTTGCCTTTGCTAACAAATCATCTGATAAACTTGGAGCAAGTGATGCTGCAAAACAGAATGGATTGTTGATGGTAGTTATATATACCTAGACCTGCAAGATTGTAAAACCTACAGAAAACATTTGCAGGAGATGAAAAGCATACTAAATACAGCAAATTCAGAAGTGTGTTGACTTACCAATACAAGAAACAGACTTTTTTCTGACGCTTGCTTGGTTGGAACCCAACTGGGATAAGAGTGCAGTGAGCATATACTCATGGTCTTTTGTGATCAGGTTGCCAAATCTATGAAGCACATCCCCCAATATATCAAGGCATTCACATTTAATTTCAGCACTTTTTGCCTGCCAACGAATGAAGAATTACATTTATATGCTGTAAATCAAGGAATCATACAACCTTCATTGTAGTGGCAGAAATCTAATTTCTAATATCTAGAAAATCTGGTATTACTGAATTATACAGATAGATTTGAAAACTTCTGTAGTTTAGCTATGATAATCAAACTGAAAAAACTTATAGGCTTCTCAAGTGATAATCACTCATTAACACAGCACACCATAAAATAAATATTATTTCTAAAAAAGCAACTTAAAATAAAGATTTGAAAATTTGAAAAGGCACATCCATTAGGTTGCACTGCTGTTAACACCGCTGGTTAATATTGATATCTGGAAGATAGCTTGCTTCAACATTACACGTCAATACTTATGTTTCTATCAAATTGAACAATCCACATAGTTCATTTCCATTGCAAGACATACAGGACAAATGAATGAACATAACATACAACTCATAATTAGAAAGGTCAGAAATCAAAGCTTTACTAGCACACAGTGAACATATCGAGTAGGTCTGAGAAAACAATGGCCTGAAATGCACAATTTTGGTACGGGGGAAACAAAGTAGAAAGCTTACAGTGTTGACACCCTTGATGAGCTGTGGGGCAATAGAAATCAAAATCTTTTCAGCAAGTGATGGTGTAGTAACTTCTGCAATGATTGTCTTCAGGGCTATACTAGCAGTATCTCGATGCTGCTCCTTTCCATTGATCAATTTATCACAAAGTTTGTTGGTCATCTCCACGACCTTGTCCTCACCAACCTTCTTGACAAGTGGAGCCAAGCTACACAAAGACGAGAATACAAGAGATAACAATCGGAACAGAATGCAAAAAACAACAATTGCGGCGAAAAACTAAAACAATTAAAAGCAAAATTCTATGCATCAGTGCTTACAAAATGCAATTACAAAGGGATGACAAAAGGATACATAATAACAAGCATATGTATGTTCTTTCATCGAAAAAGTCACAATAATACACAGCTGAGAGAAATTCAACACTAAGTAGCAACATCAAAATGACACCAAATTCTAAGATTAAAGAGGATAATCTATAACAGGAAGATCATTAACATGCGTGATTGCACACCAACCACAAACAATATAGACAAATGTGAATTTATTGTTTTATATACAAGATATATCGACCAGACTCAAAAACTAAAAAATACCAAAAGAAAACGAATATTAATGAGATGATATATTGTGGTCAGGGAGGGGAGGGGGTGGAGTAAACAACTGCAGAAAACATACCATTTAACAGCTAAACCAGAAACATCTCCTGAAGCATCTTCCAGTTGTTGAAGAACAGTACTCGTTAACTTTGGCTCAAGGTCTTGATCAGCTTTGAAGCTCTCTTTATTCAATTCGCTAAGCAGATCTGATGTTGCCATATATCTGTAGTCTTTATCCTTCCCTGTCATCTGAAAGAGCATTTAACAAAGTATATTAGAAGTCAAAGGATATCCAATCTAACAAACTTCATGCAAATTAGTTTAATGGTTACCTTCTCCAAGATGTTGGTTATGTTTAAATTTGCCATTTTGGCAAGCCTGTCCAATGGCGCTCTTCAGGCTATTCACCAATGTCCTACTTGAAAACAAATTGGGTAAGCAGACAGGCTAAAAGAACATATCTTCATTGTTGAATGTGCATCTTCTGGTATACATATAGCACTTGGCAGTGTCAGGAGACATTGAGTAATGGTGAAGTTAATTTTAAGACCCTAGAGGCTGTTTGGATGCTGCCCCTTGTCTGCCGTGCCCAAGCATTGGCCGGCCAAAATTTGGTTGATGATTTGACCACCCATGTTTCGGCCAGAGCAGGGCACAAAAATCAACTGAGCCTGGGCATGGGGTTCAGGGTAACCCAACATTTGGCATGGCTGGAAGCGGCGCCCAACCAAACGCCACTCCTAATGAGAACAACCCTTTTTGGTAAAGGAAATCCTAACGAGGATAAGAATTATTTAACTCCACCGTCATGCTCAGACGACAGAGAAAAAGGTTTCATCGAAAATTACCGATGCTATGCACGTTTTAGCCATGGAGTACTGTTATTTGTACTAACAAATATCATTACATTACAATGGCAACTTAAAAAACGACAGTCCCAGTGCTGGCAGCTCCCATGTGAGTGGGGTCTGGGGAAGGAATTATATGGGGCGAGCCTTTACCCTGCAAATGCAGAGAGACCACGTTGAATTCAGGACCTCTTCGCACCAGTGGGATGACTTAACCACTGTGCCAGGCCTGTCCTTCAACTATGCATGAAGTGACATCATATTATTTGTAGAGAGCAACAAAGAAGATATGTATACTATGCATGAAGCAGAAGCGACAAGACATTGACACTTGTCCATTTGTAGTCGGCAACCAACAAAAATTAACAGAGGCACACGTAGTCGTATGCAATCAGCAATCATGGTAATGCCTTGCGCTAACAATGCCCGGCGTTACCACATGGGAGTAGGACGGACTCCTAGTTGCCACACAAATAAGCTATAGGAGTAATAAATACAAACTACAGCGACTGATTAGGCCGCTCTAACTCAGGATGGGCAAATTGAATGTAGAGGGTCTAGGGGTTCTGTTTGAACCGAAACCCCAAAATAATCAGTGGAAAGTGAACTGTAACTACATCTAGGTATTCTATTATGCGTAGCATCAAATGCTGATCTCGCAAACCGGTGAAGAACACCTGATCGAAACACTGGTAGATTGGATTGAACTACACTAGTAGCGCACGGCATCACGCAGCGCTCACATCCACAACTAACTGCACGGAGCAACGCTCAGATTCCACTGAGAAGAACAGATGGGCACCCTCTTTGCACAAGGGCATCCATCAAAGCGGGGAGCTAGGGTTACTCACCGGCAAACGACGAAACCAGTGCACGTCCGAACGGATCTCCGCTCCGCTCAACTCCACTCAATTGGAGCGGAGGTTGAGCGGGCTTTCGGCGGCGCGGGGCGCGGCGTGTGGAGCGAGGATCGGCGCCGGCGGGCGGCGGAGCGGTGGTGGGAAGATGCCGGCGGCGGTGTGTGCTCGGCTACACTGGGGGACTCGGGGAGCCAAGGGTCTGGGCTTAAGAGGAGCCTTGGAAGGTGACGAGCCGTGGGCTAAATGGGCCTGAAGCCTGATGAGTCCTGGTGAGCTGTGTGGGTTTAGGGATGGATGGGTTGGATCAGGCCAGGCCGGATTAAGTACAGGCCCATGCGACAGCTCAGCTCAGCAATTTTGTTGCGTCCAAAAAAAACAATTACTACTCTTGCGTCTCTCTCCGCAGTCCGCCCCTCTCCTCTCCTCTCCTCTGATTCGCGGCGCCGCTTGGGGGAGGCGTCAACCCCCAGCGGCCGTCTCGACCTCGAGGGACTCCCTATCCGGTGGACGACGCAGCGACTTTTTGGTTCCCCGGAGACCTCTAAGCCGAGATAGCCCTCGCAACCGATCGCTGGCGACCTTCGGCGTCTTGGAGCAAATATCTCTGTCCAAACAGCTCAGGTACTCGCCGATTCTTGTTCATCTGGTTCCAAAGATTCTCTATGGGGTCTGTGACGCAAAGATTGCGTATGTGCTAGCCAATTCTAGCTCAAGTTGGTGCATAAGATTGTGCTATATGACTGGCGCCACCGGGGTGTTTGATGGAATGCCTGGCTGCGAGCTCATTCTTGATTTGGCCGCTCGTTATTGAACGAGTCAATGGAAAATCTATTGCCTATGGGAAATGTCTAGATTCCAAATAATTTGATGCTTGCGTGCAAATTGCCAGTGTTTTCTGGACATTATGTTCTTTGTGGAGACGTGACCTTAGTACTACAGTTTTGCTCTTTTCAGTACTGAAGATTGGCCCATCCCCCTCTGCTGATGCTCATGGAGTCGGATAGCCCAGTTTCGAAGAAATCAAGATTGGTCAACTCAGTGGATTGTGCAATGGAGGAAGCACCTTCCAATGCAGTGGGTGCGAACCAGAGTCTGCATTGGACCCAGTGGCAGGTACTGGACTCCATTCTCCCTACTGGCGGTTTCGCACACTCCTACGGTCTTGAAGCTGCTATGCAATCTCGCATGGTGAACAATCAGGAAGATTTGAGGTCATTTGTCATCCAGGTCCTGGAGAACACTGGCAGCCTTCTGCTTCCGTTTGTTTACTGTGCTAGCAAGTCTCCTGATACAGCGGCATGGGTCAAGCTTGATCAGTTGCTGGAAGCTACATTGACAAACGAAGTTGGCAGGAAGGCGTCAACATCTCAAGGCTCAGCGTTGCTGAGAGTGGCTGCATCTGTCTTCATCGAGATTCAAGCACTGCAGGATCTCCGGCGGACATTGCTCAGTTCTAAAAACGTGTCATTTCACCATGCACCTATATTTGGGTTGATATGTGGGCTGGTTGGATTCGATAGCGAGACGGTGCAGCGGGCTTACATGTTTGTGACGATGAGGGATGTGTTCTCTGCTGCAACTAGGCTCAATCTGATCGGGCCGCTGGCTGCTTCGGTGCTGCAGCACCAGGTCGCGGCGGATGCTGAAAGGATGGTGCAGAAATGGAGGGATCGTGATGTCTCTGAGGCATCACAGACTGCCCCTCTGCTTGATGCTTTGCAGGGCTGCCATGCTTACATGTTCTCCAGGCTGTTTTGCTCTTGACAATATGGTGTGCTATCACTTCTCTCTTTCTCTCCCTTTTTACGTGATCAAATGATCTTCAAACATGGGCACCGCTTGGATCGGTTTAATGATATAAATGCGCCACTAATGCTTTGGTACTATTCTGATGAATTCAGTTAACTTGTGCGACAAATGGTGACTAATGCGATGCAACTATGAGGAAATGCTTCAGCTGAGTGATATACAGGGACATGATGAGCAATTCATTTAACGTTTGCCTAATCCTGCTGTGGGCATGTGTATTGTAAATTTGTAATCTTTAAGATGGAGTAGGCTTGCCAAGTCCTTTTTGTACAATTCAAGGTCACAGAAAACAAGATGAATATGTGATACATCCAACCGATGTCTAGATGGCCATATGATGCTTTTTCCTAGCCTTCCTTCAGGTTTCTGTGTGCATTACTCCTACATAACATAGCATATCAGGGACTCGCCAAATCATTTTCTGATAATCTTTAATGCAAGTAGATTATGAATTTGCAAGTCCCTTTTTTTTTTGCCATTCAATGGTCACCGAAAACTGCATCAACACGGTTAAATCGTTAACCCATCCAGATATCATGATGACCTATTCTGTCAAATTTTTCCCTCTGCTTCTTTCCATATTCTCGCGCAGTTTTGCCTTGCATGAAGTAAAGTGTCACTGTCTTTTGGTAAAGATAAATGACGTGAAGTGGATACGAGCATTCATGAACAGATTCTTCACCCCCGATGCTGATTTAAAAGAGGAACATGACCAGGCTAACTTTGCACACATTTATCTCCTGGCCACACCATATGCTCTCTCCCGTTAGCATCTCGCTCTCGCTTTCCCTCTCCCTCTCTCTCGCGTCTCTTTCTCGTCTCATTGCCTTGTTGCTGCGCACCGACCGGAGTCCATGGCGGCCAATGTCAAAGCTGCAGTAGCTCTTTCCCCGCAACGCGCACTGTCCAATAGCTGCCTCCGTGTGTTCTTCAGGTGAAACCACGCTGCTGCTTCTCCCAAGCAGCAAATGAACCAACCGAGCGCCATGGCGCCGGCGGCCACCAACCTCGCAGGGAAGCAGACCAGAAACCGATGAAATATTCATACAAATACACCACCAGAACACTATGGCCTTCTTTACCCAAGCATATGGTGGAGATCACTCTAACACCAATTTCAAAGAGAATGTCATAGCCTTGTAGAAGTGTCACGAGCATTAAATTTGCCGGTGAACTTAATAACTGTGCGATGACACTCCATACTGAGACTGGCCTAAGAAAACGGCGCGACAAACAATATAAACAAGTAAACAACCCACAGCTGTCATCAAAGAAACCAATATAAGAGCATCTCTAGCCGTCTTCCTTTCTCTAATAAACTGATAATATTGGAAAAAAGATATTGTCAGTGCCGCGGGAACGGGGTCTCCCAGCCCTAGACAAATCAAGGATAAATGGGCTAAAATGCCCTCCTGACCCATTAGTGAAAGGACCAACACTAGGCCTAGAGGGGGGTGAATAGGCCTTATTCAAATTTTTCCTGAAAACCTTGGCAGAAAAACGTCAGCGGTCGGATGATCCGGCTCAAGGTCGGATCTTTCGGGTGTCGGATGATCCGGCCTTAGGCCGGATCTTTCAGTCGGGAGAAAATAACCAACAACTAAATTCAAAATATACTTAACTTTTGACGATTCTCTTGGAATACAAAGTTGGTAAAATGTATTGCAAAGCCTATGCAGGAATCCAATATACGAGATCTACACCTATCTAGTAGATCGGGTCGAAACAAGCTCAAGAACGATATGAACAACAATAAGTAAATGGAGACACAAGATTTAATCCGAAGTTCACTCCACAAAGTCTCCGTTGAGATGCGCACAAAGAGCTGGGCTGTCACTAGCCCCAAATCTCTCATAATCAACCACAAAAGAGGATTGAGTTACTTACTATTGATCTCACAAGAGAAGGGTACTACAGACTTCCGGGAGCTCAAACCACAAAGGAATGGGAGCTTACCGGCACCTCTAACCGTCTAGGAGCTGGGCTCCAAGAGTAAGAAACGCAAATCGACGAATCAAAGGATGCTTCAAGTGCTTCTTGAGATGAACAAATGAAAGCCCACGAAGTGCTCTCTTCCCACACCCCAAATCTCACTCCCTCTCAATCCCTAGGTGAATCCTTGCGAGAATTAAGCTCTTGGATGGAGGGGAGAGTTGAAATGAATGATATGGAGGTGTGTTAGGTCGTGGGAAGCAGCTGAAGTGAACGAGGGGGGTGAAAGGGTATAAATACCCCATCCACCTCAAGTGACCGTTATGTGTATTTCTGAGGGTACCGGATCATCCGGTGTTAGTCCGGATCATCCGAGCAAGCAACAGAATAGGTCAAAATACACTACACAACTCCCATGGTCGGATCATCCGGCCTAGGGTCAGATCATCCAATGGGCGACAGAAGGTTTCAGACTTAGAGGCCGGATCATCCGGCCTAGGGCCGGATCATCCGACCCAGGACAGAGGGGAACAGCCAGGTAGACCGGATCATCCGGCCTGGGGCAGAGAAAAATTTGCTGGCAGGCCGGATCATCCGGTCTAGGGTCGGATCATCCGACCCAGATGAATTTAGAAGGTAGATTTTCTCAAGAAAGAATTTCATCTCAAACTGAAGCACTTTGACAACCTGGATCAATCGACAGCATCCACCTTTATAGTACGGTGGTCCTATACTCAAATTCAAAACGAAAATCTGAATTAAATCACCAGTGAACTCCACCACCATACATATTTGAATTGGGGACCTTCTTTTCATCTTCTTCTCAATTCTTTCATTTTATTTCTGCACGCAACTTCATCAAAGCATCATATCCCAAATTGTGATTGTCAAGAAATCACCAAAATCAATTAGGGGCCTAAATGCACTTTCAATTAGCACTAATGGGCCAAATTGAGGCGCCTCCTAGAGGACCTGAGACCGTGGAGGCTAAGAACCTCCCCGGGACGGGGCGGTTTCTTCGTGGAGAAGCGATCACCTGACGGCGCATTTAATGCGCCCGCCCTGCTACAAGCAGGCGAGGCCCGTGGGTGGCGCACTTTCCCCGTAAAACAATATGATTACGGGGAAGGCGTGCTCTCATACGGCGCGGCGACCGGGACAGAGGGAGCCTCCCCTCCCGGATCACATCGCGTCATCTAGCGATGGGCGGTGGGGTGACCCCCGCCACTCACACCTCCCATCGGATAGGCATGGAGAGAAGGAGCGCCTGCGGCCTCAGGCAAAGCACAGGAAAGACCCCGGACGTTGCACAGAGCCCGGGAGGGACCTCGGCTCATCCCGAGGTCCCTCGAGGAGGATCCCGAGTGATGACGGTCCTAGCCCACGGCGCAGGACTCTGCCTGGCGGGCGGGCGCCACTTGCAGGCCGGCGCCCCTCATCAGGCACCGCGTTCACACTTAAGGCGGTAAGCCTTTTCCCAAGGCCCATGGGGAAGACTATAAATAGAATAGACGGGCAATTTGTAAGGGGATCGATTGTGAACTCAGATTCAACTGAATACAACTACCAGCTCCACATAGGATGTAGGGTATTACGCTCAAAGCGGTCCGAACCTGTCTAAACCCCTTTTGTCTCCTGATCGTCACACGGCCACAATCCTACTGCATGTTACACCCCTTGCCAAATCTCTAAACGGGGGTTCCCACGAATCCCTGCTTGCGGTACTCACCCAAAGATATACTCCAGCAGTTTCTCACAACCTCTCATTTCCCTAATAATTATTGGTTGTTCCAATATTTCACCCCAACTTCTCTCAAATAAAGGGAGGCTTTTGACTCTCCCATTATATTTGTTGTATTGAGATGAGGTTATTGGGGATTGTAAAAGCATCTCTGCTAATAATCTATAAAAATGGTATTAAGATATCCCAATACAGATGTTTATTAGGGAACTGCTGGAGATACTTCAAATGCTATTAAATTTGGTAACATAGGGAACTGGAGATGCGGAATCTGGCTGCCGCTTCCTGCATAATAAATACAAGATAGCCATATTGTCGGATTTTATCCGGCTGCCCACCGAGGGGTATTCCCAAGGTGGTAGATTTTGGGTTGGGATGCGCCGAGATCAGGAACTCGAAGGTGCCGACAACACAAGATTTAGACAGGTTCAGGCCGCAATATGCGTAATGCCCTACGTCCTGTATGATAGTTTGTATTGCCTTGATCTTGGTTTTGAGGGGGTCCCTGCCCGCCCTTATATATCCGGGGGGACAGGGTTACATGAATCCTAGCCTGATACTAGCTTAGGAATCGTACTGAAGTACAACTCGACTAGTTTCCTTCTATATCGACTAGTTCTACTCCGCATGCGGGTAGAATACAATTATAAATAAGGTACAGGACACGTCCTATCCCCTAGCCCAATACGGACTCCTTGATGTACACAGCCCCGTGGCCCCAGATCTGACAAGCCCCCGAGTTCTTCGTAGCTGAGTACTGCAGGCTCTTCGAGTACTTCTGAAGCAATCTTCGACTTCTTTCGAAACTCCGTCTTAAAATTTCTCTTCGAGTACTCTTCTGACTGCATCGGAGCTATGAGGTGCTCATGCCCCGAATTCTTTCTTCTGTATGGGGTGCGATGAATAATCGCACTCCATATGGAGTAGCCCCCGAGCCTTAGGTTGAATCAAAGAATCAAGCTGAGGGTCAAACTAGTCTTGAATCTTTTCTTCTTATCCTTCGAGTACTTTCGAAAATGTGCCCTTGGCACGCACAGGAATTGAAAACGAGTCTGCTTGGGGGTAGAACCGTCGCAGGTGTTGAATATTCCATGAATTGGGTACATCCTGACCGTCAGGGTGTTGTAGTCGATAAGATCCTGATCTTGTAATCCTCCTGACGATGAACGGTCCTTCCCATCGTGAGTTAAGCTTGTTCAAACCCGACTCATCCTGAACGCGACGAAGGACGAGGTCAGCTATGCTAAACGACCGTTCCTTAATATTGCGATCATGATATCGCCGGATCCCTTATAGGTAACGGGCTGACTGAACGAGAGCAGAGCAGCGAGCCTCTTCGACAGAATCCAGCTCCAGCTGTCGTGCTTCGTCCGCCTCGCCTTCTTTATACATCTCGACCCTTGGGGATTTCCACATGATGTCCGCTGGAAGAATCGCCTCGGAGCCATAGACAAGAAAGAACGGGGTCTGCCCTGTGGCTTTGGACGGTTGAGTCCTGAGCCCCCAGATGACATGTGGCAACTCGTGAATCCACTTCCCGCCTTTCTTGTTATTGGCGTTGTAGAGTATCTTCTTGAGGCCGTCAATGATCAGGCCGTTTGCTCGCTCGACTTGCCCATTTGACCTTGGGTGTGCCACTGAAACGTAATTGACCTCGATGGATAAATTTTCACAGAATTCCCAGAATTGGTTGGCCGTGAAATTTGAACCTAAATCTATGATGATAGTGTTGGGAAAGCCGAAACGATGCAAGATATCAGAGATGAAGTCGACCACCTTGTCTGGAGTGAGTTTGGTGATCGGTTTGAACTCGATCCACTTGGTGAACTTGTCGATAGCCACCAAAACATGAGTAAAGCCTCCTGACGCCGTTGTGAAGGGCCCAATCATATCTAGGCTCCAGCAAGCGAACGGCCAGGAAGGCGGTATAGTAATGAGGGTGTGGGCCGGGACATGAGTTTGCTTGCCAAAGAACTGGCAGTTCCGACATCTTCGTACTAGATCCTCGGCATCGGACACGGCGGTGGGCCACCAGAAACCAGCTCTGTAAGCTTTGCCGACCAGTGACTTGGACACTGCATGGTTACCGCACACGCCCTCGTGTATTTCCCGCAATATGTCCAGACCTTCTTCTGTTGTGACGCACTTCATGAGTACTCCAGATCGTGCGCCGCGCCGATAAAGTTTGTCTTCGACTAGGACGAAACCCTTGCTCCGTTGCATGAAGCGGGCGGCAGCAGCGCTCTTGGGGTCCATCCCTGCCGGTAATACGAGATCTCGAATAAAGTCGATAAAGGGTCCTCTCCAGTCCTCACCAACCAGCATAACCTCCCATTCTGGCTGTACAGAGCCAGTGCCAGTGGAGAATTGTGGTGAAGGGCTGATGGACGGTTGCTTCAACTCTTGTACGAATACCCCTGCTGGGACTTGAGCTTGGGTTGATCCCAGCTTAGACAGGGCATCAGCGGCAACGTTGTGCTCCCGCAGTACATGATGAACTTCTAGGCCAGAAAATTTATTTTCTAGCTTGCGTACCTCCTGTACATAGGCTTCCATGGTCTCCTTGTTGCAGTCCCACTCCTTATTGACTTGCTGAACGACCAAAAGTGAATCGCCATATACAAGTAGTCGCTTGATCCCTAGTGATATCGCCAAACGAAGCCCGTGAAGCAAGGCTTCATACTCGGCTTCATTGTTGGATACCTCCCAGAGGATTTGGAGAACGTATTTGAGTTGTTCGCCTCGTGGGGAAATGAGTAAGACTCCAGCGCCGCCGCCATCGAGCTTGAGAGAACATCGAAGTACATGGTCCAATGCTCTGGCTTGTCCACTGGATTTGGAACTTGATTTTCCCTCCACTCTGCCATGAAGTCGACGAGAGCTTGGGACTTGATTGCAGTACGTGGCTTGAAGTCGATCGACAAAGCCCCCAGTTCTACTGCCCACTTTGAAATACGACCCGTGGCGTTCTGGTTATGTAGGATATCCGCCAGCGGGTAGTCTGTGATCACAGTGATCTGGTACTCTTTGAAGTAGTGGCGTAATTTCCTTGAAGTGATTAGTATGCCATAGAGAAGCTTCTGGACTGCCAGGTACCGCACCTTAGACTCTGAGAGTACTTCACTGACAAAATACACGGGCCTCTGCATGCCAAAAGCATGGCCCTCCTCGGAGCGTTCGACGACAATGGCACTGCTGATAACGTGGGTTGTTGCCACAATATAAAGTAAGAGGGTCTCACCCGGCAATGGAGCTGTGAGGATCGGAGGTGACTGTAGGTGTTGCTTGAGATCCTGCAGGGCTCGCTCGGCTTCTTCTGTCCAGTGAAACTTGTCCCGGCGCTTTAAGAGTCTGAAAAAGGGTAGTCCTCTCTCCCCGAGCCGGGAGATGAATCTGTTAAGGGCTGCCATGCACCCTGTAAGTTTCTGCACATCCTTGATTGTGGCAGGTGCCCCCATATCAGTGATGGCGGTGGACTTTTTAGGGTTGGCCTCGATGCCCCGGTTACTGACTATGAACCCGAGCAATTTACCCGATGGGACGCCGAAAACACACTTGGTCGGATTGAGCTTCCATCGGTGAAAGGATCGATGGACCAAGAGGGGGGTGAATTGGGCCTTTTTCAAATTCTAAAACAAGGTAAAGCAACCTTAACCTATGCAAAGCTAGAAAAGCACCAATTCACCAACCGGGTAACTAAGCTACCTACACAAGCTAGGAGAGATGAAAAGAGAGGTAAAGGCTAGCAAGGTAGAGCAAAGTAATGATCCCTAAGTCAAGCATATGAATAAATTGCATGGAAGAAAATGCTTGAATAAAGAAAGTGGACAAGAGACAACCGGATTTTTTCCCGTGGTATTGATGTGTTGGCACACACCCCTAATCCACGTTGTGACACTCACAAAGAGTTTTGTCACCTCCCAAGTCACCAAGACGAGGGCGCTCACTAAGAGTCTCCGTTCACCATCCCGGTGTGGTGGAGATAAAGCCACGTACAATCTTCTTCTCCGGGCTCCCACAATCCTTGGCAAGCTGAACGAGAAACACCTCGATCACCAAGATAGCCTAGGTGATGCCAATCACCAAGAGTAACAAGCTAAGGCCTTCACTTGAGCAAGAACCGATCACCTAGAACGGATGCACATAAGCTTCTCTCTACTCAAGTCCTTAATCTTGCTTCTTGAATGATTGAATGAACAAGTATGTGAAATGATGAAGCTCAAGGTGGCTCTTGACTCTAGTATGAGTGTTTTGATGTTGCCTGGTGTCAAGAGTAGCAAAATGACCCATTGGAGGGGTATATATAGGCAGCTCACACGAATAGAGCCGTTGGAAAAAAAACTGCCAGAAAACTGCGTAGCGCCGGTTAATCCGACATACCTCCATTAGTCATCGTCGGTTTAACCGGTGAATGTAAGCTGCCCCTTTTGAAAACTAGCCGGTACAACTTGGGCAGATTAACCGACGTATCATCGGTTTAACCGGTGAGTGTAGTTGTCCACTGATCAACTGAAAAAGCAAGTCTCTGGACAACTGCACCGACGTTAAATTCAAACATCGTCGGTTTAACCGGTGTATTGACTTGTCTAGACTCTGCTGACCCGTTTAACCGACGTATAGAAAAGTGAAAGCGTCGGTTGAACCGGTGTTAAGGATATTTCTGATTTTGCCTTTTCTGATTTGAGTCTTGAATGAAATCCAAATATTCTTGAGATATAAGTTGAGAACCACTTATTTGAGCTTCTAGAAACCTGAGTGACCATTGTGTGCATCCATTTTCAAATGACCATGTCCATGCTCAAGTTACTTAGCCTTAACCCCTCTTAATAGTGCGATCACTACAAAACTATAAAAACCTATACTAACCTAAGTGTCCTTCTCAACCTTATAACACTTAGGACTAGAAAGATCCTTAGTCTTGACAAATAATTGAGTTGAATGCCGAGATGCCTTTTTGAGTAACGAAAATTAGGGGCCTCTTTTGACTTATGACCAAATGAGCGATAATAATCTATTAAGCTGCACAAACTCATTAGTCACAATAATGCTTGTCATTAATCACCGAAACATACCTTGAGGGCCTAGATGCTTACAATCGGTATTTCCTTAGGCTGGCGAAAGTTTCCTCCAGATCCGCGATCAGGCCTTCGGGACTTCTGGTCTTCACGACTACGTCATCCACGTAAGCCTCCACATTCCGATGTAACTGATCGGCGAAGCACATCTGAATTGCGCGCTGATAGGTAGCGCCTGCGTTCTTCAACCCGAAGGACATGGTTTTATATGCATAAGTTCCAAATGGGGTGATAAACGCGATCTTGATCTGATCTTCTTCCTTGAGTGCGATCTGATGGTACCCTGAATAACAATTAAGGAAACATAACAGTACGCAACCTGCGGTTGCATCGACTACCTGATCGATGCGAGGGAGCCCAAAGTGATCCTTCGGGCAATGCTTGTTGAGATCGGTATAATCCACACACATTCTCCATTCTTTATTCTTTTTCAATACAAGAACAGGGTTAGCTACCCACTCTGGGTGGATTACTTCTTTAATGAATCCGCCCGCGAGGAGTTTAGCTATTTCCCGTTTGATAGCCTCCCGTTTATCGGGGGCAAAACGACGAAGTCATTGCTTCTTTGGTACAGCTTGTGGATACACATTAAGACTATGCTCGATCAGCTCCTTGGGCACCCCTAGCATATCCGATGGTTTCCATGCAAATATGTCTCGGTTAGCCCGCAGGAAGCTGACGAGCGCGAGTTCCTATTTGTCACCCAAGCCCGCGCCGATGATGGCTGTCTTGGATGAGTCGCCTTCTTAGAGCTGGATCGACTTGAGAGCCACGTCGCCTGTCGACTTGAGGCCTGATTGGCTCGCCTTCTTTGTCGAGGTGTCCAGCTCGGCTTAAGAAAGTTGCTGTGCGGCCACGAGTACTTCTCCGGAAGCATCTGGCATGCGGGAAGTCGATGCGTACTGGATGGCCTCTTGATTGCAATCGTAGGACTTCTTCAAGTCGCCTCGGAGCGTGAGCATGCCGCTGCGTCCTGGCATCTTGAGAAGTAAATAGACGTAATGCGGCACCGCCATGAACTTAGCGAGCGCTGGCCTCCCCAGTATAGCATGGTAGGAAGATTCGAAGTTGGCCACCTCGAACTTGATGAACTCGGTTCGGTAATTCTCCCTCATCCCGAAGGTGACTAGGAGAACGACCGTTCCAAGCGGGTGCGCAGCATTGCCAGGGACAATACCGTAAAAAGGAGCCTTGCTCGGAGTAAGCTTGATGGTCAGGTCCAGACCCATCTTCTTCAGCGTACTGGCGAAGATAAGATTAAGTCCGCTCCCACCATCGATAAGAACCCGAGTGAGCTTAACTTCTGCGACCACGGGATCCAGCACCAGTGAAAACTTCCCAGGCTCGGAAAAGCTGGTCCACTGGTCAGCACGGGAAAAAGATATGGGGACCTCCGACCATCGGAGTGGTCGTGGTACCGCCGGCTCAATGGATAGAATTTCCCGTAGCAGCAACTTCTGTTCCCGCTTGGAGCAAAAATCTTCATCACCACCAAAGATGACATTGACGGTCTTGGAGGCATCCTGGAACTTGGGTGTCTCAGACTTATCTTCTTGATCCTCGTCTTCGGGATCTTTGCCCGTTGACTTGTTCTTCTTGACGTTTCCAGGGGAGCCAAAGGTGCGCTTGAGCTGAAAGCAGTCGATCGCTGCGTGTTTGGAGTTGACGCACCATGGGCACTTCTTCTGCAGAAGTTTTTCAAACTGCTCCTGTGTAGTCAACTTCTTGCCCCGCGAAGGACGATCCACAGCCGCGATGAGATCGTCTGGCTTGCGTTTTCGGGAAGAACTCGGAAAGTCCCGCTGGCCTTTGTCAGCCCAGTTGTCGTTGTTGCGCTTCTGGTTGAGGTCGGTGCGTCTTGGAAACCTCTCGCGCATCTTTTCTTCTTGTTCAGACCAGTCGTGCATCATGTCACGTAGTCCTGCAACCGTCTTCGGCCTGTTACGCCCAAAATCACGATATATACCTGGGTCTGTTAGGCCGTTGTAGAAGCAGTCGATGATGTCCTCCTCCGAGATGTTGGCGATGGTGGCCCGCACATCGAAGAAACGGCGGGTGTAGGATCGGAGGAGTTCATTACGCTCTTGCTTGCACTGGGCGAGGTCGTGCCGGGTTCCTGCTCGGGTTATCGCCCCCTGGAAGTTGTCGATGAAAACCTTCTTGAGACCTTCCCAGGAGTCGATGGAGTCGTTGGGGAGGCTTTCCAGTCAGGTCGGCGGTGCAGGCTCCAAAGCTATCGGAAAGTAGACGACTTTGGTAGTATTGGAGCCGCCGGCCACCTCAATGGCAGTGGAGTAACAGCGGAGCCATTGTTGGGGGGCCTGCTTACCGTCATACTTGGTGATGCCGATCGGCTTGAAACCCTCCGGGTACTTGTAGCCGTTGAATCTCGTAGTGAACGCAGGAAAACAATCGCTGCAGTCAGCATCGTCCCGCTCAGTTACCTCGTGTTCCCGTCGCCTCGAGTCGAGGACCGACCGGACGTCGCGCCCCTCATTGATCTTCTGGCGAAGGTCCGGTTGTTGACGTGGGGGGGTTGGGCTGCCTCAGGTTGTTCACCGGAGGTGGCTGCCGCCTCCCTCCGGTGACCTGACTCCCACCCGCACCATCATTGTTATTGCTGCGTTGGGGTCGTGGGCGATTACCTGTTGTTCGACTTGGGGCCTGGCTCCGGCTGTCTCCGACGCGCTCGTCCCCGACGAGTGATGCCGGGGCCTGCTGGTCCAGCTGGACCCATGCCCGTTGGGCGTAGCGGAGCGCTTGTCGAACGTTGGGATCGTTACTTCGCTCGAGTAGCGCTGTTACCCGAGCGATGTTGGCCACAGGAGTCCTGAAGCCTCGTTCATCTGCAGCAGTGAATTCAGCGTCGAGTTCGCGCTGTGCAGAACGTATGCGCTCGTTGGCCCGCCTTCTACGAACCGCACGAGCTCTGTTCCTGGCACGCCGCGCATCGCGTTCGGCGTCGTTCTCGTCGACAGCATCGGCAGTGCCTTCGTCTTCTGATATCCCGTCAAGCGCACCGATGGGGATGAGGGCATCATCATCCCCCTCCTTCGCCATCAGCACCTGGCGGGTTGCGAGTTCTTCAGAGGGGGCTTCGACTAGTTCAGTCGAGCCCTCGGTGATGGTAGCCAACGCCCTGCCCTCCTGAAAAGGTAGAGGTTCAAGGTGGGCTACCAAGCGGTCTTCATGCCCGAGTAAATCAGACAGATCCATCCCCTTCCAATGAACGATTCGTCCTTCGGAGGTGGTGGTGATTATCAGTCCACAAGTGGCCAGGTGATCCTCAGCCCCCCGACATGCGGTGGCATCGGAACCCTCAGCCTAGAGCAGAGAGTTCAAGTCCTTTTCCAACGCGGAGAAAGGAACAGTAGTGACAGACTCTGCCTCGGTTTCCCTGGCAGAATCAAAAAACGGCAACTCGTCGAGATTATCGACAAAGTCATCGAGCCTTGCAGCAAGTGGTTTTAGCTTAATGGTGTCGTCGACGGTGTGCCGACGGAATCCGCCTGCGCCGTTGGCAACGCAGACCCATGAGCCAAAAACAAAAGTTGTGCCCTCAGGGAGCACGGGACTGGGGAACTTGAAAAGAGCCATCGAGTTCTCCAGGGGATCTCTGATGCGCCCCCCTACCTGGCGCGCCAGCTGTCGGGTTTTATCCGGCTGCCCACCGAGGGGTATTCCCAAGGTGGTAGATTTTGGGTTGGGATGCGCCGAGATCAGGAACTCGAAGGTGCCGACAACACAAGATTTAGACAGGTTCAGGCCGCAATATGCGTAATGCCCTACGTCCTGTATGATGGTTTGTATTGCCTTGATGTTGATCTGGTGATCTTGGTTTTGAGGGGGTCCCTGCCCGTCCTTATATATCCGGGGGGACAGGGTTACATGAATCCTAGCTTGATACTAGCTTAGGAATCGTACTCAAGTACAACTCGAGTAGTTTCCTTCTATATCGACTAGTTCTACTCCGCATGCGGGTAGAATACAATTATAAATAAGGTACAGGACACGTCCTATCCCCTAGCCCAATACGGACTCCTTGATATACACAGTCCCGTGGCCCCGGATCTGACATATTTCTTTCTGTGGTGTGTAGTTTGTCAGCCGGCCTATCCGTTTTGTGTGGCGGGCAAGGAGCACCTTTGGTATTGCGAGATTTTTTTATCTGAAACTTTTTCTAAATTTTATATTAAAAATAACTCACCCGAATAAATATTTGTAAATCTAACCCTTTTAGTTGCGCCGGTCCGCGTGGCGTGACAAAAATCACGCCATATGCATTGGCGTAATGAGATGTGCCACGTTGGAGCACATCAGAGCACGCGGGAGGGGTCTGCCAGCATAAACTCCACATGTCAAGCTTGTCACATCACTCCTACCGGCATGACCACTTTCGCCGGCGCAACAGGGTCTCACCTTAGAAAATCATAACTTTTTCATATGAACTCGGATGAAGATGATTTTTGTATGACAATTGTAGCTCACGACAAGATATACAACTTTGTAGTTTGGAGTATTTTCATTTGAAGTCAAGAGGATGCTTGAATAATTAATTTAAACTTTAGAGAACATATGAAGCACTTGTGCCTCTATCGGATTGTCTCCAACTTTACATGTTCATCATGGTTCCACCAAGTAAGTTCTATATAGCATTTGATATATGAGATGTCATAGAATAATTAATAATAATTTGATAAGAACCAATTGTCAGGGATAGATCCTAGGTATCGTTAAGGAAGCTACTCGCAAGGAAGGAAGAAGTCGGACTCCTACTAGGATTTTTCTGTAATCCTACTAGGACTCTACCCTGTAATCCTACCAGAACTTCTACCTTGTAACCAACTAGGACCCCAACCTCCAAAATATATAAAGGAGGGCAGGGGTACATAAATTGGCACAACCACAATATGAGGGACAACTCGCGCCTCATACATATCATTACCTAATACCATACAAACCACCACACAAGACTTGTGTATTACGCTATCGGCAGCCCGAACCTATCTAAAACTTGTATTCCTTGCACCTTCGAGTTCCAGATCTCGACGACACCTTAACTACATCTACCACCTCGGGAGTATCCCACAGTGGGCCTGGAGGTTAAACACCGATAGCTGGTGCGCCAGGTAGGGGCGCTCATAGAAGATCCACCAGAGAACTCAACGGTATCGTTCAACTTCACTAGTGTTGTGCTCAACGAGAGCATGATGTTCCTAGTTCTGCATCGCCTACGGTCATGGTGGTTTCAACAGCTACCTCGCCGGCACCAGGGAGCCGACGGCATTTGCTCCACCATCCTGCCGCGATATCGACAACCTTGTCGATGATCTCGGTGAAATTCAACTTTCTGATCTAATCAGAAACCACAAGGACGAGTCTGGATCTCGTGATCGGCTCGACTCCAACTTGTGTCAGCGATGACCTCAACTAGTCAGCTTGACTCCAGCTCGTGCCGCGAGGACGCTCGGTGACCCACCGACAACTACTCCGATGTCTCGACAAAAAAACTAGTCGGGAGAGGGCTTCACACCGTCAGCAACTAGTCGGAATCGACTCCAACTAGTCAACTTCATCAACAAACCGTTACAGCTCCATCGATGACCGCTGCGGCTTCGTTGATAATCATCCATGAATCAAGGTAAGTCACTTATACCTTTTTCGACTTGTTCTTCACAAGATCGGCTACTATTTTAGGTATGCCTCTCGACGGGAATTACTGTCGGGGGCTACACTATGGTCAACTACTTCTAGAGTTTGCTGACTAACATCCCACACGCTTAGTACATCGAGTTTGTAGGGCGCCACCCACGCACTTGTACACTGAGTTGTGTCGGGCTCATGGCGGCTACACCCTACGGATATATACGCTGCAACATGCCCTCTCGCTGACTACTTCATACCAATGAGCATTCCTTTTGTCGCAATATCGACTACTTATTTATAAATTTATTGTCTTCTTTTAACGGTTGCTAATCTACCCGGGTAGCACGTGCTTTAATCCGTGAAACCTTGACTCTTCTATACGCTTATGTTCCTACGCGTGCACGAGGCCATGCTCCCTACATTATAGGCTACGCCTATCAGGGATCGTGTGCTTAAACGTAATAGGCTAACTACTTGGAAGATTAAATGTCCTAAACAAGAGCTTCGACAAGTTTATTTTTACACCGAATAAATTTCGGTATCTCCGTATTATACTGCATAATGTTTGTATTGTCTTTTTACAGATGAAGCTTCGACAGCAACTTGCCAGACCGCTCAGTGCGCCTCCTAGGCTCCGGGGCTGTGCGGATTACTACTCGACACATCTCGAACAGCTCGCTAGCTCCTCAGCTCGGGGGCAGTGCGTCAATAACTACTCGATGTGGCTCCTACGACTCACCTGACTCATAAGCTTGGGAGCTAGACACCGTAAAACTATTCATGAAAAAACTTATGTGAAGACTTCCCTCTATTACCGCGGGGTTAAATAACCAGCTACAACACATGTGTTCTCAAGTTAAGATTTATTTTGTGCGGTAATTTAGGTTACTTTGGGAAATATTTTTGCTTAACCATTTTTCAGGGATACCATCCTGAAAAAAGATTTTCGAATTTCTGAACCAATTTACCCACTTTAACCATCAATTCAAACTTTTAATTTTTTACACAATGCATGCCACGACTCTTTGGATCTTTTTTTTTCAAATCTTGGGATTTGAATTTAAAGCTCGGGGCTGCAGGACACGTGTCATCAATAGCTTATTTTTCAAATTTTTAGAAAATGAGAGCACAAGATTCAAGACTATTTTGACCCTCAGCCTGATTCTTCGGTTTAACTTAAATCTCGGGGGCTACTCTATATGGAGTGCGAGTTTAATCGCACCCTATATAAAAAAAGACTTAAAGAATACTCGGGATATGAGCACCTCACACCCTCAATACAGTCAAGAAAGTACTCGGAAGATACTTTCAAGACGAAGTTCGGAAGAACTTGAAGACGGCTTTAAAAGTACTTGGAAGCCTACAGTACTCGGCTACGAAGGCGGCTTGTCATGGATACATCCCTAGGTATTCTCAAGGAAGCTACTCGCAAGGAAGGAAGAAGTTGGACTCCTACTAGGATTCTTATATAATTCTATTAGGACTCTACCCTGTAATCCTACTAGGACTTCTACCTTATAACCGACTAGAACCCCTGCCCCCTGAAGTATATAAAGGAGGGTATGGGTACATAGATTGGCACAATCACAACAGGGACAACTCGTGCTTAATGCACATCACCACGTAAGGTAATACAAACCACCACATAAGACGTATGGTATTACGCTTTTAGCGGCCCGAATATGTCTAGAACTTATGTTCCTTGCACCTTCGAGTTCCGGATCTCGGCGACACTCCACCTACAATCTACCACCTCAGAGGTATCCCACGGTGCGCTTGAAGGTTAAAGACTGATACCAATACAACAAAAATTGAAATATCTTATATAATTATCAAGTATAGAATATAATATAACACTCTAGATGTTAATAATAGCTTTAAACTAGATCAAATATCTTGACAGTTGTCAAGGAAAAGGGTGGTAATCATCACCATGGCGTCCTGGTGCTTATAATAGGAGAAACGTACATCAGCATGTCATGCACACGTAGGTAGATATGGATTTACGGTGAACAATTTAAAAAATTTATAAATTTTTAGAGGTCACATGAGTTTCGATAGAATCTAACAAGCGAGCAAGAAGGTTCTTGTGGATGGAACTTTTTTTCTGCCCGGACCTGGCTACATTAGAGATTTTGAAGATCGTCTCTACTCCGATCAAGCTGCTGCGACATCAACTCGGTCTAGCTCACATGACCACACATCTTCAATCTACTATTACCACGACAATCACGCCGTTCGAGACCGACAAGGCCATACAACACAGGCGGATACCGCTGATGCTTCAGTAAAGACGATCATCATGCATAGAGGACGTGAAACGAAGATCGAAGAGACCACAGCAGTAGAATCGGAGGCACTCTGGCAAGTCGATCTTACAAAGGTAATTAACCGTGAGATTTCCGAGGTCCCAGGAACTAGAAGACCGCATCGCCAAGTCGGATCTGCCCAACAACACGCTATGGAGCTCATAATCAAACTTTATGATAACTCTTAGTGAATTTTTAAAATAAACCTTAAATCAGTAAGTCCAAATAAAGCTTTATTTATGTTGATTAGTTGGATAAGTCTTGCTTAGTATCTCTGTACTTAGTATAATATTAATCCTATTGTAGCAAAGCCCTCAGAAAAAACAAAGATCCACCATATTTCACCATCATAACCATATTTTAACGTCTTAATCCTTCATCAAGTTACTTGATCTACTTAAAAATATCATTTAGTATATAGTGTTACATTATAGTCCAGACTTGACAATTATATAGTTCGATTTTTCATTGTATTGGTACTTATCAAATTGTTATTAGTTATTCTATGGTATTTCATATGTCAAATGCTATATAGAACTTATTTGGTGGAACCATGATGGACATGTCAAGTTGGAGACGATCCGATAGAGGCACAAGTCCTTAATATGCTGTCTAAAGTTTAAATTAATTTTTCAAGCATCTTCTTGATTTTAAATGAAAAAACTCCAAACTACAAAGTTGTAGCTCTCGTCGAGGGATACAATTTTCATATAAAATTCATCTTTATCCGAGTTTATATGAAAAAAATATGATTTTTCTAAGATGAGATCTTGTCGCACCGGCGGGAGTGGCGTGATAGGACCGTACTATTACGCCGGTGGAAGTTGCGTGACAAGCTTGACACGTGGAATATGTGCTGGAAGACCCCTCCCGCACGCTCCAACGTGCTCCGACGTGGCACATCTTGTCACGCCAATGCATGTGGCACGACAGCGTATTTTTGTCACGCCACGCGAACCGGTGCGACTAAAAGGTTAGATATGCAAATATTTGTTGAGTGAGTTATTTTTAATATAAATTTTAAAAAGATTTAAAATAAAAAAATCTGTATCGCGAAAAGGTGATACAGCAGGAGACCAGTTTGGTTGATGGCTTGATGCCATGTATTATTCCCACACGTCAACAAAGAGTATCTCCGGACGAGCATCTACTGGACTCGTTCACTGATGTGTGAATCTCATCGTGTTACTCTGAGCAAGTCCTTTTACATTGCGGTAGTGGAACCATCTTTAATATTTTCGAAATTTTTTCGTATTATATTTGAAAGAGCTTTTGTGCAAAACCCCGAATAATGCTAGCTAGCTATTGTTTTTGTCGTGAGCAAAACATCAACTCACGCTTGCAACAACTATCAAAAAGATGAGGTGGGTGGTGGCAATCCGCGTATCATCCAAATAGATCCTATACATGCTAGCAAATGCTATGTATTTGCAAAAATTTTAAAAAAATGACCTACAACAAAGAGAATATGTTTTTTTGTGGAGAGAAGGATTGTGTATGGAAATCGGAATTCTTAACGAATCGAATAAATTTTGCTTTGTTTCGTCAGTCGATTTTTTTCTGTCTGTTGCATGCTTGCATATGGCTAGCCACACAAGCAGCTTGCCGCGAAGCCGGGCCCGCTAGTGGTGCTGCCCTGCAGGCGCTCGTGGGCTCGAGGCTCCTGGCCTGACCGAGGAGGCCTAATGCCACCGGCCCAGGCAGCTAGATGCTATTTTCGCCGACGAAATTTCTAGGTTGACCTATCTATTAGCGTGCATATGGCCGTTGCGGACGACACAGCCCTTGTAACACCGATACTAATCCCCGATAACTGGTGCTTCTTGTTGGCGCTGCGAGCACTATCTTCCTTGTTGCGTGTTGCATTCATCAGGTTAGTGTGCCGTTGAAGTTGGAAATTGATCTGGTGCGTTAAGTTTGTATAAAAGAGAATGGTTAGATCACATTATTAGTCTTTTCGTTGTTATCTGTTGGTTACTGTTTGAAGTTAAGTCTATGCAAAATTATGTGATTTCAATCTTTGATTACATCTGATTACTGTTCGCATAGGAAGGACTTGTATCTTTTTCAAATCGTATATGCACCTGAAATAGTTGGACTCGTATTTTTTTGAGAAGCATTTAATCGCTAGTCTGTAGCCTACATGCTTTAAGGATCATGCATGAACAATAATAAATCCGAATCTGAAAATAATCTTTTTTGTTACCGATTAAATCTTCAAAAGGATGTGATCCTTTTTTTTATTCCTGCAGAGTACTGAATGGAGGCGAACGGGTACGTTAGCCTGGAGAAAATTAAGGAATATAACTATGTGGCAAATCATACCTTTAATACGGAGGAAGATTTCTTCGAGTTTTACGATGCTTATGCACTCCATAAAGGATTCATTGTCAGGAAGGAGAGGGTTGGATACAAGCCTAACACCAAGGAGGTGAGGTGACATGGAGGAGATTTGTGTGCACGTGTGAAGGATACAGATTGTAGAAGCATTTTTGAAAGGATGGATCAGAAAAGACAGCCACGTGCACTGACCCGATGCGGATGTAACCCCAGGCTTGATGTGCAGAGGAGTGGCTTATAGTATGTGGCTGATTTTGTGGATGTGCATACGTATCCCTTTGCTAAACCAGAGAATGCTTTTATTTTGCAGTCGCACTGAGAACTTAATGACCCTCAAAAAGCGGAGGCAGTCGAGCTGGGGCTTGGTGGGCTTCGTCCATACCAGATCATGGACGTAATGGAGACCGGCCACAGTGGTCCAGGAGAGACTGGATTTCTTTCGTAGGATTTGTACAATTTTTTCGAGGCAGAAGAAGGGAAAGGTCATGCCGAATTCGTGATGAATCATATGCGTCAAATGGAAGATAAAGATCCGGAGTTTTTTTTAAGTATAGTTTGGGTGCAAAAGAGAGGCTTACGAACCTTTTCTAGTCGGATGCACAATCTCAGATGGACTATGGTGTTTATGAAGATGTCGTGGTATTCGACAGCACGTGCCATGTGAACCGGTACAATCTTCCATTTGTGAACCGGTATTCGACAGCATGGTGTGAATCGGTGTTTCATAGGAGGTCGGTTGCGGTATATTATCAGATGAGACTATTATATCCTATGTCTGGCTTCTTGAGGTATTTTGGAGGCGATGCACCCGCAACACTCAAGGTCCTTAATCACAGATGGTGATGCAGCGATGGCCTTGAGCAATTGAGATCATCATGCCTGCTGCAGATCACAGGTTGTGTAGCTGGCACATAGAGCAGAACATGCTGAAACGATTCCGTGGTGTGAAGCTCAGCGATTTCAGAAAGTTCATTTACTTTGAAATGGAGGAAGGTGAATTTGATAGGCTTTGGAAACAGTTTAGAGCTACGCATAATATCAAAGAAGATAACCTGTGGGTAAATATGATGTATAAGCTAAGGAGGAAGTGGGCAGCGACGTTCACAAGAGGGAGGCATTTCTTGGGCATGCAAAGCAATCAGAGGAGCGAGAGTCTGAACTCGAGGCTTCATAATCATTTAGACCGGAAGATGTCCCTGGTTGATTTAGTGGAGCATTATGAGTTCTGCATATCACGCATTCGCGGGAATGAGATTGAGCTTGATGCTAAAGCGTTTGTTTCTACACCTTTCACTAAGATTTCTGCCGATGAGCTTGAAAAAAGTGCTGCTCAAACTTTCACACCAATTTTTTTTCGGAGAGTGATCAAACAGATTAGGAAAGGGTATAATTGATCTGTTAGAGAGATGATATTTGATAATGGATCTATGAGGTTGCTTTGGAAGCCAATAGCCAGCGGTTTTTCCATGTAGCTTGTACATTTGGGTCATCTTTGGTTGATGCTAGATGCCATTGCCGAAAGATGGAGCGTGAAGGAATTCCGTGTGCACACATTTTCTGCGTCCTGAAGTATGCTCGTATTGGTAGCATCCCTCCTTGTTGTGTATCTCTTAGGTGGACGATGAATGCTAAGAGTGCGTTTCCAATAGAGATGCGTACCAACACGCATGTGTAGACTGAACAAATGGATCTTTCCATGCACTTCGCAACAAGGGCAATCGAGCTTTATTCAAAGTTTCGAGGAGCCAACGCGATACGGAGAGTGTAATGAAGTTACTAGATGATATTTTAAAGGAAGACGTGAAGGACAATGGAACAGAAGAGGAGACGTCGTTTGGGCCTTTGCCGGCGCACTTCTCAGCGGCCAGTCGATCTTCTAGCAACAAAGTACTCAATCCGGTGAAGATCATTACGAAAGGTGCGCCGCGATCAAACAAGAGGTGGAAGGTAAGCTATGAATTCTGAAGTACTACTTGAAGGCGATGAGGTTCGTTTTATTTTTCCATGGCCCTGCTTCTGTTTTAAACTACTTCAATTCTGAATTTTGGCCTACCAAATATCTCAAACTGTAAATGCTTAATTGTACTATTTTCGCAGGTATTTCACTACTTCGATTCTGGCATTACAAATCATGTGTGCAGTTCTTGGTTGGTGATGACAAGATCAGCAGGGACGCGGGCAGGGAATCACTCTGTGTCAGGACTGCTCCGTATGGCTGTAGCAGTAGTATTCTGCTGGTACTTTGTGAAAGGGGTACTGAAATCTATCCGTGAAGACTTTATTCTTCTATTTTATTCTACTCTAATATTGTACATGAAACGTAACCATGTTGCAGGCATCCTGTATTTTCCTTCTGGTGATGTAGTTTGTTTAAGGTTTGCTAGCTGCTCGGCCGCATGTGTGGTTTTTTAAAGGTTTGCTAGCTTTTCTCGGCCGGCAAAGGCAGCAACGCACCTCCAGGCCACGTACGGATCAGATACGGATTAGTTTGTACTAATTGGATTCTATTTTCAGCGTGCGTAGCTTTATCTCTAAAACAATAGGAAGGCACTTTCTCTCTTTTTTTAAACAACTCGACAAGCATGGCAGGGGGCGGGAGAAGTCCTGACCGAGAGGAGTTCAAATTCCTGCTGCCTGACACAGACTTTATTTGGAAATCATTTCCTAACTTTTTATATAAAAAAAAATCTCACATCTCATCGTGTGGGCTATTCGTGCTGAAATTCATGGAGCTTTGGATAGGAAGTAGATTGTCCAACATATTCACCCAGGTACCTTGCAATGTTCAAATACCATGTACCATTCTATGCCCCATCTTTCACTATAAATTAACCACTATTTTTATTGGTAATGCGCAGAAGGATATGACTAATTTTAGGCTCAAACTAGCGGTCATATTGGCTGACTATCCGTGGAACAAGGAGAAAGGGAGCCCTGGCTACAAAACTACGATGTCGAGAAGGCCCACAATCTGGAAGACGTAGAAAGATAGATTTAATTTTAAGTTTCAGTTTATTTCACTGAGTCAGTTAATGATAATATCTAGGGAGATACTTAAAGTTGAATGATGAAAAAGGAGGCTTACCTTTTTTCTTACAAGTCCAGCAATCTTTATAATGTCATAGTTCATCTAGTCATCGAGAATTTTGCTCGCATGCAAAACCAGCAAGTGCAATAGGAACCCCAGAGTCACAAAATTGTTTGATACTTACCACAAGTAGTTACTAGTCACAAGGCAATCACTCATAACACAATGCAAATCACATAGTAACCGATGGTATTGATCCCCTTTTCCCCATCAGGTAGCAATAATTCATCGTGACCGCTCTAAAGAACAACATTCATCATGGCAACCACCAACAGTGCCAAGGCTAAAATGCTAAATCCACTCCCGTACAATTATCAGGATCCACACATGTTGTGCATGATCACTCAATGAGCAATGCCTACATAAAGGGATATGCATGAGAGAAAAGAAAACGACCAACTAATTATCTGTACCCTGTATTTCTGCACCTTAAATAGTAGCATGCCTGCTCAATTATCTGTCTCCACGATCAATTATTGAAGACATAAAAAAGGAAGACCGCAGAGCAGAGGAAGGCGGCCTGGAATGAGAGAGGTGCGAGGCACACAGCACAGATCATACATAACCCTAACGAGGTGAAGTCGCTAATCGCTAACAAGTAAACAAGAGAAGCGAAGTAACAAAGACAAGATCCACAAAGAATTGCAGTGTGGATTTAGTTCAATTGAACTGAAGTGCGGACGTAGCAGTAAACCCCAATTCCCAAACCCAAGATTCCAAGATGGAGAAAAGGCGACGCTCGAAGCAGAGGCCTTTACCTTGCGGGGTCGAACAGTTGGAGAAGAGGCGAGGAAGATGACAGGGGAGCAGAGGCTTGTGAGCAGGCGGGGTCCAATGCCTCTCGCTCTGCTGCTCGCCACGGTGGTGGAGGAGGAAGCGACGGCGTGGCGGCGCGTGCGCACGTGGCCGTGATGGACCCGTCGAGGGGGGCCGGCGCCGCCGCTCCAGCTGCAGCTTGCCGCGATTGCGTAGGAGGAATGGAGGTCGTGGCGGCGCGCGCTTTCGCCGGCGGCGCGGAACTCGTGGAAAACGCCTGCGCGGGCCGCGTCAGGTTCATGGTGGCCGCTGGCGGTGGATTGGGGCCCCGGATCTGGATCTCGCCCTCACCCTCACCCGGCGGCGAGAGGCGGCGGCGTGCGGGGCCGACTTCACGGATCCGCGAGCCGAGCACAGCCATTCCCGCCGGAGGCCACGGGTCGCAAGGGCCGCCGCCGCCATGGAGTCGACGGTCGAGCGGGGGCCCGATGCCATTCCCCGGTGGCGAGCGGTGGGGCGTGCGCAGGCCGACTCCCCGGTGGGGGCGAGTCGCTGCCTACCATCCTCCCATGGGCTTTGCGTCGGGTGCGAGATGCACCGCCTCCCCGGCGGCGAGCGACGGACAGGGGGGCGATCCGCCGCCACGGATCCCTTCTCGGCGGCGAGCGGCGGCCGTGGGGCCGAGCCATTGCCCGCCCTCCTCCCAGGGGCCGAGCTTAGGGCGTGGCACAAGTTGCCTCCACAGCGGGGAGCGAAGGACTCATCGCCGGCCATGGAAACCCTAGGCGCCGAGCCAAACAGCAAAGTACTCGTAGAGAAGAAATAAACAAGAAAAGGAAGAAAAAGAATAATAATATAAATGAACGTGTATTAATAATCATCTTCCCATATTACCCTTGTAAGGCTTTCTCCAACAGTCGAGGCAAACGGGTAGTCAAACGCAAAAATACGTGTCCTGGTGCACTGAAGCGAGAGGCATCCGTCTCCAACAGAGGGTGCATTCGAAGAGGGCATTTTGGCTCGAAGGAGAGAGACGACGCAAAAATGGATAACCTCTCTCCTCGACGCATCCTGCCGCAGACCAACAGCCAGCACCCAGAGCTTCCCCCTTCGACGCGGAAGAGAGCCCTGTGCACTAGATAAAATATACCGTTCAGTACAGATGCATTTGCTTATGCCTATCCGTGTTGGAGACTGCAGAATTTGCATACCGTAACCCACTCCCAGGCGATGGCCATTCCTAGAAATGCCTAGCCAAAAATGGCTATTCTTGTTGGAGAAAGCCTAATACCATCTACTACCTATCTATACTACCTCATACTACTAATTAATATTTGACTGGTATAGAAAAATCTGGACCATCCGATCTTTACGAGTCCTGAGTCCTTTTCAGACAGCAGTATTACTGGTATAGGTCGTATTGCGCGTCATAAAAGTCCTCTTCTTCGGATCATGGTTGTCATTTCAGAAGTTGCACGTTTCCCCGCTTTGGCTGGAGCATCTTCAGTTTGCCTTCTCCAAAAACAGCAAAACAGTGGTTGGCAACTTCTTTGGTAAGATGTTTCAGAACTGGAGTGTGAATAGCAAGAAAGTGCGGGCAGGCCCAGAAGCCTTCAAGCCGTTTCTTCACTACCTGACGTACAACCATGCTTTTACCTCTATGAGTGTTATTCGCAACAAGCAGAAGTTGAAGCCAAAGCCGGTGGATAGGTCTGTGATGGATGCGGAATTGGAGGCAAAGCACCCGAAGAAGCAAATCCTCCCTGACTACGATCTCGGTGATGGTGATGAGGATGTTGCTGCTCTTGCTGCTGCCAAGGATGATGGCATTGATGAAGAAGAGTTGGAGGATGAGGATATTGCTGCTGCTGCCAAGGATGAGGACACTACTGAAGAATTGGAGGATGAGATGCCAAGGTGGAGAATGGCAAGGAGAGGAATGCCAGTGCCAAGGAGAGAGAAACTGCTGGCAAGGAGAAGGGTGCCGCCGCCGAGGAGGGCAGGGCATCAAGGATGGAAAGACCAAAAATGTTTTTTCTCATTGTCACCTTTATGTGTCTAGTATTAGTGATACTTTATGTCTTTCTTTTACCTTAATCTGTCACATGTAGCCATGATTACCCTCGTGCGGTGAACCAGGATTTTTTGTTATCTTATCAGTGAGGTTATGGTAACCCATTAACCCAATAGGCAGTAGATTGTTGTATGACATGGTCCATCTTTCTGTGACTCTTACCCATCAGATATCAGCCCGGCAACTGATTCATTGATGACACAGGTCTTATGCTAAACCAGTATACTCTGTAGCTGGTAGCCTAAATCTTTTCCTAGCTTGCTTGCCTGACTGCATTCAAATTTCAATTGTTATACCCAGTCTTCTTTGTATGATTTTTCCATTTTGTTGTGTTGTATGATCAGCTGGGTCATGCTAATCCAAAAGGCAGTAGATTTTTATATGGATGCGATCCATCTCTCCAGATGTCAGCCAACCAACTGATCGGTTAATAACCGGTCTTATGCTGTACCCTGTAGCTACAGCTTAAATATTTTGTCATCTTGTTTGTTTGTTTTGAATTTTCAGCTGTTATACCCAAATTCTTTTGAATTTATCTTTTCCATGCCATTTTCCTTTTCAGTAAATATAAACTGAAGGATTATCTTTCCAACAGTCACATCTGCAGAACTTGCTCTTACATATTTTGGCTTTCAGATTAGACAGACAATGAAGCTACCACTGCCATATGCTGAAGAGATAATTGGCGTTAGGGGATCAACTTTTACAGGTTATCTCCATTCCATGTCTTTTGCGTTCTGGTCTTGTACTTGGTCGCTGAGTTTAACTATGATGCTAGCACTGGTTGCTGATCTTCGGCGGACATTCCTCAGTTCTAAGAGCGTGTCAATTCACCATGCACCTAAATTTGGGTTGATATGCGGACTGGTTGGATTCGACAGCGAGACAGCGAAGCTGGCACACGTTTGTGATGACGAGGGATGTGTTCTTTTTTTTTTTGAAAGAAAGAGGGGTGTGTTCTGATCTGCTGCAACAAGGCTCAATTTGATCGGTCCGCTTGCTGCTTCAGTGCAGCAGCACCAGGTTGCACTGGATGCTGAAAGGATGGTGCAGAAATGGAGAAACCGTGATGTCGTTGAGTCATCACAGACCGCCCCTCTGCTTGATGCTCTGCAGGGCTGCCATGCTTACATGTTCCCCAGGTTGTTTTGCTCCTGAGAATAAGGTGTGCTACCCTCTCTCTTTTTGTTTTTATTCTAACAGAATTCAAGCATACATGCCACATTGGACATGGTTTGGTACTTTTCTGGTAAATGTCGCTTACCTTCATAAAGGTTTGTGTTACTCTGCATGAGACATCTTTAATGGCACATGATGAGTGATGACTGGCAAAATGCAATTGAGTCACGAGTTGCCAAGCCCATTTTGGGCAATTCAATCTCGCAGAACTCAAGATGAGAACATGAATACCTGGTACATCCAGCCAGAGGTCTAGATGGCCTTATTTTGTTTTACTTCTGAAAGCTTCTTTCAGGAATTCAGGTTGCTGAATGCAACTTGCTGTAGATCTGGACGCAGGGTTACCTCGACAGATGCAAAGGTCAACTAGCTTCTGATAAACAAAAAATAGCGCCAGGTGATTACAAGCATCCCAGGGACAGAATCAGCGTTCCGCATGCTGATCCTCATTTTATTTCCATGCAAACTTGTACAACAAAGTTCCATGTATAATCAATATTATGGTAACCTATTACACTGATTATAGCATGGTTACCTCATATATTCAACAATCACGACATCTATTTCTTGCATTGTCTTTTGTTTTGCACCATAATACAAAGCACTACAACTGTTGATCTTCTTCAAGCTCCTAATTTAGGATCCCTGAACCGCAGCAGCTTGCTTCGCTTCAAGGGACTTCTCATAGTCTTCAATGGATTTGAACAGCTGTGAGAAGTTTCCCTTGCCGAACCCGCCACAGCCGCCCTTCTGGTACTCCTGCCCCTGCTCGTCCTTCTCCATGCACCCAATCCTTTGGATTATCTCCAAGAAAAACGTTGGCCTGTATGGCATAGCCGATCCAATTAGATACAGAATCACATAGAGGTATAGGAAATGACAATAGCACAGTTGTAGTCAGAAATCCACTAGAACACCGAGTCACATATTAGAGCATTAACCCTGACATCTTAAACCAAGATTCGAAATTAAAGTGAAAATTACCATCGATGATAATTAGTACGTTATCAGTTGAGAGACAGATCATAGGATATGCTTGCAAGAAGCAACACACATTTGCTTGTCACTCTGCACATCATCCCCCTTTCATTTCCCTTTTAGAGTTGTCACAATCTTCATAAAGATGCATCATGCATGAAGGCACATAAGGAATTCCAACAGAATCTCATGTTCCATACCTTTCTGTATAGCTAGTATGCATGACCAGTCAACTGTTGACTATTACAAACCTGAAATTGTTCCTTTTGCAATTCGACATGCAGCATGCAATGCAAAAGCTGAAAAAAGATGACATTTTTTACCTGTCCCCCACTGGCTTGGTGAAGATTTGGAGCAACACCCCCTGGTCATCCCTGTCCACCAGCACCCCCAGTTCTTGGCACTCCTTGATCTGCTCCTCCGAGAGCACGTCCCCGGCGCGCCGCCTCACACCGTCGTAGTAGTTGGGCGGCGGAGGCGCCATGAACTCGAACCCGCCCATGGCGGAGCGTGCTTGCATCTCCCGCAGCGTCCTAAGCACGTCGTTGCTGGCCACCGCGATGTGCTGCACGCCCGGGCCGCCGTGGTGGTCCAGGAACGTCTGTATCTGGCTGCGGCGCTTGGTGCCGTGCACGGGCTCGTTGAGCGGGATCAGCACGTTCTCGGAGTTGTTAGCGAGCACCATCGAATTGAGCCCGCTCTCCGCCGTGCCGACGTCCTCCGCCGTGAACTCGGCGAACTCGTGGAACCCCGTGAACCCTGCGACGTACGCGGCCACCGGCGCCAGCTCCGGGACGTTGCCGACGACATGGTCGAACCGCCTGAGCCCGTAGTCCACCGCCCCGGGGTTGCTCACGTCCTCGAAGCCCGGCAGGAAGGGCGCGTCCGCGGCGTCCGGGTAGCTCACGTACCGGAGCACGACGTCGCCGTAGAGCTCGACCTCGGCGAGGCGGAACCCGAGGCCGAGGTCGACGGGCTCGAACGCCGGGCGCGCGCCGGCGGCGACGCTGGAGCGGAAGGCGTCCTCTGCGTCGGCGACGCGGAGCGCGATGGCGCGCACCGCGAGGCCGTGGTCGGCCGCGAAGCGCCGCGCGGCTGGCGCGGAGAAGGAGGGCAGGGCCGCGGTGGCGGGGTCAGCGCCGCGCGCGTAGGGCGCGGTGAAGAGGAACGCGAGGGAGCCCGAGCGGAGCAGGAGCGAGGCGTGCGCGGAGTTCCCCGTGGAGAGGTCGGATCGCGCGGCGAGCGGCGCGCCGAGGCCGAAGGAGAAGCGGCCCGCGGCCGACGCCGCGTCGGCGCACCAGAGCTCGACGTGGTGGAACGCGAGCGTGTGGAAGCGGTCGGAGCGCGGGTTGACGCGGACGAAGCCGCGGTGGCCGACAAGGCGGAACGCCGCCTGCTCCGGCGCCACGGCGGCGCCGGGTGCGGCGGCGGCGGCGGGGGTCGGGGTCGGGGGCATGGCGCGTGGCTCTCGGAGGGTGTGGGGGGCGTGGTGGCGACCTCAGCTTGCAGCAGTTGCGGCTTTGGCTTGGGGTGAGTGTGGCCGTGTGGGTGGGGTAAATAAAGGGTGGGGATGAGACCACGTGGACAGAGGATTCTGTGGTTGCGGGTGGGATTTGTCCCCTGGTACTTGGTGGTGGGTGAGCTCTCCGGTCTGTGAAGTTGATGAGTTGCTGACTGGCCTAGGGTACCAACAGCCTTGTACTGCGCGGTACAGTGTGAAAATAGGGGAGAGGAATAGTTTTGTGGAGTTTCCTATATAAAAAGTTTCATACAAAGTTTCATGTTCAAAGTTCAAACTCCACATAATTTGAAAGATACATAAAATAGTCTGACGTGGATATTATTATGGAAAACCCTAAAATTAGTTATAGGTAGGAAAATACATGTCTCGTGCTATGGGTAACCAAACAAAACATGCCTAAACTGGCTGCATCATGCTACCGCACGAGGGGATCGAAACGTTTGCGCTGCATCAGTTGGATAAGCAATGGATGGTCCAGAGCCCAGACTCGAGAGGATGTGCATCTGATCTGCGCCCATGCTGTGCTGCACAGGTCCATGTGTTGACTGCCTCTGCTCAGCCAGAGCCTTAGCGTCTCATCCTCTGCAAACTCAAAACGCACTCTTCGTGCACGTAAGCTGAGTCACCACGCCCATCCGCAAGCGACAAAAACACATCGCAGATGCCAAACTGAGAGCCATCACTGAAGCCTGTTGCGCGAAGCCAATAGCAGGACCCGTGAGGGACAAAAACACCACTAGATGCTGCTGCAAGAAGCCAGAAAGGAGAAGAGTGTCGAACTTCACGAGCTGTAAACCTGAAAGCATATTTGCATTCAAAACGTGAAGAAAAGTTTTAATTTTGAATTGTTGGGCGCCCCCTCGCAAGAGCGAGCGCACCCTCCAAAAATAAGCGTATGCTGCTTTGTGTGGCGAGCACACGGTATTCTTTAGTAAAAGGCGAAAGAATAGTTCGCTCTGTGCTCACCACGCAGCTGCGTGAGCTGGGACGCCGGAGCTGCCCACCCTTAAAAACACAGTGGGCCATGCTCGTCTCTGCAAAGCAAGCGGTGTGGGATTAATCGAAGTGGTTCCATGATATTTTTCCCCTGCCTCGCGGGTAGTCTTGTCTAGGTCCGGCCCAAACCAAAAAACCCGGTGGTAAGGTAAAAGGGCCGGCAGCCTTCGAGATTGGGCCATGAATCCTTTTGATCTGGAACAACAGCAATCTGAGGCCCACAAAGCCCAGACCAGGCTGGATCTTACCGTTCACTTTCCCTCTTCGCCCTCCGCGTCGATTCAAATCAAGCTGCCTCCGCCACCGGCGGCTCCCCTCCTCTCCTCCCCCTCGCCCCCTCGCCTACCCTTTCCATTTCTGCTCCTCCGCGCCCCGATCCCGAAACCCTAGCCAGCCCAAACCCTCAGCGGCGGCGGCGGCGCGGTCAGTACCCGCAGTGTGTTGTTTCAGCTCCGGCACCACCATGGGCTGCTTCCTCTCCTGTTTCCGCGGCGACTCCGCCCCGTCCGGCGATCTCCGCGTAAGCGATTCCGCCTGCGACCTCTCAATTCCTCGCGCGTCTCGGTTTTTTCCGTTCGGTTCCGGCGCCGGTGGTGGTGATATGTGATTCTGGTTCTCCTTGCGCGTTTGCTTTCTGCAGGATCCGCTCGTACGGGAGAGCCGGCTCGGGGACGCCTTCCTGAATGACGACAAAAGTATGGCTTATGTTTTCGCTGTGCCAAATTTTGTTGTTTCAATCGAACTTTAGGTATGTTACGAAGTTCTTAATTTTTGGGTTTGGTAACGTCTTTTCAGAAATTGAAGCGAGTGGAAGGCTGGACGTGGAGGCAGCTAATGGCGGAGTCGTCGATGAGGAGCTCCTCAGAGAGGTACTGATCTGGGCTCTTCTGTGTTTCTTACTGTGTGAAAATATATTAGAATTCAGTCCGTACTGGAGACGAGTAGTGGCGCAACTTGAATCGGACAATGCATTGTACTCCGTTTCTTTGTCATGTCCTCCATGTCTTTACTGCTACCGTTATTGTCATGGATAGCTTTTAGGTGTTACATTCAGGTCTAGGATGTTCCAGGCATACTGTACGGTACCTGCACCAGAATTGCTACTACAAGTATTCCTCTGCAAAGGGGTTTTATGGAATGTGTGAGTTAGGATTAGGTGGTAGGTGATTATCATGCAAAAGTTTGGGACGATGTCGTGCTGTTTCAGTTCGAATAATACAGTGCTAGGACTACAACTGAACCAGAATTAAGCCCTGTTTGACACTTAGCTGTTGACCATTCCCCTCTATTATGACCTTCGACCTGTGCCAAGGCAATGTTTGTGATTCTTTCTGAAAGGATTCTGCATATGATTAATATGCCACTCCAAATCTCTGGCCTATGTAAATTTACTGGATGTAAATAGTGCGTAGCAAGCCCTGTAAGTTCTTTTTTTTTAACATGCACATAGCAACCGATCAAAATGCTACCACTATTTTTCATTTTAAAGCCATGTCATCTTAAGTCCGAAATAAGGTCGTGCTCCACTGAAAGTGATTGCCTCATTGATGAAAAGATAATTGGAAAGCTCACAGTTACAGAAGCTCTTTTTCTTTCTCATGTGTACCTACACCTATGAGCACAGACAATTAAATTGCAGCTTCTGCTGTTTATTTTTTGACCTTCAGACACTGTGAACGTATATTAAGATATTGTGTTCAATGGATATCTGTTTAGTTCCCCCTTTTGGTGCACTCTCGTTAAAACATATATTTTTTTATACTTATAGATACGTGAAATGGTTGCCTGAGATCAAATCAGATTATAATAGTAGATGTAGGTTGGGTCTTGCCAGTTGTAACTTGAGAACTTGTGGCTAAGATATTCTGGCTTGAAAAGTTTCTGATGACCATTTTATTTATATTTTATATGTTCACACCTTTCACCTTTTGTGATTTCATTTGTATTTTGAAGCAACATGCAATTATATTCATAATTTCATATACATTACATGATTGCTAACCCAAGTAAAATGCATTTCCATGATTTTTGATGATAACTAGGCAAATTATCTTAAATCTTGTGGCACAATATCTCAAACCCCACCAGAAATTCTCGAAGTTCCAAGCTCAGCCAGTTCAGAAGAAACTAATGAGGTATGGACTGTGTCTGCAATGCTATTCTAAATTTCTCAGTCTGATATCCTTAATTTTTTTTTTGACAAACAGATCAATGACACGTCAACCGATGTGCAAGTGATGAGAGAGACAAAACTACTCGAAGGGAACTTAACTGAAGTGTAAATAACCACCTTCATTGTTTTTCATGAATGAATCCTTGTGGACTAGTGTATTTACTATGACACTTCGTTTTTTCCCCTATCATTGCAGGTCCAAAAGTGATGAGCAGCCTGATACACTGATTGATGAACAGAACATTGATGAGGGAATTCTCAGGGTGGAATCAGAATCTCGATCATCCTCACAGGACAATCCTTCATTTGAGAACATCATTGATCACAAGACTGATTCTAGTGATTCACCTTATCCAACCCCTTTTGTCCTCAGAGGTGACATCCAGACTCCTGCAACAGTATACACTGCATGTATGGGGAATTCAAAGCCAGGAAAGCGTGCAAGGGCCAGCAGACAGTTCATTTACCCTGTTCTGAGACCAATTGAGAACAAGCTACAGTGGATGGAACTAAAGGCTGAGTCGCCTGTGGTAGCTTCCAATCCTCCGAAGAGAAGAAATTTGAGTGCGGATTTCAGCGAGAAGCCTCAGCAGACATTTGCAAGTTCAACTGCCACACAGACAAAATCATCAAAATCTGAATCCTTCCCATTTCATGACAACTGTGCGGAGCAGGATGAAGTCATCTCTCCTGAGGAAACCAAGGGTCAGAATGTCAACCAACAGCTGTTTGAAGGTGGAGAGCCACTGAACCAAAATTCAGAACACGGAAAGCATGGTGTTTCAAGCCTCTCTTATTGGCTGAAGCCGTCATCTGCAGATGATGAGAGACACAGCGACGCCAACACCGAAGACAACTTTGGGAAAGAATCATGCTATGAGAACAGCGTTTTCGACGCGCCTATCTTTCCAGCTTCTGGTTTCAACTGGGACAATGACAATCCTACCCCTGTGTTGCCCAAGACGTGGGATGGTAATGGAATCCCAAACACCACAACGAAGTACAAAGAGGTATGATTGCATCTGTTTCTCTCCTAAACCTGCAATGGCTTGCAATTTGTTATATGAACGCAACTTTTTTCTGAGCTAGTCTTTTTCTTTCCCGCTGTTTTCAGGACCAGAAAGTCAGTTGGCATGCCACACCGTTTGAGGAAAGGCTGCTGAAGGTTTTGTCGGATGAAAAACCGCACCATGAAAGGTATGTTGCAGTCCTGATTACACCTTTTCTGTACGAGATGATGTCCATGTATACAGGATATATACGTTGTTTCAGTTTTCACAACCCAGTTACTATTATTACAAGTTGAATCCGCAATGTAAAGGTTACCTAGATTTACTAGCACTCTGCGTGATGGTCCCTTCTCGCAGGAAAATCAGCGGCAAGCTTATCCACCTTGAGGAAAACGCCGAGTAGAGAGAGCCTTTGCAAGAAGTTGGAGACGCGCGTCCCTGACATGAACTGTCTAAAAATGGTCGTGGTCTTGCCCAGCACAAATATGAATTTTCGATGGCCGTGCGTGCTATCGACTGCGCACAGCCCCTGTAAGTATAGAGTCGAGTGTCCGAACGAATTGTTTCCAAACTCCATCCCGCACTGCTGCGTGAATCGGGGACCAGCCCTTGGCTGGCTGCCATTTGCCAACTGCCTGTTGGTCCTCTCGTCGCTGGACAGGCTTGCGCCGTAGCGGGGGGCCAAAGCGGTGTATGTGACCACATCAACCGGTGATTGGTGCGTGGTGTCAATACAAGTCAGCATTACTCCGTTTCTTTAAAAAAATAAAATTGTCCATGGCATATTCAAAGTCATTTTTTCCCAGTCCCATCTTTGGGCGTTTCAGCAGTATGGGATTGGGAGCCACGCCTTGAAATCCGTTGTGAGTTGCCGCATGCAGGTCGGTCAGGAGTCAGGACTGTTGCTACCTCATCTTGGACGAGATGAGATGAGACGAGAGCTGCCACTGCCAAATAGCGCGAGCAGCAGTCTCTCCTGTAGCAGAGCCTGAGGTCTGAGCGACGGGCACACCGCACACTGGATGACTGGAGTACTGGACCCTCCCGGCAGCGCCGGCCCTCGATTGCCTAATCATCCCTGCGCCTTCGTCGAGTAGCAGCAGCAGGCAGCGGCGTCTGCGCGCGCGCGCGCGCGCCACCATCGCGGCCCGTACCCGTGCCGGGCTGCTAGCGCCTGGCGCAGGCAGAGGGGATGCTGGTGGCTCACAGGATCACAGTGCCTGGCGCTCCGGCCGCAGGAAACTTCACGTCACGTCACGCGGGGAATCCAGGCTCGGAAGCATGCCGGTGCCTGCCGTGTACCGCGAATCTACCTGCAGCGCCGCTGGCACCATCGCCTGCAATAACGCCGCGTGACGATGACGCGCACAGCCCTGGCGGTAGGGCCTGCACGCGGCTGCCACTCTTGCCTGCGCCAGCCGATCGATGGTCGGTAGCTGCGGCCTTCAAGACCGGCGTAAAGGCACTGCCCGGCCCCGCCGGGCGGCCTGAAACGCCGCGGCGGCCGGCGGCGGAGACCGACGGCGAGGTTCCAGCTCACCCAGCGATCTACCGGAGAACCTACCCGAATCCCGTACCAAACGGTGAACGGCACTTCTACAGGCTGCAGCCAGTATGATACTAGATGCCGTTGCGTTACTGCTGCGAGATGGGGATGGGGAGTGGACACGCAGGCAGGCAGGCAGGTCGCACTAGCTAGCAGCAGCGGGCACAGGATCCGACACCTTCAGATCGAATCGGCCGCTCGGGACAAACGGCACCCGAGGCGTGCCTGCTGGTTCCGAGGGGCACCGGCCGAGCTGCGCTGTACGTGCCGGCGGCGGCCCACGGCGAGACGGTCGCCGCCGCCCCACCCTGGAGGGCTGGAGGGTGGAACGCACGGCGAGATGGCAGTGGCGCTGCAGGGTCACGGGTACGCGGGCGGTGGCAGCTTGCCGCGCGCGCGCGTCCCCGGCCAAAACCGGAGGCGGTGAAAAGGCCCGCGCCCAGATTCCCCCAACCCCCACCTTCCCCCCCGGCCGATCCGCCCGCCGCGGGGGAACCCGGTGTCGTTTCCTCGCCAACTTGCATCGCCATGGATCGTATCGATCCACCACCACCCTCATCAGTCATCATGTGCGAGCGGTCACGGATAAGTAACTCGCCTGCTTCGCGATGACCTTGCTTGCTTCACATGGAATGGAACTTACTGCTGCATGAGCGAAGCAGACCAAAGGAAAGCTAGGGAAAGGAGTTGGAGCTCCTGCCGTTAGTTCACTACAGAAACTGACAAAAAGAGACGGTCCGGCGAGTTCATGAGGGGAACGGGTCGCATCCAGCTTATACACACACACACGGATCCAGGTCTTCGGTTTCGAAATGGTTCCGAGTCCAGCAATGGGTCGAGAGGGTACGGTGTCGACGCGACGAGACGGAGCGTGCTCCAAACTAAAGACGTACGGAGCTCGAGCCATGCCTTTCCCTGTAAAAGGACATGCCCAGCAGCACAAAGCGAGCCCATGCACATACCGTGGTGGTCTGGTGGACAGTGGATACTCCTCCACTTGCTAGAGACGTAGTACATGAGCGAAGAAAAAAAAAAGCCTGGGACCCGACCGAGGTGTCCTGCTCCTGTTGGCTCGATCCGCCTCGCAGCCCTGTTGCCTGCCTGAATAATCCCCGATCTCACGGTTCTCAACCAAGCCAAGCAACCGGACAAATCTCTCTCTGAACGCTGTGAACAAACATATAGCAACATGCGTTCGAGTCCAGCAGCAGCCCAAACTGTATGCAGCAGATGATGCTATCAAAAAAGAAAAAGAAGAAAACTGCCTGCGGCTAGCAGTGAGCAACATCATCATCATCACCATCACCACCACCATCATCACCATCATCATCATCGTATGCTGATCAGAGTGTGCGGCACGTTGGTTTGCATTTGCAACGCAGGAGCGCGAGCCTTGTCCGCTTCCTGCTTGTCTCTAGCTAGCTCGATCACTACCTCGATCGCAATGCATGGCTTCACCATGCATGACTAATTGCTAATTAACTGGTGCTGATGATGCTGTTTGATTAGTGACGCTTGCAGAGGGAGCCAATGGAATGCAACCACCCCCTCACACATGCTTGTCGTTTGCGTGGCGCATCGTTTGGCGTCAGATCGCGTTAACATGAACCTGGATTGTGTTTTAGCCGGCACGTACGTGCGTGTCTGCAATTTGCATGCGTGTGCATCTGCGTCTGAATCTTTTGGAGAGAGACCCGTGACATTACGTCTGCCGTGTGTGATCTTCAAGTTGCGCTTCAAACAATTTTTTTTGCAAACAACAACCCGTCGATGTCCAAATCGTGTCGTTACATCTTCACGCCTGACTCTACTGGCTGAGTTGATTTTGTTGAAGTATAATTAAATTGCTCATCTATTCGTATTAGCTTAAGGTTGAACTGGTTGGTACATACAATTCAATATGGTATTAAAATTAGAGGTCTCGAGTCTAAATCCCGCCGAGCGTGATTAAATAAAATAAGTGTAGCCGACTCCTAATTTTCACGTTTGAGGTCTAAGTGAGCCTGTACATAGATAAATTGATCACGACAGTGGAAGACAAATATACTCGGCTTAGTTGTCATCTTATCTCACTCCAAGTTGAGGCTTAGTTTTTTTTTCGGAAGTAAGTTGAGGCTTAGGTTGTGCAAAGTAGGTGCACTCGCTTCGAGTTGCGGTTGTTCAAAATGGAGATCGATCTTGCGCCCGTGTCGCACGTATTCCAAGCTTGTGCAGGGTGCATTTCTTACTACACGGTGCATCAGAGATTTCAAATTCATGCGTTTTTTTTTCTCTTGGACAAAAGACAAAAAAGCTCATGCGTGGCAACGTGCAAACGAAAAGGAGTGAGCCGCAACAGAAGCACCTCCCGGGTTCACTGTTCACGTCGCACGCCTCACTGTTACTGTTACTGAGGTTATTCGTGCCGCACCGCCGCGCAGTACGGACCTGCAAGAAACGGAACGCGTTGCCGTTGACCCGTTGTCGTGCACCGCTGCTGCGTGCGCGGGTACACGGCCCCGCGGGGGCCCACGCTTTAACTTGCGCCAGCGCGCTCCTCCCTCCCATTTACTCCGCTCCGTCACCCAACCGATGAGCTGAGCGGAGCCCTCCTCCCACTTCAAGCGCAGGCTCGAGCGATTGCGCGGCGGATGCTCCGGACAGCAAGCGCCCAAGCGCCATGATGACGCCGCCGACGCCGTCCTCCCTCCGCGACCTGCTCGCACGGGAGCGCGTCGAGGAGGAGGACGCGCCGCCGGCCCCGCGCCGCGCCTCCCGCTCGCCGCGGCGCGCGGCGTCGAGGTCGAGGTCGTGCAGGCACGCGTCGCCGCCACCGCCGCCGCTGGTCAGAAAAAAGGGGGAGGACGCTGCCGCAGCCGAAGGCGGCGGCGGCGCGGTCACCGCGGTGGTGGCCGTGCTGGCCGCGTACGCGGGGCGGTTCCTCAAGGACGCCGAGTTCCGGAGCGGGCTGCGGGACAAGTGCGCCTCCTGCCTCGCGCCCGCCTCCGCCGCCGCTGCCGCGGAGGACACGGCGTCCGGGCGCGCCGTGCTGGCCAACCTCGATCTGGGAATCGAGAGCATCGAGCGCCTCGCCGCCGACGGCGCGGCCCCGCGCGACGCCAAGATCCGCTCGCTCCGCAACTCCATCCGCCTCCTCAGCGTCGTCGCCTCGCTCCACTCGCCGCGCCCCGGCGCCGCCGCGGGAAGCCGCAGCAGCAGCACCACCTGCGGGGTGCCCAACTCCCACCTCGCCGCGTGCGCGCAGCTCTACCTCTCCGTCGTCTACCGGATGGAGCGCAACGACCGCGTCGCCGCGCGACACCTGCTGCAGGTGTTCGCCGACGCGCCGGGCCTCGCGCGCAGGGACCTGCTCCCGGACCTCTGGGACCACGTCTTCCTGCCCCACCTGCTCCACCTCAAGGTCTGGTTCACCAAGGAGGTCGAGCTCGTCGCCGACTGGGACGCCGACGACCGGTGCAGGAGGATGAAGAGCCTGCAGAGGCTGTACAACGATCACATGGACAGTGGCACGGCTAAGTTTGCAATGTACTACAAGGAGTGGCTCAAGTCAGGGGCCGATGCGCCGCCGGTGCCCTCTGTTCCATTGCCTTCGATGCCTGGAAATATTGATGCGTGTGAGAAGCTCTCGGCTTCGGTGCGCAGGAGCTCCATCAATAGAAACCTGTGGGTGAACATAGCATTGGATTGGGATTGCATTTGGAAGAACTTTGCAGTTCATCACCAGCCAGTTAGTACAAGATTTTTTTTAAAAAAATATCTAATTGTTTTACAGGTATAATGCGGTTTTTGGTACGACATTGGAGCTGGAAGATGTCAAAGATGCAAAGCTAGATGATGAGACGGAATTAGTTTTGGATGTGGATGTGGATGTGGAATTGAATGATAATTCAGTGACCTGGAAGCCGGAGAAGCTTGTTCATGTGAGTCAACAGTTCCTTTAACTTCTCGTGATGATTAACCTCATAGTAATATGTGTTCGTTGGCGTGTCAAATTAGACAAGTGACGAATCGTGATCACTGATTTTTTTTTTGAAAATAAATGATCACTGATTGCTATTCTGAAAATTAAAGTTGCGCCAAGGAGACAGCTATTTGATCTCAGTACAGTATCATATTTGTTTTCTATGCCGTGGGGCCAATGAAATTTTGGCTAGATTCCTATAGTTGTTTATGGCTGTAGGCAAGGGACCACAGTCCTATTTTTAGTATCCACTGAACTGTTCTGTTCAAAAAGTTTCCACTGAACTGAAGAACCGTGTGTCCTTTGTGCCTTGTCTGATTTCACAGGTAGTCATAAAAAATTCGATCTTGATTTGAGATTTGCATATCGGATTAAAATGATGATACCAAATTCTTCTCTTGTTTTAGAAAACACTGTTAATATAGTGTCCTCTAAAGTTTGGCTACTGTTCTTGGTGGCTGATAAACAGCTTTTCTAGATGTTTCTGTTCATCTAATCTTATTGTTCACTTTATTGTGTAGTTATGTTGCTGACTTACTGAGTTTAATATGATTTCTAGTATTGATAGAGCAACAGTAGGAAAACAAGTATATTCTTGTTGTTAATTATGTTTCATAGCAATTGCACCAGGCATTATACATGTAAATGAAAGCTTCATAAACGTCTCCTATGGTTTCTCTATCATCCAGGACATTTATTTTTGAAGCATGCTAGAGTTCCAATACTCATTTCTCATGGAATATGAATCCTTTACTCCTGCATATACCTTTGAAGTTATTTAACTTAAGCCTGTTTTGAGTAGACAGAGTAAAATGGGGCTCCAAGAAAAGCATTCCCGCTCTCGGAAAGAAGGCGCTATTCCGGAAACAGCACCTACACAACGGAAATCATACTCTTTTCGACTATTCTCCTGTCAAGGTGATATAAGTAGGAACGTTATCAATCATCCTAGGACAACAAAGAAGGAAGTTGTGTCTGTCGAGAAAGAGCTGGACAATGATGAAGTAACAATGACTCTAGAACGAGCAATTTCTGTGGTGTCCAATTCAGACAACCTTAGGCAGTGCGAGGATGCTGTGCATGAAGTTGCCAGAGCATGTTCAACCTTGCAAGGGGACCCTAATCTTGTAAACTTGCTGTCATGTGCCTCGTTTATTCAAGGGCTTCTCGAGGTTACATTCACCTCCAAAGACAATGCTGTACTGGAGTCAGCTATCTTGATAATGGGAAAGTTGGTGTTAGGTAACGAGGTGATTAGACAGCTTGTGCTTAACGCAGATCCACAGCTTGAGGTTTTCTTAAGACTTCTGAGAAGCAACGAGTTGTTCTTGAAGGCTGCTATAGTGCTCTATATGATGAAGCCTAAAGCTAAGCAGATGCTATCATTGGACTGGATACCGCTAGTACTGCACATATTGGAGTGTGGTGATGAGGTGCAATCTCTGTCTTCTGTGAAATGCGCACCCAAAATTGCTGCGTTCTATTTCCTAGATCAGCTTCTTATGGGGTTTGATGTCGATAGAAACATTGAGAATGCAAAGCAGATGATTGCTCTAGGTGGGTTGGACCTCCTCATTAGCAGACTTGAAGCTGGTGATGCTCGCGAGAGCAGACACTGCATTGCTCTCTTGACCGCATGTATTCAAGCTGACGGCAGTTGTAGACACTACTTAGCTGATAATCTGAACAAGGAACCGATTGTTCAACTTCTTGTTGGAAATCAAAAGAAGGCTAGTGCTGCGGCCCTTAATTTGTTGAGTGAACTGGTCTGCCTTAATAGGTGAAATACTTCTACATTGACAGTAACATTAATATTCTGAAAAATATCCATGAGATTGAACTAGTTCTTCCTTCTTTAAACAGAACAACCAAAATTGTGGAGTTCCTCAAGGAGCTGAAAACTAGTGGCTGCTTGAATACAATGCATATTCTGCTGGTCTATCTCCAGCAGGCTTCTCTTGTCCAACATCCACTAGCAGCTGTCCTGCTACTCCAGCTTGATCTCCTGGTACCATCTCGAGATGAATCTTTTCTTCCTTTGCTCAGACAAGCTATCGATATTTGTACAGTCCCCATACAGCAGTTCTTTTTGCAGGGCGATCCTTTGCAGTACAGTTTATACAGAGAGGAGGCGATCGATGCCATGATAGCTGTTTTGGAGCACAGTTCACAGAGCAGAAAGGTCCAAGAACAATGTGCTCGTGCTCTTTTAATCTTGGCTGGGCGGTTTTCTTCTTCAGGAGAACCCATAGCAGAAGCATGGCTACTAAAGAGAGCAGGTCTAGACGATTCCCTCTCTGAATCCTTTAGGAGAACAGAGATATTCAAAGATAAGAGCGTTCGAGCGGTATGTTCAAATATCTGAAAAACTATGTTTTCTGATTACCTTACAATTTTCTCTGTAAATCGGTTTCTGTTTGCTTGTTCTTTTAACGATTATGTTTGTGCTAATGACCAGGAAGAAGAAAAGGTGATTGAAGAACGTCTAAAGAAACTTGCCTTAATGTTACTGAACAGTGGGGGCAAAAGGTTCCTCATGGCACTGTCAAACTGCATATCCGATGGAATCCCGAGTCTGAGTCGATCCTGTCTCATCACCATAACATGGATGAGCAGCTCCCTCTCACCACTGCGTGGGTGCAACGATTTCCAGCCTCTAGCATGCTCCATTCTTGCGCCTAAGCTTTTAGATAGCTTAAGCTATGACAGAGTTTTGGAGGAGAGGGTGCTTGCTTCACTGTCCCTGTTGAATGTTGTGAGACATCCAGGTACATTTCCAAAGTTAGCAACGCCCATTTTTCATAGAAGTATTGCATTTGCAATCTTTCTGTTTCTTGAGTATATTTGCGATCTTTCTGTTACTTTTTAAAAAAGTATCATGATCTTTCTTTTTTTATGAAGAAATATATTTGCAATCTTTCTGCAAGCTGAATCGTTTTAAGCCAACGATTTGTAATCTGACAGAATGCATGGAGAAGGTTTTCCCACTGAAGAAAGAGACGATCGAGTCACTCCAGGATCTTGCAGAGGTGACCTGGACTGCAAAGGAGCTCCTCTTTGCCTGCTGCAGATGACTTGCAAGGTCGTCTGGTCATCAGTGATCAAGACTACACCAGCATGTAATTGAGTAATTGGTTACAAAATGGTGTTGTGATCGGCCATTGTTCTGTACACAAATTGTTCTGTTGATATGTAAAGCCCTATAGCTTCTTTCCCTCTTAATAAACTTCGGTTTTCGCTGTTAAATTACGTTCTGTGAATGGCTTCATTTCTTCAGCTGTACACTGTCCCTGTCCTGACATGCTCCTTTGTTTTGGAATATTGGACTCTCCTTTGGATTATTACCAGCAAACAAATTTATAGGAGATTTGCAATGAGTTTGCGAAAACAGTTTAAATTTTCCATTTATGATTTCGTTTATGACGGATTCAACGGTTGATCTGCTCCAACTGCTTATGTTAAATTTAAGTAAGTAAATAAAAGAGAAGGAAGTTGGTCTGGTCCAATGCATGCAACACGTATCCGCAACTGGATAAGGGCGAGGGCAATTTCTAGGACCCTTCGTCTGACAAAGTAATCTTGTCCGGGACGCGAGAATTGTTTCCGCGTCAAAGTGGACTCATTTCGAATACGAGAATTGTTCGGGTACTGTGCACAAGTGTTCTTCGTGACGCCTATCCAATTCTTTTGCAAGGCCATAGACTGACAAGGCGCTTTAACATGGAAAATTTCTTCAACGCCTGTAGAAACTTTGACTGCCTCCTGTGCACTGAAATTCTTGCCACTTTTTTCTTCAGCGCTCAAAGATATAAAAAAATTGTGTGTGACCTGCAAGCCCCTGGCTTTACCTACCCACCCTCCTCCTCCCCCTTCACAGTTCTTGACAAGCGAATCGCTGAATCGGAGCCGAATTCCAGCTCGGCTGGGCGAGTGATTCCACCCCCAATTCCGACAGCCGGGCCAGTCTCTTCGGCAACAGAAACACGAATTCATAAGAGGATTCCGTCCCGTTCGCGCGACGCGACGACGTCTTCTCGAGCCCCCCGGCCCCCACCCCAACGCCTGCGATCTCCGCTGGCTGCCGGACTCTCCCCCGCCGCCGCCGGCGCGCCGCGGGTCTCGGGGCACCGGACCCGCCTCCACCCCTTAGATCGGGCGCCTCCTCCGCCAGCCGCTGGTCTCACACCCCGCCTATCCCCGCTGGGGCCGGGCGAGCTCGCCGTGGAGAGGAGAGGTTGCCGCCGGCGGCAGGACGCGCGACGGCAGGGGAGTCCTGCTCTTCCTCCTCGCCGAGCCCCCTTGCGGATCCATCCGTGCTGATTTCTACTGCTGGTGAGAAACCCATAAACTATACTTTGGGGGGTGTGGTTCATTTCGCACTGGTATTTTTTTGTCCTCGACTCGAGTAGGTACCTTTCTGCCAATAATAACCCGTCCAATTGGTGTTAAGTGCATCTGCATTTGGGAGGAATTTATCACTTCAGTTGCTTCTCAATGCTGTGTGGCTCTTGAGCATGCATAAGGGCTCAAAGGGGTCCTTTGATCCATGGGGCATCTTCTCAAACTTTTACTTTCCATGTTAGCTTACATAGAGCATTAATGAGCTCTTATGCGTGCTAATATCCATTAGTAAATGCAATTAGGAAAAATGTCCTTTTGTGTGTCTACCTTGTTTTTCCTTAGAAATGAAATTGTATCAGATCCACAACAGCCAACAAGGTTGAACTTTCTTTGTTTTCCCCTGTATCTGCAGCCTCTTGGTTGAGCATGTATGAAACTGATAATGGGATACATCAACAAGTCTGCTGCTACTAATGCTTGAAAGATTCCAACTTGCCAGTTGCCGGCAGTGGCCTGGGACAATTGTGAAGTTACCAATGCAAGTGTGTTTGGTTATTGATTCCATTAAATTGCAGCATCACTTGCATTTCGTCTGAAATTTTCCAAAGATATTTATTTATTATGCAGCGTGGGCATTGGTGTTAACAGAATTTTCATGTTTGGATGATAAAAGGACTACTTGGGATGAGAAGGGTTTGAACAAGTGTTTCGATGAACATCCTACTAGAGCTTAAGCATCTCAAGCTCTTTAGCTTGCCCGCAAGGCCTGTCATCTGCAAAGGCCTTCTGATAGTGATTGTCCTTGTTGTACTGAGAGCAATTTTATCTCCATTTCTTGCCATAAACTCGTCTGAGAAGGAAGAATTTTACGAGTCAACAGTCCCTGACTTGTTTCCTGGAATCAGACGAGACAAGTTTGTTGAGGTCCCACAGATTATATGGGGATTGAACAATCAGAAGATTGCATTCGCCAGGGCATGCTTGACTGCAAGATTCCTGAACAGGTCTCTTCTAATGCCAAGCCTGAGTGCTTCACTCTTCTACAAAGAGGTTGACTTGCTGCAGCCTATCGATTTTGACAAGGTGTTTGACTTTAACAAGTTCAATGCACGTTGTCATGGCTTTGTAAGGTTAGCTCGGTATTCTGAAGTTTCCAATAGAAGCGAGCCTATGAAACTTCAAAAGGGAAGTGGTAGAAGGTGGACCGTAGAGAGAGATTTGGATCAACTGCAGCAATTCATAGGGGGCAAGGCGGATGACTCTGAAGTCATTGAAATTGCTGGGAAACATCCGTTTTTGTGGCCTGACCACTGGCCAGTCAAAGACTATGCCAAAATCTTTGATTGCATGGTCTTAGTTCCTGAGATAGAAACCGAAGTGGTTAAGGTCATATCCAAGATTAGAGAGGCAGGCCAAAGAGCAAGACATGAAGCTGGGATTTCTCATAGTAAGCAGAGGAGAGATGTTTCAACTAATCTGCCTATACCGTACGTTGCTGTTCACATGAGAATAGAAAAAGATTGGATGATACATTGCAAGAAGTGGGAGCAGCGGTCCAAGTCACATGAAATCTGCAGCAGTAAAGAAGAGATCATTCATAAGGTCTCACAGATCACTGATCTACGTCGACCGGTCGTTGTTTATCTGGCAGTAGCTGACAGCCTTCTTGAAGATGATTCAATAACCAGTGGGTGGAGAGTGGGTATGGTTGCTTATGAGAAGAAGAAACTTGGAGTTACTGACATCTATGATAGGCAACCATATCTTATAAAATCTGCCATCGACTTTGAGGTGTGCTCGAGAGCAGATGTGTTTGTTGGCAATAGCTTCTCGACGTTCTCCAACCTTGTGGTGCTGTCCAGAACAGAAAGGTTATATAACCTGGGAAAGGCGAGCTCATGTGGTGAGAACATCGGGCTTTCATCATATGCATACAATGTCATGGGCGATGATGGTGGACCACAGAGATGGATGACGGATATGTCCGATACAAACCTTCAGAGGCTAAGTTATGGAACGAATAATGTCTCGTGCCACTGACTTTTGACGCATAACACTTGACTCGACATGGTTCATACTCAGGAGGATGATCCTTGTTTGAATTTGATTTTATCTTCGAACAGGACAAGTATGTGCAGCTAGTCTGTGGTGCTTCTATGTTTGAAGCTGGAACCGACATGTCGCACTTGTGAAAGACTACGGCAAAGAGTTGGCTGTATACTTCGTGTCTATAGATGTGCTGAGAAGCATTGACATGTGTTGGACAGTCTTTAGTTTGTAAAGCTGAATTTTGTGTGATGGTTCGTATCTGTGACATGTTCAATTTTTTCTGATTTCAGAAGCAGATCTACACATTTGTTTGTCTGCAGTCAGTGTTTCTGCTGTAAGATGGTTTGCTGTGTTTTGAACTATTAATCTGCACTCTGCAGCATTATCCAGTAATCTCCTTGCAAAAGGATCCTGCCTCGGATGCTTAGTGTTTCTGCAGGACGAACAAGGGAGTACGGGTGTGGAAGGATAATTTTGTAGGCGCCAAAACTGAAAACTCAATGGAATAAAACAGAAGGCCCACGTTCAAAGGTATTCACAAAGGTGAAAAGCTCACATTTCCAACTAGGTTGCTATCCTCAACGATGGCTACGAAAACCAAATGATTCCTTCCCGAAAATAAACAAACAATTACCATTGATCCATTATGCTTCAATTAATTTGTGGCCTCAATCAAAAGTTCATGGCCTAAACTTCAAAGCAAATGGCTCAGCCTTAGCACCAAAGGGAAAAGTTTCTGTATCCCAACAGACTGTAAGCACACCACCCATCAGCAACGCGCCGGCGAGCTGCACGAATTGCACGCCGGGAGCAGCAATAGCACAGCACCAACACCTCAGTTCTCAGAAACGTGGAGAACGCAATAGCCACAGGAACAGGCAGACAGCCCAAAACTGCACTAGGAAAAATTTGCACTTCACTGTACATAAGCTTACATGAGTTTCCAGGTCACATTTCAGATCACAACATTAACAAAAAAGGTGAAACTAAGGTTACAGATGCTGCTGGACTACGAAGAGAAGACCCAGAGCAGATCCAATAAATTGCTGGAGCCTACTGAGCTAGAAGCCTAGAACAGCCAGTGCTTCTTTTTAGTCTTGCGTGTCGGCAGATCTGAAAGCATCGAGTATGATGTCAGATGAACTAGTGTGACAAGAAATAATCTCAGTAAAATTCGTTGGAATAGAAGCCATCAAGTATCTGGGAGGCAACATAATCCTCACCTTCAACTGCGTACAATGAATTGTAATGTACTTCGCACCAGAAACTTAACCAAAGCTCTGCAAAAAGGGACAAATGAATGCTCAAACACTACATTTTCTGCTGTGACCTACTGATCCCGTATGTAAGGGTTCTAGAAACTTAACAAAGCTCTATAATCACGGAAATCAAAATAACAAGGAGGTTGGAGTGATGAGAGAAAGTTGATACATAATTGATAACTGGAGCAAACAGGACCAACTCTAACCTCTTGTGGGAGTGGCATCTCTGGGGATTATCTCGACTAGGCATGTGTCTCTAAATGACGTCAACAGACATATTTTAGCAGCAAACTGATTCAACAGAAAAGCTTGCCATTAGAAATAAAAACATATGATGTCTACTAACAATTTAGCAATTTGTGCGTTAGAAAAAAAGGCATATAATGCCTACTAATAATTTAACAATTTGTGTACTCTATGGAAACATTTTGAAAGAAAAGATTAAAGAAATATATATACAAGTGAAGACACAATTTATTACTATCTCCAGACACAATAAGTGCTGTTCTGGACATCAAACATACAACAATCACCAAAATGTTTCATGATGCTTTAATCACTAGTCTCCATTGTAATATTTTACAATGTATATCAAAAAAATAAAATACTTGTGATACTAATATTGGTGACAAACTTCCTCTATTATCATTTTTTTTTCAATCTCAACCTGTAAAGAATATGGGTATGAAAATTTAGATAGTCGGAATACGCGCAACCCAAATGTCACTTATTTGTAAATGCAAGGAGTAGAATATTTAAAATGACTATGGAGTTTTATTAGGACAGACTATTAAGAAAGCATCACATTGAATCTACAGCTAGAACTAGAGGCCACAAGATAAATAATGCCAAAACCTGTAGATAAAATTTTTTACTCATAGCTTGAAAGTGCTATGTTACCCTGTCTGCAGCCGCCTGTAAGGTCACATGGTCTCCCCATTCCCCAGATCTACAGTGCCATATATAAGAAAGCTAGCATCAGGACATGAACAATAAATAGAATGTTTTATATGACTGAGAATTATGCATCTTGGATACAGGGTGGACCAGAACCTTTTCATTTTCTTCAGATAAACCTTATATTCCATCGGTACATAGCCTTCATAGTGCTTCCTGAATTCCTTTAGCTAAAACAGAAAGATATACTTCACGATTGTAACTAAGATATCAAGTTATTTCCTTATACAATACAATAAACAAGTTATATTAGCTGTATCAGATAAACAGAGAGGGAATGAGGGATGTACCTGCTTTACTACTGCCTTCCTCACGTGTTTGTGATAGTCAGGATTTCGGAATATCTGGTCTGCCAGAGCTCGGAACTGTAACAATGACACATACACAAAACAGAGAAAGGTTGAAGACACAAGAAATTCCACCTTGTAGATGTATCGTAATATCATAATCAGATAAGCTCATAGTGGGAAGAAGATATAATAAATTATCACTACTAAGTAGGGGCTAGATCCAAGCAATATTTCCTGCTGACCTACTAAGTCTACCAGTACAAATGGAGATGAAAGTACTATATAGCAATTATACTACAGACAGCTAGGTGACTGATTTAGAATATAATATAAATATGTCTACATAGATTTTCTTCATGGAATTGAGGTAGGAATTCTGCCAGGCATGTAAAAAGCTAACCTGACAATTCCCATCTCCTTCTATTTGGTATTCAGCTAAGCCGTAAGTGCCCAATCTGTCAGAAAAAAGTATGAGTTAAATAACCAAAAACAAAAAAAGGAGAGGATAAAAACAAGAATATAATGAAGAATTTACCTTTCCAATAAGGATTCATGATCTATCGTCGCATTATTAAAATCCGGAATTTTCCCATTCACTCGAGGAGTGTGCTGTAATTAAGGACATCGGTAAACTTGGTACAAGGGGTAGTAGTGTAACTAACAGAACAGTAATTTGATTTAATAATAACAAAGATAGATAATATTATTGTAATAAAAACATGAGTATATAAGAAAACATATTGTTTATTAATTATTATTGTCAATTATGTTTATTGAATGCTACATAGGCCTGTTCTATCTCATGGTAAACAACTCAATAATAACTTTCTCCAATTAGAATATATGGTAGATCCAAAGGGTAAACTTCAAGAAAGCAAAGGCACCAACATTATCAGAAAAACATATTACTCAACAGTGAGAATAGTACTGGGATCGAATCTAAGTGGGACAGGCGCCTTCCAAGGCTTTTCCCACTGTTTGTTGTGTTTGTTGCTTCAGTTATAAGAGTACCAATGGTCACTTCCTCCTCACTCTCCTGAGTACTGCTGCTAATACTCGAGGAAGAGCTTTTGCTAACACGTTCCTGCTGTTCAGACATGTTATCTCACAAGGAACATTGAGGTTGCATGGGCTGACTCTGTAGGCTGCAAATTAAGAAAGAAGACAGTTTGGTGATGCATAATAACATGGACAAGCACAAATATCTATAATGTAACTGGTAGGTAGCAAACCAGCTAGCTCATGTTCAAGATATAAAATAAAATGGCTTCTACACTAGCAGCACCCGCCTAGACACTGAGATATTCTACTGCTTGGTACTCTCGAATTATTACTGCAGCGTGTGAAAAACAAGTTTACAGCTATGCATACTGTCTGTCCCGAAGGAAATATGACGACTGGCATCGCAGCCTACAGATTCCTACTGTTCATTTCACGCAGCACACAGATCCCAAGTAACTGCACAGTGACCACTGACCATAGTCCTTTTCATAAGAAAGAATTACTCGGAAACTGATAGTCAGTATAGACGCGGCGTCCACATCACAATCCACAAACTTCTTCAGATCCCATGCTCAATTTCTAAACATCGGGCGTTTCTCCAAAGAAACTACAGTCCAAGAAACGAATGCGCGGCGCGGGCGGCACGTCGAGGCGCCGAGACGCTCGCAGCCGCGTGGGCCAGCGCCGGTCCGCTCGATTCCGCCGGCGCTGGCGGACGGTACGTCGGTACCAGGCCCCGCCGGCGCCCACCGGTGATCCGCGAGTGAACCCCCCCGAGCCGAGATCCTCCCTCACCACGGAGCTAAGCGAACCGCACAAAAGGATTCATCGGCACAAGGGGATAGCGAGAGGGGGAAACAACCGCATCCAAGACGCAACAGAAACACAGAGCAGAGCTTGGCGCCGCCGGGGCTGACGGATCCAAGGACCCGGGCAGCGGGACGCTCCGGCCTCGCCAAGAACCTAGCGAATTGGTACGGCTCACGGAGAGGAGACTCACCGGCAGCTCGGATCGGAGGCGGTGGCGCGAGCGTGGGGGCGGGGGGACGGGGAGGCAGCCGCTTAAGCTAGCCTCTCTCTCTCTCTCTCTCTCTCTCTCTCTCTCTCTCGCACCAAAATCTCTCTTTCGTCGAGAAGGGAAGTTTCCTTGTGTGGAGTTGCTCTTGTTGCAAGTGGGCCCTCCCCCGGAAAAACACACCACGCTATTACTACGTGTTTGACTATATTCGGCTTAGCTTTTGCCTCCCTTTAGCATGTGTTGATGATGGATTCTTCAACCTTTTCGTTTCAAAGCAGTTGGAAATGACACTGGCTATCATCGATGCAATGCTACAGTGTAAGTCTTGAAGAAGCTTCACATCGATGCAATGCAGCTTCAACACATTGAATTGAATCTTATAAAAAATAAAAAGGAAAAAAATAGAAGTTTTCACACTGGGATATTCTTCCTCCTTTCAGGATGGCCACTAATAACTGGACATGGAAATTCCATTTCAAAAGCAGTCTGCAAGGCGTCCGCTAGAACTTCGAAAGTATTCCGTAGTTTTCGTGCTTACCGTCCTCCTCCCATCGACACAAGTGTGTGCATCAGTGCGTGTTCCACGGGCCGGACAATCATGTGGCAACATAATTGAAAGAGCTATATCAACAAGCTTAAACTATGACAACGCGTCTACTCCTTTTGGGCCCAAGATCAGAGAAAGAAGTAGTGATAACAATTATGACTAATAGTATCAAACAACCATGTGTTTGTACACTGGAATCTCTCTTCCAATATTCTGCTCTTCAAAAGCAACTACCAGTCTGTTGAAAAAAAGTATAAGAGGATGCAGTGCAAGTCAGATGTGAACTACCAGTATGGTTATTTTCATGTAGTCCAACTTAACAACTTTTTGCTGATGTGAAAGCCAATGCTGCAGTGTACACCGTGCAAATCCCCAGATTACAGAAGTGGCATTCAGGAGCACAACAACGAAATCTGATCTTCAGAGTTGCAATCACTTATACTTTTCTCTGTATTGTCTGTCAGTATATTACCGTGTTTCACATGTATTACAGAAGGGATTAAGCACAAAGCATGATCAAATTCTTGCACAGAGTTTCTTTCAGACAAAGAGTGATGAGCATGGAGCCAAAAGATTTCAATGAGGGTTTGATCAGTCTTCTATCCTCACAAAAGCAGAACAGTTATGAGCGTTGCCTTATGTTGATTAGCTCGATGTCGAAGATAAGTGTACCGAGAGTGGAACCCTCGCCATTTGCCAGACGTGTGGGGTTGAATATAGTAGTAAATAGCCTCTGCCGATCAAAGAACTGCGCGTGAAACAGCAGGCGAAATTAGTAAGTAGTTATGTCCAGGCAGCAGTACCATTTATATCCTTTCAGAGACGGATATGAAATGTTTTCTGAATCCAAGCACACCCATGCATCCCAAGGGAATATACCAATTATGAAGCCATTTTTCAATAAATTGCGCACCCAACAGAAAGTAATGATTAGGAGTTGGCCAGATTGGAGATACTTCAGTTGATCACCAGCTACATGGTATAATAAAAAAAATCTAGAATAAATGACAGCACAGGAGTTACGTTAGGAGGGATAGGTTCTTGTGATGTGTTTTGATATCCCTGTGATGGTGGAATGATCACACGGCGAAGACCACCAACTCTCATGGACTTCACTGCTGCTTCAATGCCAGGTATGACCTGCAAGATCCATGTATTATATAGCTGAAGTATCAACACAGAATGATTCCACAAAAGAACATCCCATGTAATTTATTTTTTTGTCAGATGCCAAGACCCTGGGCACGAACAATTATCAGGGAACTCAAAATGCATAAGAACAGATAGTCGATACTCCTACGGATGCATAGAAATTGATATTCCAAAATAAAAATAGCCTGCAACAACTATTACTCCACAATTGAACAAGTGTAACCCTACATATGGAAGATCAGGCAGGATCCGTAGGGATGTTTCATGAACATAGGAATATCAATGCTGCGCTGTAATAATAGTGTGATATCAAACTTTCACCAAAGAGACTTTAGAGTGGAAGAATACAAAGTTCAGGTAAAATCTTTATACAAAAGTGAAGCAGTACAGCGTATGGTACTATAGATACGATTTAGTTTTTCACTTCTTCTGCAACGAGTTTGAATGAAATCCGAATCTCACTTTTCCAGACCCAATGGTGAAGACAAACGGCATGGCATCACCAGTCTCGTCCTTATGATCATAAGTGGAATCAAAGCGCCATCCTTGCTTCGCTGCCAATCTTCCATAATAGTGAATTGCAACCTGGGTAGTTCATACAAGTGAGAAAAACATTAGAGCCTTTCATACACATTTCTCAAAAATAATACAAGCTACGAAAATCACTGCACAAGCAATCCATGCGTTTGCAGCTTCTTCATCATAAGCAGAAAATTTAGTGAATTTGTGACAATCAACAGCTTAGCATCGAGTGATAACTGATAAACTAGAGCAATTTCAAGGTGTAAAATTGGTTAATTAGACCAAGCAAGAATGGTGCTTAAAACCGCAATCAGTGCAAAGAGGCGAGCCTTTACCTGGTCGCCGTTGGCCGGGACCTCACCGGAACCCTCCCGGAGGTCCAGGGCCTTCACGCCGCCGGAGCCAGGGATCTCCGCGAATTTGGGGGCCGCGGCGGAGGCGGCTGCCGTGCGGAGGGTGGAGGCGGTGGCGCCCACGACGAGGAGGTGCCTTCTAGTGAGGGTGGGAAGTGGTGTTGCGGCTACAGTTACTGCTTTTCCTTTCGGAAGCGGCGGCACGGCGGCGGCGATCGCCGTGACGGCAGTCGTGACCATCGCCGGCTGTTATTTCGCAGTTCGCCTCTCTTCTTTTTCCTTTTCTTTTGTTTTATGATTCAGCTTGATTTTCCTTCTTTACTTCCGAATTTGTAATTCTCTGACGCCTTCATTTTCTATTTTGGTCCAGGGAAACAACTGTTAATATTTAACTATAAATATTGAGTTCAATGAAGTACACATCCAAGATACACTGATGGACCTCTACCATGAATGCTACATCGGAGTAAAATCAGAGTCAATCATACCTTTAGATCATGTGATTGGCAAATTTCAACACCACAGTAAATTTTACGATAATTTCTTTGTGCGATATTATTATTTTCCAAGGTAGGCATGTCAAGGACGAGGAAACATGATTAATCTCAAACTCATTCTACGTATCTCCTATAAAGTTGACCGAATATATACATGAATTGAGTTTAGACCAGCTTAGTCTTTCTTTTCTGTTGGAATCATGGATATTGTGATAAAGCACATGTAAGTAAAGGCTAAGCAAGTGGTTGCAAGAAGCCGATAGGGTCAAATAGTTACAAAATCTAATATTGATAATGAGTGAGTAACTCCTAAGTATCCATATTAGACACACTTCATTGAAAAGAAATCTTTAATGATCTAGGTGGATCTTGTATGAATGGCGTCCATCTGATATTGAAAAAAAATACATTATGCTCACATATAAGGTAGACCAGTTGATTAGAATATGCTTGGACGATTGAAACAAACTATGAAAATAATATGAACTCTAACAAAATAATATATGCTACAACGAAATAAAACATAGATAAGGTGATAGTTGGTGTGTAAGGCAATTGTTAAAAAAAAACTTGTTCAGAAAGACTGCAAAAGGAGTGTCTTGCGGGTGATTTATTTTCCCAAAGACAAAAAACCCACGAACAATAATGAAAATTCAAAACACACAAATTAAGAATTTACCGCTATAGTTATCCTCGCTATATTTTTTATCCTGGTCAAACTAAGCGCAAGGAAACTCGATTAGTTGGAAAGCAACAAACAGAATCAATAGAAATGTAATCAAATTCTATCAAGTTTCCCTGTCGCCAGTAAGCTCAACAAGTAAATCGTGGAGGGCACACTGTCCCGTTACATGCGCAGATTGCCGTGCAAATGAGCTGAGTAGCCCTCGCTGTGGTTGGCCAATCCTGACACATTATCCTCTCCCCCTCATCCACGCCGAGAGCATAAACAAGCAGCTCAACCAGATCAGAACCCGAGCCCTCGGCAGAGCCCATATCCTCTGCACATCTCGCCCTCCCCTGCCTCCCTCCATTCCTCGCGCCGCGCAATCCTCCGACCCTCCTCTCTAGCCGGCCGAAGATGGTGTCGCTGAGGTGCACCACCGCGCACCACTCCCTCCTCGGCTCGCCGACCTGCCTCGCGGGCCCGCGCCGGCGGGCGCGACCCGTCGTGCGCGCCGCCGTCGCCGTCGAGGCCGGCGCGCAGGCCAAGGTCTCCCTCATCCGGATTGGGACGCGCGGAAGGTGATCGAACTCAACTCTTTCTGCGGTTTCTTTGGTTGCGACGGGGGGTGGATTTGGGGTTGTGTTGGTCAAAATCGTGGCTTTAGGTTCTGGTAGTTGGATTTGGTGCTGAAAACGCGTTGCAGATGTCCGGGAGATCCTGTCTTTAGCTGTTCCTCTGGGAATTGGGGTTTGGTGCTATGACTCTGAACCTATTGGGTCTTTACACCGGGTGAATTCGCACGGAGTATTTGAGGATAGTTAGCAATGCGTATTTAGCTCCGCTTGGATGCAGTTCCGGATCAGTAGTAACTGGCCGTTGACCTTGATAAAACTAAGGAATGGTCTCGGCAAAATTGTACATTTCATGTTGCCCCTACTATTTTTGGGTTAACGCTAGATGCTGTACCTGTGCTATATGTAAACTAGCTAGCAGTTTCATGTGGGTATTTACATTGTTGTAGTCGTTGTCCATGTTTAGGCTTAGTGAGGTATGCCTCCTACATCATTTTGATGTTTTCTTTTCTTGAGAAAAAAATCCACAAGAAAAATCGTGGTTTACTGTCAAAGCGAATTGTTCCTCTCAGTGTTTAGTTAAAATTTTTGTTTTTTTGTGAACTATAGTATCTTGCAAGGAATATGCAAATATGTAATTCATGTTATTGATTATTTAGGACAGTCAACTTGCTCTTGCACAAGCCAATGAAACTCGAGACAAACTGAAAGCTGCACACTCTGAGTTAGCTGAGGAGGGGGCTATTGAGATTGTCATCATAAAGACCACTGGGGACATTGTCTTGGACAAACCCCTTGCAGATATTGGAGGAAAGGGTTTATTCACCAAGGAGATAGATGAAGCACTCTTGAACGGAACGATTGACATCGCGGTTCACTCGATGAAAGATGTCCCAACATATCTTCCTGAAGGAACAATATTGCCCTGTAACCTCCCGCGAGAGGATGTCAGAGATGCATTCATAAGCTTGACTGCAAATTCGCTTGGAGAGCTTCCTGCTGGTAGTATAATCGGAAGTGCTTCCCTGCGGAGACAATCTCAGATTCTATATAGATATCCATCACTAAAAGTAAGTATGATTGTTACACTCATCGCACTATTACCCCCCTGTATTAACTGCCCTTGTCATTTACTGCTCTCAAAATAATCGTGAATCCTCTCGTGTCTTTGCTCCATGCCTTCAATAATGCGACATGCAAATAGCAGCAAGATTTTTAGTGCTAGCGGATTCACTGTGTTCATAAATACTTCCCAGTATCGCGAATTTGGTGTTTTTTTTCCTTGTATATATAGAGAGAGTGAGCTGGCCGAGCTCTTTCTTCGTTTATTTTGTCAACTGCAGTTCTCAACTCTTTTATAAACATGTATTTTTTAGATTTCTATGCATGTATATTTTAGATTTCTATGATTGTAAAGTGGTTATTTTCATTGCCACATATGTAAAAAAGAGGCCTTGCCTGGAGTTATTCTCGCAATTCATGTTTTTTGGTTATAAAGAGGATCAGGTCCAGTTGTAGACTCTAGTCGCAGTCTTCTACTTAGTTACTTAGAAGTGTATTCTGATTAGGTATTCGTCTTAAGAGCGTTGAATGATTTTCAGGTAGTTAACTTCAGAGGAAATGTTCAGACACGGTTAAGGAAACTCAAGGAAGGAGATGTCCATGCTACGTTGTTGGCACTGGCTGGACTAAAGCGGCTGAATATGGCAGAAGATGCAACATCTTTATTATCAGTGGATGAAATGCTTCCAGCAGTTGCCCAAGGTGCTATTGGAATAGCTTGCCGAAGCAATGATGACAAAATGGTAAGTGGTCAAGTATTTAGTATGCTGGTAGATGAGAAAAAAAATGGTGTGTGCATGATTCCATATACAAATCTGACGCCACCTTTTCTATATTTTCGCCACCTAACATCGAACGCATCTTTGATTAAATGATAAGTTCAAGTGCCCATTTGTGTTCGTGATTAAAGTGCACTCAGGTCCTTCAACTTTTCCTGGATCCTCACCGAGGCCCATAAACTCTCAAAGTGAGAATATGGGACTTCAACTTTTTAAGTGGTTCACTCCAATTGAGAATCTGTGGGTCTGTAATGGACCTTGAGTGAACCACTTAAAAGTTAGAATCCAGGAAAAGTTTTAGGTCGCCAGTTGCATTTTACTCATAACCATATTACTTTGTCAGATAATGTTGTTAAGGCACCACAGATAATTGATTTAAAATATTATTTCTTTGTCATGCTACTCTTCACATTTTTATTTTCCTAGTGAAATCTTCATTTTATTTATCGCTGCTTTGTCCTGACCATGCCGCATGTTTTGGGTTTTCCAAAAGTATAAATGTTTGAAACTACAACTTACAGCATGTCGAGAATATCTCTAATTTCTGAGTACACATTTCTGTTTTATTCTGCAATGTACATAAATCATATGCAGCTAGATGGAACATGCTAGATACTTGACGCAGTTCGTCGCTTTTTAACCATCTTATAGACAAAGAAGATTTGAGCACCCATTATTTGCCTGTTTGTTTGTAGATGGAGTATTTGTCCTCATTGAACCATGAAGATACCAGATTAGCTGTTGCATGTGAAAGAGAATTCTTGGCGGTTCTTGATGGTAACTGCCGAACTCCAATTGCGGCCTATGCTTATCGTGATAAGGATGGGAATTGCTCATTCCGAGGTCTATTGGCCTCACCTGATGGATCTAAAGGTATCCTTGATTTTCATTTTTTTAACAAAAAAATCTTGAAAGAAGTTCATTGCATTTTATCACAGAAAGCAACACTTTGTCACTTTTATGATTGTGTTTACAGTATACGAGACAACAAGAACTGGACCGTACTCTTTTGATGACATGGTTGCTATGGGCAAAGATGCTGGTCATGAGCTGAAGGCAAAGGCTGGCCCTGGCTTCTTTGATAGCTTGCAATGAAAAGAGAACATGCACGGCACTCTTTTGGTTAGAAACAGACGGCCCAAGTAGAGTGTTGAGAGATTTGTTTTTGTTTTATTCTTTCTCCTAGTTCTGCTAGAGCCTTGTACCAGATGTTGAGCTACTCCATCCAAATATGTACGGCCTGTTCTTTTAGCACTTTGGGTTAGAACATGAACGTCCACGGTTTTGTAATCCCGAGTCGTGTCAAAGAGGTATCTGCGCAGCTATATTGTAACATTGCAATCTGATGTAACTTTGGAGATAGTTTGTTGAAAAATTGAGTTCTGAATTATCATGATTGAGCCCATCGTGTAAGATTCGATATTCCTCTGGGAAATTAGCCTTGCTGATTGATTCTCTGATGGGCCCGATGAATCCCACTGGCTGCAATCTGTTAAGAGGCCTGACAAAGCATCGTACGATCTTAACTACCAAGCTGAGCTTTTTCAATACTACCGCAATCCATCAGTGGTCAAGCTATAAGAAATTCCAGTGCAATTCCACTGCATCAGTGCTACTCAGGTCGTGATAGAGTTGATTACTGAAAGGTTTGGTAAAATGCATACGGATGCATGTTTATTTGACATTTACAAATCTGTTTCTTCAGGATTCAAAAAGATTTTTGATTCTTTGAAATCTTTATCTGCAATCATATCATTAAGACAGACAAAGGCAACACAACACTGTCGCACTTTCACAGCATCACAGATAATTGATACTTCAATGTCTGTATTGCAGAAATGAACATAATACTTCCAGGCTTCCAGCAATCCAGCTCCCAGTCTACATTACCCCAAGCATTATCGTGCTACTGAAGGCGGATCTCCTGAAGCAGAGTACAGGTTAACCCTAGTGGATGCGCTGAAAAGTATGCTACTTGTTAGACAGGTAGATACTTGTTAGAATGGTTCGCCAAGCCGAGATTACATTGAGTAGACCCCCCCCCCCCCAACCACCCCGGTGCCACAGTTACATCATACGGGAAAATCATAATCAGCATACAATGAAGCTAGCTGTCCTGATTCTGCATTGCTGACATGTTAGCCAGCTCTTCAGCTGTCACTGGTTTGTGCATCTGTATGAACAGGAAGCCAAAATTAGGATCGTGTCTGTCAGTTTGTGTGATGACATTTCAGCTGTTTTAGTGATTAGCTCTGATGGCCTACTGCATATGCCATGCCTAAACACAGGCAGTAGAGACAGACAAACGAATTTACATAATGTATATCAAGTGGACAAGAAACAGAATGATGTATCTCAGGTAAAAAAAATAATACTCACCGCATTTGCAACAGTTAGCCAATGAAAGCACCTTGGGAGGGAATCCTCTGCTGATGGTGTGGTGTCATGATTCCAGTAGGTTATGTTCTGGAATTCTGCACGTGATACAAAATTACTCACTTCACCTTCTGAATTCTGTGCATCCTTTCCTCTACTCTTCTTCTCCAATACATAGCCTAGAGAGAATATTCAAAGCATTACAAACTCGATCAAACTACTGAAGGACTTCTGTCAAATTCACAATTTCTATCGATGATCTGGAACAGCAGATCATGACCACCGATCGCCAGACAATTTAACATTTCTACCAACAAGCCAGGAGGCCATATTTCAGATATAAAAAAGGGACCATACCACCATTCAGCAAACACTTCTGCAGTCAAATTCAAACTGAAACTTCAGGTTTTGTTGCAAAGGTTTCCTTCACAGTGTTTGGCATGCATTTGAGTCGCAATTCAATTCTTATTAGAACAATTTACTTTACCATACTCTTTTAGGACTGCTAGAAGTTCAAAAGTTGCACAGAAAGCTTCAATACTATCAGTGTCACACACAACAATTCCTCCAGTCTACCTAAAAGGAGTGCAATATGGGTGCAGCCAGTCACAATTTCACAGATTCTATACCACTTTATCATCAGACTATAATTCAATCCAATTGCTATGAAATCTACGAAAAGTCCCTAAAGCTTCCAAATTGATGATAAATCCACACATCTTGTCAGATTAGATGAAAGCAGAAGCAACGAACTGAGCCTCACCTCTGTAGCCATCCGGGAGTGCGAGAGTAGCGCCCTGCAGCTTCCTCCCGCGGAAGAAGGCCTCCTCCACCCTCACCCCCTCCACCTCCACACCTGCACGCCCCACACGCCCACACCAACACTTCAACCAAATGGAAGGGGAAAAAGGAAACGAGGTTCGACTCGGTGGCACGGACCTGTGCTCCTAGGCTTGAAGTAGTCGGAGACGGGGGCGCCGCCGTTCTGCCTGATGCCGCAGGGCAGGAGGTGCGCCCCGCCAAGGTCAGTGGCCGCAGGGGAGAGGTCGACGGTGGCCGTGATGCCGCCGGCGGCGGCGGCAGGAGGGGTCGCGTGCTCCATTTTCGGTTCGGTGTTTAGACGTGTGCGGGCCGACGAGGAGATCGAGCTCGGTGTCTGACTATCTACGGCCCGCAACAGTTCTCGCAGGCCGAGGAGCGAATTGTTCAGACTTTTTCTTTCTCTCTTTTTTTTTGTTCTCGTCATCTCATGGTACTCCGTATCTTTTCGTGTAGACTTTTGTGATAAAAAATCATTTACAAAATCCACAATTTCGCACCGAAATGAGATTGAACTTCGTCCGAGATCTCGTAGAAACAGGGTGATGCCAATAATTTGGATAGGGTCAAAAACTCATCTGCCAAGGTGCATGGTGAGAAGTGAGAACATAACTAAGTAAAAATTCGACCGGGGTTGGTACGAGTGCAGTCCCAATCATCCAACTTAGCTGGTTTTCGTAGCATTAAATACGTTGGCATATAAGAAAAAGATGATGTTGCATGAGAATTAATAAAATGAAATAAAAAAAATATGAAGAAACTATTTCTCATGCAAGGAACTATATCTATAAGAAAATCAAGATAGAAGAAGAGGGGATAGGGGGAAGAAAGAGAAGAGATGTGATTGGATAGCAATTTATTTTGAAGAAACCATTCATTAAGAATATAGTTTCTATATGTAGTGTTTGTGTAATATGGCAAGTATAGAAACTGCTGGCTAAGATTACCCCGACGACCCCATTGTTTTTTACTAAGAGGAAGCAACCAACTTCATGATCGAGAAGTGAGAACATAGCTCGTAGCTCCAGCTGTTTTGTGTTTCATACCTTTAAACATCATTCAATATACCGGTTTCGAATTCAAATTCAAACACAATTCGGAAGCAAAGTGTGTCTCCTCAGAACAGAAAAGCAAAGCAACCTGAACTGAAGAGCATGAAGATAACATCAAATTAAATGTGTCCAATATTCAGAATTGAAAACAAAGGACATATCCAGAGACAAAAGCAGTGACAGGTGGCTTCAATTTCTTCCAAAAAAAAAACCTTATATGCATCACCACGACATTATTTCCATTCCATCCAGATCCACGACTTAACTGCAAGATCACACACAATTCAAGCAACCTCCTGTAGTCCTGTTACCATCACTACAGGGTAGCATTATTGCTGCTGCTCCCTGCTCGCGCACTGCCCGGCCTTCTTCCACCGCCGCTCCAGGCGAGCACGGCGGGGGGTAGCAGAAAGGGCACTTGGCCTCGCACTCGCTGTGCGTGCAGTAGCATCGCGGCGCCGGCTGCTCCAGCGCGCAGCAAAAGCAGGGCTCGCTCTCCACGCAATTCAACCCTTTGTAGACGCACATCACCAGCTTGATCTTGCTCTCGTCGACCGGCGAGGTCGAGTTGGCCGTGCTCGAACTAGGGCATGGGGGCTGGGAGGTAAGATGGCTATTTCTTGGGTAGCTCTTATTAGTTTCATCATCTCCTCCATTGTTGAGCAGCGTGGAGCGCCCTGAAAATTTTGATATATTTGTGCTTCATTATTAATGTGATACTACACGTGGAAGCAAGCAAGTTCGTCCACACAAGCCCGCAAGTAGATTTTTTTGTTTTCCCCGAAAAAAAATCTATTCGAGGGCTCAAGGACGAACTTCTTAGCATGGAGAGGCTGTCTTTGGTACTCCATCCATTTATGTATCATTTTGATTTTTCTACATTCATAGATTTTGCTACGTATCTAGATATACATTATATCAAAGTACGAATCTAAAAATATCAAAGCGATCTATATTTTGGACCGGAGGAAGCGTGAGGAGACAAGAACGCTTTATATGACTTACCTTGTATGCACGGGGAGAGGCGTCCAAAGAGCAAGACTAGCAAGGTAGTCATCACACACACTCTACCACCACCATAGCTACTCCTCATATTGGATATTTTTACCTATAGTTCTACGAACGTCTGAACTTTGTGAGAGTCAGATTAGACCATATGAAATGAGGCTTCGAACCTTGATATATATAGACACTACTCGGCAAAAGATAGAAAAATCCAACTAAACCGATGGTGAGATATGCTGGCGAACACTTGGAGAGGCATCGGACAAATGTGGAGAACATGAAAGCTACACGTTTGTTATTTGTGGATATTGCAGTATATATATGATCAATATCAAAGATATGTTAAATAATTGGTAGAATAATATGTTAGATATTTTAGATAATATGTAGAATGATATATTGATGTACTGTGCGTATACATTAATTGTTTGGGAGATTGCAAGATTTTAAAATTTAGCAAGCAAAATTCAGCGGAACACACGAATCCAAATTCGTCGATTTTATCTGAGAGGTCTAATAAGCAGGCCTCGGCATGCACATATGAATGATCGAACACTATTATTTCCGGCCAAATTCGACGATTTTAAGGTTGTATCAGTACAAGGTGTCATTGATCGATAGATGCAGCGACGACGGCCGGCCTTCCGCCGCCGTCTCAGGTGGGCAGCGGGGATTGCAGACAGGGCACTTGGCCCTGCACTCGCCGGCGGTGCAGTAACACTGTGGCTCCTGCTGCGCCTGGCAGCAGTAGCAGGGCTCTTCATCCCCACACTGCAGGGCGCCTTTGTAGGTGCAGAACACCAGCGTTAGCTCGCTCTCGTCATCCATGGTAGAGTTGACGGAGCCAGCGTCGTTATGGCACGGGCCGGTACCGGTAGTAAGAGGCTAGTGGGGCTCTTCCTGCTTCCTCTACCACCATCCTCGAGCAACAGAGAACGACCTGACATTTTAAGCTTATTGCTTCATGTTTATATATACTTACACTCCACACCCAGCGCGAGGCATCCGAAGAGGAAAACAAGCGAGACGGTCACCACACGCGCTCCGCTGCCGCTCCTCGTATTGGATCTTGGTCTACCTTAGCTCCAGCAACACCTGAACTTGTGTGAGATTCATATTAGAAAAATGGAACTGGCTCCCGAATGGCTGTATATGTAAGAGGCCCAAAGACATTTTATTATATTATAATGGGACATGTTTAGCATAACTGAAAAAAAATGACACGCTTTATTAGGGGACACGACAGCTCAGTTGTATATCTTGGAGCAATATATGTTGCATATCGTCAAGACATGTGCTGTATTGAAAACATACGATCTATCTTCGAGATATATGCTGTATAATTTGGAGAATATAAACAATTAACTGTAGTGGTTCACATATGCGGTGATCTTTCGAGATATGCTGCACAATTAATTCTTATGGATGGTCATCAATAACATGCATGGCCAATCAGCCAGATACTGTACGTACATTATTATTATTATTATTGAGATTGCAGAATCATACAAGTGTTTAGCAACAATCCAAATGCCAGATTGCTGTTGGCCTCCTTTTCCAAATGTACCCTCGGTTTGTTATTGGAAGGGCACAATCCTGACTACTGTTTTTCTCTGCTTCTCTGTTCAGCAATTTCTAATCCTACCTATATTCATATATCCATCAAGAATCAATATATCCTATACATTTATTATATCTGCCATATACTAGTCACATACTGAAATGGACTTTTGAGTTCCTTCAAATCTCTAATGTATCAGTTGATCTCGTTGGCCCCTCAGATGCTTTAGCCTCCCTTCCCCACATTGAGGATTGCACGCCTTGCTTTTGTTTCAACATGCACCAACCTATCCTCCAAGGTCATCAAAAGATGAAACTGTGACTGCATTTCGTGTAAGCTGTCGAGGAACCTTGGTTAATAGGAACATATGATCAGTTTGTTGAGTTATCTGTCAGAGGCGATGGTTTCTTCTATCCTTCTTATTACAATGCTGAGGCTATGTCCTTCTTCCAGTGCTTTGACCGCTGCTCTATGAGCTTTCTTGTGCCACTTCAAAAGGTTATAAGATTGCATGACTGACCAACGAGCTCGGTTTGCCATCTGATAAGCAGTAAACAAGTACTAAGTATTCAAGAATCAGGTAAGATGTAGTAACAGCAGAGGAATACAAACCTGTGCAACAGAAAGCGGCGGGTTCAGTAGAATACATAAACTCCTGAACAAATTCTCATCATTCTCTCCGCCTTCTGCCTCCCCATAAACAAGTGCTTCAGCAGCGATTCCGGCAAACAGAATCATGGAGTACCTGCAATTTTATGCCCGCTTAAGAAAAGTCAAATGTTGCATGAGAACTTCAAGTCCCAATATTCAAATATATGAGTATATGGCCCATCTATGTACCTATCAAATACTGTACTTGATAGATGTCCCTCAGCAAGTTCTTTTTCCATCTTTTCATCCCAGAATTGAGTCCCTGCCTGCAGAGGTATGGAATCACCATGAGTCCATGAGAGCGTTATAATGTGTGTCGTGTGATATCTATATGAAAGGCATGAGGTGATAAAGGCAAAAGGAAATGGCGGCATAGCTGAGTTAAGAAGAAAAAGGAATGCGCCACATGTGTACAATATAAAATCTAATAATCTACTACAAGTAATAAGGCGAACCAAATAAAAACAAGAGAACAGTATTTATTCGGAAAAGATACAGAATCTTATTCATCACAATTTCAACACTAGATGCTTCTGTTTTTAATTCACTAGTTGTCAGAACCTTGATAATGCACTGCAGATTACAAACATCTGCAGAACAGAAAAGGCCTCATGCACAAATTCATATTAAGGTGTAGCCCTGAAAAAGGTGCAGTGAAGTTTTGAAGTGACAGAAATTACACTGATTCACTGGATAATAGACAAAATGCCAAGCACGATAGATAGATAGCCAAGGATTGAAAGTAACAATGGATGTACCTGTCCCTGAATGCCCATTCGCAATGCCACAAATGGATCCAAAATGACTCCTCGTATCGGGCAACCCATTAGATAGGCTACACATAAGTTCAATTTAGTAAGGAACATTGCCAACATTGAATCTCTGAAGCCAGATAAATCACAAATTACACGTTGATTAACTTATATAGTAAAAACTACTATCATGAAAGGGGCAGCAATTAGAAGAACATGGGGCAACAAACAGGTAGGGAAAGGTAAGCCATACCAGTAAGAAGATGGCCTGCTTCATGTACAAGTATTCGGCGCTTAAATGGAGGCCAGAAAGATGAGATTTGCGCGAGACAAGTACCACCAAGAAAGATTGCATCAGTTGTTGCTAATGCCAATACAGCACCCAATTTAGGCCTTAGATCAATCCCTTGAGTTAGTAGAAAAGATACACCTCCAAGAAATCCAACAAGAACGTATGGAGAACTTCCCGAAAGACCCCATTTTTTTGGTGCAAGTTTTGCAGCTGAAGAAATTAATAAACAAAAAGATTAAACCTTTATACCCTCGCGATTTTAAGTCACAATAGATGAGCTAACCTTTGAAACAGCTCTATCAGCTTGTTCTGATTTCTGACTATATTTTGCTAAAGAGTGTTTCAGTCGAGTTTTCCAATTTTAGAAGAAAAAACAAAGTGCAGTATGAACATCCTGCCATGCTGTAAATGGTAACACCAAGCATGCAATCTTTGTTTGAAGGATGATACAGTAGAAGAGAGGGGATACTGTCTCAATCCTTACCTTCCAATCCTGTCATCTCCTTTAAAACTGTTGGTGTCACTTCTCTTGGTCCTTCTAGAACTGCAGCAAATAAAATGCAACACTGTCAATCAGAATGGCAGTCTCAATGAGATGACAGCATCTCTATGACACTGTAAATGTCAACTGATAAACCGTAAGCCAAGCTCAAATCATGAGGCCATTCCTTCAATCATACAAGTCACTAGTCAGTACACCAACCGAATCACCACTTGTCAAATCCTACAATCCCATTTCACAAACAACTAAAAATTTAACTTAATTCGACGCCAAGTTTAGACTGCGAAGGCAATGCCCAATTGCGTCCCAGGTCCCAACTCACCGATGTTCTTGCACTTGCCGAAGTTGGCGAGGACCCCGCGGTCGACGAGGAACTGGTAGGCCCGGCCGACGAGCCGCATGTCGTCGGCGTCGATGCAGGCGTCGAGCACCTCCCAGTCCCGGCCCGGCGGCACGGGCACCGCGACGACCTGCGTTGCCGCGGTCCCCGCCGCAGCCGCCGCAGGCTCCACGGACTGCAGGAAGCGGAGCGCGCGCGAGAGGTCCTTCCTCCGGACGGCGTCCTCGAACTCCCGCCACTCCTCCGCGGCGCCCGCCTCGTCCTCGAACTCGCGCCACTCCTTGACGGAGCCCGCCCGGAGGCGGGGCCCGCGGAGCGGGGGGGAGCACGGGGAGCGGAGGAAGCGGTTGGGCAAGCAAGAGGTGCGGGCGGAGGCCGAGGCCGAGGCGAGGGGCAAGTGGGGAGAGGCCGTCGGCGTCGCCATTGGTGCGGTCGCGGAGAGCGAAGGGGTTGGGTGCTCGTCGTGGAGGCGTCCGCGTCCACTGACGGCGAGGGGCGCCGCTTGTTCACTTGGGCTGGATCTTGTTGGGCTTCTGGTCTAATGTTTTGGGCCGGGGCATATTTCCAGTCCAGAGTCAGTCCAACGTTTAAATTCAGTCCAACGTTTAAATTCAGATGGATTTTTGCCATGACGACACCCACTGATCAAATTTAGTTCGTTTTCCCTATGTATCGAAGTACAAAGACCAACAGCTGGGCAGAGTGTAATTCTAGAGCATCTCCAGCAGATTACTCATCTCTTATACTTTATATATTTTCTCTCTGCATCACCAATAATATTTTTTAAAATTTTTAGCGGTCAGTGCTATAGCAGTTTACTCAATAGGTAGGGTGGAGGAAGAAATTCCCGGCATTCGAGTAAAAGCAATGTGTATTTTGGCGATCACCAAAAATATTTTGGTATTAACGATAGAATTGGTAATCTGCTGGAGCACCTCCTATTAGTAAAAGGCTAGATTATTTATATTGAGGAGAGAGATGAGTAATTTGCTTGAGATGCTCGGTGAGCTCAAAGGTTGGAAGAAAAAAGAACTAAACTGGAATTTGACATGGGTACGCAAGATTTGCAACTAATTTGCCCCGCCTCACCTACCCCAACGCAGAATTTGCAACCAATTTGCCCCGCGTTCAGAACCTACCGCAGCTGACACGCGCCCCCCACCAACCCACATCGCGGTTTGCCCGTCCCGGCTGCATCCATCAACTTGTGTGTTTGTTCGAGATGAGGATAATTGACTTCTTCAACCTACTGCTTGTGCGCCATTCTAACCCGTGGCGTAATCACGAAGCATTGTTAGTCCCGGCGGAGTCAAATCATTTCAGAACAGGAGCAAAGTAAGCCGTAGCCACTCCACTCTCAATTTCTCCAAGCCTCCAATAGTTTCAGCTAGCTGTTCAAACCCAACTCCGGTAGTCCGGTATGATGTCGGCGGCGGCCAGTCCTGACGAGAATCCGGTTCAGCAAGCACCGCCCCACGTCGGTGTCCCTCCCATCGAGGGTCCGGCTCATGCCGTGGCCCCCAACCCCGGCGGCCGCCGCCCTGACGAGAGACCGATTCAGCAAGCCCCCCACGCCGTCGTCGCTCTGGAGGAGAGTTCGGGTCAGCAAAGCCCCAACTCCAGCGGCCGTCGCCCGTCCCAGGAGGCAAGGGACGGCGACCGGCGTGACGAGGGTCCGGATCGGCGGCTTTCCCCCACCACCGGCAGCAGCCCTCGTCCAGCCCAGCGTCGTCCTCCAGGGGACGGTCACGGTCTCGGTAGCCTCTCGTGGCTCGAATTCTTTGGCTTCCTCTTCCTGTCCTACAACAGCGGCATGGCGGTGTACCAGTCGTGGGGGGACGTCGCCGCCATCTCGGTGGTAGCTTTCATGTTCGTCAACATCGCCAGCCTCGTCGTGTGCCTCAAGCTGTTCCAGGCAGCGCCGCCCAATTCGACGGGGAGGAACAGGCTCAGGGCGTCCGCCTGGCTCCTCACCATGTCGCTCACTTTCGGGTATGTGTACCAGGTCATCGGGACTGCCACCAGGCCCACGCTGCAGGTGGCGCTGCTGCAGTGGGCGATGCCTGCAGCGACCGGAATCGCTGTGTTCATCCTCTTCTGCCAAGAGGACAGGTAAAACCATGGCATAAAACTGTTGCAGTGTTTCTGCTAGAATCCTAGAGAACTCACGCAATCACATTGATAAACTGTGCTATCATCTGGCACACTTGATTGTGATGTGGGGTTTTGTTTCCTTTTAATTTTCAGCAGCTGTCTAGCATTGTTCACCCTACCTGCCGTAAATTTTGGAGTCGTGTCTTTAATTTACCCGCGGATGCTTAGAAAGAACTGGCCAGTAAATATGAATCTGGCTCATTTTTATGCTCTTGCCGAGTTTGCAATTTGTTTGTACAATGTGCATTGGCCTCCAAGGTAAAAGCACACAAACACAGCAACAAAAGGGTGCAAATACTAGTAACATGACACCATTAGTTTCTTTAAGGGGTTAGTGCAGGACTCCTGCGAATCTATAGTAACTCTGTGTTGTGCACTTGTGCCGTGCCTTTACAGATCTGCCCCACCTCTGGCGGAAGAGCTGCTAGATGTGGTGTAGATGGAGCAGGAGTAACCGGATCACATGTGCAGCCCCTGGCACCCGCGCTTCGGCCTCCTCTTCCCCGCGACGAAGAACATCGCAATGTTGAGAACTTGCTCGGGAGATGAGAGTCATTATCTTCCACGGTTTTGTTTAGTTGCTGTGCACCTTTCGTCTGTACATGGCTTGCGCAAACAGTGAGATGCAACGGTGGCTCGTTGTCTTGAGTGCCAGACGCAAGGCTATCAAAGGAACTCCCACGTCTGGGATTGATCTTCAGTTCATCTTTTGTAGCGCACCTGATAGTGTTTGTGTTTGGTTGCACAATTCATGGGCTGGTTACTCCACACAGCAGAACATTTGTGCTATATTTCCGCCCATCACTCAGGTATGCGTTACATTTGTGCTGGCAATAGGTCGATGTAGGAATAGGAGAAACTTAAATACCATACGATCCAAATGACGACATAGCTAGGTACTGTAGGATTTAAGGATGCATCTGCCTCATTTCGACATAAAGCAACCTATTTTTCGAAGAAAAAAATATATGTGCTAGCTGTTTTCATTTTAATTTACTGAATTACAATGTTCCCGGAAATAGTAAAATCGCCATCCAGATGATTTCAAGAAACAAAGAAAGTATATGTCTGCTGAACCGTATTTCAGTTGTTTTCACGAATCATGGTATTCTAGCTAGGTGTTACCATTTTATGTGTTGAATAGTACCTACTACTATATGGTAAAGCAAAACTTAAAGTCACTTGGGAAGCGGAAATTCCTAGGAACTTGGATACGGACTCTGGTCGCCGAGGACCAACCGCTGACAAGACTTTCGAAGAAGCACCACATGTCATAGAACTATTCAATCTTGCGCTGCACAGAGAGGTCGAGAGGAGTTGAATTTTGCTGGCCAACAATGAGGCTTCTGCGGAATCGACGCAACGCGACAAGTATGAATCAGACTAAGCACCGTTATGCCATACAATGGTGGGTAGGTCAGTATGCCACAAAACTCTGGCACCAACAAATGCGAAAGGAACGGTCTGAATTTCGCAGTTCAAATATTAGCAGTCGAGCCATCAATCTGGGGCACCGGCCCTTTGTTGTGTAAAGGACATAGCAGAACCCAACTGCAGGCAATAGTATAGCCACAAACAAACAGTTGCACAGTCGACACAGGCACACCGCAGCAGAGGAGGCTGTTCTATCCAAAATAACCTTAATCCCTACAGATTGTCTGATGAATGACACAAACAGCCAACACAGTGACAATTGAAAAGGCAGAGAAACAGAGAACTTTCAGAGGGGACTTTGCATCTACGAGCAACAGCATAATCAAAATGCAGCATCATAAACTAAGTATCATGCAAGGGGCAGCCTATGGCAAACAACATGCAAATGACACGCTGCACTGAGCAAAAGAACACACATTGAGGACAGACATGGAAAAAGGAATTCGCAAAGCAACGGCAGTTAGAAGAAAACTACATGTCCTTGAACATTGGCTTTTGTTCCTTGAATCTGAGTCCTATCATCAGGGGAAAAAGAATGCCTGTCCAATACTACAGAGTCAGACGAACACGCATGTGACAACGTTTCTATCAGCAGCACGACAATAAAGCATGAACGTGTATCATAAACACCAACGGAAGTTATGTCGGGAATCACTTATACGGATCAAAGCAGGAGATCTCAGGCAATGATATATCTGAAACATTTCAAGTAAATGAACTGGCATTCGTTACCAAGTGCACAAAACCAGGGTCTCAAAACTCAGGATCCACAACAAATTCAGATGTTCTCTTAGCATAGATAGACGAAACAAGATGTAAAAGGACCTATGCGGTGAGCACGACGGCGCCGCCGGCGGCCTTGATCTTCTTCTCCGCGACCTTGGATATGAGCTTGGCCTTGACGACGATGGGCTTGGGCGGCAGCATCCCCTTGCCGAGCACCTTGAAGTAGCCGAACTGCGTCACGTCCACCAGCGGGGCCTTGTCGGCGCCGGCCGCCGCCTCCGCGGCCTTGTCGGCGGGCACCATCGACCAGAGCCGCTCGACGTTGACCGACGGGCAGTAGAACTTGTTGCGGAGCTTGTGGAAGTAGCGCATGCCCACCTTGCCGAAGTACCCCGGGTGGTACTTGTCGAAGAGGATGCGGTGGTGGTGCATGCCACCGGCGTTACCGCGGCCTCCCGGATGCTTCCGGTGCTTGCCGATGCGGCCGTGCCCCGCGGACACGTGGCCGCGCTTCTTCCGGTTCTTCTTCAGGCTCGTCGTCATCTCCGCCGCTCGCCGCCGCCGCCGCCGGGTGCTGGTGTTGGAAGGGGAGGAGGCGTGGTGGGAGGAAACCCTAGGTGAGGGGAGATGTTATCTTTCTTATAAGGCGGGTGCGTGGCGTGGCCGCCGTCGGATGGGGGAGGTGGCGGATCTGGAACAGTTAGATTGGATGGGCCATGGACAGTGCTTCCTGCTAGGGTTTTTCCTTGGGCTGCAACTGTATAGACTATGGGCTGGGCCTTTTTCCTCCGAACTTGTTGGGTTAGCTGTTAGGCCCTCTAAAAAAAACTGTTAGGCCCTCCTGTCTGGCCCGAATGTTTTGGGCTGTGGGTTGGCGAAGCAGCCTTCTGGACTTCTGGAAGACTACTGGAACTTAAACGATGGGCTGTCTGGCTCATGCAAAAGAGAAGTAAGAGAGAGAAGAAAAACGTACAACCTTGCTAAGTTCAGGGTCTATTTGGCTGGCACGCGGATTGCCACCAATAAGATTAGACTCATGCATAATAAAAGTTGTATCACGACTAGCTTTGTGGGCAAATGCCGACCAAACACCCACTTGAGCTGCTTCTCAGGCTTTTCTGATACATGTTTCGAGCGTGAGCCGATGTTTTGCTCGCCACAACAACAATAGCTTGCTAGCATTATTCGGGGTTTTGCACAAAAACTTATTCAACATAGCACGAAAAAAGTATAAAAAAACTTAGCACTGCAAAAGGACTAGCTCTTGGAACGAGTTCATTTCTAGTACTGCAGAGGATGCTCGTCTGAAAACATTACTTATTGTCGTGCGAATAATACATGGCATCAAGCCATCAACCATCAAGCAAACTGGTCCCTGCCGTACCGCCTTTTCGCGATGCCAAAGGTGCTCACCCGTCAGCCTCACAAAACAGATAGCCCGGGCGAGCAGTGGCCTAACAGCGCCGCCGACGAACTATGCCGCACCGGAGAAGGATTGTGGCTGCCGATGGTCGACGAACTCGGCAGCTCGACTTCCGTGTCGACGAGGCGGGACATGCGAATCCGATCCGATCCCACGGGCCCCAGCGCAGGGGGCAGCAGCCAGTTTGCGCCAAATCAATGGTCCCACCCTCACGGCCTCCTCATCCAGCTCGCCGGCGGCCCACGGGCGAGAACGAGAGGCCACCCAAGACCCAACCCATCTGGATTCTGGCCTTTTGCCTTTCCAGTTCCACGCATCGGCGGTCTCCCTTCCAGAACCTTCTTCCTTTCCGCCGCGTGACCCCCCCCCCCCCCCTCTCCCGTTCCAAAACCGTCGAATCCACGCCGTCCGTCCCCAATCCGCGGGCCCAGGAGGAAATCCGCAGGCGCCGCGCCCCGCCGCCCCGCTTGGCCTCTTTACCCCCCCGCTCCAAGACACGCCGCGCTCCCACTGCAATACCGGGCCCCCCCTCTCCCGGCCCCACGTGTCACTGGCACACCGCCCCGCACCCGGGCGCCGGATATTCCGTGGCGGCACAAAGCCCACCCTCCTCCTCTATAAAGAAACGGATCACCCCATTCTGATTGGCACAACCAAAGCTCGCCTCGCCACACACCACCGATCTCCTCGTCGCGTTCGCCTCCGATTCGATCCGGTTCTTCCAATCCGCGGTGAGTCGCCCCCTCCGATCGCGAGGCTGCCCCCGGATCCGCCGCCGCCGGGCTCCGGGCTCGAGTCTGACCCCCCGCGGCGTCGGGTTTTTCGGTGCGTGCGTGCAGGGAGTGATGGCCACCAAGAGGAGCGTGGGCACCCTCGGGGAGGCGGATCTGAAGGGGAAGAAGGTGTTCGTGCGCGCCGACCTCAACGTGCCGCTCGACGACGCCCAGAAGATCACCGACGACACCCGCATCCGCGCATCCGTCCCCACCATCAAGTTCCTACTCGAGAAGGGCGCCAAGGTCGTCCTAGCCAGCCACCTGGTGAGTACACTGACCGCCCCCACATGCCTGTGTCACGTACTGTCGTCTCAATGTTTTGATTTTGTACAAACAGAGGTGCTGGTCTGTGGAGGATGGGGATGCGGTGGCATTTAGCATGATCACAGTGCCGAGATTTGGATGTAGGCGATTTGGGATTTAAAATTATGGTTGTGACAGAAAAGTATTGTGCTTACATTTATGGAAGTGCACGAGTGATTAGTTTAGCGGCAGTGGTTAGATATGGGTGTGCCATGATCTCGAGGCAAAGGCAACCAAGTTTTAGTTTGAGATCTATAGTCTATGTTTGGCCAATTGGCCTGCAACGCTGCATACCTGCAACTCTGATCAACTGCCCTTGCTGTAGTTCATTTACTGCTAAAACAGTTGTAGCTATTGCAGTTAAATTTGATGAATGAGCATGCAAACTGCGCTGATATATGCTGATATCCGATATTGGCGCTCTCTGTTTAGTGTTGTTTTCTGATTTTGTGCTTGGCCACTATTCTGGTTGCGATCCCGCGAGATAATCTAGCTAGCAGTTCTACTGATAGCGCCTTTATATTAGAGGATCGGCATGTTCCAACACAGATTGTAGTGCCACCGTTCTGATTTTTCAATAACTCTGTATATTGAAGAATTAACATCATGGAGGGTTGACCATTAGATTGCTATATTGTTTAAGTGGATTGTTTATTCCTCCTTGTCAAATACGTGGGTGTGTCTCGTCACTGTTGCTTTCAGCAAATGCAAGTTCCATTTTTTATAGTAGATCATTGAATGCTGGTTTAGAACCAAAATGTAGCTAGTTAGTTGGAACCAAACCCATTTACAAAATCTATGAGCTTTTTCTGATTCACAAAAGCAGGTCTATCATTAACTTTTTTGCTCTGCTGCAAACATCATTTTCATCAAACTGTATGGGAAATAATGGTGTTATGTCAATCAGATTGAATGATAGTATATTTGAAACCTGATACCCGATGCGCACCAAGATACCCCACTGTTCCTTTTTTTTTTAACTTGATTGACACTAGCATACTGTCATCTTTGTGGTTGTGATACTTTCTATGATCAGTAACATGGCAATCATTTATGTTCAAATGTGGCAAGAAGCATGACTTCTTCTGACGTAATTTGCTGCTGTTATTTCCAGGGCCGTCCAAAAGGTGTCACCCCGAAGTACAGCTTGAAGCCTCTTGTTCCGCGCTTGTCTGAGCTTCTTGGTGTTGATGTATGCTATGATTTGACATTATCTCACTATCTTTTCTGTTGTCTCTTAACTAACTAAGAGCTGCTCTTATTGCGCATATATAGGTGGTGATGGCCAATGATTGCATTGGTGAGGAAGTCGAGAAATTGGCTGCTGCTTTGCCGGAAGGTGGAGTTCTGCTCCTTGAGAATGTCAGATTCTACAAGGAGGAAGAAAAGAATGACCCCGAGTTTGCTAAGAAGCTAGCATCTGTTGCTGACCTTTATGTAAATGATGCTTTTGGCACGGCTCACAGAGCCCATGCTTCAACAGAAGGAGTTACCAAGTTTTTGAAGCCTGCTGTTGCTGGTTTCCTCATGCAGAAGGTGATAAAATCTCAGCCCTGTTCATGATCTGCCTAAATTTGTTTACACACCCTCTCCAGCGTGTGTGAGTAGGGATGTAAATGGTATGGATATTTCCCAACCAACCGTCCAACCGAGAGGGGTGGACATTAATTCGGATAGTTTTTTTGGATATCCGGGTACTGTTCTGGATATTGGATTGGATATCGGATATTCAAATCGGATATCGGATTCGGATATAATATGACCAATATATCCGGTGGATATCGGATATCCGTTCGGATAATCTAGATAGTCAATTCGGATACTAGATTCGGATAGTTGTATTATTCCCAATATATACATTAATAAAAATCTGATTTAATCTTTAAAACTTTATAACTAATTCATTTCTAATCAGAAAAAATATAAAATTAGCACCAAAATTTTTCTAAAAATATAATCTATCTATTGGTACTATATTGGAGTTGAATCTTGTTTATTCCTAGTTCTAGAATTAAACTCGAACTCTGGTAATAATTCAACAATAAAAAGTAGACTTATTCCACCTTTTTTTTTAAAAAAAACTCAATATCATACAATAGTTCGAACTCTAGCAATAATTTGACTGCTTCTACATATTTATGCATGTATGTCAATATCATGTAATTGAGTGCCCAAAATGGTATGTCATCTTTTGTTAATTTGGTTAATCAAGCATGATTTTAGTTTGAATCTGGCCTCCTTGAACAGATGAATTGATTCCAGTGCTTGTGAAGTATCATCAATGTAATAAGTTATAATGCTGTTATTGAGTGTCTCCAATCTAAGCTATATTGCAAGTTAGAATGTCATGTAATCGAATATCTCTCATCTACGTAGTAAGTTAGAAATGTTATGCAACTGTTTGTTAATTTGTTTTGTTAAGCACAATCTAGTTAAAATTTGGACTTGTAGGGTGTTCGATGTTACAACACGTGTGATATGAATAAATGTTGCCTTTACTTGATATCCGAAGAAATATCCGTATCTGATAGTAAGCGCATCCGGTTTGCTCCGTATTCGATACGCATCTATTTGCATTCGTAACCGAAGCAACCCGCATTCATATATGTATCCGAGTCTATTCGTGTTCGAATCCGAATCCGATAGAAAATGTGAAAACAAATACAATATCAGTCGTCCGCATCCGATCCGTTTACATCCCTATGTGTGAGTAAAAAAGAAATGTTTGCCTCCATAATAAGGTCCTGCTCGTGCAAGTAGAAAGGTCTAAAATGTATGTACAATCTATACTCCCTGAAGTTATCTGTAGTTTAAAAATGCTCAGTCTAATAACATCTACTAGCATGCATAATTTACATATAGTTCAGAGGAAGATGCCATTAATTTACATAGATCCCTTATATTTTGAATATATGTTTATTTTGTATCTGTGGTAAGAGATCCTGTTTGTACTTTAAGAAGTCTAGGAGCAAGTTTTTTGTTTTTTGAAGAAAAAGTGGGTTTGACTATAATTTTGATTATCCCAGGAACTTGACTACCTTGTCGGAGCTGTTGCCAACCCAAAGAAGCCATTTGCTGCCATTGTTGGTGGATCCAAGGTCTCAACCAAGATTGGGGTCATTGAGTCTCTGCTGGCAAAGGTTGATATCCTCATTCTTGGCGGTGGTATGATCTACACATTCTACAAGGCACAGGGATATGCTGTTGGAAAGTCTCTTGTGGAGGAAGACAAACTTGAGCTTGCAACCTCACTTATTGAAAAGGCGAAGGCAAAGGGTGTTTCTCTTTTGCTTCCTACTGATATTGTAGTTGCTGACAAGTTTGCACCTGATGCTGAGAGCAAGGTTTGTTCATTTACACATTAAAACCTCCATGGTACTTGCAAAATTTGTACTTTCTGAGATTGGTTGTGAAAACTGTAGTAGTTATTCTACATCTTGTGCGACAAATTATAAATATGAGCAGTTCAGTGTGTATAGCCACGTGGCATGTTAGTAGTTTCATCTAACTTTGATGCTTCCTTTGCTTCCTTGAACATCTTTTACAGATTGTTCCTGCCACTGCTATCCCTGATGATTGGATGGGTCTTGATGTTGGCCCTGATGCCATCAAAACCTTCAATGATGCATTGGACACCACCCAGACTATTATTTGGAACGGTCCGATGGGCGTGTTTGAGTTCGAGAAGTTTGCCGCAGGCACTGATGTAATAGTCTCATACATCAATTGATTTCTGGGTTCTCCTTTTTGTTTGCTTGATTGTATTGGTGTCTTATGCAATTTTTCTTTCTTCAGGCCATTGCGAAGAAGTTGGCTGAGCTTACAACGTCAAAGGGTGTCACTACCATCATTGGCGGTGGTGACTCTGTTGCTGCTGTTGAGAAGGCTGGGCTGGCTGACAAGATGAGCCACATTTCGACCGGTGGTGGTGCGAGCTTGGAGCTGTTGGAAGGCAAGCCGCTCCCAGGTGTCCTTGCCCTCGACGAAGCGTAAGCTACGGAGCTAATTCAGCTGCCCCCGTCAGCCTTCGTGTCATTTTGTTTTGGACCATGGTGTAACATTGCAAAGTTATGGATCTATGGAATTGAGATAGAGGCTTGTCATCGTGTTTTGCTAGATGAGTCGTGAATAAGTTTAGACTTCCTTGCTGGTGCGAGTGAAGTGATCGGAATTCAAAAAATTGGAACTAACAAACTCCCATGGATGTGTATGATATTTTGTTTTGCAGTCTGCATCTCTATGTTGCTGTTGCTTAATTTGTCTGGTGGTGTTGCTAGATGAGTTGACAACATACAGGCATCGCGCCTGCGTGCTAACGGAAAAAAAATTGTTTTATCCTACTAGTGATCGGAACATACGATGAAATTTGCCTCCAGTTCAAGATAAATACTCCTATACTGCTGACATGTCAGCCACGTAAACAAAACACCATTGCAAGACTAGACAAACTGACGAAGGAACGGAACTGCAGTTCATACTTGTATGAACAGCTCTGAATCAAATTCCGACTCACCGAATGCATTCAGAGCAGGTGCGGCAAATCGGAGATCGCGCTGAATCACCATCGGGATCAGAATTACTCACGCCACGTCGGATCGATGGGAGGCCCAAAGCTCTGCTCGCGTCTGAGCTCCGAGCTCGTCATCGACCCTGACAAAGTTGACGGCACGTGCACGTGTTGCGTATGGCGCAAGGGAATTGAAAGCCATCGGCGTCAGGCAAGACGACGGCATGCATCGATGATGGTGGACGACGGATTGCAGAGCGTTTGGTAGCCCGAGTGATGGGCCGTACCTGGGCTGAAAGCTCGAAGAAGAAACCCGAAAGATCATTTTAGTTTCCGCTCTGACGTGTCTAATTGCAACGCCGGCTAAGCTGCTGTCAAGTTTCTATCTACACTCGTCAGCGCTGGTTATTTAGTTCAGACCGCCGCACCTCACCTGCCCTATGGCATCCAATGTCAACGTCACGTGTGTGAAGACTCGAGACTTTACATTTTGCAAATGGCCTTTATTTTTCTTTCATCTTTTGACAATCTGAGGCATCTACTCGCAGGGTTTACTCCTAAACTATCTTCTGTTCCATAGTATTTGCCTTCTGCTTTTTATAAGCCGATATGTAAGTATCCATACATCAAGACGAACATGAACGTAGTTAATAAAATATCACATATTCCATTTGACTGGAAATGCAAGTTGTTTTTTCGTAATAAAAGGTCTTTTACTACAACCTCACATGCTCCATCATCAATATCATTTTTCCCGATTTCCATAATATACAATTCTTTATTCAAAATAGCGTATTTTAGTTAATTTTTCTAAAAAAAGTGCAGAAATCCAAATACGCTTGTAAATTTATAGGACCACAGAGCTTTACAGAGCTCACACAAAAAGCTCACTCTCAGAAGCCAAGAGGGCATCAAACCCTTTCTCTGAGCACCAATGGCTCGGTATCTTCTCGCTCCCACCTCCACCTCCTCTGCCCTCCTCCCCAAGGATGCCGCCAAGAACTCGCCGCCGTCGCGGACCCTCCGCCTCCCCGTGCTCGGCTCCAGGTCCGGCAACGCGCGCCCCATCATGGCGGTGGCGTCGGAGCAGACGGCCACTCCCGCGAAGTACCCCAAGGTGGCCGCCCCCACCACCGGCCCGATCCCCGCCGCCGAGCTGCTCGGCGTCATCGAGGCCGCCGCAAAAGCTGGGGCCGATGTGAGTTCCGGTTCCCTTTGTTGATGTTTAGGTTCCCCCAAGTTCCAGTTTTGGCCTTTTGGGATAGATGCTGGGGATGATACTGGAATGTGGCTGGTCAGTTCGCAAAGCTGCATATTTGCTGAACTGCTACAAGAAATGCTAGTCGTTTAGCTGATGAATTCACATATGCTGGTAATTGACTAATTTATCTATGGTGTGGCAAAATAATCGTTGCATTTTGTTTTAGGGATAGCTCTGCACAGTGATGTCTTTTAACCAGTTGTAAGGAGGCCAGTCTGGTTCTTTTGGTCAAAGAATATTCTTGACATAACCAAACTAATATGGATTACCCGTAGTGGCGTAGTGCTCTAAATGCTCGATGTTCCTTAATCCTTGCAACATTTTTAGAAGGCAGGAAATACATTTTTTTCTATTAGGTATACTGTTGACTGAAACAAATTCTCAAGGCATTTTTTTATAGCCTCTTATTGATTTCAGGTTATAATGGAAGCTGTTAATAAACCACGCAATATCCACTATAAAGGTGTTGCAGACTTGGTCACAGAGTAAGGATTCTTCTCGCTTATCTTGTTGTTTTGCAACTATTGTTAGTTTGGTTGCTATAAGATAGCACGTAGCCAGATATAAGATCATGGTGTCTTTCACATAAGAGTTCAAATGTTGCTACTTGCCTAAGTCATCTTTTCATACAGTAAAGTGAAACATAATTAGCATTTGAATCTATTGCTCTATATTTTGTTCAGCACAGACAAGTTGAGTGAATCAGTGATTCTGGAAGTTGTCACGAAGAACTTCAAAAACCACCTCATACTTGGGGAGGAAGGTGGCCTTATTGGTGATTCCTTGTCAGAGTATCTCTGGTGCATTGACCCTTTAGGTTTGGTTCCATTCTCAGTTCCTACTTCTGTTTTGATGAACAAGTATTTAACATAGTGTGTTGTTTTGTCATGAACCTTTGTTTGTAGTACTGGATGGCTCCAGTAATCTTCTAGATCGTTTCTTGATTTAGCGCAACAAATCTGTGGAGTTGAATAGTGTTGTCCATTTCATTGATTTGGAAAGTGACAGTTCTGTTTATTATTATCCTAGCAAAAAAAAGTTCAGTATTATTATTGACAAGCAAATTGAATAATAAGATAACAAGGACAATTCATAAATCTGACAGCACACTAGTATGGTTTAAGTGTATGTAAGGATTATTATAAATGAAGTTAATTAGAAAAAATGGGTCAGCATGATGGTCTCTCCATTAGAACCTAATTTACAGAATTTCACCCTTTTAGATGGAACAACAAACTTTGCACATGGTTATCCCAGCTTTTCTGTGTCCATTGGGGTTCTCTTCCGTGGAAAGCCTGCTGCTTCCACTGTGGTAAGTGTTTGCTCATATTGTTCTTGGACCATATAATCTTCCATTCTTTCCAATAGCCGAGCCACAAACTATTAGGGCACCAGACTGTAGGAAAACACTTTCACTATTTATATTCACATTTGCAACTATCTTTTTTAGGTGGAATTTTGTGGTGGGCCTATGTGTTGGAGCACCCGTACAATTTCTGCATCTTCTGGTATGTTGTTTGATCAACAAGTGGCGTTGCTTCTTTGTTCTAGAACACCATATATTCATCTTTAAGTCTTTCCTTTCTCTTGAACAGGTGGAGGAGCTTATTGTAATGGGCAGAGAATTCATGTCAGTCAGACAGACAAGGTAGCCTATTTTCTATTCTAGAAGAAACTATGCATTTTCCTATTATGTGCATCTGTGAGCGCAAGCCTGCCTGCTGTGATGATATCTCAGCTGTCATATGCTCAATGGGTATGTTCATAAAAAATGTTTCTGGATGTCTGAATTAAGTGTAAAATAAGCTGCTCCTGTAATGTAGATGTAAGTTTCTTAGTTGTTATCTCTAATTGGTGGCCATTCTCTAGGTGGAGCAATCTCTTCTTGTCACAGGGTTTGGATATGAACACGATGATGCCTGGACAACCAACATAAATTTGTTCAAAGAATTTACTGACATTAGCAGGGTAAGTGGCTATTTCCGAGGTGCAGAACTGAATTTTCCCCAGATTTGTAAAACTGAATTTTTTCCCACCCTTTTTGACAATATACGTTGTTTTTTTTAAGGGAGTGCGAAGGCTAGGGTCTGCTGCTGCTGACATGTCTCATGTTGGACTGGGCATTACAGAAGCCTACTGGGAATACCGGCTTAAGCCATGGGATATGGCTGCTGGTGTCCTGGTAATTCTTTCTCTCTTGTGGAAACATGCACATTTAATAGTTACCTTTCCAAACCAGTTTTGATAAATAATCATTTAGGATTGCCTGTTCTTTTCTCGTTAAGATCTTACCTCCATCAGATAATACTTTTTTCCTGTTTATGAGGGTACGTATAAACTAGTTGTTGATATTGCCTCTAAGATAGCACAAACCAGATTTAAAATCTGTAAGAAAGCTGTTTCCCGTTGGTGACCATTTATGTGATAAACTACAGAGTTTGCATCTGAAGGAATATGAAATTGATGCATATATACTACAAGCGTGTCTATTTCAGTTACAGCAATTGCTAGTGCTACTGGTTAATCCTGAATATTAGAGCTTTCTTTCCAATTTATGCATATCTTGTTGTGCTGATGTGGTCAATTTGTTAACAGATAGTTGAAGAAGCTGGTGGGGTGGTAACACGCATGGATGGTGGAGCATTTACAGTCTTTGATCGTTCCGTTCTTGTTTCCAATGGTCTTGTTCATGGACAGGTTTGTTCTCAAAATACTTCGGGAGATTGTTTGTTTAGAGAAGTTTTTAGTGTTGTTGATGCACCCTGTTACTGAATTGCAGCTGTTGGATTGGATTGGGCCTCCTACTGAAGATCTTAAGAAGAAAGGAATCGATTTTTCGTTGTGGTTCAAGCCCGACAAGTACCCAACTGACTTTTGAGTTTCACCAGAGCCGTGGACTATCATAATAAATCAGCCATCATCTGTTGTTTTCCTTCATGAAGAAATAGTGACGTTGAATTCAACAGCCATGTACTTAGACAGACAAATACAATGTACAGTCCTTTGACTCAACTTTCAGAGATTCAAGAGCCAAGCTTGAAAAAGAATACAGCTTTACAATTGAACCTGGAACATATCCATTTTTTCTGCTTTTGGATTGTTACATGTATCAGAAACTGAGATCTTGAAAGAGTGAAATCTTTCGCGTTGCCATTTTTACAACATAACTGAATTCATCTGTGCTGCTTTAGCCTGCTAGACTGCTACTCTTCTTTGAGACACCATGCAGTGAAATTTGTCTGCTTGTGGGCAGACAGCCAGCAAACACTTAGAAATCGTGTCTCAATAACCCTTTGCGTTGGACATTATATACTGTGATGAATAAATCCTGTGATAATCAGAAGATTAGCATGGCAAAACTGCACATGGAGGCCATGCCCAGATTTTTGTTGTGTTTCTGGATAAGGGGTCCTGAATGACAGGTCCAGGAGGTCCAGAAGAGAACACTGGACAGAACAAGCCAAAACAAAGAAAACAAAGGGGGAGAGATATTCAGCTTGCTCTTCTTGTAGCTTCTGCCGTTCGCAACTCTCTCTGGAACGACCACAGCTCAAGCGAAGCTTGAAAGCTCAGCGATATTTTCCCTCGCTGTTCAGCAGGTCCGCACTCTGTTGCCTACCAAGAGCGCTGGTGGCCTTCAACACCCTGCGTGCTCATGTAAGCCAGACGCTACCTTCTTGATTCTCATGTCTTCCGAAGTTCATACAATTTCGCAAAGTTTATGTAATTTTGTGGGTGTTTGGGAACTGGGTTTCGATTTTATAGTAATATTTTAATTGGATAATACTACTACTAGTTAGTAGTAACTGTTTGATTCTGCATATCTTGAGTTACTGAGTAGTAGTAGTTCTGAAAGAACATCACTGGTTCTATATGAATACCATTTGCAGCTATGCTGACATTTCTTTGCTCACCATTGTGCAGGTTAAGGATTGAGGCTCCAGCGTATTACTTGATTACAAGACCGAGATGGAAACTATGTGCTTGTAGAAATGTATTGCAAGAAGCTCCCTCACATGATGCAAAGGTGAATTCCTATACCTATAGTGAGAGGAAGAACCGGAAAAAGGACGGCGCTTACATTGACAAAGATGGTGTAGCAAGAACCTTCGATCGGAAGAAAATATCCAGAAAGAGAGGTAATGCCATAACTCCTTTCAGTTTCATTCTATCCTGCAGATCCAGAACTCCTAGACCATTTGTCAAAAAGATTATTGTTATTTTCCTTGGACTTACTGTTTCATTGGAAGTTCAAGAAGGATATGGCATTAGTATTGGCTCTGAAATGATATAGACATGCAGGGGGTGCTATCAAAGGCCGAGGTTGGAAGTACGGCTCTGGGTTTGTTGATGGAGTTTTCCCAGTGCTCAGTCCAATGGCACAGGATATCCTAGAATTTGTGCAGAAAGGGACCGACGTCGCCAAAATATGGGAGTCCCTGGACAACATTCCTCGTGCACACGATCTTTGGGATGACATTGTCAATGTCGCTGTCCAGCTCCGTCTGAATCGACAATGGGAACCCATCATCACAGTAAGTCCTAGTTAGTAGTTCCCTTGCTGGTAACATCTCATTGTGCCTGCTAGCTTCGGCCAGTACTCTGACCAGCATATTATTTCAAATTCTCAGAGTAAAATTTCTAGATGTCTCGGTTGCTTATCTAGGTGCTGGCTCGATTCCTAAGGTTTTGATGTTTGATATGCCAAAAGTGCCTGTAGGTTTGTGAGTGGATTCTGTACCGGAGTTCGTTCCGGCCTGACATCATCTGCTACAACCTGCTCATAGATGCATATGGCCGAAAGCGTGAGCTGAGCAAGGCAGAATCCATTTACATGGCTCTTCTGGAGGCTAATTGTGTGCCTACAGAGGACACCTACGCTCTTCTCTTGCGTGCTTACTGCAATGCTGGACAACTGCACCGAGCAGCGGGCGTGATTTCAGAGATGCAGGAGAATGGGATTCCTCCAAGTATGCATCTCAAACTACATTCCTCTGATTTTTCAGATGAAAATACTTGTACATCAGATCAACTCATACGAAGAACTGTCATGTAGGTGCAACTGTATATAATGCCTACCTTGACGGCCTACTGAAAGCAAGGTGTACTGAAAAGGCAGTCGAAGTGTATCAAAGGATGAAGAAGGAGCGCTGCAGAACTAACACTGAGACTTACACGCTGATGATCAATGTGTACGGAAAGGTCGGTCATTTTGTTTTTGTAGCTTAATGTTCAGAGATACGATGACATCAAGTCAGTAGCAGATTCTGAGACAGTGGTAGTCAATTAGTCATGCTCATCCTTTTCTTAGGCAAAGCAACCAATGTCATCGTTAAAAGTCTTCAACGAGATGAAGGCGATTGGGTGCAAGCCCAACATCTGCACCTACACTGCGCTGGTGAACGCGTTCGCGAAGGAAGGCCTCTGCGAGAAGGCAGAGGAGGTGTTTGAGGAGATGCAGCGGGCTGGGCTTGAGCCTGACGTGTACGCCTACAATGCCCTGATGGAAGCTTACAGGTAGAAAGAATTCCATTAGCCTGACGGTTTATCCCTCCCTGCTCACTGTTCTAGCGAATAATGCTGTTTCATCAATCTGCCAATGCACCGCAGTCGAGCGGGGTTCCCGCAAGGCGCATCGGAGATCTTCTCTTTGATGGAGCACATGGGGTGTGAACCTGACAGAGCCTCATACAACATCTTGGTGGATGCTTATGGAAGAGCTGGTCTTCATCAAGGTACCCACACCTGCTACCAGTTTGCAATAGCTCAACAAGCTTCATCTGTTCACTTTCATGGACAATTTCTTTCGCTATTAGACACTGAATTTTCTGGTGTTTTTGTGATTATTCAGAGGCAGAAGCTGCGTTCCAAGAACTGAAGCAGGTGGGCATGCGGCCGACGATGAAGTCGCACATGCTGCTCCTGTCCGCGCACGCCAAGGCCGGCAACGTGTCCAGGTGCGAGGAGGTGATGGCGCAGCTGCACAAGTCCGGGCTGCGGCCGGACACCTTCGCCCTCAACGCCATGCTCAACGCGTACGGCCGAGCCGGGCGGCTCGACGACATGGAGCGGCTCGTCGCGGCCATGGAGAGGCGCGACGGCGGCGCCGCCCCTGACATCGGCACGTACAACGTGCTGGTGAACGTGTACGGGCGCGCGGGGTACTTGGACCGGATGGAGGCGGCGTTCGGCGCTGTGGCGGCCAGGGGCCTCGCCGCCGACGTGGTGACGTGGACGTCGCGCATCGGCGCGTACGCGAGGAAGAAGGAGTACGGGCGGTGCCTCGAGATATTCGAGGAGATGGTGGACGCCGGGTGCTACCCGGACGCCGGCACGGCAAAGGTGCTCCTCGGCGCGTGCTCCGACGAGCGGCAGGTGGAGCAGGTCACGGCCATCGTCAGGTCCATGCACAAGGACGCCAAGACGCTCTTCAAACTATGAGATCAACACTAGCTGATGCATGTCATCACGTTGTTGCACACGAACCTCTTGTGAACAAGTGACTACTAGAGTAGTGAAAGTCTAGAGTATATGAATATGAATTGCCAAGCGCAAGTTTGACAGATCGAAATCATAATGTCATTGTGATGCTTGGGGATGGTCACATGATATAGTGCTTCATCCAAATTAAATCTGTTTATTCATCGATAAATCATAATGTCACATAAAAAAACAGGCAAGCTGTTATTGTCTATTTATCTACAATGGCAATGGCACTGTGGCAGTATCAGTAATGACTTTTGAAGAGATCCCTGAAATCCCATAAACCTGCCTCCTCAAGGAGTTACTGAATATAAGGAGTGTAAAATAATAGTATGCCTTTGCTGGGTAACAAAGTCACATACTTCACAATCAGCTAAATACCACTCATTTACAACAGGAAATGGAATTAATGAGAACAGGACCTGTCAAACTCTGGTAGGATTAAAAATAAAGGAGGAGAAAAGGAGAAAGTAAAATATCACTGTGGTAAATTGGTATCCTACAAGCAGCAAAAAACAAAGTTACAAGGAGCCACATGCCCACATTTAGCAGGAAAACCAAAACACAATGTATAGCTCAACTTATAATACCGATGCATTGTTAAGTGCAAGTAAGAGAAGCTACCACACCTTTCTGAAAGCAACCCCAATTATACCAAAATATTTGAAGGACCCAACTCATGCAAAACTACAAGCAAGGAAAGCGTTCTTTATGCCATCTTTATACACCCCAAAACTCATTTTGGCCATATTATCGCAGTGTATCTTGAATGATCGTCCATCCACTTCATGCAAAATTATTATCCAAAATGACATGTTCATTAAAAAAAGAAAATCAAGATACATATGTCCGGGCTATCTTCTGGATGTCACTCCAGCTTGCATTCGCCCTAGCAGCAGTCAGGTTCATGCTTTGCACGAGCTTAGTGTCTCGGGTAGGATCCAAATAGATACAATCCTCACCGCACATTCCTACACTACCGATTGCCAACTTTCCACCTCCAAAGATCATTTCGTTGGTGATGTCATGCTCTCCACAAGCAATTTTTGTGAAGTCAATGTCACCGCCACAGTAGTTCTCATCCGGGTGCACAATTCTGATCCCTTCATACTCACAATAGCAGCAACGAACTTATCGGAGAAAAAATGAAAAACAGTTAGCTTCAAATAAGAGAGAAAAGTGACACTCCAAATTTTATTTTAAGAAAGAGACACGATTATCCAAATGTATCAAACTTACCATGCATTGACTTGTTTGATACAATGCAACATAAGGAGTGATCATCGTCCTCATTATTGAACTCCGCGAAAAATAACTCAGGACTGCTTCCACCTTTTGGGCTTGCAAAGAAGTTTACATGTGTGAACGGGCATCTGAAGTCCACAAAGCTCTTCTGGCTGCCGACACGCTCATTTGCTCCACAAATGACAAATGACAAATGACATGCAGTTCATATAAGTACCCCTATTGTGAAATTAGAGGCGTCTATGGTGGAAGCACCGAGCCCAAACTCAGGTCTCTGGTGCATGCGTGTTAATAGATTGATCGGAGGAACAGCCCCTCAGGTGGCTTACATAGGCGCTAGGATAACAACCTGATAAGGTCAGCCGAGAGTTTGTTACAAGAGATATACTCAACAACTAATCTAGATATACGCTAACTGATCTAGACTTAATCTACAACAACAAGCTGACTCTCGGCTAACACATGATTAATTGTTTTCCTGCATTCTAACCGAAATATACTAGAGTTACATGACTCTTTCAACAGCCTCCCTCAATTCTAACCGAGCTTAGGTTAAGATTGACCTTGAAATTCTCCAAAAGTCAAACTGACAGTGCCTTCGTGAAGCCATCAGCAACTTGATCTCCAGAGGGAACAAAATCAATTACTAAGAGTTTATTTAAAACTCTTTCTCTTACAAAGTGATAGTCAACTTCAATGTGTTTTGTCCTGGCATGAAAAACAGGGTTAGCAGATAAATATTTAGCACCTATATTATCACACCACAACTTTGCGGCTTGTGGACATGGCACTCTCATCTCCTTGAGTAATGTCTGTATTCACGTAATCTCTGCTGTAGCATTAGCTATTGCTTTGTATTCTGATTCAGTACTTGAGCGTGAGACTGTTACTTGTTTTCTTGCACTCCATGACACAAGGTTAGCTCCAAGAAAGACAGCAAATCCTCCGGTTGATTTTCTATCATCCACACAACCAGCCCAATCAGCATCTGAAAAAGCACTTACTAAGGTTGAATCTGACCTTTGTATCCTAAGTCCTAGCTGCACACACTGTTTTATATATCTCAAAATTCTTTTGATTGCTGCCCAATGAACAGTAGTAGGAGCATGCAAGAATTGACAAACTTTGTTAACCGAGAATGCAATATCAGGTCTAGTTAAAGTCAAATATTGCAAAGCACGTATTGTGATGCATCACTTGGCCCTAACGGCGACCCTTCATATAAAGACAGCTTTTCACTGGTAGATAGAGGAGTACTGACCGGTTTACAATCTGACATACCAACTTTCTTTAGCAAATCTGATGCATATTTTTCTTGAGTTAAAACTATGCCATCATTCACCTTATTTACCTCTATTCCCAAGAAGTAATGAAGATCACCCAAATCTTTCAACGCAAAATCTTTCTTGAGATCCTGCAATAATGCTGTCGTTGCCTTCTCTGTAGAACTGACCACTATGATGTCATCAACATAAACGAGAACAAACATAGTTATACTGCCTTTACTATAGAGAAACAGTGATGTGTCAGCTTTGGATGCTCGAAAACCAAGAGAGATAAGCTTAGTACTTAGCCTAGAATACCAAGCCCTTGGAGCTTGTTTTAACCCATATAGAGCTTTATCAAGTTTGCACACATAATTAGGTCTGGTTGTATCAACAAATCCTGAAGATTGTTCCATGTACACTTCTTCCTCCAGCAGACCATGCAAAAAGGCATTCTGAACATCTAACTGTCGCATACTCCATTGTTTCGAGATAGCAATAGAGAGAACAATTCTAATAGTGGCAGCTTTAACAACTGGACTAAATGTATCTTCATAGTCTATGCCATAGCGTTGCTTGAACCCTTTTGCTACCAATCTAGCTTTATATCTATCTAAACTCCCATCAGCCTTTCTCTTGACCTTGTACACCCATTTACATTCTATGACATTTCTCCCTTTTAAAGGTGGAACAAGGTGCCAAGTTTTATTTTTCATCAATGCATCATATTCACTATTCATAGCAGCTTTCCAATCTTTATGACTCAAGGCTTCTTCAACATTATAAGGTTCACCGGATGAGGTAAAACAGCCATATTTAATAGTACCATCGGAATATACCTTTGGTCTTCGTATACCATCTTGTAGACGGGTACATGGATGTTGTACATTCTCTGGTTCAATAGCCGATGTAGCAGCCACAGGTTCCACAGCTAGTGTGGCAGCACCTGATTCGACTCCTGGATTTGCCGGTGGAGTGGTCGGGCACACGGCCGCTTCTGGCTCGCTGGTCGGCGAATCAGCAATGATTGGCGCCGATCCCGATCTGAATGCTGTCGCCGGAAGTTGCAGAGGAGCAGGGAGATCAGCAGGCGGATTCTCCTCGTGTTCAGCGCCTGCGTTCTCTCCCGTTGCTGCATGATCTGATGCAGAATTTGCACTGTTTTGACCTGGATTTTCACTGCAAACTTCATGCAAACGATTAGCACATTCAGGAGAGCCAGTAGCCACATGATCTACTACGTCACCCCCATATCCTGGATTTAGAAGAAAGGATGGTAGATGGGTAATCTCAGATTGGAGTCATGCACCAGCATTAGCATGAAGAGTGCTAAATGGAAAGACAGTTTCATCAAAAATAACATCCCTAGATATATAAACTCGGCCAGAGGTAATATCAAGACATTTATAGCCTTTGTGCATATCACTAACACCAAGAAAGACGCACTGCTTTGAACGGAACTCTAGTTTTCTTGTGTTGTATGGCCTAAGATGGGGCCAACAAGCACAGCCAAAAGTTTGAAGGAAACTATAATCTGGTTTTTGATGAAACAAACGCTCAAGAGGTGTAGTGTTGTCGATAACTTTGCTAGGGACCCGATTGATTAAATAGGTGGCAGCAAGGAATGCTTCATCCCAAAATTTTAATGGCATAGATGCATGAGCCAACAGAGATAGCCTTACTTCAACTATGTGACGATGCTTTCGTTCGGCCAACCCATTTTGTTGATGGGTGTGAGGACAGGAAACATGATGCACAATACCAATCTTGGTAAAAAAAGAATGAAGTGCTTGATATCCCCCCCCCCCCCCAATCAGTTTGCATGGTGAGAATTTTTCTATCAAATTGTTTCTCAACCATTGCCTGAAACTCATGGAATTTTTGAAAGACCTCAGATTTATATCGCAACAGATAAATCCAGGTAAATTTATTGTAATCATCAATGAAGCTAACATAATATTGTTTTCTCCCAACAGATTCTGGAGCTTTACCCCAGACATCAGAATACACAAGCTCTAGAGGAAAACGAGATGCACTCAAAGACCTAGAGTATGGTAATTGATGACTCTTTGCTTGTTGACATGCATTACAGACCGACTCACTGGAAGACATGTCTAAGCACGGGAGATTATTCCTACTGACAACTTGCTTAACAATGAAATAAGAGGGATGACCAAGACGACTGTGCCACCAAGACAAAGGTAATTTGGTGACACCATGGGCTTGCTTTATTGTGGGCATCATAGATGCAGGTAGGGGATAGAGCCCCTTGCGGCAGTTCCCTCTAAGGAGCATGTTCTTCATGGCTTGATCCTTTACCAAGAAAAATTCAGGGTGAAATTCAAGAAATACAGAGTTGTCAGTAGTAAGGTGATGCACAGAGACTAGAATTTTGTTTGCTTCAGGGACGTATAGGACATTATTAAGATGAATGTTATGATTAGGGGTCTGAACGGTAGTATGACCAATGTGACTAATGCCCAAACCTGAACCACTGGCAGTATGGATCTGATCGCCACCCTTGTACTTGTCCTTGACGTGGAGCTTCTCCAATTCACCAGTCACATGGTCAGTTGCACCGGTATCAGTATACCAATTGATGTCAACACCATATTTATACGTCGCGGCAGCAGCGACATGCTTCTCCTCTGGGGTGTAATCTTCTTCGAAACGATGCCAACACTCAGCTGCGGTGTGGCCCTTCTTGAAGCAGACTTGGTAGGTTGGGGTCGGCTTCTTGTTGTTGTACTGGCGTTTGTTGGGGTAGCCTCCTCCTTGGCGCAGGTTGGTGCTGCCTTGATTGCCACCGCGGCCACGACCAGGGACAAAGCCTTGGCCCCAGCCACCGCGACCAGTGCCCTTGGCACCTCCGCGGCCTCCACGCCCAGCCCAGTTGGCTGAGCTGTGATCGCTGCCTCCATACATGAGATCCATACGGGGCTCAAAGTTCAGCATCTGGGAGTACAACTCCTCCATGCCGATGGGTTCAACCCTGGTGACCAGGGCCGACACGAGCGACTCAAATTCGCTGTTCAAGCCGGTGATGATGTACTCGACGAGTTCTCCTTCATCAAGTGGACGCCCTGCTGCTACCATCTCATCGCCAAAACCCTTCATCTTAGTGTAGTAATCTGTAATGGACAGGTTACCTTTCTTGGTTGTGGCAAGAGCGATGCGAAGATTGACAGCGCGGGCACGGGTTTGCGATGCAAACATGGCCTCGATGGACCTCCAGACTTCATGCGCCGTCTGCGCGGTGGCGACGTGCGCCAGGATATCTTTCCCAAGTGATGCTAGGATGAAGCTTAGGATCTGCTGATCCTTAGCCTCCCATTCTTCAAACTCTGGGTTCGGAGCCTTCTTCCCTTCCTTGTCGATGATCTCCTCCGCCGGCGCCTTGGTTGCTCCGGTGAGATGGCCCAGCAGGCGAGCACCTCGCATGGCAGACTGCACCTGGGCCTTCCAGAGGACATGATTTGCCTTGGAAAGCTTTTCGGTGATAGAGCTAGCCACGAGAGGATTGGACGGAGCGGCTGAAGACGATGCCATGGTCGACGTCGAAGATCTAGGAAGGTTTGGCTCTGATTACCATGTGAAATTAGAGGCGTCTATGGTGGAAGCACCGAGCCCAAACTCAGGTCTCTGGTGTATGCGTGTTAATAGATTGATCTGAGGAACAGCCCCTCAGGTGGCTTACATAGGCGCTAGGATAACAACCTGATAAGGTCAGCCGAGAGTTTGTTACAAGAGATATACTCAACAACTAATCTAGATATACGCTAACTGATCTAGACTTAATCTACAACAACAAGCTGACTCTTGGCTAACACATGATTAATTATTTTCCTGCATCCTAACCGAAATATACTAGAGTTACATGACTCTTTCAACACCTATAACCATGAAAAATTGAATTTGCGGGAAAATGCAATTTTGATGGAACAAAGAGAGTAGTAATTCACAGCAGCAAAGAAATAATATGAAGGAAAGGGCTTATAACCTTGTTCCTCAATGCAGTTTCAATCTTTTTTCGGAAGAAATTTTGTTAGCTCATAAAGTTTTCCTTATAACTCGCGAACATCTCCACAGCATCTTTAGATAGCTCATTGGCTGTTTCCAAAGTTTCTTCCAAAGGTTTAGAATGCTGCAATGTGAGGAAGACAGTAGCGTTGCAAGTTGGACAACTTCACTGGAGGAAAGTGAGTTCGAAACTTTCAACAGTGACTTGGTAGAAGAGTGCATCAAAGGTAAAGACTGCATGACGACAAACTCTACATATGCTTCAAGTTCAGGATGCTCTCTTTCTTCTTCAATGAGAACCGGGTAATTGTGCTGTTCATGCTCCTGATCTAAGGGGACCCATTTGTCACCACTTCTCCAGCATTCACCAGGAAAAAACACCACTTCGTCTATTTATGATTCCCATAAACCAGGCCGTGCTTTCTTTTATTTAGTAAGCTCAGCCGAAGAGTCCTGGACCGGCAGCACCTGCGTTGGTTTTGATTGGTAATCTTGAGTAAATGATGCCGTCGCTGCAGCCTTGTAGGCACTGATATCCCAGCTGGCTATATCACAACCTTCACTTCTCTCCATCTGAATTGCTTTCTCGACTTTGATGTTACTCTTTAGCACATAAACCACAGCCTCGTACTCGGATACTCCGGAATTCATGTGAGCAAAAGCTTGATGAGACCGCTAAGGGACCGGGACTCCATACGTACAAAGGTAGAAGTGCAGATCATGTCCACCTCCAAATTTACCAAAGCAGGGAAAGCATTGTCATACCAGATGGTGTTGACAATGATGTTGGCCACAGGGTTGAACGGACCATAGCAGTAACCGGCATTGACAAGGCCACGGCATGTGTAACCTGACCTTGAGATCAAAACCAATAGATGTAGTGTTGTCTCAGCTCCTACAATCCCGCGGTTTTAACAGTAATTTGTACGTGGTGTTTGTCGATACATACATACAGGGGTATCTCCTGCTAGTGTGTCTAGGCCGAGGAGCGCGAGGTTATCCGTAACCACGCGCTAAGCTTCTGGGCAACAGGGCGTACAGCCCGGGCCTGATGGCTGGGGGCACGGTCCTCGGACCTCCCTCCACGCCCTGGGAGGTCCGGTGCCTCCGCGTGCCCGCAAGGACAATGTGCTCAGGAACGGCTGTCACGAGGCCGGACTACCGCGGGGTGGTCCTGGACCCCCACGTGAAGAAGCCGGACCCCAGGGGGCCTGAGCGCCTGGGCCTACCAGGGGGCCCGAACCTCCTATCCCTCCGGGGAGGAGGTCCGGTGCCGCCATGTGTCCCTGCGGCAGCGCCTGCGTACCAGCGCCGCCACGTGTCCGGAGGGTTCCAGTCGTCTGCGAGAAGCCAACCCAACTACCACATTAAATGAGGGTGGTTGGGGTGAGCGTGCCCGAGACAGGGCATGGGCTGCCCTCTGGTACGGCGGGCAGGTATGCTGACACCACGGTAAGCCCGCCAGTTACCGAGGCGGCGCGTCATATCACCGCGCCGCGTGCGCGGGCGAGCGGCGTGTAGTCACATCATAGCGTCACGTGCGTGAGCAAGGAATCATTATGACATACTACAGGAAGGCCATGGCGTGCACAGCTACAGTGTGCGCAAGGGCTACAACACGGCGGGTCAGTGTAGCTCCTTCGCCTATCAGCAAGAGCTGACTTTACAGCGACAGCACGACCCCCACTGTGCTGACAGGACGGCACAAGACCAAATGCAGACGGAGGCTACAGCATGTAGGCACTGTGTCGGTGAGACGGCACATGACCATACCCTGGGAGAAGATATGCACATCAACTTCCCGATCGAGGACTACAGGAAGGAGCTGAAGAGGAAGATCTCAGGATCTGAGGCAGTAAAGGCTCCGATGTGTACGTTATTTAATATGTCGTAGGGTCCACCTGTCGGAACTCCGCTCAGTGTACACGCTCCCCTTGGGCCTATAAAAGGGAGAGCGCGCACGTTAGAACATAGGTCCCACGAACACAGAAGCTCTCACAAGCTTTTTGGCTCCAAGCTCTAAGGTCTCTCAAGCCTTATAGACACTCACAAGCAATACAACACACAGTGGATGTAGGGTTTTACGCTCCGGCGGCCTGAACCACTCTAAACCCTTGTGTGTTCCCCGTGTTCATTCACCTTTTGATCTTGCATTCCTTGACTTCCCCAAACTCATCCTAGACTAGGATTAGGCGGGTGCGTTCCGCCACCCGGCTGGAGAAATCCTCCGACAGTGTTATTTTGTCATAGCCGGCACTAATAATCCAGTCTCAGTGACTAAGTCATCTTATGTTTTTGGCCGCCTGAACAAAAGGAAAATGATATAAAATAAATTTATGGCTTGATGACTTACCCTAGGGGTACAATAAAAGGTGGAATTGAACAATTACTAGCTTAGTACATATAGGTCCTCGAATTTAGCTTGTGGTGTCATCTAGATCTTCAAACTTAAAAATACATATTCAGATCCACAAACTTGCTAATTGTGTCTGGTAAAATTCTAATCACCATTTTTAAGTTATAAAGCGGAAGTATTCTTGCTGGTATGGACCTTACACGTGGGCCTGAATTTTATTTTTTTGAATTTTTGCGCTTAACTCTTATATATTCAAAACTTTATATCCTAAATGTTTTGTCCTATGTTTCCTCCAAAGTTTATCTTTTTTATTTTCTGATCTTTTACAGATTTTGTCATATGAGTTTCATTTTCCTACAATTTTTTATACAGATCTGTTGTATTTGAACATATTTGTACAAGTAAATTTGTTATGATTTTTTGTGTGTATATGTTTTGTATATAGTTTTGTATTTGAACAAATTATACAACTTTCGGTTTAACTTAAGCAACTATAATTTGGATCTCACGTCAAACGATTTTAAGGTTTAAGGATTTGAATTTGCATTTTGAAAGTTTGGGGAGCTAGATGACACCTGTGTCAAATTTAAGGTCCAGCGTTATATTTTACTCATTAGAAATTGCCATTTATTTAAAGCCCATGGCAACTTTAACGCACGCAAAGATACCCGACTAGTTTGTTTGATGTTTCAATTCCCACTTTTATGCTTGATAATTGTACAAATAAACTAGATAACCCCCTAAAAATAAAAACTAGATAAACACATGAATTTAGGAGCAACAAAAAAGATTTACCTAAGTAATGTTCACCTGAGTCGCCCATATCTACATCAACAATATAGTGCAATATAAACTAAAATAGATAGAATATGGGTGCTAAGCGATACAAACGAATTATTTTTGTGATCTCTCTGTTTCGATGTGCACAGTTGATTTTCGAATGTGGTATGCATATTAGGTTCTTAGTTGTTCACTTACAGTGTTTCGCCGATGGTGCTTGGTGACTTGGCATAAATATATGAGAGGATGGCCTTAGCCAACTAGCGTAGCTCAACAAGTTAGGTTGTTTAATTTGTGGTAGAACCGGCATACATATAGGTTGTCCAAGACTTAACACAAGTGTTCGGATTTTTAGATTTATTTCAGAAATTAGCATTTTTATTCTTTTAGTAGCATTTTTATTCATCTGAGGCGGAGCCAGGATTTAATGTTAAGGGAACCAAGAAGAATTTAAATAATCGTCCAGAAAGCAAATATACGTGGACGAGCACCGAGTGCGCTACCAATGATGCTTGAGGTGTACGTGGGCGAGTACTGCAACCTAGGCTTTGGGGAGACTCACATGCGAGTAACTTGGCCTAGAGATCAATTCACATTGGATGCGCTACCGACCGTCGCGTCTAGGGTCATGACCAACAAAGGCAGGTGACGAGCAGTCACGCGGGCTGCAGTGCATGCAGATGGATTCATCCCATCCGGCCTCGTTTTTCAACCAAATACACATTTATATTAAAACTAGATTTTTAGAAGAAAGTTATACCAAATTTTAAATGACAAAAATAAATGTGCACTGGAGTAGTATAATTATAGCCAATTTTCAATTTGAAATGTTGGACCATACTAAACTTTTCTTTGAAAATAAAATCTTAAATTATATACTGTAATTTAATTCACTTAAGAGCATATTCGTTTCATTCAAACTAATTATTTTTATTGTTAACGTTCATTTCTACTCCATTTGACAGCTTCATTTGCAATAAATTGCATAATTTTAATCAACTAATAATCAAATTTCTATTACCTATGGAGTTGGCGTGCATGCATAGGAGGGGCCAAGGGGTGAGGATGTGTGTGTTCATATATATATATGTGTGTGTGTGTGTGTGTGTGTGTGTGTGTGTATGCGCGCGCTTATGTGCATGTACCGTGTCTAAAGAAATTAGATTAGAGTGGCCTCACGTATCAGTAGATGTAGTACGGGGGCAGCGACGCCAGCCACAGTCCGAGCTAGTAAAGCAGGAGGGCTAGCATACATATATAGAAAACATGTAGTACCAGCTTGTTCTGAAGAAATGCATGCGTAGAAGTTGAAGCAGAGATGGGATCTAACTCGATGATGCACTGAAGCTAGAACGTTCAAGCCGATCCCTGTCGCGCGCGCTGTTCTCTGTTTCTTTCATACTAAAACGGTCTATATTTTGAAATGGATGGAGTAGTTTTATTAGATAAATAAATAAATACTATAGTTAGTAGCTAGAGCTTTACACTAGCGGCAGCATGGCCTTTGCTACTTGAACGAACAAGGCCTCTTCTACGGCTTTGATCGGCAGCGATGGTTTCATTTCTCACTCAGATTTCACAGTTCTGGGGCGGATGGGGGCTGCAGATCGCGGTCTATGTCAGCCTGGGCGCTCACATCATCCTCATCTTCTTGGCGAGGAGCCGGCGGAACGGCACCAGCCGCTTGGCGACGGGGCTCCTGTGGCTGGCCTACCAGGCCGCGGAGGTCTCGGCGTTCTACGCCCTCGGCGACCTGTCCCTCTCCGGCTGCGACGACCCCGCGGCCTCGCGCCAGCAGCAGCTGGTCGCGTTCTGGGCGCCGTTCATGCTGCTGCACCTGGGCGGCCCCGACAACGTCACCGCCTACGCCCTCGAGGACAACACGCTCTCCTGGCGCAAAGGGTTCGAGATGGCCACGCAGTTCCTTTCCTCCTCCTTCACCCTGTACAATTACGTGTATCTCACTGGCAGCGGGGTTCTGCTCCCGGCCTCCGCCATGATGGCTGCTGCCGGTGTGGCCAGGTACCTCGAGAAGTCATGCGCGTTGCTCCGAGGCGACCTGAGCAAGATGAAGAAGAGCTCGAGGCGCCGCATCACGGCCGAGCCGGAACCGGAGCCGGAGAAGAAGCCTTATTATTACGAGCTCAACTTGTTGTCAGCCGCAGGTGGAGGAGGAGATAACGAGCGAGCCCTTGTGAATGCTCACAAGCTATTCCCCTGTTGCAAGCGCGCCATGTTTGATTCCTCGGTGGACATGGAGATGGACGCGGCCGATCACTTCCCCAGCGAGAAGATTTTCACGCTGGGGTGGGAGGAGATGCGCGCCGTCGTCGAGATGGAGCTCTCCCTCGTGTACGACATCCTCTACACCAAGGCCGCCGTGATCCACACCTGGCGCGGCTACCTCGTTCGCCTCGTCTCGCCCCTGCTCACCGGCGCCGGCGCGGTGCTCTTCGGCTGGTTCTACCCCAAGCACGACCTGGAGCCACGCGACGTCCGCTTCACCTACGTGATGCTGGCGTCCGCCTTCCTCCTGGACGTGATGTGGCTGCTGAGGGCCCTCGCCTCGTACTGGGCGTACCCGTACCTGAGGAATCCTCGATCAATGGCGGCTTGGCTGCTCCCGCACGCGGTTCGGCACGGTGGGTGGGGCCCGTCGTGCTGCTGGCTCCACCGTGCCGTCGCGTGCCTGGACCCGTGCCGCTGGCTGTGTGGCAAGTATCTGAGAAGCTACCGGAGGTGGTCCGGCGTCGCTGGGCGGTGGTACAACTTGCTGCACGAGTGCGCCGCCCGTGCCGGTGCATCCCCGTCAGGCTGGTTGGAGAAGAAGAAGGAGCACCAGTACCTGGGCTGCTTATTCGAGAGCCGTCAGGGCGTCGAGGAGATGCTGTTCCAACGGATACGGCAAAGACTATTGCCACTGTGCAAGCCCGACGACTCAGCAGCAGGTGCCAGCAGCAGTAACGAGGAAGCAGAACACTACTACACCATGAAGCGAATCACCACGGAGTGGGGGCGTGTGGCGCTGGAAAGAAGAGGTCCGATGGTGTTCAAGGAAGACCAGAAACCCTACATCGGCCTAGAATTCCAAGAGGACGTCCTGGTATGGCACATCGGCACCTTCATCTTCCTCTGGCACCTCCGTGATCACCACCAACTCATCAACGAGCGGTATATGGAAGCCATCGAGCTGGTGTCAGAGTACCTGATGTTCCTCGTCGCTCTGCGCCCTCACATGCTGCCAGGTTTCGTGCTCCGCAGTTTGCTCGAGACAACCTGCGATTCCTTGGGTACTGTTTGGAATCAAGCTCATCAAGGTCATGGCCGCGCTTCTAGCTCTACCACATCATCAGGAAAGGAGAAGCTTGCCCAGATCCTGTACAACAAAATACCACAAGGAAAGGAGAGGAAACACAATAAGACCACTTGGGGTGCGGACAAGGCCGAAACCCGTCTTATCTCGGATGGAATCCTACTGGCCCGTACACTGCTAAAGCCTATTCAGCGGAAGAACCCCAAGCCGGAGAACCCGGAAACATTGTTGGAGCTCATCTTCGATGTGTGGGTGGATAAGCTGATCTATGCGGGCACCAAATGCAGCAGGGAGTCGCATGCCAAGCAGCTCAGCCGTGGGGGCGAGCTAACAACCATCGTGTGGATGATCGTTGAACACGTCGGCACATTTCGCATTGGCGAAAAAATAAAACCCAAAGATAGGAGAACTCCTCTTCGTCGTCCTACGTTGCCCATGCCAATGCCACCACCTCATCCACCATCAGCTTATCTTCCTTGGTGGGCTACTCAACTCCCTTTCCCTCCTGCAACGTCTCCTCAATTCCTTTATTATTATCCTCCTCAGTGGCCAACACAACAACCTTCGTACCCAGAACAACCACCACCTCCATCTCCACCTTCACCTCATGTCGGACTTGAGGAAGAGGATGACGACGATGATAAACAGGTAACTTTTTCTACATTGTATCCACCATACTGATCAAAGCATATCTGTGAGATGAAAAGAAATGTTTCCGTCACTCTCTTCTCTAGCTCACTTATGTATCTAATAATGAATCTGGTTGACAAGTCATTTATCTTAACTTTCGTGCATTCTATATATTTGTTTAGTTTTTCTATCATTAATGTTTACTTTGAGGAAAACTTGGCCATAGTCAACTAAAATGTAGTAGCACTTTGTGACAGAAGTAGAAACTCCGGTGACATAACTATTGTTTTGCATTGTCTTAAGGAAGTTGATGGTCTAGTAGTATATTTTACAGTCCCTCTGTTTGATATTCTCTGAATGTATTTGTTGGGTTCAGTTATTCAATCCGAATATAAATCATGAACATAAATAGATTGACAACCATTATAGGATAATTTAGGGCCCCAATATAGACATCCATAGAACAGCAATAGAAATGAATAGATCTACTACTGTGGACAACAGCTGTACTAGATTCATTAGAGTAAGCATGATGTGCATGGGGATTCCTGTGTAGAACAAGTAACAATAGTGTGCTTGTATTTTTTAAATTTATTTCAGGACAAAGAAAAATGTTTCGGCCAACTACCAAATTACCAACTCAGTAGCTCCAAGATCCTCATTACAAAGAAAAATAAATCAAAACGATATTTCACATATGGTGTTCTGGATTAACTGAACTGCACAAACGGGCTGTTCTGAACTACTTGACTTCAGTAGCTGGCAAATTATCTTTAAAAATAAAAACTTGGAGCTGCTGCAATAGATCACCATTGTGGTATCAGTGTACTGAACACATCCAACAGTCGCCAAAGATCCCCTCACCAACTGCAGCTGCTGTTTGTTTTGCGGTCTGCATCAGCCACCCACCGCTGTTCAGAAGTCTGATCAGTGTCAGAGAGCACCCGTGTCGTTGGTGATTGTTTACGCGTTCCCATGGCCCGACTCCCTCCCGTGATTCGGTGACAGATTAGTTTTTATTTATATAATAAATTTTATACTTAGTTTATATTTAATATTTCTAATAATATCCAAACATTCAACGTAATAGGACTGAAGTTTACTTTCTAGAAAACAAACACACACTTAGTTGGAAATCTTTTATGCCACTTGGTTGGTTGGTGGCTCCCTTGAGACGGCGTTGCAGTTGGTTGATTATATTAAGCCTCAAACCAGTACCAATGGCATCAATTGGACACGGAATTTGATGCCAAGTTCGTGATGTAACCTTCATCACAATTTTGCAATAATAAGGAGTGATCAACTGATCATGCACACGACAATCCCTGCCCAGCTAAATATTGCATTTTTTTGCGAAAACACCCATGTACCTCTCTCATTTCATAATACATGGCCGGGCCAATGTACGGAGGTTTAGAAACTTCCTCCTCTCATCTTGATTTTCATGGTTTTTTGACCTTTTGGTTATGGAGCGGAAGCTTCATGATGAGCTTCTTGACAAAATACAAGTGCGGGTGTGAACTTTCCATATATCATGAGAACTCAAGGGGTAAAATAATAAGATAGCAAAAAAATAAAGGGAATATACTAAGAGGCCTACAATGGGCCATGGCCTAGTAGGAAGGAAATGGCTTTTGCGATTTGCAAGCGCACCACCAACTTTCCATTTTCCATTATATTTTTCCAATCCGCAGAAAAGGCGAACCGAGGCCAGGCCACCACCACACCGAACGAACCAGCGGCGGCAGAGCGGAAGCGGCGCCGAGCCACCAGCCCTTCTCCTCCGCCGCCTCCACAGTCCACGGAACATGGCCATGGCCGCCTCCTCCCGGCTGCTGTGGGCGTCCCGCGCCGCCGCCTACCTCAGGATCTCCACCTTCCCCAGGGCCTTCTCCACCGGTACGTATCTCACCCTCCTCTCCGTCGCCACCTTGCCCTCGGGCGTGGCATGCCGTTTCCTGCGCTCTGGTTCGTGGGATCACGGCTCCTTGTTGTTGGGACGGCATGATCTTGTTGTATTGTGTGCGTAAAGATCGGATTTGGGGAATGATTCTTGATTTGGGAAACTCTGCGCGCATCAGGCGGCAGATAGGTTCAGGGAATGGGGTTTACGACGGGGTCTAGCCGCCGCCGCTCTTTAATTCCAGTTGCTTCGATTCTATTTTGGGGTGAAAGGTTTAATCTTTTTTCTGAAGATGAATGCGGTGTCCGTTCAGGATGCTTTCACGGTGACATGTATGGAAAAGATCGTAGCTTTGCCTTTGGGGTATATGCTACACCGCTATCTTTGGAAGATTGATTTCTCAGATTTAGATTAGTCTCAAATGTTGATGAGTAGGGCAATGTTTCACAGCCTGAAATTAATTTGTGTTGTGTTGTTTGTTTGATGCATTTGGATATTTTTTATTATTATTGTCTCGATACCATGCTGCGAATTGCTGACTCATTGTGAAATTTTCATATTGGTTCTTGCAGGATTCTTTGTACATTAGAATTTAGATACATGCATCTATTTTTAGGAATAGGCTTGTATGAAAGATTTATTAGAAGAAAAATGCTGACTGCAAACATAGCACAGACTACAGATATAGGTCTCTGATAAGATGATGGAATTTCACAACACTGCAATTATTAAGTCTTTCTTCTTTGCCTTTTGTCTTATGAATAGATAGCTGTGTTGGCAAAATTGTGCTTCAGAAGAGGTGCAGAAGAAATTGTCTCAGGAACTGAGATTTGTATTGTTGGGTTTGTTCTGTAAAACATGTTTGAGAAAAAAAATGGTTTTCTGCAGGAGATTTGATTTTCTATCAAATATTGACTAAATATTGATTGTCGAAAGCATCCTTTTTTTCTTCAGTTTAACAGATAGATTAGAGAAGTCATGGGTTGGGTTGGGATAGTACTTTTTTATGTGTGCATTGTTGCTCTGCGATGCCACTTAATACATACAACATTGCATGCTCTAAATCTTTTTCATTTCCCCCCTTTTTTTAGTGCTGAAGGATCTGAAGTATGCTGAGACTCATGAATGGGTGAAGGTTGAGGGTGATTCAGCAACTGTTGGGATTACTGACCATGCCCAGGTTGATACATTCATATATTTCTATTACTGTGAATGCGAAGTATGAAGCAATTCTAAGCAGCCCTCCATATGTTAGGTTTATCCAGTGCTGCAGTTGTTATCCATACTGATAGACATAATGCATGCAATCTGTTGCTTAGATATGAGTTCGAATATATTCTATCATGTTCAGCATACAGTATCAGGGTTTGCACTGCTTAGCTTAAACATTTGTTTCTTTCCTTTGGCTTCTAGGATCATTTGGGTGATGTTGTGTATGTGGAGCTGCCAGAAGTTGGCATCAGTGTATCCCAGGGAAAGAACTTTGGCGCTGTTGAGAGTGTGAAGGCAACCAGTGATATCAACTCACCAGTATCTGGAGAGGTCGTTGAAGTGAATGAGAAACTCAGCGAGGAACCTGGATTGGTAAGCATTGCGACTCATAGTAGCCAGGACTCAACTGAAAGTAAACCTTTCCTTGGTAGATTAGTCAATATTTACCTTTTCTGGTTAGGTGAATGGAAGTCCATACGACAAGGGATGGATTATCAAGGTTAAGCTCAGTGATTCAGGTGAGCTCAGTTCACTGATGGATGACGAAAAGTACTCGAAATTCTGCGAGGAAGAAGACAGCCATTGAAGAAATAAGAGTGTCTTCTGAACATCAAAGACCTGTGTTTCAAGCTTTATCAGTGCTTTTGGTCTCTGAGACCGTCGCAAATTGGAAAGGTTCATGGCATGCAATAAATTAGTTTAGGGTTTGCCTCTTCAAGGGCCTGAGAACTCCGAGTTGTAAAGGACATGATCGAGTTTCGTTCTCTCATTCTAGTTGCAACGCTCATGAGTTTTCGTTAACTGTCTCTGTTTCATTCCTTGGTATACAAATTGTTTGGTCCTTCGTTGATGGTTCAGAATGTTCGGCGGTATTAGTATTACTACTATGCCTAGTGGGCAAACAGGGGACCAATCTGAGTTTACAAAGAGACATTGCAGCTTTTGATTCACTAAAAAGCTGTTATCGATGACGAAATTACAACGCAAGCAAGAACGGCACGAAACTCTTCCAAACAGAACGATACTTCAACATACGTAAGGACCAAACTTGGCATCTCCGGAATACCAAAGCTCAGTTCTTACGCAAACAGAAGATAACGCAAATCCATGGCACTGTAAAACTGCACCTTAAGCTTGTATGTCAGGTAGATATATCCGGGGGTGAGAAAGATTTACCATTACTTGTCTCATGAATTATGATCCACTCAGATAACAAGTATGCATCCCGTTCCATGCCAAAATAAACGCCAACAGGGGGATCTAAGCCATGTAAATGTAATGCTGCTGTTGAAAACCTTAGATATTAGCATTGCAGGAACATAACATGCCCTTACGGTCAAAGCAAAGCTTTTTCTCAGGAAACAGCAGGTGCTTTGCTCATCTTCAGGATCCAACACTAATGATCATTGAAAAACTAGCATTAATGTTAAACACTGGATACTAGAGAGTAGAGAGACCTATGATTTACCCTCCTGCTTTAGAAACACATTCTGCACATCAGCTTAAATACAATAACCTAGAAGATCAAAAGTAGTTGTACTGGTACTGGTACACCACAGGTCCACAACTATGTGAAAATCCCACGAGGAAAAACACAAGATGCCTCATGCTGCAGACCATGATGAAGCAGAACATGCCTCATGCTTTGATGTTCCAATTGTGTGCTGATCGTGGACCGCTTGTAATCCCCTCATAGTATTGTGATGGCAGCTTTCCCTTGTTCCATTGCTTCACAAACTTTAGGAACAGATCACGAGCAGACTCTGAAGAAAGATCTGAAAAATATTTGCCTTTTTCTTCCTTCAGCCAGGTGGCAAACTCATTGTTCTTTGCAAAGTAGTCATCTTTAGATATTTCTTTGAAGACCTGTTTCAGCAAGGGGGGAATATGAGAGACAAGGATAATTCAAGGCGGGACAAAGGGTCTGGGCAAAAGAGAAACTGAATTCAGTAAATGTCAATCAGTCATGTCTTTGCAATGAGATACATACCCCATTGGCCCAGTCAAATAAATTTGATTCACTATTTACTTTGAATATAAAAGAACCATTGGTTCTTAACAACTAGTTACTTTGAATATAAAAGAATCTCATTGCCACCAACTGATCAGGATTCAGGAAACCATGACATGTAAAAAACATCATACTCAATGTAAGCACACCATGGTTGTAAAAAACTTTCAGAAATGTACGTACTTATATTTCAGTCCGTTACAGCATAAAAGGTTGCATGAAGAAAGCAACATCCTATAAAGCACTAAGTGCTTACAGCTTACTTACATAGCTATTTCAGGTTAATGCTAACAACAAATCATGTTCCTCAATTCATCATAAGGTAAACACGTTATGGCAAGTTTCGATCTTCTATTCAGCCTACAGATGAGAAATAGATTCTTGGAGATTTCCCTGATTCATTCTTTCAAGAAACACCTAAAACTGGAAACAAGTTCTAAGTTTGGGTCTGCACTTTTACTTGTACGGTAAGCCAACACTATTCCTCAAATTGGTTCTATTTCAGAGCAGTGTTCCACTGTCAGACCATTATACCCATGAAAAGCTCAATCTTCTACAGCAATTTATCTACCATGTTCAGATAAATCAAATCATTCCTAAGCAAACTATTTATTCAGTAATGGCCAATGAAACAGAGGATATGGTTCATTGAACTCACTGCATCCTTGTCTTTTCTCTTGCTCTTCTCCTTCTCTTTGGAATGTCTCTCCTTCGAATCCCTCTCTGCAATGCAAACAAACACACACACACACATCAAAACCAAAACTTAGCAACACTTCATTGCACATTATCATGTGTACTCGCCTACTCGGAGCTATCAGAAATTGAGCTAACAGCCTAACATACAGAGGTTCAGAGAACAAAACTACACAAAGATAAGTGGATACAGACATAGAACAGAAAGTATTGAAGCCCCAGAGCTGGTTGGTGGCTGTGACGACAGAAAGAACCCAACCTTTGGCTTTCTCCCTGTCGCTGTGCTTGCTCTTCTTCCTCTTCTTGTGCCTGTCGTCGTCCTCCTCCCTGTCCTCCCGGCTGCTCCTCCTGCTATCCTTCTTATCCCGCCTCCTCCGCTCCCTCCCCTCTTCCTCCCCTGAAACAACCAAGAGAAGAGGATTACCGCTCCGAAGCAAAACAATCAAGCGGATGATGGGTTCGACCGCGAGAGCGGAGGCGAAAGGGATCTCCGGGTACCTGAGGAGGGAGAAGAGCGGCGCTTCCTCGACTTCCCCTCGCCGCCCATCGTCGCCGTCGGCGGCCTCGTCCTCGTCCCCGTCCCGGTCCGCCGCCCGACTGAGAGAAGGAAGAAGGGTACCGAGCAGTTTGGGGGAATTCTCTCGGAGCCTCGTGTTGGGCCTAAGTGGATGCAAGGCCCATGTATTTTTGGCCCGCCAAGTCGGTGGATCAGAAGCGGACGGTAATCCAGCCTAGTGGGAGAGGGCTTTTACGCAAAGGGACTCTACCGGGTGGCGATCGTGGCCGTGCATACTCGATCTGACGGTCAGTGGCGACCCGTTCCTGATCGGGATGGGTCCGCTCACGTGCACAATTGCTGCTGGTTCCCATCCAATTCCCAATTCCGATGTCTCCAAAGCCATCGTCGAGACCGGCGCGGTGCAGGTGAAGCAAGCTTTCTACTCTAAAGACTTTGACCGAGCTCCTCTAGTGTCCGTGTGCATCATCCGAGAGCTGAAGTCTCCAATGGTTGATAGTTTTCCTTTTCCCCAATGGTTGATAGTTTCGATGTACCATTTTCTGTCAACTTTTAAGCCAAGAAATTGTAATAAAGTAGCGCAAGCACGTAATAAGCGGTATTGGGATGTGAGTGTTTTATGAAGATGGATCGCATTACGACCACTCTTTCTAACTATATTCTAGGTCATGATGGTAGCGAGTGATTCACGAATGGTTCAATGGAATGCTAATTTCTTATGACGAATATTGGAATGCTGGGATCTAATGGCATCGTCGTATAGCTTTGCTAATATCAAAAATTATGGATAACCCAACTCAAAAAGTCAAGGATTTCCTCGCAACAAAAAGGTCTTGATAGCCTAATATGTGAGTAGTAATAATCAAGGTGTAAACTAGAGATCAGCTCATATTTGAGAAGAAGAAAAAAAACCGCACAAGCTATGGTTTTAACCATCACACTCACGCTATGAATTTAACCGCCATACTCACAGTTTAAAAAATCACCATACTCACATAAACACCGAACATTACCATAATACTGTTATTACCATTGCACGGACCGGAGTTCACAAACCTAGGTCGATCCCACTAATTAACCATGCATTATACGAGAGGGTTTCAGTTCCGACCAATTAGGCTACTGACTTGTATTTCTCAGAAGCACAACTGAATTATCCATATACTAGCTAATACATACATACATACATATATCTTTTCAGATGCCAACTGATGATGATATGTATGAGCTCTCTGAACACCCAAATAAACTCCTCTTCCACCATGCATGACAGTCTTCTCCTCCCCATGGACAGTTAATCTGCAACAAACAAATAGTTATTAACTACAAATTTATTTATAGGATAAAAAACAGAAAGATGTAAATATACACACCTGAGTGATCAGATGTGTGCATGGCTAGGCTAGCTGGGCTGGGCTTACCACAGCTGCAGGCCGTGGCCATGGAGGCCGCCGCACGCCGGGTCCTGCAGGTTGGGCTGCGTCGGCTGCAGCCGGAACCCGACGTCGGGGTGCAGCTGCGGCGCCGCGGGCGTCAGCTGGAGCGCCGTGCTCGACGACTCCCCGCCGTAGTAGCAGCCGGAGTGCGGCGGCGCGAACGCCGGCGGCGGCAGCATCGCCAGCGGCGCCATCTCCCCCAGCTTCACCTCGCCGCCCTGCAGCGCCGCCGCCTGCTGGTTCTCGTTGATCTGCGGAGCCCAGCGCAGGTAAGATAGAATCAAGCTTGAAGAACAGAAGAACATTTCTGGATCACGTACCATGCGGTACAGGAAGGTGTTCTGGTCCTCCAAGATGTGTTCCTGTCCATTGACAGATCCAATTGCATTAAGAACCGATCCAGCACTCATATGATCATGAAAACATGTCTGTTGGATTGTGGATTACCTTTCGACGCAGGTTGTCAAGCTGTTGGTTCAGGAGCTGATGCTGCAAGAGAACAAGGATTCAGGCATTGTTGATCAGGTGGTGATCACAGTACATTGATAGAACTAGTACCACACCAATTACTTGGTGTACTACTGCAACTGGATCTGCAAGAACTGCAACTAGTAATGTAATACCTTTCTCGCGCGAACTTTGGAGACGGAGTACTCGAGCTGCTGCTCGAGGTCGCTGATGTCGTCGAGGGTGAGCGAGGAGAGGTCGTCGCCGGTGTACCTCCTTATGCCCGTCTCCAGCTTGTCCATCTCGTTCTTCATCCGCGTCATCTCCACAAATATTTGCTGCACAAAAACTCGACTGGTTATATATATACCATGCTCATATAATTAAAGAGAAGTTAAATTACTAGGAGTACTTCATGTTTTTGTGTTCGGACTTCAGACTACCTGATCCTGGTTTATCTCCTCAAAGTGGGTGTTGGTAGCGTGCTGGTACTGCTCAATCAGCTCCTTCAAGCTGAATTTAAATTTGTCAAACATCATCGTAATAACAAACATATTTATGCATGTCAGAAAGTTAGTAATTTAATTGCGGTGCGATTTACAGATCCATTTATCATCGCTAATAAGCATCTGAGGCTAATGATGTAACTGTATCTCAGTAAGGTAGCGAAATTACTCGAGGAATTTAATTTCGTTTTGTTTGGTTAACATCAACATGGATTTGGAATTTCAGATTTTGCACGGATTATAAATATCTTAGATTCATAGGCTACTTAAAATACAAGCTAAACAGAGAAATCAGTAGACATTCTATTCTGCTGTATCAATGCTTATATGATTAACATGCTTAAGAAACCACTTAACTTTGGTATCACGAGAGCTGAAAAGAAGAAAAACTTCCAGATTCTTAGAGTGAAAACAAGTGCGCAAGTAGTTCGATTTCAAGGAAATTACAAAGAGCATCAGGAGGGTTTGTGATGCATCAGTACTAATAATTGTTCCTGTGCCTATTTTGACCATGAATTCTTTGCAGTTCAGCAAAAATCAAGGGATGCATGCACTCCATTGTGTACGTAGTTACAAACAGATTGCTGAAGAACCAAATAAAATTAAAGAAGGCAGCAGGGTGAATCCAAGAAAAGGGGGAAATCATCTATGAGATCTGCACACTAGCTACAAGTGAAACGTACTAGACTAGCTGTAGATCATACTCATATATAGATTTTCAATGTTCTGAAATCCTATAGATTATCAATGTTCTGAAATACTTGAGCCAGAAAACTACAGACCAAGGGAAAATCTGAAAGGTCAGTAATAACTCATTGTTTCTGCAAAACCCTAAAACAAGGCAGAAACAAAAGCCTGGGCAAAGAAACTGTGTTGGAGAACCAAGAAAACTGATCGATCGGCGGTTCGGGATGGTGGATCTAACCTGCAGGCAGGGCTGCAGTACTCGAACATCTTGCCGGTGCTGGAGAAGATGACGACGCCGACGCGCGCGTCGCACAGCACGGCGAGCTCGTTGGCCTTCTTGAGCAGCCCGCCCCGGCGCTTGGAGAAGGTGACCTGCCGGTTCGTCGAGTTCTCGATCCGTTTGATCTCGATCTTCCCGCGGCCCATGGCGCCCGGCGGCCGGCGGCTACGATCGATCCAAAGGCAGCACGTCGATCTCCCGCTAGAGCTAGCTGCCAGGGAGATCAGGAAGAAGCAAACTCGCTTTTGCCTGCATGAGGAAGCAGCAAACAAAGGGGTTAACGCGCTAATGGACGAACACGAGTTGAATCTTGTTGGAATTACAAGCATGAGGCACATGCATGAGCTCAAAATGAACCTAGCAGTCACATAAAGAAAACCTGATATGTATAAAAGGGCACAATCAGAAGTAGAAATTTTGTCTAGTTCCATTGCGAAGGATGAAGAACTAGAAAAGGCTACATTTTTCTTGAAATAATCACAGAGGAGTAGATGGAGGTAGCTAGAGGGAGAGAGAGAGAGGGCTGAGCTATACCTTGTAGAGGTGCTTGCTTGAAAGGCAAAGGCAGGAGGGGCAGAAGGAGGGACATATATAGAAGGAGAGCAAGGTGCAGAGTGCTGGCCTGGCCGGCTTCTCTAGTACCCGGCCTCCTGCCACCGTAAATGCTACTCCCCAGCAGTAACTTGATCTTTGACTGTGAGGGAGCGCGTACATACCAAATTTTTACTAATGTGTGTTTTATTGTTCCTTGCTGCAGATTGGCCGTCTACTATATGTATGTGGATCTTTTCAGACTTTAATCTGGCACAGATTTACGAAGTGCTTAATGAAACCCTTCTTTAAATTCCAAAAAGTTCCTTATTTAATTTCATAAAAAATATTTCTTTAAGAAGTTGTCTGGGCAAGTATTTCATTAAGAAAGAAACAGAACTTTATAAAACGCACCCGAATTAACAGCAAAAGACAATGAAAAAAGTTACAAGGCAAGGAAAGAAGAAGAAACGGCATACGGCTAAGCACAACGGAAAACTAGCCGTTTGAAAGGTAATAAAGAACAACAAGCCAACCATGCCAGCCGTGATCCAGCACCGTCCCTCCTGACTGGCGTCCATGATCACGCGCAAAGCCACCCGCTACTCTACCTTTGAACACTCTTGCCATTTTTTCTTACAACCAAATAACTTCAAAATTATATACGGCCATATAAGTAAAATGCACCGCCGATCCTTAAACGTTTACCCACTGCAGTGCATATCATGTGTGTTTACATGCAGCTCCCTAAGCCACTCAACGGGTCAAAGCAAGTGAGAAATATCCAAATCATGTGACCAGTCCACGCATCTGCATCTGCTCCTCTCATCACATCCCTGCGTGTACACATAAGCTCGACGCAATCATGCATTTCCTGCACGGATGCACGAGCCCTGCGAGTCTGTGACGCACACCCCCGATCTTCAGAAACGCACAGCACCCAAGCAGCAGGTTTATTCTTCAGATCAGAGGTCGTCTACCTGCTGCTCATGGACGTTCAAGGCAAGTGAGGGCCTGTGAGAGGAGGCGTGTGAGCTGGTGAGCTCGCGGCAAGCATCGATCTGCATGGCCGCACAAGGCGCCATGGAAAGCAACGTCGAGCTCAGTCGTCTCAGTGTAACCGCCCTCTGACGGCGTGGCCCAGCCCGGTCCCCTCCGGCTTTGCCGATCTGGGCAGGTTCCGGCGGAGGGCCGCGAGGAGCCAGCGGCGGGGACGCCTCCCTCTTATGGCAGGTGACGACCCGGGAAACCCTAGCTGCTGCTCTGCTAGCACATTGAATCGCAGTGGATGGTTGCTTGCTTGCTTGACTTGATGGGGACTGCATGATGCCACCTGCTTGTTCAGATGGGCTGGACTAGTGGTGGTGGGGTTGGCCTGCACTAGTCCAGTTTTGGCAAGGAGGAATTTCCTGATTAATTTGGCAGGAATTATTTTTTGAGATCCTTTTTTTTCTGCCAATGCAAGAATCATTTTATGGATTGGCTAGGGTTCATATAATCTATGCATGGTTCGGTGTTTTACGCGAATTTGATGCCGGGGGATATATTGCATCATGCATGATGTGATATAGTTTTTTTTTCTTGCCATTAGATGTGATAACTTCAGTGTTCCTTTTGTTGGTGCATCTCAAATTCAGATGTGTATTTTTGAGGAGGTATGCTACTAACTGTGTCCATTTGTTTCTTCACAAAAAGAAAAATAACTAGTCCATATGCAAGGCAATACTATCCAAATTCTGGGAACCCAACTAATAAGTGTTAAATCATTTTCCTAGACTAATCAATTCAGTCCTACTGAAGAAAGAGAAATTGCTAACTAATTATCCTGCCATTACCATTGTCGGATACCATGTCCCAATTAGCAATGCCAAAGTAAATTTTTGGAAGAACATTAATGCACTTTCATAACTGGCTATTCGTGTTCATGTTTGAAGTGTTAACAGTACCATTTCTGAGCGCATATATATGCACACACAGAGCAAACATACGAGCAAGCACAAGAACTTGAGTTCATCAGAACTGTGTAAACATGCTAGTTGATTTTTAGAAAAACTTTGCAGTAACCAAAAGTTAATTGTACCAGTACCGATGTGCATTCTTACCCGTAGATATGATTGGCCACCTGCTCATCTCACACCCAAACAAAAATTGATCTGTATACTCATGACTGTTTGCATGCTGTGCATATATATAGAAAGGGGACGTGGCTTCCATTTGTGCAGTGATGATAGTGAAAAGAAACCGCCATCCTTTTATAGCTGACGCATGAAAAATGGTAGAACAGCCCATAGAGTTGAAGTGCTCACCAACTCGGTTTCTCTTCAGTTGATCATGACAAGCACGTCAAGATTCTTTCTCCTATCTAGCCACTTATTGTACAAATTCATATTTTTCAAAAAAATTGTACAAATTCAGAGAGTAAAAAGTGTAAAAGTTAATCCAAAAGCACTCATTGAAAGTTCATATCAGTTTACGGAGGAAAACCGCTTATATTTTTTCCACACTAGTCGATTCAGATGATTGTTTTTTTCGTTCAGTAGTACGCTAGATTGAGGGTGCGTTTGGTTCAGCTGTGAGCTGTGAAAAAGCTGTTGTCAGATATCTGCTGTGAAAAAATTGATTTGAGATGTCTGCTGTGAAAAAGCTGAAAGTCGTTTTGTTCAAACTGCTGTGAGTTGTCGATTGTGAAAAAGTTATATATTGTCTTTATGCAAATTGACAGTATACAATATTTCTTTGTGATGACCAAATTCTTTTTCCTTTAAATCTTTATTTTTATATATATATAAATATTTGGAGTTAACTTTTTTTATTCTTTTTTATTTTTATTTTCCTATATATGAAATTTTTTATTTTTTATATATAAAAAAGAATTGAAATGGTATATATGTGACCAATAGTAGATGTGTAGTTTTCGGAAAAACTGCAAAAGTAGAATACAACCCGCTTTCAAATTTGTACTGCAGAAAAGCAGCTTTTTCAAAGCAGCCGCAGAAAAGCTGAACCCCTTTGCTTCAGCTTCTGCTTTCTAGAAGCAGAAGCAAGTTTAGAAAGCTAAACCAAACACAGCCCGAACACGTGCAATGACGAGTTGCTTCACAACCAAAAAGGAAAATAAATAAATCAGGTATATAACGCAGGATAGGTGGTACAAGAATGAAGCAGGATTTTAGAACTTGCATGATCATGATTCATCTCTTCATAACGAAATCTGGACGGAAACTCGGGCGTAAAGTCGGGCCACGTCGCCCGTTAAACCGCTAACCGTCGGATCGGATCCGCCCAACTCGCGACGTAGGCCGTCCGATACGGGTCTATCCGGATCTCCCGCCCGTCCGCACACCCACGGCGCTCGCGAATCCTCGCGAACCCGCTCGTAACCTGCGCTGCCGCCGGCCGCCCTTCGTCTGCGCGGCGCTCCTGCGCCTCGCTCTGCCTGCAGCACCACCCGCCGTCCGCCTGTCGTCCGCCGGCCCCGACTCCTTTCCCCTTGCCACGGCCGCCGCATCGTCCCCACCTCCCGTGGCCTCCAATTCAGCTTGCGTGCTGCCGGGGACGCCGCGGCCAGCCACCTCCCTCTCTTCTCCGCTCCCCCACCTCTGCCCTGCTATCCCCTGTACTTCAACGTGGGTAGCGCTTGAGCCATGTCCAATGCAGCAGTTTGCAGTCCATGCGTTGGACCATGCCCGTGTGCTGCTCCCCCTCCCCGGAGTGCAATGATGGAGGTCACTTCGGAGAGCAGTTTCCACGGCTGCAGGTCAACGCGATGTCGGCGCAAGCAGCAGCTCCATCTATGGCCTCCAGCGGCTGCGCCATCCCTCCAAGGCTGCAATGCCCTTTGAAAGCGACCAGCGTGGCCTCCCCTGCCTCCAAGGTGTTCGACAAAATGTCCAGCCCCTTTACTCCTATTCTATGCTACCAACGTTAAATCTCAGGTTGGTTTACAGGACTGAAAGCTTACCAACTCTATATCATGATATTTTAGGGACAATTTATCATAGCACCTGATTGTCACAAGCTTGGGTGGCACTAATACTCTGACCTGATGATCACAAACTTGGGCAGACTCACCAATTTTGCATTGCCATCTGATAATCACAAATATGGCGTCACTAAGAAGCTGCCAGATGTACAACAATTTTATTTAAGGCTAGCATATCATTCATTGATACCGCTATCATGAGATACTTGTTCTATATGAGCAATTTTATATATGCACGTCTTATCACTCAGCAATTCTGGTAGAAGATGCTGTTGCCTTGCAGCATATAGGGATCCTGTTAGTCCTGTGAAATATTATGTTTGTACTTTGTAGAGCATTGCCCTTTGTTGTTTTTATGATCTGAGTAAAATGATATGTACCCAATTACGCAGGGAAACTAGACTTGGCAGAGAGCGTAACAGTCCCATACAAAATTATCATGCATAGTTTTTCCGAGATACCATGCATTGTTATTTATTTTGTCACCTAAGAATTTAATAGACATGGATAGTAGATTAATGAACATAGTTTTTTTAGAAATGAGATTAACAAATATACACTTTTCAGAACTAAAAGCAATCATAATGACGGCCATGTGCTTTCTAAAGATCGCAGAGACTAAAGTTTTTCTTTACAGGTAAAACTCTATCCTTCTTATTAGTTAACGCTGGAATCGTTCCAGGTTTCTTTTCGAATGCCTTGTTTCATTCTTTCTGAAAAAAAAGTTCATAGTTTTCAGACTAGAAATTTGTGTTAATGCATTTCTAAATTCAGCTCTTAATGACTTCGGCAGATGAAGGCGGCTCTGCTTGATTGCTGCCACTCATGACCTCGTACTGTTGTCGAGCCAACCTTGAAGGAAGGGTCCGTTAATCCTGCTGTATATGACATAGGGAGAATTTGATAGTGCCTCGTAATACTTTTGTTAAATCTGACGAAAATGATGTGCTCTCAGAGGAGACACTAATCCAAGAAGATCAATTGCGCTTCAATAAATAGGTGTGTAGTGACAAAATATAAGCTCTCTAAGCAAAGATAGCCAGGTTGAGCTTTCGGAAGATCAGATTGCGGACAAAGCAACTGCTCAACCCAACTTACACAAAGGACCCTAGAAAAGATTAAAGATAAAACTACAACCAGGTCCTCTGAGCCTGCCAAATACATCTCCAGGTGCTGAGAACCGTCGCCGCCGCGCAGACGAACGCCGGAACCAGCCATCAGGGGACATACACCGAGATCAGGCAAAGCACCATAGCCTGCAGGCGTTGGAAGGAGCCGCAGCAGAACCCCATCATCGACGAGGTGAATGTAACTTCGAAAAAACATCGGCCGGGGATACACCCCGTGCTCGCCTCACCCTGGAGCTTCTCACACCGCCAGGAGACGGCAAAGGAGGAGAGAAGCTCCACTCGCCTGCAGACCATAAATCATGCAGTCGCCCATCCGAAGACCTTGCAGCTCGTCGCCGTCACCCCCGCAAGAAGCTAACGAAGTGCCGAGCGACTGACTCCTGTACAGAACCTCATAAACCCATCGCCGGCGGTGGAGAAGACGCCGACGAGGCAGGGGAAGGGTCGGAGTACCTTATTCCCAAGGAGCGACGGTGCCCCCGCCTCACTGCCGCCGTCATGGAAACCAAACCGTCTGCAGCGTGGATGTCGCCACCGTCACCGCCGTCACCACCAACGCCCCATCCGCCGCGCAGGACCAAAAGAACCGGCAGCCACCAAATCGGCACTCTAGCCGCCACTCTGTTCGCCTCTCTCAACTGTAGCAAGGGAAAGAAGACCCTCAGCTTGCCAGTGACTTTGTGTGGTGTGAGGTCCACGAGGGTTCTAATTTCATGAAGACATGGGGAGAGGTGAAAATGCAGCGATAAGCTCTGATAGTCATTATTAGCCAATGTGCAAATATGACCCCACTGCCTAGGTTTATTATGTTCCATGGCAGGTTTATAGTGTCAGTGAGAGAATTGAAGCTCACTGTTTTTTAGATTCCTTTCTCTTGCTTAAGGATATGTGCCAGATGCATAATACTCCATTAAAGAACTTTTAAGTACGCAGCAAATTTAGATATCGCAGCATCGTGTATAGAAATTGACGCATACGAGCCCAAAAGTGGATCTCTCTCGTGTCTGAATTTTTTTTAGAAAGAAGGGAAGCTCCCCTCGTTTCATTTCATTAGGAGCAAAACGAAACAGTATACAAACAGCAGTTCTAAAGCAGCTACTTCTAAGCGCGCCCGCTCAAAGGTTAAGAGGGTTTAGAGCTAAGCAAAAGTGAAAGCCATAAAATATGTTAAAATGCTTTGGTCCAAAAGTTTCAGATTATTCCTTCATCTGACTTTTGGATCATCATGCTTAGGCTAATCATAATGGGGTTTCATGGCGAGTTTCGTGACATTAATTACCATGACACATTAGCATTTTTGATGATGTGGCACTGATTTAATGAGGGAAGAGAAGGAACCAGTTTCATCCACACGACACTCTGCTAACTCATTTCCAAGACGTTGGAAATGGCGTGAAACGACCACTGTGACCGCCGTTGTTTCACGGGGGATTCCATGCACCACTAGATCAACTAGCATTTAATTACACTGGTTAGCTTTGGAAACAGTGAAATGAAACTCTCCATTGAGGCATAGTGTTTCATTCATCCCCCAAGCTGATGCGGCATTCTTGGAAATTGGGATATGAAATCTCCCATTATGATTAGCCTTATTTGGACATCAACAGTGAAAATCAGCCGTTGCGAGTTGCGACGAAGAACAAGCAAATGGCAAAAGAGAAAAAAAAACTTTTAAGGAACAAGAGATACTCATGCTTTTTGGTGGAACCTAAATATGCTACAAGTAGAACACACTCTCCTGCTTATACTGATCTTCAGTAAATATATTTTAAATATATTAAATATACAACACAGCTTGTGCAATGTAGAATTTTCTAAATATGAGCTGTGCTTTTCTGATCTTTACTATCTAAAAGTGTAGTATGCCACCAAGATAAAGTAAATTCCCCTGAAAATTAGAATATGTTTAGACTAACAGAACATCCAAACAGACCCATCTCCGAATGGCACATCATATGTATCTCTATATAATAAAATAAACGAACAGCACGTTGTGTTGATAACAGTCTTAATTAGGTGGTCGTTGCTACTGTAGCAAGTACTAAAACATTGTTTCTATGTTTCTTTTCCTACCCCTTGGATTATCCTTCTTGGATTGCAAGCCTTAGACTCTCTCGGCATACCTTGCCTGTGTCTTAAGCGGTAATTACTGAAACATGGGCAAGTGCTTAGGCAGTACCTTAAGCTTGTTTGCCCTGCAGGGGCTGCAGGAGCTTGATACGGTCTCTGCTGCTGCAGGAGGGACATTAGGTCCCTTTCAGCAATTGCTCGTCTTGAAGACAGTAAGAGATTAACCTACTGGTGAGCTTTCTGTTGTGGTTAGGCGGGCATGCATGTGTACGGGGGATGGACACCATTGGATGCCGTTTGCCATCTTGCAGCGCAAAATGAAATGGGGGCACAAATACATGGAGGTTATGCTGACTTGGTAGTGAGGAGTACAGGACGTAAGAAAGCATATGACATACATGTACCTTAGCTGTGAAGTACTCCCTTCATTCTAGCTGGGTCCATATATAACACATCATCTGACAACCTACAGAACATCTGTACTAAAAACAGATTAAAAGAAATCAATTATGTTTAAGGTTGGAACAGATTAAGGCATGTAACAATGGCTGTTTTTTTTCTCCTTTGGCTCAAGGTGATGTTTCAAAGCGTTTGTTGTTTCACCGAGAAAAAGGCAATCATCATCTCAAAAAAGAAGGAAAAGGCAATGATTTTAGGCTGGTATACGACCGGCGGATAGCTGAGGAAAGGAAAAGCCTGACACTTGCAACAGGGCGTGCGTGGTTTCATATAAGATGTACGCAACGCTGATATAAGATCTACGCAACACTGAGGAAAGGAAGACTCATCAATTTCCAGCAACAATTGATTTTTTTTTGTCATATTCTCCTTACTTGTAAATTCAGTATCTCGCAACTAGTACATTTTCCCCAGAACTGATGTACTATTATAATATTAAGATTGCTGCAGTTACTCAAAAAAATTTTGGTTGGTTGTGTTGCGGTGTTGTTATTGTTGTTGTTATTTTTGGAAATGTAGTTGTATTGCAGTAAAGATGGGCGTGGATCGACCTTGGAGCTAGCGAACCATATCCGGTCCAGTGATCCATTTGATGTGGAGCACCGACCGCTCCATTTTTAATCAGCTCGCTGACCCCTGTTGCTCCGATGGATATCGCGGGTCGAACCAAGTGCTGCAGCACCTCCTGTTTTTCGAGACCTGCTGCTGCCCTTCGACGCCACTGTCCAGTTTCCCTGGCGGTGACTGTGGGCTTCCAAGCTCCGCTCGTCGGCAAGCTGCGTTACTACGCGGACACCGACGATGTCTGCTTCAACCAAAACTTTGGCGTCAAGTTCGCTGTCGGCGACGAGTATCACGACGTGCACACATTCAAGCGCTCGTTTCAGAGGTCGACATGACCTTGTTGCCGGCGCTGCTTCTAGTCATGCAAGGCATACACCTGAACCAATCGAACAAGAACAACAACCAGAGGATCCTCTTCCTAGACATGCTCGACCTGTCCGCGAACAAGGTTGGTGGCACGATCCCGTCGCAGCGCGGCAGCTGCGTCGCGCTCGATCACTTCAACTTCTCAAGCAACAGGCTGCACGCGCGTGCTCCTAGGGTCTGTCGCGGCGCTGCCACGCAGCCGTTCCTGCAGGTGCTTGATATCTCCCTTGTGGCGTTTGATGGCAGGGGGAAGGCAATGGGAAGTTGGGTCGGTCCACTCGACCCTCCGTGGGTCGAACCACCGCTCCTCTTTCATTCCATTTGGCAAACTGGTTCTCCATTAATCTTTTTTTCTTGGAGCGGGTCGATGACCTGATGGGTCAAACCGAACCATCCCCATCGTTCTATTGCAGTAGGACGATGATTTTATCAGAGCTCAAGGCCTCAAGCTGAGACTAAGAAAATTGGGGGCAAGGAGGGTCGAACCATTATTTGTCCATGCTGTGAGCCCGTTTTTTGTTGGCTAATAGGCCAACTCCAGTTATTGGGGAGCCGTGAGCCCATGACTATTTCCAGTTTCAGTCATGCCATTTTTTTCTCAAAAATAACCTTTGGATTTATTATTGATGTTTCTGTGTTGAATTTGACTTTTTCTTTCTGTTTTTTTTTCTTTCAGAAGTCGGTTGCTGTTGTTGCCAGTTTGAAGGTACTAGAGTTGTGCATCCAGTTGAAATTTACTGTGGAGGTTTCATGAATTTCGAGGAGATGGCTATAGGGAGACATATTGTCACCAAAAGCGTGGATCATCAGTCATGGGGCGCTATAGGTTACAGGAATAGTATAGAAATTGTTGTTACCATGGATTGATCATTTACTTCAAGCTAGCTTGCAACGTTATACGATTGCTCCAACCGTTGAAATCAGACTAACAGTAGAAGCAAGAGTATATTGTTGTTAGTGCCTCATACAAAAGTAATCGCTGCGTATGACATCCGGAAGCAACTAGTGAACACACCTGTGCATCTGTTGTGTGAAAATGGCCAAGATTTTGAAAAAGGGGAAAATTCATCAAAAAGCGTACTTTTTAAGTTCTGAAAAAAGTTAAAACTTGGTGCATCGTTTTGATATATCTTTTCACAAAAATTGAGGTTTAAACTCCTAGTTCAATTTAAATTCATATGAAAATCACAAACTTTGGGGGCTTTCCTGCGTCCGAGGCGGCAACAGCGCATTAGGCCATCTCCAGTGAATCATGGAATGACCTGGCAGTACATGGTCGACTCTTCCTCGTGGCAGAATAGCCGAATCTTGGCCCTATTTGTTTCAGCTTATGGCTGATTTTGAAAGGTCGATTTTAGAAAATTCAAAAGTCGGATGACTTTCAGAATCGAGACTCCTAGCTGATTATGAATTCTCGATTCTCGATTCTGAGAATCATCCAACTTTTAGATTTTCTAAAATCGAGCCTTCAAAATCAGCAATAAGCTGAAACAAACGGGGCTTTGTACAGTTCAAAGAATCCACCTCCAATTAAGTCGATGCATGGATGTTAAACAAATATACGTGTACAGCGAAACACACCTCCAGCGAGTGTGTACCTTGGAGAGAGAAATGAGAACTTTTTACTGCATGTGGCCCCACATGATGGTTCAGCACGACTAGAGAAGGAAGATGCATAGCATGCGTGGCTTATTCTTTTCCAGATGAATCGACTCACCACTGCTGATGCTCTTAGTACACCACGCGGCATCGAGGTCACTTTCTTACCTTTGTAAGAAAAACTCTTCAGAAAGACAGCTAGTTTCTGACAGTTTCCAGCGTCTCATATTTTTGCGAGTGTCAGATCAGGGAGGCAAGATCAAGATTCTTGCCAAGGAACTAGGAAGAGCACAATGGCCGGCAAAAGAGGCAAACACATAAAAGGGCCTCCATTGGCCCAGCAGTTCGAATATTCGATTAGACAGAAAATGGTAATCATACTACATTAGCTGCAAATCGCCTACCAAATCACAATCTTTTTCTAATGCTGTCATGGCAGCGTCGCGAGTTGAAACTACCATTAGGAAACTCTTTCCTAGTTAACGACAAATAACCGTCTCGGCCAGCAATCATGGGCACAATAACATAACCAAATCGTTTGTTTAGAGGCCTAGGTTCGGGATCATCATGCAAGGCTTAGCTGTATCATCTCTTAGCTACTTTCAGGCGGATCGTTGCTGCTGCTGCTCTTCAGGAGGCTCTTCCTCTTGCCCCTGAGGCTGCTGCCACATATACGTAACTGGGTGACCCTGCTGGCCACCATATATCATTCCACCTCCTGGTGGCATCTGCTGTGCTGTCATATAGTAATATGGTGGATAACTATCAGTCGTCGCCCCCACAGCAGGCGGCAACCCAACCCTTGGAAGCCCGAGTCCCTCTTCTTTCATTTCATCCCTAGGAATTATGTCCACCAGGAAGTCATATATGTCAGTCCTAGTGATGGCAGCTGCAATGTCATTCTTCTGTAAGGTCCGGCGCTTGTTCTCTTCTGTGTGCATCCATGATCTCAATGTCAGCTCCAATATGAATACCTCACATGCCTTCGCAAAGACAACAGGAGCTTCTGCAGAGATCATCCGCACATCCTCATCAGCCTTCATTATCTTCTTTATCCTTGCAAGTGGCAAGGTGTGGTTCTTGAAGTCAGTTGTCTGCTCGATCTCATCCATCTGGGTAGTCCAGAACTCTCTGAGCTGCTGCTGTTGCTGTTGCTGCAGTTGTTGGTGAAATTGCTGAGCTTGTTGGTAGACCATCTGGTGCTGAGCACTGAGTTGAGCCGGATTGGGGAATGGTGCTGCTGGCTGTGAGCCAGGAGGAACAACAGCAGGAGCTCCAGGTACCATTGCTGGAGGCGCATAGGCAGCGGCAGCAGGATAAGCTTGTGATCCACCAGTAGCAACACCCATCACAGGCTGCGGCTGTGAGGATGGTTCCATGGAAGATCTTGTTTGTCCAAAATCAATGACCGTCCTGACCCTTGGAAAACAATTACAAATTTGGTCAGTTGATTTTTTTTCCATCCAGATCAAACAGAAAGATTACAAAATTACAGGTTATAACAATTGTAGAAGACAAAAATCATATTGCAGGTTATAAAACTATTGAAATTCTCAAATCCACGTAGATGAATGTGAATGCCTTTTACTCCGCTTGAATGCAGCAAATAATCCGACTGAAGGAACAAAAAGATGCTTGCTTGCAAATGTCATCTTAAGGACAAATTCATCTTATCAACTGCACTGATGCTAGCTCATGAAGATAACATTTCATCTTGATGGTTGATATCAATATCACAAACACAAAGGAACCGAACGAACATAAATACTGATACATGAATACTCAGAACAAGTGAAATCAGAAGGGACTTATGATCATAAAATACAAAGAAAACAGTACACCGTAAAGCAGACAAGAATCAATAAAAATCAGAACACCTATTAACTTGTTGTTAACTCCCTATAATGCATGACAGGAAGGCAAAATTACCTTTCATGCTCCCATTTTCAATAATCTAAAAGTTGGTATTTGCACAACCAGCGAGCCCCTGCCAGTATTGGTCAAATAGGTTATGGACAAATGCAAAAGTATCTAACTTCCAGACTGTTACAACAAGGCAAGTTGCATGGATCAACAGCATGAATAATGCAGAAGTTCAGAGTGACATACAGTACAGGTACATTGTACAGAAGTACAGACTACAACGATAATCAAGGTATGCAAGTCCAAGCAGATCTCATAGTCATAGATCAACAAGAAAAGCACATAGCCTTACACTTTCAGTTAGGATCCCCCACACATGGTATTGGTGGCTATTTAATTCCATCTAAATTAGTAAATTTGTGGATTTTCTATTTATGCTAACCAAAAGGGAGTCCAAATTAAGGTTATGACATACCCATATGCCAGACTTGTAAAGTTAAAATGATGTCAAGCTGAAGTTACGTGCAAAAGACTAGTACACTAATCAAGACAATGCAGGGAAAAACAACAGGCCTACAACAAAACAACATAGCTTACATATATGAACTTTGATGATGGAAAGACAATTTAGTTAGATGGGCCACTTTATCACTAAGTCTGTTTACAGAAAGCCAATACATATATAAAGTTTTCATAATAATCTCTCTTCACTAGCAATTTCCAAAAATCAAATTTAGTATGTTCTACAATTAAGCTTAAGCTGGACTGCAACTGCCTAAATAGTACTTTTTCGATAATGCGGTGACCAGGTATTGGCTTGAGTGGAGTAAAGTTGACATGAGTCTTGTCAACATGACATGGTCATGGCACTGAGAATAACTCGACGTCTTCACAAAAAAACAGATTCAGTTGATGCATGGGAACAAAAGTTTACCTATAAATTAAGAGTTCTAAATTGTGAATGGGAGGGAGCACATCCTAAAGCTACTACCATGTCGAAGATCGAACTACAACTCTAGAACCAAATTAATTACCCCATCTAAGCAGGTTGCAGAAATGTAACCCACTGCAATCTGGATTAGCACTTCATAGAGACAATTTGCATAGCAGGATGACCAGTGGCACCATCACTGCTGCTGCCACCACTGATGACTCTATCCCATGGCCAGAGGGGAGAGAAAAGACCCACCACTTAGCCCTAAATCCTCGATATCAGGGTGAGAAAGGTAGCTTGCTATGCATTGCATGCCTAACAGATAAGGAAACCAGCACATAGTGCACCAATGCCATTTTCATTCAATTATTTATTTTAAGAAAATTAGTATGCATCCTAACACGCAGAACAGGTACAAAATGCTGCCGTTAAGAGAATTATAGCTCCAACAGAATATCACCATATCTCTCGCCACAAGCATGATTCGACAGCTGAAAGGAAAACTCCCTAATCCTGACGGTTCATGAGCAAACAAATGATGAGAGCATCATAGTATCAGGCCTACGCACTACTCAACAGGATAAATCTGAAACTGGCATGAGCACAACATGCACCCGTCGTCAAATAAGGTGCCTAGAGCCGCAACACCAACACCAATACACTAACATAAACTCTTGTACACATCACTAAAGCACAAGCACAGGAGACAGGACCAAAGCTCAGCTCAGCTGCTCTGGAGGCTGCAGACGAGTCAACCCTCTTCTTCCAAGAACGCGCGCGCAATTTTCAGAGCATCAGTACTCTATTTTTAGAAGTCAACCCATGTCCAAACCAATTGAAGCAGGGGCGGAACCAGCATAGGACATGGGTGTACACATGTACACCCGACTTTTGCAAAACGAAATCGAAGATAGTAGGTAATATATGGTAACTGGATTCAGATCCGAATACAAATAGTTTTGTTAGGGTTTGGGGTGCTCCGTCTCGCACAGCAGAAGGAAAGGAAAGGGGCGGGCATACCTGGTGGATGCTCGTCGCCGGCAAAGGGCTGGGCGAAGACGTGACAAATGGCGCCGCCGCTCGCCCAGTCGTCGCCGCCCGGGAAGGAGGAGCAAGGGAGGAGAGAGTCCGAGGGAAGGGAAAGGTTTAAGAAACAAAAGGAGGCGAACCTGACTGTGGCCCTGAGGGAGAGCCCTGAGCGGGAGGGGGCTGTCAATGAGCCCAGCTCCAGCGAGCCTGCCACGGTGCCACCTCAAGACAGACCAGGCAACTCCCTAGCAGCCAGCATTGATGATAGATTTGAAAACGCACCTATAAAAAAATAATTTAATTTGATAAATAAAAAAAAAGAAGCTGAAAAGAGATTCGTATGTAGATATTTAGTCTTATTATTTTATACTCATTTTAGTTTATACGACACAGTAGTTCCCTAGTCAAAGGAATACTCTAGCCCCTCACTATACATTATTTTAACTCTGGCCGCCATCCCTCAACGAGGGAGATGAACAGAGCACGATGACACCCTCCTGTGACGCTACACATCCTATCCACGCACGATGAATAAATTTGGCTCCTCCTGCCCTCCACCACCGCCGGAGATAAAAGATAGATGTAGTTTAGTAGGCGACGAGGGGAGGGAGACCTACAGGAGAGCAGGTGCAGCTATAACTTGTGCTTGCACCACCGGCAGACATTCATCGGCGGCAAGCGGAGCGGACATGGCAAGCATCATCCGTCCTCGGGAGGAAGATGGAGGAACGAGGTTGGAAGGTGCAAACATGGAATAACGAGGGGTCTATTAAAATTAGATAGAAGGATTTTTATAAATATTTAGCGCGATCCGAAATAGAGGGTTATATGTAAAATGTTAGATTATGATTAATAATTATGATCCAAATAAGGAATTTTATAAAAAATATTGGTGTGATCCGAATGACAGGCTAATGTGCAAATTTTGTTGACCGCCGTCTGTAGGCAATATGGACCGTTGGATCTTATATCTGCGGTCTGGATTGAGCTACAGCAGCGACACCACGGTCTCGAGGCTACGGTGGCCGCTCGCCGGCGGCCGACGCCCGGCGTCGAAGGCGGGAGCCTCGGAGGCCTCCGCTGCGCCCCTGCTCCATGTTGAGAGCATGCTCGATGTGAAGGTGTCTCAGAAATCCACAGGCTTCGGCGGAGGATGGCGGTCTGGCAGCGGCGGGATCCCTGTGCCGCGTCCGCCGCAGTACTCGCGGACCTGATCCGCTGCCACCCGATTAGGGGAGAAAGGCAACGACGTGGCGAGCCGAGCCTTCTTCCTCCCCCTTCTCTCGATGCCATGCCATCATCTGGTTCCACCGCAGCACCGGAGAAATGGATTAATGGAGGCCGACGACGGCCGGTGTAGCTGGTGCGCCACTAGCGGGAACGGCGTCAAGGGCGCTCTGGCCGGCTCTGGTGCGGCGCGATGGATGCGCAGACATACGGCAGCCAGCGCTGCGGTCAGCAGGCAGCAGCTCAGAGCTCGGAATTTTTTGCACACCTGAACAGAGTAGCAACTAGCCAGTAGCTGGAGCAAGAGTACTTTGCTAGTGTGACGAGAAAGCAAGAATCGCTCGGACAGCAGGATGATGAAGTGTGTGTATTTACAGGGACAGCAGGATGATGCAGCAATCAACCTGCCCAGTGCCCACGCTAACATCCATTTTGTTCTAGCTTGTCGCGACTGCTGCTGGAGCAGCGCCGGCGGGGACCGCGCCGGCGCCGGCGGACGACGACGACGCGGGTACGAGCACGAAACGGGAGGAGAAGGAGCAGCTGTAGTAGCCGCGCGCGGCGTCGCCGTCGCCGTCGCAGCCGCCGAGGTCGAAGTTGCGCGCGTAGCTGAGCGGGTCGTACTGGCACGCGCGCCGGCGCGGCTGCGTCGAGGACGAGGCGGCGCGCAGCGCCCGCCTGCCCCGCCCCCGCAGGCGCCGCACCAGCCGCGCGAGCCCGAGCCCGCAGCCCCCGCCGCCGCCGATGCCGCAGCACCGCCGGCCGGGCGCCGGCGCGGCCACCGCGCCGCCGAGCCGGCACGGCGCCGGCGCAACCGCCGCGCAGCTGCCTTCCGCCATCGCCGCGCCCACGATTCTTCTTGGTGTGGTGGGTGTATCAGAGTGGCGCCGGCGCCGGGCGCACGCGGAGACGAGCGGGAGTGGGGAGTGTTCTTGGTGGGAGGGTAGGTGGTGCGTCCCGTCCCGCCCGCGCGGCCGTGTTCGCGATTTATAGGGCGTCCACTTAATCGCTCGCTCCGATTAGGGTGTGCGCTCGCCTCGCAGGCTGAGGCTGCGTCAGCGCGGCCATGAACCGGATCACGCGCGTGGTGATCGGCCGCCAGCAACAGGATCCCGCGGCGATCAGCATTGTCGTTTCACGGCGTGCCAAGCATTTCGAAGATGCTGGCCGACGCTGCCGTCAGCTTGGCGCGTGCGGCGCGCCGTTGGGCTGTCCGCTGTCCATCCATCCGGCCGCGACTCGACTGCGGATCTGAGGGGACGAAAACGGTGGGCCGGCACGCCGGACGCCCGGACGGGGGAGGCATGCCGTCATGGGCGCTCCTTGTCGTCGAGCAGAGCGTGACACGGCGGCACGTCGTGCGCCCGCACCCGCTCGCCTCCGCCACCAGCAACGGCCGCCAGCCGGCCTCCCATTCCCATCCAGCCTCGAAGCCCCGCCCTCCCTCTCTCCCCACTAGCATTCCCCGCTGCTCGGCGCAGACCATCCTCGCGTAGTCACGCGTCGCGCTACCATTAATCACCTCGCCTCCCCATCAGCCGCGATGCGATGCAATCCGAGTTTGGCGCTCCATCCATAGATCAGCCACGGGACAGCGGCAACATTCCCCTCGAGATTCCGACGGTCTCGTCTCATCTCTCCGAGCAAGCAGACTTGCTCTGTGTCTACTAGCGAGCAGGGAGCGCGCGTGTGAGAGGGCGCACGTGCTTGCCGGTTTCAAATGGACGAACGGGTCCGATCGATCCGCCGGACGCAGACGATCCGGTAGCTTGGATTTGGGTTCAACTGGAACCCGAAGCACAAGGGCCGGGGGATAAAAAGAAGAGAGGAGCCTTGCTTAAAGCGAACGGCTCCATGATTAAAAGCTCCGGCGCCTTGTGCCCTTGTCCACAAGTTCCTGCAGGCTGCAGTGCAGTGGGGGCGCGAGCGACAAGATTGCCGTCACGCCGTGGATCATCTAGCCTACTAGCCCCGGCACCATGCTGGTGAGTCACGCTCACGTTTTCACGACCGTGTGCAACGTGCTCACGGTACGTGGTGCTCCTAGCTCTAGCAGTACAATACCTGCTACTAATCGGGAATCTGCCATGCTTGCTTTGGATGCTCCTTGGGCGACTGCTGGTGTGGTGAACCACCGGTGAGTGACATCCATCAGTTCGATCATCACGTGCCTGCACGGTTCGATTTGGCACGTACCGGCTCATTGCGAACAAACCGTAAAGCCACACGACGTGACGGGTAAAAAAAAAATGCATTGGAGTGAGGCCGAATTGGGGCAGCCGTCCATCTACGGATCTACCCCGGCTGTGCAGGAATCTCACGAGTTCAGCTAGATTACAATGATACGTACCTCGAACAATCAGATGGAGTCAGCAGCAGATCTGGCAGTTGTGAATACAGTTGGTGGTATGGCATTCCTCGGCTTTACTGAGGACTCGGGACCAGTGGTAACATGTCTACGTCCAGGGCTTTGACGGCATCTGGGATCAATCGTCGTCACAGGAGGAGAGCTACATACAGTCCTGGAGAATCTACATTTGTTCCGCAGCAACTGGCATGTTTCACCATCTGTAACAACCTAGCACACATACGTACTATGGAGCGCGGGTGATTGTACATTTTTACAAAAGGCTTTGTCCTCTAATGAGTTCCTATACAACAAAAAATTGCAGTTTACAACACAGCAAAAGGTGGACAGAACAGGATTACGACCTTTGGCATATACCGAGGGTAAAAGGAAAAGGAACCAAATGGAACAGAAGCATGGTGCATTCCATGAGAAGGGGGCGGACGGCCAAAATATATCAGGATTGACAGCCCCTGTTGCCCTGTACCTCATCATGTAGTTCATGCAAAGCGCGTTGCTTGTCGATGCTGAACCCTCGGGAGGGGATCTGAAATTTGGCAACAGCATCGTTGAGCATTCATAAATGATCCTCGGAAGAACCTGCAATTTGGTGAAAACGATAAGCAGATGGTATAGATGGACAGAGTGGTGTCCAGATCATCTCATTTCACTGTTGCTATCGCATTCATTGATTGACTCGGTAGATAATTAGGGTCTATAAAAGGCATTCTTGCTATAATGCACTCCAACTGGTGCTCACTCTGGTATCTAAAGAAAGAAAGTTAACTGTCCTTGTTTCAAGCTCATTACCCAAGTCACCATCCAATTTCCTAGCAGCTGATGTAGGCACATAGCAAACAGTTCGGTGCACAACTTTACTATGCAGCACAGAGTAGATGGTTTGACATAAATGAAAGCTAATCAAGCCATATGGTATTCAAGGAAATGGAGCAGGATAATCTATCATTTCAAAATGTCTGCTTGTTCTGCAACCACCCAACAAGGAGGCAAATTCTTATGTAGAGCAATAATAAATTAATAATACCTCAGAAATCTCAGCATAAATTGATAAGTGACAGTTGTACTATAGTACCATACCTCCCGGATTTTTTTATAGATCAAGCAAAAAAATTTGCATAATTTGCTAAAAAAATTCGTGAATAGAAATATGTAATTGGGAAAATGGGCTTGGAATGGAGTCAATACCTTCAGTAACAAAAGATGGAGGCATATCAGACAACCTCACAAAATACAGCAGCTACTATTCTCCCTGAAAATGTTTACAGTTTACCGGCATGATCAGAAATGTGCAGACCGAGAACATTGATACAATTGCTAAGTGCTAATATGGTCATGAAATGATAGTCCGAGGTCTAAAATTGCTTGCATTTATAGACATGTTAGAATCAATATTGAGGTTAATGAGGCTATGGCACGTTAGAAAAATTGTATGCCAATATTACTCATTAGCACAATATTGGCTGACTACTCAGTTACACAAGTTTTGATGGAGCCCAAATCTCATTTTAGGCTAAAAGATTCATTGGGGGAAAATGCCAAGCAAAGTGTCAAACAAAAAGCACAAGCGTACTTCTTTGGGTCGTGATACAGTGCTAATGCCTCCAAGAATTGGTTCCACAACGGACCAGTCTCCTGAAGGCTAACATTCTCTGGTCCCCCGAGGTAAGCTTGGACAATGAATTCATAGCTTTGTTCCCTGAACAAAGAATGCACCAGCTTTTAGTAAAGCAATGGTTCATAGATCCACTAAGATGAATATAGCTTTTCATAAGATTCGACTAACCTTCCTTCATAGCGTGACAACCATGCCAAGTAAGAAGCACCAAAGTACATTGATGCAAAAGGATTGTAGAGATCATCCACAGATATCACTGTATACGCCCTGTAGCCACAATCTCTGTGCATTTAAAGGAAAGTACAGGTAAATTTGCATGGATATTTATATAATACCCAGAGCAGTGAAAATTTTGCTTCCAAACAACCAACTATCCTAGTGCTTAGTTATTGTTTCAGTTAATTCGCAGATAATACATACTATTATCTGACTTCTGAACTTATGAACATAATTCTTGTATTCAATATTATACTGATCACTATGTATGTACTTATGGAATTGTATAGGGCAACACTGAAGTTCAACTACCTATGACATTGCATTACTGCGAAGATGCATACATGGAAAAAGTAACACGGACTGGTAAAACAAAAGGGAGTTTCCAGTATGTTGGGATGAGCAGTGCAATTCAAAACGAGAAGCTCTTACGAATTCCAGATTAGCTGAGCATATCTTTTTAGAGACAGTTTGCAACTTCATGGCTAGTGAAAGTATAAGCTAGAGACGATATTATACTTGCCTGGAAAGCCATTCAGCAGTAGGGTAGTCTATTCCCATCAATCCAGTCCGGGTACTTACTCCATGAACAAAGCGCATACTGCAGACCTCTGCAAGTGCCGCAAGAGCTTCCTGTGCAGATCCCAACAATCCAATCAGTATTAGTTCATAATGCAGGAGTCCATGAAACTGAAATTCTAACAATGTACTACTGTTAGTGGGACACTGTTTTGAAAATCAGTAACTCCAACTCAACTGATCACCCCACCTAGTAGTGATTACACATAGGTTAATACAACTGGCTTTTTCAACTCAAAATAATTATTATATTTATTAGTTTTATAGGGAGACATGACAAGGTGATTGGCATGTGCCTTTAAGCTCATTTACATAATATTCAAATATTTATAGCGTAAGTAAGATAAAGGAAGTATTCTGGTAAATAACTAGCACATGCATCAGTATCAAATAATTTTGCATGACTGAAGACCCAAGATACAGTGAGCATAGCATGTATTATGATGGATACTCATGCTTGAATAATAAGTATATGCCTTTAATATAATACAATTAAAAAAAAAAATCTCTCAGAGCTAAACTATGCTGCATGACAGATGTTTTGGTTGCAAAAGCATTTTCATATTTTGCTATATAAAGAAATCACACTACATTAATATAAACATGAGCAGTTGTTTGGTTTTTGGGCACGGTTTTTCCTAAGAACTGGGCCAATTCCTTTTCTTCTAATAAGTTCAGCGGCAATGCTCTTGCCGCCCTTTCGAAGAAATCATGCTATTCAAGAGGTGGTATCTTTTATCAAATTGATATATGGCATACATTAACCGCTAGAATAACATGCAATGGCTTATCTGTCCGAAACTTACTGGTTTCGATCCTCTTGTGCCCAAATGGCGTGATATGATTATTTCAGCAACAGCCTGAAATCATAATTCAGAATTGGACAAGTCTGAGATAAAGGGAAATTTTACGTATCGGTAGCAAATTCACCAGTGTGATAATAAATAGTGTTACTGTCACATAAGAAATGAGGTGATGATACTTAAATGAACATTAGAAATGTTCCTCTGAACAATATTTGGTCATGGCACTTGGAATCACATGATAGGGAAGTGTATAGCAAGCAAATGTTGAGGCTTTTAAGTTTTCAACTTTTTCAGACTTGTAAATACCAAAATATTAACAAACTGCTTTCAGGATGCGCTAAAGATATAATGAGGGAACAGCTGAAAACCAGCTGCATACTTAGAGACTTGGCCATAAAGAAATGTCTGAAGTGCACGGTTAAGCAGCAAACAACTATGCCTATGCTGCAGCACTGGCTATGCAAAATAATACAATATTCTGTTACATGCAATCCACGTGAAAGGTGGCATCAAAGCCGTAATTTACTAGGTCAAGAGTTTAAGTAGTCAAGTTCAGTTTCTGTGATCTCCCAACTATCTATACTTTATAAATCTTAAAGCTGAACTTTTAGCAGTGTAAGCAAAAGTTGCTGTACTCCTGAGCTTCTTAATGATACTTTGTACAAAAACACATGCTATTAAATATTTTAGAACAGAGATGCAGAGGTTATTGCAAATGTTTATAACCAGATTTACCTTCACCTCCACGCGAGAAAGGTAAGGCCTCTTCTTTGCATCATGGGAGAATCGTACATTTCCACGTCGCTCACCAGATTTTGTCCACTCCTTAGACACATCAGGATGCTTCCACATTGCATCCATATCAGCCTCTGATACCTTGGAATCCCAATATATCAACTGCGCTTCTGACTCAAAAATGATGACTATATATTAGTTTGGTTAACTTTTTGTGTGTCAGAAGAAGACCATATGTAATTAGTTTTGTGCATAACTAAATACTACATGAAGCTCAAGCAAGAAAATTAAGAAAAAATAACAAAGCAAAAATGTAACCTGTGCCTGATAAACTTTCTGGGCCAGAAGTGAGCTCATTGCAAATTTCTGGTTGTCTGCCAAAAAACAGTGAGAAACAGTCTGTCAACAGGGTCAAAGGAAATTTATGAAAGTGCACAGATGAAGCTGGATATAAGTTCAAGCTTCAAACAAAGGCATAGCTTTATCTGCAAAAGAATCACATCTGGACTTTAATTTGTTGTGTGGTTTCTATTGCAGTAAGATAAATTGGTATGTAATGGGATGTAGGGAGTTTTAAGGCCATGAAAGGAAAATTTTAGATGACATAGAATCCATGTAGCCTGAAGTTCTGAATATATCAGTTAGGTCTATTTCATGATGCAGTCATTCATGAAAAAAGAACTTCTTAAAAACTGCTTAGCTCATGAGCTTAACACTCATGTCAGATGAACAGAAATGATCTTGATGTTCTGTGTAGGTTACTCTATTCCATTATAATAGTAGAATGATATATAGCAGCATTCTTCTTTTTTGTGATAACAAGGATGTATAGTAGCATTTAAGTCTTTAATAACATTTTTGTGAACTAAAATACTTTTTTTGTGGACTTGTGAACTAAAATATTGTTGGGGTTTCAACTTGACATGAATCCTACTGCAGGCTAAATACTGTCAAATATGTCAAGTTGGGCATGGGGCCCTTCTTTGGATGATCACACCAATCTTCTCCCAACTTGGGCCAACTAGTTTCGCACATAAGTCGAGCTCTGTAAAACTGGTCCTTCATGCGCCACAAGTGCTAAGATAAATAAATTCATGATACGGAAGTAGGCCATTAAGAAAAACACCTTATAGACAACAAGCTCTCTTTCACATAAAGATAACGCTGGAAAATGGGAGAAGTTGATTTGTGAGAAGCCTTCTTTTTGCCGCCCTTATATGCTCTAACAACAAATTCTTCAGTTCTTTGTCTGCAGCATTTGTAAGATATAATTGCATCTTAACTTTTGAAAGATTGGAGATGATAATATCAGCAAAACATGGTGTACCAAGTGAAATGCATACTTATCATCACAAGAGAAGAGCCATTTCGCATAAGCAGCACCAAAGTAGACATTTACAAGAGGCCAGTAGAGCAAATTGGTATTATCTTCAATGTTATAACTCTTGTAACCCAGTTCCCTTGGCAACAACGAAGATAATAGATTTAGTCTCAGAACATAGAAGGAAAAGATTGTAATTAAATTGTATTAACCGAGTTTTTGATGATTACCTTCCAAGCCATTGAGCAACTTCAGGTGCCACCTGCATTATCCCGACCTTGGTCTCTTTTGTCTTGCGATCGTAGGTATCTACAAAGAGTTTCCTTCCACTTGCAATTTCCGCAAGTGCACCTATCATATACTGCACGAGAAGAAAGTCAAGCTCAGCAACTCGACAAGGATACATACCGCTCTACCAGTAACAAGGTATCTGGATATTATCTATACTTTGTCTCACAGGATTTGTTTACTATTATCTTCTGACTCAAGAGAACCATAACAGACAATGTGTTGTGACAATAAGGTAACATGCAGTTGTACTCATTGTTGGTCATGATGACTAAGAAAAATAAAGGAAGTGCAAATAGTGGTTGAACATAATGAAATTGAAACAATACCGGGTCCAGTTGTGATTTGAAATGTCTATGAATGGTGATTGCAGCCACTGCCTGAAAGAATCAATGGATGTACACAAGAATAAGTATAAAGCCACAGTTGCATAAAGAACAAATGGAATTTGAATAACGAATACCCCTTGTCATCTATTTTCAAACTTATTTCAAACAGCTTTGCAGTAAAAACTCCTGACCAATAACACTCAGTGAACACTTTGTTAAATATAGCAAAAGAAAACAAGATGTCTGCAACTAAATTCACACTGTTGATAGTTTCTGCCTTCAGCAAATTGAGTGAAAATTTGGTAGCCACTACTGGTATGTGATCATTTATTTAGCAGGTTCCAATACGATTTCCATTATTCTGGAGTTACCACTACCAAGATTACTGAACTCAAGTGACCACTCACCATCATTTCAGTTTGTGTGAGATATGCCTCACCATCAGGGTCCCGTGAGAGATGAACTTTCTGTCCCTGCTCTTCCCCAGCATCAGTCCACTCTTTACTTACAACAGGATCTTGCCACATTAATCTCATATCCTCTGGATCCAAGCAGTCGTCCCAATATTTGAAGCTTATTGCCATTTTGTACTGGTCAGTAGATGTTTATGTTGATGTCTGTTGAAAAAGAAAGAAAAAGCGGTTAAAGTTGGCATACCATATCTTATTTTGGTTTAAGTTAAACGAAACCCGATGCCCCAATCTGCATTATGTTCTGGACTAACGTGGATGGTGAAAATGGTTTTAGATTTTGAGCAGGAAATTGTGATGGATATTTTGCATAAAGCTGATGACCGGATAACCATGAAAGAGTCTGCGATCATCGCACACTAATAGGTATCAAGAGCAATCATGTTTCCACAAACCAAAATATGCATTTTCAGATATCTGGCAACTGGCATCGTCTGACAAAAACACGTGAACATAAAACATGAAAGCAAACAATTAACAGCTGACAGAAAACAGGACACAAAAAACAAACATGAATTACATGATACCAGATGAGCGTCCAGACTTCAACTCACCGACATGGAATGAAACATTCAGAATTTGGCATACCAGACCGAAACCTGAACAATTGGACGGAGCTACACGCTATAATGTGGTACGGTAAACGGGCCAGCCCCCCTAAAATCTGTGAAAGACCCACACAATGTTCGAAATGATGATCTAATCGGCCGAAAAGGGCTCAACATGCACACATCACTGCAAGCTCTCCCGCCGCAACAGAACATTAAGCATCAGACTTCGCGACAGAGGCGAGAAACCGAATCCAGCTCCGACGTTTGCACAACGCCACAGCATCCGTAAGGGAAAAAAGAACTCAAACTATGAGAACCACACGCAATGCGAACAGGCCGCCGTACCTGCCGAAACGTACGTAGCGTCACGCACACGCCGCGCAGCGAGACCACCGGAGCAGCAACGACGGCATGCCCCGGCCCGCATTGGCATCACCAGCGCTCCCACCAAACAGAAGGAACGCGCGAGCAGCAAGCATTCCCTGCAATAGCGCGCCTCGAAATCTAATCGGAAAAAGAAAAGCTGTAAACGATTCCCCCCAAAACAGACCTCGCTCCCTCTCCCTAAATCGACGAGGAGGCCGGGGGGGAAAAACAATCGAGGCGGTGCCGCGAATGGAGCTCACCGGTGCGCCGGCGCGCGGGGTCGCGAGGCGGTTGGGGAGATCCCCGCCACGGGCGCCTCCCGAAGCTCGGATCCGGCGGGGGATTCGGGAGGCGCGATGGCTTGGCGGGATGGGGAATCGCCGAATCGGCCGGGGAGGGAGAAGGGGGCGCGTGAATTGGAAGAGGGGAAGGGAGGGATGGGTGGCGAGCGGGACGTTTAAATGTGGGGGCGCGGCGCGGGGACACGTGGCGGGCAGCGAGCCGCCGCCCCGGCCCCGTGGCTGCCTGGCTGGTGGGTCTGTCTGCGCCTTTCGGATCGGTGAGATCACCCGCATCGCGTCGGGTGGAAGCGAAGGCGTTGCTGGGTCGTCTCATCTGGTCCTGATCTCTCATGCTAGTTGGAGGAGTACCAACCTGTGATGATCTCGTTCGTGGACAGGACCAGCTGACACGTTCCGAGTGGCGTTGCACCCCACACACGGCCGAGACATCAGAGAAAGCATGGGCCCCGTCGGTGCACCAGCCTTGCACGGCGCCCGCACCGCTCAAACCATGCCCTTCTCATGCGCAGCCGCGCCTCAACCGCCGGCCTCCCTCCCGGAAAGCCATGTTCGACGTCACTGCAGCCCGTTGCAGAACCCCCAGGGCGCGGAGGTCTCGAGGCCTTTCCCGGCCCATTTCCAAAGCTGCCGGGCAGCGACTGCACTCGCTCGCTCACGCCTCTGATTAGGCTCTGCGATGAAGACACCCCTGTACAAGCTACTGGTGGTTAAAACGAACGGCCTTGTCCTGATGGTTCATAGTCGCCATCGACCGACCGGCACATGTGGAGCACTTTTCTCGTAGCGATCGGGTGGGAAGCGAATCTGCTGCCATCTTTCTTTCTTTTCCCTGCTCTTTTGCGCAGAGCAAGGGCGACCGGTGCTGGTGCTTTTCTTATTACCAGGTCCTGATTCTAGCGGGGGAAAGGGAAATGCTATGCGTGGGCAACCAAGCACGAATTTGTTCTAATGAATTTGCCTGTCTGCTTTCGCTGAAGGTGACATCCCACTGCACGCCATGAATACTTCCAAATTGCTACGTCTGTTTCCCAGCTTAGACCTGATGGCTGATGGTGCGGGCCTCAGCTCTCAGGCAATCGAGGGTCAAGAACCGATACCCCATCTTAGCGAGCACCCTACATTACAAGCTAGTTAGCATTGCTGTTGTGAATCCAGAGTCCACACAAAAACGATAACAACAGCAAAGCAACTAAAGCCTGCATCCCTGAACCAAAGGCGTGCTCCTCCATGCATCTTGGAATTGTTACTACGAAGAAGTAACAGTTCAGGCTCCCAGTGCGTTTAACAGGTACTGGCACTCCATGCTTGTGCTCCAAAAATGGACCAAAAGATGTCGGTGTCTGCGAGCAAAGCCCAAACCCTAGGTGTCCACTCAGAAAAAAAGTAATCACCAAACACGCGTGAGAGGAGAACAAGGCGAAATCGAAATCAATCTGGGGCGGTGGACGGCGTCGATGCCGTCAAAGGGAGCCGCATAGAGCCGTACAGACGAATGGGAATTCATCTCCGTTCTCAATAATCAAAGCCTGATGGGGCCCTTGATTGTCTTTACCGGGGTGGTTGGGAGCATATTAGGAGCCCAGAGTCTCGGAGGTTTGGTGGGGGTAGGCGACGCACACAAGCGCAGCAGAGAAGAGAGGGCACGTGAAGGAGCCCCGCGCCGCGGCGATCGCACGGGCACGGGCGCGACCGCCACCTACCGCCCCCCCCCCCCCCGGGCGGCGGGGCCGGGACGCGACGCGCTGCACGTTGCGCTGCGCGGCCGCCTCCTTTTTTGTTTTGTTTTTGTCTCCGCCTCCTCTTTTTTTTTATATATACGAGAACGAGCACGCTGAACGGGTGAAGTGGTGAACGCTTCACGCCCCGCCGCCACCTTCCCCTCCTCTCGGCTTCGGCTCCTCCCTCGCACGCTCGCCTCGCTCCACCGCTTCCGCGCCCCCGAAAGGCAAAAACCCCGGTCCCCTCCCCGTCCCCGCCGCCTCGGTCAAACCCTAGCAGACGTGCGCGCAGGCCCCGGCACCCATTCCACATCTCGCTATGGCGGCGCTCTCCGTGCCCCTCCGCGCCGCGGCCGCCGGATCCCGCGCCGCCGTCGACCCCATCAAGGTATACTCACCCGACGCCGCTACTCTCTCTCTCTCTCTCTCTCTCTCGTGCCATGGGTTTCCGGTGATTCTACTGGCGGTTTGCTGGAGCTCGCGCGGGTGGGTTGCGGGTTCCTTTCGTGGATTCACTGCTGCGCGTAGATTTGGTTCGGATCCTGGTTTGGTGGCACTGTCAACCGTGTGCTCGGCGAAAATTACTAGTGTTTTCCTCCTGAGTTTTGGCCATTTGTTTGGGCGTAAAATCGCACCATTCCGTCCTCAGGGAATCAGAGTGCTTGTCCTTGTTTCTGGGGTCGGAATTTTGTCTCAAATTCTGTTCTCAGGCGCCAGCGGTTTCCTATTTGTCCCCGGCCCCTTGGAAGGACACCAGTTTCCTGATTGGTTCCAGTGTCCTCACCCCTGATGTGTAATTCCTAGCACATTGCGGTGCCCACTGATGCGGTTTGTCTGCTACGTTGCAGGTCTCGCGCGTGAGGAGCACCGGCTCAGCACACTTTGGCTGCAGCTTCCCGTCCATCGCGGCCTCCTCTTCGTCGTAAGCACCCGCTCTTTATACCAAAGTTCTCGTTACCTTTGTGAATGTAATTTCAGATATTGATGTGGTCTCTCTTAACTTCTTGTGAACTGAAGTGCGAGGAACATCGAGCCGCTGAGGGCGATAGCTACACAGGCACCCCCTGCAGTCCCACGTAAGTAGCTGTTGGGCTCACCGAGACACCGACCGTAAATTTCACGAGAATTGTGCAGCCTGTGCTGGATTTATAAATATGTTTCTCTTTTGTTTTTCTGTAGAATATTCGAGTGGGGAGAAGACGAAAATTGGCATCAACGGTGAGTTCTAAATGGCATTGTTGGAATTAAGTTGATGCAAAAACTATTGTAATCTGAATGAGATAGATCAGCTATAGAACTCCTTGGCCTTGCTGGTCAATGCATTCTGTCTTAAGTCCTGACCTGCCTTGTTTTGTTAATATCTAGGATGCTGCAATGAAATGCACTTCTTTAGATATCATGTTGTGAGGTTTTACAAGGACATTTTCTAGTGCTCAGTTGACTATTTTGCTGCACTAGCTAACTACATTGAGCAGTTAATTCGTTCTCGTCTTTCTGAGTCAATCTGCAGTTTGTTACAAAGAGTATAGAGTAGGAGAATACTTCTGAGTTGTACGTACCCATTTTTTTGTTCTTGTAGGGTTTGGACGGATTGGCAGGTTGGTCCTGCGAATTGCAACCAGCAGAGATGATATTGAAGTTGTGGCTGTGAATGATCCTTTCATTGATGCTAAGTACATGGTAAGGAAGCAACGTGAGATTATTTAATCTTAATATTTCAAATTTCAGAGTCTGGACATTTTGTTTAACAGCAATGCACTGATTAGAAGTTTTGCATGCATTTTTCTTCTGGACCTTTGGGAACTGCTGCACCTGAGCTGAGATGCACAGTTACTTCAAGATTGTACTACATTAATTGAAACAATACTGTTTAATCTAATGCTAACTATATTTCTGTTGGCTATGGATGTTATGCTTTACGCGCTTTCATATAGTTGCTTAAATATGATATGCAATCGTTGGGTTTACAAGTTAATTGGTATATGATCATACAAAAGTATTTTTTTTTTTGCAACTGTCTTCCCTATTGTATCTGTTCAGTGAATGCAAATTATCCACTGTAATGATGCGGTGCATTTGAATCGACAGATTTTATTCTGCTATTACATTTTTCGTTCACTATAGGTTTAACAACTTAATCGTACCCTTCTCCAGGCCTATATGTTCAAGTATGACTCCACTCACGGTCCATTTAAAGGTTCTATTCATGTTGTGGATGATTCGACCCTGGAGATCAATGGGAAGAAGATCACAATTACAAGCAAAAGGTAATTTTGACACTTGTTGCTGCATCAGGATTATCTGATTTGATTGCTACTGTGCCTAATCTTTGTATTGTATTTGTTTATTGCGCATGGCATTGCTCTCTTGCAATTTCACTAACAAGGTTGATTTTTTGGGTTCTAATTGACATATACCTCTTCTTCTGTGACATTAGATGGCTTGTACTTGAATTACTTCAATCACTTGGCAAATGTTTGTTTCAGCCTGCTTCAAAGACGCATCCTAGCAAGCATGTCATTCAGTGTCACAAATTTCTTTGATCTGTTACCATGTAAATGCATAATGTTCGCAACATTGCACTTATGTTATTTTCAGAACACAAGCACTCACTGTTGTATATTAGAGTAATGCACCATTACAATCTTTTTCACTTCTTATCCTCATATAATGATTTGTTGCGCTCTTTTTGTTCTGTAGCGTTTACAATTAACAGTTTAGATTCTTAGTTTTTGTTTTATATGTCTATTACATATGAGTTTTTGTTTCATGTGTTCTATTACATATGCGTTTTTAAGAATCTGCAACTGTTTGCTTCAATATTTTCAGAGATCCTGCAGAGATTCCATGGGGTAACTATGGGGCGGATTATGTTGTTGAATCGTCTGGTGTTTTTACGACAACTGAGAAAGCATCTGCACACTTGAAGGTTTGTCTACCAGTTCTTCAACAATGCCATCTAATTAACAAGCACCATACTTTTTTCATACATCAAACAAAATGGTGAGGTTTCTTCTTTGTTTACAGGGTGGTGCCAAGAAAGTGGTGATATCGGCACCATCAGCAGATGCTCCCATGTTTGTTGTTGGAGTTAATGAGAATAGCTATGACCCAAAGATGAATGTTGTTTCTAATGCAAGTTGCACCACCAACTGCCTTGCTCCACTTGCCAAGGTCATTTTTCTTGTTGCTTTCTAAACAAGTGTTCAGTTTCTGTCGTGCAATAGTTCATGGCAATCACAATAAATGGATCCAGTGGTTCATATTTCTGCCTTTCCAAACACACTCATTTGTTGATCATGCGGTGCAGGTTGTCCATGAGGAATTTGGCATTGTGGAGGGCCTCATGACAACTGTTCATGCCACAACAGGTTCGTTGCTGGTTGTTCTCTAGTGTGTGTTATCTTTTAAGTCATTTGTTGAAGCTTAGTTGTCATGAAAATGTTACTTTATCATGTTCAGCCACCCAGAAGACTGTTGATGGTCCTTCAATGAAGGATTGGAGAGGTGGACGTGGTGCTGGCCAAAACATAATTCCTAGCTCCACTGGTGCAGCAAAGGTAGCTCAAAGTCAAAGGCACGTCTTGTTTCTTTCAAAACTTGTGTTTTTGGCTGACTTGTCTTGCTTTACTTTTAGGCTGTTGGAAAAGTCTTACCTGAGCTGAACGGAAAGCTCACTGGCATGGCCTTCCGAGTTCCAACACCAAATGTCTCTGTGGTCGATTTGACATGCCGGATTGAGAAAAGCGCCTCCTATGATGATGTGAAAGCAGCCATCAAGTACATAACTATCTCATTTGTTACTTCCGTGTGGTTCCTTTTTTTGACACCTTTCAGTTTCTGGTTTGTTATCGATAAAGGAGTCGTACTTTGCCCCAATTCGAGGCCCCACATAATGGTCAAACTATTTCAGACTCCCTGGTGCTTGATGCACATTGAATGGAGTTTGTTGTAGCATGCGTTTGATGCTGCCAGTATAAAATAATATCAGTTTAACATATTGCTCCCTGTAGGCTTCACAGTTGCAAAATATATAGCTCAATTGCCTGTAGGCTTCACAGTTGCGCAATATGTAGCTCAATTGTTTGCTCATGTTACTCAGGTTGCACTAGAAATTCCGTGTGGACTTCATTTGAAGTGTGCTCTGCTTCAGCTTTCCTATCTGTCTAAGATTTGTGTAGAGAGCAAACATACATCTTATCCTGCCAACCTACAGCAGATCTTACACATCATCTCTTTGTTTCAGGGCGGCATCAGAGGGTGCACTCAAAGGTATTCTAGGCTACACAGATGAGGATGTTGTTTCCAATGACTTTGTTGGTGATTCTAGGTGATTACTTGAATCTAGTCTCGTAACCAAACTGGTCCTGCGTGTGGGGAAAAGGTAGCTGAAATCGCATCACTGTTCTTGTATGTCAGGTCAAGCATCTTTGATGCCAAGGCTGGTATTGGACTGAGCTCGTCTTTCATGAAGCTTGTGTCTTGGTACGACAACGAGTGGGGCTACAGGTGAGAGTTTGGTGCTTATTTCATTGTGTTTTTAAGGTTAATTCTTCAATTGGCCAAAGGATTCATTAGCTTTCTTTGGTTTGATTCAGCAACCGGGTTCTGGACCTGATCGCCCACATGGCTCTCGTCAGCGCCAAGCACTGATGTGCTGGGATCCCTACTCATTCCTCCAGTAGCCTAGGAAAGGCTGCAATTTTGACGGCCATTTTCTTTCTAGCTGTTGTTTCGAATAAGATGATGTGGAGCACTTCGAACTGAGCTGAAATGGACTCAGATCCATGGCTTGTATGCTAGTTGCAGAAGGGGTAAAATTTGCTCGTAGTGCCCAGGCATCAATCTGCGGAACTGTTGAGTGAATTTTATGGTTCGTCGACTTGATTCATTACTCGTGATGTGTGCCCTCTGAGTAAGGTGTGGTGGGATAATTTGGCAGTCCATGATTGGAGCGAAAATTGCAACGAGCAATCACCATTCACCCATTGCATCTATTTCGTTTTGCTCATCTGTGGCCCATCACAAGTCATCAGCGTCGAGAACGCCGTCCTCGCCGTATACGCCCATCATCATGCTGATGTGGCCCCGCCCAGTAGATCCTCTCGCAGGCAATAAGCAGAATTGCATGAGCCGTTTTCAAAAATAAATAAATAAATAAAAATGCATGAGCCGAACCATCTTGTCTGCTGATCACGTCCTGACATCTACACATGTTTCACGAATTGCATGAGCAGATTTGTGGGATTTTAAACGGGAGCGCAAGCAAATAGGAAAAAAAGAACAGATTTGTGGGATTTTAAACGGGAATGCAAGCAAGAAGGGAAAAAAAATAAAACACGAAAAAGAAAAGGTAAAAATGTAATGGAGATGCGGGGTATCGATCCCCGTACCTCTCGCATGCTAAGCGAGCGCTCTACCATCTGAGCTACATCCCCTTGCGGTTTCAAGCATAGATGTAATGATAAATAACTCTTACATCCACCATAACCGACACCTGGAACAAGGCGTTGCCATCGGTGACCTCTACCCTCGGATAGAAATCCAACGGTTGATTGATCTTATTCTACCTCCGGATCGTATTATATTTGCTCGAGTAAACCACCACGAGAGATACTTATGTTTGTAGGCAGTTTTTGCTAGGGTAGCTTGCATTCTAACCACTAATTTATTTAATACCAAGGGGCTTCGTTGCAGTGATATTAGTTAGTGCACATTTCGTTTTTGAAACTTGATTAGAAGTTGGACATAAATATAATCCATCTTAAAATTCTGAACTACTGTGTTAGTCACACGAAATTTAGTTACACTCTAAAACAAGCGTTTTTTTTTCTTTTTACAATTGGAGCATTGAAGGAACGTCTGATCTCTAGCCACGGTAAGTGAATAATTTGAGATGACATAGGTGAATAATTTAGAAGCAGGAATTAGGGTTCATGATCTAGCTTCTGCTAGTTAATGGCATGGATTTAAATTCCAGTTCAAGAAAAATCTATTAGTGACAATCACTTATTGGCCACCTCAACAGTTGATGTCTGGTGAAATGTGCCAAGCCAAGCATTTCCTTTCATAAGATGACACCTGATTCGCACAAATAGTTAGCCCTAATTCACCAAGAGGTGGCTAATAATTTCTTGATGAAATGAGAAAAACAGATGTACGCATACAAGCTGGCATTTCTTGAGTATCTCTCTCTAAGTAACAGCCCTATAAATGGGTAGTTGATCAAACCTTACACTAGCTTCTAACCCTCAATCAGTCGAGGTACACTCGATATATCGATACCAAGCTTTGGCCATGGGTAGCAGCAATATGGTCGCGATATTGGCGCTAATAGTCCTCCTATCTTCTGGTAAGTACACATATATATAAATCATACTTGTGCAAACAAATGGGGAGTTTGAGTACCTCGCCATGGTCTCTCTTGTTAATCACCGGACAGAGATCAGATTATGCATTTTGATCGCCGTGTTATAGGCTGCGTGCGTGCAGGTGCTCACGCCGACTCCGGCGAAGCCTCGCCGCCGGCGATGGCGCGCCGTGCTAGTAGCCCGTCGCCGGAAGTGGTGGTAGTCCCGGGCCAGGGCCGCTGCCCGCTGATCCCGGTGCCGGCCCTCGTCGGCGCCTGCCGCAGGCCCCCCGGGCTCCCCGCCTGCGCCGCGCAGTGCATTGTCTACCACTACCGCGGCGGGTACTGCGACTTGCTGCCCAACGGCCGCCCCGGCGACTGCTTCTGCACGAACTGCCTCGGCAGCGGCGCGTAGACCGTGGTCCTTCCGCAACGCCGGCGTCTCGATCGGTGGACAGATTAAGGAAACCACCACGTCTATTATCACGGGAAGAATGCTTCAATTACTGGGTTTGTTGGTTGGTTTCTTTGTCATGCCAATACATGTCGATGGTGTTTGGCTGGTTGGTGATTCGATCAAGAGGTGACAGTCGTTTGGTTATTATATTTGATTAAAACACGATATAATGAAATATAGTAATCATCTTAATAGCCTCTGCCTATCATGATCCTCCGAAAGTTCGTTTCCAGTTACCGAGCTGAAGTCTGAACAGAGCAAGACATTGCCTCCTCCATTGGGCGCTCCAAGCCGCCGCCGGCCGAACACGGATGCAGATGCATCGGCAAGGTGCACCTGCAGCCGAGTTACATCGGAGCCGAAATACTATGCGGCAGCCTGCACGAGAAGGCTGGACGGGATGGCCGGATCGAGCCGATGCCCCGGGTGGGTTCGCCGCCGCAGCGGACGGAAGCAGAGAATGCCGTCCCGCTTGGCCGCCGGCGGAGAGCCGTTCTTGCACGCCCCGCCGGCTGGAGGCTTCCCTTGGCAGGACAAGAACCTGTTGCGGTTTATTCTGGCGGAGGGTCGGCGGCTCGCCGGCGGCAGTGCTGTCGCCCGCAGCATGCGCAAAGAACCAGGATTAGATCGCGGTATTTGCAAAATAATCGCGATTATTAATTGTGATCCGAATATTTTTTACATAGCACCCTAAACAATTACAAATATCCTAGTTGGGATCGCGATTGGTAATCGCGATCCGAATATTTGCAATTATAACCCTATTTTTTGCACATAGCACCCCGGTCGGGGTTGGCTAGTCCTCCGCGCCCGTCCGCCGGCAGCCGGCGATCAAGGATGAACGCGCGACACTAGCGAGGCCCTGAGCAAGAGGTGGTCACAGGAAATCCATTTGCGGGTTCGGACGGCGTGGAAGGAGGCTGGAGGTGCGTCGGCGGCGGTGAGGTCCAAGGGCGGCACTATCGGTGGTCGGCGGCCTGGGATTTGGAAAATCCCCGCCGAGGAGCGGGATATGGCGGTCGAGGGAAGGTTGCGGAGTATCCTAGGGAGGTGGAGAAGCCATTGACGGAAGGGATTTAATTTTGGAGCTCGCCGGGATTTGTAGCCGGCAGCGGTAGCTCAAGCAGTTTTTGAGACAAGAACGAGAGGGAGAAAACGACCAGAACGAGTCGATTCAGATAGTGTTCGTCAGCTCCAAAACGATAGCGTTTGACCAGGAAAAACTCCCAAGAATCCTGTATAACCAACCCAACTCATCTATATAAAAGTTGTAGGACTAAGAAGCCCCTATAGGTTTTACAAGGATACTTGGATAGAAAACTCACATTTTGAAAGATATATAGCTCCAAATTTGAGCAAAAAATATGCCTTTTACTGAAAATTCAGAGATGTGAAGAATGACTTTTTGCAAAATTTAGGATGGATCTCGACGGCCAATATGTTGTCTATTATGGTCAAACTTGCTGTGGATGTCAAGTTGGAACATACGAGTATAAGTTCTAGAAAGAAAGTTTGGAGAGTTTATGAGCAAAGTTTGGAGAAAAACTAGTATCTAAAGGGTGGGTTCAGCCGTTCAGGCTGTTTTCCAGACTTGGTACAATTGCTGTGAACATCTTAAGTCAGAATCGGAGTGGTAGATTTGTATCCGTATAATTGCATTCTTTCTCAACAGTTGGAACTGTCAGCAAAGTCTCCTTTACTCCGGAGAAATCTCAGTTGAGCTTTGGGCACCGCCGGCCATTTCTGCCATTCCCTGGCCCCTTGCTAGCAGCCGTTCGTTCTCCTTCAGCGGGAGAACAGAGCAAGACAGAGCCTCGTCTCCGTCCGGCACACGGCTGCAGATGCTTTAATTGGGAATTTGCAGCTGCAGCAGGGTTGGAGCGGAGCTACCGGAAAAGCTGAGGCAGTATGGCGTGCGTGGTGGCCGGAGCGAGCCGCGACGTTGTTGAATAATTCTTGTGCAAGCGTCTTAGCCGTTTCTTTTCCATTTGTTGGATAAGGAAATGCGCATGGCTGTTAGTTGGGCTATGCGCGTTTCGTGCTCTGACTCGCGCTGCGTTCGCGAGGGAGCGCGTCGTGCGGCATGTTCTAAGTGTCTGGGATGGCATGCGTCGAGGATGGACGTGCCGCGTATGTCGGAGGTCATGGCCCCGACTTAGGTGTAATCGTTTCCTTTATATGCAATCAAAGGAGTCAGAAAATGAAGCCCAGTTTTGCAGTACAAACGAGATCGCATCCTGTGTTCTCTGTTTCCAGTTTCGCTTGTGTTTGTGATCTCGCCGGCGCTGTGAACGACAGCGTCTCTCCGGCCATCTCTGACACACGTGAGGCGGACGTAGCTTGCTTTGAGAAGTTTTCTTGGCAGCCTGAAGTGCATCCATATAGTTTGTCTTTTTCTAAAAAAATATCAAAATGAAAGGCTTGATTCTTTTGAAAGAAACTAACGAGATGACATTAATACTAGATAGGCTGTCAAACCTTCATTTGGAAATTAGCGCACACGGAAATAAAATTTGCATGCCCCTTCCCTTGTTACACATTATGAATCAAGAACTACTATCTCTGTCCGAAAATAAGTGTAATTCTGACTATGCAAATCCAAGTGCCTTATCCAGGTGCGGAGCCAGAATTCCAATTTTTCAGAATGAGGAAGTACTCAAGCTATTAGTAATATTTGATTTAGTCATTCTTCATAAACTAGATATGTTAGTCATCTTTTGATGTATGGCACTCCGAATTCTAGCTTATGGTTATTAAAAAATAGGCAGACTTTAATTTCAATCAATACTGTTCAAATTTTACAGCGTCATGCATGGAACCTAATTAATGGTAGGCTTCCCTCAATTTGCATATACGCCGCTGCTGGCCTATCCAGAGTCCCCAAGTCCACACTCATCCTCATCATCCTATAGGTTCCTACTTCCTAGTCATACTCGAGTTCACCAGCAAGCCAATCGATCCAAGCTTTAGCCATGGCTCGCAAGGTCACAGCCTTCGTTGCATCTGTCTTGCTGCTGGCACTGGTCTTCGTATCTTATGATGGTAAGCATGCGATACTGAACACTGATGGGGTGGTGCTAGAGCATCTCCAAAAATCTTTCTAAATTATCATTCGGAGTGCCTTTTGTGTAAAACTCGTTGTCTATATATTTTTACTCTCCAACAGCTTTTCTATATCTTGTGTACACTCTTAAAGCTATTTTCGTTAGCTATTCTATCTTTGGCTAGCGAGAAATACGGAATGGAGTAAGACTGCATTTAGATAATCACTTAGAGAAGCTGTTGGAAGGTATTTTTCAATCAAAATCTCTATTTCTAACAATAGTAAAGATATAGAGTCTTTTGGAGTTGCTCTATTGCTAATCCTCTTTATCTTTTTAAAAAAAGATGTTTTTTGATCGATGCTGGTGTGGAAGCTTGGTGCCTCGAGTACCCGGCGCCGGACCCCAACGCCTGCCACGGATACCGCGGCCTCGACTACTGCCGCGACGAGTGCGTAGCCGTCGGCCATGGCTTCAGAGGCGGGGTGTGCCTGAAGAACCCCGACGGCAGCTACGGCGACTGCCTCTGCGTCAAGTGCGCCGATCAACCGCCGGCGGCGGACATTCATTAGAAAATAAAGGAGCATTGTTGTTTTATTAGTTACATGATTGTTTTGTACTTGTACCGTGCATTATTTGGGACAAATAACTTGGTCTGCACAATGGAGAGGGTGATGATCGATGAACTGCATCCTGGTGAAAACTATTTCAGAGTGCCCATGTTTCGCGTTTGTTCCATATATTTTTATTTTACTTAAATATAAATTTTGTCCGAACCGACGATGCCGCCAGTCGAACCTCGCCGGAGCGTCGAACGCGCTCGGCGTTCCATGCCAAGGTGAAGGCGCAGCACCCGCATGCGACTTCGATCCGTCGAGAGGCTTGCGCGTAAGCTTTCAGCTCGAGATCTTGGATGCAGGCCGCCGCTCAGCCCCGCGGAGGCTGCCGGCGCCGGCAAAGTGGACTGGTGCGGCCGCGGGGGCGGGAGGAGCGGCCGCACGGGGTGGAAATGCCGTCCAGGCTAGGGGTGGACGGTAAATGAGATACCATCCAGAGTGCGTTGGTTTTTGACCGTCCCATCGGATTACCGATCCAGATACATCGGAGGAAAAATACAGTGGGAAGAAATTTATCAGAAAACCCCCTGCCGAGCAATTTTTCCTTACATAAAGATCCCTTCTCTCCCCGACCTCTCTCCTTTTCCCGCGGCCAACGGCGGAACCAGGGGGCGAGCAGGGGCCACGGCACCCCAACATCGCAGAAAGAATTTAACCCCCTTCCTTGCAAGCCCAATGTCCAGCAGCTCACGTTGCGTTCCCTCTTAAAGCCCAGCAAATAGCCCAACAGGCAACAAACAACAAGCAAGAAGCTTCGATGGAATAGCAGAGTAGCAGACTCGCGGTCGCGGACGCCGCAGGCAGTGAGGCAGCGGACTGCAGACGTCGCAGCGGCGCCGCCGGCCGCCGGCCGCCGCCATGGCTATTGGCTCGCCCTCCCCGCCGGCAAGTGAAATCGCGAGCCTCGACCCCGGGCCGGAGCATCGCGCGGAGCTAGAAGGCAACCTGCAGCAAGCACCTGCATGCCTAACCTAATCCCTAACCTAACCTTTCCCTGCCCCCAATCGTATTCTATTTTCTTGATTAATGCAAGGAATGGATTGTAGGCTGTACAATCGTGTGTAGCTAAGCTAAAAGTTATACCTTGCCCTTGATCCCTTTGACCTTTCTAGGAAATCACGGTTAAACCAAAAAGGAAGACACAGACACTTCTTTCCTTTACAAGAAGATTGAAGGGCAAGATGATTTGGCTGATCAGGATCAGAACCCTCAATCTGATGGAAATGTTGTACTTGAAGATGAGGCTCCAAGCGGACAACTATGGTTTCTCGCTGCATGTATGAACAGTGTCAAGTACACCTAGTCATTGTATTCTCCAATGAATATATGAGCAATTCCAGCAAACCCTAGTCATTGTATTCTCCAATGAATGTATGAGCAATTCCAGCAGAATCTCTAAACAGCCTCTATGTCAAGTTTAGAGAATAGCCTCCTATCTAAACTTAGAGAACAGCCTCCTATCTCAGGAGGATTAAATAAAACAAATGTACTCCAACAGACCCTCTATTTTATGGAGGTCTCCAAATTCTCTTCTGCACCCTCCATTCTTAGAAGGTCTCCAGAGAGAGTCTAGTTCTCCAAATTCCCTTCTCCACCCTCCATTCCTAGAGGATCTCTGCAGAATCATCTATTATAAATTACTATAAATTAGAATTAAATTAGAATTGAGGACTTAGTGGAGATGAAGTAAATTTGAAAACCCCAAGGCAGATTTCATTTAGCATTTAGACATTTAGCATTAAGAGAGGGTCTGATTTATCCGCCGTTGCCAGCGGCACCACGTCTCCCCGGCAGATCGAGGAGGCGCGGCGGCGGCAATGGCGGCAACGGAGAGTCACGGAGGGTGGATGGGTGAGGTCGCTGCTGATTAAACTATTGGCGCTTCTCCCAGCTAGCAACCGAGAAGTTCGGAGCACCATTCCCCATGAGCAGACTCCATGATCCTTCTCCCCCCAGTCCTCCATGCTCCTACTGACGGTATTCCTTATCCTACTTGCTTTATTTCTGCACTCGACCTCGCTTGTTCAGTCATCTTGGTTCTTGATCATATTGCAACGTAACTATGGAATGCTAGAAGCACCTCCAGGCTCCTGGTTGGACCCAGACCTCAACTTGTAGGATGCCAAGACCACTGGAGCAGAACTCCCTTTTTTTTTCGTCTTCATCTTCTACCGTGTAGCGACTAGCGATGCAGCAATGATACTGGCTTCATGTCATCTGTGGGCTGTGGATAGGTAGATGCTACATACTGCTCTGAAGATCCTTGCGCACGATCGAACTATGCATGTCTATATATGGATTGAACATCCGTGGGCTCTTAAGAAACAAAGTTACGCTGCGTTGACATGATGCCGGTCGCCGTAGCTGTGCTTGTAGGGCGTGTTTCCCGGTGTGCAAGAAAGCATGGTCTGATGTTACGGGTCTGAATTCTCTGAAACACTAATAGAACATGGCGTGCCTTACTTGCCTGGGCGGGCTGGCAATTTCCTCCATTGGAACCACGAGCTGATCGATAGACGGAAGACGATGATGGAGGATAGAACTGGATGGCTTCTCTCCATACGTCATCAGGAATCACTACGCCAAAATAGCAAATAGGAGCAAGCAATCTGAGACAAGCCTCTAAGGGCACGTCTCAGATTACAGAAAGAGAGACGCGCTAAAAATGGGGGCGCAGAGCTGCGTGGGGTGGGGAGGGCAACAGACAAATGCGAGACGGCCATGGGAGGGCACGTCTCCGATCATTTGAGATCTGAGATGCGCCTTAACGTGGCTCGTCTCGCATTTATTCCCACCTCAATGCGCCGTGGGAGGGCCTTAAAGTAATGCGAGACGAGCCACGTTAAGGCTCGTCTCGCATAGTAACGTCTCGCATTGAGGGCGGGCGCGTCTGTAGCATACAATATATTACATATTATTTTGGAATCAATCCGTTGAAACCGAACGAACCGGCTTACATTACATATTAGTAAATCCAGCAATACATTACAATGTCTCATATAATCTCACAATACATTACAATGTCTCGCTAAATCCGGCAATTATTATTACAATTAATTATTACATAGAAATTAAATCAGGCAATGGCTCTGGCTTAGGAGCGCGGGCAGCTTCGCGAGCTGAATCATCCTCCTTGCCCCTGTAAGCGTTGTTGCTCCCCGAGTTACAGCAGTTTAGGGTGACATTGGTTGAACAGTCGCTGCAGGGGAGGCAGCAGCCGAAGCAGCTAAACAGCTTCGACCAGGTCGGGAATTTCATCCTGGACCAGCTCGTGTTTCGTGGGTGTGAGACAATAGAAATCGATAGAGTACTACCACTAAAGCAAAGAAAGAAAAGCTTCATCCGTGGGTTTCGTGGGTTTGACGCAGATTCAGGCAGAATGCGACGATTCCAACAAATACATGCAACAATGGGGGGTACCCGTGTCGCAGATCTGCGGCTGCTGGTGGAGAAGCCCGGGGATGTTGGTGGTGAAGGGAGCTGTGGTCCCCGTGTCGCAGATCGCGGCTGGTGGTGGAGAAGCCCGCTGGAGGAGGCGCCGCAGATCTGCCGGTGTCGACCGCCGTGATCTCCGAAGCGGTGCACTCCGGGAGCGCGGCGGTCTCGGAGGATGCGCCGAGGAGGGTGATGCCGAGCGCCGCGGTCTCCAGCACGCTGGGGAGGGGGATTTTGGTGGTGGCGAGGTCCTCGGTCTCCGGGACGCTGGGGAGGGGGATTTCAGCCGTGGTCATCTCGTTCAGCAGTACATCTCGTGACTATAATTTTCTGTCGATAAATAGCCGGGACGCGTCTCGCTTTACTTTACTGAGACAAATGGGAGACGGGCCATTGGAGGCGCGTCTCAGATCGCGCAGATGGGAGACGCGCCATTGGATGGAACGTCTCAGATCATGCGGGCTCGAGTTCGCCATCGGCCAGGCGCTCGACGTCTCGCTTACAAATGGGAGACGCGCCGCTGGAAGGCGCGTCTCAGATCATGCAGATGGGAGACGCGCCATTGGATGGAACGTCTCGGATCATGCGGATGGGAGACGCGCCACCGGATGGCTCGTCTCAGATCATGGGCGTCTTGCATTTTTTCCCACCTCAGACAAGACCCGCCTGGGGGTCTGGAGGTCCGAACAAGCTGTCCGAACTTGCAGTCTGATACTTTGGTGGTGCGGCTGGTGGATCTGGGGAAAGTGGTGCTAGCGGATGTGCGGCTGGGTGGATCTGCCGCGGCGGGCGGTGGAGATCTCGTGGGAGCGTGTCGCGGCGGGCGGGTGGAGCACGATTGTGCCTCTTCTTGCTGTCGTGTGTCGCGGGGGCAGTGGCAAGGTACCTCCGACGTGATATCGATTATTTTGGGCCAATAAAATTTAGCGCAACTCTAGATCTAAATGACCGTCGTACTTGATATTTTTTCTAGCACATGATATCATGTCATTTGCCATCTAACAATATTTGATTTAAACACTAGTTGTGCATGGCCTCAAACTATGAGAATCCTAACGTTTTGATTTCATATTCTATATAGATGTCGCATCGGCGTTGGATGTATGGTCCACGCCTTTGCAAGGAGTTTATGGATGGTGTTGAAGCCTTCATTAAGAACGCGAAGAAAGATATGGTGGACAATGGTATACAGTATCTCTATTGCCCATGCAAAAATTGCAAAAATGAGAAGCGATATCTTCAAGAGCACGTGTTGAAATCACACTTGATCAAACGTGGATTCATGGAGGATTATCGATGTTGGAAAAAACACGGTGAAGAAGGACTTAATGAAGTAGAGAGTAGGGATTCCTATGTGGAGAGGAGGTCCATAGCGTTGTCGAAGAAGAGGACGACGATGTGGATGAGGCGGATATACTAGGGTTGAGCAATGCCGACATCATGGAACAGGGTAGTACTCAAACCCGGCCCCATAATAAAGCTTACAATTAGTATGATAAGGTCGTGCTAATATGACTTTTCATGTCTGGCTTGACAGGTTGATAACATAGAGGAGATGGTTTGCAATGCTGACAGACACGGCGACGATGAGTTCAAAGGAGGCGAATTCGGAAAGTACAAGAGGATGATCGAAGACTCTAAGAAACCTTTCTATCCTAGTTGTGGATTGAAATACTCAAGGCTATTCGCGATGGTGAAGCTTTTCCAGTTGAAAGCAATCCACGGATGGAGTGATGGCAGTTTCAAGGAGTTGTTAGCACTCCTTAAGGACATGCTTCCACAAGGCAACACCGTCCCTGAGACCGTTTACGAGGCCAAACAGATTATCTGCCCGTTGGGATTGGAGGTGGAAAAGATCCATGCGTGCAAGAATGATTGCATTCTCTATCGTGGCTCGAATTATCAGGACCTTGAGAAGTGCCCTGTTTGTGGACTCGATCGATTCAACCGTAGAAAAGATGGTGGTGATGATGAGGACTGCAACAGAACAAAGGGCGGACCTAAAAAGGTGTTTTGGTACTTTCCAATTGTTCCACGATTGGTGCGCTGGTTTGCAACAAAAAGGAGTCAGAATTGTTGCGATGGCACAAGGAGAAGCATAAGGTGGACGGGTTGATAAGACATCCTGCTGATGCCACACAATGGCGGAACATAGATTGCGATATCCTAAATTTGCGGAAGATCCGAGGAATATTAGGATTGCAATGAGCACAGATGGCATGAACCCATTCATGAACAATAGCACACATAGCACCTGGCCAATTGTTCTGACGATATACAACCTTCCGCCTGGTTGTGTAACAAAGGAAGTACATTATGCTGTCGGGCTTGATACCGGGGCCACATCAACCTGGCAATGACATCGACACTTATTTCAGTCCTTTGGTTGACGATCTGAAGTTGCTGTGGTGTGAAGGAGTGGATGTCTGGGATGAGTACAAGCGTGAGTACTTTCAGCTTCGAGCCATTTTGTTCGCGACTATCAGTGACTCTCCAGCGGCACGGAACTTGTCCGGAAGAGCAAGAAAGTAGGTTGCGGGTGCCCACATTGTTTGAGAGAGACAGACTCTGAAGTACTTGATGAGTCAAAAAAAATAGTGTACATGGGGACATAGACGCTACCTTGGAATGAAACACCCGTTCCGGAATATGTGTGATCATTTCAACGGTAAGGCCGAGATGAGGCGTCCTCCTCCGCATTTCTCAGGTCATGAGTCTACGAAATGGTTAAGAATGTCCATGTTGTCCTCGGTAAGCGGAAAGGAGAGAAGAAAGGCAAGAGGGGCAAGAAGGTCGTTGTTGAAGAAGATGACATGTGGAAGAAGCAGTCGATTTCTGGGAGCTACCGTATTGGAAAGACTTAGACGTCCGTCACTCTATTGATGTGATGCACGTGGAGAAGAATGTCTATGAGAGCCTTCTCGGCACATTGCTTAACATGGATGGAAAAACGAAAGATCACGCACATGCACGAGCTGATCTGAAGAAAATGAAAATTAGAGAAGAGTTGTGGCTCAATGATACTCCGTTAAAGGAATGGAGCTGCCCACATCATGCATCACCCTTTCAAAGAATGAGAAGAAGGAGTTTTGCGAGTTCTTGAAAAGTGTGAAAGTTCCAACTGGCTACTCAACCAACGTCTCGAAGCTTGTATCAATGCCTGATCTTAAAGCTATCTCCCGGCATAAAGTCTCATGATTACCATGTATTGCTGACGCAGATGATTGCCGTAGGAATTCGGAATATCCTACCGGTCAATGTTCGGGAGGCTATTATGAACCTTTGCTTTTTCTTTAATACAATTGGTCAAAAGGTTCTAAGTGAAGAAGATCTTGAGTCATTGGAAAAGAAGCACTATGAAACTTTTGCGTTCTTGAGATGTATTTTCCACCTGCCTTTTTCGATATCAGCCTTCATTTCACGAGCCATCTTATCAAGGAGATAAAGCTACTTGGTCCTGTGTTCCTTCACCAGATGTATGTGTACGAGAGATTCAACGGCATCTTGAAGTCACTAGTAAGAAATCGAGCTTTCCCCGAGGGCAGCATGGTACAAGGATATTGTACAGAGGAAGCCATTGAGTGGGCTCTAAACTACGCTGACCCGAGTAACCCGGTTGGTGTTCCCAAGTCTCGTCATGAGGGGAGGCTCACAGGCACGGGGACGATCGGGAAGAAGGCTATAATTCCAGATCGAGATTTATTTCATAGGGCTCATTTCCACGTGTTGCAACAAATGGACATTGTGTCTGAGTACTTCGATGAGCACAAGGAGCTGTTGCTTAGAGAGAATCCTCTACACAGTGAATCATGGTTAGCAAAGGAACACATGAACAAATTCTGTGGTTGGCTCCGGAATCGAATTTCACGATCAGATACTCCTATAAGTGAACAACTCAAAATTTTGGCTCTTGGTCCTATATTCACCGTTATGACATACCAAGGGTATGACATAAATGGATACACGTTCTACACCGAACGATAAGATAAGAAAAGCATGTATCAGAATAGTGGTGTACGTGTTGATGCTTACGATGTTAACGGAGAGGACAAAACTGCGTACTATGGTCAAATACAAGAGATATGGGAGCTTGACTTTCACGGTTTTTAGCTCTTTTCCGTTGCAATTGGGTTGATGCAAATAGAGGTGTACAAAAAGACAAGTACGGGTTGTTAGTGTCGATCTTAGCCGTCACGGATACAAGACGGACCCTTTCGTCTCGCAAACATGTGGCTCAAGTGTTCTATGTTTCTGACACCACAAACAAAAGACTCAAGGTGGTTATACCTGGAAAACGGCGAATCGTCGGTGTTGAGAATGCGGTCGACGAGGAAGAGTTCGATCAGTTTGATGAGATACCTCCTTTCGCACCTCAATGATCAAGCCAAGAATACCATCGGCCAACGAAACTCCCTACTTGCGCAACGACCATAAAGAAAAAGTCAAGAATTTCAAAAAACCAAGGGAACAACTGAAAGTAGCAAAATGATTGGGCACACAATGTATATTAATTGTTCCTTTGTCAAGTATGGGAATTGTGTGACTTTAATTGTTCCTTTGTGAAATATGGTAAAAGTGTGACTTTAATTGTGCCTTTGTGAGATATGATAATGTGTGAATATTTGTGAAGTACGAATTTATATTTGTGAGATATGAATATGTGTGAATTTTCAGTTCCAGAACTGAATGGTTGTGACTTTAATTGTTCTGGACATTCAGTTCTAGAACTGAACAAGAAAGGCGAGACGCGCGTTACCTACGGCGCGTCGCTCATATAACAATGCTCGACGAGCCGTAGGTAACGCGCGTCGCTCATAAAACCTACTCCGGGAGGAACCCAGGGACCCTGGGCACTTGTGCCTAAAGTGAGAAAACAAAAAAAAAGTTACCCCGGTTGGGGGTCCGGGGCCACCGGGCTCAACCCGCAGGGTACCACGAACAGATTGAACGGGTTCGACCGGCAAGGGAGCCCGCAGGCCCCAGACCCACACCGCCAACATGGGCAAAGAGAGGAAACTGCGGCTCAAAGGTACATGTATTGTAAATTCGAAACGGCGAAGACCGCCCAAGCTTATAAGCTGGACGCACTCGCCTTGCGTTGGCGAGGTGGGACAAAATCCCCTCCCAACGCGCGCCTGATCAGGCAACCATCTCGGGGGCATCAAAGGCGAGACGCGCGTTACCTACGGCTCGTCGCGCATATCATCATGCGCGACGCGCCGTAGGTAACGCGGGTCGCGCATAAGACCACGAACAGATTGAACGGGTGAGCCCTCGGGGCCCAGTCCCACACCAATGCGCGACGGGCCGTGGGTACCGCGCATCGCGCATTCCCCGGTATCTGCAATTATTTTTCCGGTTCTAAGGGGGTCCGGGCAGAACCTAGAGGGTCCGGGCGGAAAACACTTATGCCTAAAGAGAGAAAACAAAAAAAAAGTTACCCCGGTTGGGGGTCCGGGGCCACCGGGCTCAACCCGCAGGGTACCACGAACAGATTGAACGGGTTCGACTGGCTAGGGAGCCCCTCGGGCCCCAGACCCACACCGCCAGCATGGGCAAAGAGAGGAAACTGCGGCTCAAAGGTACATGTATTGTAAATTCGAAACGGCGAAGACCGCCCAATCTTATAAGCTGGACGCACTCGCCTTGCGTTGGCGAGGTGGGACAAAATCCCCTCCCAACGCGCGCCTGATCAGGCAACCATCTCGGGGGCATCAAAGGCGAGACGCGCGTTACCTACGGCTCATCGCGCATATCATCATGCGCGATGCGCCGTAGGTAACGCGGGTCGCGCATAAGACCACGAACAGATTGAACGGGTGAGCCCTCGGGGCCCAGTCCCACACCAATGCGCGACGGGCCGTGGGTACCGCGCGTCGCGCATTCCCCGGTATCTGCAATTATTTTTCCGGTTCTAAGGGGGTCCGGGCAGAACCTAGAGGGTCCGGGCGGAAAACACTTGTGCCTAAAGAGAGAAAACAAAAAAAAGTTACCCCGGTTAGAACGCGCCGCTCGGCCTTCTTGGGACTTAGGTCAAATTTTCAAATCGTTCACACCCATTCTCTGCTCCTCGCCGCCGCGCCGTCCTCTCGCGCCGCCCGTCGTCGTTGAGCCAGACCGTCACTCCCTCGCGGCCGTCGTCCCCGGCCCCGCAGCGCCGCTCCGCGCTATCGGCGCCCCCGGGCCCAAGCTCCCGTCCCCGCGAGTGCCGCCGCCGTCGAGCCTTCCCCGAGCCGTCGCGCCGTCGTCCCCGGCCCCGCGGCGCCGCCCCAAGCCACCGTAGCGTCGTCCACTGCCGCCGTAGGTGAGCTTTCCCCATTTCTAATTAGTCAATGTTCATACCCTACATATGGATGTATGAGGCAAGAAACATCTTCCATGGACACACATAGTATGTTTTGCTACACAGAATTGAAAACAAATCAAATTATCAAGAGCAAAAAGAGACCAACCTAGCCAAATAAAAAAAAAGAGCGGTTAATGACCAAAGATTAAGTCATATATTTCAAAAAATGGAGATTACTTTGCGAGAATATGTATCACTAAAGCATTAAGCATGTCTAGGCCTAGGTATGGGATTCATGCGGTTACTCTATGGTTGTATCTGATTCGGAGCGTTTACTCTATGGTTGTATCTGTTTTTTTTTCTTTCTCGTGTAGCACCATGTCCAGTGGTCCGGACAGTGTGCAGCAAGCTGCAGGCGGTGAGGACAGTGTGCAGCAACCTACAGATGACAGAGCATCATCAGGACGGCCGGCACGGTCACAGTCAGGAGCTAGCACGTCTGGTGCTGGCAGAAAGAAAAGGTCACAGACAAGGTGGCCATCAGATGTGAAAAGTTGTGGCCGGCTCATTTCTGAGGCAGCACCCGAAGACCCGTCAATCTTGGTGAGATTAGCACGGGTTTGTGGCCTCACTGCCCGGCAAAGGGTGCCACTCACCTTGGAACATTTCGATGACTTGTCTTGGGACGACAAAAAGAGAATCTTCGAAAACAATATTCAACCCTATGTTGAATATCCAATAGAGTTGCACGATAAGGCTACGAAGCATGCTATGAAGATCATCTCTAAAGCCTGGAGGAGCTACAAGAACAAGTAAAGTGTTGTCACTTACTATTGTCATTTACTAATATTTTTTCATTATCTACTGTCACTTATGCAGATTTATTGTTTTGTCGTGCAGGCTTTAAAAGTGTTGGAAGAAGAAAGAGAACCCTTTTGACAAGTATGCGGACTTGACCAAAGAAGCCTGGGACGAGCTTGTTGAAAAGTGGAATACTCCCGAGTTCCAACAGTCAAGTGAGTATTTTCGGGGTCTCCGAGCGCGGAACGAGCTTGACCACCACCTTGGCTCAGCGGGATATGCTGGAAAGCAACGCAAGTGGGAGCAGGAGGATGAGATGCTGGCAGAGAGGGGCATTGAGAATCCCTATGAATCGTTTGAGGGACGGCTGGCACCATTTATGCGTGCTAGGTCAAAGCTCACGGAGGATGGCAATATCAATTTCTACAGCACGAGCGCTGAGGAAGTTGCTCAAAGGGCTTTGATAGAGAGCAGCCAAGGTTCAAATGAAGGAGTGAGGCGCTCACCAGGGCTTTGGGAACCCGTGAGCAACGGGGTCGTGTCCGTGGTGTTTCCAGTCAGTTGACCTGGAAGGAGGGGTTCCCTGAACACAAAGGCAGATACCGGAAGCGGACTCGAGACTCCTCATCAAAGGTTGACATAGATGAGATCAAAAAGCAGGTGAAGATGGAGATGTATGGAGAGCTAAAGACTGATATCGAGTCTCAGGTGACGGTGAAGATGTTTGGAAAGCTAAAGACCATCTTCGAGTCTCAGGGATTGTCATTCCCTGATTTGCTGGGGAGTATGATGAGTGAAGAGAGAAGGGACAGCTTCGCTTGTACTGCAGCAGGTGCTTCTCAGAGTAGAGGGACAGAGAGGGCAATTGTGCCTACATCAGTGGAGCCGGATACGATAGATGGCTTGGCTCGTCCGACCCGATGCAGTCTTCTCGTGCAGCTGGTCGGAGATTCATCTTTCATGGAGGTCGGGAACGGGCTTGTGTATCCCGGTATGTCCCAGCTTGAAGGTGTCCAGGTCAGTGCATTGGTCTTTGCCTCTCTTTTCTTTTCTCCTATTTCTTTTTGTTTTTTTTTTCTTTTGGTATGTACAACTTGCTTGAGATTTAAAAACTTTGTTGTTGTTGTTGTTGTTGCAGGTCAGGGCTGATTGTGCTGTGGTCAAGATTGACTACGTGCATGAGTTTGCTAAGAATATCAAGCTGGAGGTGCCACCAGATGACATGACCACCACTTTGCGGGATGCAGTTGCGAGAAGGGTTCAGTGGCGGAGAGCTGGTATTCATATTGATCCAGCAGATGCAGATTCAGTACCGACCAGTCTACCTCAGCCACAGAGTGCTGCAGTGCCACCGACATTTTCTGAGCCATGCCCACAGCTGCCGGATACACGGGAAGCGTTACCGGATCCGCATCCTCCTGTCCCTACTCAGCCTCAGGTTACCCCCCTCCACCTGTTCCGACAGAGCCAGCTACCGCTCCCAAGAAACCAAGCAAGGCTAATCCTGTGAGGAAGAAGCAGAGTAGGCCGATGGCGACGAAGCGGGAGATCTCAGAGGGTAAGAAAAAGGTGGAGCGGATAAAACAACCGGTCACAAGGGCTTACACTTCTGAGAATCCAAAGTACAGGGTTGGAAAGGCCTTGCTTAGTGTATCTGAGCTTCGGGCAGCAGGTCAATATTGTGTGGACCTGCACAACTACTACATGTAAAATGTCAATCAAGCCGAGGAAATCATGGTGTCATTCGAAGAGCGGCACTTTCTGCAGCTTGAGGGCAAAGGCAACATCTTTATTGTTGCCTAGAGCGATTTGTTCGACCTTTTCAACCTCGACGCTTTGGATCTTTTTCTCATTCGGTGCTTTGCATTGTAAGTCGATTAAGACTTGTTTCCATTTCAATGCATTTGATATACGTTCAACAATTTAAGTCGTTTCTATTTCAATTCATATGGATCGTGTAGGCACATGCAACAAGAGACAAGGCGTCGAACCGGAAAGAAGTGTGGGTACATTGACCCACAGCTGGTGACGGTGACATTTATGAATTCAGATAGAGATAGCTTGGTCAGGTGCGCACATGCAACAATTAAACTTGTTTTCATTTCAACTTGTAGCCACATGTAGTCACTTCTTTCCATTTAACACATGTAACCGCTTGTTTCCATTTCAACTTGGTTAGGTATATGGTGAAGTGCATGCGAGTACATGCTGACAAGGAGCACATTGTGGTGCCGTACAACCCAGGCAACCATTGGGTTACACTCATCATCAATGTCAGGAGCAAGCAAGTCTTCTACCTTGACTCGAGCATTCCATCAGATGAGTCGGGCGCGCCTCAGATACGTGATTATTCTCTAGTCATCTCAATCCTTGACGAGTAAGTTTGTTGTTTGCTTTAGTTTTTTATCATTTGCCCATTTCAGAAGCATTTGTAATATAACATCCGGATGTCTGTGTTTAGGTCTCTTGACAAGCATCTTAGGGCCAAAGAAGGATACAAAGAGCAACGTCAAGCTGCGTTTACACATCACACCGCGTGGACGGTAACTACTATAACTAAATCGCTTTACTATTACGATGTTTTCTTGGTTCTAAGTGTCGCAAAATGCTAATTTCTATCTATCTTTGACATGTAGTGCACACGGCAACCCTCGGGTAACTCATGTGGGTTCTATGTTTGCCACAACATGCTTCTAGTTGCAGAGAAACCGGATTTCACGGTAAGAATTATCACGTGTTCTAATTAAAAAATATCTGTCTTCATCTTGTATTCTAACTGCTTGTAATTATATTTCGAAGGACGAAGATGATTATTTCAATCAAACGACGCTTGGTAACGTGAAGGATATCCGAGAGAGGCTAGCGGGGTTCCTCATGATGGAGGTGATCAACACAAAGGGGGAGTTCCATTCACGATAGCACGGCAGGCGACATTGAGCTAGATTGAGAGACTTGCTTTGCATGTACTCTATTGTTCTTATCGATCATTGTTGCTAATTGATTGTACATGTGTTATATAATACTATCTTTCCTTGTGTGTATCGCACTGTGTGAATTGTATGGATGCGTGCGATGATTGCGGTGAATTCTGTGAATTGAAATCTTTTGCAGGTATTTGATTGCAGCTGCCAAATCCTGGCTAGTTCCAGGATGCAGCTGGGGAAAAAAAAGACCCCTGTTGGAGGTAGACTAATGCAAGACGCGCCTCGCTTAGGCCGCGACTCTCAATAGGCTCCCAGGGGCGCCTGTGTGAAGCCAAGGCGAGACGTGCCGTAAGTGAGGCGCATCTCGCATCTGTGACTAATGCGAGACACGCCTAACCTAGAGCGCATCTCGCATTTGGCTCCCAGGGGCGCCTGTGTAAAGCCAAGGCGAGACGCGCCGTAAGTGAGGCGCGTCTCCCATCTTTGACTAATGCGAGACCCGCCTAAACAAGAGCGCGTCTCGCATTTGGCTCCCAGGGAAGCCTGTGTGAAGCCAAGGCGAGACGCGCCGTAATTGAGGCGCGTCTTGCATTTTGGTAATCTGAGACGCGTGTGAGGCTCGTCTCAGATTACTTTTTAATCTGCGACGCGGTAATGCGGGACGCGACCCCTGCGCGTCTAGCATTTTGCCTAGGGCGCGTCTCAGATTAGGGCTTCTGGCGTAGTGAATAGTCAGGCCGTTTCTCCCCTGTGACATGTCTCCTCCCACTTGAGATGGCTCAGTCTGAATCTGAACTCAGAACGAGTGTTCTGTTGCTAGTGTGAAGGTACGTAGACTCTCGTAAGAATCATATAAACGGAAGACACATGCATCTAGCCGTACAGAAATTTAGCCTCGCGCTTGTTCGGGAACAAGAACAGCCTGGTGGCGACGGCGAACTGGCGAAGCATGCAGTGGACGGAGCGGGAGGAGACGAGGAGTCCAGGTCGGAGGAGGAATTGGCTCGTGGATGATCTTGCGGCCATCCGGACCTAACCCGCACGGTGTCTGAACCGACAATGCCACCGGCCAGAGCTCGCGCGGAGCGTTGAGCGCGTTCCATGCCAAGGAGAAGGATCGTCGGCGTCCCCGCGCGGCTTCGCCGTTCCACGGATCCGCGGCGCAGGCTTTGGGTGCAGGCCGCCGCGAACGGCCCCTCGGAGGCCGCCGGCGCTGGCGCGTGCAGGCCGCCGCGAACGGCCCCTCGGAGGCCGCCGGCGCTGGCGCCGGTGGACTAGCGCGCCCGCGGGGCGTGGAGAGCGGCCACACGAGATGGACGGCAAACCAAATACCATCCACGCCAGGGTGGACGGTATTTGAGATACCGTTCAGGGTCGGTTTGTTTTTGACCGCCGGATGAGGATTAGGAGGTCCAGATTTGTTGGAGGAGATGGTGGGAAGGAATTTCTTAGGCCGGTGCCAATGGGGGGCCGTACCGCCCCCTATCGGCACGGCGCAGGCGGGAGGCGGGCGGGCGGAAGGGAGAGAGAGGGCGGGATCCATCCCGCCGTGCGGGAGCGGGCGCTATCGTCCCGCTCTCGCCCACGTTGGCAGGCACGCGCGGGCGGGAGGCGGGCGGGAGTGAGGTGGCGCGCTGGCGTCGGTGTGCGCGGGTGAGAGGGGTGGGGCGGGAGTGACATCGCGCGTTTCGATTGGTCCACGCGGACTATCCGTTAAACTAGTCGTTATTTGACCGTTTGAACTCCAAAAAATTCGAAAAAATTCAAAAAATCCTAAATTTTATCCCCAACCCCCCTATAAATACCCCATCCGGTTTTTCACTCTTTCCACACCCTATTTGAGATCATTTCTTTTATTATTATGTATTTTTGCTATTTTTAATTGCGATGTAATTTTCTTTTTTAATTATGATGTAATGGGTAATTTTTTTAGTTGAATAAAATTAGTTTATTTAATTATTTTGCGTACGCGAATAAAAGAGAGTGAAATAATTAAATCTGGATAAAAAAAGCTGACGTAGAGGAGAGAAAAATAAGAGTTGTCTCTGTAGCCTGTGCATTGGAGGGGTGAGATGGGAGTGAGGGTGAGAGCTGACGTGGCGGGAAGATATCTCCCCCCACCACTGAACTCAGCCTTAGAAAGATCTCCACAGATCCATTTTTCATTGCAAAAAGACCCCTCTTCTCTCCCTGGCCCCTTCCATTTTCCCGCGGCACCCCCGCTGGATCGAGGAGCGAGGAGGCGGGGCGGCGGCGATGCGGCGACGGAGCCTCAGATGATGAGGTCACTGCTGCATACACCTTCAGCGCTTCTCCCAGGAAAGCAACCGTGAACTGTGGAGCACCATTCCCGGCCATGAGCAAACTCCATGTTCCTTATCTCCCTCCATTGATCCCGTTCTGAGATCTCTCCGGTTAGTTGCTGGGCCATGCGCAGGAGAAAGGATCGATCCTTTCCTTGGCATGTCGACACACCGAAGCAGGCTGTCGAGCTTTGAATTTTTGAACATCACCCATTTTCAGGCGCGATTTGTTCATCTCCCCTGTTCACTCCACGATAATTCGGTGCTCAGTCGTCTCCAGCGAGTTCGACGCCTACTGAATTATGCGCATGGAAAGTGCATTAACTTGTGGGCATCTGTTTCTCTCTGGTTGTCATTTTGCATTGTGTTAACTAGTTGTTTTGTCTCTGCAAAAAAAAATTCCCGTGTTGTAGTAGACCACATGTAGTTGTTTACTCGTATATGTGAAAGAGCTTGAAGACCCAACTAAAAAATGGAAGGAAAGATATGTCAAATAAATATGACTACACATATATAGCAAATATCAGTAATATGAGGAAAAATCAAGAAAAATAACTACTCGCAATCAACACTAAATCCTAAATTATAGGCATTACACAAAATATATATTACCCCCAAGTATTTTCTAGAAATGTTGCTAGGTCATGGAGGCAGCATGTTAATGGATTAGGTTTTTTTAATTATACTGTTATTCTTGACAAATATTTTTCATAACTAGTATATATAAATAACAAACTTTATTAAAAATATGTCCAATCGAACGTATTAGATATGCGTCATCTAAGTGGAGGGAATAATAATAATAATAATAATAATAATACCTTTTTTACGTGAGCAACCATAATAAATGTTGTTAAAGTTTCGTAATGTATTCTCAAACGGCACTTAGAAGCACCTCCAAAAAAAAAGATATGCAAGTCCATTAGTTTCGCTGATTGCACATATCCAGGAGGATTACATGCACATAATTGTTGCTGATGGTACCAGAGAATCCAAAAGCATGATATGTGCGCTTCCATTTTGGCTGCCAATCAAATAATACACTCCATGAATACCACAAGTATGCATGCAGCACCCGTAGCTAAAGCTTCTATATAATTCACACACAACTCGGCAAAACCTCAACCGTGCAAACAGCCACCACCTGCTTGGATCCATCCCCACCTACCACTAAACTTTGAGTTGAGCTCAGATCGATCCATCAGCCATGGATTTGCAGCCCTTCAAGGTCGCAGCGGCAGCTGCCCTAATCCTCATGCTACTTCTGACCATCGGTACGTGAGCTCATCAGAACAAATCTCTACTGCATTTCCATTGTTTTATTTCTTGAGATTAGTTGAAAAGTTGGGAGCAATGCATCTTTACTTATATTTTGAACTGCATGCCGCAGGTCTGCAGCAGGCCAGCGCCGTCAACAACGGCGGCGTGTGCTCCGCCGTGGATCGCAGCAAAACGTTCAAGGGCGTCTGCGTGAGCAAGGCCCCCTGCGTCGCCGCCTGCGGAGGCGAGGGGTACCCGGACGGCTACTGCTTCATGGACGTCGCCGACCCGGACTACCGTGTCTGCATGTGTACCGGACCGTGCTCGCCGCCGGATCCGGCGGCGACGTCGCGGGCGGTGAGGAAGACGAAGATCCCTTATTGATACAATCCTGGGGGTGGAACAATGGCGATGACATCTTGTCTTTTAGAGTTTGTACTGCCTTTAACAAGATAAACAAATGAGAATTCAGTGTTGCCGTCTTGTGCCCGGCCGGCATGTGGCATCTGATCTTTTTCTTTTCTGTTGAGCTTGTCGATCACCACGCTCCTGCATAACGTCCAGTGGCAAGAGGGATGCTTGGCATTCACATGAGGTCTTTCGGATCGGACCCCCAGCTCGGTTATACCAGCAAATTAAGACGAAATTAAAACTCTCACCATTTATTTAGCCTGCTATAAAATCATTATTTCTCAAAGAAACGGGTGTGTTTAATGCGAATTTACATGTCTGTATCATCCGTAAAACAAACGGAAATGAAGGTTAAAAAGAAGAACAAATGGATTGCTGTTATTTGGAAAAAAAAGGGAACAAATATGCTACCATTGTAGTGGCATAATGAAAGTATGACCCAAAGGTGCAAAACAAGAATCATACCATCTTGATTCTGCTATACCATTTTTGCAGGCAGCATTACCTTTCTGCTCAGAAAATGCATGCCAAATAAAACAAGATATATACCCAATTCGTGCAGTATCAAATTATCAATGCTGCGGCTTAATCAACTTTTTGGAAACTTTTTAGCAAAAGACTTGCCTGCTTAATTAGGATTGCAATGCAACTGTAACTAAACAACCTTCCACCACATATAAAGCTGGAGGTGCTTCTAAACCCTTAAAAATCTTCTTCTACCTCTCAATCCACTCCATCCATCCCAACCTTTTCCGCCATGGCTCGCAACATCTTCATCACAAGAACTGTTCCTCTGATGATACTGGCACTAATCCCCTTGTTCTCTGGTAAATTAAGCACGTGCCAAGGGTAGATTTTTCCTGATAGATTTACACTCTGTATACCGGCTTCATCAGTTAATAAGAATACTGATGCTTCTTCATTCTTTGATTGGTTGAGCAGGCACGCAAGCCAGGAAATGCGGCGCGTTCCCCAGCCCATCGCCGTTCTGCGATGACAGCAAGGACGCTTGCGTCGCCTGGTGCATCAACGAGGGGTACGCCACCGGAGTCTGCTACGGCGGCGGTGGCGGCGGCTGCGTGTGCCAAAGTCCATGCTCGGAGGAGGCGCAAGGTGGCCGGAGTGGTGCCGGCGGCGGCGGCGGCGGTGGAGCTAGCCAGGGCACGAAGATCAGTAGGACCAAAATTAGCTATGCACCGCCGCTCCCGATTGCCAGAGGGGAAACAGATGTTGCTGCTTCTTCTTCTTTTTCTGGTAATGGGAAACTGGCAAGAAGCATGATTCTGTTCAGCACCATCTCGGTGTATGAATGTATTACGAAAATGGCCTCGCGCATGCATTGAAGGACCTGCGCAGCTCTGAACCCGGCGGGGAAGAACTCCCATTTTTCTCTTGGTTCGTCGTGTGATACTCAGGAAGAATTTTAATGGAATTTTCAGATGGTTGACCGCTCCCCTCACAATTGCCTCCGAATATAAGTCATTTCATAATTGGAAATACTGGAACCGAGAGTGATATGCTAATATGCATCGATCATGGCAGAGCTCATATATCTGATCTATACCTTATTTGTAAAGTAGGTACAATTTCCGTCTAAATTTTTAGTTGGTCCGCCTTGTGTCATTGACAGGTAGGTCTTAGTCCATTCCGTATGCGAGTCGGATCAGTCCTCCATCTACGACTCGATCACGTAGTGAAAGCTTCTGTATTCTTGTATTGATACATGGTGTACAAAGGGGATTACGTATAGATGGGCTGAGGAGCCAAGGGTCCACAGTGTGAACGCTATACTAGAGAGGTTTAAGTCTAATAGCTAGCATTAATACTGCACAGGGCACTAGGCCGGTGCATTTATACTAGGGAAGCACAGATGCAGTCTAACACGCCCCCGCAGTCGAATCGTCTGGTGCCCAGACATTAAGACTGGAATGAAACTCCGAGAAGACTGAAGTGGGCAGTCCTTTGGTGAAGATGTCGGCGAACTGAGAGGTCGTTGGAACGTGAAGAACACGAATATCTCCAAGAGCGACTCGTTCCCGAACAAAGTGGAGATCAATTTCCACGTGTTTAGTGCGTTGATGCTGCACGGGGTTTTTGGACATGTAGATGGCGCTGATATTGTCGCAATAGACGAGAGTTGTGGTACGCAGGGGAGTGTGGAGCTCGGTCAGTAACTGTCGTAACCAAGTGGCTTCAGCAACGGCATTGGCGACCGCCCTGTATTCGGCTTCAGCGCTTGAACGGGAGACTGTGTTCTGGCGCTTGGAAGACCATGAGATGAGACTGTCGCCAAGAAAGACAGCATAGCCAGATGTTGATTTGCGAGTATCAGGACAGCCAGCCCAATCTGCATCAGAATAGACGACCAGTTCTTGCTGAGAAGATGGTCGAATAAGCAGGCCCATATGTACTGTGCCACGAACATAGCGCAGGATGCGCTTTAAGGCGGCCAGGTGAGGTTCCCTTGGGTCATGCATATGGAGGCAAATCTGCTGAACTGCATAGGAGAGGTCCGGTCGAGTGAAGGTGAGGTACTGTAGGGCACCGGCAAGACTGCGGAAGTCTGTCGGGTTGGCAACCGGATCGCCGTCGGCAGGGAGCTTGGGATTCAGATCAACAGGAGTAGTGCAAGACTTGCAATCTGTCATCCCAGCGCGGTCAAGCAGTTTCTATCATATACTATCGTTGGGAAAGGAACAAGCTAGAGGGCGTGTGCTGAACATGCATTCCAAGAAAGTGATGCAGCTGACCGAGATCTTTCAAAGAGAATTCATGTTGGAGTGCACTGATGATCCTCTGAAGTAAGCTTGAAGAAGATGCAGTGAGGACAATGTCGTCAACATACAGTAAGAAGTAAACTGTATCGGCACCGGAGTGATAGATGAATAGCGAGGAGTCTGTCTTTGCCTCAATAAAACCAAGTTTTAGAAGAAAAGAAGCAAACCGGCTGTACCATGCGCGTGGGGCTTGCTTCAGTCCATAGAGAGACCGATTTAGACGACAGACAAAATCCGGGCGAGCTGAATCCTCAAAGCCAACAGGTTGTGCACAATAGACAGTTTCAGACAGAGTACCTTGGAGGAAGGCGTTGTTGACATCCAGTTGATGAATGGGCCAAGAACGTGAGAGAGCCAAGGACAGCACAGTGCGGACAGTTGCGGGCTTCACAACAGGACTGAAAGTCTCAGCGAAGTCAATACCGGGGCGCTGGGTGAAGCCGCGAAGGACCCATCTTGCCTTGTAGTGCTCAAGAGAACCATCAGCCTTGAATTTGTGTTTGAAAACCCATTTGCCTGTCACCACATTGGCATGAGACGGCTGTGGGAGGAGATCCCAGGTGTTGTTGGCAAGGAGGACGGAGTACTCGGCCTCCATTGCCGCGCGCCAGTTCGGGTCAGCGAGAGCGGCCCGGTAGGTGCGAGGGACTGGGGACAGTGATGCAGCCTGAAAGACGGCGGGCATGCGGATGCCGCGCTTGCCGCGAGTCCGCATGGCGTGCTGGTTGACGACGGGCGGCACGGGTACGGCTTCTGCAGGGATGCTCGGGGAAGATGGCGATGTAGCCGGGCGTGACGTGGCCTGGGCGCCACGGGTTGCCACATCAGAGGGTGATGCAGTGGGGGCGTCGAGGGCAGCCGCGACAGGGGCTGGTGCGGTTGAGCCGCCAGCAGGGGCGGCCTGGTCGCGACGGGTGTAGACGATGCCGAACCGTTGGCGCAGTGATGGAGATGGCGCTGTCGCGGAGGAAGGTGGCACCGGTGCGGGGGATGGTGCCGTCGCGGGTGGCCGGTGTGAGTCGTCGGAGCGGGTTATCCGCTGGGGCATAGGTAGCGGCCCATCAGGGGAAGACGTCCCGCCAGGGGTCCACGAGGCTGCACGGGGCAGCAGTGGGCCGGGGGCCGAAGGTGGGCCTGAAGTCGAGGGCCCACGAGCCGGTGTGATGGGCGGACCTGCAGAAGGAAAACACGGTGACAGTGGAAAGGGGACTGTCACAGGGTTAGAAAAATCTTCCAAAAAGGCAAAGGCCTCGTAGGGTGGTGGTGAGGGATCTTCGGCGAAGGGAAATGAGGTTTCGTCAAAGACAACGTGGCGAGAGATGATGGTGCGATTTGTGTGGCGATCAAGGCAAACATAACCCTTGTGGTGAGGGGAGTAGCCAAGAAACACACATAGGGTGGAGCGGGGAGCGAGTTTGTGAGCGGCTGTAGCGGAGAGGTTGGGGTAACACTTACACCCGAAAACCCTTAGGTGCTCATAGGATGGTTGTACACCAAACAGTACAAAGTGGGGAGTGGAGAAGGATAGGGTTTTGGTGGGGAGAATGTTGAGGAGGTGTGTCGCCATGCCAAGGGCGGCAGCCCAATAGGAGGGTGGTACACTTGCGTGGAATAGCAGGGAGCGAATGATATTGTTGGTGCTGCGGATAATGCGTTCGGCTTTGCCATTCTGAGCGGAGGTGTAAGGGCATGATATGCGAAAAAGGACTCCGTGGGACGCAAAGAATGAGCGAGCACTAAGGTTGTCGAATTCGCGACCATTATCGCTTTGGAGTCCCTGAACAGGAACACCAAACTGGGTGTGGACGTAAGCGAAAAAATTCGACAAGGTGGAAAAAGTGTCAGACTTGAGACGTAAAGGGAATGTCCATAGATAATGCGAATAATCATCAAGTATGACAAGATAATATTTGTGACCAGAAACACTAGTGATAGGCGAGGTCCAGAGATCACAGTGTAATAGCTGAAATATGTGACTAGCACGAGAAGAGGAGGCATGAAATGGAAGGCGAACATGTCGAGCAAGCTGGCAGGCATGGCAGAGACCATCGGTGGTGCTTGATGTGCACTTGATGTCAGCCAAGTGAGCGAGCTTGGAGAGTGCCTCATGACCGGGGTGTCCGAGCCGTTGATGCCAAAGTGCCGGGGAGGAAGATGCAAGAAGAGCAGAGGCCGAAGGTAGTAGGGGGCAGAGAGGCCCGGAACTGTTACACCTGGCGATCTCTCTCCGAGTAGGAAGATCCTTCACAGAACAACCAAAAGGATCAAATTCCACACTACAGTTATTGTCAATGGTAAACTGACGAACGGAAATGAGATTCTTAATAAGGTTTGGTGCGATGAGAACATTATTAAGATGAAGATTGTGAGAAAGATGAGCAGTGCCAGTGGATGTGACAGGTACAAGGCTACCGTCACCGACAACAATGTTAGTGGGAGAGTAAATAGAGGTAGGGGCAGTGGAAGAGAGAGTACCAGCATCGGAGGCAATATGGTTTGTGGCTCCAGTATCAAAATACCAGTCGTGCTGAGGAGGCTGTTGAAGATGGACTGTGTGAAATTGGGCTGCCAAGGCCTGCTGATCCCAGCCAGTGGTGTAGGGGCTGGGAGCAGGAGGGCCCATCGGTGGGTTGGGAGCTAGGACACCCCACTGACCGGCCCACTATCCATATGGCCCTGCGATGAAGGCGTGAGGGGGCTGGGCCGGCCCAGCAGGTGGCGGGCGAGGCGGACCGCGAGGCCCAGGCCACATGTGGATGGAACCTGTCCACGGGTTGTGGTAGCTGGGCCAAAAACCGCCACCTCCTGGACCTTGGCCGCCAGACCCCGTCGAAGCAGAGGAGCCGGAGTGGCCTCCGCCGCCGGGCCGACCGCCGGCGTTCCCGGCGCCGTAGTCGCCGCTGCCGCCTGCCCCCCGCCCCCCCGTGTCTCTTGCCGCCGCGCTTGCCGCGCTTAGAGGAGCCACCAGAGGAGAGGCCGGGGGGTCCTTGTTGGTGCTGCGGGGGGGCGCCGGGCAAGCGAGCTCCGTTGGAGGAGCCCTTGCCGCCACTAGAGCTGGAGAAGAGGGCGGTCGCGGGGGTGGTCTTGGCCATGGTCAGCTCCTCAATCTGTAGATCAACTCGGACCTGCAGGAAGCTGGGCAGGGGATTGGTGCGGCGAAGGTGAAGACCGATGGCTTCGAACCGTTCGTTGAGGCCGCGGATGATGTTGAGGATGAGGGTGCGGTCGGAGACTGGTTCGCCGAGGTCGTGGAGATCCTCCGCCTTGCGCTTGTAGAGCCGACAGTAGTCAGCGACGGAGAGGTCGCCTTGACAGAAGGTGCGGAAGTCGGCGTCGGCGTACAGGGCACGCGTCGCCTGATTCCCGAGAAATTGGGACTCGATGGCGAGCCAGATGTCGCGGGCGGTGGCACGGCGCTTGGAGACGGTGTCGGCGAGGTCGTCGGAGATGGTGCCGAGGAGCCAAGTCCGCATGACGCAGTCCATCCGGACCCAATCGGCGGAGGTGGGAGCGGCGATGTCCGATAGGACATGGCGTTCCAGGGAGTACCGCCCAAGGGTGAGGAGGAAGGATTCGCGCCACCGAGCGTAGAAGGTGGATGCACCGTCGAGTTGAAGCGGGATGAGGGCGCGGATGTTATGCACCGAGACCGCCTGAGTGTGAAGGTTAAGGAGCGCAGTGGCCTCATGCTGAGCAACGGCGTCGTAGAGGGGTTCATTGTCGACGGTGGTGAAGGAAGCGTCGTCGTCATCGGCGTCAGGCGGAGGTGAGAGGTCGGCCGCAGCGCGTTCCCGCGCGGCGCGGCCAAGGGCGGCGCGGAGACGAGCATCGGCCGCATCACGGTCCGCCTGCGCCGCGGCGGCTTCGCGTTCTGCTTCAGCCGCACAGGCGAGAGCAGCGTCGCGGGCGGCCTGGCGGGCGCGAGCATCCTTCGTGGAATCGGCGGGCGTGATCGGCCGGCCGTCAGGATGAAAGGCTGCGGCGGCGGCCGAAGCGTCGACGTTGGCGCCGGCCATGAGCGGCGTCGGATGACGCGCTTGGAGCAGCACCGGGCGGCGTGCTGGAGGGGCGGCGCGCTGGAGGGGCGGCTCGCTGGAGGGGCGGCGCGCTTGAAGCAGCGCCTGTTGCAGAAGGGAATGGCCTGGGTGAGAACCTAGGCGTCTGATACCATGAAAGCTTCTGTATTCTTGTATTGATACATGGTGTACAAAGGGGATTACATATAGATGGGCTGAGGAGCCAAGGGTCCACAGTGTGAACGCTATACTAGAGAGGTTTAAGTCTAATAGCTAGCATTAATACTGCACAGGGCACTAGGCCGGTGCATTTATACTAGGGAAGCACAGATACAGTCTAACACGTAGATCTCTACAAATTAACGTACGGACAACTATACGTATCTGGTACTTATACCAACTTTATCTATAGCGACACAAGGGCATATTTGTCTAGTATATCTATAACATAATATATTGATCATCTTTTAAAAACTTTTAGAAAAAATAAATAAAGCCATTCAATTTTTTGTGTTGGACAAACTTTAATCCTTCCCGAACCAGTTGATCTTTAGGTTTTAAATACTCATAGATCGCCGTCAGTCGTAACTAGAAGTTAAGGCAGCAAGGTAATGGAGCTGCATACAGGAGACGAAGCAACATGGTGCATCGCGTTTTTGCCCTTTATGGAATCATTTAGGATCATGGTTTGGTACAGATTGAAGTATTCCTAAGAATATTGCCCAAGCTTCAGATATCACGCAAATTCACTCAAATAAAAGGATTATAACATATATAATGTGACCATCTTGACTATGTCTCAAGCTATTCTGTATTTTTTGGATAAGATATATCATTCTGTATACCATCATTTCTGCGTAAGTTCTACTCCCTCCGTCCCAACTTACATGACTTTTCTAAATACATATATTTTGATATGCATCTAAATATATACTATATCTAGATACGTAACAAAAACTATATATCTAGAAAAATCAAAACGAATTGTAATTTAGGACGGAGGTAATACCTCACTATCGTTACAGTTCATTAATTCCTGTGGTTTCAACAAAATAAAAGCTATCCAAATGTTAGGAAACAACCCACTGTCCACCACCTCAAGCATTGATACTTCTTGATGGATCGTCCCATGTCAAGCAAGGCCTTCCATACGCCACCAAATTCATGCATGGGAATATAAGGTTCGCTCTAATTTTAATTTACAGGGCAGCAATAATTTCTTGGCAAAGTTAAGTAGTACTCCTGTCTATGCGTAGCTGTCCATCCAGCTGACATTCCACGACACATCACTAAGCACTAGTCCTATATATAAGTAGCTAGTATGTGGTCTTGATCAGCACTTGCATACCACACTAACCCTCAAGCAACTCAACAACATAACAACTAACAACAACAATCATCAGTTAAGATTTGGCCATGGGCAGCAACAACATCGTCGCACGAGCTGTGCCGGCCATCATGACATTGTTGGTGCTGATCCTCTTGTCTTCTGGTAAGTTCAGCAGATCTGATGCCAGGTTTGGGCTTTGTTCTGACTAATAATTTACCCATTTTACATGTCACAATCTCTCTGTGAACTCTTAACAGGAGCAGCAGCAGCTGACAACTGCGGCGTGCTCATCAGCGACGCCCCGATGTGCCAGGCCCCGAACGCGGACGCCTGCGAGACCTGGTGCTACCACAAGGGGTACAGCACCGGCGCCTGCTACGCCGGCGTCAACCGCCGGGAATGCATCTGCGAGAACCCGTGCTCCGAAGCGGCGCAGGGCGAGCGGCCGCCGTCGGCGGCGGAGATGGAGCCGAACAGGGCGTGAAGATACTTGTGGATAGTCTGTTCTTCTCTTGGTTTGCGCACGTGTAAGGCTCATGAAACGACATAAAATTTTACAGTCGTAAACATATATTAGAGTGAACAAAGTCCGATTTTTCCAAGCATGGGGAAAAAAATACTGGAATTAAGAACTCATTTTCGGATACGAACAAATAAATGTCATAAAGATAAATAGATTTCCTCAATTAATCCTGAGAGTGCCAAGATAAGGACATGCGTATCCATTTTCGGATGCACGATGGTAACGATGAATCCACCCAGAACTCTATAAATAGATGGCTGTGTGCCCATCATTTCCTCCATCCTCAGTCCTCACCCAGCAAATTTCAGTTCAGTTCAGCTCAGCTCAGTCATGAAGGGCAAGACCGCCGCAACAGCCATGCTCCTGCTCCTTCTCACCTTCGGTTAGTGATTAAATTAGTTCATCAAAAAATGCACCAAAGCATGGGAGCGTCTGCATCAGGTGGTAGACTGAATTTGGTCGTGCATGCATGCAGGTGTGGAGGCTGATCGGTGCGAGACGGGCAGCAGGAGCTATAAAGGGGCTTGCAATGACCACAGCTGCTGAGCCGTCTGCATCACCGAGGGGAGCACCGGCGGATTCTGCAAGGTCGGGCTGGGTATGAAGTGCGTGTGCACTAGGCAGTGCAGCGGTGGTGGTGGTGGTGGCGCACCAAAAGACCCGCCCGGCGGCGGCCCAAACAGATTCTTGTGATGCATCATGCATGTTAAGGAAACAATTTCTCATGCTTGTTCCCCTTCGTCTTGATCAAGTGAACAAAAAAAAAACTATTTCCTTCCTATGTTTACTACTGGCAACCACTTGGAAGTACTTGGTGCTATTATTACCGGCCTAGCAAGACGTCTGTCACTTCCGGTCGCTGGTAATATTTGGTTTCTTCTTCAGTTCTCTTAAAACAAATTTAAGCAAAGCTCAATTCAGTTTAGCTAGAGCCATGAATGGCAAGGTCACAGCAACTGCCTCTGTCCTGCTCCTTCTGTGACCTCATGTGCTAAGCTAAGTGATCCAGTTCAACCAAGCTCAATTCATGATGAGTCATGAAGGAACTGAACCGTTTGATGATTCATTACTCTTCAGGTTGTGCTAACTAGCACGACAGCATGAATGACACTATAGCTCTTGGCGCTGCCGCCATGTCGCCTGGCACTGATGCGAATTAGCATGGTGTTTCTGTTAAGTGCTTAATTAACCTACAGCGGGGCACAGCTGCAAACCGTTGGATATACAGACACTTATACAAGGATCTGACAGGCAAAACTATACCATACTGCGTTGCTACGTTCATTCAGGCTCCCACCGCAAATCTGCAGCAGGATACTAACAAATAAATGCCACAAACACTACTAGAAAAAGGCTCATTAGCAATGGGCGAAGATAGTCATAGGTAACAGGTATGATCAAAGTTACCTTTATTGCGTTAATAATGACTCATCATCGTTACATTTAAATGATAAAATAGATTCTCAGGATTGAACAAAACTGGCGTATATATAATTGCAAACTGAATAAACAGCACGCATCTACTGTGTAATGACGTGGCAAAAGGCAGCTGATTTACACGTTGAAACTAGTTAAACACCAGCATTTTTTAAAGAAAGGATAAACCAGATATCTGTTGATGCTCCGGAGCGGACAGCCAGAAATCTTGATCTCCAGGGCGACGGCGAGCTCGGTGAGCACTACCGGTCAGTTGTGGTTCTGCGACGGGCCGGACGGCGGTGTGGGAGCGCCGCTGTCGACCGTGGCCACCCGGTGCTCCCCCGCCGCCGTAGCAACGCCTCCGCGCGGCCAGTGACAGACGTCGTCGAGCGCCCGCGCAGTAGCTGTAGCAGTGCCACTACCCACCCCCTCGCGCATTGGCCTGGCGCCGCCGCACGGCGCGCACACGAGCACGAGGAGGAGGAGGACGGGGGCCATTCGCGGCGCCGGGATCGGACACCCGACGGAGGGGAACGAGCAGCTGCGGCCGCCATGGCGCGCGGCACTGGCAGGCCGGATGGGATCAAAAATGGATGGAGCTGGCCGGCGATGAGCTCCATCGATCGCGAGGGCGAAGGAGGGGCGGCGGGTGGACGGGTGGCGCAGTGAGCGAGAGGGCGAACGAGCGAGTGAGGACGTGGCAGCGATCGCGCGAATATAGAGAGCGGTGGACTTCGTGCGGGCGCGTGGTGCGGTTCAGACGGCGGCAGGCAAGCTGAGCGATGGTCGATGATGGAGACATGGGCGGGACGGGATCACATCGTTCGGATTTTCTCCTGGCTCAAACATGAACTGAAATCAAAGATGCCGTTGAACCGGCCGGGCGTTGACGAGTTCAATCAGAAACTCAGAATGGTGTCACTGACACATCGGAAGCGACGGCCAGGAAGCGCTCGGCCGGAGCCGGAGCGGCAAATCCCGTAGGGCCAGAGAGCGGCTTAGCCGGAGTCCGATCCGTCGACGAACACGAAGGTTTCCATTCCATGGTCGGGGAGGTGGATCGGACAAGTCCATGACTCCATGTAAGGCGGCCAGCCGCCGGCCTCCAACTCTCTCTCTCTCCTAGTCCCGTCTCCTTGCTTCTCCTCGTTCGAGTTTGGACGGGGAGCCTGGGGATGGGAAACGATGCTCATGCCGGCGGGGCGAGAAGTAGAGGCGGCCCGAGCACGAGGCGGAGGGTTCGGGGAGGTCGGAGCCGGCCATGTCGACAGGGACGGCGATGTAATAACAGTTTTCAGAAAACTCCCAAATGTATCAAAATATTGTTATATAACCCCTGATACATGTTCATTTACCCCCTAAATCGGATCGCGATTAATAATCACGATCCGATTTAGGGGGTTATGTGTAAACTCTATCCAACTTATTTGCAAAATAGCCCCTCCTGCGGTCCTGCCTCCCAAATCCCAATAGCTGCCTTTCCCTCCCGGCTCCGGCGACGGCAGCCTCGCCTGGACGTCGGTAACGGGCTTGCGCTCCTCCACCGGATCTCCCTCGTCCCCATCTCCAGCCGTATCCCCTTCCGAGTCCGTTTTCCTTGGTCCCTCCTCCGGCGCTGCTACGCGCCGACGCCCAGGCCCAGCCGAGCCGACGTCCTCGCCGCGAGCTAGTCATCGAAGTCGCTGCAGGTGGCCGGCCGGATCTGCGGCGATCATTTCTCGTTTCTGCACACCATCTGTTGCAGAAACTGATGGTCGCCGCACCGTTGGTCATCGTCTCGTCGCCAAGCCGCTCCAAGCTCAAAAATGGGGCCCTGTATTGTCGCCATTCAATTTGCAGCAATGTTCTGCTCATTTCCTCCAATTCAGCGGCAGAGGGGACGATGAGTTCATGATCCACAAGGGCAGGTAAACACAGGTGATCAGTATGCCCAGCTCAGAATCAGATCAGATTAAGCACACATTCTCACGGGGAGTGAATGGTCCGTCGTGGACAAAGAGATGCTCATAATAACATGCTACTGTCAGTATCCGAATGATAATGAACTTGGGGATTCTAGACATCAAATGATCGATGCTGAAAAGATTATGATCCATATATACCAGAAAGTGGGAACCCTGGCAATCACCTGCGTTATACTCACTAGAAAGTGATTTAAAGAAAGAATTTGGATCCATGCCGCTGCAAACTTGGTGACCTTTTCTTTTTCTTTTTTCTTTTCTTTTTCTGAAAGAGAGGAGGAACTTGCCGACTGGTAACTGATGATTTGGTGGGCCATGGCGAGGCAGGATCTCAGCCCATCCGATCCAATCAAACCCAACTGCATGTTTGGCTAAGCATTGGCACTAGAGAGATTTCTAGAACATGATGTTTTCAAAAAAAAAATGGCGAGTTTGATGGAGTTCCCTGAAAGAAGGGAGGTAGAGAGAAGCTGGTGGGGGGACTTAAATCCTGAAACTGGAATTATAAGCATGATTGCCCAGTTCCAAAGTGGCCGTAGCTTTAGAATTTTGCGGTAGAATCCTGCCATTTTGTGTCAGTAGTAGTACAAGGTAAGCTTGGAGGAAGCAGAGGCAAAGTTCTGAAGTCTGAATTGTGTTAAAACAAATTGTGAAGTCTGAACACAGAGAGAATCAGCAAAGCAGGGCTAGTTCAACTCAGAGGCAGATTTGGACGACAGAAGATCTGTGCCAAAGGTTTCCCGAGTTATAAATATTTCTGTTGAATTCAGAAGACATTTCGAACCTAGCGTTGCCAAAGCAGTAGATGCGTGCTATTTACTCAGTTTGCAATTATACAAGTACTTAACGTACAGCAGGGCACAGCTGCAAACCGTTGGATACACAGACATTTATTTTTAGAGTTCGATATACAGACTTTTATACAAGGATCTGGCAGTCAAAACTATACCATACTAGTACATTGCTAGGTTCAGACTCCCATCGCAAATCTGCAGCAGGATACGAACAAATAAATGCCACAGATGATAAAATAGATTAAATTCCCTCAATCCTGAGAGTGCCAAGACCAGGATATGCGTATCCATTTTCGGATGCACGATGGTAATGACGAGTCCACCCTGAACTCTATAAATAGATGGCTGTGTGCCCTTCACTTCCTCCATCCTCAGTCCTCACCCAGCAAAGTTCAGTTCAGTTCAGCCATGAAGGGCAAGATCACGGCGACGGCCAGCATGTTCCTGCTCCTGCTCCTGCTCCTGCTGCTCACCTTCGGTTAGTGATCGATTCGATCCATCAAAACACCAAAGCATGGAAGCGAATCACTAGGCATCAGGTGGTAGCTAGACTGAATCTGGTCGTGCTTGCAGGTGCTGAGGCTGATCGGTGCGAGACGCGGAGCAAGGGCTACAAAGGGACACGCTGCAATAATCACAACTGCTGGGCCGTCTGCATAACCGAGGGGAACACCGGTGGGTTCTGCAAGAGGATGGGGACGAAGTGCGTGTGCACCAGGGAGTGCGGCGGCGGCGGCGGTGCACCAAAAGTCCCGCCCGGTGGTGGGGGTGACCCACCGGTCCTGGCAGGGGGTAGCAACGTCCGACCCATGCTGGGGAGGAGGGGACACCATGCATGACGAAGAGCTGAGAGAGGCGTGTTAGCCTTCGATTGTGTGTGATGGTCTAAATCCTTTGTTGTGCATGATGATGCCCCGAAATTTGAGTTGATGGCAATAGTAATAAAATGGTTTGAGTGATTTTGGTTGTTTTGCTTACCACATCTATGTTTGCCAGATTTGTTAAAATTTAACTGTGCCTGCAGAAAGAATCAATGCATAAGAACAGTTTTGCTATCCTTGGGATCGGAGGTACCACCAAAATATAATCAGAAACGTCGCAAATTTTAGTGTCAATGATCGCTTGTTATAATTTCTCTGCCTCTGCGTTAAGCCATATCATCTATGTAGTTATAGCCATTAATTGTTTTAGCAGGCCCCACATATCCATCGGATTGACTCGATAACTTTAAGCTATCGCATATCCATTAGCATCTCCAAAACTCTTTTTATATCTCTAGCAATAGAGATTTTGGTAAAAAAAATTATCCTTCTTCAATTGGATATCTAAATATAGACCTTCTCTGTTCCGCATTTCTCGCTATGCAGAGCGAGAATTGCTCTCTAGACTATGAGCCTGTTTGGATCCATCCCCAAATGGCAAAAGGGCAAATGGCAAAATTTTTGCTTCCGTCACATCAGATGTTTGGACGCTAATTAGAAGTATTAAATATAGTTTAATTAAAAAACTAACTACATAGATGAGGACTAAATGACGAGACGAATCTATTAAGCCTAATTAATCCATAATTAGCAAAATTACGGTAGCATTTGCCCTTTTACACTTTGGGGTGTTTGGATCCAAAAGTGCAAAAAAAAGTACAAAAGAGCAAAAGTTTTGCACTTTCTCTTTTTCTTTCCCATTCATCCGAACAGGCCCTATGTACAGGATATAAAAAATGCTGTTGGAGAACCCAAAGAGATAGAAAATAATTTTGCTCAAATGGCTTATCATTTAGAGAGTCTTGGAGATGCTCTACCTGTGTATCGTGTATCCACTGGATTGGTTCCAACCCATAACTTCCTTACTTTGCATGGTCACTGGTATGTTCTTTATTTCCTTTCTATCTATTGGATTGACTCAATCTCTATCCAATATCCACATAAATCCTGCTCAAATAATGGACCGACTGGGGGCTTGCGTTGATAATGTTTCAATTACCATGCATTGCAACTCCGTTGCAAAATGTTGGATATGTACAAGTGTTTGACCCTCAAAACTGCACCAGACATTCACGTAGTCGGGAGGCACCACTTCCATTTCTTCTCCGGTAAAGTGACACGACACAACGCCCAAAAAAAAAAGAAATTCACTCCACTGTTATCTGCAGCAAGGTGGTGAGCCTCGGTTTCCTGTACCTCCTCAGCAGCAGGGAGGAGCACACCACGCTGACGGACGAGAACGCCATGCACGCGCCGGCCAGCCAGGGCGGCATCTGGAGCCCCGTGAACGGGAACAGCGCGCCCGCGGCCACGGGGATGGCCACCACGTTGTACGCCATGGCAAAGAAGTAGTTCCACCGGATCCGGCTGAACGTCTTGCGTGAGAGGTCGATCGCCGTGATCACGTCCTCCAGGTTGTTCCGGACCAGCACGTAGTCAGCCGCCTCGATGGCAATGTCGGTTCCAGCGCCAATGGCCATCCCGACATCGGCGGCTGCCAAAGCGGGGGAGTCATTGATGCCGTCTCCTACCATTGCGACTACACTGCCGTCCTTTTGGAGCGAACGGATAACGTTGGCTTTTCCAGCTGGCATGATCTCCGCTCTCACATCCTCAATACCAACCTGTAGAACCACAATAATATCAACATTTCACTTCAGAGGATGAGCACATACTAACGAGAGATTGCGTGACAGGGTGAAATGCAGACGCTATGCTAGCAGTAGAACATTATTAACTCAACTGACCTCCTTTGCAACCGCTTGTGCTGTCCTCCAGTTGTCCCCAGTGACCATAACTGGATGAACACCCATCTTTTTTAGGCCTTGTACAACCACAGCAGCCTCCCTTTTCAAAGGATCTGTTATCCCAATCAAACCAATGAAGCCACCATCATATGCTACGAGAATACCAGTTTTTGCACTCAGCTCCATGTCTACCAAGAAATGTTCAGCTTCATCAGGAATGTTTATCCCATTTTCAGTTATCAAAGCACGGTTCCCTACCTGCATAAATATTTAAGCGTCAATATAACCAGTTCATATTAACTCAGGAAGTTAACACAGTAAGTCAAGTCTATCCTCCAATTATTTGAAGATGCACAGTAAAGGATAGCTGCATCCTGCAACTCACCAAAATTTTCTTCCCATTGATCCAACACTGGATCCCTTTGCCAGGCAAAGCAGAAAAGTCTGTGACTTCCAGTAGCCACTGGGAAAGAATCTCTTCTCTTCTTTTCTTAATGCTGTCTTTTGCTGAGGGAAGTTTGCCAAAGAAATGGAAATGAAATGCATAATCCAAGATAGCTTTTGCAAGTGGGTGTTCACTGCTTGCCTAAAGTACAGAAAACAAAATAAGATTAGCAGTTTCCCACTTTGATGGAAGCAGCATAAGAAACTAATGCAATGCAATTTTTTGGGTTCATCTCACCTCTGCAGAAGCTACCAATGTGAGGAAATCCCCCAGGTCCATCCCTGAAAAAATCTTTGCTGTTGTTACAGAAGCCTTTCCTTGGGTCAGTGTTCCAGTTTTATCAAAAACAACATATTTCACATTCTGAGCTCTCTCCAGTGCATCTCCACCCTTCACAAGTACTCCATGATTAGCCCCAACTCCCGTTGCTACCATAACCGCAGTTGGTGTTGCCAGACCAAGAGCACATGGACAAGCAATCACCACAACAGATATGGAGAACATGAGGGAGAAAACAAAGCAATTGCTACTTTCAGCAGACCATGAGTTTGGATATGCTCCCAACCATCCACATAGAAACCTAAAAAAGTCAACAATGCATGAGTCAGAAACTTGAACATTGATACCCATAGTACTCGTCAGGGTCCTGAAACTTACCATGCAAGGAATGTCAGTAAGGACAAGGTGATGACAATAGGAACGAAAATGCTGGCCACCTAAAATAGGCATAGGTAATGTCAGCATTGAGGGACATGGGATTACAGGTGTTCATTAAAGAGCATAAGGACCCTGCGAATCAAGGCTTTATAAATCCCCAATATAGCCAGGTTTAACAAAAAATCGACACGTATAAGAAAGGTGATCTACAGTAATTCGAAAAAAGAAGAAGGAAAAATCAACCAAGTTATGCCAATTAACAAGAAATGTGAACAGATGTACAAAAATTGACGTACATAATTTAAATTCCTCTATACTGCACTTTAAATACTAAAAACAAACATAGAGTCAATGTTTTAACAAGTATAGCAATAAACATCAATTCAGAAAAAAAGAATTAAGGTGACTGAAACAATGCTTTACAGATTTAAGATTATACCTATACAGAGTTATAGATAATCTTTATTAGCTAAGGAGTTGAGGAATGGACTTACATAATCAGCAAACTTCTGAATAGGAGCCTTAGACATCTGGGCAGTCTCGACAAGCGATATTATCTGACTCAGAACTGTCCCGGATCCTACTTTGGTCGCTTGTATATGAAGAACACCATGCAAGTTCATTGTGCCTCCAATTACTGGACTGGATACTTCCTTCGAGATAGGCACAGATTCACCAGTTACCATACTCTCATTGATATGGCTTGTACCCCAAATGACTACACCATCGGCAGGAACCTTTGAACCAGGAAGAACTTTTAAGGCATCACCAGGTTGTACTAACGATGCATCAATCTCCTTCTCGCCTGAATATTTTCCTTCTGTATTTGGGGAAAATATTTTTAAGTTGATGTGTGCAACCAACAGTAAAAAAATGAAAATTGTATGTGTGATAGGCTAGCGACCATCTATGGTTGAATGCACAACCAAAAAGAAGATTTGTAAAATATGAAGACTGCTTATGTGATTGTGAGCTTTCTAGAACTGCTAAACATTATTATTGCAAGTAGTTGCACAGTTTGGATCCCATACCTTTGTCCTTCAGAAGTAGAAGCGCTGTAGCTGGAGCAAGCTCTACAAGCTTCTTGATAGCATCCGATGTCTTTCCTTTTGCAAGCACCTCCAGATACTTCCCAAACAGCACAAATGTAATTATCATGGCACTCGTTTCAAAATATATTGGAGGATGAAATCCAGTGAATGCCCCATAAAGAAGTGCACAAACTGAATAGACATATGAAGCGGTAGTGCCAATAACAACTAAAACATCCATATTTGTAGAGCCATGTCTTAGGGCCCTAGAAGCTGCAACATAGAATCGTTTGCCAACAGCAAACTGTATCATGCTAACCAGAATCCACTTCAGCAGATCTCCAATACAAAATGGTCCAAGGTGCATGACTAGGAATGAACTGATTAGAGGTATGTGAGGGCATACCATGCGGATGAAAAATACAGGAATCTGGTGCAAGGAAACCAGTGGCGAGTCAGTACAAGTAACACATGAAGAGTCTTGTCAATGGTATTCATAGTATTCAAATAAAACATATCATAAAACCATAAAAATAAAAGTCTAGGATAGCTGGGAAAAAACTTACACTTAGTAATAAACTAGAGCGAAGAAGATGAAGCGTCTTAGAGGCCTCCTGTGTATCATTTGAAGCAGCTCGTAAGTATGGGTTCTGTACATGAGCTTTCAGTCTGTCATTGCTTTCCATCTCTATGGTATCTACAATCTGTCTCAAACCAACTACTTCGGGATCAAATACAATTTCAACTTCAGAGTTTCCAAAATTTACACCAAACTGACGCAAGCCTTCTATTTTCTTCAGGATATCATGCAATACATCTACATCTCCCTCAGTATGCAACCCAGTCACACTTAATAAAACCTTATCCTGCTCGCTACTTTGTAACAGCGCAGCGTCAAAACCAGCGTCCTCAATAGCCTGAACAATTTCATCTTTGCTAATGGCAGAAGGGTCATACTCAACTTCCCCCAATGATGTCGCTAATGCGACAACTGCTCTTTTTACACCGGGCAGTTTTTTCAAGATCCCCTCAACTGAGTTCACACATGCTGCACAAGTCATTCCCCCTATCCTAAATTGGCCTGACAAAGTCTTCTGAGATTTCGGCTGTGAAACAGTAGAGTCTGGGAGAATTTCTGCTTCGAACCCAGCATCCTCTATCGCTTCCACGATGTCTTCATCCTGCATAAAACAAGCTTTAAATACAAAATAAATAAAATACTGATGAATTGAATTTTATATAGAATAGTTCATGTTGGCGCCATTGCAGAGACTTGAAGCAGAAGGAAGTTAGTTGCTAAATGTCTGCAGATTGGCTGTCCGGGAAACAGTTGGGCTATTTAAAATGACTAACATATATTTGAGATCCTTGGGGATTGTCTGCTGGTACCTGCTACTAATATAAGTTGATCACGATAACTGCCCATAGGGGATTATTAATCAAAATTGCGAAAATATCTCAGCATTCCTGTTAAGAGCGTCTGAGATCCATAATCGCCATCGATCCCACTGATATTGTTTCCAAACACAGGAAACACCAGTCCAACAGTATCAGCTAAAAAAATCGTCACCTATTGCAGCTCCAACGAATTCAAACCACCAGCCCGAACCAGAAACGAACAGGAGAAAATCAGCCGCAACTACGGAAGCTCCTCTAAACGCAGCAAAGCGAAGCAGGCACGGACCATTTCCCATCGTAACCACCCTAACCAACAGGCCGCAGCTGAATTTCCCGCCCCCCAGCTCCGCAATTCCCGAGCGAGAGCCAGCACGACGCTAGAAATCCACTCAATTTGGAGCTACAGAGCGCGCGAGAGAGAAAAAAATCCACCGGGAGCGCCGGCGAGGCTGACGGAGCAACGGGATGGGAGGGGATCACGGGGCCAGCCTGGGCTCACGGACCTTGGCGAGCGCGGGGTCGTAGACGACGTGGGCGCGGTTCTGGAGCAGCGACACGGAGGCGCGGCGCACGCCCCGGCGCTCGGAGAGCGCGGCCTCGACGGCGCCCGTGCACGCGGAGCACGTCATGCCGGCGACCCGCACCTGCACCCGCCGCATGCCGGCCTCCTCGTCGGCCTCCCACTCCGCCCCTGCGGGCCCGGCCTCCACGTCGTAGGAGCCCAGCAGCGCAACCTCCTCCATCTCGTCGCCGGCGCCGCCGGCGAGCGCCGTGAGCTGGAGGTGGGCCATGGCCGTCAGCGGCAAGGGGCGCCGCGGCGGAAATGTTCGGGAGGGGAACGGGAATCGTGGGGGTGGGAGGTGGGACGGGACGGACCCGCAAAGATGGGAGGGGGCGGGGGGCCGGTTCGAAACGTGGCGCGGAGCTCGAGGGGGTTTGTGCAAATGTTTCGGAATTGACTGAATCGTGCTACTTGCCCGGGTTGTGGGTTGGTAGGTGGCTGAGAAGGCGGCATCGCTGACGCGGAATTCAGATGTTGACTTTGGATAACTTGACGGTTGAAAAAGAAAACAAAATTACTCATTATTTGTTTGAAAATCCGAATTGACGTTACAAATTTGGTTGAACTTCCCCATTATTTGTGACGTCGGTTTAAAATGTAACGATTTCGCACCAACCTTTTGTCCTTTTGTTACGTTTCCCTCCTTGTGCATTCTTTTCTTTCCATGGTCTACTTCTATGCTTTTTCATCTTTCCTTCGTCGTACCGTACGAGCAGTCGAGTGCGATATAAACGATTTAGGGTCTATTTGGCATAGCTCTGGAGCTGAACTACATCGACTCCAGATAATTTTATAGCTAAACACCCCAACTCTAAAAATTTATGGAGCTTCAAAACTCTGTAGTTATAGTTCAAATACACTTGAAGTTTTAGAGCACTTCTTTTACAGTACCAGTACCATCAAATATAGACCTACACGTGAAGTTCGGATGAAATTGCCAATCAATACCAACACTTAAAAACGGTTCTTTTTTTCCCGAGCCTCTATCGACCCCCAACCTCATGACTCCCTCCTTCCTGCCGCTGCCTCCCTCCCCTCACCACCGCCGCCACCTGCCACCGCCACTGCCTGCCACCACCGAGCGTCGCCTCCCCTCCTCCCCCTGCCGAGCGCCGCCCCCTTCCTTCCCTAGCTGCCACCGCAACCCTCCTTTCTCCGCTTCCTCTTTCTTCTAAGCCCGCCACCTCCCTGCAACCTGGCGAGTGTCGCCTGCCCGCACCTTCCTCTCGCGCAGCTTGCCGCCATCAACGCCGGCGGGCCCTTCCTCCCCGACCATGCCACCCCGCCCTCCCCTACCCGCAAGTCACCGCCGGTGGTGGTCCCTCCCTTTCTTTCTTCCCCTCCCGCACCGCATCGTATCTCCGATCCTCGCCTCGTCCTCGTCAGCGACGGTGTCGCGGCGGGGGAAGCAGTGGCGGTCCATGCACCCCTCCCTTCCCGCAGCCCATCCACCGCCATCGCCACCGTCCGGGGCTGTCCGTGCATGCCGTGCAACCCCCGCCCTCCCTTTCCTCACTCTCCTCGCAGAAGCTGCGCGCGGGCCGTAGGATGCCGCCGCCAGGGGCAAGAAGGTCAAGAAGCACAAGGCCAAGGGGAAGGTGCATGGGGGGTTGCGCGTAAACCTCATCGTCAAGGACGTTTGCAGCGTTAGCCTGCTGCATTTGCTCGTCGTCAAGAAAGACAGGCAGCCAACGCGGCGTCCTAACGAAAAAGAAGATATGAATCGAGATGATGACACGTGGGGCCATGAGTTAGGAGAAAAAGGACAATCCACCCTCAAAACTTTTTTTTTTGGAGCTGGGAGCACCTTCTATGTTAAACACCCTGTTCGGCCAGCTCCAACTTCACGTAGAGCTAGTTCAGCTAAAATTTTGGAGCCTAACTGCTCCGGTCAGAGTTGGAATAAGCTGGTAGCGGGATCCAAGTAGCTAGGGACGAAAGCGTCCACAGGGCATGGCGTAGAGTACGAGGGAGAGGATTTGGGACGTCACGTACGTGCTGATGCAGCCGGCGCAGCATCGGTGCACGATGAGTCACCGCCGTCGTCGTCGTCGCATTCTACGACGCTGCCGGGCTGATCAGGTGCGTCGCCCGGCCGCTCCTGCCAGAAAGCAGCATCCGTCCGTCCGTCTTCCTTCCGCTAATTATCACCGTCTAGATCCAGTCATCCAGATCACGTCACGGTCTCCGGGGATGTTTATTTTGTGTTGTTTGGCTTGCGACGTCGGCGATCGAGCAATGAGGCGCGTGGTGCGACTCACGATGCTAGTGGGTTGAAATTAGGTCAACCAGTGATTAACTCAGACAATCTATTAATATTATTTTTAGGTTTTGGGTTACTCCGCTGCGTTTCAATGTTCATCCAAACAACCCAATGGATCAATCAAAACATCAGAACTAAATGGATCATCACGCTCTGCGGCTGTCAGAAATGATGATTCTTCGGGCCCAACAAAAGTCGATGAGGAGAATCAACCAATAGTTCCTCTCTTCTCTCTATCCACGAGCCCATGCCCACACGCGTTGTCGCCGCCGCCGCTCGTGACGGAACCCGCACAGCCGCACCCGCCACAGCTCACCGGAGATGGATGGCTCCGGCTGTCTGTCAGTTGGGTTGCGATCAACTGGAACCAAATCGAGGTAGGCTTTCTCTTTCATCCGCCGCCTTCCGTTCTGCTCGAATTTCCCGCCACCGCCGGCCGCTTGCCCTTCCCTGTCCCAAAGCTGCGCATGCCTCTGCACCTGCCTTCCTGTGAGCCCACGGACAGATGAGGTCGGAGCTCGGAATTCGAGTATGCAGGAAGACGACTACGAGCGCACGGGGTATACCCACTGGCAGCGTTGGGCTGCCTGCGCTGCTGCAGACAAGCAGCGCAAGATCGGCGAAGGTGGAGGCACCGTCGCTGCCCGCTGTGAAGTTGGGAACTCGCGAGCCGCGAGACAGACGAAGGGAGAGGTGGCGACTGGGTTACCCAATAATCCACACTGTTAGGCACTAATTTGCACCAAAATTGAGTAGGTCAACCTGGCGCGTATTTACACCAGGCTGAATATTTTGGGTACCGGCATCCTGAGGTGTGACGCTGCTGCGTCGGGCAGTACGGACTGCAGGCTTTGCTCGCGTCTGTACCACACAGCCCACAAGGCACAGCCCCACCGCCTCGGCCGCCGTATGGTGAGAGAGAGAGAGAGAGAGAGACGGGGCGCCACGCACGGGAAACGCGCGCCCATAGCACCAGCAGGCAGCAGCCCAATGGTAATAGGCAGCCTCGGTCGGCCCTTGGGCTTGCAGGACCAGCGAAAGCCCCGCACCGCACGTTGTTGTTGGTGGTGGTGGACTGGTGGGCCGGGCCGAGGGAGCAGCAATTTCGCCTTGCATGGGCTGGCCTCGTCGACGACGTGCTCAGCGAATCTTCCTTCTCTTCTTCAGGCCCATTCGAAAGAGTGATTCTATGTTTGTGACTGAAAATAATTCTCTTTAATTCTCTAGCATAAACTTTTAAAATTATAATAAAAAAATACGAAGCAGGAGAAGCTACTTTTTTCAGCTCACAGCCTCTTAGCTCATTTCTCAGAATCAGAAAAAAGTTACCAAAAAATTATTTGGCGCAGTTTCTACTGGATTCAACGGAGAATGAACTCTGGAAGCTCTCGCACACTCTCCTCCACACCATACCTCCTCTCTATGCTGATGAAACCTTCCTCTCCTATCCCCCAACTCCTCCTCCCTCAGAATTTTTTTCCTCCCTCTGTCATGTCACAGTGACAAGACGAGGCACGCCTGCTAGCCGAGAGTCGTGGAAGTGGAACCGCACTGGCGTCACCGGCTCGACTCGTGACCGGATTCAAATTGAATTCAAAACGGGAGCATCGAAACCCGGCGCTGGGGCACCGGCAGGCTCCCGTGCGCAATCTCCAAGCCACGGATTGGATGGCACGGGCACCTCCCTCATCGCCTGCGGCTGCCACAGTGCCACCTCACATGGAAGCCGCTTTTCAAAAAAAAAAAATCTCGCATGGAAGCCACCCACCCGCGCTCGCTGCGCACACACCGGCGACTGGCGACCGGTCAATCAATCATGCATGGATCTCCTGCACTTTGGTGGCGCGCATGAACGTATGGAAATAGATTCGGATATCTCGGATATTCTATCCGTCTTTCTATTTCTTATCCAATTTTCTTCTTTTAAATAAAAATATATCGGATATATATGAAAATAGATTCGGATATTTCGAATATCCATCTTTTTCTTTCTGTTTCCACCATAGCGGTGCACTGGTGCATCTCTCGCCCACTTGCTTCGCACGGTGCTCGAGAGGAAGAAGGATAGGCCGGAGCAGCTGTCCCCCGACCATTGGCAGTCCGTGTGGCTGTCTCCCATGCAAGAGGCACCACCAAGGAGATCATGGGCAGATCAGAGATTCCACGATCCACAACCACCTTCGTTCTTGAGTCTGGACCGTACCCTCCCTCCCTGGCTCCCTCCCTCTCTCCCTGCCATGTAGCTAGCTCTCCCCCAAATGGTGCCCATGAATTCATTTCTTCTTCTTTTTTTGAAAGATTCTACGTATGGTTTTACCAGCATGCAGCTTGGAGGAGGAAGACGGCCGGACACGCGCCCGCTCTGATCGGTCGCTGCGGTGGACCGGCGGTGCTGAAAGCCTGAAACTCTACAAGCCCGTCAGGCCTCTCAGCTCGCTAGCTCAGCCGTGGACGACGACGGCAAGTCGACATGCAGCAGGTAGCCGCAACAAACTTGGAGCCTTGGCCCTCGGCGACCGTTATGGATGCGTAACAAACACGCGATGCATGCGGTGCTCTGTAATTAGTAGTACACCTACTACACAGCTACACTGTGATTCCCCGTGCGCACTGCCAATGGAAGCTAGCTTTCTGCTCTTTTCCTCAACACTGGTAGTTTTTTTTTCCTTTTGAAAAGCTCAGCACTGGTAGATACTCCTGCAGACGAACTCGATAACTGACCGCATTTTCCACGTTCCAGTTATCTAATCTCGATCAGGCTTGCATCTCGGGTACAAATAGAAAAGTACAAGCCTTTTAGACCTGTCATGTACAGCCTAGGACCTTGTTCCTAACTTCCTATATCGACCTTCAGTTCAAAATGCTTGCAAAAGCTAGCAGTACTACGTTCTGAAACCATTCTTGCGGTCGCAAATAAATTAAAAGAACCCCCAAACCATGCGTAATTGAACGCCTTTGCAGCAGTACAAGCTAGTTAGTTAAATGAAGTGTGTTCAGTGTATGATCAAGTCTGGCTGAGATTTTTCTTTCTGAATATTTCAAATCTGGCCGAGTTCAGTGCACATGGACGGCGATTTGCAGGAACGCCTGTGCGCGCAGGCGCGCAGGGCCAGAGAGCCCAGAAGGCGCCACCGCCCAGCGGTACGGCGACGAGGCAACGAGTGGCTCCAGCACCCCGGCAGCCCAGCAGGAGGAGCGAGCAAACAGCTAGCGCCGTGGCAGTCCTCGACAGGCGGATCACGGGACAGGAAGGCACTCGGACAGACAGGCGCCATCATGGCGATCGATGCCACTGCCACCGTTAACTGTTCGCGGGCAGCAGCTGCAGCCGCAGCGGCGGCATCTTTGCTAGCTGTGTTCTCGCCGATCCGTCTCCTCCTGCCTCGCCTGGATGGCCCGAAAGCGCCTTTTCAAAGCTTTGGTTCAGGAATCTGAAAAAGGCCGGCAGGCACTCGGCGATACCTGAAACTTTCTTCATTTGTACCAAGTCCTAGGTCCTTGCATTGCATCCGGATTGGAGAGAGCAGAGAAGGAACCACCATGGATGTGATGCAGGAAATGCTATACATTGCAGAGATAATGGTGGTATACAGAGCTCATGTATGCATCTAATATTGATGTTCAGGGTTCATTCGTTCAAATAGATGTTCAAAAGTTCAGATTACAGAACTGCATCTGCATCGATGTTCTTGGATGTATACATCACATCAACTTCCTTCACAGCTGCTGCATTGGTAGTTTGCAGACTTGCAGTCGCCATTGTCGCCTGCCGGCCTACCTCGTGGCTGTGGCCGTGGTCTCTGGCCGGCAGTGCCTGGAGATCGGCCGGAGACCACGGTCAAAGAGCATGCATGCCCGCACTATGCAGCTAGTCGCTGCCGCCTGGTGGCCGGTCGGGCGGCCGGCTGGCCGGCCAGAGCAGCAGCTGGCATCCATGCAGCGGCCGAGCAGCATCCACCCATCAGTTGCCGCACCGGCGCCGCAGCTTTTCTTTCAGGCCGAAAGTTTCAGGGCTTCAGTTCGCTGGGGACGACGACACATCTTGTCCAAACCGTACGGATCGCATGCCATTGTCATCCATGGATGGACGCGAGAGGTCGAGGACTCGAACAGCTTGCGCTGTCACTGATCATCTGGCCGGCTCCATCCCAATCTTAGGTGCAGGACAGTACTTCAGTTCAAGACCAGCTGGGGTGGTGAGACCGAGACCGAGGAAGACGACGACAGCCATGTCATGTGCGAGAAACCATTAACCATCACATCATCCCATCCAACTTTCATCAATAATTCAGGCGTAGCTTTTGCTAGAAATCATGTGTCCATGCTTTAATTTGCAGCTTTAAGCTCGTGGTTATGAAGGTGCGAGTCGCCTTTTTCGCAGGTTTTACTGGCGCGCTCTGAAGTCTGATGAACTGATGACGATCTGCTGATCGACATCCATGCATGCGTGCCGCTCTGGTTCAGTTGCTCATGCACGATGCTGCCTGCCCGTGGGCCCCACTGTCACCTTGTCACATCGGCACGTTGCTGGGCAACTGATCGGAAGCCGAGCCTCCCGCTGATCACGAGCTTTGATTTCGACACGCACGGTGCGCGCTTGCGGCGCGTCGTCCGTTGCTGGGCCCACTGGCCAGAGGGCCATGTGTGCCCTGGGGCGCGAGACTGAGCACACGGGCGACGTGTATGTACACGTGGAGCGCATGGCGGTATCTAGACGCAGCGGATCGACGGCCCTGATCGGCAGATCCACTGTGCCTGAGATATGAGGAGTTTCGGTTTCACTTGAAGAAAAAAACGATTTTTATGCCCCGATGATTTTTCTTGGGGACTCTCTTACAGTCTTGCCGAATCGGTGCCTATTGTTTCGTACCCCGCGGCCCATTCACAGCGTAGTGGGCCTTAATGGGCTCCCGTTCTTGTCAACTCATTTTGCACTTCCAACTGTTCTACAAAGCAAATCCTCTCGGAAAAAAAAACAAAGCAAATCCTCTCGGGAGAAAAAAAAACTGTTTTATGAATTTGTTCGGAGGATCCTTTACAAAGATGTTTCTGGGGGATTCCGTTAGGAATATAGTCCAACTTTGTAGTATCGTAACAACAAAATTAGCAGCTGGCAACACACTACACCCCCCGTACCTGCAACAAAGTGCACCTAGGCACACAATTTTTAGAGCATGGTCAGCTTCGATAATGTCTTGCATGGGGGGTGGCCAGTGGCCTCGCAAGGAATAGGGTAGAGTACGAGAAAGGCACCGTGCACGTCCTTCACCCCCTCTTTGCGCACAAGTTTCCCTGCCAGCATCAAGTGTGCTACTGGCGCTAGGTGCGGCCCCAGCCAGCTCCTCCATGCATCTACTTGCCGGAGCACGGCCATCCCTGTGACCGGCCTGTCCCTATTTATGTCTTGATTTCACGAGGGTATGTATGTGTCTGCATCCAGTCTTCTCTAGAGATAGATGCTTGTGAGGTTAATCCATCTATCTGTATCCAGTCTTCTAGAGATGCTCGTAGGGTAGTACATGCATGCATGTGTACATATAAATAAGTGTACGTATGTGTATGTTTACGTTTCTTTTTTTAAAAGAAAAAAACAAAACTCACCAACCAAGCAACACGGCAGGTTGCCATTTTGCAGTGCTGCCGCCTGACCCTTCGTCGTGCCATTGCTGCTGCACCGGGGCAGGAGATATATATATATATATATATATATAATTTATATAATTTATATAATTTATATTCTGCTACTACGTACCTGCTCATGCCATGCCCTTCACATGGGGATGGAATATCAATCGTAACCATGGCCGGGTAACTCCCGAGCTCTGGCGTGTTCGCGTACGAGCGGGGCTCCCCTGCGTGAAATTTCTCGAGACGCATGTGGATAATAATTCAGCAGAGCCATCATGCCCTCCCTGTAGGAAACAAAAATCTCTGAGCGTGCACCCCCCCCCCTTTCGATAAAATTAAAATTCCACGGCGGCGGCGAAAGGCACCAGATCGCCATTTCTCCAATTTTAACGGCGGAGAGGTAAGTTTTGTAAAAAAGAAAAAGGAGAAGAAGAGGTAAATTTTGTAGAGAGAGAGAGAGAGAAGAAAACCCACGAATCTATAGTTCTATACCGATGCTATGCGAGGTCGCATGAGATGGCAGTGTTGCCCATCCCCCTACAGCCATGCGGTGTAGTGTAGCTAGGCGAATTCCAAAGACAAGCAGAGGGACATGGCCAACTCTGGCCGACGCAACGGCTGCGTGTCCTCGAGAGATGGCGGTGCCGGCCGATCCCGGGGCACGAGTGCTGCGAAACCGTGTGGCTTATTCATCTTGTGGCCACGGCGATCGCCAAGCCTGTGCCGCCTGCTACGCTTTCTTTCTTTTTTCTTTCGCCCTCTTCCTGCATCTGTGCTCATCAGTGCTCGCCCAACAACCCAGCTGAGTGAGTTCCATCTCAGAAAGAAAGGAAAAGGAAAACAGCCCGGACGAGATTCATCTCTGCATTCTGAAATTTGCGAGGAAATGGCAGGCGGCGTCACGCCGGCAAGACCGCGAGAGCGCGTACGGCGCGGCGCTAGAGTCCAAGACGGCGGACGGCCGTGCGAGACGGCTAGCAGTGGAAAAGCAGGCCGGGGAGGATGGCACGGTACCCCTTGGCTGGGAGTCGAACGGGCAGCTTCATTGGAGGCCAGACCGACTTTGAACTTGAAAAGGTTCTTTAAAAAAAAACCGCAATGTTTTCTGCAGCACATGACATCAAAGTTGCTTTGGAAACGGCTTGAGAGGATTCGAATTATGATGCTGTCATTAGGCTAATCGTAGTGAGGTTTCATATCCTTATATCACGTCAGCTTGGGATGAATGAAATACTATATCTGAATGGATGGTTTCATTTCACTGTTTCCAAAGCTAACCAGTGTAATTAAATGCTAGTTGATCTAGTATGGCACGTATATTTGTAACCAGTGTAATTAAATGCGTACGGGATCCCCTGTAAAACAACGGCGGTCACAATGGTCGTTTCACGCTATTTCCAACGTCCTGAAAACGAATTAGCAGAGTGTCGTGGGGATAAAACTGGTTCCTTCTCTTCCCTTATTAAATCAGTGCCATATTATCAAAAATGCTGATATGTCATGATAATTAATACCATGAAACTCGCCGTAAAACTCCACTGTAATTAGGCTTACGGAACTGCATTAGACGGATGATCATCGTCATCATCGTCCATTCATCGAACTCTCCCCCATCCCCCTCCCTCTCTCTCTCTCTCCTATAAATAGTCCCCCAATGGACGGAGCGAGTCGATGCCCCCCTGCTACCCCTAGCCCCGGCTACCATTCCCTCCCCTCACTCTAGACGTTTCTCTCTCTGCGCGCAGCTACAAGACAAGCCACACGTACTACCACCACCACCACCACCGCGCCCTCGGCAGTCGGCGCTCTCCTTGCACTCGCACACCACCACCGCTACTTAAACAAACCAGCGAGAGGGGCCAGGCGGAATTGCCAGGCCAAGTGATCGTACTACCGGACCGAGACGAGGAGACGGGCTCCGGTTCCGTCCCGGAGAAGGAGCTCGAGGGAGAGAGGGGGAGAGAGATCCAGCAGCGGCGGCGATGGGGATGAGGCCCGGGTGGGTTGCCGGCCTGGTGGCGGAGAGCTTCTTCGTGGCGTGCCCCGCGCACGAGAACCACAAGAAGAACGAGCGCAACATCTTCTGCCTCGCCTGCTGCGCCAGCATCTGCCCCCACTGCGCCGCCGCGCACCGCCACCACCCGCTCCTCCAGGTCCGCTTCCTCTCCGTCTCCCCCTCTCGCTCCTCGATTTCTCTGCATGGCGGTAGATGCGCGAGCGATTCCAGAGCATCCGCTGCCACGAGACGCGTGATCGTCGGATGATCCGTCCCCACTACCTGTTCTTCTTAATCCGCCTCCTCGATTTCCACTAGTATACCAGCAATTCTCGCTGCCGGTCCGCTTGGATTGACACCACGGGGGCGCACAGGAAGCGGCAGCAGCTTTTGGAGCCCTCGGTTCCTGTGCCCGGGACGAAATCTCAAAAAAACAAACCAATTGATTGATTTTAAATTATCCACCCGTCCTCGCCTCGCGGCCGTAGCAGCAGAAGCAGCCTAGCGTAGATGCTAGAGGAGGAGCGGGATGGTGTATCTCGCTTTTGTTTTTGTCCCGTGCTGTCTTTTCACGGGGGGCGCCGCCGTGCTGTTCTGCTCCTCCTCCCCCCTTAGATTTGGTCCCCGTTTAGCCTAATTCCCTTCCGATTCGGTTCTGATGCGTGCTCTCGTCGAGTCGCACGCGCTTCCTTCCCTCATCCGGGGAATCCCGGGCCGCGCTAATCGCTGATCCCCCCCCGTACTTCGCTCGGGTCTCGCCTTTGTCGCGTTGCGAGGTTTCGGGTCATGCTCATGCTCATGCATGCCGCGCTGCTGATTACGCCTTGGATCAGGATGGTGATTGTTTTGTTGGGCCATGTCACCGTCGCCTAAATTTGAGCAGAACAACAATTCCGTGCTTTGGAGTAGTGCGTAGTTCTACCTGCTCGTTGATGATGGAAAGTTGATGGAATTACGCGGGGGGTAAATGTGACCGGTTGCTTTGGTAAGTTGTGTGAATGGAAGGTAGAAATTCTCCTGCATGCTTGTAGCACTAGTTCCTTATTTCCTCCCCCTTTTATAGGCTTTGATTGATTTGAAGTTTGGTGCTGGTTGTGATTGCAACCGGGAATTGTGGGGAAATTTGCTGGGAGGTAGATGAAATTTGACTGCGGGGGAGCGGCGGGGGGTAAGTTCTCAGGGTGGGGCGTAGAAATTCTCCTGCATGCAAGTCATTTCGTCATGTTCTTCCTCTTTCGCTTCAATTCGCTTGTCTTCTTGCTGCCACTTTCTTCTTTCTCGCAACTAATCCGGTCAGGACTTGGTGGTGGTGCGAGTGACGCTGCTGTGGGTGCGGAGGGGCAAAAGCTGCGGAGTTACTGCCCCCCTTAGCTTCTGCTTGGCCTTTCACTGGGAGTGGCCATGGTCTTGCACGGTGTAAAATTCCACAGCGGCATTCGTGTTTCACCCTTCCACAAATGCTATGGATATGCTTCCTTCCATGCCTGCTCGATCTTATCCTCTCGCCTGCGAAGTTACTGCCGAGGGCCGAGTCAATCCTGTGAACTGACAGTAAATTGAATTTTTTTTCCTACCCTTTGCATGATGGCCTCATTTCCTAGGATGCTAGAAAGAAGAATTCTGCTTAGATTCCGCATAAACCGTCCGCTGTCTGTGCGAACTTCCATTAATAGGCCTGTTTATCCAAACTGTTTTGCCATGTATAGCAACATTTCCTGCTCGTCCTACCCCCCTGCAGCGCCGGTGGTAAAGAAAGGGGCAGCCTAGGAATTGTTACCGCCGGGCTCCCAGATTTTCACCCTGTCGTGCGCGTGGTAACTGGGCTCCTTGACGTTTTTACCAAACAGAGGCCTCAGTACTGTTCCTCCCGGGGGGCCTCGCCTTGGCACTGTTCACTCACAGCCACAGTGAATTGCTACTGACCAAACCTTCCTCCTCTCTCCTCGGCTAGTTTTACCATTCCGCCCCCGGGTCCGTGTTGGATTTTGTTGTAGAGGACAGGCTCCTACAAGGGCAGTTTCGTCACTGGACGTGGTTTAGAGTCTCCCATGATAAGATCACGACTGGAGCGGTACCACTGCCCGGTCGGTCAAAGCATGGGCCACATTGTTACCCAATTGAGTTGTACTGCTGTTGTACTACGGGAGTTATCTTAAAAGCACAGAATTATTGCCTGCGTAAACATGGTTAGCACGAATATTGAGGCACTGACTTAATCTTTTTACATGTTTTTTTTGGTGAAACTAGGTGCGACGCTACGTGTACCATGACGTCGTCCGCCTTGGCGACCTCGAGAAACTCATTGACTGCTCCTATGTTCAGGTGATTCCTTGCAAATTACAGTTAGCCACCTTCCTTAAACTTTAGTTCATCTCTGAACAGATTAGCAATGCATAATCGTCTGATAGTGCTTGCAGATTTGAAGTGATTAACTGATGGCATGTTAATTCCCTCCCTGATTGTGCAGACCTATACGATCAACAGTGCCAAGGTGATCTTCCTGAAGCCGAGGCCTCAGTCCAGGCCCTTCAAGGGCTCCGGCAACGTCTGCCTGACATGCGACAGGATCCTCCAAGAACCCTTCCATTTCTGCTCCCTCTCTTGCAAGGTCAGTGAAACAAAACAACCAAAGGACTTGTCACAAGCTTTGCATCATCACCCATAATGCACCAATTCAGTGACCGTGATAGATATGCTGAATTCCGTCATGACAATTGCATGGCAACACATGGTTTGTATGCAGGTGGATCATGTCACGATGCAGGGAGGGGACCTCTTCAACACCCTGCAGTACTACGGCGGCGGCGCCACCACGGACCCAGATCACCTTGCCTTCCCGCAGTTTGAAAACCTCCGCGTCGACGGCTCGGACCTCGACGACGACACTGATGGTGGGCAGATCACCCCGAACTCGACCCTTGAGGACCCGACACAGCAATACGGTAATGGTGGCGGCGGTGGTGGGGCATCGAGCGACAACTGTGACACTAGGGCTGTCGGCGGTGCCCGTCGCAGCGAGGCGGGGAAGAGGAAGAAAGGGGGAGGGTTCTTCCCCCAGATCGTGCTGTCACTCGGCAACAGGAGGAAGGGTGCCCCCCACAGGTCCCCTCTGGCCTAAGCACTTTGTCAATGTGCCCTGGTGTTCGTTATCACTGGCTATAGCTAGTAGTAGTTGCAGTTATGGTGGTGGTAGCTATTAGTAGCGTGTTGTAATAGTCCTATGATTAGCCTTGTAGAGAGAGAGATCTCGATGAGAGAGCTGGTTGGTCGGTCGGTTGGTTGCCTGGGAGGGTCCTGGCCTTGTGATCCACCTGGCCATGGCCATCTCAAGGCAGTTGTGTTGATGAGACTTGAAAGAGGGTGGCAAAGCAGTTCCCCTGTTACAGGCCTAGGTAGGCACTGGTAAGTGGGGCCCACGTTTGCAGGGGCGGTCCCACACGGAGGTGGCTACCAATTTTGTATTTGATGTAACAAGGGTTACTTGCATACACTTCCACAGCTATATATGAATGTTCCCCGGACGAAAATATGTTATTAGCAATGTACATTAATTGTATCGTTAGCAATGGTGCTTTGTAGGGGTGGGCACAATTTCTCGAACCCGATCCTGAATTATCCAAAATCTGATATACCCGATCACTATCTCAGGTAAGAAGTTGAGAAACCCTTAAATTTGTGTATTCACTGCCGGTACCCAAATAACCTGAACTTTATTGAAAATCTAATAGATCATGGCCCAATCCACTCACCTGACCCAAAACCCAATAAAAAATTTATTAGGTTGACTTGTTGATTGCTTGTCTGTTTGATTTGTACAATAATAGTGATACGTTGATCTTACTTTTTTATTTGATCCCCTTTTCTACTTGTTGCCTGATGGGGAGAGACAAAGACTTAGCAGTTGATCGGGTATTTCGGGAAAACCGGAATCCAAACCTGATATTTCGGGTATCTGAAAATTCGGATTTCCCTTTTCTCGGTAAAGATCGGGTAGCAGTTTTGAAAACCCGAATTATACAATACCCGAATTACCCAATCTGATTTTTCCCAAACTACCCGAATGCTCACCCCTAGCTTTGTGTTCATGAGCTCAAGTGATTCTCAGCTGCCTGTTTGGTGTTTAGCTGCTGTGGGTCAGTGGGGAGCTCCCGTTGTTTGTTACATGTAGCTGCAAACTGTGCGTGTGTCCCTGTCTTTGGTTTGACCTGACCGGCATGTGATGCACACGCCCAGCTCCGGTCCAAACTCTTCAATCGTGTCGCTGTGACCTGGTTGTTTGATGCAGTCGCGATTCACTTTGGCATGGACCACTGTCCGTGTCGTCCCCCAGTCTAGTGAGAGAGATGGGTGGCCGATGCATTGCGATGCTAGTCCCGTATCAATTGGATGGCTGTCATCTCGTTGAGCAGGGGGCAGCAGCTTTGCTAAACCTTTTCTTTTATCTTACTTTAATAACAGAATGAATTAGAAGAAAGTGTGTGCACGTGCTCGCACTTAAGGTTTCGTACCTCAGTGATCATAGAACTCGCAATTCTAAGCACTCAAACAGTGATCATAGAACTTGTAATTCCCAAGAACAGTGATCAGAAGCACTCAGAGTCAGCAGACAAGGAAATAGAAATTGTTTATGTTCATGACAGGACGGCTCACCAATCTCAAAAGCCAGAATCTAATTATATATAATTGTACTGCGGCCATTGGGCGCCCTTCTTCAGGGACAATATCTTTGTGCGTGACATGTGACTTTTCGAGTGACCAACAGTAGTGGTCTCGGAACCAGGGAATTGTTGGCTCTGTGATTCTGTCGATTGGCTTGTCACGGCCACGAAACACTCCACCATACAGTATACTATTTATTTATTAGTATATCCTGGTGCCGGTGGTTATCAAGAATGAAGCAACTCGATCGAGCAGTGATTCAAAATCTAAGTTGTTTTAGCTCTCTGTTTACAGAGACCGGCGATGAAAGGTATGCTTGTTTTTTTCAGGTCTTGGATTGCAGCTTGCATGATACTCGTAATGGTCTAGCAAGCAGTAGTCGTTGCCAATCTGAGTTGCTTCTCTCAGTTTTTATTTTTAGGAAAAAAATCCATTTTCGACCATCGAAATATCAACTTAGTTTGGTTTTTACCATCCAACTTCAAAACTAGCAATCTTTGATTATATAACTATTAAAGCCGTTCACATTTAGCCATTTAGTTGTTTTGAATGGAGGTTTTGTTGATATGGACACGTGGAAGTGTGTGGGTGGGGGTTGGGGGGGGGGCGAATGGAGCTCCCTAGGGAGATGAGGCGCGCCAAGCAGGCGACCAATCAAGCAAAGTTGAGGAGGCCGATGGAGGTGGATAAGAACAACAAGAATAGGATGCGCCGGCGGTGGGAAGCGCATTGCCCTCGTGCCTGCAAGAGAGCCCATGACGCGGCGGTAATCCCACCTCCCATGTGGCGTAGGCCACCTGATAGGCGGCGGCGGCGACTACGATGATAGCGGCAACCTTCTTCTCCCACGGCTCCGCCTCTCCGTCACCCTTGCGGAGAAAATACGAGGGAGAGAGATGGCAGGATAGGGGGACGGCGGGGAAGAGAAGAAAGAAAAATGAGCTCATATGTAGACCCTATGTTCACGTGTCGTCCACCGGTACTATTTTTTAAAATAGCTAAATGGTCAAATGTGAACGGTTTTGATAATTGCATGGTTAAATATTTTTTATTTCAGAGTTGGATGGGTAAAACCAAACTCAGACGATAGAGAACTTTTTTTTTTCTATTTTTACACAAGACAAGATCAGGATCAGCTGCTGCGGTTTCTCTTCTCGCGGCCCAAGAAGGCGAACGCGTCGGGGCGCGTAGTGGCGTGGTTCGGTTCAGAGATGTGATCAGAACAGATAGATAGCCATTAGCGGTTACCAAAAGCACAGTTTGCCTTCGTAGAGGGCTAGCGGAAACTGTGCAAACATTTTTCGTCAACGCTCTTGCCTAGAGCACGATCAAATAAGGTGGGTTCCGAACTTCAGGCGCGGCTACGGCCCGTGCTGTACGCGTCCCGTGTATCTGAATCCGAATAGTCCTCTGAGAATGGGCATGACGCGTGGCCCGGGCTGTCGATCCGCTCTGTGTTCATGCACGCGCTGAAGCGCACACGAACACGCCGTCGCCGCAACTTGCTTGCTGATGACCCATTCTTGCTGCTTATAACTGGCTGGGAATTCCGAGCCGAGTGATCCGTTCCGACAACCACTTGGAACTGCGGGCCCTGTCGGCGGGAGCGAGCCCATCTTCAGAGAAAAAAAGCCAAGCAGCATCAGAGGCCATCAAGCGACAGCAATCGCAAGCAGATCCCTCTGGTTCCGCGTGGGAGGGACACATAGCCACTAACTTAATCGTCTACACAACTCTTGCCGTACGTCCTGTGCTGCAGTGTGCATCACTGATGACGTAGAAAAAGAAAGAAAGTTTGGGTGTGTTTAGCTGCTCCCTGGATCTATATCGCCGATGTTTCCGTGGTTGCAGTCTAGACACGTGTTCCGTGGTTGCACTTGCCTTATGGATGTATTGGGTTGACTAGATGAGCTTGAGCTACGGAGGATTCATATATGGTGAAAAAATAAATTTTTATTATTTTTTGATCATAGGCACCCTAATTATAGTGTAGCTTCGCCTCGGCCGGTCCATCGCCGCCATCACTGCGTTACGTCCGTACGGTCTGGTTTGGACTCTAGAGCGCACCGTACACCATGTCACATCGAAGGTTTCGATGCTAATTAGAAAGTCTAAATATAAGCTAATTATAAAACTAATTGCATAAGTTTAGGCTTATTCACGAGATGAATCTATTAAGTCTAATTAATTCATGATCAGCATATATTTACTGTAGCATTATATAAGTTTATCACGAACTAATTAGACTTAATAAATTCATCTCGCGAATAAATCTAGAATTTTGAAATTTTTTGTCATTAGTCTATATATAATATTCTCAATTAGTATCAAACATCCCATGTGATTGGATTTAAAATAAATCTTATGGGAACCAAACACCCCATGTGCTGTGAGCTCTGGACATGTCACGGACGCGCGGGTATGCATGCGATCTCTATGTTAGAACCCAGAAAAAGAAAAAAAAGCTACACCAAGGACAGGCGAGTGGGGCGATGGCCTGCAGGTAGGAGCTCGGCACAAGAGAAAATGGCAAGGCAACCGTATTGTCACCACAGAGCAGCAGAGTCCTCGCCAATCAGGACTCGAGGTCTCCTTTTCCCCTCTCAATCGAACCATAAAAGGGAATTGTCCTAGGTAAATTAAACTAGGCGGAGAGAATTGAGAACAACAGAAGATCTTTCACGACGAAACTGAAAATATCTTCTTTCTTGTTTTTTGAACTGAGTGGTATCTTAGGCTTCTCCGAACAAAAGCAAGTAAGCTTGTTTTTCTTTTCTTTTTTTTTCGAGGGTAAGCTTGTTTTTACGCCATTAGGATAGATTTTTTTTCAAACATAATGAAGTAGTTATGAAGAAATGCACATAATCTTGGAGATACAGTAGATGCGCGGCTAGAGTTCAAACTCTTCAAAACTCAAAACTGGATAGATTAAATGATAATGGAATTGTGACTATCTCATTCTCACTTACTTCCTCCCTTCTTCATTTTGTTTTTTCTAAATAAATGAATTTTGTTGTACTTAGATATCTATTATATCTAGATATATCGTAAAAATTAAAAAAATAAAATAATTTATAATTTAGAGTGGAAGGAGTACTTCCGAAGGACAATAGAACTGAACTTTGAGTTTCAGCGAGAGTCTTGCTTACTCTCTCTTGGTTTCCAAAGTGTCTTTTACAACAAAATTCCCTCCGTCCAGAAATCTAAGATGTATTTTTATTATAGAAAGTCAAATTTTACAAACTTTGACCAACAATAATTAGTTAACTTATATGTACATTTAGTGCAAAATTTTGCATGAATGTATCTATATTTAAAGTAATTTGCAGAAAAAAATCTTCGAAAGGCGAAACCAACGGAAACATATCGAAGATGAGACACTTGTTCGAGGCGTGATTCGTTGAATTGACTGGACCCGCGGCGAGAATCGACTTGCATATATGCGTATATGCACCATGCGTGGCAAGGATGAGCCTGCTGCATGCGCAGAGTGAGTGAAGCACGCACTGACAGATGCATGGGCAGTGCCGGATAGCTAGCAGCTGCGGCGCCATTCCAAGGACGTCGAGTCTTGTCGTACGGCTCCTGCTTCAACCCCTGTTGACTGCCGTGTAGGGAGTAGCTCGCAGCTACGCTCGCTGCGACGACTGCGAGAGCGAATCTTGTACGACCGGATCGGAAATGCTAATCCGCGGCGTCTTTTCCTTTCTCGGGGCGTGCATGTCTGCGGACGGACGTCGCCCGATCCGATCCATCCAGCTCCAGCCTATGATCCGTCACGTCGCGGTTCCAGCGCATGCAGCCTGCAGCCTGCAGCAGCTGCAGTGCTGTGCAGGCCATGCGTTCCATGGTGGAAAACAGGGCACAGGGCACGCGCTGTGGTCGCGTGGCGGCGAGCCGGCCGGCGAGCCCGACCGACGCAGGCGACGACGCTGCAACTGCCAGCAGGCTTGCGCAGAGGAGCAAGACTCATTGCACGCTGGTCGCAAGCTCCTCCGTCCTCCTCCGTCGCTCCCATTGGCCGGCCGTTTCTCTTTTCAGTAAGAGCCGGCCGGTATGCCGTACGTGCAGCAGACCGCACCCAGCCTCGCGTGCGAGCGAGCTCGCATGTACATGCGGCAGCCAGGATCTATGGAGCACGGAGCACTCACCCGATCGAGCTACACATATGTAGGGGAAGACACGGTGCACGTGAGGTCACCCCTCTAAATAAGTAAATATTTAATATTTAGCTCTCCAGTCACAAATATATACAAGTCCATCTGCATGTTGTTTCAAATATACGGTACGCACTGTGCAAATTCTCAAACGGACATGGTCTAAGAATCGAGACGAGCCTACTATAGTGAACATCCGGAAGAAATACGGGGGAATGGGTGTGCCTAACATTAGAGATCTTAACCTGGTGCTGCGAGGCTCTTGGGTCAAAAGATTCATTCAGAATGAGGGCAAACTCTGGAGAGAGATCATTGCCCGAAAGTATGTGAGGAATGCCACCAACATCTCTCAACCCTCCACCTTTTGGAAGGGCATCCTTTGGGCAGCTAAAGCCTTGAAGTTTGGTTATAGATGGGCAGTAGGTGATGGCACTAAAATAAGAATTTGGGAAGATATTTGGTTTGGAACAGCCCCTCTAGCAACCCAATTTTGGATCTGTTTTGCATTTGCAATCAAGTGGGCGTGGCTTTGAGTGAGGTTTGGGATGGTACTGAAGTTGAGCTTTTACCTTTAGAACGAAATTTGATGAAGAAATGTTAGATAGGTGGTTTGAGTTGGTAGGCATTGTCTCTAAAGTTGTTTATAACAGTGATGGTCATGCTTTGGTTTGGCAATATAATAGTAAGGGTGTGTACACGACCCAATCTTTTTATGCAGTAATTAACTTTAGAGGTGTGACTCCTGTGTATATCCCCTGTACACCCCCCTCTGTTTGGAAAATTAAGACCCCCCAAAAGTGCAGGTGTTTCTTTGGCTTTTATCAAACAACAAGCTTATGACAGTTGACAATTTGGGTAGAAGATGTACTTCCAAACCGTTAGGGTGCCAACTCTGTCTTGAACATGAAAGTATTAATCACTTGTTTTTTGAATGTGTGATTGCAAAATTCATGTGACAAACCTATCTGAATTTTTCTAGTATTAGAATTGATTCTTATTTTGATCTTGCCAGCAAATGGCCGTGTGACAAAAGGCATGCCTTGACAAACACTATAACTGCAGGTATACCGTGGGGTATTTGGCTAATGAGAAATGATTTTATCTTTCATAACCAGGTCTGGAAAGATGTGAGGGTATTCATAAGGAAGATCTGGATTTGTATGGTAGATTGGAAACCAATGTTTTAGGGGAGCTGGATCAAGGTATGGGCCAGTGGCGCAATTTCTTAGCGGTGGCCCTCAAGACTCCGCTGGCGATCGCCTCCTGCTGAAGAAACTCAAGAAGAGCGACTGAAAGGACGAAATGCGCTGGACTTGCTGATCAGGCAGACCACTGGCTGTTTGCTTCTGTTCACTGTCGCGCCTTAGTGGTTTCTGTTGTTTTTGGAGGTTTTTAGCTGTTGGCTATTTTCATCACTGTTGGTGGCTCTAAACTTTGAACCGGTGCCATGTCTGTATGGCTGTTAAAATCCTGTGATGTAAACGCTCTTCTAGCTTCGTTTTCTTAACGGAAATGGGGCAGGGCTGTTGGCCTGTCGTTCTCAAAAAAAAGGTACAACTGTGATTAAATGAAAAGAACTTGGGGAGCATGTGCCCCCACTGGGTGCGCAATGGTCTTCCGTTGGTGCGGTAGCAAATTTTGTAATGTTGTGAACGATTTCCTCCTTAGTCAAATTTGGGATCCATTGTCATACGATCGATTGCAACTGATAAGTACAACAATTGCTAGTAATAAACAAATCAATCTGGGTAGGATGAGAATACTGTTGTAATTAGATCGGGCTGTTGAAGTTGATAGATGGATCACAAATAAAATATCTTCCACAAGTTATACTAGTGAAAAAAAATCAGGCTACGATGCCACTAGAAATGAACATAGTCCCTCCATCCTAAAATATAAGATATTTTACTTTATTCTAAGTTAAAGTAGTTTAAGTTTGATAAAATTTATAGATAGAAATATTAACATCTAACCCAACAAATAAGTAAATTATTTAAATATACTTTTGTAGTGGATCTAATTATTCTCATTTGACATTCAAAATACTATCACTCCTTTCTGTAACTTGCTTAAATTTTAAATAGTTTAATTTAGAACAAATCAAAATGCTTGGAGGGAGTACCAGTAAAGTTGGACGGAGTGAGTTTAGGTACAACGAGCAGGAACAGCACCTCATGTTTGACAGCCAAGTAGGGCCGGGCACCGTGGGCTCTGGACCATGAGACTTGAGCCCGCGTGGCCCCGCGGCGCGCACGAGACCGGCCGACCGATCCCGCGTCGCCCCTGTCCGCGAAAGCCCCGCCAAGATCACCACCGATTCGCGTTCTCTCTCACCTCGCCACCACCTCCATCCATAGTTTCATGCGCCCAAGGCCCAACCCATGCAGTGTAAGCTTTATACTGTAGTGGAAAGGCCAACAGGTTAAATACTATACTGTAGCGGAGGTAGACTACATTGGAGCCGGTCTCCTATGTTGGGTCTCGTCGCTCTACATTGGCTGCCACTGTACACAAACAATCGGAGCATGGTGCCCCAGCCCCCGGCCTGTGGAATGGTCAGGTCACCCCATGCAACGTGACCACACCTCGCCTGTGCCCAAACATGGCGCCCTGTTGGCACCTTTGAAATGTGGCCCTCCCTAGGGTTTTTTTTTATCGCCTTCCATTTCCTTCCGAGGCACGTATTCAGCGGATGATCGAGTACTGTTGCACGGTAACCGTTAGATTGGTTTTCTGTGCTCGCCGTCACACGTATCTTGCAATCTAGCTAGATCCGGGCACGGGCCACCGTGCCCCGTTGATCGGGGGACACAAGGGCTCCCGCTGTCGCGCCGACAGGTTGGACATGCTATAGACCGGGTCAGGGGTTGCCCCCTCTGTTGCGCAAAAGATCGTGGGGTTGATACCCAAACCGTACAAAAACATCCATCGCCGTTCACCAAGCTTGCTGCTGACATTTCTTACAAATCTTACGTATTTTCGGTCGTGGAAATCCTCGTTCCTCAAACGCGTACCGCGTTTGTCCCACGCCGGAGGCAGTTGTGACGCGTTTTTCTCTTGTGCCAATGTTGGAGGAGCAGCAGAAACCAAAATACCTGCAATATCAAAGCATGCCCGGTTCCTCCAATGATTGCCGTGTGGCTACACCTCCCTCCTTCAGTCCTCCTGGCTGGCCCTGACACCATGCACACGCAGAGAGAACCTGTCCGTGGCTGCTGACGGTCTCATCCGTCTCTTCTTCCCCCATCTTTTTGCTACACCCCCTTTTCAGCTTTGCCGCATGCAACATAACCAACCAAACCAACAAAGGGCAGCATTTCACTGTGGCCTTTCTCCCCCTCTTCTTTCAAAACTCTCTCTCTCTCTCTCTCTCTCTCTCTCAAACTTCTTTCAAAATTCGTGTAAAATCCTTGCATTGCCGAACGTGACTGTCTGTACATTTTCAATCTTTTTTTTTGAGGAGACTGTACATTTTCAATCAGAGGACAGAGATGCGCATCCCGTTACCTGAAGGTGACCGGCGCACGATCCGGTCCAAGTTCCAGTTGGGTCAGTCAGTACCCAGCACTCAGCAGTGTGATCCGAGCCGTGATCCCGTGGCATTGAAGTGAAGCCGCCGGGGCCGAAACGAGCAGGCTTTCCCGTGCTCGTCGTCGCTGCTGCTAACAGGAGTGACAGGAGGAGGACGGACCACAAAGGTGGCGCGGTGAGGCCCCCGGGGCGGATGGATGATGGGATGGAACGGGTGGAGGACCATCGTCCCGAACTGACGCCGGTTCGTCTCGCAACAGTGCGCGACCACGCACAGCTTCCGTTGCCTCTCTCTCTCTCCCCGCTGCTCCCCATCCAGGCGCCTGCTCGGCCACATTCAGTTATGCGCCCACCTATGCTGCGCAAAGAATGTCCTCGCAAGCTTCTCTCCTAAAAACGCAGTCAAAATGTCCAAATTTCATGCAAATTCGCAGACTATATGTATGTGCATGTGATTTAATTTAGAGAGAGAAAGAGAAAGAGAGAGAGATGTGAACAAATTTCTCAAATTTATGTGTTGATTTCGTGATGGAAAGGGAAAGGGAGGTCCAATGGCTGCTAAAATGGTGATGATGAGGGGAGGACCGGAGGAGGCAGGAGGGAGAAAGAGTGAGAGAGGACGACGCTGGGGGGAGGGGAGCAGAAGGCGGGGTGGTCCAATGGTGCTGGGCCTTTGCTGCGTCTCTTGAGGCTGCAGGAGAAAGGGAGGCAGCGGCCGCCCCCATCTCACCTGTGGCGCTTCAGGTCTCGCCATCCCCCACGCCCTCCATTATTGTACGGCGCTTTTGACCATTGGTCTCCTCTTCTCTGCTCTCCTCCATGGTTCCATCCAACTTCCACCCCCACCCCGCCTCGGCACCATTGCCGCGTGTGGCGCCTACATGGAGTCCGTCTTGGCGTACACGTGTACTGCTCAAGCCTACATCTGGCCGTTTGAGTGCTTTCTCACCGTGAGGCTCTGTTTTGAAGTTCGGAAATCAAAAGATCAGACCGTGTACAGTATCTCTTTGTAAGATTACTCCTGAAATTTCTACGTTTCCAAACTGCTTCCCAGATTATGACAGATGAAAAATTGAAAACGCACCAGACTTTTGGTCAAAAAAAAAACGCACCACAAATGCATTGGCGAGACAAGGTTCTGCGGCAACCAGTATCAGGTCCAGATAACACGTTTTGTACCCAACGAATACCAACATTTGCAGCCTAGCCAGACTAATCGGCAACGATTAGACATCCGGACACTTCCATCAGTGGATGAACCCTACATTTATGTTGACTGATTGGCTGTAAGCTTCATGATGCAGCATAAGGGGAAGCACCGAGGAATGGCTCCAGTGCAGCCAGATGGTGTCTCAGGAAGCTGTACACGAGCTCTGTGCTCACCGCTGCTACCCGAGCAACCATGCCTGTTCCCTGCGGACAGAAACGTCGAAAGATGCCGGTGTTAGTAAGACGAAGCGCACAAACTAGCTACGATCGTAGGCCATCAGTAAGTTGGAGCAGCAGCAAACCGTGCGACCGAATGGGCTGCAGGAGGCGATGAGTGGGGGCCTTTGGGGACGCGGCGGTGGTTGTGATCTCATTGTGTAGAGACTACCACCCGATGTAGGTGGGCGCAGTTGCCCAGACATCAGCTTTCGGACTTCGGCTTGCATCAGTTCTTGCATGCTCTTCAGCTTTGGCCTTCAGAAAGGAAAGCATGCCATGAATCATGGTCAGTACAAATAGTTCAGAACCTGGCAGTCAGGCGAATGAACATCCTCATTTCTAACAATTTTATTTGTTCCTGAAAAATCCTAGGCACCCTTGAATATACTAAATACAAACACACCTCCAGGATGCAACAGCGAATCATTAGTTGAGATACTATACAGTAACAATGCAAACAGGTCTGTACTGAATTAGGAAGCTATAGCATATAGGATACTGTCAGACTAGCAACAATAACAATTGGAAAACCAAAAACGGGTTCTAATCTGAATAGATATATGCACACTAGGCCTGTGAGTGCTGTCTGAAACCCATTCATACCATACAATTTTAGTTCTCTAACTGAGTCAAACACAGCACAAGCCAAAATGTGTATGGAACGATGACCTATAGAGTATTAACCTTACCCTAGTAATACAACCATTGCGATCACATTGTATTCCTGCATCTGCTCAGCAAGGCTCCAATTTGATCCTTGTTCCAACAGAACCTGCTCATGCATAAAAATAAGTTTCAAATGGGATATGTTGATAGTTATAAAAACTCTTAACAGATATGGATTGAACTAAAAAAGCACGTCCTAGGAGGACAAGGTCAAGAGTTTTTACCGAGTCAATAAAGAGAGGGTGATCTCCCAAGAAAATATGGTTGACACTTTTGTAGAAGCTAAAATCCCATTTTTCTCCACACTCATAACGACCACTTGTAAACCAATCTACAACTACCAAGTTTGAATTGGCAGAGACTTGAAAAACTTGCTTTTGGTGGTATCGAGCGGTTGAGAAGCAGGTTACAGGGTCAGGAATAACAGCAAGCAAGGCATCTTCTCCAACACGGGCCTACTGCATGTAATAAATAATCATGTATTTTTCCTGCTTTCAGATTACGCACGCAATTAAGATTATGTCATATTCAGCCATTCCTACATCAATTTCGTTCGGAGATGCATTACCTCTAGCAACTGCTCGGAACATTTTGAACCCACAGCCTTGTACACCTACATAAGACCTTCACAGTCAGGAATACAACAAAGTTTTTAATAAAATTAGCTTGTCGATTGACTTTTTTTTTTGTGATGGACTTGTTACACAAGTACTTGCTGATAAGGAAATACACAACCGATTTAAAGGAAAGTAGCTTTTCAGTTGATATTTTCAGCAATGAACTAGTTACAATAGTACTTGTCGATCAGGAAATTGACAAGGCTTTTAGTTGACATTTCGATGAATGAATTGCAATGCATGACTACTGAAGCATGATGATAATTGGCTAAAGGATTTTGTAAAGCGGGAAACGCTGGAGAAGGATCCAAAGTTTGCTAGTCAAATAAATCGTGGCAAGAGATGAAGAGAACATCATCAGCTAGCTAATTTCTTTGTTGAAATTAAAATGAAAGGTTCACTGTAGAAATATCCCCATTTGAATTTTTTACAACCTCAGGCAGAGCTCCCAAATTAGGAGAGTATATACGTTAGTTCTTGAGTTCATCACCGCAATGAACAATTACTATTTTCTATCAACAGCAGAGGAAGATATTACCCAAGCAGGGCATGCCTCAATGTCCAAATGCAGTTTCTACATTCCTCCAGAATCCAGACTCCGGAGGCAGGGTTAGAGGCCACTGGCCACTCATTTGCTGATTACCGCATAAACTGATATGCATCACAGGACCACACAAAACAGACATGATCCATGTACGAAACCTAGATTCAAGGTTATTAAGCAATCGGGGTCTGAAACTACAACAGAACAGCTACAAGCCTACAAGCATAGCAATCAGCCAATCACTAGCAGAGCGATTAACGTGTCTAGAACCAGATGTACCTAAACAATTAGAAAGGCATGGGACGGAGCATAGTAGCAGCAGGCGCACCTTGGTGGAGGCCTGCGTGGTGATCGCCGCGGTGCAGCCGTCGCCGACGCTGACCGTGCACGAGATGGTGTCCCCCTGCAAGCAAGCGCGGCAATGAGGAATCGTCAGACTATACAGCAACCACATCTGAACCGCAAGTGCCAGCGATGGCGCAGCGGGAAGTGCAGAGAGAATCGAAAGGGGGAAGGTCTCGGGCTCACGGAGACGATGCCGCCGCCGTAGGTGAGGGCGTAGAGCCAGACGGCGTCGCAGGAGGCGGGGCCCACCTTGGAGGGGGCGATTAGCTTGAGCGGGTACCTGGCGAAGCAGCGGGTCAGCGCCGACCTCCCTCGCACCTTCTCCACCCGCACCGCCCCCGTCGCCGCCTCCGCCATCGCCGGCTGACCGCCTCCGTCGTGGGTGATTAGTCCGCCTGACACAGCAGATGGGGCGCGGCGGTCAACCACTCTTGGCAGAATTGAAGCAAAGCCCAGCCCACGCATTAGCTTTCTCGTTCGTCCACCGCAGCACCGGGCCAGGCCGTCCGAGGGCGGAATGGGCTCGGTTATCTGCGTATGCGTTTGGGCCGCGAACTTGCGCGTTCTGTGTGTTTTTCGGCCCGTATTTTTTTACATTTGCACCCCTGGCGGGAAGATTCTGGATTCTCGGCGCCAAAGATCACAGCGCCGTTGGATAACAGCACGGAGCCGTGCATTTTCACGTGGATCGTCAACGTGGCGTGGGCGGCCAGCATGGCACCAAAGATCATGGCGCCGTGGTATTGAAAAACAACGCGCAGCCTTTAGCGCCGTGCTGTCAGGCCACGACCCTAACTGGCATGGCACCATGCTGTGGGATATAAGTTCTGCGCCCGCCGGCTCTTCCTCTGCCTCTCTAATCTCCTTCTAGGACCGCTCCGTCCCTCTCTCCCCCCATCGTACCCCTCCTCCCAATCCGGCCAAATCTGGCCAAATCGAAGCGAGAAAGCTTCAGATCCGTGTTCAGCAAAGGTGAACACCCTCTTCTCCCTCTTTTTTCATGCAAAATTGATTATACCGTCCACATTTTGTGCAATTCTATATTAGGGCTAAATGCTAGGGATTTGACATTAGTTAGGATTTGATTGGAATTGGTTGTGTGGATGTTATTGATAGTGACATGGAAACCTTCTTTCTATTTTTTGTTGATCCATTTGTAGGGGAAATGATTCAAACTGTTGAGTGTATGGAGTTCCTGCGAATAGTAGACAAGTTTAGAAAGTATCTCATGGCAGTTCTTAATAGAAATACTTAGATATTGAATGCAGATAAGGCAAAGTGAAAGGCCACAGAGCAGGCCAAATATCTAAATACGAACCTCTAGAGATCTAGAGAATTATAGAAAACAGTTGCTTTAATCCAAAAACGTGTGTTAGTTGTGCTTGCACCTAACTGAATGAAAAGGCACATCTTCATTTATTCTTTCTGGTTTAGCTAACGATTTTAGAAGTATGATATACAGGCTGCACTTGCTATGCTCATTGTGTGCACTTGTATATCAGCAAAATTATGTTACTGTACTCTCAATGGAAATAAGTTTACGTCAAGATTTATTTCTCTACTGTACTATACCCTAGAGATATAGCTTGAAGAATCAAGTTACTATTGATATGCTTGTTTTTTGAAATGCAGGATGGCAGAATACTGGTAGTTGAATCAGTTCTACGAGAAGGACCATAGGGCCAGGCTGATCGAGCAGGATTTGGTATATTCCTATGTTCAGGGACTATATGCAAATTTTAACATTTAATGTAATATTGCTTCGTATATATAACATTGAACTTTATTTTTTCTGCAGGTCCTTCCTATCTTTCGACCTCGGACCCACGATGGGTCGCAGATCATGGTGTACGACGATCGGTACACCTCACTCTTTCAACGTGCCGGTCTGCACGTCGTCACCAACCTTCTTCGTCGTGGACTTCCTACGTTCAACCCCGCCGCACTGACTGCTCTCATCGATAGGTGAATGACAAACTCGATTATCCTTTCATGTCATATCGGGATGCATATCTATTTTGCAAATGATTCTAACATTGGTCGCACCTTTTTAGGTGGAGGCTGGAGACTCACAGTTTACACCTACCTTGCGGGGAGATGACTATCGGATGTGGCCATGCTCGTGGGGTTGCCAATTTGAGGCAATTCAGGCTATCTCCAGCGATGTCCTCTAAATTCCATCCCCTATTTCCATCCTCCATATCAATTTCATTCCCTATACCAAACCTAACTCTAACAATATCCTCTATTTGCATCCTCTATACCCCACAATCTCAATTTTTTTTTATTTTTTCCAACCGCCCGCCGCCCCCCCCTCCTCTGCCTCCGCCCGGCCCCCCTCCGCCCGCCCGCCCCCTCCTCCTCCTCCTCCTCCGCGCCGCCCGCCCCCTCCTCCTCCTCCGCCCGCCCCTCTGCCTCCGCCCGCCCCTCCTCCTCCTCCTCCGCCCATCCGCCGCGCCCGCCCCCCTCCTCCTCCTCCGCGCCGCCCGCCCCCTCCTCCTCCTCCTCCTCCGCGCCGCCCGCCCCTCTGCCTCCACCCGCCCCTCCTCCTCCTCCGCCGCCCGCCCGCCCCTCCTCGGCCTCCGCCCGCCCCTCCGTCCGCCCGCCCCCCTCCTCCTCCTCCGCGCCCGGCGCCTCCCCTGCCGCGCCGCCCCGCGCCGCTGCCGCGCCGTCCCGCGCCGCTGCCGCGCCGTCCCGCGCAGCCCCCTCCTCCTCCGCGCCTCCCCTGCCGCCCCTCCTCCTCCGCCGCCTCCTCCTCCTCCGCCCCCTCCTCCTCCGCGCCCGGCGCCCGGCGCCCGGCGCCCGGCGCCTCCCCTGCCGCGCCGTCCCGCGCCGCCCCCTCCTCCTCCGCGCCCGGCGCCTCCCCCTCCGCCCCCTCCTCCTCCACGCCCGGCGCCTCCCCTCCGCGCCTCCCCCGCGCCCGGCGCCTCCCCCGCGCCCGGCGCCTCCCCTGCCGCGCCGCCCCTCGCCGCTGCCGCGCCGTCCCGCGCCGCCCCGCGCAGTCCCGGCAGTTTCTTCCCGCGGCCGCGCGGAAGGGGCTGCCGGAGATGCGCTGGAGGGCGAGGCGAATGGAGGACGGCGCTCCTGACTCCCTCTGTGCGGGACGCAGTCCCCCTCCCCTATTTTACCGCACGCTTTGGAGGCTGCCGCTGGAGCGTCCGTTTGCTACAGTATCCTCTATTGATACGGTAGCGAACCGTTTACCGGCTCTCGCTGGAGATAGCCTCAGTGATTGGCCTTGCAGTGTCTGACAGCTAGCGTGCCCGTGTCAATGAGTTCTTGGGGACTCCACTTCCAGTGCCTGTGGAGGGCTGCCGGGACCCCATGTATGGGGTCTGGTTGCTCTGGTTGAGGGGCACCTTTGGTAGCTGTCCGGACGACGCCAATGAGGCGACAGTCACATTCCACTACAGGGCTTGGATACTTGCAATGCCTCTGAACCCAATGTACCGCCGAGATGAGCACATGTGAACTGCTAGGTGCTCTCTGATTTGCTTCTATACCGTCGAGATTCACTTACCTCACAGGGTAGCCCGCCAGTATGGGTTGCAACAGAGTTGGCCGCCTCGTTTCTTTGATGCCATGCTATGCATGTGGCTTACAATCGCAATTCAAACTTGTTTGTAGTTTCAATCGGGTATGCCAAAGGAAAGTAACGGACTTTGCTCACCACCATCGTGACATGGTGGATTGGTGGCGGCGCTTGAACGACATTCCTAAACTTGGTGGACCCCAACACACTAGAGCTAACTTCCGACGGTACTTGGGATTGTACCACAGGGCCACACAACACAAGCTGCGCCAGAAGTGGACCGGAGATGACTATGCAGATATTGCTTCCTCCGAGGATGAGGACACCAGTTACTGAAAGTGCGTGGGTTTTGGTATTGATGACATGCATAATTAAGGAACTAATATGTTTATCGAGCTATGGATAGGATAAAATTCAATAAAATAAAATATTTGCATGAAAAGATGCCAATCTACTTATAGACGGTGATGGAGCTCAAAAGAAGATTTTTATTTATTTTCTATTTTGAATTTGAGTATAGGAAACAACGTACTATTAGGAGGGATGCGAATGGATAGTTTGAACATGTAAAAGTGCTTAATTGAGATGCCAACTACCCATGAGAGACACAAATCACACACTTATGCACTGAGTTTTTCTCACTGTTTCTATAAAGTGTCGGCAGTTCCGATGGGTCGGAAGTTCCGACCCCTGTCGGAAGTTGGTTAATAGTTCTGACAGGGAGTTCTTAGCCAGGCTAATTTAATAGTGTTGGAAGTTACGACCCCGGATCGGAAGTTTCTACAATCACTTATTCTGCATACAGATTTTGGGGTCGGGTACCCGTCAGTCCCTCACTCATATGCTGTTGACCTAACACGAAGAACGCACCTCCAGAAGCTTCCACTACACTTCTCCAATCCCTTCAAGAGCTAATCCTTAAGTTGATTCAAGTTAGAGATTGGGTGATAGTAAGATTGAGGTGTGAGGCTCGAGCACTTGCGTGAGAAGGCAGCCACATTCATCTCAAGAGCACTTGAAGCATCTCCATCCATCGATTCGTATTTTTTACTCTTGAAGCTTGCTTCTAGACGGTTCGGTGTCGCCCGGTTGAGCGTCCTCTCGTATGTGTGCGTCCCGGAAAGTTTCTATTATCCATCCTTTATGGATTTTTACACAGTAAGTGACTCAATCCTCCTTTATGGTTGATTGAGGGCGGAAAAGGGTTAGTGTAAGACCCAGTTCTTTGTGAGCTCCTCAACGGAGATGTAGCTTACTTAGTAGGAGTGAACTTTGGTGAACAAATCTCGTGTGTCTTGTGCTTATTACTTTTACTTAGTTCTTGTTGACTTAGAGTTTGTTTTGTACCGATCTACGTTCCCAAGTTGATGTGCTTGTAAAGATCACTTGCAGAAGGTTCATAGCATCATTGCTCAACTTTTAATTCAGCCAGGTTCTGCAGTTTTAAATTTAATTTTGAATTTTGCTTAAGAACTTCATTTCATCAGAAGTTCCGATCCTATATTAGAAGTTCCGGTTCACCAGAACTTCTTACACAGTGTCGAAAGTTCCGACAGCTTTAACTTCTGCGAAGAATTTTTCAGAAATTTTTAGATACGCCTATTCATCCCCCTCTAGGCATCACTAAGACTCTTTGAGTTACGACGTGCGAACTAGAGAGGGCACTATAGTGGAGATCGCACCCATTGGTAAGCACTAACTTCAATTCCGTACTTTGACTTAACATTTCCTCTTATTACATAAGCTCACTCTTTTGTACTATGCAGGGTTCTTCGGTTATGCAGTCCGTGTATGATATTGACAATACTCTACGCTACCTAATTTGCAGTCCGGGCAACGAGCGGTGAATGAGGGAGATGTTGGAGGTTTGAAAATATAATTTCATTTATGATTCTTTTTGTTATAATTACAAACACTCACTAAATTTTATATTCGTTGTGGCCTTTATGCAGAAGTTGCAGAGGCACCTCTAACAGAGCTGCTGCTCGTTGCGGATGCCGTTGCGTAGTGCCCACCAACATGGTAGTGCCTTCCTTGTCTCACCGGTCCAGGGCCTCCGCAGCCTCAACAGCAACAACATTGTCATCCCACATAAGCGCACATCAGTTGGCCGTGGCTAGCTCCTCACCTACAACCACTTTCAACGACCACCAAGATGATGAGGAGGAGGACGATGAGGATTATGATGCCAACCAGCCGGAGGACTACGACGAGATTGGAACTTCGCAGCTACAAGATGCTCCTTGCGCTACTTAGCCTACGCCTCGTCGTCGCCGCCCTTCTGCTCGTCACACGTCAGGTACTAACGCACTTGGCAGGGATATGTCACACCCTAAAATATTCAATTTTAGGATGTGACTATCTTTTGCAATATGTTCATCTATCAATAGGATTTTTCCGAGAATTTTAACGATTTTTTCTAGAAATTATTCTATTTATCCTGGAGCTAGATCCATTTATTTTACTTGGAAAGCTCTAAAATTCTTTTTTCATGAAGTCCAAATATTTTATTGGGAATCCTCGTGACCCAAATTAACACCCGAGTTTTCCTCAGAAATTTTTGGGATTCTTCTGGATATATTTTTCGTGGTTTGAAATATTTATCTGGGCTTTTCTAGATTTATTTTGAACTTAAAAATATGTTCTGGAAAATATTTATATTTTTAATTTTCATCGCAGTCGGACCGAGCCGTATCTTTGTTGTATATCCTTTTAACCTTGTCCTCTCTGAATCTTTAAGATGTCCCATCGAGCTTCCGATCCTCTAACCGTTCTCCCCGATCAAGTCATGCTTGAAAACGATGCCTTGTGACTTGTCTTCAGTGTTTTTCCGATGATATTCGATCACCGTCAGCCCCAACGACTCGGCCTGATCTTTTCCTTGTCTTTTCGCGCTTCCGAATAAATGGTTCACATTTAACCAGTGCTGTCAGCTCGCTTTTCTGTTCAGCCTTCGCCCGAGCTCGCGCCCATGATAGAAGTCTCAAGCGCCGAGACCGCGCGACCCTCCAGCTCGCAAGGCCGAGTGCCCAAACCGTTGCGCCCCTGCGACCTCCTTCTGCATCGCCCCCGAGTTCCTGCAGACAATCGCTTCTTTCCCTGATCCTTCTCTATGACATCACGGCCCCACCTATCATCTTCTTTTCCCGTTTCGTTTTCTGTTCAGGCCCAACCCGTTTCATTTTCTGTTGAGGCCCAACCCGTGCACGCGGAGAACTCGGACTCTTCGCACACAGCACCCCTATAAAGGGCGAGCAAAACCCTCAGGCCTGTACCCTACCATGCCGCCATGCCTCCTCCCTGTTTCCTGCATCACCGAGCGCCCAGGCCCCCTCCCGTTCCTCTCCTGCTCGCATGCGAATGCCGCCAGGACGCCGCGTTCCGCCAGCCCGAGCCTCTGCTGCCCTGGACGCCGCCCATGTGCCGTGCGCACCATCCGGAGGACCGCAGCCATCGCGCCCTTCTTCTTCTGCACCGAGCCGCCGTGCCTTGTAGCGCGTCTTCCTCCTCGCATCCCTGCATCGCCCAGCGCACCACCAGGATGTCGTCCTTCTGCATCTTGTGCGCCCAGACCCGCCTAGCGCCGCCCCTCCCTCTCCTGCATGCTCCTGTGCCCGTGCGCGTCACCTGAGCGCCCTACCTTGCCCTGCGCACTGTCCTTGCCCCGCCCCCTGTCGCCCAGGTGCTGCCACGAGCAGGAACAGAAACCGCTCAGAACAGACCCAACCTTGCCGTTTTCTCTCGCGAAATTCGATCGTCTCGGTGCATCTCCGCTGCGGGTAAGGCATGGAATCGAACCCCCTCCCTCTCCTCTTTCTTTTCCCCCACTTCCCGTGCTCTCCCATGGTCTAAATCGCTCCAATTTTGGTGGACAGGAAGCTTCCGTGCAGCAGCCATGGAGGAAACTCGAGCTTTTGCAATCCAGTCCCCGGAGAAAGATGTAATTTTCCTGTTCTTTCCTGTGTCTTGCAGATTTTGCAGAAAACCCTAGATCTTTTCCATCTTTTCAATCCAGCCCCACCATGGAATTTTTTTCAGGTCTAACCCTAATCTTTTCTGTATTTGTGAGCCCTATTTTCTGTGTCATGTATTTCTTTTCAGCTAACCCTTAAAGTCTATAGTTAATTGCGTATAAGTCCCTGCAGCGCTGTTTTATGCGTAGTTTCCGCGTTTTAGATCCGTTTTGATCCGTTCTTTTTGCGTTAGTCTTCTAAAACCCTAATCTATTGTTTAGTAGTGTTGTTGTGCCGTAATTCCTATTTTTAAAATTATATATCAATTTAATTTGAATAATATCCTCTCATCTAGTTTTCCGAAATAAAATCCAATTAAGTCTTTTCTCCGGTTTTCATAACTAATGTTAATTTGATTAATATCCACTTAAATATATTTATAATTTAATTTGTTTAGTTCAACTCGAATCATAAAGTTATGCGTTTAGATGTTCTCACCAGTTTCTTTTCTAATTAATTAATTAATTAGTGTAATTTGTACATAGAGAATTGTATATAAAATTTGACTAAGTTCTACTTCGTCTTTATAAATGCAAATATAATATGAGTTAATTATAATTAGGGATATTCTCTCTTGAATATCTTTTACATTAGTTTTCTGGATTAAAATAAATGAAAGCCTATAGTTCTTTATTTCTTTTATAATATAAATCTCCCGATAGCTGTATCTTTTCAATCCTAGTTCCGTTTTCCGCGTTTCTTTCTTTCTCGTGACCGTAGCATCGAGCCTTATCCTTTAGTTTGCTCTTTTAAAGCTTTCCTTTTGTTTGTTGTATCTGTTCTTAGTCGTTCTTGTTTGTTTGCTTGCTTGTATGTTTTGGGCCCGTTGCTTGTGTGACGTTAGAAGGAGCGTGACCCAAGAGCTTTGAAGATATAGAGTTTCAAGAACAAGAGTTGAAGACTCTGAGCAGCTATTCGCTAAAAGAAAGGCAAGTGTTTTCTTGATCATGCTTTTGTCCTAATAATCACAATAAATATAACATTTTCTTTATATGCATGCATGTGTCCTAATTTTGATGGATCCTAATTAAGGATATGCCTAGTCTTTATGATCATTCCTTGTCAATCTGGGTTTTATCTTTATTGTTGGGTAGCTATTGCTTAGTTGCTTCAACTGGTTATGGTTTGGGGAATAATATATAATCATGATGACAACAATGATGATGTTACACCTATTTTATCCATGTCCATGCTCTTAGTGATGTTAATCACAAGATTATATATTTTAATTGGAACATGGAGAACCACCCAGGAAAACAGTGCAACCACAATACTATATGGCTCTGGTCTTGGCTAATTAATTGGAGACTCTAGTTTATGATAATCTTACCGAAAGGGCAAGAGGGGTTGCATCGACGGGGTATAGCTCGGTCCTTTTGAGGCACATGGCTATGTGGTCCTTGGCTAAGGTATTTCCTCATTAGGGAGGGTTATGACCGCTTTGACTTGAAACCTTAGCGGATTATCATAAGTTAGGGAATCTTTGTAAAGGCCTCGTAGTGAATCCCTTGCCACTCACCTCGGAAGTGTTTAAGAGGCTAGCTACCTCGGGCAAATCGGGAGACACGAATTGTGGGTAAAGTGTACAACCTCTGCAGAGTGAAAACTGATATATCAGCCGTGCTCACGGTTAAGAGCGGCTTGGACCCTCACATGATTAATTGAACTTGAAGATAAATTAAATCGTGGACCATGGCTATGGTTATGGTTATCATGGACCATGTATATGGTTGTGGTTATGCTTATGCTGTATCTCTTCTCTCTCTTTTAATGTGGGTTTTTGGTACGAACTTATACCATAGTAATCAGGTGCTAATAAAATTTGACCAACTAAAATTGCTTATCGCAGTAAGCTAGTCAGCCTTTCCTTGATTTTGGCCTTCATGTCATATATTTCCCAACACTTGCTGAGTACCAACCATAAGTGTACTCACGCTTGTTATAATTGCTGCTCAGAGGAGAAAGTGGTTTGAAGTCTTTTGAAGATGATGCTGAGTTCTAGGCCTGCGCAACCCCTGGTCGATTGCCTGTGAAGTTTGGAGTCTTCGTTTCCAGAATAAGCTGTATAACTCTGATAATCTTTATAGTGTTTAAATTCTCTTTTCGTGATACTGTTGCTGATTATTCACTGATGAAGTCACTATATGTATGGAACTTGATCCTGGCATACATATAGTTATGCATTCGGTTTTGTCCTTTAAAAACCGGGTGTGACAGGATAGGAGACGGTCTAAGAGAAACTGATGCGCGCTTTTCAGTAGCTGATCATCCACTTATGTGTTTCTGAACTTATGTGTGCTTGTGAATGCTTATTCGTGAACCTTAGTTCTTAATGTGAACTTAGTACTTAGACGTGACCATGTTCTAAATACGGTGATGTGTTGTTTCTATTCATGACTTCTAAATTTTCTATGGCTAGCAGCATGGTGCCAAATGATACGGCGTCAAACCAACACGACGCCAGGGCCTTTGGCGCCGAGCTACAGCAGAGGGAGGAGGAAACGTCTGGGCAGGAGTTAAGTCCAGTGCATGGCGCTATGGCACTTGACGCCTGGTGTCAACAGCACGGCGCCATATCCTTTGGTGCCGTGCTATTCGCCCTCGGCGAGGACCAATAGCACGACGCCAAAGATCATGGCTCCATGCTATTATACAACGGCTCCATGATCTTTGGCACCGTGCTGAGGGTCCATTTTTACAATTCGTTGCTATGGGGGTCTAAATGTAAACAACTTATGAAAAAATGCCAAAATGCAAAAAATACGGGTTTTTCGGCTGGATTTGATGAAACTGACTGAAGACTGACCATGGAAATTTGCGAATTGCTTGCCCAGAGACAAGCTTTGTTCCTTAAAAAAAATCTAATTTTATTTGCGTACGTGCATTCATAGGGATGAATGTACGTACATTTTGAGTGTGTGAGTTGTAATGTGTAAAGAAAAAACTAATTTTCAGATGGATTAGTTTCACAAATTCCACTGTTTATTCTGTATTCTTATGCACTGAAATTTTTAGAAAGACTAATTTCCTGAAGCAAGCATGCATTAAATCATTCATTATCATGTACGCCTTCCGTTTTAAAAAATTGAAAATATATGAAACACCATAAATATCTAAAAACAAAGAGAGAAAAGCACAAGTTTTTAAGATTTGCAAACAACGATGGGGGTAGAAAGACCGGGATTTGGAGCAATGGGATAGCAATTGTGGTGATGGAGGTGGAGTGGGCACTGGAGCACCGAGTTTGGCACTTTGGCTTGTGCGCGACACGTTTCGGGCGCGGCCGTGCGTGGCCGGGCCACCGCGCCGCGCCGGGCAGGCCACGTTCCGTGGTCGGCGCGCAACGGGCTGTTCCCTTTTCGACCGCCCACCGCCCCACCGCACCACCCTCCGGCTCCGCCGCGACGCGCGACCCGATTCAATTCTGCCGCGGCCGCCTTATCTGTGTCCAGGTCACCGCGCTCCGCTCCACTGCTCCTGCTATGCTCTGCCACCGCTCGCGACTTCCCCCCAGCGCCATGGCCGCGACCGCGCCCGCCGCCGCCACGCTGCTCCCGGGGCCCGTCGCTGGCTCGCCGCGTCACGGATCCTCAACGTCGGCTCCATCCGCGTCTCGCAGGAGGCGCCTGCTCGCCGTCAGGTACGCCCACTGACACCCTCACCTCCTCGCTCAGTCGCTCGCTCCCGGCGCCGGTGGACGCCCACCAGGTGTTCGACCACTTGTGACCTCGCTATGCCACCGCGCGAATGAGCTGCAGTTCCAGCCAGCAGTTGGGCGCGGCTGGCCGGCTGCTGAATTCGCGCGAGTGTTTGTTGGCAGAATAGTGACCGATCGATTTGTACCTCTGGGGCGTTGGCGCAGGTGCCAGTCCACCAGCGTCGACAACGAGCAGCAGCAGCAGCAGCCGCCCAAGCCGAAGCAGCGGAACCTGCTCGACAACGCCAGTAACCTGCTAACCAACTTCCTCAGCGGAGGCAGCGTCGGGACCATGCCCGTCGCCGAGGGAGCCGTCACCGACCTCTTCGGCAAGCCCCTCTTCTTCTCGCTCTACGATTGGTTCCTCGAGGTGAATGCGCCCCCCATCCTGTCGTCCCCCTCTCGCGCATTATGATCGTTTCATTTTTTTAGTATACTCTGTTCTCCAATTAGTTAACCTTGACCATATAGGAAAAATCGAATGGAAACTGAGGACAGCAGCTCGTGCAACACTGACAAGTTATGATCTCTTAATTCGCAGCATGGCTCTGTCTACAAGCTTGCTTTTGGACCCAAGTCGTTCGTAGTCGTCTCTGACCCTATCGTTGCCAGACACATCCTCCGGGAGAACGCTTTCTGTTATGATAAGGTATGATGTCTAACATATTCTCATATTCTATTGGCTCCATAACTATTAGAAATTCTAGATGGCTTTCAACCATAATTTCTTTTTTTTGAAATACCCAACCATAATTTCTTGACTCCCATGATGGCTGCTAGGTTATTTATATTACAAGTTGCCTCTCTGCAACTGCATTTTGCATATATTGTTACATGCCGTGGATAACCTGCCTTTGCTGGTTTCCCTCTTACATAGTATTTCTGCACTTGAAATCAGGGAGTTCTCGCTGAAATTTTAAAACCAATAATGGGAAAGGGTCTTATACCTGCTGACCTTGATACCTGGAAGCAAAGGAGAAAAGGTTAGAAAGGTTGGATATTGAATCATATTTTCTGTGCTTTCAAGTTTGCACTGAGTACAATACTGCATGTTTTTCTGCATTAATCTATGCCATAGCCTATGCTGTTAGTAAGAAGTAGCAGGCTGACCAGTTGCTTATGCTCCAAAATTCAGTCCTTGCCAGTTCTGTTTTCCAATCCTAAAAGTTTTTCTAGCTTAATTGATGCTTAAGACAAGACCTCCAGGCATGCAAAATTATCCTAGGGCTTCTTTCAATTCTGAATTTATTAGCTTGCATTTTGCCTTGAGGGTGGAAAAATAAACAATTGATGCAATCTTTTAACAGTTACTACTATTTGACGAGGTAATTGATCATTATAATCAAATTTATTTAGAGATTATTTGAATTCCATGTATGCATTTCACATAATATTGTACTGATGGCACAACTTATCCAATCCATGTGTTCTGCCTGCAGTTATAACGCCTGGGTTCCATGCCTTATTCATTGAAGCTATGGTGAGAATATTTACTAAATGTTCAGAAAGAACAATATCAAAGCTTGAAGAGCTTACTGAAAGAGAAGGGCAAGTCATGGTGGACCTTGAAGCTGAATTCTCCAATTTGGCACTCGATATAATTGGCTTGGGTGTGTTCAATTTTGATTTTGACTCAGTTACTAAGGAATCCCCTATAATCAAGGTTGGTATAGAATTATATCTGTAGTCCTAATACTTTAGGTTTATTTGTGCATAGGATGTGATGCAGATGCTAGGATAGAGAAATTGAGTAAAAATACAGAAGAAGATTCATAATGTATGACTATCTTGAGATATATGGATTATGCTTTTTATGTTCTCTGCTTTAAGAGCTTCCGTTTCCATTATGCAGGCAGTGTATGGAACACTTTTTGAAGCTGAGCACCGATCCACATTTTACATTCCCTATTGGAATCTTCCTTTTACAAAATGGTTAGTTCCAAGGCAGCGCAAGTTCCACAGTGACCTCAAGGTCATCAACGATTGCCTTGATAATCTTATAAAAAATGCAAAGGAGACAAGGCAGGTTTGTGCAACTGCAATGCAATTCTCACATGGTGGCATTTTAAGGAGCTTGTTGTAGTTCTAATGCTGTTGTAGACTTGCTATATAGGAAGCTGATGTGGAAAAGCTCCAGCAAAGGGACTACTCATCTCAGAAGGTTGGCTGCTATTCCTCCCTCCTTTTTGGCTCATTTCAGTGTCAGAACTCACAACTTCTAGGGGGGTTTTGTGAATAGTGGCTCATATCTTTCCATCATGCTTGTAGGATGTCAGCTTGCTGAGGTTCCTTGTTGACATGCGGGGAGCTGATGTTGATGATCGCCAGGTAAATTGTGAGAACAGGGCATTTTGAGAGTTTTATGTTATGCTGCCTCTCTCTTCCTATATGCAGCAAACTAAGTTTATAAATTCCATGGCTTGTGACAGCTTCGGGATGATCTTATGACGATGCTTATTGCTGGACATGAAACAACTGCTGCTGTTCTGACTTGGTCTGTTTTTCTGCTAGCCCAGGTACAGCAATGTTATCACAGAATGCGTTAAGTAATTAAATTTGGCTTGAATATCATTTGGTTATACCGTATTGTGATGCAGAGCCCTACCAAGATGAGAAAAGCACAGGCAGAGGTTGATTCTGTTCTCAGCAATGGGGCAATTACTGTGGAATCCCTCAAGAAATTAGAGTATGTCACTATGTTACCATTATTTTGAATTCAACTAGCTTTGATTCTTCCATGTGCCATTTGTCTCTGGAATTACTAGCTATATTTTACAAATCAGATTTTTTTCCCCTTCCTCTCATGAAACGTTTACATTGTCCTCTAGGTACATAAAATTGATCATTCTTGAGGCTCTTCGCTTGTATCCTCAGCCACCATTGTTAATCAGGCGTTCTCTCCGGCCAGACAAGTTGCCAGGTACCATTCGCTCTCTAACATCCTAAGTTCTTCCCCATAAAATCCAAAGGATGTTTAGTGGTTGCTGAGTGATAGGCGGGTTCATGGCAGATGTTGTGAAGGGCATGTCCTCAGCACAGAAAATCGGATTAAATAATATTTATATTCTCCTTTAATAAAGTAAGCTGCCATTAAGTTTGACTTATGTAAGTGTTGACCTGAAACTTTCTACTAATGTAAGCACATGACTTTGTGGCTCCAGGTTCTAGTTTAAATTTCAGTATGCGGAAGTAGTTTAGTTTCATTGCACACTTGGATTACACCTAGATAGGCCGAACTGCTTCCACTGAAGTGATCACATTCTTTTTACTGTGCACTTCTCATATGTATAGCATGCTTTCTAGTTCGGTTCATTTATATCTCCCATTTGATTTCCCTATATGCATCATATTACTGTGATGTTTTTTTTGAAATTTCTTTTAGTTTTCAGTGAATTAATATAACGACAATCAGGGTATGTTGCCTTTGTTGATACATGCCCTTGCCTTTCCCCACTGATTATCTTGTGTCTATTTATGCAGGTGGGTACAATGGAGCAAAAGACGGATATGAAATACCAACCGGGACTGATATATTTGTTTCGGTGAGTTAGGCGATTGCAGTTTTGAAATGGTTTGTGTAATTGTATAGTTGTTTTTATGAGGAACTTTTGCTAAGTCTTGTGCAGCACAAATGGCTCTAAACTTGACTGCATTATAAATGGTTTGATCCATGCCATGGCTCGCCTTATGGTGAATTTTGGCCCTGCAGGTATACAACCTCCACCGATCCCCATACTTTTGGGACCGGCCAAATGAATTTGAACCTGAGAGATTTTCAGTTCCAAAGAAGGATGAGAGCATAGAAGGCTGGTCTGGTTTTGATCCCAGCAGGAGTCCCGGAGCAATGTACCCCAATGAGGTCTGGTTCAACAATATTCGCTTCACCCTGTCCGCTGCAGCATGCATTTATGTGAAATTGAGAACATATCAAGTTTTCCCTTTTACCAGATCATAGCCGACTTTGCTTTCCTTCCCTTTGGCGGAGGACCCCGCAAGTGCGTGGGAGACCAATTCGCGCTCCTGGAGTCGACGGTGGCGCTGTCCCTGCTGCTGCAGAAGTTTAATGTGGAGCTGAGGGGGTCGCCGGACGAAGTGGAGATGGTGACTGGCGCCACCATCCACACAAAGAGCGGGCTGTGGTGCAGACTGGGGCGGAGGACCTGATCAAACATAGCTTTTACACCAAGAAGTAGCTCTCTTGCTTGACTTATTTGATATGCTTTAGACAAGCTAGACAGCCTCATGGATCCTTATTAAAAAAAAAAAAGGCCTCATGAACAGCGAATGAGAATCATGTACATGGAGACATCTTGTAGCGCAATAGTGACAGCCATACAACCATTTGACCATTTTTGTGCATACCTATCTGCTTGAGCTTGACATTCTGATTCTGGTGCAAGTACTGCTTGCATAGTTGCATCCATGCACCTAAACACACCTGTACACCCACTCCATGCCGACCAAACTGATGAGACAACCAAACCAAGGTAGCGTGAGCCGCTGTCCGTCCGGGCTGAGGTGCCCCGTTCCGTCTGAACTCAGGTAACCTGATCTCGTCCTCTCTGAAGCAAGTTAGGTTTCGGTGATGTGTTTGCTTGGCAATGCCATTGGCAGGTGGCATCACCATCATCCATGGTCCATCACCAGTTAATCACCATGTGCATCATCAAAGCTGGGGCTCTCGGCCGTGCCGTGCCGTGCCGCCGCGTGATGCATGCGGCGCAGGGAACAACAAGAAGCCCACAGGAATAAACAACCGGGTGGATGGACCTGACAGCGCCGACAGCGACGGGTAAGCAGGCTACTCACCATGATTTTTTTCCCTTCTTCTTCTTCTTCTTCTTCTTCTTCTCCGGCGGGCGTCGCGTACTCGTACGAGCCCTGATCATTTGTTCTGGCATTTGGCATATGCTCGCTACACGTGTGCGTGCGCGCGCTTCTTTGACGGCGAAAATTCGCTGGGGTTGAACTGGAATTTCGCTTGCCGGCTGGCTGGTTTCAAGCCGAAGCCGCACGTTTCTGCGACCTTTTGCGGTCAGCAAACTCGCTGTCGCACAAGCTGTATGTACGTGGGTAGGATGATCGTGTCCGGTTACACGAGATCTGGGCTGACAGTGAAAGCCTTGGCGTGTTTACTGACTCGGGGAAAAAAAAAAGGTGATGCCAGTGTTTCATGGGTCAACTAAATATTTACAATGGCATGTCATCCTAATTCATTTCTCCTCCTAAAATAATTACACATAATGCTATTCTAGTTTATTTTATCATATTTTTCGATCGACCTAATGATCCAAAATAAATATAACTATCCCTGCGTTTAATATATGTGCTAGGAAAGCTATATCCGGGGCATTACCATTTACAAGATGCTTAAACCCCAAGTATCCCAAGTACGGATCGAAATGTATGAACTTTCTTAAAAATGTATATTACTAGAGTAATTATTGGACGAAGGCTTGTCTTAATGAAACAAAATAGGCTATGTAATTTGAAACAGCGGGAGTAGTTCTTGGAGGCAAAAAGGGCAAAATGGTAGGTTCTATGCATTGTTTTCTAGTCGACGGCCTAATAATTAAGGGAAGTAACCTTTGACCCTTGAGAAGGGAGCGAAACGTTCTGCTAATAAGCTCTTGAGAGAAACTTCTAGAAAGAGGATCAGATCTGACGAAGTATGACAGGACCGTTGAAGTTAGTGCTGCCGCCCTAGAACGACCTGAACTTTCAACGGCATATGCTGCTTTGAATTTTCCCTCCTTTTTCCTGCTGGACTCGTGGGATAGCATACGAGGCCTACATGGATTACCGGACCGGCTCAATTTTTAGGGGCGCGCTAGCTAAGGTATTTAGGGTTAAAGGTACATTTTCCATTTACTCAGCTCGGTGCTATTTACCTGAATGAAGAGTAAAGGCGTAAGGTGGACATGAAAGATCCATTTGCGCTGTTTCTGCATGGGCGAAGGATCCATAGTTCTCAAATATCAGTTACGTTTGAGCGTGCCGAATGGTTCAAGGACAGACCTGCCGTGCTGACTCAGGAATAGTGGAATATCAGACACTGGGATTAGAGCTGTTAACATGGTCAGGAAAGGCGAAAACACTAGGAAAATTCCTACTGAAACCGATTGACTAGCTTCCACTAAAAGGAAAACACAATCAAAAGTAAAAGCCTTAAGCTTAGCTTCGCGGAAAGTAATGTGGCTGTGTGACAAAGTTGATAAAAAAAACATACTACCCCACATCATGATATATATAGGTTTTAATTTGGTTTTATTTCTTAGAATGGAATTATAAATTATTGTGAAATAGAAAATTCTGATTTTTTAGAGTTATTGTGAATCCATCTTTCAGTAATAAAATCCTTTTAGGCTTACTTAGTGAAGAATTACAGAATTTCTATACAGCCGTATACATGATGAAGAGGCGAACCAGGGTATTCTTTGCTCTAGCTTCCCTCCTGGTACCACCAGCATGATGTTCTTGTCCAAACCATTAAATATGTTGGCTTACTAGGGCAAATATAAGTGAAGTGTCTCTTGCAGCTGCCTAATCCACAGAGTTGAAGTATTCAAACACTTGGGACTTGTGCGTGGAGCAATCGTTAGGCGAAGTGGTGACAGCTATCTTGTTTGGGGGAAAAAAAACCGTGATGGAACATCAACAGGAAACTAGGTAGTCTTTGTCGGAGAACAATGGGCACCCAATTTTAAGTTGATGGTAATTTGGAGCTACACGATGGTAGGGTGCACACACCGGTTATTTCTTCTCCCCGTGAGAAAAAAAAATCATGCAAAATAAAATCCTCACCAATGGGGACTGTACGGAATCGGATGCCGATGTACCCTTGTTTCCTCGTTGTACCTTGGACTTGCATGCTGTTAAAGGCTAAACAGGTGCTGGGAAGTTGGGCATCAACTAGATAAGAGCCCACAGGCCAACTCCCTGCTCCCTTTTCCCTCCACACCAATCCACCGTTGAAAGGTCAACGTCCCGGTGGGACCAGGTCCACACCAAACCCTATCCTTTCTTCACCCTTTGTTTCTTTTGCATTATCCTATGAACTCTCGCATGTGGTGAAATGGCGACCGTGGCAGGTAATACTCTACTGCCAAAGACTTGCAGGTCATTTTCTTGGCCTGAGTGACGGTAGATGGAACCTGCTGCTTCTTTATGCACCACCATCCGCTGTTTTTACACGCCACATGTACTGTCAAGCCCAGTGTCAAAAACCTAGCAACAGATCTCGCAGTTACGCATTATTTTAACTCTTTTACCTGTGTAGTTTAAGCACAAGATTTTTATCAAATAAGCTCGAGCAAGAATCGTTTTTGTTTTTGTTTTTTCTCTGCGAGGAAGCAAGAATCGTATTTGGTTGTTGAATCGTTTTTAGAAGAGGAGGAGGCATGCGTAGCATAGGCGGTGTGGTCCACTGATTGATGATGAGATGGATGTTGATTATTGGGGAGCATGTGAGGGTGAAGTGGAGGAAAAGAATATCCAGTCAACCCATTGACTCGTGTCATGGCGTCAGCTCACACGTCACAGTTTCGTCCGCATCTGCTGCTGGGCCCCACCGCAGCGGCCGGCTCTGCTCTAGGAGGCTACTAGCTAGAGCCATGGAAGAACGCTGGTCGTTCGGTTCCTAAGCTTGGCCTAATGGCCTCATAGATTGGCGAATTCGAAGCTAAGCTCTGCTTAAAAACTTTGAAAAGAGAGAACACAGAGTAAAATTGCATTCCATTTAACCTTCACTCCGTTGCGGCGTTGTGTCCATACATCTTGAAACCCTAGCTAGCTAGCCAGCTAGTCTCCCTGAATTTTATACTTGCCATGATGACAAATCAGATACCAAGAAAATTGAAGAAAATAATGCATGGCCACACAGGCACACAGCTAGCTAAGAGAGATGCTTTGTGTTGGCAGCTGGTCAAGAATACAATAGCAGATCGATCCGATACAGGAGTTGATCATCTGAAAGGTCTCCTACTCCTCGGTGTGGTCACGTTGAAGCTAGCCACCAACCAGATATGCCGTCCAGCCCCGTTTGACCTCCAGCGCTAGTCATCGGAGAGAGCCGTGCGAGCCCGAGCAACAAGGCAAATAAAGCTGGCTGCCGGACGGCGACCATCGCTTAAGTTAGAGGCTGTCGTTCCGGATGGACCAAACAATCCTTTGACCGGAACAAACCAACAAAGTTCAACCGGTGGTGGCCACCTTCATTTGTGTCCGTTTCTCACACAACCACTAGTCTGTAACTGGATCGTTTGCTTTAGTTTGCTGTTGTTATGGTACTGTGTGTTTCTCTGATGGCCTAGTATGTTCCTTTTGAAAAGTAGCATGGCAGGTTCTACATGGACAGCCTGATATGAAGAAACAGAACTTTGATCATCTTGCGGCAGTACAAGCTAAGGCTGGCAGCATGTTTCTTTTGGAAAGCAGTATCATATGGTAATTCTATAAGCACAGCTGATACAAAGAAGGAGTAGAATACACCGCCGGACCTTAAATTTAGCTCGGGGTATCGTCCAGATCCCTAAACTTTCAAAATGCATATTCAGATCCTTAAACTTGCTAATCGTATCACGTGAGATCCAAATCGCAGTTGTTTACGCTAAATCGATGGTGTAAACGGATAGCCTAAAATAACGGGTTTCAAAGGGGCACGTGCTGCTTAAATAGCGAGGAAAGAAAAGGCGATTGCTCGGCCCAGTCAGCACGTACGCGCTATGCATGTCGCCGTCGCCCTTTGCCTGTTTTGGCGGGAACTGAAGACGAGAAGGACTAGATGTCTAGATGGAGGAGGAGACGACGTGTGGATTCACTCCGATCCGCCGAAGCTTCGCCGTCGTTGCTGCGCCAGCTGCTCGCCCGCCCCCTCGCCGCTGGGTCAGTTCAAACGTGTCAAAGTGGCCCAAGTTGCAGTGTCGTCTAAAGCGCCGGCAGCCGAGGGAACGCGACGCCAAGTTGCTGCCTGTTCGTGCGGCCGGATCATCATGTTCGTGCAGCCGAGTAAGTTTGTGGGCAAAGAATCGACAACGAAGTTCATGCACGAACAAGTAGAAAACAAGAGGACGGAATTTTTTTGTTCAGACGCGCGTGCTCGATCATCATCCGCAGCTCGATCGACCGGCGATAATGGCCGCGCGGTGGCCGGCCGGCTCCCGACGGCGTCGTCGTCCGCCGCGACGAGTTGGCAGGCCGGAGCCTCGCCGCACGTCACCTCTCTCCCAAATTAACCAAAGCCCTCGCGCGCCGCAGCTCACCGGCGTGGCGGCTGGCCCACTCCAGCGACCGCTCCACGGCGGGCCCCAAGGCTACCTCGCCCGCACCCCGCGGCCGGACGCTTCCCGGAAGGAGCCCTCCGCGCGCGACCCACCTTCCAGAAGGCGACGTCGCACACATCCCTGCCGCCCGTCGCGCATCCGACGGGCGGCGACCTTCCTGAGCCGCTCCGTTTGACTCGTTGCCGGGGCAGCTATAAGTAGCCGCCCACCCCGTCCGGTCCAAGAACTCTATCTAATACTCTACTGCTACTACGCCGCCGACGACGACGGGCAGCAGTAGCTACTGTAGTAGCTAGCGAGCGCGCCGCCATGGGTGACACGGGCGCGAACATGGCCCACTGGGCCGGGCTCTACGGCGGCGGGAACGGCGCGCCGGCGGCGACGGAGGCGACCGTGGTGACGGCCGCCGCGGGGGCGGGGACGGTGTCGAGCCCGACGTCCGGCGGGTCCGTTGGCAGCCCCACCCGCGCGCAGCCTGGGGTGGAGGGCGGGCGCGTCGCGAAGCCCGCGCGGCGGCGGTCCCGCGCGTCCCGCCGCGCGCCCGTCACGCTGCTCAACACGGACACCTCCAACTTCCGCGCCATGGTGCAGCAGTTCACCGGCATCCCGCCCGGCCCCTACGGGCCCGGCGGCGGCGGCGGCGCGGGCGCCGGGCCCGTGATCAGCTTCGGCTCCGGCGGGGACTACGGCGCCGCGCTGGTGCGGCCGTCGCCGACGTCCGCCGTGATGTCGTTCGACCACCTGGCAGCGGCGTCGCAGCAGCAGCACCACCGGCCCGCGTCGCTGCAGGGCCAGCTCTTCAGGCCGCAGCAGCAGTACACCGGCGACGTCGGCTACGGGATGCACGGCGGCGGGGACATGCCGCCGTTCCTTCACGGGTTCGAGTCGTCCGCGGAGGACCGGCTGCTGCTGCAGAGCATCCAGGCGGCGCAGATGATGCCCACCCGCCCGTCCTCGACGACTAGCAACGGCAATGGCTACAACTTCGGCTGATCGATCGATCGATCTGCCACCTACCAGCTCAACAAGGTAACAACAATAATAATAGAACCAAGGTCGGATCGAGGAGGAGGAAGCCATTAGTTTGATTCGTGATCACGGTGCATGGTCGTCGACGATCACGAGCTGATGATGATGTGTTACGTTCTTGCTTGCTGCTGCTCAAGCATTATTTCGTTTTATTTTTGTTGGCCTTGCTGTGTGATCAGGAGGCCAATTAAGGTTTGCTTAGCAGTTTAGCGCACAGTAATTAGTACCACTAGTAGTAGCTTTGCTGCTTTATTTAGAAGGAGTTGAGCTAGGTGCTAGCTAGATGTGAAACGAAGTGCAGAGAAAAGAGGCATGTAAATAGTTTTAGTAAAAAGTTGGGCGCGCGTGCGCTTTCGGTGTGTAGTAGCGCAGTTGATAGCGTGGAATCTTTCTAGAGAGAGATTAGATCGCCTTGGATCGGAAGCAAAGTCCGAGAGGGCTCCTCTACATGCTTGTACTACTGATCAATTATGAAGTCCCGCCGCTAATTGATTGCACCTTCATCAAATACGTGTGGCATATATGCTTTATTTCGTTCCTTTTGCAAGAACCGTCTAATTTGAAACCATTAAGCAAACCGTGATCATCAATTTTTAAGATGAAATCGTTCAAGAACGTGCCACATACTAACCCACGTCTAGAGACTTCGACGACCGACGCGTTATTCATTTAAAACGATATCAAATTCGGTAGTTCCGATACGTGCTTGCCATACGCTCAAAATTAAGCACAGTACCATGATACAATTTGCTTTTCATCCTTTGCTACAGACTAGCTCTTCGGTGATTGTTTTTAAATCTTGTCCAGTTTGGAGCCTAATAAGCTCGTAACGGATCCAGTGATACTAATCTGATGACGTGAACGTCGTACCTCGCTTCTAGAAGCTTAGCGCAAACCGGAGATGATTTGACTTTGACAAAACTAAAAATGAGTACGTATAGCTTGGAATGCAGGGAGGGTGTACTTGGCAGCATGAGCACATGGTTAACTACTGCAGGTTGTACGAAATTCTTCTCCATTTTTCTTTGAAACACAAAATTCTTCTCCACTATCCAAACCCTACCGTTACACGATCAAGCTAGGCACACTATCTAGCTCTCTTTGACACTGATTAACATAATTTTTCACACACAAGCTAGCTAATTAAAGGCACGGGTTAATCCTTCTACCTGTAAAATAGTCGTCGTTCGCGGTGGTCTGTGTGTGCTGCTACGGCTAAAATTTAGGCTAGCAGAGCAAGGCATGCTCGATCTGATTGATCCGAGACGTGGGACCCCCGTCGGCGAGTGACGATCCGTATCCCACGGTCGACGCCGAAGCCAACAACTGCCGTGCTAGATTGATGAACAGTCCAGCACCCAGCATCGCAGCCGGGCTTGATCTTAATCTACGGCTCTGATGAGCCGCGGATTACGCAACGCGCAGGATCTGGGAGACGCTAAAAACAAAAAATACGCCTGTCTATGTAACAATTTTCTTTTTTGTATTTGTCAGTCTTGTAAAGCTCTTGGCTTCCTCCACTTAACAAAGCGAAGAAAAGGATTCGGGATCGGAGGCCATTGCTGCACCCTTTTTTTTGTTTCTTTGTTAAAAAACAAGTGCATGGCCTTTTTCTTATACTAAAAATTGTCTAGTGTGTCATGCAGCCGATCACGGCGCCAAGTCAAAGCGTTCACACGGGGACACGATTACACCAGCAGCAAAGATCGTTAGTGACATGTGCGAGTACGATTAGATTAGGGTTCATCGTACCTGCCACTCGCCGGCCGGCCGGCCTGATCGCCGGGGGTTGCCATCAGTCGCGGCTTTGCTTGTGGACGGAGGAGTCTGGCGTGTCAACTGCCGAAGCGAAAGAAAGCCACGGGGACACGTGTGCGTGTACGAGCTAGATTGCGATGTCTGGTGAGACATGAGAGGAGGGTGCATGCCCGTCAGATCAGCCGGCGTGTAGTGACTAGTTCCTTGAATCCTTAATTAGACATGAGAGATTTTGTGTTGTCAATATATATATATATATATATGTTTAAGGTATTAGTATATTACTAGGCTTAACATGAAACATACTACGTACTTTCGTAATATCTATATCTTGGGCAGTCAATCTATGTAAAACTTTAAGATATTGATCGATGATCAAAGTTTAAAAGTTTAACTTAGAACAAACATATATAACATATATGGATCAACCTAGGAACAAAGAGAATTATACTTTGACGGGCAATGACTATTAAATTATATTATCCTGAATGAAAAGAGTTAAATATTAGGAAAGCGGTTTATATAAGGAATCTAGTAATGCCAATATTATGTTACAAATTTATATAAATTTTTGATATCGATAATCAAGGTGGTAAGATTTAGCTTTAAGCAAAGTTAAATAGACCTACATTTCCTGTCGGCACGATAAACCCACCTCTTACTTGGACTCTTAGCTTTCCACGCAGCTAAACCGGTCAAAAAGCTTCAGGTCCAAGCTAAACTCACCCCATTGAATGGCCCAGCACAAGCTTGTATTTTGACAGTGAACTAGAACGAAGGGGGTCAAAGTGACGTGACGGTACATATGAGCACAGACTATATACACAGGAAATAATCGCAGACCAGATGGCTTTGACTTCTTTTTCTTTGAGGGAGGAATCGCAAAAGAGCTGCTGAGCGCGACTAGACTGGGAACTAGAAGGTCCAGGAGTGGTAAGGCTGGTGCAAATCTCACCAATTATTCAAAAAAGTTCCTTTTCATTTTAAACCACCAAAGTTTCGAATAAGAACTTCAATGAATTTGCGCTATTCTCAATGTAAAGGAAAAAAAAACTCATTTTCACATACCTTGGAGTAGTATAGTTGAATGCATCACAGGAGTGTGCTTCTATTTTTTCTGGATTTATTATAGGATTTAACGGCTTTATTTTTCAATGGTAGGCAACATGATTGTTAACACCAAGGTGTATGGTGATGCATGGTGGTTGCATCCCTACATATCAAAAGCTTAAACTCTACGATTAATGTTCTTTGTGTCTCGTTAAGGTGACTATTTACTCAATAATACCTGAGGATGCAGCCAGTGTAAAAGAGGTCCGTATCGGGCACAGCCTTGCACCCATCCCATGATTGTCTCATTTGAAGCCCTGCAGCAGAGTTAGTCGCCGTCCTGTTTTGAGGTGTTCTTTGCCTCTGAAGTCTCTGACTGATACATGGTTTTAGAACGTTGATGCCGGATTTTCTTTTTTTGATTTTATCTTGTATCGCCATGGAAGTACTACATGGGTAGTGTCAACTGACGGTGTTTCTTCATCAGTGATTCACCTCTTAGCTTTTGTAAATGGCGTTTCGGGTTTTTCATGGGGAGTGGAGTGTGTGGGGATGGTGGTTTAAAGGGAGGCAATTTTGTTGATTTTTCATGTGAGAACTGGTCCGTGTTCGTCTTGATCTTTTTTCCTGGTCAAATTGGTGAACAGGCCGTTTTGCTGCCGCGTTTAGTTTTTTCGTCCAAGATCTGGAAGAAGGCCCATTGAATGGATGTCTGCCCCATTTCCATCCTCCTCTGCCCGATTAGCAAAGCCCATTTCACACATGGGCCTTACCGTCCGTAAAACTGGAGTCGGAATTCCTTTTCTTTTAATTAAGAAAAAAGGCTCTATATTTTTCCTCTAAAAAAACTAAAACAAAATTTTATGACGTAGGAAATTGTTTTAACGCCTTAATGGAGAAATAATCACCCGATCGTATCGCACTCCTCCTAGTTCTACTGGAACGATTTTTTTTTAGAAAAAAAGCGAAACGAAGTTTTAAAAATCGAGAAAAGTAATCTTGCTTAACAGAATGACAACGAGAAGTCGGGGACCATCTGGCCCGTGGAGAAGTGGCGCCGTGGGGTCTTTTTTTTTTGCTTGCATGATGCATTTGGACCACGGAGGCTACCAGGCCAGAATATGTGGACCTGCCTGTACAGTAAGTTTTCTTAAGAATACCTATTTGCACTCTTTATATACAGTTAAATACATATGTTCCATATTAATAAGTCGTCTCTTGAATTTCAAACCACTAACCATTTGCTTCTTCTATATTAATCTGGCAAATCTGCTGCCAACTTTATGTTTCAAAAAAAAAAAAGAAAAAGAAATACTAACCATTTGCTATTTCAATTTCAAGAAATACAAACATCATATGCGCTACCACTTATCATACGGACTTACCTTTGTGAAGGTCAACAAAAGACTAGATCTGACATATTTTAAGATTGACCATCAATTCATCCCCGAATGATTTGTGATCCATTAACTGCATTGGATACATGCTTTATAAAATTTTTCACAAGGCTAGATAGATGTTTTCAGAAAAAGCAACCCTCCCCGACTCCATTATTTTGAAAAAAATATTTATAGAAATGTTTTTTTTTTGCAAGGGTATTTCTAGAAACGTTAGTTGGTTAGTCTTTGTGTCGTATGATGTCCTCACCCTGATCTCATCTCGCAAGGCACGAACGGCGTTTCAGCACCTTCGCAAACGACACGGGCATCACCTGGGCCCCACAGGTTCACATCTGGGTCCACAACGTCACGTCCAGGCCCACCAGACAGTGACACAGCCGATCGAGCCCGAAACCTACATGTACACGTCTACCCGTCTCCCTCCTCGACGCGCTCGGCCCCCCTTCCCCTTTCCGAAGCTTCTCGACCGCCTCCACCTCCACCTCCTCCTCCCCTCCTCACATGGCCGACGGCGCGAAGGCCGAGGCGGCGCGGGCGAGGCCGGAGTCCTCGCAGGAGGAGGAGGAGGACTGGAAGGAGGCCGAGGGGGACGTCGCCGAGGTCGACCGCGCCGCCCCCAATGGCGCCGGCGAGGGGCAGGTGCCCACGGACCGCCCGATCCGGGTCTACGCCGATGGCATCTACGACCTCTTCCACTTCGGCCACGCCAGGTCGCTCGAGCAGGCCAAGAAGCTGTGAGAACACCCCTCCCTCTTGCCGCCGCCGCCTCCTCCTCCTCCTCTCCACTTGGGTCTCCCTCCGACTGAATCAAACTGCCTCGATCTGCGCCTCGCGCTGGTGTGTTGGGGTCGGGTGCCGTTGCGTGCGTGTCGTGCAATGGTTTCTGCTGTAGCGGCACTTGCTGTGAGGTGCGGATCGCGCTTGATTTTGGTGGTTCCGTGCAAGATCGGCTGAGAGAAGCTTCCCCCCCTTCTCTTTGTGGCAGTTTTTGAAATCGTCTTACGCGATTAGCATTTTTTGAACAGACTGAAAGGGCTCTCTTGGTTATATTATCACGCGTGGTTACCATTTTGTGCAAGTATTGCTGTGAACAGATTAAAAACTGCGATAGTGTTAGTGTGGATTAGTGGGTTGCTTGATGTGCGATATTGCAGTAGGTGTCCTTTTTTGCCAATTAGATGGGTCGTTTGGTGAAAATTTCAGCTACTTTGTCGGTATGTTATTGTTTTATGGATGTGAGATTTCTCTGTATGGCTCTTCTCCATGTTGCCATTAATGGATCGTTTAGTGTGTAAAGTGCCTATGTCAGGTTTCCTCCCTAATAGTGCAGTCCGGTTCGGATTCATCCGTGCATTTCCTTTTTAGCCTGGACAACAACTTTGCACTGTTGTGTTGCCACATACCGCTTGTAGTTGAACTCTTTCATTAGACGATTTGGGCTATGATTCTCTCGCTCGTGGATACGAATCACCATGCGTTGTTGTGTAGTGCCAACTGCTGAGAATCTTCCAAATTGTTGACATAGGCAAAGGGATGGAAGTTGGTACCAGGTTTTTATTCTTCAGTCGTACAGATGCATGCTGTAGTGAAACGATGCTTTTCTGTGGAAACTTGCTTGTCTGTCTAAATCATTCTATGATTTCTGATGAGTTACAGATTCCCTATATAGAACCTAGTTACCTACCACAGTGGTCCCTTAAGAATTTGAGTAAGAGTATCTACAAGTATCTCCACCGCTAGAAGACATGTATCTGGAAAAGTTGCTGTCACATTTATGTTAGCTTTTAGGGACATTCAATGTTTTCCTCAAATTTATCCACGTAACACAACTTTAGGTACTTCTGGCGAGCAGGGAGAGAAAGAAATAAGTCTATTCAGGTTACTGTATAGTTGAAGCATATGACTTTTCGGTGATATCTTTTGTAAGGAACCCTGCAGCCATCGTTGATTTCTTAAGTACGAAGCTTTGTTTAGATCTTTAAAGGCTACTCCATAATGACACTATTCCATGTATCTAATGATACATGTGTAGCCTTTTTTTTGTGTATTCAGAAAATCGAGTGCATCTAACTTTGAACTGCTATTAACCTTGCTAACATCTGTGCTTAAACACTATTGAAATTGCCTTACTAAAAGTCTAAAATTATTGTAATACAAGGAGACTGAGTGAATGCTTTCAAATCTGCAGGTTTGCAAACACATATCTTCTTGTCGGATGCTGCAATGATGAGTTGACGCACAAATACAAAGGAAGAACTGTAATGACTGAGGATGAGCGATATGAGTCACTTCGTCATTGCAAGTAATCATCTTTCTCATGCTCTATCATCATAATTAATAAGTGCAATACTGTATCTCATATATTTTTCAACATATCCAGGTGGGTGGATGAAGTCATTCCTGATGCTCCATGGGTGGTGTCAGAAGAATTCTTGGATAAGCATAACATTGATTTTGTTGCTCATGATTCTCTTCCGTAAGCATCGTTCTGAAAAAGACCTTGATGGTTCCATAATGCAGTAAATATTTCCAAGGAAATGCCTGTGATGATACATGTGGTTATCTTTACATTCAAAGCCTTTGGTTTTACTCGATGCTGCATCTGAAATGTCAGTCTATTTAGTTAATCTGTACCCTATTTTTCCTATTTGAACCTACACAGGTATGCTGATGCTAGTGGAGCTGGTAAAGATGTTTATGAACATGTGAGTCTTAAGTTCCAAATTGAGCAGTTCATGTATTATATCAATTAGAATTCTCTTAACCGTATCAGTTCATATTCGTCTGTGGTTTGGTGTAACTAATATGAATGTGTTTTATCAGGTAAAAAAACTTGGTAAGTTTAAGGAGACCCAGCGCACTGATGGAATATCAACATCGGATATTATAATGCGGATTGTTAAAGATTATAATGAGTATGTTATGCGGAATCTGGCCAGGGGCTACACTAGAAAGGATCTTGGTGTCAGCTATGTGAAGGCATGTTATACAAACCCCACGCTTTATCCGAATATCCAACTTATAGTAAATTTAACTGTTTGTATTAATGTGGTAGTATTGTTTTATGGGCTTGGCCCTCTGACGCTTATGTCTTACCAGGAAAAACGATTGCGAGTTAACATGGGACTGAAAAACCTGCGTGACAAAGTGAAGCAACACCAAGAAAAAGTGGGAGAGAAGGTACTTGTATTCACCATCATAATTATTTATGCAATCATTGGATTCTAACGTTGAACATATTGAGTCTCATAGTTTGTTAATCTCTCACCCTTTGTGAACTTGGTGCATACGCTTCCATGTTATACGTGAAGGTGCTATTTAGTTGATTATTACTTTGCCAGCACCCTTAGCCTTCTGACTTCAACCGTTCGTTTGCAGTGGAACACAGTTGCAAAACTCCAGGAAGAGTGGGTGGAAAATGCAGACCGCTGGGTTGCTGGTTTCCTAGAGAAGTTTGAGGAAGGTTGCCACTCAATGGTCAGTTACCCTTAGACCCTTACTAGTCTGCTATTGATAGGAATCCAGTGCTCACACTTGTTTCCGAAACTTCCCTCAGGGAACCGCCATCAAGGAGAGGATCCAGGAGAGGCTCAAGGCGCAATCCAGGGACTTTGGTAGCCTTTTACAGTACGACAGCGATGATTATGAGGAAGAAGACGAGGATGAACACTTTGAAGATGTCAAGGAATAGCGCCCCTGTAAATATACGCAAGGTTTTAGTAGTTTATTATCTGATGCAAATCGTCTCTTGGTCAGTTGGTCCTACACCGTCTCATATGCCCCTCTTGGTTCAGGATCCTTATAACCGTCAAAGGTAGGTCAGGTCAGCTTGCCGTGCTTGTAGGTGCTCTTGATGTTTGTTCAGGCAATGCCCGGTTGTAAAAGTTGTAGAACTCCTCCCATACTTGTATGGAGGATACATGTCACATTTTACTTTTCGTCCAGAACATAAGACTATAAATTTCAAGTCAAGCCGGTTATAAATTGGTAATTTTTGTCTATTGTCCTCCCTGTTTCGCCTTGTACAACTCCATGATGAATACAATACCTGGAATTTTGATATATATATATATATATATATATATATATATATATATATATATATATATATATATATAGAGAGAGAGAGAGAGAGAGAGAGAGAGAGAGAGAGAGAGAAACAATTCATAATTGGGTTTCCTACCAATTCCTTGGATTTTTTTAATAGACAAATGTGTCTTGGATTCCTTGGCACCTTTCTATAGTTCGGACCTGGATGCCTTGAACTCTCAGCCTGGAACCAAACCACAGGAACATTTTTCTGTGTGCTGGACTGCTGGACTTCAGGTGATTGGCTTGTTTCTTCCCCGCTCCAAGGCCTCGTGCTAGGGGCCGGTACCTTCTCTCTATGGTGCCTTGTTCTGCCCCTCTGTGTTCTTTGCTTGTGTTCTTTATGTAGCAGGCTGCCGGCACCCTTGGAGCCTACACAAGTTTCTCCCTACGCCTTTTCTGTTTCAGGTGTGATTTTTGTTTTCGACAATGTGATTTTTTGGGAACGGTTTTCTACAATGTGATTAGGCTCTTCAATGCAGGAGGTTGGCTAATGGCATACTCTTCATTTTCTCTTTTCTTGTTGAGCAAGGAGACGGGGGCATTGTATACATAGACCTGACTTCTTTCCTTCGCTTCCCTTTCCTCGAGAAACACCAGCACAGTGGCAAAAGAAGTTAGAAGTAGTGTGGTTTTGGTCATCCTTGCTTGGATTGCTTCAAGAGAAGTTTCCTCTTCCTTCCCCGGATGCTCAAATTCGATGTCGGGGATTTGGGGGTTGCTTTCATAGAGGTAGTAGTAGCTTCTTTCTTGCCCCCATTTTGTCCTGCAGCTCAAGGCACTGCTGCTATAACTTCAGCTAAGAGTTCTACGATTTCATTATGCTTTCCCCGCCAAATGCCGCTCCTGGTATTCCATTCTCAATGCAATTTGGTTTGGTACTCAAATTTGGCTGATTGGTTTGAACTCAGGATTTGGTTGTGCCGCTTGTAGAATACGGCGCCGATCTTCGATTTTTTTTCTTCCCCCCTCCTCCATTATCTTAATTTTTGGAAATAATTAATCTGACAGCTTATGATCAGGTCATGTTCTTCGTTTCTCTCCTGGTGGTAATCGGGTGACAGGGCTGATTAATTTGTTGATGAACAATCAGATCCAACTTGGCTGAAGCAATATATGCATTCCGGCCATCATCTTCAGAGTCCACCAAGCATGTCGCCGTCGCTGCTGTCGAAGCTGCGGTTGGTCACCGTGGACGTGACGGGCACCCTGATCGCCTACAAGGGCCAGCTCGGCGACTACTACTGCATGGCGGCCAAGTCCGCCGGGATGCCGTGCCCGGACTACGAGCGCGTGCACCAGGGCTTCAAGCTCGCCTACGCCGAGATGAGCCGGCGGCACCCGTGCTTCGGCCACGCCGCCGCCATGCCCAATGCCGAGTGGTGGAAGGTGTGCGTCAGGGACTCCTTCGCCATGGTAAGATCATCGATCCGCGAAGTGAAGGCCATGGAGTTTCTTCGAGCAGGATCGCTGATCCTGTGGGGGACATGGTGTGTGATCAACGCAGGCCGGCTACGACTACGACGACGACACGTTCGAGAGGATATTCCGGCGCATCTACGCCACGTTCGGCTCCTGCGCGCCCTACACGGTGTTCCCGGACGCGCGCCGCTTCCTGAGGTGGCTGCGGGGCAGGGGGCTCGTCGTCGGCGTCGTCAGCAACGCCGAGTACCGGTACAGGGACGTCGTCTTGCCGGCGCTGGGGCTGAACCAGGTCAGCCAGCCATGCCATGCTCACCTTCTCTGCCTTTTCGCCGTGTCCTGGAGCTCTGACAACCGTTTGCTCTGCGCGACCGTTCGAAGGGCTCGGAGTGGGACTTCGGGGTGTTCTCGGGCATCGTCGGCGTCGAGAAGCCCGACCCGAGGATCTACGAGGCGGCGCTGGAGGCGGCCGGGGGCGTGGCGCCGGGGGAGGCGCTGCACATCGGCGACAGCCTGCGCAAGGACTACGCCCCCGCGCGGAGCCTCGGGATGCACGCGCTGCTGCTGGACCGGTTCGGGACCGCCGAGGCGGAGAGCTGGCGGCGGTCCGGCGCGCCGGTGCTCCCGGACCTCGCCGCCGCGCGGGAGTGGCTCGCCGGGGATGTCAAGGAGGAAGCGGAGCCTGCAACGGCCAGGTGAAATGCCCGGGTGGAGAAGTGGAGCATTTGAAGATTGAAATGCTCTTCCCTGACGAGCATTGCAATTCCTGCTGCGACGACGGTGTGGAAGATGCAGCGAGCCAGAGAAAATGGTTGGCTGAATGAGCGAGTGTTCATCGCTCGCTGATGTAATTAGCTTCGATCCGGATGCTGGTGTGGTGATCGCTGATGCCAATGGCCAATGACCAGCATCATCGTGTTATCAAGACGAGCAGTTCGTTCAGATTTCAGAGTGATCTACAACTGCAATGAGTCCTTCAACAATTTTGCCACAGGGATTGACGTAGAAACTGCACCATTTTTCAAGCGATTTTGCAGAATTCACATAGACCAAATAAAAGAATTTCGCTGGAAGCAGTGTGCTTCACGAAGACCACTACCAAAATTTTCAGTTCCAACAGGGGCCTTAGGAAATGACGAGGCGAGATTTAAGTCCTTTTTCGGAAAGCCTGAATCGTGAATCCTCTAGTTTTTTTAGAGCAAGACAAATTTAGATCGTTAATTAAAGTACTAGGAGTAGTTTTTTTTAAAAAAAAGAAAAGAGGATTAAAGAGAAGCAGAAGGAAACCACCCAAATTCTCGGTAACCCGACATGTCATCGGTGGGGCCAGAAAAAGGGCCCACGTAGCAGTCACAGCGAGGGAGATATCCATCCGAAAGTATCTGGGTCTGGGCACTGGGTAACGGAAACTCAAGCAGGCGATGCTGCGCCTTCGCGCTTGCGGCGGCACCGCGCCGGCGTCGGTGCCCGCGCTCGTCCGGGCGCGCCTGGCGCGCCGCGCCTCCTCCACAGCCTGCGCCGCCTCCACCGTTGCCGCTGCTTCCTCCGCTTCGTCCGCCCTGGAAGAGCTCGCCGCCGAGCGCAAAGGTCTCCCCCCTTTTTTCCGTGGCATTCTGTCGAACGGTTTCGGGCAGCCGTCTCGTGCTCCTGCGGCGCTCCGAGCCCTCTGTCTCATTCTATGGCGCACCATGCCAAGACGAAGATGGCATGGTGGGCAGGCGAGAGCAATAGCCATGGCCCATGGCGATGGTCTCCTGTTTGCTGAAATGCCCAGCCTAAACGTGCATGGCTTGCCATGTTAACATGGCAGCCAGGTTGTGTGTGAGCTACCTTATTGTAGCTTCAGAATAGGGAAAGGTTTATGTGTAGCAAGGTTCCTGATTATAACTTTAGAATAGTGCTAGGTTTATGTGTAGCAAGGTGCCTGATTGTAGCTTCAGAATAGTGCTAGGTTTATTTATAGTGAGGTTTATGCTGATAAAAAAGTTCGCATCTGTGAGAACTGCCATTGGTGATGCTGCTTCCCATCAAATAAAAACTAACAATTCTTGAAATCCATCCCTTTCTCTAAACATTTAGCGCTACACTTTAATGCCCCAAAGCTTCATATGCATTGCTAAGCATTTTCTTGTTTGTGACAACATCGTGAGATGATGAGATCGACAGACACCTAAATGTTGACAATAATTTCTTTTAAATCCTTTGAGCGATGATTCACCATAAGGTGGAATTGTATTCTGCGAAGATAGGGAATCAGTGCTCATCTAGGAATTAGTGTACTGTGAAATCTGGCATATCTGATTTTGTTTGATTGGTAATCAACTCTCACGTTTCAATTAAGTTATGGATAGTACTGAAGCATTTATCGCTTAATTTCAAGTAAATACTGACTTTTAAACATGTTTTATAGGTTTGGCAAAAGTAGTATTAAAGAAGGGAAAGACCCAAATATTCCGTGATGGGAGCCCAATGGTGTATAGTGGTGCCGTTGATAGAATAATCGGTCGACCTCCTCCGAAATCTGGTGATGTTGTTCTGGTAGCTGATGGGACAGAGAAATCTATCGGGTGGGGTCTCTATAACTCCGTGTCCATGTTTTGTGTTAGGCTGATGCAGCTGGAAGAAGAGGCAAGAAGGTGACAGTCAGTGGTACCAATTTTTTTTTCTAACCGCTGACATTTTAGCACCTCAAGCGGATGTATTACTTACTTTTGTTCCTTTCAGAGATCCCACTTGTGCACTTAATATGGAAAGACTGCTCGAAGCAAGGATTTCATCTGCTGTGGATTTGCGCCGAAGTTTGGGTCTCCCTTCAGCTAACACAAATGCTTATCGCCTTGTCAACAGTGAAGGGGACAGGTATATGCTAAATTTACCAATGGAAGTTGGGACCATGTTGAATCATCAAAAGAAATAATATTTGTTCAACACGGCTTTTTTTTTATGTTGTAGGGTAACATGCGTACCTTGTGCAATAAATATCATTAGATAAAAATCCTTAGATGAAGAATAGATTGTTTTTCGTGTGCCTTGAATACTCCCGCTAGAGCACTGAATGCTGATCAGCAGCAAAAAAAAAGTTAATTTTACTATATTTTTATGCTTTATCTAGTTCTTGACTTGCAGTTTTCTTGGAAATTCATCTAAAACTTTTACTCGCGATTTTTGAACTGCAGATTATCTGGTCTAATAGTGGATATCTTTGCTGACGTTGCCGTGATTGCTTCATCTGCTGCTTGGGTTGAGAAATATAGGGAAGAAATCCAGTTTCTTGTTAGCAAAGTTAATGGCATCAACCATATAAAGTGGAGGCCATCAGAAGATATTTTGAAAGAGGAAGGATTGGATATATCAGAACAAAAGACGCATGCTTCTTCACGCTCAACTGTGAAGGTGGACCTGTTGATTCAGACGAGTTTATGGTTCAGTATCCATTGGTTTTGATAGTTTGTGTCAAATCTAACATACGATTTATCATCAATGGTTCCAACACTATCCCATTGTTATTTTTACAGGTCATGGAGAATGGCATTGTACACTTAGTCTCATTAGAGGGTCAGAAGACAGGATTTTATGCAGATCAAAGGGAGAACCGCCATTTTATATCATTGCTCTCGAAGGACCAAAGGGTCCTTGACATTTGCTGCTACAGTGGTGGTTTTGCTTTGCATGCAGCCAAGGGTGGTGCTGATAATGTCATTGGTAAAATACTGTAATCTAATGAGCCTTTTATATTTTTAGTCATCTGTTCATGTGGTTTTCAAGTTACGCACAATTGGATTTTGGTGGAATAACATTGTTAATTTGGAAATTTTACACTAAGATCTAATCTTTATTATATGTTTATAAATTCTTCTGGTTTTACAGTACAAAATATTTCAACCACCGTGACCATTTTCAGGCATTGATTCATCGGGATCAGCACTAGACCTTGCCAATGAGAATATCACTCTCAATGAGTTAAATCGTGGAAGGATCTCATTTGTAAAAGGAGATGCAACTGCATTCATGAAAGGAGCTATTTCGAAAAACGAACTATGGGACTTGGTAATCCTTGACCCTCCAAAGCTGGCACCTCGAAAGAAGGTACACATAAACGCACCGTTGGACCTAAAGGGTCGACTTGTAATATCTAGTTTGACTTGAATTGGGATATACTTTTCATCTGTCAATGCAAAAACTGAAGCATGCTATATGTATTACTGTTCGTGAATTTTTGCCTCTTAGTCTCTTAGCATGCCCCCTTTCATTGACTTGTTGATGACCACCTCTTGTATTTATAGGTACTACAAAGTGCATCCGGTATGTATAGAAGCTTGAATGCTCTTGCAATGCAAGTAGTGAAGCCAGGGGGATTACTCATGACATGCTCTTGTTCTGGAGCTATGACTCAAAGTGGCATGTTCCTTAAAACCATTCAGGTATTTGACCTTGCCCATCTTGCACTAGAACTACTACTCAACACACATCCTGTCCCCTAGAGAGTACAAGGCCCTGCAAAGCTTTTTACTGCTTTCCAGCATGTTGAATTACTTTTAACATGATAGAAAAATGTTCTCTTATTTATGCTGTTGTTCTCCCGACATTTGATTTAGTTGTCAGATGATTAAAAAAAGTAGGTGTTCCCGTTGATAATTTTGTGTTAATTTGCCCACATAGATAACTGTTTAGAAACTTCCTCTTCTAATGTTCTTTTATATTAGGGTGCTGCATCAATGGCCGGCAAAAAGGTGACAGTCTTACGCCAAGCTGGGGCCGCTTGTGATCATCCCATTGACCCTGCATACCCTGAGGGACAGTATCTCAGCAATTACTTGCTACGAGTTGCGTGAAAAAGGAAAAAAAAATGGATATAAAAGCAGCGGAAGTTTATAGTTGTAGCAGCCTGACAAGCCTTATACTGATCACTTTGATTTCTGAAGAGCTTAAGTTAATCTGTCATAGTTTAGTCATGCAGGTCAGATGTAGTACTTTATTTATGAAGAAAAACGCATCCATTACGTTTGATTTACAGAGTATCCTTGGGAACACTGTACTTGCACGATGGGTATTTTTATCAAGATCCACAAGTGGCGAGTAGAATGGAAGATGCAAATCATATAAATGGAATTTCGCAGCAGTTTTGAAAATAAAAACTGACACTCACTTCTGACTCCGAGTATACAATTTGGAGAACAGAAAGGTATTTTGTTTCAATGTAATGTACAATCTGTGCACGATTTGATCCAAAGCTATCGCTCGTACATGGCCTACCTTGTATGTATTCTACACCAATTCTCACAAATAATATTTCTCTGTAGTACATGATACATTTGAACCATAAGCTGAATTGTTTCTCCCTGCCTGTGTAACATTTAACTTCCAAAGCGTATCAGCGGCCTACAGGGGGCCTGTTCCATGACAAGTAATTGTTATCTCCCAATTTCCTGCAGGTGACCAGAAGAAAATCAGATTTGCATACATCTTGATATAATTGCAATCCGTGAGACCTAAAAAGTCACTAACCTTGGTTTTATTAAGTAGAGCAAGGTGAATGCAAATGCCAAGAAAAAGCAGAGTCCACCAACAGTCAGATATGCAAGGCCAAGAAAATTGTTCTTTCCACCAAGCCAGGTTGTGGTAGAAAGCACCAACTTCTTCTTGCCACCAAAGCTATAGGTGTTGTAATTGTTCTCCAGATGGACTGTAATGGTATCGTTTACCTTGAGATCAACATATATCCTACCATACAGCTTTCTGAATGTAGGAAGTGCTGCAGTTCGCATCCAGACGATAAGGTCCTCTTGCTCACTCAACTGCTCAGTAGAAAAGCAGGTCAGTGAATTCAGTGGCAAAACTTGCCCTGAACTATCAAAAGAACTTATCTTAATCAATCTAAGAGAAAAATCATTGGGAGTCATTTTATCTTAAATTCGATAACTACCTATACTACAAGCACAATTTCCCTCTGAGGTGTCCACCAAATATGCAGTTATTTGATGATATACAAAGCAAGGACCACATACATACCGGCATACTTGAATTAAGTATTTTTCCACCTTGAAGAGGTCCTTTCTGGAAGTTCGTTGGGAAGACATCACTCCCAAATTTGTGCTCTCTGTCACTCTTCCAAGATATGTCTTTCTTGTCCACTGTCAAGTTTTCATTGTTGCGGACAAGGTTATATGTATCATTGAACAGGCTCCATGCAATAAGACCACAAGGCACGATTGGCTTTCCATCTACTGTGGCCTCAGGATCGCAATTGCTAGTGTCGCTCGCCTTACTTTTATCTCTTAGCTGGGCATCATTGCGACTCTTGACGTACCTGAATGTGATGAATGTGACAGATAAGCAGGGTAAAAACATCTTAAAGCGCAATAAGACTGGAGGGAGAGAGAGAGAGAGAGAGAGAGAGAGAGAGAGAGAGAGATCATTGGCTAAAGATTGCATACCTTCTATGATTCTGGTAAAAGTTATCCAGCTGATAATAAACAAATATTGGCTGCTTCATCTCCTTTGTAATCTGAAGACCATGTATTCAAATATTTCAGCCAAGGATTCATTTGATTTTTAGGCCAAGATGCATATTTTTAAAGTAACTAACATGTCACACACTATGTCATTAGTCAATGTTCTTGCAATTGTTGTTTTTCCATTCCCAAAATTTCAGGTTATAGAAGAATATATGGAGATAATCCAATTACCGTCAGGTTCCTTGTGCAGATTTTTGGTATAGATTTGTCCCGGATGTAAGCAAGCTTGTCAGTCACATTAGTGGGAACACATGCGTCATCATACCGATCAACAATCTCAACAACCTGCAGCAAAGAAAACAACCAACATAAACAAAATGACCAAACTCATTATCAAACCAAGCAGATAGGATATGAGGCATACTTGTCTTGAAGCTCGCAGCGAAGCAACACCAATTGGGACAAAAATCACGCCAACAAGAACAAATACCGAAATAACCTGTACAACGTAAGAAATTAAGCACAACCATTTGTGAGATATGATGCAGGAAAGCTGGCGTCAAGGGAAATTTGTACTATTAAACCTACCCATTTTGGAGTAAGAATTGGCTTGCAAGCTGGGAGCTCCTGCTGCGTAAACTTGGAGTCTGTTTGCACGGAAGGACAAGTATGAGAACTCCTTAATACCAGCAAAGCTTAATATGAATATATGAAAAGCAGGCACGCCATTTAAAAGATTCAGAATTTTATGGATGACTCGGAACCCCAGTTCTGATATCTATCGGTAGTATTAATAACTAGTCAAAAGCATGGACTAAGTTCTTCGACTATATCATCTCAAAGAGTGAGAAAAGACAGTATAAATTGAACATCAGATTTTAATATTCGAGAGAAATTAAACCTCACAAAGTTAATCTTGATCACTACCAACTCATACATGATAACCAGCCCGAAAATACTCAAAAGAAAAGGTTCTAAACCCCAGTCAAAATGAAAAGGAAAACAGAGATGATATCCTTGTTTGAATCCTAAAGCTAGAGATAATATATCAGCAAGATCATATTGTGAAAGAAGATCTCACACTTGGGCTTCCTGGAGTTCCTCCTGGGCGCCGCGCCGCCGTCCCCGGATCCGCCGGAGCTCGACCCGGCGGCGTGGCTGTCCATCTCACCAACCGCCAAGAAACGCCTCTACCTGCCGCCCAAAACGAACCCCGCCAAAATCGCCGGCCGCCGGCACCGAGAACCCAAGCAAGCACGACGAAACGAATGCCGCCCCCGGGTCCCCTGCCTCGAGATTTGTTGGCGCGGGGAAGGCGAGAGCGGGGAAAGAAGTAGAACACGGAAAAGATGGGGCCCTGCTGGTCGCCTTGCGAAGGTTACAAGGAAGGGGGGAGGAGCGGTTTGACTCGAGAAGAGAAGGTGGGGGAGGTGGTGGTCGTGGCCGTGCCCCCCGTGTTGAGCTGCGCCGGCGGAGATGACCAGGGGGAGAGTCGAATCAGTCAAGGAAGTTGCCTAATGTTTTTTTTTGTTCAGTACATTTTTAAAGGAAAAACAGCGTCTAGAAGAATGAAATAGAGGTTGGTATTGGAACGGTTGGGTTGGCAGTTTTTTTTCCAGATTGGCTGATTAGCTGTCCTCTCAGTTTTGGTCTACGCTGCAACCGTGTATACTAGCTGCCGTTGAAGTGTATAATATTTCTATGTTCAATCTTACAATTTTCGTAATTGTAGACTCAGAGATGATGTGATGGACTTGTGGTGACCAAGGGGAAATTAATGCCATCAGTGGCATAGATAGTGTTGATAAGAGGGAGTTCAAAAGGTCGACTAGTTTGGGATGAAAGATAATGTAATAATTATTGTTGCATCAGTTTAGCATGCTCAATTTCTAGAGGGACGACAAATTCTTTAGAACTCTTTAGAACGGTGAAAATAGCTTTAGAATGTTTGGATTGGTTAGGGATCATAAAAGCCAATTACAAATGTGTATCCAATCCAAATAGCTACCCGATCCATATAATCCTATACTATTTCCCTTTAACTCAGGGATCCAAATGCCCATCTATTTATATCTACAGTCCAAATTTTTATAATCTATAGCTAATATCTAGATTCTAATAATCTGTGTCATATCCCATTTCCATCCAAATAGGGTCTTAATCTAGCGACGACAAGTGCAAGTATGTGTGTAAGAGCGAGAGGAGGATACCCATAGAAATGATGGAAGAGTAGGCTTTGCACTAATGTGTACATCTCCTAAAGATGTCACAATGTGAAAGACTTGTATGAAGGTTAACATCAAGGCAAGAAAAAGGTTGGAATTATAGGTAAGAGTTTAATGGGACCATCTGAATAGTCAGACCTTTTCAGATGCTGCGGTAGTACATCTTTTAGGAGATCATTGCAATCTTAATTGGGCTCCCTTTTCTCTTCTAGAATGCATTTACTCCTTCCAGTATCAAGGTCTCACACTGTTCTTGCATGTAGATCGTCTTGTCTCATTGAGAATCGCATGGCTTTCATATTTTGCACATGCCTTTGTTTATGATAGATGCATCATTATACCTTTCATCCTGCCCTTGACGGTTATTCGCCAATTGCCAAGCGCACCCACGTCCCATCATGTTATAGCATGATTATCTTACATCGACTTTTCTCTTATTACGTTGGAGATAAGTGCACTAGATAATTTTTATTGACATGTGGAAGAATACAAAAATTATTACACGCTTTACAGTATATTTGGAACAAGAAAAATAAGGATTAAGTTTCAAGAAACAACTCTATTTAGGCAGAAATCAAGTGCATCTTTTTTCTCAAGAAATTTTATAGGATTTGCATACGGGAAAAGCAGCAGGAGTATGTTCAAAAAAGAAAAGCAGAAGCAGCAGGAGTAATAATAATATTTTTTTTGAGATTAAGGAGTAATAACAATAGAACGAATGGGAAAACAGCCTTCAATTTTACCTTCGGTCTGATTTCTTTCATTTTTCACGAGGCCCAAAACTACACTGGGCCTGAATCCGTTACCTTCCCTCTGCCCCGAATTATTGTCCTATCCAGCCCGGCCCAAGTTACGTGACGTCTGGGCTATCCCCGCTTCGTTAAAAAACTCCAAATCTGCGCCGCAACAGCAGCCTGCGGCATAAACAAAGAAACCAGCCGCTCATAATTCTAGCCAGCGCACCGGAAAAAGTCAAAAAGTCACTGGTGAGTCGGAACACGCCGGCCCCACCTCCCGGCGTCCGCCGTCGCCACTCGTGGTCTCCCCCTCCCCCGCGCACCCGTCGCACTTCCAGTTCCGATTTCTCGAATGGCGATGGCGATGATGACGATGCGACGCGCGGCGGCGCTCGGCGCCCGCCACATCCTGGCCGCCTCCTCCTCCCGCGTCGCCCCCCTCCGCCACGTACGCCCCCCACGTCACCTCACCTCACCCACCTTCCTCCTCCCCTCCTCCTCATACTGCACCCACCCCTCGCCCTCCCGTCGGAGCGTCACTGCGGGGTGCCTCGCTCGCTTGCTGGTTGCGGGTTTGTTGATATATTTTGGGCGTGCAGATGAGCGCGGACGCGGGCGCCGCGATGGAGAAGATCCGGGCGGCGGGGCTGCTCAGGACGCAGGGGCTTATCGCCGGGCAGTGGGTCGACGCATATGACGGCAAGACCATCGAGGTACGCGTCACTTTCCGGGATTCAGCCGTCCTCTCAGGCACGTGCTCCTCTCGCGGTGTTGGAAATCAGCTGGAATGTGGTTGGTTGATTGGCTCGTCCTCCTCTCATGTGGCGGCTTTGAAGGGGTTTTATGTCAATGTTTTTGGGTTCTGCGATGATTGTGGTTCGGTGCAGGCGGAGAGATTTTAATTCGGATGGAATTGGGAATTGGAGTTTATGTATTTTGCGCGGTGGCTATTTGCAATATTGAGTTGAGGAGTTACTTTTGATGAATTTATGATTTCTTTATGCCTCTAGCTTGTGAACGCAGTGTTTTTCCAACGCGTAATTTTTGTGTCGATGTTAATTGTGGATAACCGAAACATTGTTTATTTTCTCGTAGGTGCAAAACCCAGCTACTGGTGACGTCCTTGCAAACGTGGCCTGTATGGGCAGCAGAGAAACATCTGATGCTATAGCTTCTGCTAACTGTGCATTCTATTGTAAGTCAAATGTTTTGATGCATTCGATTTTTTTGCTTCTGTATTAGTATTAAATTGTGTTTCAGAACTGTTGCTCTCAAGGTTATGTCATTTCTGAAGATAATGTCCCAGACTTTGGGCTGAATTTTGTGATAGTATTAACCTATGCTTTGTTTCAATTCTGTTTTTTATTCTGTAATTCAGACAAGTCTAGTATTTTTCTCAAACACGCAGGAGAGCTGCATATCTTTGTATTAAGAAGAGAGAATTGGTCCAATTACAAAAACCACTCCCCCACCTTGACCAGAATGGAGGATGGTAGAAAAAAAACAAAAAAAGACTCTTACAAAAGGATAATAAGATGAGACCTGACCACAACCAGCACCTTACTGGTGCAACTAAGCCACCTGGCCTACACCGAGGGCCCTAAGCCCCTTGGCGCCTGCAACTTGCCAGAGATGAAGCTCATCCCTAAAAGCCTGCAGGGCAACTTGAAGGCAAGGAGCCGATCCATCAAAGACACAAGCATTTCGATGCTTCCAGAGGATCCAAGCACCAAGCATGACCAGAGAACTAAAACCTTTTTTGTGCTGCTTTGGTAATTTCCTCCCAGCCCTCTTCCACCAATCAGCCAGAGAGGTGGTTTTTTGGTTAGGAACCAGCGCGACCAGGTTCAGGGGTTGCAGGACGGCAAACCAGAATTGTCTGGCAAACACACAAGATATGAGGATGTGTTGTACCGTTTCTTCTTCTTGGTTTTGCAAGCGATCAGCTGTCCAGCAGCGATTTCGGATGGCTAACCAAATAAAAGTTTTGCATTTTCCTGGAGCCCAGGACTTCCACAATCTCTTCCACGGTTCAAAGGTGGTGGACCCAAAGAAGAAAGCCCTGTAGGCAGATTTAGTGGAGAAAACCCCTGAAGATTCAAACTTCCAATGATGAACTTCCTCCATAACATTTAGTGCAATGCCCGAAATTGTATCCCAGAGCTGTAAATACTCAGCAAGCCCATGCCAGCCAAGTGCCCCCTTTATGTCAGCTACCCATGTTAACTCGTGAAGAACCTCAGCCACAGATCTTGTTCTTCTCACTTTCTGAGGAACGCATTTGTGAACATTGGGTGCCAAATCTTCCAAGCTCTGTCCATGTAAATAGTGATCAGACCAGAATAAGGTGTTTTCCCCGTTACCAACTGCGGTGATGACCGAGATTGCAAACATAGCAGAAGTATTCAGGTGGACAGGGATTTCCAGGCCAGCCCAAGGGGCAAGGGCGATCTGGTTTTGTTTTCTCAATCCAAAGCCACCTCATTTGCAGTGCCCATCCCATTACCTCGAGGTTATGAATGCCGAGCCCTCCTAGCTCAAGTGGTCGCATGACCTTTTCCCAAGCCACCAAGCAGCAGCCACCATTAACCTCTTTTCTCCCCTTCCATAAGAAGACAAGTCTAGTATTGTAAGCAAATAAAGTACTGCAGGTCTCATGTGGGCTAAGTATCCACTTTCCACTACATGTCCTTGTTATAGCTCAAAAATACGCTATATCTTTCTTAGATGTTCTGTTGCTCTATAATACCTTGACTAACGGCACTTTCAACTTGAGTCATGTGGCCTAAGTATCCACTCTCCACTATATGTTCTATATCTAGTTATATCTCAGAAATTCGCTATATCTTGCTTAAATGTTCTGTTGCTCTATAATACCTTGACTAATAGCAGTTCCAACCTCATAACTAGAACAAGCATATAAGCATACTGCACAGGTGGATATCTATTGTAAAGTCTTCTTTTGATAGAAACTAAAATTACTAAAAACTGGAAGGTAGATACAGGAGTGCCCTGTACTATATCCTGATCTTAAGATGTAACTTAAACAAGTACTCCCTCCGTTCCAAAATATAAGAGTTTAATTTTGTTCTAAGTCAAACTTTTCTATCTTTGAAAGTTTATAGAAAAATGTTTTAACATCTACTAGACCAAATGAATGCACTATCAAGACCCATTTCATGGTGGATTTATTGAAATTAACTTGGTGTGTAGATGTTTATGTATTTTTCCATACACTTGATCAAAGTTAGAGAAGTTTCACTTAGGACAGAACTAAAATGTCTTACATTTTAGAACGGAGGGAATATGAAACTAAAAAGCATATTCTACAATTAAAAGCACAATAAAGTAAGGATAAAGGCAGAAGAATTTTCTCTCTCTTTGTTTTTTCCTTATCTGGATCAGTTTTGGTTGTATTAATTCATACTTTCATATGTATATTGGCCTCTTTACTGTATGTTCTTTATATTTGTAGCTGTCCTGTTTGTACGTTCTAATGCTTCTAATTCTTTCCTTCTTGTAGCTTGGAGTAAACTCACCGCGAACGAGAGGAGCAAGGCTCTGAGAAAATGGTAGTTATGTAAAATAGGATTTTTATGATTTATAGCATGCATTTTTGTATTTGTTTGGATATTCCTTCTCACTATATATATTCATAAAGGTACGATCTAATTATTGCACACAAGGAAGAGCTTGCTCTTCTCATGACATTGGAGCAGGGGAAACCTATGAAAGAAGCCCTTGGTGAGGTACTTCATTTAAATCATCCACTGATGTATGTTGGTGCTCGTAATTTCAAATGTTCTTTTGAGGGCTGATTAGTTGCTACTCCTCTGGTCAGGTCAATTATGGTGCAAGTTTCATAGAATATTTTGCTGAGGAAGCAAAGCGTATATACGGTGATATCATTCCCCCAACTCTGTCAGATCGCAGACTGTTGGTTCTGAAGCAGGCACTATGCTGATACCTTTTCCTTTGTTACTTTTTTGATGATAACTTTCACTTGTCCATTCACTTTATTAGCTTGTATATTTTGTTTACGTTAGTTCATTGTCGGTTTGCCTTGAGCCCTTTTATCACGCAGTTTAATGTTTGTGTTTTACCAGCATGGCTTAGCCGATACGTTGGTTTTTAAAGTGACACTGTCATAGTCTGCACAAGGAAACTAAACAAGTTAGTACTAACAAAATATTAATATTGATTGCTTTTTTTATCACTGAATTGAATTTCCACCTAGGCAAATACTCGGTTCGCAGTTGGTGTGATGTCATATTCTAGAAGATGGCATCCTTTTATGAAGGATGTATACATGACTTCCTCTTTGCAAGAGGACTCAAAATGTTCTTTTGGCTAACTGCTTTAAATGGGGTTTCACTTCCGTACAACTTACTGGGGACTACAGATATTGCTGATTAATTCATGGCTTTAGGATTTCCACTTCTTAGTTTAGCAAGTCCATATGTGGAAGGAGTTAATTTAATACAAATACAATTGCCATTTCCCAGTTGCTTGAGGTTTGAGCAAAGTAATATAGTTTGGTTATCATATTGACATAGTGTAATGGACTCTGACTCCAATGTAGGAGTTCATTTCTTGACCGAGTGTGTTGTTTCTGAACAAGTGTTTTTGTTCTTTATCTTTCTTTTGAGTATTTATTACCATGTGGAGATTTACACATCATGTATCTCAATATTCCTCTCTTTTTTCTTTGCACTGCAGCCAGTTGGGGTAGTTGGAGCTATTACACCATGGAATTTTCCATTAGCAATGATAACCCGAAAGGTCTCTAGCCATGCAGTATATTTATTCCTTGGTAAAATGTTAAAAAATGAAATAATAGCTAAGGCAGTACATTTTTTTGCATACGTGGTTTTTGGGCAGGTTGGACCAGCTTTGGCCTGTGGCTGCACTGTTGTTGTCAAGCCATCAGAATTCACACCTCTGACAGCATTGGCTGCAGCAGATCTTGCTCTCCAAGCTGGAATACCAGCGGTAATCATATCAAGATCTCAATCATTCCAATCTTATTTGAGTTTTTATTTCTTGTGTTTACATGTTAATTAATGTATTAGTCAAAGTAAGGGTTCCTAAGTATGTAGTAGAAACCAAAGAAATCAGTGGCTTTTCATGTAAAGTATGCCATCACCTACCAAATCTAAATGCTCTACCATTTGTTTGAAGAGAAAATCATCACACCAAATCAAATCACCAAACCTGATGCAAGCAATTCATAGCTCCAACCCTTCAGAAGTAGGGGATAGAGAATCATATTTTACAACACATTTGAAACAAATCTCTTCTTTTACTTGCAACTGCAAAATCTTCTCCGCTATTGATTATCTAAATGATTTTGTTCAGCCAGTGTTTCTTTGTCATCAATTTAACCTGTCGTGGACTTATTCTTTCATTCAGGGTGCACTAAATGTTGTGATGGGTAATGCTCCTGAGATAGGTGATGCATTACTGCAGAGTACACAGGTTTTATTTCCTCCCATCTTGTCTTGCATCTACATTTTTTTTTCTTTACTAGGTTAGGTAGGAATAATTGTGGTTGACACTATAATATAACTTTTTATTAGGTCAGAAAGATTACATTCACTGGATCAACAGCTGTTGGCAAAAAATTGATGGCAGGATCTGCAAATACCGTGAAAAAGGTCTAGTGATCTGCAAATTCCATTATTGTAACTAAGCAACATCTTTTCACTCAGTGGTTAAGTGTTTCTTTTTTTTGAATGACCTTTCTTTGCAATTTGGTATGCTGTCATTTCATTCTGAGATCTTCTAATGTTGATGCTCACAGCAAAAATTACTTTCTAGGTCTCTTTGGAACTTGGTGGGAACGCACCTTGCATTGTTTTTGATGATGCTGACATCGATGTCGCTGTTAAAGGAAGTGTAAGTAAATTTGAACCTCACTTTTACAGCTATCTTATGTGTCGTACTAGCATACAAACCAGTATCTCTAGTTCACCCCACTCCTCACTCTGATCCAAGGCGGGGTGGTGGGTTTCTTGTAATTGGATCATTCCTTCTTCTTAATACAATGATACGCAGCGCTCCTGCGTATTCGAGAAAATAAAATTATTTTGTAAATAATCTCTAAGATCTTAAAATTTACCAGATTACTTTCGAGCCTATTATTTTGTTCCTTTGTGGTTCTGATGTGCGCGTTAGAAAAAAATGATGCCATCTTCTCTAAATTGTCCACTTTTGGTAAACGAATGCATTACGAATACTATTTAGTTTTTGACTTATGTTCTAGTGAGATAAAAAAGACATCCTTAATCTTGTGTCCGAAGTTCCAATGTAGATTATTGCAAAAATACAGGGACTGCCTGATCCGTCTCTTTAAGGGTCAGTATCTGCATGATGCAGCTTTCTGCCTAGCTTACTATGTACGGTAGGCACTGCTTTGTTTTTATCGACTTCTACCAGCTTCAGGAAGAAATATTTCACATGTTCTGTGTAGTATTTATGTTTAGAGTAGACAAAATTGACCATCTTTAATGGTTAACCACATGAAGGAGCGTTTGACACACTGATCTAACTGCTGATGTTCAAGTATTTAAGGGTTTACCAACAGAACCTATGAATCTATACCTCATTAGAGACAATACTTTGTTTTATTTTGTTGTTAAGACTTGCTTTGCCCTTTGCATTATAATGTTATTAATATTCACCAACTCCATATGATTGCAGCTTGCTGCCAAGTTCCGTAACAGTGGACAGACATGTGTTTGTGCAAACAGGATCTTGGTGCAAGAAGGTATATTGATATTTATGTGATTTGGATGTTACTGGGGCCTCGTTTCTTCCATCACAAAGTTGTATGTTGCATCTATAGGTATCTACGAAAAATTTGCAAGCGCATTCATCAAGGCTGTTCGGAGTTTGCATGTTGGTAATGGGCTAGAAGAGAGTACATCACAGGTACAGTGTTCTAATAATTGTTATTTTCATCATGATAAATGATCTAGTAGCATTTCAATTTTGTTTTTCTTGTGTTTGTTGCTTAAACAGTGCTTTGCATTCAAAGTTTATGAGCTGTTTAAACCTAATATTACAGTCCTTACCAAACTTCCATTCACATTCTTCTGTTGCCATACGCTGATTTTTCTGATGTGCTCTGTTCTCTATTTTGTTTACCTAATATTATATTTCTTTTAGCATTTATATACCCTTGACTAAGGAGTTCCAGTTCCTTCCGTTTGCAGGGTCCTCTGATTAATGAAGCTGCTGTCCAAAAGGTGCATATTTTACCCACTAATAAATCCCATGTACTTAGTCTCCCCCCTCCTCCCTGAAGTGAGCAATTCCTCATATGCTTTATTTGTGGCCTATTTTTTTCTCTCTAGGTGGAGAAGTTCATAAATGATGCGACTTCAAAGGTATTCTCAATCACCATAAGTGTGCATTTCCCTCCAAGTTCAGAAGGCATGGCTCGAAAAGAAAAATAAGGAACTGGACAGATTCCTGCCCCCAGGCCCTGTTGGTTTGTCTGGACTCAGGAAGTCAGGATGCCCCAGTTTCTGGGATTTCTTTTGGAAAAATGATAAGTTGGCTGAAACCAGAGCAGGCTGAATTGGCCCAGTTGGTTATAACTAGGCTTAAGTCGGAACATCTTGTGCTTGCTTACTTCATTGAGAACTGGGAACTTGTTTGTTTGGTGTTGGTCTGCTCTCTTTTCAACGGCATGTGAAGTACCCTCTCCAATCATTTTGTAGGGAGCAAACATCATGCTAGGTGGTAAAAGGCACAGCCTGGGGATGACATTTTATGAGCCAACTGTAGTAGGGAATGTCAGCAATAATATGCTTCTTTTCAGGTAAAGTTTACAGTTGGACCTTCCATCCTCAGCAATTACAATTCTACCTTGTTTTAGTGCACAGATTCTACTTTCATGCGAGAATAAATGCTCATACATTAGGCAAGAGGCTGACACTTCAGAGCTGTTAATCCTTTTTCTTTCTTTCATTTTTGCTTCAGGGAAGAAGTTTTTGGCCCAGTTGCACCTCTTATACCATTCAAAACTGAGGAAGAAGCAATCCATTTGGCCAATGATACAAACGCAGGTTCATTAACAGTCCCTAGTGCACCAATAAGTATCAACTCAAAATAATCAATTGCTCTTGAGTAACACGCCATGCTTTTGAACGAAATTACATGTCAGCATAATTGGCAGGGTATACCTTAGCAAGGAAATTTTAATAGAGCTGAGTAGGATGAACATAGCAACTTCTATTTGTTTCTCGATGTTAGAAGCTGCAATATACTATATAGCATTTTTCTTTTCTTGATGTTAAGGCCCAGAAATAGTAGGTTGTATTTCAATGACATTTAGGTCTTTTTTGTACTGCATTCTCTTTGAATGTCCTAAACTGAAATATGCTGAGAACTGTGCTCATACGGCTAGATGGAAGATGTGGATCATTGTTTGCAAAGTTTACATTTTTTTTGGTCACCTCTCATCTCAAGCATTTCTATATTATGCTGGATGTGCAGGCTTAGCTGCATACATATTTACCAAGAGCATACCTCGTTCGTGGCGTGTCTCTGAATCTCTTGAATACGGCTTAGTTGGGGTAAACGAGGGAATCATTTCAACGGAGGTAAGAAGCAGCCAGTAAGATAGTACACGATAGCCTATTTTGTGGCTAGTACGTCAATAATAATCTTCCTTTAACTGTTCAGGTGGCACCGTTTGGCGGAGTAAAGCAGTCTGGTCTTGGGAGAGAAGGATCAAAATATGGCGTCGACGAATACCTGGAGGTTAGTACAGTCATAGATCGTATCTGTATCTGTTGTTACTTCTGCAGTGTTGCTGCTCCTCTGACATGTCTGTCCTCGAATGCACAACTGCAGCTCAAGTATATCTGCATGGGCAACATGGGTTGAGTCCTGAAACCGGCCTGGTTAGAAACGCCTGACGACGATGAAACGAGGAACCAAAGGAGGCAGGTGTGCTGACACCTGATAGGAAGTTTAGCTGCAAGCTACAGTAGATGGTATGCATGGGAGGGAACCCGTCACTGGCTGTCGGGAGCAGTTTAGAATAAAGAGAATAAGCCGCGGAGCCATGAATAAAAAAAAGGTCCGAATGAGTTGTAAATGACGTGAACAATAAAGCATCTCCGAGCTTTTGTATACACAATCATGGCGCTACTCGTCGATGGCGTCTTTGGAGACGTTGATGCTAGTACGAAATAAAAGCTTCTAGGGTGGATAACATCTCGCCAGATGCCGCGTTGCAGTCTGTCGGTGGCATGTACGCCACGCCTGATTCCTGACGACAGTTTGGATCCTGCAGGAGGAGTTTGGTCGTCAGGTGGCGGCGCCGATCTCTGAATCGGATTGGCATATCGAAGGTTACCATAGCTACCAGATTCGTCATGACGCTGCTAAACGGTGGTGAGTTTGGGAGGAATGAATGTGTTGGGAATGGGAGGTAAGTTTGTTCTTGCTGCTTGGCATTGCTCCTGCCGCGTTACAATCACCATCGGTGATCTTCTGTTGATGCCCTATTGTAGAGTAAGGTTTTGCGGATGGGCATATCTCATTTTTTTTTCAAATTTCATTTTCAGGGGTCTTGCATCGCATTCGCTTGCCTTGTTCCCTCTCTTCAGCCTGTGAATCTCTCTTCTCGCGGCAACCTGCAACTGCAGCTGCTCGCAAACTGAAAGCGAGCAGGAGATGCTGATACTGTACCGCAGATCTCATGCGCTCAATCTTTCGCGCTTCCCGAGAAGAGGAGACCCAGTCCGTCCAGCCCCTGGGCAGGCAGTATCGTCTGGGCCACCACCCCACAGCGGCACAGCCAGCTATACTGGCAAACCGTATGCAATACTCTACGCTGCAGGCAGGAAGGAATAAACGAAGCTTCCTCTCACTATCCCAGCGGGCTCCAGGCCACCAGTCCAAAGGCTGCTTGCTTGTCCCACCGGCAGTGCGGAACCCAATAAGGCCGGGCGGGCAATCAATCAAGGTCGCCTTTGATGCGCCCCAAGATGATCCGCCTCGGAACCCGTGCTCTCACATACTAGTACTACTCCTGCTCTTGCTGCATCACGGATCTGGGGGTTGGGCACGCAGCTTTTGGAATTTACTCCCGGTCCTGCTCCTGCTCCTGCTCCTCTGCTTGCATGGTTCAGGAGCAAGAAGCTTCCTCGAAATCCCTGCATGTACCTGCCTGTCTGCTCCTGCACCAATAAAGACTGCTTACCAGGCCGGTGGTGTACCACTGTACTCGTTTCGTCCTTTGCCTTTTTACTGTACCAACAAAGACCGTAGGAGGAGGAAAGAGGCAAAAAAAGCCAGTCGATTCGGGGGTGAGGTCTCCACGACCAGCGGGGGGAAAAGACACAGAGTGAGAGAGGTCGAGGTTCTCTGCTAGGGACATTGTTGCATGGGAGGGAGGAGTGCGTGTACGTCGGCGTCTCGGAACGGAGCCTAGCTAATTTGGTGGCAAGTGCCGTCTCAGCCCGCGTTGAGTGTGCAACTCTATCGTTCAAGTTCGAGTACATTTCAGCTTATTAGGTTGTTTACGCTTGGTGACTTTTTATCCATGATTTATTTTTAGATTACCTAGTTCAAAGGTCACTGTTCTTCTATTTGAGTGTATGATCTGGTTACGTGTTTTGAAATTTATAAGCACAGGCATATGTATACGACTGAATTGGAACTATATATGTCGCATGAAGTGGACATGGAAAAATGTATTCTCCTATGGTCGAAAGATGAGTAAAAGACGCTGGACACCCGCTGTCTGCATCATTCAACGGGAGGTCAGTATCGGTGCTCGCTTGGTGCCTCCCTTGCGGTGTTCGTTGAGCCTATTTTTATTTGTGGCCCTCGTATGTCCGCCAGTCGGTCTCTGCAGTGCTACTGTTTTTTCTTCTTCTTCTTCCTCCTTTGTCGCTTGGTGAAGATACAATTATTATCATTTTATATACACAAGCAGTAAAATGAAGCATTCGTCGTTGTGGGTTATTTCTTGTAGGAAGGAAGTACTCCCTTTTCTCTAAAAGGAATTACCTAAGTTTATTTGGTGCATATTGGTATGTGCAACACTATATGCATGCAGTGCATGCATCGTCGTAACGTGTGTGTTGAGCTTATATATAACTGATGCATGTCGTTCCTCTATGTACTCGATTTGACATGTAAGCTGATCATAAGTATGCCTAAACTTTATTCGACAGAAGTGAGTGAGGCAGTTATCTTGCGTGGTCATGCATGAACATTCAACTAACGCAACCGTATGCATGATTAATTGGAAAAGAAAATGTAGGGGCAGGGCCTGCTAGATAACTTACCGTATCATCTGAACATATATAAAAGACCCTTATTAGGAGATGTGCAGACTCAGCATATAGTAGCCCAGCGTTATGTTCTTTTACGAGATACCTGAACAGTTTCCATGATGTTCTTTTGTTCTCATAAGATGAATTCAATTAAAACACACATTCGGCTTAATCCAATCAATACAGTTCCTTTAAAGTTCCCTTGAAAACAGAACATTTGAAAAAAAACAAATATCTCTTGCTTGCAGCGTGAGTACTGAGTATGCACTCTCACTTTAGTTTTTCCCCTCTCCTTTTCTCCCTTTTCTTCCATCTTTTCCTCTTTAAATGCCGCAGAATCATCATATCGATTATAGGCCCACCTGATAGGTTTCTCTAATGCAAAATTGTTTTTCTCTAATTTGTGGCATGTATGATGTGTATGTACTGGTTCCTATTATTTTAGCCGTATGCTATCCGGTGTCTGTAGCCATCTTGTGAGCTAGAAATAATAGTATTTTCCTTGATTCCATATAACCGCACACAAATAATGTTAATATATGTGCATATTGCTTTTGCTTTTGCTTTTTCAGGCGTATATGTGTTGATGGTTCTGTTGCAAGTTGATCGTATGTAATATGATTAGTTTTAGCTACATACAAAGCATCTTCTTCTACTAGCTTGTGTTGTCATATTGACCAGAAACGAAGAACACTGCTTCGCTAATGTGAAGATGCATGGGGGTACCCTCGCATAAGCTTGTGTTTCCTCAAGACTATAATTATAACCTAGCTAGCTAGCTAAAGCTAGATCTGTTGGCGGCATGCATGAGAATATATAGCTCATCTGATCTGCATGAAAAGGTAAGGGTGTCGCTCCAAAAAAAATTTCTTGATTAGTTGCAAGAGAAGCCATAAAGTTCAAATCTACACATTACATCACCACTTTGCAGAGATGACCGTATTGTAAAGATAAGGGCATCGATACGTATATTATCGCATGTATGAAGGTAGCATTGACGCCCTAGCTAGATATACTTCTACCAGCAAATTAAAGCTAGATATATAATTGATCTAATTTAATGCATATGTACGCTAATCTTGGTTTCTTAATCTCGAGATTAGTTGCGAGAATGTCGATTACATCAAAAGTCACACAGAATTAGTACTTTATTCAAATCAACCAAAAAGAATTAATCAGCACAATACAAGTTATCAGAAAGTTCCATTGACATGTTCTTTGTTATTACAATGTACATGCCTCAGATCAATGAAATTTAAAGATTGTTTTTCCTCAGCATGCAAAATTACCAATTAAGTTACACATGCATTTACACCCATCTCAACAACACAGCAATTACATAGAACTTAGGTACATCTCTTCAAAATAGATAATCTTGGAGCATCATCCCAACAAGTGATACGCCACAATAAGATCATCCTGATCAATGACACATATGCTATATATGTATCTCCATTGTATCCCCATTCTGATCCAGCTATACTTATTTGTAGCCATGCACCGGTTAATAATAATCGCCTGCTTTAATTTAATTTCACCGCAAGTTAAGGACTGCTGGTTAATTAATCAGCAGTGAGCTAGTTACCCGTAGGACAGGTTCCTTGTCTGGCCTCCGATCACCGACGGGCTGCCCATCCTCTCATTGCCCATGTGCGGCCGCCGCGGCGAAGGCCTCTCGAGCTTGCCGTCGAAGCAGCCCTTGCTCCCCGTGGAGTCGCCGGACATCATGGGCTTCACGTCGCCGTACACGTCGGCGATAGAGTCCATGACGTCGATGCCGGCGTCCATCATCGGCGGCGCCATCTGGAGCTGGTCGATGCCCTTGCCCTGCTCGTCGTCGCCCCACATCATCGGACTCTTGCCGGCGGCGTAAGGGTTGTTGGGCCTCTTCTTCCCCAGCGAGCCAATGTCGCAGTTCGCGAAGAAGGCCTCCATTGGCCGCTCCATCTGCTCATGCAGCTCCAGGTGGCCACCGCCGTACATGTGCAGGTCTTGCAGGGAAGCGAAGCCCATGGAAGGGCCGATGTCCTTGAGCGAGCAGACGTCGAGAATCGCCTGGTTCCCTAGGGATTTGTACCCGGCCGGGCACGCAGCGACGTCGCCGGAGGCGAGGGTCTGGTAGGCTTTCTCCAGGATGGACTGCATGTACTTCCCCTGGGCTTCAATCCTCATCTGGAGATGCTTCTGCACCTGCATGTTCATGCATGCATGAATTCGTCAGCACAAACATGTGAAGGACCAAAGCTGCAGTAGTGGCAGTAGCGGTAAGTAAGCTTCCTAAGAATGTTCATGATGTATGCATGCATCATGCATGAGTAATTTGTAAATAATAAAGCTAATGATGAGATCATGAGCAGCATGGTAAGGCCGGCCACAAAAAGTGGAGCTAAGTAAACTTCCTCGTACTTTTAAAAGAAGATTTCAACAAGCTTCCTAAGAATTTCATGTGTATGTACTTTAGTTTGCACTCTCGATTATTACCTCTAGTTGCTCATGTAGCCTTCTCTGGACTTCCATTTGCATTCTGATAGCCTCATTCATGTGGACGCTGCGGCTGGAATTAAGGTTCACAAAAGGGAAAGTGAAAGGTCAGGGGCAAATATATGAGAAAAAAAGGCTTAAATTTGTTTTAGCTGAAAAAGTTAATTAGGATGATGGAGTGTGCATAAAGGAATTCTGCACACAGTATTGACTACTACTAGTATATTATGAAATCAACGTACTCATTCATGCTTCTTCCCATTATGCCTGAAGAAGAGGCTGCGTTTCGTTGCATCTCCATCGCCGCAGCTGCGATAATTTGAAGAATTAGTGTTAACTGTATAGTAATATATGTAAAGGAGTGAAGAACACGTACAGAGAAACTATATGTATATACACAGATTTATATATGGGTGGCAGGTTGCAAATTGAAAGGTGATGACCAGTTAATATTCTTCAGAGGACTGGATTGCGAAAATCTTTTGTATGCAGGAAAATTCGATATCTTCGTAAAATTCTTACCATCCTTAACTGAGTGATCGTTGAACTCCTTGTGCGGCTGCTTCCCTAACCTAAATTTCTGCTCATAAAAAAGAACAGACAACTAAATTAGCCAACATGCATGCAGAGAGAGAGAGAGAGAGGGAGAAACAAAAACCTAACCCTAATTAGCTGGTGCGACTACACACATACACACACCTGAAGGTGGCTCTTGAGGTGGTAGAGAGTAAGCCCCTTCACTCCCATGACCCTCATGATAGTCTTCGGAGTCGCCTCTGCAAGAACAAACCAAGAATCAGATAAAGAACGACGAACCTTGCTTGCATATAGTAGTGCGACGACAGGCGGCACACGTACTGTCCGGGCCGCCGAGCTGCGTGACGGCGTCGACGAAGCGCTCATGGAGCTCGACCGTCCACCGGAGGCGGGGCTTGGGGTCGGTGGTGAGGACGAGCCCCGAGTCTCCCTGCACGCACATCGGCCTGTCATTTGAGCTCACGGGAGCGGCTGCGGCAGCGGCGCTAGTGGCCTTCTTGGAAGGGAACATTCTATTCTCCCCCTCCCACGCGCGCGCGCACCTCGCTCCTCCCTGCCGTTCTCTCTCTAGATCTCCAGAATTAATTCTCTCTCCTCTCAGCTGGTGTGTAGGATTGGGGATGAGAGATTCAAGAACAAGGAATAGGGTTCGCGGCCGGGGCGCGTAGAACGAGGACCGGGGGCTTGTTGGCCTTGTGGTGCAGATGGTGTTGGTGTGGCTACTGGCTGCCCGCTAGCTGCTGCCTGGCGGGCCTTGATCACTACCGGCTGGCTGGTCGATTGCTGGCTACTAGCTTGTGTTTGAGAGGGGTTCCTTCTTTCTAGCTTTCTCTCTCTTTTGCCCGGGGTGGCTTTAGTTTCTTCTTTTCTCTCCTCCATCCGCCTGCTATCTCTTTCTTCGCTTTCTCTCTCTAGGAGTCTTCTCCTACAAAGCCCATGGTGTGTGGCGATATTCTATCCTGGCACAAAAAGATAGAGAGGTGAAGTTCTTTATGAAGTGTGTCATAAGTACCCTTAGCATTACATATAATTTATGTGTAGTCTATTTGGGGAAAGAAAAACCGATAGAACCATGCATACCGTTGGATCTGATTTGAACAGCACTAGTAATATATCTACGGAAACAAAGGTGTGCAAGCCAAAGCGGAGTAGAGGAGCAAACATCTGATATAAATAATTAAGCATGTAAACGACAGGAAATAAGGGTTTTGTGTGCAACATAGGGATACAAATTGGTGACCCTTAGGTGCACCTCCAACCCCTTTCAGTTCAAATATTTGTGCTATTTCTCCAAAATGATATCCAATTTTAGAAAATTAGTACAAGTATTTGAACTAAAGAGGATTGGAGGTGCACCTAAAGGTCACCAATTTGCACCCCTAGTGCAACACATAGTCTCTCAACGCGTTTACCAAGTGGTGCAAAAGGGCATAGAAATTATAGAGGTGGGAATTGGCAGAGGGAATTCATATGGAAGTTAGACTTTCACGGTCCCTTGTTTGGCATGTGATGAGAATTAAGAAGAGGAGCTTAACCGAAAATCCTTATTCCCCTGTTTGGTTTTGAGTGTAGGAAATTAGATCACAAGTTAGGATGAATGGTCGGGAGACTTCTGTGGTATATATAACCACGCATACCAAAACGAGAGGAAAACATTGAATTGAGAAATTTGCTTAATTTGATGAATGTGTTGTTGCAATTACATTTTGGAGCAGGGTATGTACCCATGCTATGGTATAGGGCACATAATGACATAATTGGTGCCACACGAGTAAACAAGAAACGTGTTGGTTTCTCTTCCCTTTTCTTCAAAAATAAGAGTTCTAACAGTGAGAGCATCAAAAAAAGTGCTCAACTGTACATCAACAAAAATAAAAATCTCAAGCTTGAGTTATTTTGTCTTTGTATGCCCCACATATGGTAGGATCATTACCACTTTTTATTGCCCCTCCTTTGGCACTAGAAACAAGCAAGTTATCCCCCTTTAATTTGTACTAAGTGTGTGCATTCTTCGTCCCTTTTTGACCAGCTAGCAGCAATATAGTAAGCTAGCGAAAACAAACAGGCACGCAGTTCAATGTGTAAATATTATTCTTTAATAAATCTAGATAATCGCTGGGAAATATGGGCAGTACTTTATGTACTTGTTTCTTTTTACTTATTTGACAACAAATGTAAGCAAAAGAATCAAACAGATCATACATGAGCATATCATGTGTTGGCCAATCTCCGTGCACAGTCTCATCAAACAGATCTTTTGGCTTTTAATTAGCAATGCATGATATTATTTTTATCTTTGCTCAACGATGATATCTGCATGCATACATACATGCATAGCTTTATTTTACACATTTCACCAAAGCTGTATGATGAGAATGTTGATTGCTGCAACTACTACTTTCGCCACACTCAGAACATTCAGAGGTCCATGGAGGATCGGAGTTGATGAACGTCGACACTATCATGTGTGGATGATTGCTCATAGATTTGTGGGAATTAGAAATGGATGCATTTGCACGGAGACCCAAAAAAGCATGGTTGGGCACGTAGACATCACAATATACTCAGAAGCGCAGAAAAGCCTCTATGTCTCGCAGTACGTTCTGAAGAGCTATGTGATCATGGCATTGGTGCCCGTGTGGGGCACCTAGAAGTCATGCATCTTCCTTCCTTTTTTCTTTCCTTTCTCTTCTTTACATTGCTGACCGAGGCTTCTGCGAGGCAGACTACTGATGACCCCAACGAGTAACACATATATTCGGCAGGAAGCTAGCTTAGCTAGGAGCAGTCGTAAACAAGATGCAAAATTATTTATACTGCTCATCTTATGATTTGTTTCCATGAAATATATCACGGTACTTTAATGAATATCCACGCTAATAGTTTGGACATATGAAAATGATAATGAATAAAAATTGGTTAAAAATGTATTCAAAATTGTATATATGTTGCAATTTTTTTCTAATCCCTAATAATTAGAAAAAAATTACTGATTAAGTCTGCAATCCTTTCAATTTCATTCAAAAGGTTAATAGCATTTTTTTACCAAAGGGAGTATTCATTACGTACGTATACATTCATTCCCTCAAAAAGATAAAACAAATTAAATTCAGATTTTGAAAGTCATAATGGCTTACCAATATGTCCCCCCGCCCCCCTATAATTGAATGAAATAATGGTATCTATACAAATGCATATGAATATTTTTAGCTATTTTTGCACATTTAATTTCATGAATATAAAATAATAAAAACCTTGCTTCCGCAGATATTGATTCTATAACAGAGAATCAAAAGAGCACTGGTTCTGATCTTGGCTGCAACATCAATTTCCTTGATATATGCATACCCGTCACTCAACATGTGCATACATGCTTACGTCACCGCCAAAGAATTCCCCGTGACGGCTCCAAATCCAAACAAAAATGTAAAGTTCGCAAAAGGTCAGAACTAGGGTTCAGTTTCAAGCTTCAAGCATGGGGTCCCATTTTAGGAGGGAAAAAGTAGACAGGATGAGTAAGAACATTGTAAAGCTCTCATGCGCTGCCCTGCCTGCCATTTTCTTTATCCACAAGGGAATAGATGCTTCCTTCTTTGACAATTAAGCAAAGATTCTTCTCAAACATTCTCCAAATGTGGTTCATTTCATCTATTGTGGCTCTAGCTGGTGGCTTTCCTTAAGCAATAAGAAACCGGTGATGAACAGCACTTGATTGCTATATAGCCCATTGCAAAAAAAATGAAAATATTGTTAAGTTAATTTCTTCAATCTACTGCATTTATTAATTTTTATTATGTCAAGAGACTGAGTGATTAAATTTAGGGAGATGTCAGTGAGCCGAGATCAAACATGCTTAGCTAGAAGATCAAGCTCACTCTATAAGGCTTGGTAGCTCTACAAATATGTTCATACGAGTATACCTTAGGCTCAAACTGAATTGCGTTTGAATTCTAAAATGAAATTGCTAGGTGTGTCATACTTTGCTGAATTTTTAGTATGCTAGATAATGCCACTCATTGTATTGCGTTAGAGATCATGTTAGTATCCTAGACAATGCTGATTATAGTTAGTAATCTTAGTAGATAGGAAGCAACATAAGCATTTTGTAAAACATGACAAAAATGCTGAGTAATTACAAATCGAAAAACAATTTATTGAATCATCATGTCTATTTTGATAAAACATCATCAATATAATATGTCGCCATCAACATCATCTAGTTCATCAAAATGTATGTAACTTTCTAGTGAGTGGTGATCCTATACATTGAAGTGGAAGCATAAAGGCAATATTATTCTGATGAACAACACAATATAATAGCAGCCCTATTTAAGCATATACTTATTTTTAGTCGATGTCTTCTTTGTTGCAAGAAGAAGTATTGGCTTACAGTCCTTATCTTGTAGCCTGAATAACCTCGTGTTGTCTTTATCAGGAGCACGATGCAAAATGAAAAGACAGCACTCCAACAACAAAAGTCAACTAATCTATTTTAAGACAAGCATAAGAAACCAATGACGTTAGTTTCCGATAAATGTCTTTTAAATTATATTATTTCGAGTAAATGTCATTACCTTTATATATATGCTGGTTAAGTGGTTGTGGTTCTCTGGGAGATTTTCTTGGGAATCTAAAAAATCTAATGGAAAAATTCTTACAGAATTATTTGATGGCTGTGAACGAAGAATCTTAGCCTTCAGTGCTTTGAAAGGGCCAACTTTAAGGTAACAGGAATATGTATTTTATAATGCAAATTTTAAGTGACATATGTCTGCATAATTTGCTGGAGAACTGAAAGTATATGGTGATACATTACTGTTCCTTTGACTACTCTACTTCTTCCGATCTAACCCCATCTCATTCTTGCCCCATAGTTAACTTGTTGGGGGTATATGACGATCACTAGATGGAGGAAGAATAATTTGAAATTGTCATTTATGTATTTCAATCCTGAACTTAATCCATGTTCGTATAACGGATTTTTGAACTAGGAAGAAAGTTGCTCTTTATTAGTACTAACATGCAGATTCGTTCACGTGCAAAAAGCAAGCTGTGTCGTCTCTAGTTACTCTCTTACTCTGAGTAAAGCTGGTATTTAACCTTTAGCTCACTGATTAGTCATTAGTCAAGCTAAATAATCACATCCACTTGGCATAAGATGGCTTACATTTCAAGCACACATTCGGAGAGATGCCTCCCCTAGCTAACCGGTGACACTTTTCTTGATTGTTGTTTAATTTGGCAGATTCTCCAAACCTTTATTGGCACCCCCAATCATACAAACGCTAAGTACGCTGTCCTAAGATTCTACAGTCAGGAAACCCGCACTAAGTGTAGTAGCAGCAACAAAATTTTATTTTTCGCTCGAGCTAATATTTTCTTTTGGAGAAATGGATTATATCTCAGCCTCTACATCTCAAGATGCACGTAGCCGCCCATTTTTACGTCATCTTAGCCATGTGAAAGAAACGATGTATAGTTGATGTACGTGTTGCTAATCACATATATATAGTTGATCCATCGTGCATAAAGTCAGCTGATCTATAACTTGCAAGTTGGAAGAGAGTACCCCTCTACTTGCTGCAAACAGTGCATTATTAAAGGACCTATACACCTGTGTAGTAGTTAATAATCCATCTAAAATTACGTGTAGGGTTTCTTTGTTTGTTCTTTGGCAAAGCAATACAAAGTTTAACCACTAGATTACCGTAAAAAGTTCATCTTTGGCCTGAAATGATTAAAGACGAAGCACAAAGCTCGTCTTGCAACCTTAGACAACGTATCCCGATTCTAATCATGGTGCAGAGCTGCATTTTTTGAGGGTTAAGGTGTGAACATGGTTGAGTTGTTTGTCAAATGGCTCCCAATATACTAGTGGTGAAAGAGCACACTGGAAGCTTTTGTTAAAGCAACGAAATCTATGCATGGAAGTGTCTGAAATCTTGTCCTTTCATTGCCCTCCATCCTTTACTTTTTGTTGATCTTTGAACAAGGATGATTATTATGTGACTAACTTAGGCTTCATGAGGGTCCCTGAAGTTATTTTGTAGTTCAGAAAAATTAAAGTGCAGTTCACACGAGTCTCGATCATACATGGTTTGTTATAAGGATTCTGATAGATAGAGGGTCGACAATTTGACTATGGCCCTATATGGATACAATTGGGAGTTTCTTTTGTGCAGCCTATATATATATGTGTGTGTATAACACACACACACACACACAAGTTTGTAGGTCGCATCTGACAGTATTGCTTTGTTTTTTTCCTTTTTCTAACTCAGAAAAAAAAAGAAGAGGAAAAAAATGCAATATTGACTTAAAGTGAGAACTTCTTATTATTAGGTAAATCGTCAATTGGGATATGCTTCTCTACAGTGTTCCATGCATATAATCTTTCCATCTTCCAATGAAACCTTCAGTTCTCATAAGAATACAAGATCTTCATTCAGTTCAATGGAATTCCTTTTTATTTTTCCTTAGATCAGTGAAACTTTTTCTGAAAGGTTTTGCATGCATAATGTACTGCTGATTCCAAAACTCACTACCCCAACTTTGAACACCCAGCAGATCCGGGCGTGTAAATGACTGAACTGAACTTGATAAAGAGAGATCCAGTCGTTCCTTGAGGTCTCCGGTCAAGACGGGGGCGTTGTTTTCCATCTGCGGCGCCCTTTTCGTGGGCACTTTTCACCGGGCGTAAGCTAAAGAAACAACGGCCACCGCCGAGCTGAACTGAGCGCCCGAGCTATACCTTTCAGTGCTCGGGAGGCCATCCGTTTCAATCGATCTGACGCTAACCTCGCCGAGGCATGCACGCCCATCACATAGACTGACGACTCTGACTGAACATCCCGGTCGCCGTTGCTGAAAATGTTTCCTCCCTGAAGTGACCTGTCGAGCGCTTTCTGTTCCCTGGCCGCAGCTGAAATGCTGAATCTTTTTGGTGTGCATGTGAATGCATCCTTTGACTCTGCTGATCGTCGGTCCATCTTCAGAGTCACTTCTTATTTCTTTTCTTTTTTTTTTGAATGGAACTTCTTATTTCTTGGTTGCAAGTGCACGCATGATGTGTGCTGCCAGCTCAAAAAAAGGGTTTTGTTGCATCAAACGTTTGCAGAGCTGGTATGGGCCGCATTTTAGCTCAGGTATGGAACGATTCGGTTGGTGATGGCCCAAGGTCCTCGATTAGGCGCCTAGCGATGCGGTAGAAGATTAAGCCCAGCCCAAGTAATCTGCACGCATGATGATGATTTCAAGAATCCAATGCAGATAGGCCCCAGATCGACGGGAGATTTTAGATCTTCTGATCTCGTCTAGTTGTCTTCATCGTATGCTCGCTGAGCTTCTCTTCTCCATTTTGTTTGCAGAGATGGTTCTGTTTGGATTCATTCTGGAGTAATTATTATTGATGGGGAAGGCTCTGTTACTATCGTGGGCCCATTTGCACATACGGGCCGGGCCGAGACGATGACAGTACATGGTCCGATGACGTGCCTGCTACCTGTAGGGCCTCTCTCTCTCTCTCTCTCGCCCCCCCCCCCCCCCCCCCCCCCCTCCCTCCCTCTCCCCCATCATCATCCAATAGAACTCAATCGACGGCCATAAATTAAACAGCTGTCCGGTTGCTGGATGCTCGCGTTGAGGCATGGGCCCCAGCACAGTTTTTTTGTTCGTCAGTTCTTCATCATGCATGCCCTGGCCTACCGATTTTGCTGGCCTCCTCTTCCTCACCTACCCGTTTCATTTTGATGTGGCTTTGGCAGCTGGTATGCTTGGTTCGGTAATTTCCAGGCAAACCCCTTGCATGGATCGTGTGATTAATTGTCGGCATGCTTGTGTTGAAATTATAAGTAGCAGTGTAGCACTAGAGCTTGGGAGACAGGTTTGGGGCAGCACACATCGTCAGATTCTTTTTTTTCACGACCGTGCCTGAACATGTTTTTCATTAGAGTACGACCATAAAAACTTTTAGCACGAATCATGTGATTAACAAGCCTGTTCCCCGTGTAACAAATAATTATTCTTGTTTACTCCGTGAAAGATTATTGCTTGGGACTTTCAAGTTTCAGGGGTTGTGATATATGTTATACCCATGGCAGCATATATATCACTTCGCTATATTCTTAACACCTTCACGTATTGAATATTTTCAATTCTCCCCTATGCTTGTTGACCATTCAATATGCAGATAAACGTGAATTAACGATGTAACATTTGGGGATCATAATAACAACCAAGTAATATCTACTCTCTTTTCTTGTAAATCAATGTCTCTGCTTGTAAATAGAAGTCGTTTTGGATGATGATATGATCTCTAACGCATAACTTTTGACCTTTCCCATCCTAGAGCAACGCAACGCGACATTTTGTCTCCTTTTGAACGTTAAAATTAATAAAAGTTTTTCTTTACTTCATATACTAAGAGTCCGTTGAGGAGAATTCTAGCCGGCTCCGGCTTCTCTGATAAAATACTGTTTACTGGAGCTCAGAAGGAGGCGGAGCTAGCCAGAGCTCCCCCGAACGGGCTCTAATTTTTTCATGTAAATTTCTTGCACTCCAAAAGACCCCACATGGCCCACATGCCAGAACATCACTCCACAACTGTATGTCTGAGATCGAAGCTGCACACTCCGATCGTGCAGCACCATTAGTGAGAAGGCCACGTTGACTTTTCACAAAACCGCATGAAAAAAAGACAAGAAGATAACGCAGGCAGCAATTGCCAGCTCGTGAACAAAATGGGGGTTCAGGACGCAGGGTCGGAGTCACAGCCACCTCACCACCGCCGCATCGCATCACTCATCTTTCCTTTCCATGTCCATCAACCAAAAAGGAGGGCAAAATTTTTATTTTTTTTGAAGGAGGGAAATGAAGGGGCCAGCAGGAAAACGACCTCTGACCTCCCCCACTTCTTTATGCTAAAAAAATGCCGCAGAAGGGAAGATGCACAGCTAGCTCCCACAGCACCTCACGTCTCAACTAAGCATAGTTAACTAAAGTTTAATTAAGGGGGCCATTAGCAGCTTATTAGCACACTGATTAGCATTATTACCCCAGCAACCATTTTTAAAATTATCACAAGAAAAGGATGTGCAGTGTTCATGAAATGAAAGACCTGAGCTTCTGTTGGGCCTCCCCATTTTTGGTTGCTTCTTTACTTATTTGTATACGTATATACACAGTTTTGTCTCACATCCACGAATCTGCTTCTAATTTTTAATCTTCATGAATGGTGGCAATTTTATGTCATTTGATTATCTCGGTTCTTGCCCAAAAATAGTAGTTTAGGTGTTTAGCACCGGTGAGTTTTGAGCAAATTCATTTGGAATGGTTTGCAAAAATTTACGCTTTCAATTACTTTTGAATTAGCACCTTGTTTGATTACCCATTTTTATGTGAACCCTACCGCCAAAATAGAATTTTTTTTCTGGACAAAAGCACACACGAAAAAGAGAAAAGACATTACTCCTATGCAAGGAAAGGAAAGCGAGAAAAAGAAAAGGAGGTCCAAATATAAAAAAGACTTGCCTTTTTCTATTCCAAATTCTCTTTCCCCCATCTCTTCTTCTCCACAGTCCACACTGTTCACCTCGTCTCCCCCCTCTCCTCGATCCCAAATCCCGAATTGACCAGCCCAAATCGGCGCCCCGCATGGAGTGGACGGCCCGGAAGCCCGCCGCTTCGCCCTCCTCGCCTCCCCTGCTCTGGGACTGGGGCGACCACGCCGCCGCGGGCTCAGGCTCCTCCGGCGACGCGCCGGCGCGGCGCGGCGGGAAGGAGCGGGAGGCGAAGCGTACCAAGGGCGAGGAGGGCGGGGGAGCGGAAGTTAGGTGCCAAGTTGAGGGGTGCGGGCTGGAGCTCGGCACGGCCAAGGACTACCACCGGAAGCACCGCGTCTGCGAGGCCCACACCAAGTGCCCCCGCGTCGTCGTCGCCGGCCAGGAGCGCCGCTTCTGCCAGCAGTGCAGCCGGTCAGTGGTGTTCTTGCTTCCGATTGCTCCCCGGAGCTTTTGCTCTGCTCTCGCTTGCTCTGGTTGACCTCTGCGGAGCCGCAAGATTGCGGCTCTCTGCGATTGCCCTCCTTCCTTCTTTGATGATTACTTCCTGCGAGGATGGGTCGCGCTGTTACGCTGCAATAATCGCGTGATTAGTTGATTGATTTGCGCAAGCATGTGTTTTACGTGCTCTTTAGTTTTGCGGCTATGCTGTGCGCGCACGGCGTGTAAAGACTGCGTGTGCTGTTGTGCGTTTTTTTTGGTACGGAGCTGTGTGTTTCCTGATCTGACAACGGAAGATGCTGCCTTTCCACTATTAGTACTGCTGTACGTGTGGAGAATCGTACGCATGGGTAAAATGGCTGTGCAGCAATGCTTGTTTCCCCTTTCCAGTTTTGGTATGGCTCTCGATATATGTGTATGCTTTTGGGATGAGCTTTTTGGTGGCCTGTGTCTATTTTGATTCTGTTACTGTATCTAAATTGCAGGCATATCTTCTGTTTGCGCTTTTACATGGCAATTAACCATATGTCCTAGAATGTATGTTTGGTTTTTGCTGATTGCTTGGGTTTTGGTAATCCAGGTTTCATGCTCTGTCAGAGTTTGATCAGAAGAAGAGGAGCTGCAGGAGGCGTCTGTCTGATCACAATGCCCGTCGGCGGAAGCCTCAGCCAGATGCGTACGCCTTTGCCTCTGCAAGGCTGCCTTCATCATTGTTTGGTAATTCTTCACGTCTTAATAGTGTTTGGCATTTGCCATCTGTGGACACCGGCTGAGTTTCATCTGCAAGTACAACTTTGCAACTAGATGTGTGAAACTTGTGCAAATGGAAAGCTTTCTATCTTTGATATTTGATAATAAGTTCTCTGACTGTTGTGCTTCTTAATGGAATTGAATACAAATTGGGCATGAGACTTGAGAGAACCATGATTCATAATGTATATCGTGTATTATATAACTCAGATTGTCAGGTTTCAGCTAATTCTACCTTCTTACCTCCTGTTTATAAAACTAAATGTTCTAATCCCTGAATTTTTCTGCCACTGCAGATGATAGGCGGCAAATAAGTTTTGTCTGGAATAAAGCTCCTCTTAGCCATATAAGACCTTTCACTTCTCCATGGGACAGCTCATCTGACTTCAAGCTCCCACATGCCAAGGAAATAAGAGAGCTATCAACAAAAGTTGGGACAATAACTGGACAAGTTCATTTCGATAAATCTCACCTGTCCAATGCCATTCCAACACTTAGCCATGGCAAAGAGCTGTTGCCAATGAAAGGTTTGGTTTTCCAGACATTATCCTTACCTAAGGCAGAAATGTGTTCGTCAATGAAGAAGCTGCTGTTTGCTTTGTCAAGTGGTTCACCGCATTTGTTTACAAGATGTAAAAAAAATATCTGGCTTAGTGGGACCTTACTTAAAACATCTAGGACAATTGACACATAAAAGGAACTATTTGAGCGTTCCCTCATCACTTCTAAGTCTTGCAGAGATAGTGGTGAATTTTCGTTTCCAAAGTTTGTGAATTAAAAGTCAATATATTTGTAGCTGATCATATGATTTAGCCTACCTAGAACAGTTGGTGGAACAAAGAATGCTCAACGTGTTGCCATAACTCTACTCATGCTGGGCTATTGGATGTTTTATTGTTGATTACAGTATTCTTTAGTCCGTAAATGTACTCCCAGAAAAAGAACATATTAAAATTATTGAATTATCAAGTGTATTATCCAAACACTTGATTGAGTTAGACTTAAGGAAAATAGAATATCAATATCATTTTCTCTGAAACCGTATTGGGACTTGATTATTAGTGACGATGAAGTTTGAACGTCAAGAAAAAGAGTAGTCCATTTTTCACCAATACCATATTTGGTAATATAATTTTGTTTGTTCAGTTTCCTATGTCATATGTTACTGAAGCTCTTGATCACTATTGATATAAGCTAGTCCTTGTTCTGCATATGTATAATGTAGAAACTTCATTCTGCATTTGCAGGTCTTTCATTGGAGCCTCTTTCACCTACATTTTTCTGGGATGCTAGTGTTTAGTGTAGCAATATTGAGCATTAAAATTAGAAATCCTAATTGACCTGAGTTCTGCTTAATATCCATGCTAGTTTGGTGAACCATATGATTTCATTTGCCATTCCAGAGACTACTGCATCCTAATGTTCTTTGTTGTCCTGATTTCAATGGGAGAATAACATGGATTGAACAATTGGTTGTGCAGGTCCGGACACATCAATAACTGCTTCAAAATTCGATGGAGCACCGGATCTTCAGCGTGCTCTCTCTCTTCTGTCAGCTGGCTCTTGTGGATTCCCGGATCCTGTACCGCAAGCATCTTGCCTTATCCAGTTCACTGGTGCCAGCGAGAACAGCAGTGACCTTCATTTATCACATGGAGGGAACTCTGGTCCAGCTTCATGTGCTGATGAACAGCATATAGCACCTCAGCCTCAGCTGGTTCGTTTTACCATGGATGCCAGTAGCAATGTCTATGAGCCCACTTTCTTCGGTGTAAACCAGATAAACTAAGGCGTGAAAGACGCACACCACCTGATCATTTGGATAAATTGCCACAAAGATGGCCTGGGGTCTTGCAAGTTCTTCAACCAGCTGCTGGAGATCAAGATCCTCTGTTAATGTTATCTACATATTTATTGGCCATCCCTGAACTAAGTTGAACTGAGCGTAGGCCAGCTTATGTTGAATATGCAGTTCCAACCTGTGATTGACCCATTTTTTTCTGTTCCTTTTTGCCCCCAGTGATGTGACTACTTAAAACTTTTAAGTGTGATATTGTAATTTTACACTTGTATAATCCTACTGTCAACTGTTGGATATTTTTTAAGATGTCCTTGATGAATCTGGACATGTATTTTCGCGTGTATAGTTTCTACATCTTTTTTCTATTAAAAATTAGCTGTTGCTTCAATACTGGCTTGATTCAAATATTAGAGTGACTTCAACCCCAGCCGCAGATACTTGTTTTTTTAATTAATATCATCGACGAACAAATTATCGTAGTCCAAGCAAAGAAATCAATCTTGTCCCCTCGAATCGAACAGCTATTTTGATATCAGGAAAAGAAAAATCGTATTGGACATGTTTGCAGAACCTAGTCACGATCACAGTTGTCTCCATACAAGCCTGCTTGTCCCACATGAGTATGTGGCTGAGATCTGATGTCTCAGTGCAACTAGCCAGACTAGCCACAAGACAACTTGGCATGTTCTGGTTTCCAAACAGGAATCACCAACCGAATTGCTCAGAAATAAAATTTCTCCATGGCCGGCACACGATGCACACAGGTATGGACCAAGTCCATGTTTGACTTCGGCAACATATGACGACGCAGACACATGATAACCAAACCAAAGTCAATGTCATTCGGAAGCGCAGAGAATAGCAAAATTGTAATAAACGCAGGTCAACACCGAAGAAGGGTGCTGAAACTTGAAATCAGGCAACTTGTTCGAGTACAAGAACAAGCAGATGTTATTAACATAGGAAAGCTCCATTAGATCTTTGTTAACATACAAGGCAACATCACCTATACTTTCAGAAGAGAACTTCAGCTGTGCAGCATACACAGGATATAATGCAACAACACAGAAGCTCAAATCCTAGGGGCTTCAGCGCAGACCCCTAGCACCGATGCGGTGAACACATTGAGATAGGCTCCTCCTCCTTTCTTCCATCAATTCTCCTCATCTAGCCACCAGTTTCCACTTCAATCGGTTGTCATGGGCTGAGACATACAGCAGCGGAAGCGTGCTTTACGCACATTGCTCACAATCTCCATCTCAGCACTCTCAAGCATGCAGACGATCTCAGTAAATGGTGGGCGAACTTCAGGGTTCGCATCCCAGCAGCGAGTCATGATGTGGGTCAGAGAAGGCAGGCAGTCTTGAGGGATTACTGGACGAGCACCCTTATTTACAACAGCGAAAGCTGCCTGAACAGCTGTCATGTTTGTGAAGGGAAGCATGCCGGTTATAAGTTCCCACAAGACAATCCCAAAACTATAGACATCAACTTTATGATCATAGGGCCTGTGCTGGATCATTTCCCTGCAAATAGGAAAAAAAAAAAGCCAAACACCAAATCATTTACTATACACACAGTATAACACTGAATTATTGCCAAAAAAATCCAAATTACAGAAGCAACAGTCTGCTAGAGAGGCAATGGTAAGCTGAATGCTCATCTCCAGTTTTTTTATGTAAGCAATAACATTTAGACCACATATACAAAAGAAAAACAACTTTCTGCTATTATTGTTGCTCACCCTCCCCCTGCTGTGGACAAAATATATGCATGTGTGCAACGTCAGCAATAGTTTAGCATTAAATAAGATGACACACACTCTGTACAGAAAAAGATGGAAACTGGGCACACCAGTCTCACCGCATTGATAGCTATGAAGTTAGTCTGTCTACGTTAGTCTGTCTACTGTGTCATGCGTAAGCATGCAAGTCAATGGCACAAATATTATTCAATTGATTGGATATGCAACAACATATTGATGATCTAATGAAAAAATTGGACAGTGTTGCATAATTGATAGATAAATAATACAGTTCAAGTGACCCAGAAGGCTGCTATGAAGCATATATAATTGAGTGCAATCAGTCAGACTATCCACGTAAACACACGTCAGGAATTGTAATTGCGACTATACGACTTAAACAGATTATCAATCTACAGTGATGTTCTAGAGTGAAGGCCTGGTTTCCTGGCAACTTATGAGCTACGAAAGGTTGTGTATGGAAATAATCAAATAATGATAGACAGATATCAACAAAATTCTCAATAGGAAAATCTTCAGTAAGGGAGATTTTATAACTTACGGTGCCATCCAGCGGTAGGTTCCTGTCTCTGGTGTCATCCCTTCAGTTTTCACCTCAATACGAGCAACTCCAAAGTCAGCAATCTTAATGGATTTGTCTGCTGCAATCAGAAGGTTATCTGACTTTAGGTCTCTGTGAATAAATCCCAATGCATGAACATAAGCCATTCCCCGGGCTACATCAAGCGCCTGTTTCACAGCCAACCTCAAAGGCACCGACTTGTTCTGCCTTCTCGCCAGGAACTGCCGGACTGAGCCGCCCTTGGCATACTCTGTAATAATGCACCATACAATCGATTTCCTACATGCCCCTATGAACCTTACAATATTTGGGTGACTCAGCCTTGACAACATCATAACTTCTTGCACAAATTGCTGCTCCATCAAATGGGCTCTTTCCGGGTCATTCTCAGGCTTCTCCAGCAGCTTAATGGCAACATCTTCTCCATTGTATGTTCCCCGGTACAGCTTCCCAAAGGCTCCTTGAGCAAAAGGATCCCCCATGTCCAACCTCCCCAGATCAATAGTCCACTGCTCATAGTTGTTTAGTATCTCTGTAGGATTATTCGGGTCCATCAAGACACGAGCCAATGCATCCTCACTCAGCGTGTGCGCAGCCACACGGTTGGGGCGGAAGACACTATTGCCAACTGAGTAGCTTGCCGTCGGGGCATCACGAAGGCCTGGGTGCTTCAGTATGACCGTGCGGGACTCATTCGAGCCCACACTGCTGTTGTCCACAGACATGGCGACAGAACCGCCGGCGCAGTTGGCCAGGTTGAAGCCATCGGCGCTGTCCACAGACATGTGGGAGCCCTCCCCAAACTTCTGGTAATAAGGCATGTTGTAGAAGCCATTGATCTCATTGTCTTGCATCCCCTTGCCTCCGCCACCGCCAATCATACCATGAAACCTCGCCCCCTCAGCCATGTCCAAGGATCAAATCCTAATAGTAGAGCTGCAGCTGCTGCAGATTGCCCATACTCACACGAGAAACGCCCTCCCCTGCTCCCTCGCCAGCTCTGCAACAAGAAGAAATTAATGAGATGAGCTGGCAGACACTAAACAGCATGAAATTCTAGCTTAAAACAGCAGCACAGCATAGGACAAGGGTGTACACATGTATACCCGATAACTTTTGCAAACGAAATCGCAGTTAGTAGGTGATATATCGTAACTGGGTCAGATCCGAATACAAATAGCTTGTGTTAGGGTTTGGGGTGCTCCGTTTCGCGCAGCAGGGAGGGAAGAGAAGGGGCGGGCATACCTGGCGGACGGATGCTCGTCGCCGGCAAAGGGCCGGGCGAAGACGAGGCGAATGGCGCCGCCGCTCGCCCAGTCGTCGCCGGCAGGAAGGGAAGACCAAGGGAGGAGACTGAGAGAAGGGAAAGGGGGGAAGAAACACAGATGACCCTGAAGGCTGAAGGGGAGGGGTGAACCGTGAACAAACTGAACACCCAGCAGGCAGCTAGCCGCGACCGCGACCGCGACGCGCTCAGGCTTCTCGATGGCAGCCAATTGCTGGTTCTCTTGACTGTTATTTCTTTTCTTTCTGTTTTACCGATCATCCTTCGTACCGCTCTCCTATTTATTTATTTTAAAATTATATGGTATAAATTAGATACTTATAATGCACGCTCACTTATTTCTATAAACACACGTACGCAAATTCTAATATAATAGCTGAATAATAAAATTGGTTCTTCATCCCTTTAATTTAAACAACTAAACCCATTCTGAATTTTTAAATGCTTTGGTGAGTTTTCTTCTAAAAATCTAGTATTCTTCTTATTTTTATTTTTCCTTAATTCCTTGGAAAGGAGATAAAAAAGAAAAAAACTATTTATTTACTCTTATAATAGGAAGCATGCATGTTTTTCTAATCTATAGAAGAAAATCTAGAAGGAACGACAAGATCTGATACCGAAAGAAGGATGAAAAGATGGGAAAAGAGCCAAAGAGAAGATAAGGAATTATAGAGGATGCACAAACCGGTATACACGCTTTCTCAATCTATTGCAGACTCTACTCACTTCTTTAAGGTTGCTTGGTTCCATACATCAATCTCTTAATTATCTTTTCCAAATCTAAATATTAAAAACATAAACAAACAATTTGTTCAACACATTAATCATAGAGAAACGCAAATATTTTTTTACAAAGCCAAACGGTAAATTTTATGAATAAATACATAGTTTTTAAAAGTGTTTGTAACATTGTTATTGGATCGAACTAGGCTATGCCTTGAAAAAGATAAGGAGAAGTGTTGGATATGATAGCCGATTGATTAATATCAAATGTACATCCACGACTTCAACCCACAAAATTAGAGGACTCATTGCTTGTATTGCTAGTTTGCGTAAATTAACATAGCTGAATAAAGAAGATTGAAATGGGGAGTAGAATTTTATATCTCTTTCAAAATTATGCGTTCAAACGCACTCTGTCTTAAAAAATTACGCATATATGCTCAACAGTTTATGAAAAGACCATCTAGCAATATTTATGGCAAAAAAACATCTACCTGATAAATAATCAAGCGGAATCATATAGTTACTGATCCATAGGGGCTTAGAGTTCGTCATTAGATGAGGTCAAACTTACTTGATTTGAAATAGCGAGTTGATGGAAGCGTGGTGGTGAAAAAAAAAAGGCATAGTTGTGGTTGAAAAGCCCAAGGCAAAGGTGGAGAAGAACTTCTTAGCATGTAAATTTCAGATCTCTTCTCTTGGTGTTCTGCTTGGAGAACGAAGAGAAGACGAGACTTAAGATCAAGACAGAGAAGGATGAAGGCGGAGGTAGGAAAGAGGCAAAGAGAAGGTAATAAACTAGAAAAGATACGAAAACCGTCGTGAAAACATTTTTGTCAATCTATTGCAGACTCTACCCTATTCTTTAATCTTTAGATATCCTTAATTGCAGACAGCAATATCTTGATTATTCTTTTTTCATCTACAGAGATTAACATAAATCTATACAAAAGATCTGCCTAGTATATAGAAAATGATCAAGGAGCATTAATCATTAGAGAAGGGGATTTTACATAACTAAAAGAGCCGGTAACTTTTAGGAAAACTAAAGCCCTATCTATTTTCCCATAAGATTATATAATTCAGCTTAAAACCTAAAAAAATAATCTAACAAGGAAACAAACACTCTAGCTTATTTATCAGATTATATAATCTACACCCTTTAGACTATAATAATCTATAAGCTGCTGAAAATATGCTTATTTGGGATTATATAATTCATCACCAATAAGCTAGATAATATAATCTTGCTTGTAAACAAACAGGATCTAAGTAAATATTATTTTCTCCCTAAACCATAAAACCAAGTAAGATCGTTTGCGCGAGGTAGACGCGTCTTGAAATCAAAGGACGACGGCTAATTTGAACTCTGAAGGTGTTTCCACTCCACCATGTGTTTCACAGTCTGTGATCAGGAAAGAGAGAGAGCCGCGCCTGCCGTCCCTTTCCCTTGTTCTGTTCATAGACAAGCCGGGGGCAGTCGGCTCGGCCACCCAGTCAACGGAAGCGCTCAGTTGGCACGTTCGCAAGATCCCAAGCCAGTCTCTGTCAGGGAGGCTGTCGTCTGACACCGTCGCAGCAGCACGTTTTTTTGCTAGGGGCAGAAAAGGAAAACTGGACGCAGCGGCACGCGACCGCGACTCGGCGCGGTCGTGCACACGCGCGGTGGATGTGGTGATGGGGCCGATTGAGGATGAGGGTCTCGACGACTTGCTGGTGCCCCCGGCCCAAACGCCCGCCTAGGCCCAAGATGGCAACAGATGGGCTGGACCCATGCGGAAGAGGGAAACCGGGCCGGGCCCAGGGGACGGCGGATGGTGGAAGTGGAACTGGCTGGAACTGCTGCCTGTCTGCCTCTGCCTGCCACTGACCGCGCCGGGCTCCACGACAACACACGCGCACCAGCGAGTACACTCACTCGGGTCTCGAGCTCGCGTGTCGCCTCACGGGCACCGGCGCGCCGCCCTCGACGGCCTCAGCCTCACGGGCACCGACTCACCGTCCCCAGCCCGATGGATCCCGCCGCGGCCGACCTGCAGTGCGTCATCCAGGCGCTCCCGGCGCACTCCAAGGCCGTCCAGCCGCCGCCACTGGTCCAGGCGCTCCCCGCCCACCACTCCCCGGCCAAAACCCACCCGCCGCCCGCCCCCGCCTCCTCTCCCGCCGGCCCCAAGCGCCGCCCCCCGCCCACCCCGCCGGGACCGGCGCCCCCGAGCCCGCGCCGCACCCGCTCGGGCGGCGCGCCGGAGTGGACGCCCGCCGAGACGCTCGCGCTCGTCGCCGAGGTGGCCGCCGTGGACGACGGCTGGTCCCGCTCCGTCTCCGCGTTCCAGAAGTGGGCCATGGTCGCCGAGAATCTCGCAGCCTCCGAGGCCCTCGCCTCCTCGGGAACCGCGAGGCGGCGGGGGAGCAAGAGGGCGGCGGCGGAGTGCCGCCGGCGGTGGGAGGCGCTGGCGGCGGAGTATGGGGCCGTGCGGCGGTGGGAGGTGCGCACGGGCGGGAGGTACTGGGAGATGGGCGCCGCGGCGCGGAGGAAGGCCGGGCTGCCGGTGGAGTTTGATCTGGAGTTGTATGGGGCCATGGACGCGCTCATTCGGGTCGAGGAGGCGCTGCTCGCGGGCGCGGCTGGCGGTGGCGGGGGAGGGGAAGAGGTGGAGGGATTGGTTGGCAGCGGTGCCGGCGTTGAGGTGGGTGAGCATGACGGCGGTGACGACCATGAGGTTGGAGAAGACGAGGTGCAGGAGGATGAAACGGTGGAGGAGGTGAAAGAGGAGGGAGAGGCGGAAGAGGAGGGGGAGGAGGAAGAAGAAGAAGATGATGATGACGACGACGAAAGTGAGGAACATGAGGAAATGCAGGTGGATGATGGCAATGCCGATGCTTCAAATGACTTGGGTACATGCAACTCATTGCCTCCTTTCGCATGTTCCGATTTGGCGGTTGTGTGCTTATGATCATAGTAAGTTGGTGATACTTGAAACTTGATTGTGATGTTTTCTGGTAGTGAAACTTATGTCACAACTAGATGCTTCTACAAGTCTGCAGTGATGTGGCATTCTATGGATGCAAAATGTGTGCACGAATCCTGGAAATGGGTGAACATGTGGCACAGAAAATCAAGGGGATTTTTGCGGTGCATTTGCTATGCGGTGATTGACCAAATATGGTTTTGTTCACCCAGCTATAGGCTTCAGAGTTAGGTGTCAATAATAATGTTAGGAAACAATCATAAGGTGACAGACTTCTGAGAAATTCAGAGATGGCATTCCTGTTTTGCTAGTTATTGAGGAAATGAGGAGTCTCATAATCTTCATTTCTCTTGATCCATTACAGTGCCTGATTGGCGATTACAATAGGTGTTTCTGTCTTGTTAGGTTCACTCCATAGCTGTTCATCAGGCTTAACTCAGGCTATAGATCCTGCATTGCAACTTCTTCACCTAATATAGTTTTTCGAAATTTTATATAGGGGAAATATGTAGAGGAACCAGCTGAATGTTGACAAACCATGAAAATGAGGGATGAGAGTTCTTGAAAATTCTAAAAAAATTTACAGACTATCTGTAAGGGAGGGCATGTTCTGTATCTGCGCAAAATTCAAGTTCAAACTAAAAAAACATTGGCTAGAGATGAAAACTTACCTCCTGTTTTTTACCCAATGTTTAGCCGATTTTCACTAGAATTTCTACCTTTCATGTATTTTGATATTGAGATACCATCCTTTAGTTATTTGTGTCTTGTCTTGTCATCTTGGGCCTGTTTGGATACGATTATAATCGGCTTTTGGGTGAGAAAAATCGAGAATCGAAATTAATCGCGCCAAACGGTCCGCGCTTACTTCGATTTCCTCTGCCGCTGCTTCAGTTGGCCGGCCTCCTTTGCACGTAAAATTGAAAATCAGAAAACGCGGTCGCAATCACGATTCTGGAGGCCGCCGATTCGCTGCGCAGCAATTCCGCATGCCGCGGAGACAAACAGGCCCCTTAGCCACCAAGCAATTTTCTGTAGTCAGTTCATAATGTTGCCTGAAGAATGTTGTTGTTTTAATGGCATGATGAGGTGATTTCTAACTGAAAATGATCTGTTCTGATTAAGAATATTATTTATATCTCTGTAAAGTTGATTGGACTACCATTTCTCGCTTACGCTTAGAAGAGCTAGAACTATCTATATTACATTTATAGCTATCAAGTTTTTAAGTATCTCCATGAATTTCTATCTGATGGAATTTTTAGCATGAGTATCATTTCATACGCAGACAACAAGATATCATCTATGAAGAATAATACTACTTTTCCATTTTCTCATGAGATAATAATTAATATGCAGTAAAATCTAGCAACGTTGGTGGAAAATTAGAGTCAACCATCAAGCAAGACAGAAATGCACTATGGTGTCAGACAGATAGTTTGCTCTAGGACCTGATTTTATGTTCATTGAGTGTACATAGTAACCTTGATATCGAGCAGGTTGATAGTTTTTTGGGCAGTGAATAGGATGATAATAGACGTTGCAATGAGCCATTGCCTAAATTTGCAGTTCTGATTGATCCTTTATACTGCCAGCTTGTATTCGTGTTTCTTTTGTCTTGTCATATTCTGCTGCTGCCTTACTTTCTTTGTAATCTGTTTTGGCAGAAGGCCATGAGGTGGGAACAAACAGCAAACCCGAGAAAAGCCAAAACAATGCATGGGACCTGGCCAACAAGTTACAAGAGAACGCGCAGCATATTCACACCATACTGAATGACGAGACTGATGAAGATGCTGGCCAAAACCATGCTCTTGCTGGTTTAGTTTCACCTGATGCCATGGCGACCACCCGCCAAAAGGCTGATGAGCTCATCAAATCGCTCGGCGGGCTTGTCAGCTACCTGAACCAGTTCACTGAGCTGGTCAAGGAAAGCGGGTTCGAGAACATCGTCGGAATGACCTGATGCATGGGATGCAGGTTTCCTTTGGAGGATTAGATCACGTAGCTTAAGATTTCAGCACTGTAGTTTCTGTGTCCATCTTTGTGAATATTGGGGCACTGTATGACCTTGTAACCCAGGGGATTTGTAGCGGAGATTGTTAGGTGCATTGGCATCGCTCAGGGCCATTGGTTAGATCAGATGCTCACGTCTGTTGTCTGAGGGTTATCTTCCCCCTCCGGCCCCCAATCCCAGATGGTGAGAGATCAGTCGCCTTGCATTTGGAAGTAAATAGTAGCTGTGTATTAGTCCCATGATGTTGCCAGATCCATCGCGTTAGCGATGAAGTGTTGCTTGTGATAATGTTATCAGGCTTCATCTGAATATCATTGACGTGCTGCAGCCCAGCCATGGTGTTTTCTGAAGCGCCATCCAACCTTTCGAGGTTCAGGCAAGAATGCTGTTGTTGTTGGTAGGTATCTTGGGACCTGGCATTTCTTGATGGCAAGGCATCCCATGGCTCAAAATTAGAGCACCATGAACCTGACCTTAAAACCTCCTCTCGCATCCAACCGCGAATGGCACAGAGAAACTGCAGCAACAGACGTCTGAGCTGGGAGAGGCGCTGCTGCGTCTTCTCCCGGCTATTCTTAGCGCCCCCTTCCCCGACCCGGCGTCGCGACCCCTCACCGCATTTCCTCCCCGCCACCTCCTCCCTCCCTTCCATTTCTTCACCCATGCACACGCGGTGCGCCTAGCTTCGCCCTCGCCTCCTCCCACGACGACGCGCCCGGGCGTGCGTGCGTGCATGCTGCGCGCGGCCACAGCCCCGACTCCGACAAGTCGACCACCGCGCGCGTGAACGACCAGCCCCGCCGGACGACGAGCTCGGCCCGGCCCGACCGCGCGCTTCCCCATGGCGCGGCCGCGGCCGCCCGGCCACATCCGCGTTGCCCTCGCCGTCGCCGTCGCCGCCGCCCTCTTGTCGCCGCGCCCCGCCGCGACCCAGGGCGGCGGCGTCACGGAGGCCGACGTGCTGATCGCGTTCCGGAACACGCTGCGCGGGCCGGACGGCGCGCCCCCGGGCCCGCTGCGGAGCTGGGGCACCCCGGGCCCGTGCCAGGGCAACAGCTCATCGTGGTACGGCGTGTCGTGCCACGGCAACGGCAGCGTGCAGGGCCTGCAGCTGGAGCGGCTCGGCCTGGCCGGCGCCGCGCCCGACCTGGCCGCGCTCGCCGTGCTCCCGGGCCTCCGCGCGCTCAGCCTCTCCGACAACGCGCTCACCGGCGCGTTCCCCAACGTGTCCGCGCTCGGCGTGCTCAAGATGCTCTACCTGTCGCGGAACCGCCTCTCCGGCGTCATACCGGAGGGCACGTTCAGGCCCATGCGCGGCCTCCGCAAGCTGCACCTCGCCTTCAACGAGTTCTCCGGGCCCGTGCCGGGATCCATCACCTCGCCACGGCTGCTGGAGCTCTCGCTCGCCAACAACCGCTTCGAAGGCTGCCTGCCGGACTTCTCCCAGCCGGAACTCAGGTTCGTCGACGTCTCCAACAACAACCTTTCCGGCCCGATCCCGGCAGGGCTCAGCCGCTTCAATTCGAGCATGTTCTCAGGTACCCTACCATTCTCTCCGTCGTGCTCGTAGCGATCGATCCTTGCCTCATATCCTGCTGCATGCATGAGATTTCCCGGCGTGACATGAAATCCTCCGCGTTCTTGGCGACGTGCAGGCAACAAGTTCCTCTGCGGCAAACCGCTGGACGCCGAGTGCAACGGCTTGGGGGTGCCGACCTCCGGCATGTCGACCATGATGAAGATCGCCATCGCGCTCATCGTCCTCGGCCTGCTCCTCTGCGCCGTTGGCATCGCCACGGGCGTCCTCGGCCGCCGGAGAAGAAAGCCGAGGCGCGCGGCCGCCGAGTCTCTCGGCGGCGGCGACCAGACGCCCTCCAACCCGAAGCTCAACACCGCGCCGGCCGTCAACATCGAGAGCGCCGCCAGCACGAACCAGCCGCGGGCCGGCGCCGCGACCACGGCCGGGGGCGCCGCCGCGGCGAAGCGCCAGCGGCGGGACGAGCACGGACGGCTGGTGTTCATCCAGGAGGGCCGCACCCGGTTCGAGATCGAGGACCTGCTCCGGGCGTCGGCCGAGGTGCTGGGCAGCGGCAACTTCGGGTCCTCGTACAAGGCGACGCTCTGCGAGGGCCCCGCCGTGGTGGTGAAGCGGTTCAAGGACATGAACGGCGTCGGCCGGGAGGACTTCTCGGAGCACATGCGCCGCCTCGGCCGCCTCGCCCACCCCAACCTCCTCCCCCTCGTCGCCTACCTCTACAAGAAGGAGGAGAAGCTCCTCGTCACCGACTACATCGTCAATGGCAGCCTCGCCCAACTCCTCCATGGTAAACACACAGTATAATCTCAAAATTAAATCTCTCTTCTTGCATTGCATGCGATCTTGCTGCAGGCTGATTAATCGATCGATGTGCTTGGAATTCGATCAGGTAACCGAGGGTCGTTGTTGGATTGGGGGAAGCGTCTGCGGATCATCAAGGGCGCGGCGCGGGGGCTGGCGCACCTGTACGACGAGCTGCCGATGCTGACGGTGCCGCACGGGCACCTCAAGTCGTCGAACGTGCTGCTCGACGGCACGTTCGAGGCGGTGCTGTCGGACTACGCGCTGGTGCCGGTGGTGACGTCGCAGATCGCCGCGCAGGTGATGGTGGCGTACAAGGCGCCCGAGTGCATCGCGCCGCAGGGGAAGCCGTCCAAGAAGAGCGACGTGTGGAGCCTGGGCATCCTCATCCTCGAGGTGCTCACCGGCAAGTTCCCGGCGAACTACCTCCAAAAGGGGCGGCAGGGCGGTGACCTGGCCAGCTGGGTGCAGTCCGTCGTCACGGAGGAGCGCACCGACGAGGTGTTCGACAAGGACATCACGGGGGCCCGGGGCTACGAGGCCGACATGGTCAAGCTGCTCCAGGTCGGCCTGGGCTGCTGCGACGCCGACGTCGACCGGAGGTTGGAGCTCAAGACGGTCATCGCGCGCATCGACGAGATCCGGGAGCCCGAACCCGCCGCCGCCGCCGCCGCCGCTGACTCGACGTCGTCGTCATCCTAGGCGAGCACCACCGCTCCTGATCGCATCGTCACATACACCCGCGTAATTAACCAAGAAAATCCCAGTGATCGATCAGCGCAGTGCATGTATGCAATGCACGAGATGCAACAGAGACGAGGATTTACATGGCAAGCATGGACATGCATGGCTGGATTCTTGGTTCGTGAACTAAATTTGGATGCGTTGTCGACCGATCGATTTGATGAACAAATACAGTTGAGATGGGATAGATCATGGTGATGCGGTTTCTGATATGGTTCATGGGGAATTTCGAGCGTGTAAATTGGCTTAGCTTAATTTGTCAAAAGGGATAAAAGGTGCTAGTGTGTAAGGTACTTTTTATACGTTTTGTTCTATTTTGTGCCCCTTATTCGTACAAATCTTTACATGTCATACCGGAAAATGATGTTAGATTAGCGTGTAGATTGTTTTGTTGTATAATCTCAAAGGCATTATCAGCTGGATTTCATGTGCGGCACGTGTCTTTTCGAAAAGAGTGTATGTTTACGAGCTGTATTTTAACTTTCATTTTTTAAACACGATATTGATGCACGTACACTCAACCCTGTAGACATTCCTGCACAGACTTAATTTTAAAAGCACATCCGATAGACTGGTTGGCAGATCTTGAAATGAAGTACTCAACGGTATTTCAAATTTCAACGTTTTTTAACGTGGTACAAACGCACGCACATTCACTGAATCACCTCTACTAAGGTAGATTGACGAAATTGTCACATGCATCTTGCTATTTTAGGGCACATCGTCTATTGTTGAAAAAAATTATTGTTAATTCCTATGTTAGTCTAGTAAAATGCTAGAAAAATATATATAGTAGAAACCACATCTTCGATGGAAGTATAAAAACCAGTTCAAAAATTATATTTCAATTGCTCAAAAACATATGAAAAGATGCACATCACTACAATAGCACAATATTTCAAAAGATTTATGACCCACTAGCAAGCTATCCTTTCAAGCTATTTTGTTGCGTTCGGCCCAGATTGTGTCAAGGCCAATGACATACTAGCAAAACTTCCCTCCCAAGATGGATATCCTATAGTATTTGGCCTAGATGCCCTCAAGTCCAGTTTCAGTTTAGATCAAAATTACGTTAGTATAGGATAGACCCAACTAATACAAACCTTAGCCCAAGCATAGATATGGCAAAAAATGCTTAACTCAATACTACGTACTACCTTAAATAAATAAGATTTTTTCTATATAAACAACTCCCTACTCATCCATCAATCACATCGGCCCCCTTTCTCCGCCGACACCCCTACCTACTCCCAAGGCACCGCTCGTCGTTGCCCTCCTCCTCTTAGAACATGGCTAAGAGCAAGTATAATGGGTTCAGTCAGCCGGCGAATACAACCCACCACGTCAGCTCAATCCGAGTTGGAGGAGCGAGAAACGCTGGACGGGCGGCTCGCAACTCGCTCGCTCGAAGCGGTAGACCCGAGACGGAATCGCCCGCTCCCAGACCGTCGTCGGCGATTCTGCTGGCGATTCGTTCCTCCTCTCGATCTCCTGCTCCGCCCGCCTCCCTCACGCCAATCTCCCTACCAAAACTAGCTCACGCACGCCAAATCGATTCCCTTCGCGCCAAATTGTTCCCGCACGCACTGAATCGATGGATCTAAGTCCCCCAATTCCGCCAAGCTCATCCTAAATCGTCATATCCAAACCCTAGATAGCCATCGCTCCTCTTCCCTGCAAGATGCCTCCGTCCAAGACGACCTCTGCGCCGGTGCCAATGGAGATCCCGCCGGCGTCTAGGACTCAGTCCGTTCCTCCCCCTAATCGGTGCCCAACTTGTTCCACCGACGACCACCCCTTCTATGTTCGCCTCTGGTACTTGGTGTCCTCCGTATCCACAGCAATCCATGGCGCCCTCCTCCACTCCGTACTGGATTCCCGGGCTACAGCATCCATGCATGGCTAGTTCATCGGCTCAAGGCCCTTGGTGGGCACCTCCTTCATCCATAGATATAGAAGACTCTGAGCTACAAGTTTGGTAAGTGTTCAATGTACTCTTAGTTGGTTGAACATTGATGAGTAATCAAGTTTTTGGTGTTGTTGTCGGTACATACAGATAGGGGTACCTCCTGCTAGGGTGTCCAGGCCCTGGTACTTCTCATAATCCACGCTCCCCCTCGCCTCTGGGCCACGTGGCATACGGCCTCCGGGCCTGACTGCTGGGACCACGGTCTCCGGACCCTCCCCGAGCTCCGTGAGGTCCGGGGCCTTTGCACACCCACGTGGGTGGGAGAGCTCTCGGGTAACCCCTGCGGACCCGGCCACCCCTGGGAGGTCCGGGGCCGCCACGTGTGATGGCCAGACCATCACAGGTCAGCCCGCTCCGGCCGGCCACGGGGGCCCCGGACCCCTCTTTCCCCCGGGAAGGGGTCCGGTGCCGCCATGTGCTGCCCGGCGGGAGGAGCGGGGCTGACCCCGCCGCGTGCCTGCGGCCGGAGGCCCCTTACGGGTCGCCTCTCCACCTACCAGCATTCAATGCGGTAGGTGAGTTGGGCGCGCCAAGGTCAAAAGGTGCGGCCTGCCACTGACACACGGGGCAGGTAAGCTGACACCACGGTAAGCCCGCCTGATCTGAAGGCGGCGCGTCGTATCACCGCGCACAGTGCGCGGACTGTGTGCAGTCCCGTCACGGCGCTGCGCGTGTGATGATGGTCTATAATAGGCGTGCTAAGGCTTGCGCTGTAACAGTGCGCATGGCACGAGTCAGCGCTGGCTCGCCCCCTGACTGGAGGTTCGATCCCAACAGTGACAGCACGGCTTCACTGTTGGGCAACGCTGACACCGAACACTGTACAAGACAAGGCTGTACACGGCCGTATCCCGACTGTGGATACGCACATCAACTCCCCGATCGAGAGGACTACGGAGAGGAGCTCGAGGAGATGACCTCCATATCTCTCGTAGAACAAGCTCCTGTTGGCCGAACCCACATGTCGGGGTCCCGCTCAGTGTAAGCATCCCCCTTGGACTATAAAAGGGAGAATGCACTCGTTAGAACACGGGATCAAAAACACTCACGCTAGACGTTCTAAGTTCAAGGTTGCATAAGCACAAGCTGTATGCTAGGCTTCACCCAGGCTTCTTCAAGCAAAACAACACCAAAGTGGACGTAGGGTGTTACGCTTCGGCGGCCCGAACCACTCTAAATCTCTGTGGCCTTCCTGCGTTCATCTGTTCGCCGATCGAGCGCTCCTAAGTCTCCTCCAAACCCATCCTTAACTAGGATTAGGCGGGTGCTTTCCGCCACCCGGCTGGAGAATTCCTCCGACATTTGGCGCGCCAGGTAGGGGACTTAGGTTTGGTTTGCGCTCGGTCGACCTTCGCGACTTCAATGGCGCAGGAAAATGGTCACCATGACCTCCTGATCGGTGAAGAAGTGGCGTCGACAGCGCCACACGCCTCGCGCCGTCACGCCTCTAGGGTGGCTCCGCGTGCTGCTCCACCACGCGCAGCGGAGCGGGACTCCGTGGCCCAATCGGTGCTCCCACCGAGCGGGCCCCTCATGGCAGCCAGGGAGTTGCTCCGCAACCCCCCTGGCGAGGCGGCGTCGCCAGACGCGCACAGACAATGGCGTGACGACGTCGACCGCCTCCTCAACCTGGCACAGGCTTCCCCAGGCTCAGCGGGGAGATCTGTGTCCAGGCAGCGCCGTCGTCAAGGCGGCGCATCCGGTTCTGTGCACTCACCATCAGTGAGGAGTGCACGGACCGAGGATCTCCGGGCGGAGCTCAACCGCAGGCATGCGGGAGAGGATGCCAGGATCTCCATCGAGCGAGCACGTAACCGACGGCTCAACATTGAGGGTCGGAACCTTGCCCCTGAGCTCGATGCGGCTACGGTGAGGCCGCAAGGACTCACCCAGGTACCGGTATCGGGCATGGGCTGTGCAGCGCTCGCAGACCACCTTCGTGTGGTCGCTTGGCCGTCCAAGTTTCGGCCTCACCTGCCGGAAAAATATGACGGGTCCTCCAACCCGTCAGAGTTCCTGCAGGTCTACATCACCGCCATCACGGCGGCTGGAGGTAACGAAGCCGTCATGGCAAGTTACTTTCATGTAGCCTTGACCGGGCCGGCCCGGACCTGGCTCATGAACCTTACCCCGGGATCCATCCAGTCCTGGGGTGAACTCTGCGCACAGTTCACGGCGAACTTCGCCAGTGCGTACCAGCAGCATGGCGTGGAGGCCCACCTCCACGCCGTGAGGCAACAACCCGGGGAAACCCTCCGGGCCTTCATCTCCCGCTTCACTAAGGTACGTGGAACCATCCCACGTATCTCCGATGCATCTATTATCACGGCCTTCCGGCAGGGGGTCCGAGACGAGAAGATGCTAGAGAAGCTGGCGACCCACCAGGTGGAAGCCGTCACCACCCTGTTCGCTCTGGCGGACAAGTGCGCCCGGGCTGCAGAAGGCCGTGCATGGCACTCTGCAACCCAGGCGGGACCTGCTCAAACGAGTGGGCCCAGTGTCGCTGCGCCGGGCAGCGGCAAAAAGAAGAACAAGAAGAACCGTGGCTTCGACAAGTCACGGATTGGGGGTCCGGCCGTTGCAGCCGCGACGACCGGGGGCCAGAACTCCCGTGGCAAGCGCCCACGACAACAGCGCACCGACCCAGGGTCGTGCCCTGTCCATCTTGGGGCTCGCCACAGCGCCGCTGAGTGCCGCGAGATCCAGAAGCTCGCGGAGCGTCTCAGCAAGAGGCGTGACCAAACCTCTAAGGAAGGCTCCTCCCCTCCGCGGCGGTCCGGCAAGGAGAAAGCCTCTGATGCCGACGCAGCTGCGACTGAGAGGGAGTTGGGGTATCAAACCCCCAATAAAGACCTCAAGGGACTGTTCCAGCAGTCCGATTCCGAGTCCGGCGGGGATGAGCGCCGCAAAAAGTTGTACGTTATGTACGGTGGCAGTTCGGAGCTCGTCTCCCGACGGGACGTGAAGGCCCTTCGCCGGGAGGTCCTCTCGGTGAAACCAGGGGTGCCGAGGGCGGCGCCCCACCAGCGGTGGAAGGGCATCACCATCTCCTTTGGGCCATCCGACTGCCCAGAGAACATGGCGGGTGCAGGGGTGCTGCCGCTCATCACGGCACCCACCATCGCCAATGTACGCCTTCACCATGTGCTGATCGACGGAGGCGCCGGCCTCAACGTCATCAGCTATGCGGCGTTCAAGCACCTGCAGATCCCGGAGTCCAAGCTGGCTCCATCACGCCCATTCTCAGGAGTGGGCCCCGATCCCGTGTACCCGGTAGGGACCATCACCTTACCGGTTACATTCGGGACGGAGGACAATTTCCGTACCGAGAACGTGCAGTTCGAGGTCGCGGAAGTTAACCTCCCCTTCAACGCTATCATCGGCAGACCGGCCCTGTACCGGTTCATGGCCGTTGCCCACTACGGGTACCTGGTCCTAAAGATGCCCTCTCCGGCGGGCGTCCTCACCGTCCAAAGCGATCGGGCCGCCGCTGTTGTAGCGGTCGAAAAGCTCCATACGCTGGCTACGGGGCTTACCCCTGCAGCTAGCACCCAGGGGTCCGACCCCTCGACCTCACGTGCCAAGGCCCTGGCCAAAGCACCGAAGGTCCGTCCGTCCGACACGGATGATGTCCCTGTGAAGACCGTCCAGGTCGGAGCGGAGACCTCCCAGACCACCCGCATCGGTGGCAACCTGGGAGAGAAATAGGAAAGCGCGCTCATCGCCTTCCTCCGGGCAAATGTTGACGTGTTCGCTTGGGAACCGTCACAGATGCCCGGGATCCCTAGGGAGGTGATTGAGCATCATCTGAGGATCCACCCTGACGCCAGGCCGGTCCGGCAGAAGCCACGCAAGCAGTCCATCGAGCGGCAAAACTTCATCCGTGAGGAGGTCCGCAAGCTGCTGCAGGCTGGCTTCATCGAGGAGGTCTACCATCCTGTATGGTTGGCCAACCCGGTTGTAGTCCCAAAGGCCAACGGGAAGCTTCGGATGTGCATCGACTACACCAATCTTAACAAGGCATGTCCAAAAGACCCTTATCCACTCCCGCGTATAGATCAGAATGTGGACTCCACCTCCGGGTGTGATTTGCTGTCCTTCATAGATGCCTATTCTGGTTTTCATCAAATCAAGATGGCTAGTGATGATAGGAAGCATACAGCTTTTGTAACAGTGGATGGTCTTTATTGTTATATAGTGATGCCTTATGGGTTGCTTAATGCTCTACCCACCTTTGCTCGAGCGATGAACATCACTCTAGGTGATTTGGTTAGAGATATAGTCGAGGTGTATGTTGATGACATCGTTGTCAAGACTAGAGAGTCGAATTCCCTCTTAGAAAACTTAGCTCAAGTCTTCGACAAGTTACGGGCGACTTCCACCAAGCTTAACCCCGAGAAGTGCGTCTTCGGCGTATCGGCGGGAAGGCTCCTTGGTTTCCTGGTCTCCCACCGGGGGATCGAGGCCAACCCGGATAAGGTCCGGGCGATCGAGGCAATGAGGCCTCCTGCACGCCTCAAAGATGTGCAGAGGTTGGCGGGGTCCCTTGCAGCCCTCAGCCGTTTCATTTCGAGGCTGGCGGAGAGGGCGCTTCCCTTCTTCAAGTTGATGAGGGGGTCCGGCCCGTTTGTATGGACTGAAGAGGCAGAACGTGCCTTCCAAGAGATGAAGCAGTACCTTACCTCCTTGCCGGTCCTGGTCGCTCCGGACCCAGGTGAGACACTGTTTCTTTATCTTGCAGCAACGACCGAAGTGATCAGCATGGTGCTGGTCACCGAGAGGTCCGAGTTTCTCTCGCAGGGGGCCCCTGTGGACCCCCCTGCGGGAGAAGGAGGTCCGGCCTCCTCCACTCCAGTAACCGGCTCTGCTTCGGAGGGTCCGGCCGGGTTCCGACCCGGAGAAGCACTGAGCAGCTTGGGGGCCGAGGGGTCCCCAGCCCAAATTGAAGGATCCAGTCCACCTGGCAGAGTCAGGACCGTCCAGAAGCCGCTCTACTACGTCAGTGAGGTCCTTCATGAGACAAAGGCCAGGTATCCTGAAACGCATAAGCTCCTTTATGCTATACTTGTTGCGTCCAGGAAACTCCGCCACTACTTTCAGGCCCACAAGATTGTGGTGGTGACCGCCTATCCATTGAGGGCCATCCTCCACAACTCCAACGCCACAGGCAACATTGCCAAGTGGGCTGCAGAGCTCGCGGGGTTCCAGCTCGACTTCCAGCCGCGTCACGCCGTCAAGAGCCAGATCCTGGCTGACTTCATCGCGGAATGGACGCCGGCACCAAGCGCCTCCAGGGGTCCGGACCAAGGGACGGACCCCCCGCGTCCGGAGGACAGGGCTCCGGTCTTCACCAGGCCTCACTGGACCCTCTTCTTTGACGGGTCCGCCCGCAGCAAGAGGGCCGGGGCTGGTGTGGTCCTCATCGACCCACGTGGCGAGCAGCTAAAGTACATGGTGCACCTTGATTTTGAGGCCACCAACAACATGGCGGAGTATGAGGCCTTAATCTTCGGACTTACGGCGGCTCTGTCCCTGGGGGTCCGAGAGCTCCTGGTCAAAGGGGACTCCCAACTCATCATCAGGCAAGTCCGGGGGAGTGTTGCTGCAACAACCCCCAGCTCGCGGCCTACCTCATTCATGTGAAGAGGCTCGAGAAGGACTTCGTTGTGCTGGAACTGCAACATGTTCCACGCGAAGGCAACACAGCAGCTGATGCACTCTCCGCGAGCGCATCGACCCAGGCACCCGTGCCTGAGGGCGTCTTCCAGAGACGTCTGCTGAAGCCTTCCGCCCAGCCTGCCGACCTGGGCGAAGGGGGTCGGACTAGCACCTCGAAGCTGGCGGTCCCGGCGGCGCTCCATCCGTGGAGCCCGCCAAGGGTCGTATGCTCCCTTGAGGGTCCCGGAGACCTCGGGGAGCCACGCCCAGTTTCTCAGAAAGGTCCCGATGCATGGATCTCTAAGGTCCGGGACTACCTGAAAGATAATTACCTTCCTGAAGATCAAGCATCTGCTGAGCGCATTGTCCGGATGGCTAAGCGATACACAGTGGTAGAAGGGGATCTCTACCGCCGTGGCGCCAACGGCGTCCTCATGCGGTGCATCACCCAGTAAGAGGGCCGCGACTTGCTTGCGGAGATCCATGGAGGCGAGTGCGGAAGTCATTCTTCATCCCGCACGCTGGTTGGTAAAGCTTTCCGGCATGGCTTTTACTGGCCGACAGCACTCCAGGATGCAGCTGAGTTGGTAAGGTCCTGCAAAGCGTGTCAGTTCCACGCAAAGCAAATACACACTCCAGCTCAGGCTCTGCAGATGATTCCTCCCTCTTGGCCCTTTGCGGTATGGGGGTTGGATATCTTGGGACCTTTCCCTAGGGCCGTTGGCGGGTACCGGTACCACTATGTTGCCATTGACAAATTCACTAAGTGGCCGGAGGCAACCCCAGTGGTCAACATCACCAAGGCGTCAGCAACTGCTTTTCTGAAGCGTCCCCCCCATCAGGGAGACTTAAAAGTGTCGAATTATCAGTCCCAGGAGGCTGATAACACTTTTATTACATCAGATGGTACATCACCGTACAACTCTTCGCGGTAATGGGCAGTGAAGCGCCACTATCGCGAGGATTACAACAAAAACCCACACAACTACACTAGCTACGAACAAAGGATCATCAGAGTCTTGCGCCATGCGGAGCTCCAACGGTGACCTCACCCACAGGCAAGACTGGGTGCAGGACGGGACCCTACTCGTCGTTCTCGGGGTTGTAGTCGGGATCCTCCACTGTAAAGTAAGAACGGGGTGAGTACAAACATACTCAGCAAGTCCAATCACACCCACGGGGGGGGTTATAACAGAATTAGATGCACGGAATAATCCAAGGATAAAGTTACGGTTCTTTTGCGGAAGCACAATTATATGCAAGGGTTCGTTTTAAAAGCATTTTTCAAAACAAGTTTTCAAGTGTCTAAGAACGCACAATGCCGATCCTCACGGATCCAAGTTTCAAGCCGCTACCGGACTCCCCGTCCGTCGTAGCACACAGCACTATTGCCGGATACTTTTCAAACAACTCACACCAGATCAACCATTTCCCAGAGAGAAACACTAGTTATGTGACCACACCGTAACTTGCCCAATACCGTGGGCACGGCTATTCGAATAGATTTTCAACTCTGCAGAGGTGTGCAACTTTACCCACAGGTGGGGTACCACAGCACGAACACCTTAGTGCCGGTGCAGATCCCAACAAAGCCATTACCCACCTTAGCTAGACCTGACTAGCCACCACGGGATCCATCAAGGGGTCATTCGACCTATCACCGAGGTTTAACCGGGGCATAAGTCACACAGAGCTTATCCCGTCTCCTTGATCACCCGTTGCTCTCAGCTCTCCTGATGGCTATCAGGCTAACTAGTGGGATTTATGCTAAGCCGTTGCCCATACAACGGTCAAGTGGTTCGCACGACAAGAAGCTAGGTGAGATGTCACATCAACTCGGTCCTTAGGGGTGACAGGACGGACATCTCCCTTCCTCGCTCAACCACACAGGTACGAGCACACCAACGGCAATTCACACAGAAATGCCATCCATCCCGTCCGACTCGTTTCTCAAATCCACACTTTACCCTTTCCCACACACACGCATTTTTCTTTATAAAATCAGGTATTCAAGGTATGGCTATCACGGCAAGGGTGGCTATCCTACCATGTTTTCATCACGCAAAACAATGCAATTTTATAAAACAGGCCACTGGGTTGTGTTTATAAAAACTAGGACAGAAACATGCATCAAAGGGCGGAATTGAACTTGCCATCGTCAAACCCTTGCGGGAAGTCCTGATCGAAGCACTGTCCTTCGGGTTCGGGGTCGCAGTACTAGTCCTCAGTTGCTTGGTCACGGCCGGGAACCTCGTCGTTCACTCCGTGTCCTACGACGCAAACAAACAGACACACAATCAAGCGAAAGAACTAAAAGCTTTCACCGATAGGCTTGAATCGGAAATAATTTGGTTACGGAGTTAGGGGCAATATCTCTGGGTGGTTTCTTAATGGCATGGCTAAAACTATACTAGAAAGGGCGTGGTAAAGTTTCGGGTCAATCGGAGGTCGTTTCACACATAAAATGACGCGCTAAAGGTGGTTTCAGGGCTTAAACAGGGGTCCAGGGGCTTGCTCGTAAACTTTCTAGAAACAGAAGGGCCTTTTTGTAAATCTTGGAAATATAAGAGGCATAACATAAAGTGCGAGGGATCTACTTGAAATTAAATTTATATCATGGGGGGTCTAGTTTTGGAAATAGCAAAAGGAATAGGTTCTTTTCGCAAAGGTGTCAAAGGGTGGAGGGTTTTTAACCAGATAGAGGAGAAAGGGGGGGGGGGTTTGGGCAAAACTGCCCTTCTTCTTCCTCCCCTCACCACGTGAAACAGAGGAGGGATGGGGGGCTCGGCCGGCCCCAAATCCGGCGGCCCTAGGGCCTAATCGGCTCGGGCGTGTGGGGGAAAAGGGGGAGGAGGAAGAGGGGGTCCCTTTTTGGGGTTCACCTCGGGCGGGGGCTGCGCGAGGCGGCGGGCCGGCGTGGGGCAGGCGGCGGCGGCCGTGCGGCTCGGCGGGGGCGGCGGTGGAAGCTTGGGGAAGGGAGCTGGTGGTGATGGCGCGATGGTGGGGGTGCCGAGGTGCGGGGAAGGCTATTTATAGGCCGGGGGAAGGGCGGTGGAGGGGGTCTCGGCCGGCGGCTCCGCGGGCGCCATTAATGGCGGCTTGTCCGTTCGTCCGTGTCGCGACGCGGTGTGCAGTGCGTGTCCAGGACGGCGGCGGTGTGCGGCAGCAGCGGGCGGCGCGGCACGCGGAGGAACAGGGCGTGCTCGTGCGCGCGGGGCGCGGTGGAGAGCAGCGGCGGGCGGCACGGCTTGACGACGGGCGGCGCGGCCGCGTTCCGGGGGCGGGCACGCGCGTGCGCGAGCGGCGCGGTACGGCGCGGCCAGGGCGAGGGCGGGGCTGGCGCACGGGCACGCACGCAGGGGGGGAAAGGGGCTGGCGTGGCTGGTGCGGCGAGCAGCCAAGGCCGGCGGTGTTCAGGAGCAGGAGGAAAACAGGGAGGAAGGGAGGAGGAAGAAAAGGGAGGGGAGGGAGAAAAGAAAGAAAGGAAAAGGAGAGAAAAGGAAAAAGGGAAAAAGAAATAAAGGGAAAGAAAGAAAAGAAAAAGAGAGAGGGAGAGGGGCCGGCGCCGGTCGCGGCGGTGACCGCGGCCGGTCGGCCACGCGGGGAAGCGCGCGGTGCGAGGGGGAACGGCGAGGGGAAAAGAAAACGCGTCAGCGCCAATCGCGGCCGCAGCCGCGGCCGATCGGCCACGCGCGCGCGGGATTCGCGCGCTGCGCGAGAAATGACTTGCGCCGGCGCTATTCGCGGCGGTGACCGCGCGCAGACGGCAGGCTTCCGAGCGGCGCGGGATGGGATGGCGATACGGTCAGGGGTTAGGGCTATGGTCTGGCGACGAGTGGTCTTTAATCGAAACGTTCTAACGCGTGATTTGATTTTGGTAAATTTTTAGGGCGTCACAAACCTACCCCACTTAAATGAATCTCGTCCTCGAGATTCGGCTGGCCCCTAAATAGATGGGGAAACTCCTTCTTTAGCGCCTCTTCGCGTTCCCAAGTCGCTTCCTCCACCCCATGTCTGCTCCATTGAACTCTGCATATTCGTACTTCGGAGTTTCTCGTTCTCCTAGTGACGGTGTCCAGGATTCTGACCGGCACTTCTTGATATCGCAGATCCGGTTGCAGGTCTATTGTTTCTACCGGCACGTGTTCTCCTTCGGGTACTCTCAAACATCTCCTTAATTGCGAGACGTGAAACACTGGATGTATATCTGACATTTCTTCCGGTAACTCCAGTTGGTATGCCACTGCTCCTACCTTCTTTAGAACCCGATACGGCCCAATGTATCGAGGGGCTAATTTTCCTTGTACCTGAAATCTTCGTGTCCCTCGAATGGGTGAGACTTTGAGATAGACAAAATCTCCCGGATTGAAGCTTATCTCCCGTCTCTTCTTGTCCGCATAGCTCTTTTGTCGGGACTGAGCCGCTTTTAATTTCTCGCGGATTTCCGCTACTTTTTCTTCTGCTTCTTTTATGAGCGCGGGTCCTACTAGTGCACGCTCTCCAACTTCCGACCACATCAAGGGAGTTTTGCACTTTCTTCCGTAGAGGGCTTCGAATGGCGACATACCCAGGCTGGCTTGGTAACTATTGTTGTACGAGAATTCTGCATAGGGCAGACTCTGTTCCCAATCGTTTCCATAGGTCAGGACACATGCTCTCAGCATATCTTCCATGATCTGATTCACCCTCTCGGTTTGACCATCCGTCTGTGGGTGGTATGCGGAGCTAAAATCTAACTGAGTGCCCATGGCTTTATGTAGGCTTTTCCAAAACCTAGATGTAAATTGGGTCCCTCTATCCGAGACGATTCTGCTGGGCACTCCATGTAGCTTCACTATATTTTCCACGTAAAGTTTTGCCAGCTTTTCTCCGCCATAAGTGGTCCTTACGGGTATGAAATGTGCCGATTTAGTGAGTCGATCCACAATTACCCATATGGAATCGTGTCCCTTCTGTGTTCGGGGTAGTCCCACTACAAAGTCCATTCCTATCTCATCCCACTTCCACACCGGAATAGGCAAGGGTTGCAATAATCCTGCCGGCTTTTGATGCTCGGCCTTTACCCTTTGACAAGTGTCACAATGAGCCACGAATCTTGCAATATCCGCCTTCATTCCGTTCCACCAATATTTTTGCTTTATGTCCATATACATTTTGGTGGATCCCGGGTGGATAGAGTAGGCCGAGTTATGGGCTTCGTCCATGATCAATTGCCGGAAATCTCCATTCTGGGGTACACAAATCCTATTCTCGTACCATAATGTTCCCTTATCGTCCACTCTGAAGCCCGGTGCTTTGTTTTCTCCAGTTTGTTTGCGAATTTTTACTAACTCTTGATCCGAGCTTTGGGCTTCTCTAATCTTATTCTCTAATGTTGATTGGACGTTTAGCACTTGGCTGGAACCTTGAGGTATAATGTGCACATTTAATCGTGCCATTTCCTCTCGCAGATGGTCATTCGTGGGCCCATAGGATTTCCGACTTAAGGCATCGGCTACCACGTTCGCCTTTCCGGGGTGATACTGAATTTCCAGATTATAGTCCTTGACCAACTCCAACCATCTTCTCTGCCTTAAATTTAAATCTGGCTGAGTAAAGATGTACTTTAGACTCTTGTGGTCGGTGTAAACCTCACACTTATTTCCGATCAGGTAGTGTCTCCAAATTTTAAGGGCATGTACTACGGCCGCTAGTTCCAAATCATGGGTCGGATAGTTCTGCTCATGAGTCTTGAGTTGGCGGGAGGCATATGCAATGACTTTCCCGTCTTGCATCAGTACGCACCCTAATCCTTGTCGGGATGCATCACAATAAATGACAAAGTCCCGATGAATGTCCGGTAGGGTCAGCACTGGGGCGGTTGTCAGTCTTCGCTTCAATTCTTGAAAACTCCTCTCACAGGATTCTGTCCAAGCGAACTTTTTCTCCTTCTTAAGAAGTTCCGTCATGGGTCGGGCTATCTTAGAGAATCCTTCAATAAATCTCCGATAGTATCCGGCTAATCCAAGAAAACTCCTGATCTCACTAACGTTAGTCGGTTGCTGCCAATTGGATACGGCTTCAACCTTCTCTGGGTCCACTGCTACTCCTTCCGCGGTCAGAATGTGACCAAGGAAAGCTACTCTCTCCAGCCAGAATTCGCATTTGCTAAATTTTGCATATAGTTTGTGTATCCTTAATTTTTCCAATACTACCCGCAGATGTTGTTCATGTTCTTGAACACTCTTGGAGTAAATAAGTATGTCGTCGATAAAGACTACGACAAACTTATCCAGCTCATCCATAAATACTTTGTTCATGAGGTTCATAAAGTAAGCAGGGGCATTGGTTAGTCCGAAGGACATTACGGTGAACTCAAACTGCCCGTAGCGGGTGACAAAAGCTGTCTTAGGGATGTCGCTTTCCCTAATCTTGAGCTGAAAATATCCTGACCTTAGATCGATCTTGGAGAAGTACTTGGCTCCCTTTAGCTGATCGAACAGGTCATCAATCCTGGGAAGAGGGTACTTGTTCTTAATGGTAACCTCATTCAGTGCCCGGTAATCTACACATAGCCTCATACTCCCATCTTTCTTTTTGACAAACAGAACTGGGGCTCCCCATGGTGACGAGCTTGGTCTGATGAAACCAATTCGTTGCAGTTCTTCTAGTTGTTTCTTTAATTCTGTCAATTCGGATGCCGCCATCCTATAGGGTCTTTTGGCTATAGGGGAGGTTCCAGGGATAAGGTCAATGACGAACTCTATATCCCTATCCGGTGGCATACAGGGAAGCTCTTCGGGGAAGACATCTGGGTATTCGTTTACTACCGGGACTCCTTCTAAGGGCTTGGCTTCCATGCTAAACACCATTGGGTCAAACTTACTATCCCGGGTATGACAGATCACTTGTATTCCTTCGGGGTTTGTTAGGTGTACCACTTTGTCGGTGCAACCTATGAGTCCATTGTGTCGACTTAACCAGTCCATTCCAAGGATTACGTCTATTCCCCCAGACTTAAGTACTACCAAATCTGCTAGAAATTCTACCCCACTTAAATTGATCCTTACCGGGGACACCCTAACTGACAATTGATGTCGCCCCCAGGCGTCCGGGTTAATAGGGGTGTTTTTAGTAGTACTGTAGGTATTTTGTGTTTCTCCACATAGCTCGAGGATATAAACGAGTGTGATGCTCCAGAATCAAATAATACTGTCGCCAGAGCTGAGTCGACTAAGTACTCACCGAGCACTACGCCCTGAGCTTCTTGAGCCTCCTGCGCGTCCGATGTGGTTGACGCGGGCTCGTCCAAATGATTGCTGCTTCACCTGCTGGTTGCCGTCGTTGTTGCGGACGGGCACTCGGTTGGCACCGGTCAGGGCTGGTCTGGGTCCATTCACCGAGTTGGAGAAGGCCGATGTTGCCGGCTTATTCTTGGCGTAAGGGCAGTTGGCGATGAAGTGCCCTGTCTCCCGGCAGTTGAAACAGGCCCTAACATTGCTGTTGTCGGAGGCGGCCAGACTGGTGTTGCTCTGCGGGGCCCTCATGGTGTTTTGACTCTTGGGCTGTGCTTCAGAGGCTCGTGACCCGGTCACTTGGGGCTGAGTCCTATACTGCATTGGGGCCTGGGATCTTGGTGCAGTGTAGTTGGAGTTCCTCGACTTTTGGAAGCGGTCCTGCTGGCGAGCCTTACTTTCCAAGAATTTGCGTTTGTTGTCCTTTCTTTCTTCGGCCTTGGCCCTTTCTGTGAGGATGGCCTTGTTCATCAGGGTGTTGAAGTCCGGATAGATCTGGGGAGTAAGCAAGGTCCGGAGCTCTGGGCTTAACCCTTTCTTGAACATGTCTTGCTTTTTATCGTCGTCATTCACCTCTTCCGGCGCATATCGGGCCAATTCTATGAACCGGTGGGTGTATTCTTCCACCGTCATACTCCCCTGTTGCAGTGCGCGGAATTCATCCGCCTTGCGCTTCATAGTGGCTGAGGGGATGTGGTAGCGGCGGAACTCTCTTACAAATTCTCCCCAGGTGATGGTAGAGGCGTCTTCGGCTGCAGCACAATAGTTTTCCCACCAGGATAATGCCGTTCCGGTGAGCTGGTGGGCCGCCAGAAGGACTTTATCCCGGTCCTGGCATTCGAATGGTTCGAGCTTTCTCTGAATTACTCGCAACCAGTCGTCAGCATCCAACGGGTTGCAGGATCCGGCGAAGGTTGGTGGCTTGGTCCTTAGGAAGGCCGTCAGCTTGTCGTTCATATTCTGCCCTCGTGGCTGCCGGTTAATGAGGGCATTCGCCAGTGTCTCCAGTATGAGGGTCTGGTTATGGATGATCTGCGCCAGGTCTCCGAGGGGTGGGGGTGGTGGTAGTTGTTCTCCTTCTTGACTTCCCCTCGGTTCTGGCTTACTTCTTGTTCTCCTTGGGGAAGATCTTGTTCAAAGGGATGTGCTCCGACACTAGCGGCTACGGGGTTCCGGCCACGGGAGGCCCTCGCGACGTTCCGGGGGTCACCTGTTGATGGGTAAACGGGTTACGATTATGTGATGTTTAAGTTGTTTAATTTGTATATATAAGGCAGAATCTACCTTCTGCCGGTAGCTATATAAACAGCAGCATACAACAACACAGCACACAACATTACAAGCAAGAGCACAAACATTTTATTACTACAGGAGGTACAACTTAGGGTGAGACTAGGTCTCGTGCTACTCGTCCAGGGTCATGTAAGGCACGACTTAAACAAAAGGCTGGGTGACACCGCTAGGGTGGCGTCGGTCATTCTACTCGCGGGGCAGGCCTTCTTCTGGGGCGGAAAGCGTGAGTGATCCCTGCTCGCCTTCCTCTGGATTTCCATTGGTCGAGGGTTGCGCCGCAGCGTCTCCCTCGACGGCGGCAGCAGAGCTTTCAGGGTTCTCGGGTGGTGTTGGTGTGCTTCCAAAGAGCGTTCCCCATCCTATGACGGGTGTCCCGAGTAAAACATGGTCTTCTCCAATTGCCGGGACTGGCGTTCCGCTACGGGTCCAATCTTGCATACGCCGGTCTCGAGCTTGCCTGAGGCTTTCTTGGGCTACGGCTTCACTGCTAACCGCGGCTGCGGCTCTTGCCTCAGCATGGGCGGCTCGAATCTGCTGCAGTCTCACTGCGAGCTCTGCTTGCTCGGCTCGATGGGTCTGCTCCCTCAGAAGGTTGGCTTGCTCATCAAAGAGATGGTCCAGGGCGGCTAGATAAGTAGCCACTTGGTACAGGGGACTTTCTTCGTGGCGGCGTCGTTCCAGGTTTCTCATGCGTGCTTCCCAAACCGGGGTTCTGATGGCCGGCGGGAAGAACTTCGCTGGCGTGGGGGCGAGGTGTTCTTCAAAAATCCGGCACAAATAACGGAGTGCTTTTCTGATGGCCAGGGGGTAGGTATCTTGGTGTCTAAATCCTGTGGCGGTCGCTCGCCAGGGCTGGATGTCGGTGTAGCGGTTGCTCCTGGCGATGACCAGGATCACCCTGCAGCGGAGGGTACCATGGTGCTCGTACTCTCGGCTGTAGTACCTTGGGCGCTCCGTAACGCCAAGGCCTTCCAGGGTGTCGATCAAAAGGCTGGGGAAGCCAGGTGCAGCTTGGCAGTCGCCCTGGGTCCATCCTTCCTCAGCCATCTGAAACAGAAGCAGGGTAAACAATCTGGTACAGGTGCAAAAGGGAGTAGATGATATTTATTATTACAACGAGGGTGGTACAGTTCTCATGGATACGTGGTCAATAGGGTAGGGTTCTAGCTCGGGTGCTAATCCTATCATGGGGATTCTTCTTCGGTCCTGATAGAGCGCTTCTTTATCGGAAGGAACCGATCCATCTCATCTTCGGTCTGAGTACCCTTATCCCAATGGGTTTCCATAGGTTCTTCTTCTTCTTCTTCTTCTATCCATCCACCTATTCCGTTGCGGCTCTCGTACTCTTGCATCTGGGTTTGGAGGGCGGCTAAGGAATACTCGGCGTTTGCAGCTCTTGTCCGTTGTTCCTCCAGCTCCTGGGTTATCTTTTCAATCCCCTGGATTAGCTTCTTCAGTTGTGCCGACTGTTCGCGGCAGAGTGCATCCAAGCCAGTAAGGTAGATGGATAGGTGGGAGACCGCATCTTCTAAGTCTTCTTCTTCTCGTCCGAGTCCTCTCATTCGGGCAATCCAAGTGCGGCCTCTTCCTCTAGTGGGTGGGAAAAATCCCATAGGGGTCCGCTGAAGGTGGTGCTTGTAGAGCACACGCAGCCGTGGCAGGGCTTTACGGGCGGCTTTTCGGTACGTGTCGGGGAAGCGAAAGCCAGTGGTGGAGACGAACCAAGGGTCCACATCAGGGTAGCGGGTGCTTCTCTCCACAAAGATCATCGTGTCGCACCGAAGGGTGCCACCGGAGATGTATTCTCGGTAGGCGTACTCCGGCGTTTCCATAACCCCAACGCGTTCCAGGCTGAGCAACAATAACTTAGGGAGGCCAGGCTCTGCGTAGCAGACTCCGTTGACCCATCCGTTGTCAGCCATCTGGAACAGGGTAAAAACCAGTGGTGAGTGTCAGTGTAGAAAAATATCTAAGTCCGAACAAATCCTAGGGCTTGAAAAGGAGTTTCGTTCCTAGGGTCACGTCCTACGGCCTGCCTACGGCTCTGATACCACCTGAAGCGTCCCCCCCATCAGGGAGACTTAAAAGTGTCGAATTATCAGTCCCAGGAGGCTGATAACACTTTTATTACATCAGATGGTACATCACCGTACAACTCTTCGCGGTAATGGGCAGTGAAGCGCCACTATCGCGAGGATTACAACAAAAACCCACACAACTACACTAGCTACGAACAAAGGATCATCAGAGTCTTGCGCCATGCGGAGCTCCAACGGTGACCTCACCCACAGGCAAGACTGGGTGCAGGACGGGACCCTACTCGTCGTTCTCGGGGTTGTAGTCGGGATCCTCCACTGTAAAGTAAGAACGGGGTGAGTACAAACATACTCAGCAAGTCCAATCACACCCACGGGGGGGGTTATAACAGAATTAGATGCACGGAATAATCCAAGGATAAAGTTACGGTTCTTTTGCGGAAGCACAATTATATGCAAGGGTTCGTTTTAAAAGCATTTTTCAAAACAAGTTTTCAAGTGTCTAAGAACGCACAATGCCGATCCTCACGGATCCAAGTTTCAAGCCGCTACCGGACTCCCCGTCCGTCGTAGCACACAGCACTATTGCCGGATACTTTTCAAACAACTCACACCAGATCAACCATTTCCCAGAGAGAAACACTAGTTATGTGACCACACCGTAACTTGCCCAATACCGTGGGCACGGCTATTCGAATAGATTTTCAACTCTGCAGAGGTGTGCAACTTTACCCACAGGTGGGGTACCACAGCACGAACACCTTAGTGCCGGTGCAGATCCCAACAAAGCCATTACCCACCTTAGCTAGACCTGACTAGCCACCACGGGATCCATCAAGGGGTCATTCGACCTATCACCGAGGTTTAACCGGGGCATAAGTCACACAGAGCTTATCCCGTCTCCTTGATCACCCGTTGCTCTCAGCTCTCCTGATGGCTATCAGGCTAACTAGTGGGATTTATGCTAAGCCGTTGCCCATACAACGGTCAAGTGGTTCGCACGACAAGAAGCTAGGTGAGATGTCACATCAACTCGGTCCTTAGGGGTGACAGGACGGACATCTCCCTTCCTCGCTCAACCACACAGGTACGAGCACACCAACGGCAATTCACACAGAAATGCCATCCATCCCGTCCGACTCGTTTCTCAAATCCACACTTTACCCTTTCCCACACACACGCATTTTTCTTTATAAAATCAGGTATTCAAGGTATGGCTATCACGGCAAGGGTGGCTATCCTACCATGTTTTCATCACGCAAAACAATGCAATTTTATAAAACAGGCCACTGGGTTGTGTTTATAAAAACTAGGACAGAAACATGCATCAAAGGGCGGAATTGAACTTGCCATCGTCAAACCCTTGCGGGAAGTCCTGATCGAAGCACTGTCCTTCGGGTTCGGGGTCGCAGTACTAGTCCTCAGTTGCTTGGTCACGGCCGGGAACCTCGTCGTTCACTCCGTGTCCTACGACGCAAACAAACAGACACACAATCAAGCGAAAGAACTAAAAGCTTTCACCGATAGGCTTGAATCGGAAATAATTTGGTTACGGAGTTAGGGGCAATATCTCTGGGTGGTTTCTTAATGGCATGGCTAAAACTATACTAGAAAGGGCGTGGTAAAGTTTCGGGTCAATCGGAGGTCGTTTCACACATAAAATGACGCGCTAAAGGTGGTTTCAGGGCTTAAACAGGGGTCCAGGGGCTTGCTCGTAAACTTTCTAGAAACAGAAGGGCCTTTTTGTAAATCTTGGAAATATAAGAGGCATAACATAAAGTGCGAGGGATCTACTTGAAATTAAATTTATATCATGGGGGGGGTCTAGTTTTGGAAATAGCAAAAGGAATAGGTTCTTTTCGCAAAGGTGTCAAAGGGTGGAGGGTTTTTAACCAGATAGAGGAGAAAGGGGGGGGGGTTTGGGCAAAACTGCCCTTCTTCTTCCTCCCCTCACCACGTGAAACAGAGGAGGGATGGGGGGCTCGGCCGGCCCCAAATCCGGCGGCCCTAGGGCCTAATCGGCTCGGGCGTGTGGGGGAAAAGGGGGAGGAGGAAGAGGGGGTCCCTTTTTGGGGTTCACCTCGGGCGGGGGCTGCGCGAGGCGGCGGGCCGGCGTGGGGCAGGCGGCGGCGGCCGTGCGGCTCGGCGGGGGCGGCGGTGGAAGCTTGGGGAAGGGAGCTGGTGGTGATGGCGCGATGGTGGGGGTGCCGAGGTGCGGGGAAGGCTATTTATAGGCCGGGGGAAGGGCGGTGGAGGGGGTCTCGGCCGGCGGCTCCGCGGGCGCCATTAATGGCGGCTTGTCCGTTCGTCCGTGTCGCGACGCGGTGTGCAGTGCGTGTCCAGGACGGCGGCGGTGTGCGGCAGCAGCGGGCGGCGCGGCACGCGGAGGAACAGGGCGTGCTCGTGCGCGCGGGGCGCGGTGGAGAGCAGCGGCGGGCGGCACGGCTTGACGACGGGCGGCGCGGCCGCGTTCCGGGGGCGGGCACGCGCGTGCGCGAGCGGCGCGGTACGGCGCGGCCAGGGCGAGGGCGGGGCTGGCGCACGGGCACGCACGCAGGGGGGGAAAGGGGCTGGCGTGGCTGGTGCGGCGAGCAGCCAAGGCCGGCGGTGTTCAGGAGCAGGAGGAAAACAGGGAGGAAGGGAGGAGGAAGAAAAGGGAGGGGAGGGAGAAAAGAAAGAAAGGAAAAGGAGAGAAAAGGAAAAAGGGAAAAAGAAATAAAGGGAAAGAAAGAAAAGAAAAAGAGAGAGGGAGAGGGGCCGGCGCCGGTCGCGGCGGTGACCGCGGCCGGTCGGCCACGCGGGGAAGCGCGCGGTGCGAGGGGGAACGGCGAGGGGAAAAGAAAACGCGTCAGCGCCAATCGCGGCCGCAGCCGCGGCCGATCGGCCACGCGCGCGCGGGATTCGCGCGCTGCGCGAGAAATGACTTGCGCCGGCGCTATTCGCGGCGGTGACCGCGCGCAGACGGCAGGCTTCCGAGCGGCGCGGGATGGGATGGCGATACGGTCAGGGGTTAGGGCTATGGTCTGGCGACGAGTGGTCTTTAATCGAAACGTTCTAACGCGTGATTTGATTTTGGTAAATTTTTAGGGCGTCACATTTTCTCAGGTCAATTGTGTGCCGGTTCGGGGTCCCGAACCGCGTCATCACAGACAATGGGACCCAATTCACGAGCCAGTACTTTCAGGAGTACTGTGAGGATATGGGCATTCAGCTCTGTTTCGCCTCAGTGGCGCACCCCAGGAGTAATGGCCAGGTTGAGCGGGCCAACGCTGAGATCCTCAGAGGGCTCAAGATCCGGACCTACTGTGACCTTGAGAAGCATGGCGCAAGGTGGATTGAAGAACTCCCAAGTGTGTTATGGGGGAACCGGACCACACCTAGCCGGGCAACAGGGGAAACCCCTTTCTTCTTGGTTTACGGGGCCGAGGCGTGCCTTCCCCCGGAGATCACCATGGGCTCTCTGCGAGTCTGGTCTTTTGATGAGGGAATGCAGGAACAGGAGCGTCGTCAAGATGTGGACCTCGTCGACGAGCGCAGATGGCGAGCAGCAGTCCGAAACGCACGGTACAACCAAGCGCTCCGGCGCTACCACCAACGGTTCGTGCGTAGTAGGGAGCTCCGGGTCGGGGACCTAGTCCTAAGGCGGATCCTGAACCGAGAGGGCATGCACAAGCTTTCCCCCAGCTGGGAGGGGCCCTTTAAGGTGACAAAGGTGTGCCGACCCGGATCTGTTCGTTTGGCTGCGGAGGATGGAATGCAACTGCCCAACCCGTGGAACATTGAGCACCTCCGTAAGTTCTATCCCTAGGACCTGATTGAGTGGGAATTTTCCCTTTGTAATTGGTAGCATCAACGTGCGGACCGGGGCGGTGGAGGTCCGCCCTCGTAAACCCGGCCCCTGGCGTACATCGCACAACGCTCCTGTACCAATTCATTAAGGGAAAGTTTGTTCTCGAATACGTCCTTGGAGTCTACATTTTTTCGCTTCTTGATTACACTAACCCCCCACATGTTCTCCGCGTCTGTGTCATAGCCGAGGCCTTTCTTAAGTTGTGTAGCTACGTCCCTGCCCCGGACCTCTGTTTCAAAGGAAAAAAGGAACCGGACCCCTGTTAACTGGCTCCAGGGAAACGCGCTCGCCCTTTGCTAGGGTCCAGGGCTGTGTAGCCGCTTAGCCTGGTTCCGCACCCTAAGCCTACACGCCCTGCCCTCCTAGGGTGAGCGCCGTTGCACCTTGAACCATGTACCAGGGGACCGGGACCCCTTCTAGCCCTTAAACATGGGTCCTAGAGCTCTGACTCGCTTCGCAACTTAGGAGGCCTCTGCTCGCCAGACCGAGAACCTGTGGGGATGTCTACTAAACGTCGATCGTAAGTTATGTGCAGGACCTCGGTTCTATGGCAGCTAGTCCCATCCTATCGCGACTACCTCCCAGGGGGCCACACGGGACCTCGGTATGCACAAGAATACCTTACAAACCGACAACAGGAAAACAGCTAAGTTTTTCACAAAAATTACGTTGAATACGCGTAATATTATAAGGTTATCTTACAATAACAAAAGTTATATTACAAAAGAAATAACTAAAAAATACTAGCACTACTGTTCTGGCGGTCCGGAGGCACTTCCACTCTCTGAAGGTTCGGGATGTCGTCGGAGGCGGGCCGCGACCATGTCCACCGCTTCCTGGACCCCTTCTCGCGCGGCGGCCGCTGTCGCCCGGAGGGGTCCGACCAGGACGGGCGTCGGCTGGACGGCAGGATCATGGCTCCGGAAGCTGGTGAGGATGTACTCCGCCACCCCCCGAGCGACTGCTCGTCCCTCTGTCTCCAGGAGGTCCTGGAGGCCGGCCTTCGCATCCTGTAGCCGCCTGGCGGTGGTGTCCAGCAGCTGGAGTGCGGCGCCGAATGGTGAAGGAGCCTCCGGTACCCAGATGGGGTTGACCCCGAGCGCCTCTAGCAGAGGGTTCACCGCGCCAACCCATCTTGTTAATCGGTTGGCGCCGGCGTGCTGCTCTGCCAGGAGCCCCTCCACCTTGGCCTCCCTCTCCTGGAGCGCTGCCTCGCGCTCCTGGAGCCTCTGGTACCCGGCTGCCAGCTCCTTCTCTACGGCCTCTTCCCGCTTCTGGAGCTCCTGCAGCCGGGCCACCTCCTCTGCCTCTCGGGCGGCCAGCTCTTCTTCTTTCTTCGCTGCCGCCGCCACCTGTTCTGCGAGGGAGGCCTGTTGCGCCTCGGCCGTTGTAAACGCCTCCCTCGCCGCCTCCGCCAGCTCCCGGGCAGCCCGCTCCCTGGCCGTCGCCGCCTCCTTCAGCCTCTCCGCGACGATTTGCGCCTCGAGGGCCTCCTTTTCCCGCCGGTTGGCTGCTTTCTCCCGCTCGAGCGCTGCTGCCTCTCGATAGCGCGCCTGCTCCAGCTCCTCCCGCAGGAGCTCGTGTCCCTGTGCGAGCTTGGCGCGCTCTTCAACGTAGCGGGCGGAGACAGTGTTGATGCGGTCCCCCAGGCGGACCTCCCAGTCGGAGAGCCGCTGGCGCTCCGCCTCCAGCTTCTCCCACTCCCGTCGCATGCCAGCCTCTAGCTCCAGTTGAGCTTGTTGGCATTTGGCTATGAGCCGGGGGAGTGGGACCTCCGCTGTGCTCGGGAGGAGAGGCCTCCCCAGCACCACCTCCGGTTCCTCCTCCTCCGCTGGTGGGGCGGCGCTACTGGCGACTTCGGCGGCCTCCGGAGCCGCAGCCTCTGCTGCCTCCGGAGCCGCCACCTCCGCTGCCTCCGGTGCCGCCGTCGCCGCTGCCTCTGGCCTAGCAGCCTCCGCCGTAGCAGCGACCCCCTCAGCTACCGGTTCGGCTGGGGAAGGCCCGACCTCGGCGCCCGGCGCTGTGGCCGGGGCCTCTGCCGTCGCAGTGGGCCTGATCGCCTCCTCCTGGGGGGCGGCTTCTGGACATGGCGGCATGGTAGCCTCCAGCTCCGGACCACTGGGTCCGGAGGCTTCTGGGGCTGCTCCTGGCGGAGGCCCTGCTGGAGCCGATGCCGAGGACTCCGGCGCTGGCTGGGGGCCGGGTCCCCCAGTTGAAGCATTTGAAGGTTGCGGCCTGCCGTACCACCTGTTTGGTTAAGCACCAGAAGCTGAGGAAGAAAATGAAAAACCTTGATAAGACCACTTACGGGAAGTCGTACCACTCCCATCTGCCCCGGGCGGCCGGGGGGACCTTCCTCCCTGCCGAGGACCCCCCGGACCTTTGGGGGCCGTCCCCGGCCTTCGAACCTCCTGGCGGCAGCGTTGGGGACGGAGGTCTGTTCTCGGGCGGCCGCGGTGGTGTCGCTGGACGCGGCCCTGGTGGTGGTGGCGGTGGAGTCTGTCGTCCCGGTGGAGGCCGGTGCTGTGGGAGAGGAGGAACAGCACCGCTCTGCTCCTCCACTCCCGTGGTTTTCTGGCGCTTGGGCGCCGGCTCCCCCACCAAGGAGCCGTCGCCTCGCTGGAGCCTCCGGGACTTGCTCCCTTCGGATTGGCTGCGCCGCTCGGGTGCCGCCCCCTGAGCCTCGCCGTTCCTTTGGGCCGGGGCAGCACCCGCACAGTCTTTCTGCCGGTGCTCTGGCACCGGCGCTTTCTCTTTTCCCTTCCCGCCGGGGGCCGGACCTCTGGGTCCCGGCTCCCCGGCACCTCCGCTGGGGCGTTGCTGGCGGTCCGGTGTGGCGCCAGGGATCTGGAGCCCGCGGTTGGGGTCCCCCCCCCCAGTTGCCGGACCGCCAGGCCGCCCTCGTCCAGGGTCGGCATCGACGCCAGGACCGTTGACCGCAGAGCCTGGTCCTCGCACAGGGCCTTCACCCCGCTCGGGAGGACCAGGGACTCTGGAACGAACGCCTCGCCGGTCATCGCCCGGATCGCCGCCTCCAGCTCCGCCCGGGTGAAGTCGCCGCCGGGCCCCCGCGCGATCCTGCAGCAGTCGTTTAGCCCCGTGTACACGTAGGCCATCCGGGACCGATGCTGCAGGGGGGCGATTCGTCGCTTCAGGAAGTCGCCCAGCACCATCATAGAAGTCAGGCCGCTCCTTGCCAGCTTCTTGATCCGGTTCAGGACTGGGTCGAGCTCTACCGGAATTGACGGCCTGGCCTTCCAGGTGCTCCGGTCGCTCTGGGGGCCCCCTTCCGGCAGTTCTAGGCGGTCGTGGGGGTCCGTCACCGCAATGACCCAGCCTTCACGCCAGTCCTCCCACTTGGAGCTGGAGAAGGCGGCGATGTAGGCGCCCGACATCCCGTGCCGGAGTTGGAAGTAGTAAGCGCCGATCTCGCCACGCTTCTTCCCGGTCCCGACCAGGGAGTAGAAGTGCTTGAAGATGGTGGTGCAGGGGCGCACCCCCACGAACATCTCCATGAAATGGGCGAAGACCGCCGCGAGGAGAACGGAGTGGGGGGTGAGATGATGAAGTTGGAGGCCGAACTCCTCCAGGAGCAGGAGGAAGAAGGAGGAGATCGGAGGAACCAACCCGCACATAATGTACGAGTTGAAGAGGACGAACTCCCCCGCGGCAAGCTCGCGGAGGGGGACCTCGCCGGCCTTGACCTTCCCGACATTCGCCGGCGCGGTCCACCCTAGAAGGCGCCGCACCGCGTCCAGCTGATCCTGGGTCTGGAAGCGGCGCGGGAAAGGAAGTGAAGCCATGGAAATTGTTGGGGTGGATCGCGAAGGAGCAAGGTAGAGAGAGGTGCCGGGCGCAAGGAAGCTGATCGCGAGAAAGGATGCGGAGACGAAGGGGCGCTACGGCGTCTGTTGTTGGCGAGAGCGAAAAGATAGCCGTTCCCTTCGGCGCATACCTTTTATGCAAAAGACTGCTCCTCCCTTTGTGTCCCGCGGCGACCGAGGGGAAGCCGAGCGGTCGCCAGCGCCGCCTTCCCCTACCCTCACACTCAATGACCGGTGGGCTCGGGTCCACCAGTCATTGGCGTGGGCGCTGGAGGATCGTGGGAAGGGCGGAATCCGAACCGCCCGAGCCGCGCGGCGGGCTCGAATGAGACAAGAATCTGAACCGTCTGACGCGCACGGTGCGCGCGGAGGACGGGTCCCTCGGGGTTCCCGCTACGGGCGAAAGGACATCCGTGCCCTCGCCTGGCGGGAACGAGCTGTACACCCGGCGCGATGCTGGGATTTGGCCCCACCTGCGGGTTCATCCCTCTCCCGAGGTGGGCCCGGGGGCCTCTGTCGGTACATACAGATAGGGGTACCTCCTGCTAGGGTGTCCAGGCCCTGGTACTTCTCATAATCCACGCTCCCCCTCGCCTCTGGGCCACGTGGCATACGGCCTCCGGGCCTGACTGCTGGGACCACGGTCTCCGGACCCTCCCCGAGCTCCGTGAGGTCCGGGGCCTTTGCACACCCACGTGGGCGGGAGAGCTCTCGGGTAACCCCTGCGGACCCGGCCACCCCTGGGAGGTCCGGGGCCGCCACGTGTGATGGCCAGACCATCACAGGTCAGCCCGCTCCGGCCGGCCACGGGGGCCCCGGACCCCTCTTTCCCCCGGGAAGGGGTCCGGTGCCGCCATGTGCTGCCCGGCGGGAGGAGCGGGGCTGACCCCGCCGCGTGCCTGCGGCCGGAGGCCCCTTACGGGTCGCCTCTCCACCTACCAGCATTCAATGCGGTAGGTGAGTTGGGCGCGCCAAGGTCAAAAGGTGCGGCCTGCCACTGACACACGGGGCAGGTAAGCTGACACCACGGTAAGCCCGCCTGATCTGAAGGCGGCGCGTCGTATCACCGCGCACAGTGCGCGGACTGTGTGCAGTCCCGTCACGGCGCTGCGCGTGTGATGATGGTCTGTAATAGGCGTGCTAAGGCTTGCGCTGTAACAGTGCGCATGGCACGAGTCAGCGCTGGCTCGCCCCCTGACTGGAGGTTCGATCCCAACAGTGACAGCACGGCTTCACTGTTGGGCAACGCTGACACCGAACACTGTACAAGACAAGGCTGTACACGGCCGTATCCCGACTGTGGATACGCACATCAACTCCCCGATCGAGAGGACTACGGAGAGGAGCTCGAGGAGATGACCTCCATATCTCTCGTAGAACAAGCTCCTGTTGGCCGAACCCACATGTCGGGGTCCCGCTCAGTGTAAGCATCCCCCTTGGACTATAAAAGGGAGAATGCACTCGTTAGAACACGGGATCAAAAACACTCACGCTAGACGTTCTAAGTTCAAGGTTGCATAAGCACAAGCTGTATGCTAGGCTTCACCCAGGCTTCTTCAAGCAAAACAACACCAAAGTGGACGTAGGGTGTTACGCTTCGGCGGCCCGAACCACTCTAAATCTCTGTGGCCTTCCTGCGTTCATCTGTTCGCCGATCGAGCGCTCCTAAGTCTCCTCCAAACCCATCCTTAACTAGGATTAGGCGGGTGCTTTCCGCCACCCGGCTGGAGAATTCCTCCGACAGTTGTAATGATAACAAGTTAAAGACCTAAGCAAGTTTTTGATCTTTTTGGATATCTGGAATGCTTGGATGTCCTCCAGCATTTTTTCTAAACATTGATGTCCTACTGCATTTTTTTCTAAACATTGATGTCCTCCTACAATTTTTGTTCTAATAATTTAATGTTATAAAGATAGGGGAGTGGATTCTATCCCACCTGGTGGCATGTTTAATTTTTTTGACTAAAAGGAGAAGCCCCTCAAGTTTATTTTTCAATCAATGGTAATGAGTATAACACAGGTTACTATTTTGCTGATGATATATACCTGGAATGGGATGCCTTTATGAAAACTATACTGGTTCCTCAAGCTGAGAAGCATAAGGTTTTTGCCAAGCAGCAGGAAGGGGCTAGGAAAGATGTGGAGCGTGCTTTCGGGGTACTGCAGTCACGTTTTACCATTGTTCGTCAGCCTGTACAATTGTGGAAGCGCAAGAGCGTTGGGAGAATCATGTTAGCTTGTGTGATTCTCCACAATATGATAGTGGAAGATGAAAAAGAAGAGGCGACCATCCAGACTGACTTGAATGAGAGTCCAGGGGCATCATTTGCTCTACCCCCTGAAGTGAATGTTGGTGGCAATTTATGCTTCGGTGATGTGCTGCGTAGAAAAGCTGCTCTCCATTCACATCCGCAGCATACCCAACTGAAAAATGATCACATCGAGCACATATGGCATAAGTTTAGAAATAGGCATCATAATTAATCATGGTATAATACTACTGCACATTTCTATGTTTTCCAATTAACATTTCGTCAACATATTTTCTTACAAACATCTGTTATTTCAGAACCTTGCCATGATATGGTCATTGCTGGTGGTGCTACTGGTGTTCCTTGTTCTGTTCATTAAGTGAAATTTTTTATTTCAGGTTTATTCATTTTTCCACTTTTCAACTTGCAGTGTTGCTATTGAACTGCTGATACAAAACAACTTGGCTGCTCCTTTCTACGGAAGATCCAAGCATGGTTGTGCCTTTATTGTCGTCATTTAGATCAATAACCAGTGTCTTGTGTTGCCTAAGAACTTATTTAGTATCACTGTTGTTTAATTATATTTCCCAAGGCTTTTGTATTGCTTATTGTCAGTGTCATGGTGATATCTGTCATCATATTATCTACTAGTTAATATGAATTATATTTTCGTTGATGTGTTTGGTATATCCCAATGGTCCCTAGATAAGCATGTGTGGTTTCTGTATTGTGTTGATTCATACATGGCCACAAAGTCTTGATCACATCAGATTGTATGTACATATCTGCATTACGTGCTTGCTCTTAAATGCTATGACTCTCTTAGCCAACCTAATAGCCAACTCTATTATACGGACCGGCTGTGCTGAAGGCTCAATGTGACGTAGCTTGCGCCGCCATCGACTGATTTGTTTCTTGTTTGAGGTAACCATCACCTGATTTATTACTTTCTTATTATCATAGTTGGTGTTTCCTATCGTATATGTGTAATCTTGCTCTTTTCCTTGCTAGCGCCTCTCCACTAGATCTATGGTCTGCGCTACAACGAGCACATCATCCTATCCGTACAGCTTAACACCACTACATGTTGAAGATTATCATAAGGTAAATCACTATCTTCTAAATCGGCATCCTCAAGGTTGAGCCTCGAATTTTCAAGTACTTTTTCTGACGAGTGGTGATCTCTAATCTTGCTTGTTTAGGGCCAATAGGTGCCCTAGGTTTCCCATTGGCTATTGGCAATATGATTTAGGTCCCGTATACTCCTAAATTTTTCCTACCCTGAGGATCATAGATTTATTCATGAGGTGGAGGAGCTAACAACCCCACTGGACTTTAGATCTAAAATGTGGTACGGTATGCCTACAAGATTTTTTTATTTCTAAGAATGTGGAAAAGAGATTTCCTGTTTCTCAAAGGTTTAGCGGTTGACACTAGGCCTAAGAACATCTAGCTCGTCTTGGGCCCATTGGGCTAAGCCCAGCCCACATGGTTATCGAGCATGGTGCTGGTTTTGCTGGCTCGAAGACAAACCGAACTGGGTGAGCCTGTCCTAACTATTTATTTTTATTTATTTTACATGCAAAAATGTGTGGCGGCCCCACGCGTTAGGTCTGAAACACCTTGGACATTTTATCAGTCCGCCTGCATTTTCCTTAGGTTTAGTTGATACACCTCTAAGGTTCTCCCATACCACAAGGATCTTAGTGCTAGCTAGCTAGGTAATGGAGGTAACCCAATTTGGGGTCGGTTAGGGAGGAGCGGTGTGGGCTATGGCGAGTTTCACATTAGACCCAGAGGAACAGTGTGCGATGCGGAGAAGCCATGACCGCTAGCAGCCTCCAAGGAGGAGTGACATCACGATGAGCAACACAAAGGGCGAGCGGCCGCCAGCAAGCTACTCGTATTTAAAGTTTATCTTTTTCCCTTAAAATTTTTCTTTTATCCCAAAAGTTGTTAAATAATTTTTTATAAAACCTTTTCATTTTAGGAAATTTTATTTGGAAAAGCTATTACCAAACACTTTTCTGGAAAAATATTAGAAGTTTTTGAAAAAAATATTCTAGCATTTTTTTGGAAAAATATTAGAATACTTTGGGTAAATTTTGTTGTTAGAAAAAAATCAACTGAAAGGTCATTTCAGTAAATTTTCTAGTTGAAGCTTTTTCCACAATATTTTGTCCTAAAAGTTATTTTATTAACGTTTTCGGTAAATGTATGTTCAAACCTTTTTATAGTAACTGTGCTAATTATATTTTTGTAAAAAATAGAATAACTTTTGTATGTAAAGTTATTTAAATATATTTTTTCAGATAACTTTATTATTGCTTGTGAGTTGTGAGCGAAGCTTTGAGATTGGGGGTGGGAGGCAGGTGGGACCTCATTTGTCTTGTAGCACAGAAGGCAGGCGCCAGACGCTTACCAAAGAGACTGCCGGAAATCGTGCATTGTGTCCGTAGGGAGCAGCCATAACAAAAATGCTCATTAGAGTTTACATACAAATTTTACTCTGATGCTTAGAGTTTACAAACAACGATATTATTGTCTCTTAAAAGAAAATGCTATTTTTATAATAGGGTAAATTACTTACTATGGGCATTGCACTTTGATTTGCATGATACAATTCTTAAGCAAGGATTTACCTTTGTTCCATTATCGGTAGATCTGTAGAAAAAATTTACTTTGAGAAGCTTTCCTTTGACGCAGCACTAGCTATGACTCATTGTCCATTTAACCTGTGCGTGGTAATGCACAAGAAGTATCCATGTTTTTTTTTTGAAATAAGGTATCCATGTTAGTATGCTCATTTTTTGTTTTCTAGGAACTATTCTGTTGCACTTGCTGCTAGTACTTGCTCTTCATTAAGAAGTAATTCTCTCTATGTTACTGAGCCTTGCTGTTTCCTCCTCAGGTGGATCCAATCGGTGGTGACCTTTTGACTCCAGGTCATCTAAAGGAGTCTAGCAGTATAACTGCAACTCTCTATTCAGGCAAGGAGACACCAACAGCCTATGTGTACCTGCTACAGGGACTGGGAGATGTACAATTTGACCTCTTCTTCATAAGCAATGGATCATCAGGACAACAACGAAAAAGAAACTACTATTGCTCAGGTCAAGATGAGCAATGGAGAAAGCACCGTGTGTGATTCTGGTGGTCTTTTCTCAGGGGCTCAGTCTTTCGGTGCTCCAGGAAAAGTTGTGCAAGACTTCGAAGCTACACTGCTGAGACAGCATGCCAGCATGAAGAGAAATGGACATTTATTTGCGTTCCAGGTGGCATATCATCGTGCACGCAATGATCATAACCAGGCCAATTGTGGGAGAGTCCTTCAGCATGATATGAAGTGTCATTGTGCTACGGTTGCTCCAGTTGCATATTATAGGGACAATTCAACAAATACAGATACTTCGGTTATTCAGAAACAAAGAGTTTCTTATGGTTCCTCTCAAGTTCAGCAGTTTGGAGCAGGGGCGAAGCCAGGAAATTTTATCAGCGCAATGTAATTAATCCATACTTTTGAAACTATAATTTTATGGATAACACAATGAAACCTAAATGATGACATTTTATTTTTTTAGTCAACGGGGGGGAGAGCATCCCCACCTGAATCATTTTATTATGGCCCCTAACAGCCCGCATGATAATCAAAGTTTTACAATATTTGCCTAGCATAAGGCGATTTGTGGCATGACCACGTATAACAACACGTCCTAGCTCAAGGACTCAAACATGGCATAACCACTGATAGAAGAACTACAACTCACGACATCGGGCATCGAGTTTGGAAGCGGCGAGCCTGCAATTAACTTGATGTGCGGAGGTGGGCACCTCCCTGCGCACCGGGCGCAATGCTTTTGCTGCACATCAGGCGTCGCTTTCGAAGCACCGGCCAAGTGTAGGAGGGATAGAACCGCAGCAACGAGTCGTCGTCAAAACCGGCTAGATTCCGGCAAGGCTTTCGCTAGCGACTCCATCGACCATGTACCTCGTTGCTTGAGCCCTCAACGGCTAGTGTGATGTAGCGAGGCACACTACCATTGACCATTGTCGGCATGACGAGCAGGGTCGCCCTTGTGCTGTTGAGAGCTCACAAAGACCAACGCCGTTGTCGCGCCGCCCCACGGAAGCCTCTTCAGAGGGGCATCGATGCACCGGTTGCACGTGATAGCCGCAAAGCTGTGTCGGCCACCCCCTCCAACCAGGCAGCATATGGGGCCGGACCTAGCTGCACCGCTCATGTTACACCGCCGCACCTCGAGGCTGTCGCCGACCACCGCCGCCGCCGTACCTTGTTGCTTTGAGCCCTCAGCGGCTTGCACTATGCAACGTGGCACACCACCATGGGCCAATGTCGCGCCCAGATGTGCACCCTGTTATATGAATCCTTGATGATTCGTACGAACAGCAAGGCACGTCATCGCCAATGGTTGCCGTCTGTTGCTGACCATATCGTCGTCGAAGAGCAGCACGCATCGAGCACCACGGGGACGTCCTGCAGCAGCCCCTCGGTGCGCTTCCAGAGGCAACCCCAACAGGCCTTAAGGCGCTGCAACGCGTTCCTCGCCACGGCGCGCACGCCGCTGGCCTGCGCCGTGGACGGGCGCGGCACTAGGGTTAGGCTACGCCCGAGTCGCTCGCGCGGGCCCGGGGGTGCCGGATCCGGCCACCACGGGCACCCGCCTGCACGCTGCCCGTGTAGATCCGGCCCAGGGGACGCCGAATCCGACCCCCAAGACGCCAGATCTACTGCCCCAAGGCGTTGCCGCCGCCATGTCCAGCACCGGCGCCCGACGCGCATAGGTCTAGGGCGCATTCGCGCAGTGACCCCTGCACCGGCAGCGACGTGGTGCAGGAGGAGGGGCAGGGTGCGGCAGGAGGGGCAGCGCCTGCGGCAGCGTGGAGGGCGGTGGTCGCGGCGGAGTGGAGGGGCAGCGGCCACGGTGCTGAGGTAGAAAAAGGGCCCAGCCGTCGCCATCCTAGCAGCCGCGCGAACTTCCGGCGGCGGCGAGGGGGCAGAGGGGGCCGGGAGGGGCCGCGGCGGCGGCGGGATGCGGGTCCGCCTGAGTCGCCCCTGGAGGACGACGGGGGGGGGGGAGGGGGAGGGAGGGGGATGATGACATATTATGAAATTGTTAAAGTTTACAATAATAATTATGCTTTACAATTGCAATTCCTCACTACCACTATGGCCATCCATCTTATAAAAAGCGAACACTAAGGCCAGTCTCGGTGGGGGTTTCATAAGAAGTTTTATGGACATTAAATATTTTTTCACATTAGGAAATTTGCTAACATGATAGGGTAATTATGAGGAGAGAGGAGGGAGAGTTTCATAGGATGAGAGAGAAGTTTCATCACCGTTACAGTCTTCTAGCACAGTTACCAAGTTCTCAATCTTGGTAACTATATAATGAAACTATGCACTGCAGTCAGTCTCGATGGGGGTTTCATAAGGAGTTTCATGGGTATTAAATATTATCCATATCAGCAAATGTGCTGACATGGCAGGGTAATGACATGGCAGGGTAATTATAAGGAGAGGAAAGGGAGAGTTTCATATGATGAGTGAGGAGTTTCGTCACCATTACAGTCTTCTGTCACAGTTATGAAGTTCTCAGTCTTGGTAACTATGCAATAAAACTATGCACTGCGGTCAGTCTTAACGGGGATTTCATAAGAAGTTTTATGGATATTAAATATTATGCCATATCAGCAAAATTTGCTGATATAGCAGGATAATTATGAGAGAAAAGGGAGAGTTTTATGGGATGAGAGAGAAGTTTATCACCAGAACACTCCTCTAGCACGGTTACCAAGTTCTCAGTCTTGGTAACGTGCACTAAAATAAAACCATGTACTGAGACTGACCTAGCATCATCATTTGGAATATTACGCAAGAACCACTATCATGAGTTATCAAAACAATTAGTCGCTTACTTGACATTTTGCATTTGCTAAAAAAAATAGGTTTGGAGGCCCACCGGACAATGACCATGCTTATGTTCAGCTCCTTCAGCAGAAGATGGGGACTCCAGTGCACACTGCTTCCCTCAGGCTCAAGCACATTAGGGGCCAAGTAGTTGCTTTCTGGTACGCAAACCATTTAAAATTTAAAAACCCTTGATTATATTTGCAGCTAATATCAACTTGTGATTAATGAAAAATTATGCATATGCAAGGCTCCTTACTGTAATTTTTCATACAGTGCTAATGCCAAGGGGAGCCGCTTTATACAGCGGGCAGTTGACGGGGCAACAACAGAAGAGATCATTATGGTCTATAAGGAAATCATGCCTTATGTTCGCACGCTCGCTGTTGACATGTTTGGAAATCATGCAGTCCAGAAGGTTAGAAGGTTAAGTTTCTCCAACTCTGATCCAATATGTGCATGCTTATTTTTTTTTCTTCTTTTACTAGAATTCTGAAGCAGCAGGGCATAAATTGATCTTGAACTCCCATAGTAACTACTAACCTGTCAATTTTCCATCAGATTCTTAACCATGGCCAACGATCCTACAAGAGGATATTCATCCGCCATCTGATGGGTGATGTGTTAGGTCTGAGCCTTCATATGTACGGTTGCCGGGTCATACAAAAGGTAAACTCAAGAATAGAATTTCCCTTTATTTAATAGCAGCTCAGATTGAGAAATGCTTTAGATGGCCTATAGCCTCTGTTGTTTTTACTGTTCATCATATATATGTTTTTGCTAAGTTTGTGCTTGATATTCAGATAACTGATAGCTCTGTAATTTCCTTTCCTAGTTAGTCTGTCAAGTGATCGACCCAACGTTCTCTTTTTTTATGGATTTGCTGTCTTGTTTAGGCTTTTGAAGTAGCAGAACACGACCAGAAATTGGTCATGGCCATGGAGCTCGATCGGAAGGTGCTGAGATGTGTTCGCGACCAGTACGCGAACTACGTGATCCAGAAATGCATCGAGTGTGTGCCATCCAAGCATATCCAGTTCATCTTCCGGAGCCTCTACGGCGTCGGCAAGGCCAAGATGCTATCCACCCATCCTTATGGGTGCCATGTTGTTCAGGTTGCTCATTGCTTATTCTGTCAGTTCCAGTTTCTGCCATCTTCATTACTACTTATCATCAGCTCATCACTCGCTGCTTCGTGTTCGTTTGTGTTTGCTGATCATGTTCCCAGAAAGTGCTGGCCTACTGCAACCCGGAGATCCATCACGCCATGACGGCAGAGATCATCGAGTCCGTTCAGATGCTATCTGCAGACCGATTCGGAAACTACGTGGTGCAGCACCTGCTGGAGCACGGAGGCGCCGCTAGGAGGTCAACGATGGTGGAGAAATTTGCCACGCAGATCGTGGCCATGAGCTACCACAAGTATGCCTCGAATGTGATCGAGAAGTGCCTGACCTTCGGCTGCCACCATGACCGGCAGCTCATCACGAGCGAGATCATCGCCGCTGGCGGCGGCCAGCACTTGGACGACCACTTCATGGTTGGTGATGGTGACCTCTGATCCATCCATCGATTTCCCTTTGCTTGCTTGTACTGCTAATAGGAATTGCAGCATCAGAAAATGACCAAAATGTGATGTGAATGTCGTGATGAACTTGCAGGACATGATGATCGACCCGTACGCCAGCTCGGTGATCCAGAAGATGGTGGTGACGGCGGAGGAGCGGCAGGTGCGCGTGCTGGTGGGTGTGGCCAGGAGCAACGCGGCCAAGCTGATGAGGTACACGCACGGGAGGCGCGTCATCGCCGCCATTGAGAGGTTCCTCGCAGCCAGGGGTACGCACGCCATGCCTTGTCCTGGTTACCGTTGCTGATGAGGAGGTTCGTGGGTCCTGCTGTCTGCTGACTGCTGCTGCTATTGTTGTTGTTGAAGCGAGGGCCCAGTGCAAACTCCAACCCGTGGCCCAGTGAAAGAAGGCCCACCAGTCAAGTTGGCTGGTGCCTGGTGGTCGGTGAAGAAGAGGTGGGCTGCCAGTAGGGAATTCTTATGTGAACAAAGCTTCGTCGATGAAAATTCTTTGTGGTGGAGCCTTAGATTCAAGTCTTAGACTTAGTTTGGCTCCTTGCATTTTCGGCTATTTGCTCAGTAAGTGGTGACTTCATTCAGTGAGATACTTATAACGAGATACTTACAGTGACTTCGTTAATCTCAAGATCAACTAGCTCATGTGTCGTAGGTCTTCATAGATGTGTTTGCCTGCGGGGGTGTGGGTGAGACAGCATATGTACCTGTATTTTGTTTTCTTATTAGAAAAAAGAGAAAAGTCTTTAAGCTACTGTTGTTGCCGTTCATCAGTACCTAGCAGGTCCTCCGCAATTGCGCAGCTAGAATGCGATCCATCGTAGTGCAATTTAGCATGTACTTTCCTCACCCTATTCTCTCCCTTCCCTGATCTCGAATCCATATTTTTCATCAGTTCTTTGTCGCTAGAAGTAGCTGTTCTACCATCAGAGATCTGCGAGCTATGTCTTGCTTCACTGCTTGTTCACGCCATAGCCTCGAGCTACCGAGTTCAAACCTGCTGCAGCAGCTCATTCACTTACGTGTCCTGCTTCGGGATCAAGAGATTGGTCAGTTGGTCACTGTTCCTTGTCGCTCCGGGCAGTGGGGACACACTTCCTTTCCTGTCAAGGACAACATATTAGTGAAATAAAAGGTCCCTTTGCAGGGGTTCAACAGCGGCAAAGAAAAAAAATCTGATTAATACGAAAAACACATTTATAAGTGCAAAGGAAGTTGGTTACATACTTTGCTCATGTGAGAGGCGGTGAAAAGATTCCTGTAGTACGTATCAGATTTCACATGACAGAATCGGCTGTACCCTGCGGCACTTTTTTTTGGTTTCTTGAGAAGTGAGTGCTCGATCCATTGACTGTCGTATTGCATTGGTGCGTGCATGCACTACACCTATCCTGCAGAAAGACACAAACTGCCAAGGCGAAGTTGGATTGAGCAGGCGAAATTCATCATCATCTATGTCACACCACAAATAATAAAGTGTGGAACCATTATTTGGCGTAAAAAAATCGCCATCACTTTGTTAAGTGCAATATGCACGGACCATGCGTATGGAGACACGTCCCAAGATGGAGCATCACCTGTCAACTGTCATATCTGACCATCATGCCAAGTGTAGGATATGTTTCTTATAAGTTATGTATAATACCAAAATAATTGGTCTACAACGAGTATCATTGTAATTGAAAAAGATCAATTATTGGTGAATATTCCACACTATCTACACTCTCAAGCCTTTATTCGAGCACCAATTAACACGCGCATATATAGGTATAGGCTCCGGCATGTGGATTTTTATAAATCCTAATGCTATACATGTATACCAGTACAATTATTTATAAATACGATAAATAGTTGTACTAGTCAAGCCTTTTTATTGTAAGGTTGAGCACTGTGCACCGTCACCTTTTTTTTGTTCCTAATTCTATTGTAGCTAGGAGCGAGCCTAGGAAACCTTTTCTGCCCATAGGCAAACGCATGCACATATGTGGCTGTCGACGTCGTGTACCTTGTCTGATCGACAGGGAAAAGGGGGGGGGGGGGGGGGGGGGGGGGTTCGTTCTTGATGGTTGGTTAGGAGTGACCTGCGTCCCAGGAAACCTTTCTCAACCATAGACCTTCAAGTGTATTGGGCATGCACGATACGGGCGTGTATTAATTTGTTCGGTATGCCGGCCATGAGAAGTTCGTGGCAGACAGCGGAAAATGATTTTTAAAAGTGTCCAATGGTATAGCCAGTAATAGTTGTTTCTTTGCTAAAACTGTGAATTTATCACCGTAGAAAGTGGGGTTTGATTTTGAGTTTTGAGGGGGAAAAAAGAGAAAGTGGGTGGTCTTTCAGGATTTCCTATTCCCGAGGCTACACAAAAGAGAACGATGTGCATATATGATCGACCTTTTTCCCATGTAAAAGTCTGTGTTAAGAGTAAAGGCTTGATCATGGCTGGAAACAGGTGCAGCTAAGCTCATCTAGATTGGTCCAAAAGGGTATAATAGTCATTTCACTAGTGTTACAATTGATTAAAACATGAGGGTATAAAGAAAGTAAAATGGCCAAATGATATAGTGGCAGCAAATCGTCAATTGCGCTGGCACGGCTAGGATCCTTAAATGCCACTCTTTTATCAAGACTCTTTTCCATAGTACTCTATTATTTTCAAATTATAGTTCGTTCTACCTTTGTCAAAGTTAAACTTGTATAACTTTGATCAAGTTTATAAAAAGAGAATCAACATTGACAACTCGAATTAGTTTCATTGAATCCACCATATATACGAAATGTCTTATGCATTTATTTGGTATCATAGATGTTATTATACCGTTCTATATACTATATACTTGGCCAAAATTATACAAGGTACTTTGACTTAGGGTAAAAATAAAGTGAACTATAATTTGATGAAACGAGGGAGTAGATAAAATTTACAGCATTGCAAAGAGTTCACTCGTAAAAACATTATGGTACGCATTGCCTTTTGGTTTTAGTGCATATTGGCATATATATTACGATGATGGGGACTTTAAGCATTGGGTTCCGGTTGTGGATACATCCAATACTTTTTCTCCCAGCTGGGTTGATGATAACATCTGCAAGTGACATGAATAGAAATTTGCCTCTATTCTTTTCATGGCGATCGTGACACAGAAATTGAGACCCGTCCACATTGGATCGATCACAAGAAGATATCCTTTCTTAATCTCTCCAAGTGGTTTCAGAAAGTTTGCCAGTCCTTTATCTAAAGAACAAAGAAACAGTACGGTACTAGCGGTAGAGTACCAAGAAAAGGAGTGGTCATTTTGTTTCAAACCCATAAATTAAATGGGAGGTGATTGGGGACTTGCCTTTTCTTTGTGCGCTTCAAGTTTAATCACTTCATGCTAAGTGGCTAACCATATGAAAAGTAGATGCCGCCAAAGATGGAACAAGTACTGTAGTCTCCATTCCACAAACATGCAACCAGACGAAAGTTTAGAGGAACGGCCTAAAAGCATGTTTGGAAGTAATCTCTTGCACATCACATTCAAGCATCCATATATGCTTAGCTGAACACGGTAGCAAAGGCTGAGCAAACAGTAGCTATGCATAACACTTTCTTGCACATCACATTTAAGCATCCACATATGCACATAGCCACACAATCTGTTCAAAAATTCATAAAGGAACCAACCTTGCCAACCATTGGTAGATATGGAGACAGGAGAGTTATGTTCCCTAGCTAACAAAAAGACAACTATCAACTGACCTTTTTTTTAACCATTAGCATCTTTAAAAATTCTCCAAAATAATAAACAAGGACAAGCCTTGATCTCATTCTATTACAAAATGTTACGGAATATTCTGCAATTATGAAGAAATGAGCTAGCTCCCACATGCGAAACCCCACTACTATTACTAATCTCTCATAAAACCATTTCTTCCTAACTCCCCCACTTCCCGTTTCCCCCTTTATAGTCTTCCCACCATCACCACCATCATCTCTCTCTCCATTCCTCTCTAGGCCTCACCCATATTAGCGTTATTGCAAAAGAGAGGGGGAGTAGAGAGCAGAGACGAGGGAGTGAAGAACAGCTCTCGCTCTCCCTCTCTCTCTCGCTCTCTCTCTCTCTCTCTGCGTCCCGTTCAACTCTGTACAGTTCACTCACAGAACCACATCGACGCGCTTGTTGAACTGAATTTGGTAAGAGGATGATGTGGTCTCATGAGCCGGCAACCGAGCAGAAGGCCTCGCCGACTCGGCGGAGCTCCGTCGCCAAGCTGACGACGACCTCCTCGTCCTTGGTCAACCTCCTCTCCGTCTTCCTGGGAGCCAACTCCCCGGAGCCCAGGCCGAGGCGGAGCTTCGACGCCGGCGGGGTCGGGCTCGGCATCGTTGCAGACATGAGCCGAGCCTGTCTGACCGGGGCCGAGCCGATCGCCATCGGCCCCGCGGCCAGGCGCCGCGCGCGCGAGGAGGACGAGCTCTCCGAGAGCTACACTTGCGTCATCACGCACGTGGCCGGCGCTGGCGGCGGCAGCGTCCGCAAGCGGGTGTACCGCGGGTTCGGGGACGGCGACGGCTGGCTTGTGGAAGCCGATGATGAGGTGCCTGCGCAGGCGGCCGACTTCCTGAGCCGCTGCTGCCTGTGTGACAAGAGGCTTGATGGGCTCGACATCTACATGTACAGGTGAGTAAAGTTTCATTGTTAATTTCTTGCAAGAACTAGACATACGGTTGACGGGAACATGAGTGCCCATTTATTATATCTATCTCTTAAAAATCATGAGTAGTTCAGCATTCATTAGCTCCTAGAACTCAAAGAACTGTAAAAATCGCTGTTATTTGTTGCGAGTTGGATAACGTGTCATCTGACTGTTAAGTACTACATCCAGTCATGAATACATGATGTTTTGGACAAACAAAACATCATGTATAATCAGATACAACTAGGGGAGTTTGCCGTGCAGCTTTATTTAAACTTTCCCCATTTTATTTAGCAAAGATGACCAAATATATTTTATCTAGGTGCTGTGTCATATAAGATAGCTAAGCTGCGATATAGGTACATAATATGTCAATTTATCTAACAAACTAGATAAATTTGTAATCCTCAGTGCTCACAACTATTGTCTGAAAATATATTCCCCCCTTTTAGCTCAACTCACCAAGAATGTAAATTATAAACTTTTTTGTACCACAAATATAGTTCCAGTCATCTTACTTTTAGAAATCTCAATTTTTAGGTTTTTTATCACAAGCAGCAGTTGAAAAGATCAGTTCCTTAAATACTGATTACCTGCTTGTTCTTGGCCTGGAACTGCAGGGGTGAGAAAGCTTTCTGCAGCTCGGAGTGTCGATGCCATCAGATGCTAATGGACGATCGTGCTGAGAACTGCAGATCTGAAGCGCTCAGGGCTACTGATTACTCAGTATCGCCGCACTCTGCCCCGATGGCCTTATCACCAAGCGTAGCAGCGGCATAGTTGACCTACTCCATGATGCTGCTAAGCTGCTCCCCAATCAACAAAGAGTATAGAGATGAAACAGCCCATTTAAACGAATAGAACATATAGAGTAATTTCTTAAAGTGCTTCTTAATCATGACATGAATAAAAGAGAGGAAGAAAATTTTGAGATACTGCTCACTCTTTTCTGTATGAAGTGGAAGTGATTAGCAAAGAAATTTGATACCCTGTCTCAAATGATATCATGCTTCAAGAACTTTGTTTTATACCGTGTCCTCTGAAGTTCAAGAAAGATAGTTTTGCCGCTGGAAATATGGTTAACTGCTCAGTTATATTCCTGATTCTCAATTAAACTTTCTTGAAATATTGCAAATTGCCATATAAACTGTTTTTTCTGGCAAAATTTCGAACTGCACACACTTGTATATTGAAGTGGCTCATTTGAAGAGTACAGTTCGCAATCTATCCAGATAATAAGTGGTCATAACTACGATATATACATATGAATCCCAGCACATTGGATGTTTAAATTTGAATCTTTGTTTCTTGATGATGACATTCTTTGGTGACTATCCAGTTACAAAGCATGATAAGCATGAAATAAAGCTCATCAAGTTGTCAAACCTGAATATTTTTCTCTATGTTCAATTTTCCATTTTTCCCACTGAGGTTTCCAGTGGTGTTTACTATTTTACCATGCACAGTGTCAATTTAAAGTGGCCATGGTAACAGTGGTGCCCTAAACTGTCTAATGTCTGAGCAGAAGGTTACTAATTCTAGATAGGCTGATTTCATACTGACTAGCAATAAAATGTGCATAGGTTATATTATTAGATGGATCAAATATATCACTTCCCAACCTTACTATCTCGCTCTGAATCTTGACCTATGTCAATTGGCAAACAAAAGCTTAGTGCCGACAGGAGAGCAGGGTATGGTAGTGGTACAATGTGCTTCAGTTCCATGGTCACTAATTTTCTTTGCATCTAGGAGGATGAATATCTGAAAAAAAATCAGGATTGTTGTCATTTCTGCAGGTAATGAAATTCAACAAGAATAAAGTAGAGTAATATAGCTCATGAGGTCCATAAGTAAATTACATGCAATATGTACAGGATCTGATAGGTTAAACTTTTCTACGTGACTTGCTGTAAAATGAAATTAATGCCGCAATAGAACCACAGACACATCAATTCACTTATGGGGTTGATTATCAGATGAAGGGAAGCCATTATGGTATCATATCTCTGAAGGCTCAGTAAATTCATCATCCTTCACGCATGGAAGGTCTGCCAATGATACTTTCTTTTGGGACATATCAACTGATGGATATGGCCCACCCAAAAATGGATATATCAAAGTTTATCACTTGAAGCTGTAAATTAAAAGAAGCATCCACTTTCTATTGTTTGAATGTTGAATGAAACCAAACAATATTGAGCAAAGTAAATGAGCCCCAAGTTGAAGAATTCCAACTTCTAAGTGCTCTTGAAAATAAAAACTGTAAAGTAGCAAGATAAGTCTGCACGATCTTGCATGAAAGGTACACATCACCCTGAATGCCATTCTGTGATTTTGTTCAACATATGTATGTGTTTGTACGTTGGCATGTTACCACATATGCACTTACATATCTCCAGCTTTCAATGTGTTCTATCCAGGGACGAAACAAGGACTATAGGATATGGCATCCTGGCAACAACAGATAATGACATCTGTTTTCCTAAGAACCCAGTCTCTTTGCATCACAAGTCCGTTTTGGTAATTCGGGTTGAAAGACAGAATTTAGGTAAATAGTTTTATGTATTCCTTGAGAATGATGCCTCAAATCTTTTCTTTTGCTATGCATAATAAACATAGAATATCAAAAGTGAATAGTCATGGGAATTAAGTTATTATTGTCATGCTAAAAAAATGGTGTGTGGAATTTGTTCCCTGTTATCAGGCATAAGAGAAAAGTGGTACAGATTGATGGCACTTGAACATTAATTGCATGCAGAAATGCACAAAACGTTTAGTTAGAATCTGTGAAAGACTGGCATGGAGATGTTATTGCTTGAATAAGTCAAGCAAAGCCAATGAGCCAATTGGCAGCAGAGTATCCAGAAATTGAGTATGAATTTATACCACTCATTCAATTGAACTGTATGCAACAGGAATGATGGGTAAAACAAGTCATTCAATTAAAATAGTATATTTAACCTAGCCCTCATAAAAAGTATATGCTCCGGTGGAGCATCTGCATAAAGTATTCCAAAGAATTTATTCCATATCTAGCTCAAAGAATTAATTCTACTAGAGTCTTGTCCACAGAACAAGAAGTGATTCACTTACACTGAATGTTGTTACTGTTCTGACAAATTACCTCATTATCATTGTGGACTATGGAGATTGCCCATGAAACCATATGAAAAGAAAGTACATGATGTTACACAGTATAGTCAGATAGATATATCCAGTATAATACAAGAACGAATCAGTACATCTAGATGAAAATGAAAAGAACAAGTAGGAATCATAAAGATTTAATACTTTATATGTATTGAAATTGTGGGTGAAATTCCCATTATCTGTTTGTCAATTAGTTTTGTTCATAATTTGCAAGCTGTGTGTGAACAATGTGAAACTCCTACTTTTACAGTATTCATATTTTCATGGGGGAAAGGAGATCACAAGATTATAAAATCACTACTTATCATGTTTCATAATCTACCCCCACCCGCTAACAGAAAGGAAATATCAACTTCACCCACAACAACTGGCATAACAGCTACTGAGCCTTCCCATCTGTTCGTCTCAAGAATTTAGTTCAAAGGTACTCAACATAAACCACCTCAACCAATAACTTATCAAAGTTGCATAACTGGTATTTGCACAGTGCTGGTAAAACCGTATATGTGTAAACAGACTTAGCAATGAGAATGGAAAAGGTATTGTTTATGGCATTGACATTTAAGTCCCAAATTTTTCCTGAAATCCTAAAATTTTGCTTAGATTAACCGCAAAGATACACATCATATAGCTTGGTCCTAAGGACATCTTTAATTTTAATGCTTCAGTTCTACCAAAAAGTATCTTATGCCAGCAACCTTTGTGTTCCTCTAGAAACAGACAGAGATAAATTTTGATAAGAGGACATCAATCGCTGTCTGTACTAGTATTACACACCACAAGCAAAACTGACTCCAGTAATAGCTGCAGCGAATGCAGACGGCATATCAAATACCCATGTCTCATAAGACCAGTTCGTACTTGTGATTTGTAAATACATTAGTTATAGTCATTAAGATGAAAGTACATTTGATGCTTAAATGAAGAACATGGTCTGGAACTGGAGAAGAAAGCATGTTTCACATGAAGAGCACATTGCAGTTGCAGGGCACAAAATGTAAATTCTCCGGTGTGTGAACATATATTGTCATAAATCCTGTAGAGAATATAATCTCTTGGCATGTTGCCTTATAATACACTCTAACAAGCTATGGAATTTGTGAAGTGATCATGATTCTTCAGTCATCGTGGCCCACATCATATGCCGAGAAGTTTTAGATAGATACGTACGGGCACGTTGAAGCGGGGAATGTTTTTCTATATAAATGTGCGCTTATCAGCCAAGAGCCCCCTGAAAGCATTCGACTTGGCTCCAGACACAACCCAAACAGATGGTTCGTAGTCCTTTAGTGATCCTAAAAAAAACTCCAAACCTATTGTACTTTTTCAGCCAGCAAGTTGATTTCTTTTACAAAATCTGCACCGCAGACCATGAAACGCTCCAGGCAGTTCATCTGTCCAAATAATCCACTATTTGTCCAGGTCATTTATTTCACAGCAATTTCATTTGCTGGATATGCAGTTCTCAAGATCCTGAAGCCGCATGCTCTTAGAGACTTGGATTTATTATTTACTTCTGTATCTGCATCAACTGTCTCAAGCATGGGTACTGTTGAAATGGAGGATTTCTCAAGCACTCAGCTCTGGGTGTTGACTATTTTAATGCTGATTGGTAGCGAGGTATTCACTTCAATGCTTGGTCTTCACTTCATGAAGGCCAAATTTGATACAAAAGGGTCAGTCAACAAAACGGATCACTCATTTTATGTTGATGTTGAGTCTATTAATTCAGAAAACCCTGGTTCCAACAGCAACCAGGGAACCAAGGTTATCTGCTTGGAAGACAAAGATCATGTTGAGCCCAAGACAATTGAAACTTTAGGTTATGCATTGATGGTCTATCTTCTTGTGACAAATTTAGGCAGCTCACTAGCTATTTACATTTACCTTAGACTCGTACCAGATGCACAAGAAGTTCTGAAGAGAAAGGGGATTGGGTATGTCATATTCTCTATATTTACAGCCATCTCCTCAGTTGGGAATTGTGGCTTCACTCCAGTAAATGAGAACATGATCATCTTTCAGAAGAACACCATTCTGTTACTACTAATTATTCCACAGATTCTATCAGGAAATACATTATTTGCCCCATGTTTGAGATTCATGATGTGGTCACTTAAGAAGATTACTGGAAAAGAAGAATACCATTTCATTCTTCAACATCCAGAGGCAGTTGGATACAAACATATTATGAATAGTAAGGAGTGTGCCTACTTGATGGCAACTGTTATCAGCTTCATCATCACACAAACCATACTGTTTTGCTCTTTAGAATGGAACTCAGAGGCACTGCAGGAAATGAACAGCTACCAAAAGATAGTGGGAGCTCTTTTTCAGTCAGTCAATGCAAGGCATGCTGGTGAATCCATTGTTGATCTGTCAAGCCTATCTTCATCAGTCCTAGTACTATACACCACCATGATGTAAGTTCATTGCTTGACAAGCCCCCCACGCACACATAAAAATCATAATTAAGAAATCTCTCAGATTTACTAACATATTAACATATGGAAATAGCATGGTCCAGTTGTGATTCTTATTTACTATGTTCACTGACCTCCAAATTATACAATAAAACTAAAGCCCAGAGCTCATATGGTAGGACCTTAACCTACAGATACATCAGATGATCATGTCATTTTGTACTCATTTTTTTAAAGCTGTTCAGTCACTCCATATATATGCCAACTTGTTGTAGGTACCTCCCTGGTTACACTTCATTGTTACCTAAAGATGATGAGCAGCATTCTAATGTGGGGATGAAAGACAAAAGGAGAAGTGTGTGTGAGAATTGGATCCTCTCCCAGCTGTCTTATTTGGCTATCGTTGTGGTGCTAATTTGCATCACTGAGAGAGAAGCAATGACCACAGATCCACTCAATTTCAATGTTTTCAGCATAACCTTTGAAGTTATCAGGCAAGTCTCAAAAGTAACTGTATTATTCAGTGCGTCCAATGATTATAATTGCTAACTAGTCGCTGATCGCTGCAGTGCATATGCAAATGTGGGTTTCTCACTTGGTTACAGCTGCCAGAGGTTACTGAATCACAATGTAAACTGCAAGGATGCTTCATATGGGTTTGTAGGAAGATGGAGTGACAAGGGGAAAGTGATTCTGATTATTGTCATGGTTTTTGGTAGGCTTAAAGCATTGAATATGAAGGGAGGAAGAGCTTGGAAGCTTAGATAGCATCGGTTGTGTGTTTTCCTAAACTTCCAGCACTCTATAGTCCATAATATGGTTTTGAGTATGTTACATACAACTTTACTAGCAATCTAGCATAGCATACAACTGCGTATGTGCATAAGAAAGATGACCTTGACAGACCATTGTCAGCATTGTTGGGGTGAATTATATTTCCATAAGCAGCTTAAAACTATGTTTATCACCATGGTTTTATATAAAGAACGCCAATCATCTTAGCTCTACATTATGTTTACTAACCAGAACAGGGTGCCACCGTGCCAGGAAAAAAAAAAGCCCTTCACAGCTCATTCAGGCAAACAAGACTATTCGAAACAGCGAGCATTGTTACGAGACTTGAGGACATCAAGGATGTGAGTCTGAATATCGCCACTAAAAGGTAGCAAAAACATGACCACGGGGTCGGAGAGGCCGAACCGGAAATGGAATGGCTCAGTTCAGCTATGTGATCAACCGACGCATGCGCCTAGATGACAAAAACCAGCCATCATCCTGAGATAAACTAGATCAATGCGCTCCCGCTCAGAAACCTAGCCAGTCTCTTCCAATCGAACAACCACGCCCGGTGGCCACCGGGCAAACACCGATACGAGATCGAGACGATTAGCCGTCCACTAAATCAATCCATGACGAGTTCAGGGGACGTACGTATACATTTCGCGAGGTGGATGAGCGGGCGTCGACAAAGCTGGCAGAGGCAGGCACCCAAGCGGCCGGGGACGGAGCAATCGCAGCGAGTCGCCGCCAGGCCTGCGTCGGGATTTTTGTTTTTCTTTTTTCCTTTGGATTGGCACGGCGGCGCGGCGGCGGGGGGACGGGGCAATCGCCGGCGAGTCGCCCCCAGGCCCACGTTTTTTTTTCTTTTGGGAAAACGAACCTGCCGTCCAGCGTAATGCTTGGGTTTATTGGGCTGATGGGCTCTTAGGCCGACTTGGTTCCTCGGCCCATCTTCCTGGCATTAATGGCCCATCCGCTAGTTTCTTTCGGCCGACAAGCGGCAAGTTTCCAACGGGAGATTGTTTTAGCCAAGACGAAGAGAGCCCTACAAAGGCTATCTTTTTTGAAATTCCTAACCATTTCTGTCAAAAGATGATGGTCAAAGCGCCACTAATTTTCCTTGCCATATTGTTTATCGGCACGCGCGCAAGCGGACAACGCCGCCGACTCGGCCAAGTGCGTCACCTGACGCGGACCGTCCCGGGGGCGCAACCCCTCGTCGCACCGGATCCTCTGCGGCCACTGCCCACGGCTCCCACCGCGCCTCCGTCTCGCAGCTCGCAGCGCGTGCGGCGGCGGCCACTTGGGGCGCGACACGTACCGGTCCGCAGAAGCGGGGCCCGTCCCGCGGGCACCGCAGGGGATCCCCGGTACGCTGACGCGGACGCGGCTTTTCCAGTGGGTGGCGGCCACACGACGGCGAGACACGTCCCGTCTCGCCTTGGTCCCATCGGGCCCACTGACGCGGCTGCCCCACGGGTGCTCGGCCCCACGCGTCGGTGGCGCGGGAGGTGGAGGATCCCGGGGTTGGAGGGCGTTGCCCACGTGTTGCCCGCGCTGCGTTCCAGAGGTCAGTGCGGATCCGAATCAGTTGCCATTAGTGTGAGACTGAGAGAGCGGCGAGTTGACAGAAATGCCCTCGCGGGACGGGCTCTTTTGAGAAAATTACGTGTGTGCCATTGAAACCTGTAACAATCCGAGCCACCAATTCTAATTTAGATTCCCTTTATCTAACATTACCGTCACATGGCAGTCAAGCTGCTGTTAAGTGGATCGTCGAAAAACAAAACTAACCCTAAAACATTTTTATAGTCTCTCATCCGTCTCATACCATTATACTAAAGAGCAACACAGTATAATAATAGAACACAGTATAATAATAGCAGTTCCATCCAGTATCGGAGAGAGGTCAGTGCATGACTTTTAGAGAACATCACTTTGCTGCATAAGTGAAATAAACACACTTTTGCTGCTGCCTGCGCACCCCTATTCGCCATCAGCAATCGTCGAACACCACGGCGACCCACCTCCACCGTCGCGGCTGCTGCTAAGTCCGTGCTCACTTCCCTCCTCTTCTGATGACGGTAGCCGACAGCCACCTCCTATTCACGCTCCTCCCCGCCGATAACGCCGGTGCCACTGGGTGCCGCAGGTACATGAGCGAGTGTCTACCGGCGATGACAAGCTGGGAGTCATCGGCGAAGCATGCCTTGACCACCACGGTTACGTCCTGTATGGTTGTTGTCAGGCAGATGTTTACGCACATGGTCATCCTGGTCTTTCGGTTTGAAAGATACACGAGAGTTGAAATTAGCTGCTGCTAATGACAACGCGACTAAGCCGAGCGGGAAGGCGACGAATGGAGATTGGTTGCGGCCGCTTCATCTCACGCAGGCCTTTGCCATCGTCCTGTGCCACAGGGGCGCTACAAAATAGGTGGGCGGGCACGGCGGGCGCTCCCCCCGAGCCGCTCGTGTGCCTACTCGCCCACTCGAGCGCCGCTCCGAGCCCGCGCGCTAGCTGTGGCTGCGCGCATGCTCTGCTGCCGTCCAGGGTTGCCCCCTCTTCCGACGGCTGCAAGCAGGCTAGAGCTACGGTTTGGAATTGAGTGATTTGGGGAAAGAGGAAGTAATCAGATGACCAGTGTGTCCGGCGATACAAACAAGGTTGGGGTAAAATCGGGATAACGGAGAAATTTATATGCATTTTAACGGCGTGATGGTGTGATTTGTGCTAAAAGTAACAGTAACAGCAGATAAGGGAATAAAAATTAGAATTGATAACAATGAAGGAAACTTCTAATTTTAGATGGTAATAAAGAAATTATTATAGATTTTAATGGCATAGAATGAATTTTCTCCTCCTCCTTCCGGTGGCTCCGCTGGAGTGCTGGTGGCGCGAGGTGGTTTCGGGAACGGCGTACCCCCTCCTCGGTCCTCGCCCTCGCGCTGTCAGTTTCGCGCCGGCCTCGTCTCCCGTTGGGCGGGGCCCCGGCGATGCGAGGCCGCGAAATGCGATTGCATACGTGGGGTCGAGGGGTGATGCATGTTCTCGGAAATGCCCCCCGCATCTTTGATTCCCGAGATGGATGCTTCCAGAGATGCCCTCCGTGTGTCGCGCCCGGATTAGAGCATGACGATCGCTTCAGATTTCTGCAGCTGCTTCGGCTGGCTTCACAGCTGAGGCGCTCGGCTGCAGGCTTCCAGCCGCTGCAGTCTGAGCCAATTTTACACGGTGAAAGGAACAATCTTGCAGCTGCTATAAACACGCCACCAGCCACGACACAGGATGCAAATTTGCTAATAGACGGGCTCAGAATTAACTCCACCCATTGAAAATCGTTTTCTTTCTGGCTCGTCTTCAACTCTTGATTAAACTCAAATTAGACGAATGGATCCTTTTTTTATTTATTACCCCTATATATATAGTGGCGACTTATCTATCTAGAATATCAATTATATTTCCACATAACCTGCAAAAAAATATCTTTCCACATATGTCACTGCAATGTTATCAAGACATGAGTCATCGAGTTTTGCCACTGTGATCAAGGACCAATGATGTAAAATAAGGCCTATATTTAACCTTTCAAAGAATAAAGCATGAGTCATCCAGTTTTCCACATATTTAACCTTTCAAAGAATAAGGCATGAGTCATCGAATTTTGCCACTGTGATCAAGGACCAATGATGTAAAATAGTTTGCTCATTTTCTAATGCTTGGCTGTATGAGTACCAAGATAAACTGGTATTGTTTCCCATTTTTCCACCAAAGTGAAAACCAAAAAATATGCAATCTCTTTTAAGTTTAGATACATCAGTACCAAAGCTCTTGATGTTTTCTGCAAAGCTGATAGGAAAAGTTCGAACTGCCAAGAATTTTCAGTTTTTCTGGTAGTGCATATGTACCTTTAGCACATGACTTCTCATTCATTTGCAGTATGTGAGAATTCACCAACAAGCTGAACTTTCTGTGGTGTCGTAAGTTTTGTACCTCATAATATAACTGAAAAAAAATCCATTAGTGTAGATGCCTCCGATCTCTGTCTGCCTCTGTGTCGCCGCATAGGCCTGCAGCGCCGGCCGGGCCTCCTCTCTCCTACGCAACCAGCACGGACCGCACTACGGCGGCGACACGGCGGCGCCGCGGAGTGGCAAACTCGTAGATACCCCGCGAAAGCAGGCCCGGAAGAAACCGCAATCTGCTTTCCACGCCGGACTCCGTTCGCAGCCGGCCACCTTTCCTCCCTCCTTCCTCTGCTTTCGCTTCCGATCACCAAAAAAGACCTTTCTTTCCCGTCGCCCCTCGGTGCTCACTGCGGCGCCCGTGTCTAAAAGCAAGGCCTTGTGGGCGCCGACGCGGACGCAGCAGCAATTTCGGGAGTAGAGGATCCGAGTAAGATCGGTCGATCGCTAGCTACCTGCCGGGGGGACGACGGGATGAAGAAGTGCGCGTCGGAGCTGGAGCTGGAGGCCTTCATCGACGCGGCGGCGGCGGCCGAGCACAAGCCCGGGCACGACATCGCCGCGCAGGCGGCGTTCGCTGCGGGCGTGTTCTCCCCAGGCGACCTCTCCGGCTTCAGCTTCGCCGACTCGGTGAGTACACAGCAGATGAATTTGATGTTGTGTCTGGATTATAAGCGAACTGGTGACCAAGAGGAGTGTTGAATTCTGTGGGTTGTGATTAGAATTTTCTTTTGTAGTTTTATTTTGTTTGTATTGTTAGAATTTCGTCTTTTTGTGACATGAAAATGAGATCTTGTTAAGCTAGGGTGAATTTTTCACACTGGTACATCCCTTCTTCCACTGATTTTGCTATAGTGACATGCTTAGCGTTTTTAATAATTGATTAATTTGATCACAATTGAGTCTTGAACCACAAACGAGTTAAAGCAAAGCCGGAGGCTTAACATAAATACATACTTATCATGCCAAGGTTCTAAGAACTAATTATGAGTTTTGTTCTAAAATTTGCATGGAAAATCGGTTTTAGATCTTCAAAGACTTTAGGCAACAAAAGTTCTAGGTTTCTCCAAACCTAAAACAGTCACATAGCAGAGTATTATTGTATTTTTCATTGTTGTAGACCTTGACATGTGTGGATGAAGATGACTCCATTAAGTTTGCCTTTTGTTTTGTCCGAGCAGAACACCCTCAACGGAAGCATTCCTAATCACCTATGGTCCCATAACCACAACGTGAGGCATCCTGCAGTCTCCACGACAATCGAGTCGCAGTCATCAATCTGTGGTATATATTGCCGCACATGGTTCCTCTTCAACATTTTCAATCTCTTCACTAACGAATGCAATTAGTAGTCCAAAGCAAGAAAATCATCCAGAACTGTGCACAGTGCTTTTGTGCTACATTTTTGCTACCTGATAAAATCAGCTGCAGTTACTACTTACTAGGTAACTAGTTAAAATAGATAGAATTTGGGCACTTGAATTGGATCTTTTGACAATTTACTAGTTAAATAGATAAAATTTTGGCAATCGGAGATTTGATTAATAAGCTAGTGATAGAAATAAGGTGTTGTAACATACAAATTGAGCTTAAATAATTGTAAGGCATAATATTCAATTCTTTCGCGTTTTAGCTAGCTCACACCAAATTCAATCATTTGCAGCAGCAGCAAGTCCAACATCAGCGACCAACCTATATCTGAAAGAGAGCCAAACTCTGGGGGGCACAAGCGGTTCAGATTCCGATAGCGAATCACTGTTGGATATCGAAGGTGGTCCATGCGAGCAAAGCACAAACCCACAGGATGTGAAGAGAATGCGACGGTATACCATGAGCAAGAACAATGCTCTGTCCGACCTTTTTTATTCAATTATTTTCATCCCATAATTGTATCATCAAGAAGAACTGGAAGTTGATTTTTTGCAATGAACGTTGAGCAAAGATGCTTATATAGGAGTCCAGTATAACCTAAACTGATTGCCTCAAATCACAGGATGGTGTCGAACCGTGAATCTGCTCGACGGTCGAGGAAGAGAAAGCAAGCCCACTTAGCTGATCTTGAGACACAGGTAAACACTACTACACTGTATTGCTAATTTACTACATGTGTTAGTTTTTCATAATGCTGATGCAGATGTTAAAATTGTGGTACGTTCCTTGAGTTTCATTCTGACTTACAAGTTATGTCCTTGGAAACAGGTTGACCAGCTGCGAGGCGAAAATGCTTCACTCTTCAAGCAGCTGACAGACGCCAACCAGCAATTCACAACTGCAGTCACGGACAACAGGATCCTGAAGTCAGATGTCGAGGCCCTCAGAGTCAAGGTGATCGTTGTTCACTGCAGAAATTATCATATTATTTGTTCGAAAAAAAATATCATATTGTTCATCACAAAACCGCACTGAATATTCAGTTCCAGATCTCTGAAACCATTCCGTTTCTGGCCGCCGTGCAGGTGAAGCTGGCGGAGGACATGGTGGCCCGCGGCGCTCTGTCGTGCGGGCTGGGCAGCCTCGGGCTGTCGCCAGTCCTGAACCCGCGGCAGGCGTGCCGGGGCCCCGACGTGCTGTCCGGCCTGGACTTCGCCGGCGACGGCGCGTGCTTCGCGGGGCTGTCCCCGACGGAGCAGGTCCAGAACTCGCCGCTGCAGAGCATCGCCAGCCTCGAGAGCCTCGAGAACCGGATGAACAGCGAGGTGACGAGCTGCGGCGGCCCCGGCGTGGACGTCTGGCCGTGGGACGGCGGCCTGTCCAAGTGAAGAGAAGCCGAAGCGTGGAATGCGCACGCCGATGGCAGCTGCTGCCCTGTACGCGTATCGATATGCATGCTACTATGAACTGCAAGTGTATGTCAGCTGCCATTGCTATGTCAGCTGGAGTGGTGAACTGAACGGACTTGAGTTTTTCAGAGTCCTCGTCTCGGTCGGTATATTGCCTAGTTCTGTAATACACTAATACTAGAATTGAGTGGCTAACTAGCTACTCATATATAATTATATATGCTAAGAGACTGAACTCCGCAGCATAATTAGTACTGTGATGTGTGATATTATTTGTTTCTAATCTGATTGAAGTAGGCAGGGGCGGAGCCAGGGCCCGTGGGCGTGCTGCAGCACGGGTCTGGCCTAGCTTCTTCCATGTAAATCTGCAATAATTAGATCCCAAAATAATAGAATTTAATTCGATTTTAGTTAGCCTAGATTTTGTCCACTGATCAGCCTCGGGTGGAAACTCTTTCTGGCTCCGCCCCTGGAAGTAGGTGTTCTGAATTCTGATGGATTGCATTACCCTGTTACCTTCTGATCCATCTGATGAACACAGAGGCACATCCATGGAAGTTCAGGTAAGTGACCACAGTTCTCTGGCATGGCATCACAGTAATATCTCTAATTAGCAGGCTTCTAATTCTTCAAGTAATGGTGATTTATGAATGGTGAGATCTGTACGCATACATTTACAGTTACAGTCTTACAGATGATTGTCACGGCTTGCAGGTTCACAACCGCAGGTTTTAGTTTTGGATTGATTCGTCGTCCCTTCCCGCCAACTCTCTATCCCGTTCCCCCCTCGCTTCCATCTCCATCTCCAGCAGCAGCTCGTCGTACGCCAAGACGGCCCAGCCGCCGGCCTCGGCGATGGCCGCCAGCGCGGTGGTGAGCCCGAGGCAGACCTTCTTCTTGGCCTCTTCCTCGTTGAACCACTCCTCGCTGCCGCGCTGCCGTTTCGCCGCGGACGCGATGGCGGCCGCCTCCGCCGCGACGGCGTCCACGGCCCTGGTCGCCGCGTCCACGTCCACGGACTCCACCGCGCGCGCCCAGCCCACGATCAGGCGCGGCATGTCCTCGCCGTCCTTGACGCAGCTCCGCGCCCAGCCCCAGAGCGCGGCCGCGTACGAGCGCTGCGACTCGGCCCAGGCCTCCAGCGCCGCGCGCCAGCCACGGAGCTCCGCGCCGAGCGCGCCCGCGCCGGCGGCCGCGCGCGTCGAGCTCGGAGGCGGCGGCGGGCCCCTGATACCTCCTTCGCCTACCAGAGCCGGCCGCGCGGCTGCTGCGGCGGCCGCTGAGGACGTGAGCAGCGCGGTCGCCTCGTCGGCCGTGCGCTTCATCACTCGGTGCGCGTCGGCGATCACCCTCCACATCCTTGCCAACCTGAGCAACGAACAGAGATGAAACAGAGGTTCTTCCATGATTTCGTCTTTCCCCTGCCAAAATTCGTTCAGATGGCCCTGTTCTTGCGAGATCGAGCACGTACGTACCCTCGGACGAGCTGCATGAGCTGCGGCAGGAGCTCGTCGTCGCGCACCGCGGTGATTCTCTTCGACACGGCGTCGACGGAGGTGAGGGAGATGTCCAGCTTTGTCCGGAGGTCCCTGATGGCCACTCTCGTCTTCTCGATGGCGAACGGCTCGGCGCCATTGGCGTCCTGGCTCCTCAGCAGCGCGCACTTCTTCTCGTACGCCAGACGGACTCGCTCCCCTGCCTTCCGTTCATGTCAGGAGACTGTCAGTTCAACAATTCCAGAGCAGGAATTGAATCGATGGAGAAGAATATAGGCACGTACCCTGACTTCCTCGTACAGCCTCTTCTCCCACTCGTAGAGCCTGTCAAGGCTCTCCTTGTGGCTCTGGAACAGCTCGAACGGCTCCGGCGGGATCTCGGGGGCGCCCTGCTCGTCGCCGTCATCCCTCGGGGCAGGTGGTTGAACTGTCTAGAAGAGAGCAATGGTCAATGCAATCGTTCTCCATGACAGAAACTCCGTACAATTCAATGAGACACTGACATAAACTCTGTACAGTTCACTAACAGAAACTGAATTTCTCAAGAGAGATTTGCAATGCAGAGAAATAGCACGTACCTCTCCTATGGTAGGGAACAACCTCCAGCAACACGGACACCTCACTGGCAGTGTCAACGATCTTCAAGAAATGACCCTGGATGTCCTTCATGGCCTCCGCCATGCTCGTCGGAGGCCGGTCGACGTACACGGTGAAGCCGGGGGTGCCACGCTGCTCAGCATCAGCACTGGCCATCACTCGCAGCTCATTGTTCACATGACCCACCTTTCTCTCCTCCTCCTTACGCGGCGCCACCTCCGGTGGCGCTGCATCCGCCTGTTCACCCTTCTCTTCCTCCTCCTCCTCCTCCTCCTCCTCTGTTTCGCCTTCTGGGTGATCATCGCCATCGTCGTCATCGCTCTCCTCCTCCAGCTCCGGTATATGCTCGTCTTCCGCCTGACCAACCTTTATGCCTTCGACGCCGTAATCCGCATACAGGGGATGATCGTTCAGCGAAGAGAAAGGGTCCCAAGGGAGTTCCCATCTTGGCGGCCGCGGCGATATCGGTGTGTCGTTCATCGAATCAATGGATGAAGGATGGATGAACTGGTGATCCAGCCCGAAGAATCTGTCGATCGTGGCGGTCTCGACGGCTTCGGGGTCCCACTGTTCCACCACCGGGTGCACCGGAGCCCTCGCCGGCCTCAGGCAGTTGATGACAAGAACCTTCTCAGGCGAGCTCGGGTGGTGTAGACACGACGATTGCTCCTGCAGGAAGTAGAGGTGCTCGTCCTCGGCGAAGTAGTAGAAGAGGGCCATGGAGACGCGGCGGAGCGACTGGACGTAGGCGACGTGGGAGGAGGCCAGGAGGCCCCGCTGCGCGATCGCCTTCTTGACGAAGCTCTTCCGGTCGTGGCAGGTCTTCACGGCCGCCTCCTCGTCCAGCTTCGATGAGGAGCAGCCCATTGTTGCCTCCTGCTCCTGAATTGGAGCAAGAACAGGGGGAGATTCTGGGAGTAGTAGTGGTTTCCTTTTCGTATCGAATGCATGTGGATCAGGTATTGGGCCATTGGGAGAGGGTTAAGATGCTTGGTTGTTTTGAGCTATGAAGAAAAGAACATTTCTTGGGCGAGGTAACTGAGAGTGCTTGCTTATCAAGACCTCTTTTCTGACTTGTGGATCACGAACAATTGAGTATGAAGTTTTATCAGATTCTGGACTTCACCGATGAGGTAGGGAAACAAGAAGAGCTCTCAAGCTGCAAGGAATCTTGGCATTACTGCCTTCACATTCTTTCTTTATATGCTCCGTGCAGTAGTATGAAGATAATCAAGAAAAGAAAGCCGTTCAGATCAGATACTTTTGGTGAGTTTCAATTTGTTTGCCTGCTACAGACTACAGAGTAAGGAGGCCAAGTTATCATGCCGAAAGGGAAAATTTAGTTTTATCGGTTTGATATAATCAATGTTTTGTATAAAAAATCCGAATCAAATACTTCAGCATGAATCAAAATGCTTGTTTTTTAGCAACCGAAATGCGCTTGTTTTTAAAAACTTAGTCTCCTGAAAAAGCTAAGATCAAATTTAACCATGAATTATATGCTTCTCCTTTGTTTATCTAAAAAGAAAGATTGGTCATGCCATGGGGCGACGACCGTTGCTCATGTCGAATGGCCATGATGCTCTCAGGCTCTCAGGTAAATGAAATCTGTTGGGTCCACCAATACTTCTAGTCAATGTGGGATAACAACTAAAAGAATGCAATTCAACGTTATGCGCGGATTGTTCTTGTTTGGAATATTGACCCGTTGCAACTCATACACGTAGCTTAGGGTGTGTTTAGTTTTTTGGCTAAACTTTAATCCCGTCGTATCAAATGTTTGGACATCTATTAGAAATATTAAATATAGACTAATTACAAAATCTATTGTATAAATAGAGGTTAATTCACGAGACGAATCCATTAAACCTAATTAGTCCATAATTTGATAATATTGTACTACAGTAAATATGTGCTAATGATGGATTAATCAGAGCTTAATAGATTTATCTTGTAAATTAGTCTTCATTTATGCAATTGGTTTTGCACTTAGCTCATGTTTAGTTCCCTAATTGATATCCAAATGTTCGATGTGATTCAGACTAAAAATTAGTCTCCGAATCCAAACACCTCCTTATTGTATTTGGCATGGTGGCTGGTGCATATGAAAAATGCTTATATATACCAAAGATAATTAATGTAAGAAATTACTTGCCACACAGTCCGATCGCCTTAGCGAAAATTGGCATTGGAATTCAGAATCTTGCAGTTGGAGGAAACCAAATGGAACTTTGGTGATAACAAGTTGAGACCGTTCTACTATTCCAATCAGGTACGCTTTAGCCATATTCTTACAAAATGCGCACCTTTTGTCTTTGTCACTGCTAAAGTCAAATCGAACTTTGAGGTAATGTCTCGTACAAGCATCCTCATGTCAATGTAAAACATAATCTCTCACGAATGCATCATCTTTAAAAAAGTTGGCAGCAAAGAAAATAAATAGAACTTGAAAGTAAAATGAGGCGAGAATATTATATTCTCATGGGGGCATACACATATATACTGCCAACAAAAGCTTAACCACTCATGTTGTCATGCAGAAGAAACTAGAAAAGGTAAAAGTACAAGTTAAATAAAATACTCGTTCCGTTCCAATTTGTAGGTTATTTTGGCAAATTTTAATTTATAAATTTTGCTATGCATCCAGATAATATTATATCTACATACATAGTAAAATTTATATATTTTAATTTGCCAAAACGATCTGCAATTTGAAACGGAGGGAATAGCTAAATAAGGCCACCATGCCCATCCACTATCCACATAGAGATCTACTTATATTGTGCTTATATATATACACAGAGAGAAGACATCATCTTCTTTGGCCACAGAAGAAACTTTTTGTTCCTAAGCTCGCTCAATGGCAAGCTTGGTTGGCCTTTGCTGCCGCTGGTACCGAGCAGCTGCTGAGCTCTGAGAACTAAGGACCGTCCGTGGATGATGGCCGTGTGTGAAATGAGGCGGGGAGCGAAATGCAGCCAAGGATGACTTGCCAGGACTCCGCCGGCGGCCGGCCGGCAAGCGCGCGTTACACACAGTTTATTTTATCGAGTGTATATGTGTCTGGTGTTGATCCCGGCAAGTTTGTCCATGGCTACTTTTCGCTCTCCTCCTCTTACGCCAAGCTTTTTTTTTCATGTGGCATCACTAACGTAGCGCCGGCTCGATCTTCAGATAGGTATGGTAATTTTAGTTGGTGGAGAATCGATGTTGGCGATTTAGATTTCTAATCAGATGTAATTCAAGCCCCTGTAACCGTTACACCGCTGCTCCGTCGGTTATCAACTAAGCACAACTCGATTAACCTCGCTAAGAAGGTTTTTCCCTGCAAGAGAATCGAAGAACACAAGCAAGAAAAGATAAACACGCAATCTGAAATTACAGATACGTATGAAGTAAAGATGAATATGAGGTTCAATCTCTGACATAAAAGGACTGATCGCCACCCACCGTGGTGTAAAACACGAAAGGGCCCCAATTCGCAGCAATAATTCACAACAAAAGGACTCGGTGTCACAAGTACAATGAAAGATGTCCGTTTCTCGATGGAAAACTAGAAATAAACAAAACCCCAAGCGGCGGCTACTGAATATATGAGGCTGACTCCCTAGATGCGCCTGTATAGGCTCCAACACGATACACATACCAAGGATCCAAAAGACGGTAGCGTAGCATCCTGACAGATTCTAAATGTCCACTTATTTCGACGATTCCTATTAACTCAGATGGAATTTTAAGGTGGGATCGGTGTCATTGGAAGCTCTATAAAATTCCCTTTCCATACATATAAAAAAGTCCAAAACGGACTCCATACGTGATCTGGACGTCGTTTTTGGTGCGTGCTGCTCTTTAGACTCCGAAGTAGGCTTGATCTTCAATTGCTTTGGACTTTCACCTTGACGACTCGAACTGAATTTGTCTCCAGTCTCCTTCTTACATATACTGGACTTCTTTTCCATGCCATGCACCGACCATGCACCGATCATAGTTATATATACGGGTGTCGTCATATCCTCGTCAATCAGTCCCAAGTTTGAAGCTTCTGGTTAGATATTACTGTTCTTTGTTTGTTTTTATTTTAGGAGAACTTGCCTGAGCAAGCATTATCACTGTTCTATGATAGTTCGATGTCTGCGCGCTATTGTTACTGGTGTTTCCGTGTTTGTAGTTGTTGGAATCAGCACAGAGTGTCAGGGAATTAAACCATTATTGTCAAAAGATTAACAAATCTTGGGACTTCAGACTAGGTCGGGTAGCTTCTAATGTAGTTGCGAGGAGTGGTGTTAATATGATTGTAGAAAAATAGTTTCTAATCTACTGAATGGCAATTCAGTTAAATGGAAACTATTGTAAGCTCTTGACAAGGAAGCGAAATTGAAATACTTGGGCTGAGATGAAACTGGGCCTGATTTGCTGCCAGTTGTATAGGCCAGATATACTTGGGCTGAAATGTGTCGTTTTCACAGTTCCCTTGTGATTTTGCTACACAAAAATCATGAAAAGGTACCCCCGAGGTCCTGTCACACTGAAGTATCATCAATTTTATTTCTCATGTCTACATGATAATTTGCCAAGCAGATCGCAAATCCTACAGGTACATGTCACGGACATCATGTCTAAACTTTAAGCAGTTGGCCTTATTGAATGGAAGATTGTGACCTATACATGGGACATGCTATGGAACCATTTTTTTCTCTGAAGGAGCAATGAACCATTTTTCAAAAAGAGTATTTCCTTTTTCAACAGTCAATATGAGTTCTTCTCTCTCATTAAATTAAACTATGACAATCAAGTTACAAATTTCATTATTTATCTGCACAATTTGCTTTCTCTGTAATTTGCAAAGGGAAATCATATAGTGTTTCCACAACATGTATTCCGTGAAAACATAAATAGTTTGTTCATGAAAGAGAAGCAAGAACAATACTATGTTGCATCTTTACCCTTGTGTGCTCAACGGTTCCAACATCGCAAAGTGAGGATGGAACTACTCTCTCTGTTTCAAATTATTAGTCATTTTAATTTTTTTAGATATATAGATTTTGCTATGCACCTAGACATAACATATATCTAGATATATGGTAAAATCTATAACTCTAGAAAAGTCAAAACGACTAATAATTTGGAACGGAGAGAGTACTTGATTTTATGATTATGAGTTATGCTAGAACTAGTAGAACTAGCAATACAATACAATTGAAACACTCCTTTTGTCATAAAAACAACCTTAGACGCTTTGAACTCATTACCTTGTATATAACACAGCTTCAATGCTAAGAAATCCACATCGTTTTTATTTTTTAAAAATTCAAAAATTAAATAACCTTTTGAAGACTTGCTCTTTAAACGCCATGTCCCCACATGTCAGCGTCCGCATCAGCCAGTCCAGCCGCAACACGTAGTAACCGTACCAAAATACATCGTTCCAACGATCCGATCACAAATCACAACTCAGCACGATGCGCTATTAAAAAACAGAGCGAAATAAAAATCGACGACGGCATTTATTTAAAGCCTGAATCCACCTCGCCTGCGTGGCCCTCCTCCCCATCGCTTCCTCTCCGCTACCCCCCTCCCCCGACCAGATCGCGACGAGGCGCCGCGCGATCCGACCCAGGCCGACGCCGACGACCCCACTCGCAGCCGGCGGCCATGGCGTACGGCGACCGCGTCACCACCTTCGAGGACTCCGAGAAGGAGAGCGAGTACGGCTATGTCCGCAAGGTCCGCGCCTCCTCCTCCCCTCCCGCTCGCATTGCTTCCGTCTAGATCGCGCTGCTCGATTCCGCGCGATCTCTGGTGGCCGCGAGCTGTAGGGTGTAGCGGCCGAGTCCGCCGCGCCTCGCATGCTCGGATCGAGCTGAATTTCCGCCAGATTTGGTTTACATGCGAGGTCTCGTATGGGATTTGGGTGGTGTTGACGGTTACCTTAGTGGATCTCTCGGGCCTGACTGGCCTTGTCAAGTCGGCGCTGGGATCTAGCCCGCATTGGTGAGGAGTTAGCTTGGTTCACTAGTAGATTCGTGGAGTGGTGTTTTGATCGCTGCTGTGCTATCGGTTGATCCGCGGTGTGTGGTTACTGCCAGTTTATTTTGTTGCGATTTGGAGACTCTGATGGGTTTTGACTACTTGCACGCTTATGAATTGTAGGTCTTTGGTTCACGTCACCATGTAATTAGTTGAATAAATGTAAGTTGTTGTTGTTCATAAGTTTTCCGTTTTGGGGGAAGCTAGGTGCGTCTTTTGAGCTTCTGATGCCATAGTGCACCTGCTTCTGCTCGTACCTCTGATGCCATAACCTCCTACCTAGCTTGGCTATTTTTTTCTATCTTTTTGCAAGACATGCATCTTCTGCTAATGTTTTGCTCTACAATTTTATGAATAACAGCAGTTACCTTGTTCATTACATATTGACCGACCTTGTTGCTGGTTTATTGTAGGTATCTGGACCTGTGGTCGTGGCTGATGGAATGGGTGGTGCTGCCATGTATGAGCTTGTCCGTGTCGGCCACGATAACCTCATCGGGGAAATTATCCGTCTTGAGGGTGATTCAGCTACAATCCAAGGTATGCAACAGGGCGGATCATCTATCTAATATATTAAATCACCCATGGGAAGTTTCTTTCCAATTGAACAATATATAGTACACTAACCTTGCAAATGCTGTCACTTGTGTATTACAGTTTATGAGGAAACAGCTGGACTTATGGTTAATGATCCTGTTTTGAGAACAAGAAAGGTGCATTTTAGTTACCTTCTGATATCACTGTATCTTTTAATGCCATTGCTTTGCTATCTTTTGACACAGTAGTTATTCCTATGCAGCCTCTTTCTGTTGAGTTGGGACCTGGAATTCTAGGAAACATTTTTGATGGTATCCAGGTAAGCTACAAGGCTTTCTGGTCTCTTACTTTTGTTGCTTATTATCTGTTGTCCTCACCCTTCCTGTATTATGTTTGCAGCGCCCTCTAAAAACCATTGCTATTAAATCAGGAGATGTGTACATTCCTCGCGGTGTTTCAGTTCCTGCCCTTGACAAAGATGCATTGTGGGAATTTCAGCCAAATAAGCTAGGTAATGCCTTAGTGTAGCATATGCAGTATCCAAATGGTCTTGCATGCTGTTTTTGTTACTTCTAAGCTGCATGTGATCTGTGATGCTATCTAAATACATTTTCTTGTGTTGTGTCCAGGTGTTGGAGATGTCATCACAGGCGGAGATCTATATGCTGTAAGTTCTTATGACGTTGAATTCCATTTATGGCCATTTTTCTGAACAATGCTAGCTGCTTGTGATATCTAGATGCATGTTATCGGCCCATGTTTACAGCCTAATGATTGCCGATTATTGCAGACTGTCTTTGAGAACACATTAATGCAGCACCATGTTGCTCTTCCACCTGGTGCTATGGGGAAAGTAAGTTACATTGCGCCAGCTGGTCAGTACAGCCTGCAGGTTAGTTGATGCTCTTGCCTTATACTAAGGCCCTGTTTGGGGCCGAGTGCGGAAGAAGCGTGTCGACCAGAATCGACCCCACCTGCATGGTGTTCGGTGGGATTCTCGGCTCTTCTTGGCCGCCACGGTCCCAAACAGGCCTTAAGTCTTATTGATTTAATTGTTCTGCTCAACTTTATTTGAAACCTTGTTATTTATTTTTATGCAGGATACAGTGCTAGAATTGGAATTCCAGGGCATTAAAAAGCAATTTACCATGCTTCAGGTAAAAAAAAACTAATTCTTTTAATATGGAACTCTTAAGGATTGAAGCATTAGTTTAATATTCTCCATTCATTTCTCTGCAGACATGGCCTGTGCGATCACCAAGGCCTGTTGCGTCGAAGGTTGCTGCAGATACACCTCTTCTGACAGGGCAGGTTTGTATAGAACTTCCCATGAGCTTTGTTGTCCATAACAAAACGTTTAATATATTTTAATCAATACAAGTGAAAAGTTTGAAATCACAAATCATTGTCAGATGCCTTTATTTTTTATGTCTTACTCTTCTCCTCTTTCAAATGGTTCCAGCGTGTACTTGATGCGCTGTTCCCCTCGGTTCTGGGAGGAACTTGTGCTATTCCAGGAGCTTTTGGTTGTGGGAAAACTGTCATTAGTCAGGCACTTTCAAAGGTACCCCCCCCCCCCCCCCAACGTAACTACTACTCTTCCTTTTATTGTCTGGATGGCCCCTCATCTTTAAACTTTGCGAATTGATATCTGCAGTACTCCAATTCTCAAGCTGTCGTCTACGTGGGCTGTGGTGAAAGAGGAAATGAGATGGCTGAGGTTCTCATGGACTTCCCCCAGTTGACAATGACATTGGATGATGGCCGTGAGGAGTCAGTCATGAAGAGAACAACCCTGGTGGCTAACACATCTAACATGCCTGTCGCTGCTCGTGAAGCCTCCATTTATACAGGTAAAACCTTGTTGCTTTGATATTTATGGCCAAGTAGGTGCAGGTATCAAGTATGTGAAACTCTTATGTGGTATTTCAGTAGGAAATGTACAAATATCAGAATTATGACTTCATAGCAACTTGTCCATGTATTCCCAAATTACATGGCTAGGAGACACCTCTCTGTCAGTCTGTCAGCTGTGTCTGCTTGTTGCTGTTTAGTGTAGAGTTTCTGAAACAGTCTTATATTGTATCCTTTTCCTTCAGGAATTACAATTGCTGAGTATTTCCGTGACATGGGCTACGACGTCAGTATGATGGCTGACTCCACCTCCCGGTGGGCTGAGGCATTGCGTGAGATCTCAGGGCGTCTGGTACGTTACTCATCTTGCATCCTAAAATGGATTTCTTTCAAAATAAGTAAATGAGAATGAGAAACGAAAATTAGTTTCTCCGGTTTGTCAAGTGTTGTGCCAACATGATCTTTTAATGAGCTTGGATTTTCTCCATCTTTTCATTTCTAACTAGCAAATTTGACCTAGGATTTTGATGCTAGCTAATCTGCTGTCACAGTTCACTATGATCACCGGGAACATTGCTAGCAAATTTGTGGTACTACTGTAGTCATGTATGTACTGTGTCCATAAACTTGGATATGGGAACATTGCTACATTAGTTCAAATGTAAATGCTATGCTATTAATTTGTGATTCAAACTTACACAGTGGTACTGAATTAAGAGATAAGAATCACTCCGATGACCAAAATAAGTTGTAAACAAGCATATATCACTAGAGCAGTTGAGTCCTGAGATATCGTACAGAAATTCTTTCAACTCTCGCATTGTGTTGATCACGGATCATTTTCATATCCTGTCTAATTGACTTTATAACTAATGTTGCACTTTTTTTGGTCCAGGCTGAAATGCCTGCTGACAGTGGTTACCCAGCTTATTTGGCTGCACGATTGGCATCCTTTTATGAACGTGCTGGTAAGGTGAAATGTCTAGGAAGTCCAGACAGGACTGGCAGTGTCACAATTGTTGGAGCTGTCTCTCCTCCTGGTGGTGATTTTTCAGACCCTGTTACCTCTGCAACCCTCAGTATTGTTCAGGTAAGGAAGCTGCAGATTACTCCACAAACTGTTCTGATCCTTTGGTCCATCCTGATTTACAGTGTATTGTTTCGTTATTGTTAAATCATGCGTTGATCTTGTTTGCAGGTCTTCTGGGGTTTAGATAAAAAGCTTGCTCAAAGGAAGCATTTCCCATCTGTGAATTGGCTCATTTCCTATTCAAAATACTCTAAGGTTATTCCCTAACTTGCTTAAACTAATAAATTGTAACCTCTATTAGTTTCACAAAATATGGAGCATAAGAGAAGAAACAAAAAGGCTGCTGAAAATGCCACATTGTTTGTGTTAAGGGCAAGAGCACTATTAGTTGCATTTCTGCTGAGGGGATGTTTGTTTACTATATCGCTTGATGTGTCTGTTCTCTTCTGATTCTCTTTGATATCTGCAGCTCTTACTTTCTGATGTCAGCATTCTCCATTGTTGATGTTTTGTGACCATGTCATTTTCTGCCTTGCAGGCCCTTGAGTCCTTTTATGAGAATTTCGATCCAGATTTCATTGATATTAGGACAAAAGCACGTGAGGTGTTGCAGAGGGAGGATGATCTAAATGAAATTGTGCAGGTATATTTGGTTTTTGGATACACAGAATCCTATGATATCTCAGCTTTCGACCTTTTCTTTTTATTATGTTGCCTTGTTATGCATGGTATTCCGTCATGCAGCTTACTAATGACTACAATTCTATATGCCTGAATATACTTTTCACGTCCTTAAGTTTACTGATAATTGCCATGCGCAACTGTGTTTGATATTTTGTCTGTACAGTAATCCTGCTAAATCCTTTCCAAAGAACTCATTTGACTCCATGGTCATGATTGCTGACTTATTCCATATAATTCAGCTTGTTGGTAAAGATGCGCTGGCAGAATCTGACAAGATTACGCTGGAGACAGCAAAGCTTCTAAGAGAAGATTATTTGGCACAAAATGCGTTTACCCCGTGAGTGTTGGCCCTAGTTAGTTCTACACATTTTGTTGCTTGTTTGTCTCTGTTGATTCTGATCATGTTATGCTGCTTAATATAGATATGATAAGTACTGCCCATTCTACAAATCTGTTTGGATGATGCGCAACATTATTCACTTCAACACATTGGCAAATCAGGTAAGCTCTTGACTGGCTGTATTAATATGTTTTCCCCCTGCTTGCTTTGGCATGATCTGAAAATCATATTACACTTTTGAATATTTTCTAACCATGTATTGTCACTGATGTATGTTGTTCCACCCTCTGTTAGCCTAATTTTTTGTTTATATGTCAAGATTTTTTTTATGCTAATTGCATTTGTGTGCAAGAATGGAAATGAATAATCAGAGCTGAATTAATATATAACTTGTGAGATAGCATATTTATATGTTTGTATCATTTGTAGGCTGTGGAGCGGGCAGCTGGTACTGATGGCCAAAAGATAACATACAGTGTCATAAAGCACCGCTTGGGTGATCTGTTCTATCGCTTAGTGTAAGCATTTTAAATCTATTTTCGATACTAATTTTGATGGCATCATCACTGATAGTCCTTTATATTCATTACAGGTCACAAAAGTTTGAGGATCCTGCGGAAGGCGAACCAGCTTTGGTTGCCAAATTTCAGAAACTACATGATGACCTTACCGCCGGGTTCCGCAATCTAGAAGATGAGGCGCGGTGAACTGTTGTAGATTTTGTGTAAACAATAAGGACTGCCAGATGTTTCATAAGATACGGAAGTTGTAGATTGAGATCATGTATGAGATTTTCCGCACTGCTACTCCATCCCTTTGCCATTACACTGTTTTGGCCATCAGTGCTCGACGGACACCCTGTTTATTTCTATGCAGCATTTGCTATATCATCATTGTAATAAGCGATGGGCATGCTTGTAGTTGAATAAGTACAATGTCCATGTATTTAAACATCGATGTCATCTTGATTTGTTTGTTGAAAAAATGTGTTGCTTACTTTTTGGGTATTTATTTGTGCTGATTAAGGACATTTACCTGAGCCATAGGTCATGGACACCTGACCTTGGTTTTATAGCAGATGATTTAGCCTACCAGAGGTAAAGAAGCGATGACGAATATATATGTGGGCCCTGTAAAACTTGAACAGCATGAGGGCATAAGGTAGTTCCGAACATGTACAAACTCTGTTTGCACGTTTTACGACAGAAATGTTAACTCCTTTTTAAGACACGGCTTTGGTTAAACATGTAAGAATTAAGGTGTTGGATTTGTTCACTAATAAAATGTTGAATAGAGGACGTATGCATTTCTCTACGAATGCATGACTTGAGCATCAGCAGAGCTTTTAGATGTCCATGCATCACATGGTCATGGAATTTACAGTGCCTTTATGACTTTTATCTCCAACTATAATTGCATAGGGTGGCAAGATAATAATACAATAAACAAAGCGAACATAATCTGGGTGCATGACTTTGCAAAAACAATTCAATTTACGTCATATTACTGAATTCTTATTGGATTTTCTTTTTCTTTCTGGCTGGGTCAAGAGAGATGCCAGATCTGAGTGGATGACTAGGATGGTCTGTCTTTTAACTCTTCTGCTCCCCATTTTTCTAATCGTGTTTCGGAAACTACCTTTAATATGCCTAATCATTGGGCATTTTTAATGTAGTGTACATGGCGCGTTCGACCTGTTCCGGCGTGTTGTTATTTGGATCGACAGGTTGTTGTTGGACTAGATCCATGTGAAGGGTTTCCACAAGAATTCCACATCAAATATATAGAAGGAAAAAAAGTAAGACCTCTTTGGAGGTGCGTAGAGAGTTAGTAGCATCCTTATCCCGTGCCTCAGTTGGCAATTGGTGTATTTGTATTGTAACTACATTCCTTCAATCATTCCTGTTTGGTTGGATTCTTCTTTTGTTATGTGCATTGTTTGAGGACTCTTGACCTAAAATTGCATTTGTTTATGGATTTTGTGTTCATCAAATAGAGCACTTGATTTAGGGCCGGACTAAAGTTTAATCCCGTCACATCGGATATTAGAATACTAATTATGAGTATTAAATATAGGCTAATTATAAAATCAATTGTATAAATGGAGGCTAATCCACGAGAGCCTAATTAATTCATCATTAGCATATATTTACTGTGGCAGAACATAATCAAATCATAGACTAATTAGGTTTAATGGATTCATCTCATGAATTAGCCTCCATTTATGCAATTGGTTTTTATAATTAGTCTATATTTAATACTTTTAATTGGCGTCCAAACATCTGATGTGACGGGACTAAAGTTTAATCTCCCTCATCCAAACAGGCGCTTATTTTTTTCCTGAGGGTGGAAACTCTTATTGACCATTATTATGTTAACAGGATCAGTCCTTAAATTTATATATTGATATCGACATCTATGGAGAACCAACAAACTATTTTATATGTACCATATTCTGTCTTCCACGCAAGTTGTCTCTCTAAAATTGAACATGTACAAAACAACAGTCAAAGAATAGCGAGTAGTGGTCACATCAAGTGATCCAACTATAAATTGCTCCAACAAAAGTCAAGAGCAAGCATGGGAACATTATTTTATAGGCATGGCTTTAGAGATTAGAGATTATATGTAATAGGAATATATAAAGCTATAATACCTACCTTTCATAGAATAACATGATCATGTATGCCATGTTACATATATTGGATCTTAAAATTAGAGTGTCATAAAGCCACAACATTATACGAAATCTAATTATTAAGTCTCGGCAAATAAAGTTTTATCTAATATAGTGGCCAATACGACTCTAAATGAGAGTTTTGTTCCTTTCAAGATAAGTATGTTGTAAATATTTTTTCACAACGTATACCTTACTTAGAGGAGAATCTCATGGCTCAATGTATACCAAATTAGTTTTTTCAAGAGGTATATCAAATTGATTTTATAGGCGTGTACTCCTAGGATTTAAAACGGCAACAGAGAAAAAAGTTTCCTACACAAATATTCAAATTTGAAAACAAAACATTTTCCTACAGGGGCTTTGGCATTTTTGCTCCTGTTTTGAGTGCCAACGGTGATTTTGCCCCTCCTTTTTCTTTGTACGATTTTGCTCACTTTTGAAAACGAAGCTTCAGTTTGCCCTTATTCTGTTAGAAGAAGTTAACGGTGTAAAATATATAGAAAAAGACAGATATACCCTTCTTTTGACATCAAGCACTCCTAACCCCTAAGAGCCTCTGACCAGCGGGCCCCACCGGCCAGAGGAGGCCTGAACAGCCAAGCTCGAGCCATGGCCAGCCCAGGGGCCATGGCCGTCATCTCGGCCAGCAGCTCCGGCTAGCGGCGGAACGGGGCGGCCCACGGCCTGCGCACCAGGGATGACTGCGGCGCGCGGCGACGGCCTACGCGCCAGGGGAGCCGAGGTGCGCGGCGGTGGCAAGACGGGGCAGCGAAGGCCTGTGCACAGGGGAGGCCATATAGGGCCGCGACGAGCATGAGGCAGCGACGGCTCGACGAGTGGCTCCGACCGGCGGCGAGGCCAACCCGCGGCCAGGGGAGGCCGTGACACGCGGCGATACGGCGCAGGGCAGTGTGAGGGCGGCCTGCGACTAGCGCGCGGCAGTGGCGCCTCGGCCAACGGCTCCGACCGTCGACGAGGATAGCAGGCGGCAGGATGGGTTGGCCCGCGGCCAGTGCGCCCAGGGGAGGTTGCATCGCGTGCGAGCCCCCCTCTTCTGGTGCCGCCACCGCCGCCTGCCGCCGCCGCCCACCTAGCCTGCTGCCCTACGGTAGGGTTCCAACGGAGGGAGGTTCTGGGAACGTAGAGTTTGGGATGAGAAGGGAGAGAGCTTTTGGATAGGGTTAACAATAGGTCTTTTTCCATTGCTCTGAATTTTTCTCTAATTTGTTTTTATTTTTTAGTGGGCATCCAACTAACAGAGTTAAAACTAGGGATAAAACCAGGGGTAAACGGTGCCTTCATTTTTAAAAAATAGGGATAAAATCGCATAGTTGAGAAAATGAGAGCAAAAATCATCATTTAAGTTTAAAACTGGGGCAAGAACGCCAAAACCCCTTCCTATAAACTTTTTTGTGACACCTAAAACCTCCAAGTCCCGACATCCGAATTCATCCGGCTGCTGCTCTCGAGTTACGAGCGGCCGTTTGGTATGGTTTCAGATTCTCCTAAAACGGCTTCACAAGCAGCTTCTCTGGTGAAGTCGCTTCTCTGGTGAAGCTGAAGCTATTTTGAAAATTGTTTGGCGAAATAACTTATTCCGGTCAAAGCTGGTTGAAGCTATGATTTCTGGCTTCTCCTCCCCAGTGTAAGCTGGAAATAGCTTCACCAGGTGCTTCATGGATGAACCGCTAGCAAATTACCCATTTGGCTCAGCTTCAAATAAATCTCAATGTGAAGCTATCCGTGAAGCTGTGCCAAAGAGGATCTAAAGTGGAAACCCAAACCCAAACCCCCATGAAGATATACTAAAGACTGTGGAGGCCGGGGTGGAGCCAAAATTTCATATTAAGGAGGCCAATAAGAATTTAGACAATTTTTTAGAAAGTGAATATAGTGGACGAGCATCTCCAGTGAGCTCCAGTGAAACGAGGCTTGAGGGGTACGTTGGCGAGCAGCTCCAACTTAGGCTTCGGTGAGGTAACATTTGATGGTGCACAAGCGAGTACCTTGGCCTGAAAATCAATTCATATCGGATGCCCAGCCGCATCCAGTGTCATGACTAAAAAGGCAGGTGTCAAGAGGGGCTGCATTATGGGTAGATGGATTCATATCATCGTGCCTCGTTCTCCAATCAAACATATATTTAGATTAAAACTAGATTTTTAGATTTTTAAAAGAAAGTTGTACCAAATCTTAAATGATAAAAAATAAATATGCATTAGAGTAGTATAATTATATTCAATTTCAATTTGAAATATTGGATCATACTAAACTTTTCTCTGAAAATAAAATTTTAAATTATGTACTGTAATTTAATTTACTTAGAGCATATTCGTTTCATTCAAAGTATTTATTTTTTTGCTAACATTCAATCCTACCCGTTTTACAGCCTAATTTGCAATGGAAGTGCATGATTTTAATTAAACATGCAAATTTCTACTGCTTATTAGAGTTGGTGTGAATGCATAGGAGGGGCCATGGCCCCTGCCAGCCCCCTTGCCTCCGCCACCCGTGCAGGCCTTGCCGTTAACGCCTTAACAAAATAATTAACCCCACTCCGCCGTTAATTAATCCCACTGCTTAAATCCCATCTCCTTCCTCTCCCCTTCCCCTCCACCACCTCCAGCTCCACCTCGTCTCCCACCACCGCCGCGCGCGAGCCCTAGCCCGATCTCGCCGGCGCCGCGCCCCAGATCCCGCCGCCCGCGCCACCCCGGGACGCGCCCCGCCGGATTCGCCGCTCCTCGCGTCGCAGCACGCCTGGACCGGACCAGGGTAAGTCTGCCGCGCCGGTTGAGCTCGACCAGGTCCTCCTGCCACCCTCCTCGCATTGGGCTGGAGTTGCTCCGGGGATGTGCTCGTCCTGCGGTGGCTTGATGCTTGCTCGTGTTTGTCGTGGTCGCGGTGTTTCGGTTTCCGCGTGAATTCTCGAGGCGATTTTTGGCATGGGCGTGTGATTTGCTGTGTTTGGGGGTTGTGGTGCGTGGGTTTCGATTTGGAATGCGGTGCCAGTTGCGGTTGGGGGCATGGGATTTGGTTAGGAGTTGACTTTTGGGTGCCGCCTGGTTGGACTCTTCCACCGGGTTTGGTGGGCATGATTTGATTTGGGCAAGAGGGATCGCCAACTGTTTTCGTTGTTCTGATCGATGAGACAGTTGAACGATTCGGAATCATTTGTTTGTATCCCGCTCAACTCGTTTTAGACGGTACTGTATGTAGTCACGCAGTCAAGCAAGTAGGAGCATCAGAGTAGTTACAGAAGTAAGACAAGTAGCAGATTTCGTAGGTTAACATTTGGATTAGCAGGTGAGGTGATTAGCTATAGGCTTGTAGTATTTCGTCTTGCTCAAATTGTTTACTGTTCATGATAGCAGTGTGATGGAGATTTCTCAGTCCGTGGACTGATGCTGTGTATACCTTGCATTGCAGCAAAGGAGGCTACACTGGAGGCATAGCGTAATTCACCTTGGAGGTTGCTGTGTGGCATGTAGTGTTGCAGTATTGGTGGAGGCTGTCATCACAAGGCATATTTTGTTCTGATTTGCCGATGGCAAGGAGATGAAACAGGTGTGGCAGCGGAGCAGCAAGGACATGACAGCCATGCCCCCTCTGCGCCACCGAGGCGCTGCTAAGAAGCCCATGTGGATCATCGTGCTATTGTCGTTGGTTTGCGTTGCGCTTATGGGGGCCTATGTCTACCCACCACGGCGTTACTCAGCATGCTACTTCTTTGCTTCAAGTGTCTGTACTCCATTCAAGGATTGGTTACCTAATGTTGCTCGGGAGAAAACTGATGAAGAGATTATTTCATCAGTGGTTATTAGGGACCTCCTTTCGATGCCTATGCCTGTGTCAAAAAATCCTAAGATTGCCTTTATGTTCCTGACACCAGGTTCATTGCCTTTTGAGAAATTGTGGGAGAAATTTTTACAGGTTTGGGCTTATATACACCCATCATTTAACTTTGGAGTGAATAAATATGAATTTTGTCTTATGTCTGCCTGTACTGTCATCTTGCAATGGTTCATTTAATTTGCTCCAAATTCTGTGCACAGGGTCATGATGGGCGATATTCCATCTATATCCATGCATCTCGTGAGAAACCTGTACATTCCAGCTCCCTATTTGTTGGTCGTGAAATTCACAGTGAAAAGGTACTCCCTCTCACCCCACTTTGCACCTGCTTTATCTTAATTAATGCCTTTAAATCTTAATTTGTTTCAGTCCGTAAAAATATTATCATATATTGACTGTTTATGTGATTACTGATAAAGAAGAAAACAACGTTATGTTTTTTTTGTTCGGTGCCCTTTTATTGAAAATCTTGCAATACCAATAGATCAACTAATTTGTTGCCTGAAACTTTATTAGAGCCTATCTATCTAGGGATGCCATTGGGTAGGATATGGATAACACTAAGCAGAAGGAACCACACTGATGGCAGTTTCTAGATTACATTTGGTGTGATTTCAATTGATGTCTATTTAATAGTTGAACATAAGTATGCTAGGTTGCTAACAATAGTAACAGAAATCAACCAGATAGTTTCTGATCTTGAATCAAGATAGCTATCAAGGGTATAATTTGAACTGTTCAAGAGGTACTAGGAAAAATAGTTTTATGCTGGCCATTGTAGCAGCCAAGTTTCTTTGCCTGAAACTAACCATATATTATGACACATAGAGCAAAGGTTTCTTTTTAAGTTCATACTATTAGGAGTTTGTCTCCCATGCTTTTATGGAGCTACTTTGAGACATAAATGAAATAATGGATCTGGTTTTGTGAGACAGGGGAAGAGTAGGTAATTTAATACTGGGAGTTGGGACGCCATTGAGAAAAGAAAAGAAAAAGTTTGCAAAGGCCAATGTGAGAGTGGAAACTGTAAAGATCTCAAAGCCGTTGTTAGCTTTCAAGGGCTATAACTGAGGGTGTTTTTTTTAATATGGCGTTAGCTTTTAATCTAGCTTTGACTTTTGTTTTAGGCTTGACCTATGTCTTCTAAAGTTTCACTAATGCAAGTTATCCCTGTCATTTCTTTTACATCTACCTTTCCCTTTTCCTGCTCACCATTCTATTTGTTTGTGTTACATTTTTTTTGTTTATATGAAACTGAAACACTAATATTTCCCTGAATTGCAGGTAGTATGGGGGAGGATTTCGATGGTTGATGCAGAGAAGAGGCTGTTAGCAAATGCATTGGAAGATGTCGATAATCAATTTTTCGTCTTGCTTTCTGACAGGTTCTAAATGATTTTACATGCAAAGGAGTTTTTTTTCAATCTTTTGCTAGTGATTTTAATGAAAATTTTCTTTGTATGACAGCTGTGTTCCACTGCATACATTCGATTACATATATAATTATCTGATGGGAACAAATGTCAGCTTCATTGATTCGTAAGAGTTCTGTAACTGTTATTTCAGTTCTTATGTCAAGAGGAATAAACAGATACATCAAACTAGTGTTAAGAGGACATAGTTCTCAACTCCCCATATATTGAGGACTAGACATCTATTTCAAATTCACTTGGAATCCTATTTTTGGTGGTAATAGTTGTGAATCTGGTAATTGGGAATACTTCTATCACGCCCATTCATTTCAGGGAAATTAGTGTTCCTGGCATATGTTACTATAAAGGAATGCACATATGATATAGCAAGGATAGTCTTGATAAAAAAAATAGATCAACGAGTTATCCCAGTTTTATTTAACTTCGTTAACTGAAGTGAAAAATGCATTCTTCTGATTTTGTCCATATCAGCTTCCTAGATCCTGGCCCGCATGGAACTGGAAGGTATTCCACGGAAATGCTTCCTGTAATAGAACAGAGGGACTTCAGGAAGGGTGCCCAGGTACATGTTTGCTATACTAGTTCTGTATTTTACAGAACTGAGTATAGTCATTCATATATATATATACACATAATTCTGCCTTGTCATATAAGCCATGTTATAATCAGGACATGGTAGTTCATTGATATGTGGTTCACATTTTTTTGATACTTTTGCTGAGTATAAATCTTTTGTGCTTGCTGTAGTGGTTTGCTATAACACGAAGGCATGCTTTACTGATTCTGGCAGACAACATTTACTACAATAAGTTCAAGCTATATTGCAAGGTATGTCCCCTCAAGTAGGTTTTTTTCAAATTAATGTAACTGGATCCAAGTTACGCCTTCCAAATAACATGCTTACATTATTTTAGGTTTGTAATTCATACCTATCATCATGAAACTTCAGTATAATAATACTCGAAATGACCTAAAATTAGGAAAATCGGGAAAAAAAGACCTTTGTCCCATAGTTCCAACTGCTTCAGGCCATAAGCCTCGTGAGTGAAAGGGGGAGAATGCTTTGAGCATACCCTCACAAATCCTTTTCATTTCTTCTGTTAGTGTGCGACTACAGCACAGCTTGATTTATAACTGACAGAGCTTGAGCATGTTTTACATCTCATACAATTAGTCACATGATAGGTTGCCAGTATTATGGCCATGCTACATAATAGCTGTTTCCTGAACCAATGATCATGGGTTTATTCAACCTTATCACAACAATTTGTGGTTTCTTAGAACCTGGTTTTAGCTAAGCAGTGCCTTGCTTTTGTGATTCGCAGCCAGCAGAGGGACGCAACTGTATCGCTGATGAGCATTATTTGCCAACCCTCTTCAACGTCAGTAGTTCTTTTGAACTGATACTTGCCTTTGTTTTTTTTTCTTGCTCCCTTGCTTTTCGTTTTCTGATATTGTTGGTCTTTAATCTTCAGATGGTGGATCCTGGTGGAATTGCTAATTGGTCCGTGACTCATGTTGATTGGTCTGAGGGAAAATGGCATCCAAGGTCATATAGAGCTGCAGATGTTAGCTATGAACTTTTAAAGAACATAACGGTGTGTTTTTATCTTGCTAAATGGAAAACATATTTTGCCACTTGTCCTCTTTTTGTTTCATACTGATCCGTTTGCTTTATCTTGTGCAGTCTGTCAATGAGAATTTCCACATTACAAGTGATGATAAGGTAAGCATATCAATTCGTCCTTGTCTCCAAAGCACTACTTAGGGAGATCTGCTATTACTTCTTTGCTGGGATTTGGTCATGGTCACTTACTGTTGTACCACACCTATCTGAGAGCACCTGAAAATATATATTTTTCCCCTCATGTGCTTTGCACTCAAGTTATCAGTCTTGACCTTAGTTTTTGGGGAGTTAAGTGAGTTGTGACCTGTTTCGAAGTAATGCATGTAATTACTCTCTTCTGATAATGTGTTATTCCAATAAGCTAGCATGCTGAAGAATGTTCACTCAGATAATTCTTTGAAATTGAAAATACTTTGTTGTACCATATGTATGGATTTTAACTTATTTCTTTATCTTCATTGCAGAAAGTTGCGACACTGACCCCATGTATGTGGAACGGAGCAAAAAGACCGTGCTACCTTTTTGCTAGAAAGTTTTACCCAGAAGCTCTGAACAACCTATTGAAGCTATTCTCCAGTCATACAGCCGCTTGATTCTACATGATTTTTTGCCTTTGGCCTAGGAGATTCCCTAGGATCCTTTTTTTTCTGTTTCATGTAAATTGTGAAATTGATACTTAGCGGCTTAACAGAGTCACAGATCCAGGGCCAGAGACTTGTAATTCTGAGTCCCTTGGTAGGGCTGAGGTGCTCTTTGTTTAGTATTGACACTGCCCTCCCTGTAATTCGAGGTGCCCTCTGTATGTTTCTATTAGCCCTTCACTTCACCTTTCTCCCCCTCCCTCATATTCTTAGATTCCTAGCGCCCATTGCCTGAGTAACAGGGTTTTTGTCAGTTCAAACTGTTACTATACAATTAATTCTTTTGTAGACACGGAATGCTTATGAAATGAGTTACACTTTATAGTTTAATCCTGTCTTGTTTTGAGTTTCCGTGACACTTGCACCATTCTGAGATGCACAATCATTGTGGCTATTATTTTTTGTTTAGTGATTAGTATCCCTTATTTCTGTTAAGCATGGTTTCAGTATAAGCTGAACTTGTTCCTGCAAAACTATTCAGTATAGTAAACAAAGCACTATAGAACTGGTACCAATCATGTTATCTTCCAAAATGTGGATATTGCAAAAGAAAGCATTAATATACAACATCTTCACTCAGCAAAGGAACTCATGCTGTACAGGTTTGCTGCTCTACTCAAGTTAGAATGGTCAGAAGTAGCAACCAGTTCAGAGAAAGCTTGAGTTGCCCTGTTTTCCCGGAGCACCCACTGCTACAAGGTCACTGAAAGGATCACCAAATGGATTTGGAGCTCCGGAGGGAGGTGCAGCGTACTGATATTGGTGGTGGTACATGTTTGGTGTCGGCATCGCCATTATCTGTTGTTGCTGCTGAAAATACTGATGCTGCTGTGGCTGGAAATACTGCTGCTGCACCTGGTAGTACTGCGGTTGCTGCTGGGTCATCAGTGCCAACTGCACATTAGACGGTGGCGCGAAGCTGCTGGACATGGCGAAAGGGTCATTCGCATTGGCGTCGGAAGGGTTGGCTGTTCCAAGGCTGCCAGCGTAGGTCACACTGGCGATCTGCTGCCTCCTCGCCTCATCTTCGTAGAGGCTGTCGAGTAACAGCTTGTCAAAGCCTCCACCCTGTTGATCAGATGAGATTATATATATATATATATAAGTGATTTATCTCTGATCTATTTTTAGTTTGCAGTCATGACTCATAAGCAATGTCTCTGAACTTCCCCCCAAAAGGTGGATATCTGAAAAGCTTTTTTTTTCCGAAAGGATGGCAAAGCCGAATTTTCATTAGACGGAAAGAAAAAGAACAACGACCAAGAAAAACCTTACAATTACAACCATACTCACTCCGACTACACACCACCTCCACTCAGAAAGAAAACCACCACGCAAGCAGCATAAGTAGCAAACCCAAGAAAAACCACAACCTAAAAAAGACACACCACTATGAGGTTGGAGTAAGGATTGCACATACCAAGTTGGTCTTAACTGGCTGGCTTATATGAGTGCTTGGAGCAGTGACAAGTGCCAACTCCCACCCAGATGAGTTTGCATCAAACAGATTTTGAGATGTTGACGTCTTGTTTTGGTCACCTACAAGCAAGGCCGGAGTTCTGGACAGGTTGGTATCCAATGTTTCAACAATAGCACCTGTACAATTGTGACATATATACCTGGAGCTACAATGGTAAGTGCTAATGCATTGCATTCTTCGAGTTCCACAACTGAAGGGTTCACCTCTGCATCCAGGTTCTGCATGCATCGCAAACCCAATAAACGTAAAGGGATTCAGAAAAACATACACTAGATTTATTTTAGCATAAATGAATCAGGTAAAAGACTGGAGAATACTAGGAGATCTCCAGTTGTTTGCTGTGGCTGGGATTCTAGTTCAGGCTCAGGTTGAGATTCTGGTTCTTGTTCAGGTTCTACTTTCTCCTCTTCTGCTGGCTTTTCAGGTTCCTTTGGAGCTTCTTTGTCATAAGTCGGTAGCTTTGGTTCCTCACTCTCCTGCTTTGGCAACATCAAGAGTCACAATACAGAACAATACATCCAGTACTTGGTTCTCAAAAAGTTCTTCACTAACCACACTCTTGACTGAGGGGCGGGGTGCTTCTCTGATGTACTCTTCCATTGTTGCAAGGAATGAGGGGGGTGGCTACAGAACAGTCGTGATGAGCACATATTAGAACTCGGTAATCATGAGAGTTTTGCGGCTCATTTGGTCTAAGCCTGTCCCCTAATATCTCTGCCATTTCGTGCCGATTGAGACTTTTGAGTGTTAAGCCTCGTAACACCTCTGAATCAAGATGACAAGATGCAGACAAAGTAACTAACCTGCCTGAGAGTAGGAAGCTGGAATGTCCTGGCCAGCTCAAGCTGTTTGCAGAAGTCATAGAACTCAGCAAGGTTTTCTGCCTGTGAATTTGATAGATCAAAGCCATTTTCTTCTGACAACCATTTTGCTAAGCTTCAATTCAGTATAACAAAATGTAGTTACAAAGATTGAGGCACCTGCAGGCCAGCTCGTTTGTAAATAGTCAGAGCCTTGGTAGAATCATACTTTGGCATATCAAAAAACTGCACCAGATTGGTTGGAGTAAGAAATGTACGATTGTGATTCAGCAACAAAGAAAATCTTGGTTCATATGGTAAAATTGCTACTTCACCATATCAACAAGATTGATGATGCCATCATTAATTGCACAGTAGATCTTGAAGCTCTCCTTCACAACCTAAGAAATGCAGGGGCTCCATATAATATCGGACAAGCAAAGACATCTTGCAAAAACGGGACGAACCTATGCCAGAAAAGAAAATACTTGCAGCTTACCAGGGCTAGTGCGTACTGAATGAGGTAATTTGAGCAGGCAGAACCTTCCGGCTGCAATGGTGAAAACAAGGACGCAACTAGTGAACAGCATGCATTCAGCAAGCTTACAACTTACAAGTGCTTGGCAACGTGGCCGTCTCAAACCTGGACTCCAACAACCCTGAAAAGCAGTTGCTGCAGTGCAGGCAACTGCTCCAAAAGCTCTGGGCAAGGTAGGGTCCTGGTTCTACTATGTCCCTGTGTTGTCAGGATCACAGAACACAACCATGAGACAGGCTCTATATCGTTAAACATTCGAGTACCGAAATCGAAAGAGACAAAATTACCTTGGTAGAACACTGGGGCGATTTCATGAGGCGCTCAGTTTCGATATCGTATTTGAGAGCCCTAAAGCACTCGAGCCGTTCCTCCAGGAAGAGCGCATAGGTGCGAACCCATGCGGAGCAATCCCAGGCTGTCACACCAAAAACAAAACAGACAAGTTGAGGCATCATGTAATGGAGGGCATATGATTACATGAATTAGAGCTTCCCCTGTAGTTCACAGCAATGTAGAAGAACTAACCTAATTGGCTGGAGTCATCCTTGAAATTTGCCATGTGTAAAATGTTTCCCCTGTATGTGTAGGCCAGGAACTCTTCTTTGAATGTGGGATCACCTTCTCTCAGAAGCCTATGCACCACTATTAATGTCTTCAATTTAACCTGTAGGACGCTATCGAACATGATCAACTAAGGAAATGAGAGAGGCCAATGGCATGGATTCTACGCATGATGATTGGAGAGGAGGAATCAATAGGCGGCAAAGAGGAGCAGCACCCACTATCCAGTTCTTGGTCTTGGACATTCTTCTTGACAATGCGTATATGCAGTATGTGACGTCAGCGCGAGGGCGATTCGCGGAGGTTGCGATGAATATTTCTGCGGTGTGAGATGGATGGAACTGTAAGAATACTAGGGAAACTGGGGGGCGTGGGAATAGATTGGAAGATTCTCAAGATGCAAGGTGAAGAAGGAGCAGGATGACTACTCACTTCTGACATGCCGCTCCTTGGGAGGGCACTCTACATGGTTGGTTGCCTTCACAATTGCAATATCCAATTCCTTTTCTCAGACAAGCAAAGAACATCAGACAATTGATGAGGATCATCAAAGAGAACATTAACAACAGCTTTAAGTGAATCAGAGGAGAATTCAGAATCCACACAAATCGGTGCGGGGTGGCCGTCAGAGCTCACACACTAATCAACCGTAATAATCGAACACTAAAATTCTAGTCAAGGTTACACAAATTGGATGATCAAGGATAAGACAGCCCATGAAAGTAGACAAGCCTAAATTCCCCATCCTGATCACCATTTTTGCATGGTCTCATACTCTCATGTCAGAATCAAAGAGAAACGGAGGGCAATAAACACGCATCAATGCTTCCTGATCGTGACCGCTCCGCATCGCCATCGCCACGGCTCACCTTGAAGTCGCTGTTGACCTTGGCGAGGCCGACCCTGGTGGAGTCCTTGAGGGCGCCGTAGGCCTTGCGCCACGACCCCATCAGGCCGTGATCACCCAACCCACGATGCGCCCCCTTCCCCTCCCACCTCGCCTCCTCTCCCTTCCTTCCAATCGACAATGCCACCCCGCCGCCACGCCCCCCCTGCTTCACCCCCTACCCTGCCGTCCACACACCTCTCGCTAATTTTAGCCTGTGGTCGGTGCTCCAGCAGAGACAGAGAGAGAGGCGTTGCCGCCATTGTATCTGCCCGGTATGCGCGGGAGGACGACGAAGACGCCACCCACGCTCTCTGCCTGGTGGGCCCTCACGTGCACCTAATGGCCCAATGAAGCCCATAGCTCTCAGGCAGCCACGAGTCTGATCGGTGGGCCCTCACTGCACTAATGGCCCAATGAAGCTCATAGCTCTCAGGCGGCCACGAGTCAACAGCGGCCCAGTTTGGCCCAAGAACCCCTGCTCCCATTTCCCCTGAACAAATTCCCCCTCCCCTTCCTCCCCACTCCACCCACCCACACGCCGACGAGCAAACCCTAGCGAGAGGCGAGAGGAGATCAGCCATGGCGCTGCGAGCCCTGTACAACGAGATCCGGGGCATGAAGGTCCGCGAGGTGCCGGCGTACCTGAAGCCGCGGCTCACCTGGGAGAACGTCAAGAAGAGCGCTGACCAGGCCGTCGACCGCTACATCGAGAAGTACATCGAGACGAGCAAGCCGGACCCGCTCTTCCACGTCTGCTTCGGCGGGATGGCCTTCTCCTACCTCGTCGCGCTGCCCTGGGAGCGCGCCCATCTCGCCCACCGCGAGGAGATGGAGAGGACCGGCGGGAAGCACTAGATCCGCCGCCCCCGTCCGTTGCCGGCCGCGCCGAGGTGAGTCCGCGGCTCCCCGCGTCGTCCTGTCCGATCTGATCCGATCCCGTCCTGCTTGGCGAACGTGGGTCTCTCCGACCGGCTTGCTCGCGGCTAATTGCATCTGGATGGACTAGTTCAATGCCGTGTATTTGGCGTGTTAGGCATAGATGCGGAGCACTGTTGGCTGTAGATCGGGCCCTTTGTTGTGATTACTATTTGCCTGTGGTGACTTGTGACAGTGATGATTGTTTGCCTGTGCTCATGCTCGACTGATTGAAACGTGAAATGGGACAATGCCACAATGCCCCTGTGCCTAGAAAATTTTTAGCTACCTTAATGCGTTCACTCTTTTGCTTACCATGGGCACAAAGATTTAGGGGATGTTTGGATCCAGGGACTAATTTTTAGTCCGGGTCACATTGGATATTTGGATGCCAAATAGAGGGATTAACATGAGCTAACTATAAAACTAATGGCATAAGCCGGTGCTAATTCATGAGACGAATTTATTAAGCCTAATTAATCCATCATTAGCACATGTTTACTGTAGCACAACATGGTCAAATCATGAACTAATTAGCTTAATGGATTCGTCTCGCGAATTAGCCTCCATTTATGCAATTGGTTTTGTAATTAGACTATATTTAATAGTTCTAATTGGTGTTCAAACATCCGATGGGATGGGACTAAAGTTTAGTCGCGGGGAACCAAACAGGCTTTGATGGATGTAGATACAAGTTTAGATTGAGCATTCCTTAGATTACATGGAACTATTGGCTTGTGATTTCATCGGGGTTGTCTTTTTTGTCCATATATATTGTCCATTATTATTCAGGAAATTTAGCTGTCTGATTGCATCATCACATTACATCATTGAAGTCCTACTTATTTTGTCCTGATCTACAAAGCTATTTCTTTTATTCAATTCAAGGTTTATTCAGTAAATTGTAGTTGCATATGCATTGTGGTCTATTGGTGATGTAAGGTAACTAGTTCTAATCGTCATACTGATGGGGTGGGTTAATGATGAAAGATATTCTGTTGGTATGAATAAATTGAAATTACTAAAGTGGCTACTGCTGTTTTGATCCAGAAATTTTTCCCACGATTCTTTTACAGAATTGTTGGCTCGCTTCCAATCAATTTACCCACTGGCTTTAATTTCTTGCTACTCTCTGGAAGTGAGAAAATGAATCTGTTTATGGTCGTAACTCATAACCAAATTTCTTTTGATCTCGATTAGTGATAGCCTGATAGGGTTATGAAAGAAGCTAGCTTGTAGCTGAAAATGCTGCGCCATTGTGTATGTGAGATGTCTTGGATCCATTGCTAAAGATAATTTTGGAAGTACTTCAGAGATTGGTAAACATGATTTAGAAATATTTTTTTATAATCATTTAGAAAATACTTGAGAGATTGCTAAATATGATTTGGAAAGTGCTTCAGAGATCAATACGAGATTATTTTATTAGTTAAACTTCGAGAGGATCTCACTATAGTGATGCGAAAATGTACAGGTTTTGGCAAGATATGGTATTTACTGTGATTGTCTGTGCCTGTTACTAGTTCACCACTTGATTTCTTTTTTTAGTTTTAGCTTCCTTCCAATTAAAAAGTGATACCCTTCTTTCTATGTATTTCAGGGCAGGTGGCTTTTCTGGGGTCCATTCAGGATAATGGCTTATATTTTTGTTTTACTGATGAGCTTCTGGAGTCATGTTCATTTGATGCTTTATTTTGTACTCAGACAGCATGAAACTGTCCAGCTTATGTCCCTCAGCATCTTGTCATAAGCAACTTCAAACTGAGAAGTGCATGCATTGTGATTAAAAACGTTTTCAGTAATTGAGTACAAGTCTGTTTCGAAATACATAGTCCAGTAATCTTTTTGCTGCATTGATGAACCATTGCTGTGTCTATTCGTCTCCCTGACACAGTTGCGATCTGTGCACTTGGTTGCTGTAGTACGCTTGTATCTATATTTTATATTCTGTTACCCGGTTGCATAATTTCTTTATGTTCACTTTGTTCGTGATTGGAGGCGAAATATAAACAATTAAACGTTTTGATGTGATGATTCACGTACACTGCTTTAATCTGCCGAGCCAAATGAGCCTAGATATCAAGAACAATGTGCAAGCACTATTTAGTGAGATCAAGGAGCGTCATCCGTTTGACTCCTTGCTTGTTTAAATCGAAGGAAATTATGGATGCCAGAACGCCACCTCAGCAATCAATTCGAGACGAGGCAGATGACTGGTCAAGCGATATGGAGGCGGGCATTTCCGAGTGGGATGGGGCGTGCAGTCTTATCTGTATGGTTCTTCATATTCATGCCAACATCACAAATTACTAGTATAAAAAAACATCACAAATTCACAATACAAAGCTGGCAACACCGATATCGACTGATCATTGAACTATTTGTTATATCGTCCGTAGCTCTTACAACAAAATTTGCAACAAGAATCCACAAACACTTCAATTCCAACACATCCTAAAATTCTTACATGCTCACCAGCCATATTTTGCTTGAGTCTCTGCTTTCGTAAGAATGCCCTTCGAGCGCCTCTCCGCAAGCTCCATCTCCTTTGTCTTCATGTCAAAGTACAGAGAACCAATCTGGTGCTTCCTTTTATGCAACTTGGATGGCTTTCCTTTCGCTGATGGGGCAGGCTGTTCACAAGGTAGAAATCTTAGGTAAGGACAATAACTACATTGATGCAGCACAGTTTTTATGCAAAGGATGCATTGAGTGGCAGTGTTTTTCATGCAAAAATATGCATTGAATGAACACTGATGAAGTTGGTAGTTATAGTCATTCAATAAAACAAGCCTACTGTTGTACTAGGGAATGCTGGATCTGAAAGAACATGATTGTCATTGGGAAACCATGGGATCCTATAGGCCCTGTGACTACGTGCATATGTTTCCCTGAACCCCAAGTACCATATTACTGAAACTGCAACCCTATGATGATACATGCTGACACACCATACACACTACCTTCAGTTCATGAAGTGAAATAATATTTGTTCAGGCAACCAAGCCCATTCATTTTGCTACGGCGACTAGCCTCTGCCCATTGACCAACTAAAAGAAAATCAAATCTACATCTTGCCTGTTCTTATTTAAACTGTATGTTGTATAGCCTACACCTAGTTTGTCTTGATGCATCATCAGTTTCTCCATGTATCCAAAATTCCATATAGGAAGAAAAATGTAGCAAAATCATTAGATTTGGGTAGTTAGACGCAGTCAGACCTACAAGGTATTTCACTCCTACACCCCTTAATACTTGCAAATATCGTAATTCACAAAGCAAGAGTAGATTCCAGCTTCTTAGCCCTATGAGTGCTTCAAAATTGTGCAAATCAAGGGGCGCAGATCAAATCATCACTCGCTCCTTTTTCTTTTTTGTGATGGGGCAGCTTACTAGTTACTTAAGCATAAAGCTGTGTCGTCAGTAAAATGAGGCATAAGACACAAACATAAACACCTTCTGACTCTAATTTTGTTTGAACAATAATCAAGCTTACCTATTTACATGCCATGTTTTCTAAAATAAAGTGCACAGAGAGTGACCATTCACTCATTAAAGTATAAGATGTAGCCATTTATTCCTGATGAATTAAAATTGCAACAATGAAAAAAGAAATCCCAACATGGCATGTCTGTACCAAGAATCAGACCCATTATTGCTTCTGATCATGAGGAATAAATACTATTGTGTGATTGTGTTTCTGTCCTTTAAGCATCCAGCCAAATTATTTGATACTGCTCACAACTCACTGGAGTAGCTATAGTGTTCAGGTGTTTGACCAATGAGCATAGTGTAAATAATCTGGCATTGCTATCCCATTATATCTACACGATTTGGTACTAAGCTAGCGTAATGGTTTGAGCATAATAATAGGCTAATAAGTAATAAACATAAAAGTGTTCAACAAAAGTACAACGTTAGCACAGGGTGATGGATCTGTACCTGATAACTAGGACCAAAGGCCAACCCAGTGAGCTTGGACTTATCCTGCTTTGGTCGATTCTTCATCAGCTCTGCTTGATCTACCTCTAAAATCTGTGCTGGCATATCGTTCCTACCTCTCTTCCCTCCAATCCTACCCATCTCAGGTGGCAACACTGGTTCTTGCACTGGTGCTGCCACTTCATGGCCATATCCTCCAGTATAATCTACTCCATATGGTGCTGCCGCAACATGCTCGTATCCACCACCATGCTCCCCTCCATGTGAATGAACATACCCACCACTTTGCTCTCCTCCATATGTGGCATACTGTTCTCCAGCCATATAATTAGCATTGACACTAGGATCCCAGCCATAATTCGCGCCGTATTGAGCATAGTAGTTTGGATCCCACGCATAGGCTTCATATCCACTAGTGCTCCCAGCTCCAGCATCATAGCCTTGCTGTTGCTGGCCTCCAGCTTCGGCATCGAGACCCTGCTGTTCTTCTTGCCCCTCCTCCTGCTGCTCGGGCACAGGCATGTCTTCCTCACTGCCGCTATCCTCTGAATCATCATCATCCGAAGCGCCAGTATCAGGCCTGTCTGGAGCATCAGTGTTGGCAATGGATCCTGAAGGAACGGCTGCCCCGAGATTCGATCTCTCCGGCGCAGCCGTGTCGATAGCCGACCTCCTGGCGCCGGCGCCCGCGCCGGAGCCGAGTCCGAGCGAGCGCTTCGGCGGCGGGAGAAACGAGGACACAGGCCCCGAGCCAGCAGACACGGGCGGCAAGCGCGCCTCCGCGGCGCTGGCGCGGCGCTTCCTGGCGTCGTCCTCCTCGTCGTCGGAGCTGTCGCCTGTGGGCTGCCGGATCGGCTGCGGGCGGTACTGGACGACGCGCTTAGGGTTTCCCGAGGACTTCGGGGCCGGGATTGAGGAGAAGGTCGGGGCGGGGGCTGATTTGGGCGCCGGGAGGGAGGAGAAGAGAGCCGCGGACTTGGGCTGCTGGAGCGAGGAGAACATTCCACCGCCGCCACCGGAGGATGCGGTGGGGGGCTTCCCGCCGGTCGCCTTGCCCCGGGCCCCAGCGGGGGCAGGGGCAGATTTGGGCGCCGGGAGGGAGGAGAAGAGATCCGCTGACTTGGGCTGCGGCAGCGAGGAGAAGATTCCTCCTCCGCCGCCACCACCGGAGGAGGCGGTGGGGGGCTTCGAGCCGGCCTCGCCGCCCCGGGCCGCGGCGGGGGCGGGGCCAGGTGGGGCCTCGTCTGTTTCGTCGTCGGAAGAGGCGTAGCTGGCGAGGAGCGAATCCATGGCGGAGCTGGGGCGGGGGGCTAACGGTGTTCGCTCGCCGGGGACGAAAGGGGAAGGAGAAGACGGCGGCGGAGGGAAGTCGGGGTCGGGTACGAGGGCACCAGGCCGAGTCGTAGGCGGATTCCTGTTGCGGTGGGTGGCGGAGCCGGCGGAGGTGGTGGGTGCTCTCCTGGGCCGTATGCTAATTTACGGCGTTTTGTGGGCTGCAGGGCCTTTTCACTAACAGGCCTGGCCTTCCGGGCCGCTGAATGATTCCCTCTCTACTTGGGGCTGGATAATTTGGAATCCATCACTTGAAGCTGTCTGTTGTGGACGTGAGGCCCAAGACGGCTCCGGCTTCTAGAGAATTTTTGCACACTGTAGTAAGGACCAATGTCCGAAATAAACAATAAGCCGTTAAAGCCATTTTTTTTACAGGCTTGAGCCTGAGCCCTACCAAATGAGGTCTAAGAAGTAAACCAAGAAATGCCAGCATCTTGTTTTGGGCAAGATGACCGGTCAATGAAGTGGCAGGCATTCGATGTGGAAGCTCTTCCGACTCAATGCAAGCAAAGACGAAGCCGAGGCCATCATCTTGTAGCTGGCTCTGGCTGGCAATGGATTTTTTGCTTAATAATCACAATATCAGTTTGCTTAATCCACAATGAAAGGGAGAGGTGAATTACCATGACCACTTTGACCAGATGCAGAACAGTCGAAGATGCACCCACTTTGATCACAATATCAGTCATGCTGTTGCAGCTCACTGCAGTGGCAAACTGGCAACTGTCTGAGCCTGGATGGCTGGAACTGGATCGGAAGCACAGAGCTAGCAGTGGGGCACAACAACAATACAAGTCAACAAGATCACATGTGTATACTCCTGCGTGAGAATTGAGACAGACAAGACATGCCAGTTCTAGAGCCTGTTTGGAGGAGCTAAAATTGAGTGGTAAACTTTAGCATATATTAGCACTCATATGCATACTAAAAAACTTTTAGTCTTAGCTAAAGTTTAGCCCACCATATCAGTACACTCGTTTAGATATACTAGTGCTAAAGTTTAACACTTCATCCATTAGCACTTGGATCCTAACAGACTACTAGGATGCAGCATAAGGCCTTCTTGGGTTTTGTGGCGTCCATCTTAACAAGCGTTTCTCGATCAGCTTCAGCTTTAACTCCGAAGATGTCTTAGATTGAACTGTGTCATACATGACACGCAATTTAGCGATGCAAATTGATGACAACTTAAAACTCCAATGCCATGTGGATTCAGAATGAATGCGGAAGGGAGATCCTTCAGAGCAGTCAAATAAGGCGTCTGGACATAAATAAATTCGCATGCTATATATAGCTTAAAGGTTCTACCTAGTGTTTAAGCCCTGGCATTGGTTGTTACTACTTCACGATACTGAATTGGTGTTCATGTTAATAGCCTAACGAACTCAAGAGATTTCGCATGAGAAATTTTTCGCCAGCAAACCAAGTGTTTGGGGCTTTGGGCCTCCCAATAATCCAATATATACTGTGGAGTAAAATGTCTAACACCAAGCAAACGATCCAAAATTTCCTGAATTCCTTGCATTTGCAGGCTGAAACTGAAATATAAGCTGAACTAGAAAAGATGAGAGAAATGGGAAAGGTGGGCTGGAAAAGAGAAAATAATAATGATAAAAAAGAAAGAAAATTAGAGAAGTAAAAAAGAAAGGGGGGTGAAAGTGGACTGGGCTGCCAAACATTCTATATATAGGCCGAGGAGGAGGACGCAAACGGCCGAAGAACTGAACTTGGGCCAAGTTTGAGCGACATATATGCATACGGGCTGCAGTTCGTACGTGGGCTGTTGTGTGGCCGGAGGAGGACGCAGGCCGAGCCGAGTGAAGCCGCGAGACGCGACGCGACTCGTCCGGTCTGGCGACGCGAGGCGGGTCGTCGACGCGTTCCCCACGTCCTCTAGTCGTGTGGCTCTCCGGCCGTCAGCCGCGGGCCCCCTTGCGTGGACGGAGCCCACGCCCACCAGTGCACGGACGCCTCCCGTGCGCGACGCGTCCCGGCGGGGGGTGGTTCTTCGACGCTCCCGCCCCCGTGCGCACGCGGTCGGCGCCGGCGTCTCGGGGGCGAACGAGTGGCGGGCGCGCCGTGATCTCAGGCGGCGCGCGTCCGGGGGCTTGGCCACTCCTGCTGCCCCGCACCGCACTGCTCTGCTACGTTGGGTCTCGCATCGAATTCGAAGTCCACGCTGCAAGCCTCCAACCACTACCGCCTCAGGGGAGAGGAGGATGGATGGCAGACGACAGCGACGTTTCTTCTCTTTAAAAAACACATGGATGGGATGAGACCTTGCCATTGAAGCTAGCACACACGGTCCACATGTGGCTCTTAACCGCGATTGACAACGTCCATGCGTGCACATTGGTCACGCGATTAGAAAAACAAAATATCCGGCCGCGGCCTGGCCCCACCGCAGCGTCATTCCAGACCACATGAGGTGAGAGCAAATCAGATCAAATAGTTGGTCTAAAAAAATCAAATCAAATCAAATAGTAGCCTTTTGTTAACCAGCCTTACACTCCCACGGCCCCATCCGTCCGGAGACCTCATCTTCCTGGCCCTACTAACCACAAGATTTGCTAGTTAATTAGGGGAGGAAAAGAACAAACGAACGTTGCCCACATGATGCTGCTAATGCTACGCCCAGAACACCTCTGATCTCTCCCCCGGACGCGGCACGCGCTCGCGGGCTCAGCGGCAGCTCGTACAGTGCAGCAGCAACGGATGAGCGGTTGGTCAGGAGCACTCGGCCCAGCCCTCCTCGTCGTCGGCCTCGGCGGGCGGCGCCCGGTGGCGGCTCGCGGCGCGCGCCATCCACGACGCCACGGTGAGCACCAGCCTCGCCGGGACGTGCGCCGCGGCCTCCAGCCGCCGGAGCAGCGCGGCCTCCCCGCCCTTGCACGCGGCGGCGGAGAGGGCGGACGTGATCTCGGCCCAGAGCGCCGCGGCCATCGCGACGCGGAGCGGGACGCGGGCGGCGGCCACGCCCCGGCCCAGCGCCCGGAGCGCCCCCGCGGCCGCCGCGGCGCGCCGGCGCGCGGGCCCCGCCGCGAAGCCCATCCGCCCGGCCCACCCTTCCAGCACCGCCTCCGCGCGCGCCCGCTGCTTCCGCGCCGCAGAAGGCGCCGCCGCGGCGGCCGTCGACTCCGCGGAGTCGGCCGTGGACACGCAGGAGCTGCTCGACGCGGACGACGCCGAGGACCCCGACCCGGCGGCCGCGCCCGCGCCCAGGCGGCGCCTCAGGTGCCTGGACGCCAGGAAGTTGGCGCCGTGCACCTTGGCGTCGCAGCGCAGGCAGAGGAACGCCGAGTCCGCGGCGCAGTGCACCGCCGCCGCGCCCCCGCAGAGCTCGCACCGCGTGCCGCGCTTCCCTGCCGCGCCGGCGCCGCCCATTTCCTGATCTGCACCTATCTCTTCCTGCTGCTTCCTCTCTTCGGTCTCTTCGCCGCCGCCGCCGCCAAAGACCTCCGCGGATGACGATGGATTGGTGATCACCTCCGGGGTGGGATTAGCGAAGGACACGCGGCTATATAGATGTCTCCGCGGGCGGCCAGCGGGGCGTTTGGGGGTTCGGGGAAAGCGGCCGGCGCAAGTGGCGCGGGAGTGTGAGGCGGTGGAGACGGGGCGGGGTGGTGGAAACCGCGGGCGCGGGAGGAGAATCCGGGGGGGAAGAACCGAAGAAGCGGGGGCTGGGTGTTTGGGCGCGCGTATGGCCGGTATTTAAAGGGGCCCCGCCCCGCCTCGGCCCGGCCCGCGGGCACACACCGGCTGGTGGGTCGGCTCGACGCGACGGCTAGTCGGCGACCTGACCGTGTGTGTGCGCTGGTCGTGCTCCGCTCACCGAGCGGCCACCACATGTCCGAAACGGAGTCGCGGTTGGACTTTTCTCTCTGACTCTCGCTCGCTCGCTTCGTTGGTGGAGAGAGACAGAGAGAGAGAGAGAGAGAGAGAGAGAGAGAGAGAGGAACCGGGAAAGAATGTGCCGCCTCCATGTGTGGTTAGTTTTGGGCGGCGTCCGGTGAGCCGGAGGTTGAACGCTTCTTTGACACCGTGCAGGTCGTGCTCATCACCGGCCGTGTGCGGTACGATATTTCCGCGAGACTGGCGGAATGTTTTGACTGTTTTACCATGGTTACTGGTACCCGTATCGTATGCATGCGTGGGTAAACTTTTGCTCAGTAAAGAAACTGAAACCTCAGCCCATCTGAACACACTAGTACTGTACAAGGCTTGTGATTGCAGCTGACGGCACGAAGAGTACAGTAACCTCGAGCTGCACCTCTAGCTTATCCAACTCCGTTCCAGCCGTTCCCTTGGTCCTTCTGATTGAGAGATCATAAAAGAAACCGCCACTTGCGAGCGGCCAACAGACCGGCAATTCAGGTGTGCTTTTCACATGGGCACTTGGAGTTTAATATCCCGCCGCTCCGTGGCCTCTCGCGCCTGTAATGACCCCTCGATTATATTACTGCCGAATCGATAAGCGGCCACGGTTTAACCATGGGGGAAAAAACTAGTATACTTGGCGTGTGGTTGGCGTAACGAAGGTGAGAGAGAGGCACAGGAGCCGTTGGTTGGGGGAGGCAGGCAGCGATCGTCGAGCGATCCCCGTCCACAAAACCTCGTCCCACTCGAAGGCCCCAGCGGCCAAGGCTAGGCTGCTAGCTAGAGCTTCGTTTCGCTCGCCTCTTCTGGAAGGCCTGCCAGCTCCCCCACTTCCTTCCTTTCGGTTTCTTTCTAAAACCTATCCCGTTTGGGAATCTCCCCCTGCATTATTGCTTAGAAAACGTTCTCTCCCGTGCGATCATCATGCGCTTTTGGCTTCTTCTGTTTACGTCTCGCTAATCTCGATCTTAAAAAAAAAGGTGATCTCGATCTCCTCCTGATCATGCGTGGTCATGCTTCTTTCTGGATAGGGCTGAGTGGCTGATGATACGATGGTTTCTTAATTGGGGTGATCGTCTCTTTCCGTTTTAGGTCCGGTTGCGATGGTTTAGAAAACTTGCAGGTGTAGTTTATTACAGGGAGAATATGCAACGAGCAGTTCTCTGTCAGTTCAGCTCTGCCTCACCATTTTACTGTAAAAAAAAGAGTCGTCTTCAGAAGATTGGGCGAACCGGCAGTTTGTGGTACGATCCATGCCATGCCGTGGTGAGTTAGTGAATTGTGTCCTTCCTCTGGTAGCTAACCAGTTTACGTACATCATGGCAAGGAAGAGCAGAAATATCTAGCCGAAGAGGGGAAGGTCGTAGCTGCTGCTAGGAAGGCACGGCGATCGGCAGTGCCCGGCCGGACACCATGCCATGGCCGAGATCGACCAGCCAATGGCGCGCCGCGAGTGTTAGGCACGGCGGCGATCGATCGTGCGGTGGTCGTCGTGGTGGCCCCAGCATGATCCCCTGGCCAACTCTCAAACCAACCTAATCTACTAGTAAACTAGCTTGTGGACAATAATCTCGAGCTCATCACCGTAATGCAACCGCCAAACCATGTGGTCGACTCGTTCAAGTCCCGGACAGAGAGAGAGGCCCGGCCGGGCCTCGTGGCGTGTCGCGCGGTCACAGGGCTTTTGGAGAAGCATGACGTGGTTCCTCAGCCTGCACGAGGCTCCGTAGCGAGCCAACCAAACTCTCCCCCGGCCCGGCTGCTCTACGTACGCTACGCATACGCCAAACGCAGCGGCTTTCTTTTTTTTTAAAAAAAAGGTTGGACCTTGATGTGTAACAAGACGGGAATGAGTTGACACAGATTCCCGTGGTTTGATTGGGACGCGCGGATCAAAAGTCGATGGCGAAATAGTTTCTAACCGTTGATGTATCTAACGATCTAGATAGATGGCGCCTTACGATCTTTGAAGACGTATCTGGGAATTAAGCTAGCCAAGTAGAAGGTCTTCCTGCCAGTTACTTTAATTGGTTCAGGAGCTGCAGCACATTCTTCTCCTAAAAAAATCAGGGAGGGTCGGTAAAGCTGGTAGTCTAGAACCGGACGAGTTTTCACTGAATTTTGTAAATTTGTACGAATTTTATCAGAAAAAAATTACCGATATATATTTTTACGGGGCCAGCGGACACAAGAGCAATTGTCTGTTTAGTTGAAATTATCAAGCTAGTTAAAAGGGATTTAGCTGGGAAGCTGATTCCTTTTGGATAGTTTCAAATTGCAGATTATTTTATCTTTTCTAGATTCAAACGTACCCCCAAACGAGCAATCTAGCCAACCTGCCCTCGAAGAAAAATGGAGCCGACAACCAAACAGCACGGTACACGTCGTACTCCTCTCATCATCATCGCCACAGCCGTACGTGCGGGCGCGTACCCCGCCGCGACGTGGATCACGGCTTCCCCATGCACCCGATCGAGGCCCGAGCCCGTAGCCGTCCACACGACGCGCAAGTTGTTCCGCGAGCCGCGGGGCGCGCCCCATCTTGGTCGTAAAAGGAGGAAAGGAGTGAGCGCCGCGGCGGCCAGGTGGGCGCCGAGGCAGCCGCTGGTGGCGCCGCTGGCAGTGGCAGGCGACGCGGACGGGTCCTCGTCCGGTCAGGCCGCGCGCGCCGTGGGCTCGCGCCACGTTCGTACGTTGCTCTCGGGTCTTGGCTGTGCGGCTGGCTCGGACTCGAGCGTACGTGTGGCCCGGCGCGTCGGTGCAACGGCTCCCGGTCCCGGTACGGTGCCGCAACTGGTCCGGTCTCCTCCACCTGTTCGTCTGGTACAGCAAGGTCGTTGTGGCGTCAGCGGATGGAGGAACACTGGGCCCGGGAATGTGAGGTCAGACTGTGTGAGGTGGTGGTACGAGCTAGTGCTACTGCACTGTCTACTGTATGCAGTATACGCGCACGTGCGTGGGCAGCGGAAGTGTCAATTATACCCTCGCGTTTCTGCAGCTACAGTGGCGCACTACGTACAAGTACAACCTCTCTCGTGCCAGAGAACTTTTGCTTTCTTTGAACAGTCCGTGTGTCTGACTTCTCCTTCCCTTTTCCCCCACCTGCTCTTTCCCTCTGTTTCGCGCGTCTCCAAAATGATCGGAACCTTCTGCTAAAAAAATCGACCAGATAGAAGAGTAGACAGGCGAGGTACAGACAAATTTTCCCTGCTTTTGTTTTCTGGACTCGACAAGTCTCACGTATCTTGCTCTTGCTGCCTCCATTTTTTTTTTGAAAGACGCCTCCAAAATTTTTGTCAAGTTGCCTCGCGGTTGCGCCTGCATACACCTTGGAAAGATGGGTATCTTGTGGATGTAATGCCACATATCTTGTGGATCCAGTGCTAGTTTGAATGTCCAAGTCCTTATAATTCCATTAAAAAAATCCTAAATTCCAATCCCCGTCAGCTTGACAAGTCAGGAATGTATTGGCTGGTGGTCTTGCGCCAGATACATCTACCATACCGACCAACCAGATAAATTCAAAAAAAAAAAACTCAGCAGCACGATGACGACACTTGCAATTTGCCAGGGGTTGATCTCGCGAACAGGGCCACACACAGCCCCGGAAAACCAGCCACCCAAAACCGGCCACAAGAAACTGGAAAGGAACCGGCAAGAAGTTTTCAGATTCATGTCTCGCCCGATTCAATGCATTGCTCACCACAACAGCGACAGGTTTCATGTGGGATGCATGCAGTGAAAGCATGGCAAGAACAGGAACAGGACCACCAACTTGTGCAGCAACGGGGGTGACAGGTCGGTCTGTAGATCAGAGATTCGCATGCCGTTCCACATAACTTTCGGCATGGAACTTCCCTGTGCTTACCGTATCGGCAAACCATCATGAGCCAAAACCGGGTGTAAGCTCGACGCCATAGCTGGAAGTGGTTCCTGCCGTCCTGCCAAATCACACCGAAGATGTGAAGGATCAGGATTCCGATATTTGGCAACCAAGTGTGATCCACAAAGATATGTTATGACAGCGAAAGGCGAGCTGATACCCAGATTCAATGCTCAAGGGACTAATAATTCTTATAAATGAAATTTAGTTACATTTTGGTCAAGAATGTAAAGAAATTCATGAAATTTAGTTCTCTGATCTGCTATGAACTGGCCACTTAATCAGAAATGCATATGATCACATTTGTTCTAGAATTTCTCAATTATTGGATGCAGTTGAGTGACTCGGATACTTTTTTTTTATGGGACTCGGATACTTTGCTGATGGGAAACTGTTCAATGTATCCTGATTCATTTCGACGGCAACCACAGGATAATGTGATAGCTGTGGACCAGCACACATAATTCAGGAAGGCCGTGTCAGACATCCTGATAAAAATATGGACCACTAGAGAAACAATATTATACTCCAATTCTATTTTCCTGGCTGAGGTTTAGATGGCGATAAAGCTGAGGGGATGGCAATTGGCAGAGCCTCTGCCTGAGAACTCTTGCCAGCCTCACAAAATGGTGCGTGCATTGCACATTTACACTACTTGCCCAATTGCAATCAGCATCATGGCAAGATGAACTGCTCCCTAAAACCAGGTACAGTTCTTGACTCTGTGCCCAACCGGCAACTAGCCTTTCCAGTGGCCAAACAGATGGGCGCTTGTCACTGTCCTTGCGGAATTTGTGAATTTTCATGGTTGTATAGTGCACAGATCAAACCAAATCGTGTTCAAAGTTCAAATAAATCATTTTCCTAGAAAAGTGACCTGAAAGCAACAATGCCTAGGGGTCATAACTCCTCCAAAGTAAAAAAATAAGCTTTGGTCACCGGGATATTTCCTGAACAGTACAGGAAGCAGGGCAATGCTTTCGCAGTTTTATTATATATATATTTTTTGTTCTTCCATAAGGCACAAGATGCTATGCTATTCGTTCAAGCATACAAAAATCAAAGCGAAATGAACTTTTGGTACTAGAATCGACTTCGCTGTTACCAGTGTAAGCTGGAAAGAGAAGAAAAAGGGAAAAGCCATCCAAATTGTTGCACGGCCAGAAGTCCAGAACATTTAGCATAGAGTGCTAAATCAACTGTAAAATGACAGTATATACTACAAGCCACCATGACATATCAAACATAGCGTGCCATCTATCAATTAAGAACAGATCAATACAAAAGTTTATCTAATGACACTCAGCATGATTGAGCACAGACATAATTTGTTCTACATCTTGAAGAAATAACAGGAAGGAAAGATAGCAGGAACTGAGTGCATGATACATACCTTGCTTCAAGGAGAACTTGCATGTCCAGGTCGGCAGAACGCAGAAGACACCATGAACATGTCTTTTTTGAAAGATTCCATGTCAAGTAGTTCAATTGCCTTTGCCTCTGTAAAGAATCTCTCTAACAGTAGGTTTCTAAGATCAACAACCATATGGCGTTAGCAAAGCCAGTTTTTTTTTTCTCCCAGAGAATGATAAGGTTGGAGACATGCTAAAAGCATCATATTCAACATAACTAGCTATAGTGTAATAAAGTAATAAAAAATAGAATTAGTTACAAGAGATACTGCCTACAGGTGGAATTATCATGCCTTGCGGAGCACAGGAATCTGCTTGGCAACAATGTGAGCCGCATCTCCTCTCTGGTTGTACCATACTACTATAACTACCAGTCTACCACCTCTCCAGAAGTGAGGCTCCAAAATGGCATGTACACTAGCTGATAATCTCGCCAGTACAAATTCTGATAGAGTGCCCCACCAATGTGCTCAAGATGTATTCACTGAGCGTCTTCATTGGCTGGCCTTGCTGTTCTTCCTTGATTTATCACTCTGAACCCTCACCAGTAACACCTACAATCCTAGTTAGGTCTTGGACGATCGCAGACATTGCCGGCCTGAACTCTGGTTCCGTCTGCAAAATGAAATTTGAGATCAGTAACATGATCCTTAAAATTCATCCCAGGTTGGTGTTCTTAGAAAAAAGAGTTGAATACAACTGGAATGCAATAGCGAATAGATAAACAAATACCTCATCTGAACATGACGAAATATCAAAAATTACAAAACAGATACATGCAGTAGAGTTTATTATATGGACAAAGTCACGGCCTCTGCAACAAGGCGATACACGCAGCGATATACATGTAACAGACTAAATGACACATGACTTAAAGATGCTTCTAACCTTCATAGTATGATTAATTCTAGTACAAGTAAACTGCTGCAAGTTAACCTGATTGATTATGATGGCTCTGCCCTAAGTAAACAGCTTTGAACGGAAATCTGAGAATTTAAAATCTGAAAGGCGTGCTACGGAAGCAGCACGTACATTATTCCGTATTAGCCTAAGAAAATAGAGGCTTAGAGTTACCTGAATACATTGACTGATGATGTCTGCAAAACGTGACAACAGTATGTCGGAACACTCTCCTCGAATAGCAGGATCAACCATCTTTGATATGGATTCAATGTCATGAAGCTGAGAATCAGCCCATCTTACAAGATGTTGTTCAGCACGTGGGCGAGAACTGCATATTTCCAACATAAAGAAGTAGTCGAATCAGATAGTTAATTCAGACATCCTTTTAGGAGAGAAGGTTTAAATAATTGCAAACGACTCCTGATTAACAGGTTACAGTGAATCTCTGACCTGTCAAATGGTCTACGGCCTGTGAGAAGTTCTAGCATCACAACACCAAAACTGTAAACATCGCTTCTGTTAGTAAAAGGCCCAGATTCATGGATTTCAGGTGCTTCATAATTGAGTAGAGCCCGCATGCGACCTGATAGCTGAGATCAAAAGGAATACTATTATAAGGAATTTTGTATTAATATCAAAAGCAGTAAAGAGGCATGATCACCAAATAATCTAGACCTGTGGATAAGTCAAATATTTCTTCCAACAGATCATGGCATACAGTAGTTAAAATGTGGCAAAGGTATGCAAGTTTGGAAGGAAATCACTGACTAGACATGATAGCTTTCACGATTTTGGAGCTGCTAGTTACACATGCATCACTATTCTCCACGTTTGGATGGTATGCAAGCACGGTCATGCACCATGAAGTTGTTACATATGCTCCGCGAGTTCATGTGTTTCAGTCACAATTTATAGTATGATTAAGACGTTACATAAAAAAATAGTATGATTAAGACAAAGCTGAAGCATTGCAACCACCAGATCTACATTAGACAGAAGAGATTACCTGTGTAACAGAACCTGACAACATCAATTCTGCCAGTCCGCATTCAGCAACATGTACTGAGCATCTATTGTCAAGGAGCACGTTGGCTGGTTCAAAATTCTGGTGCACTACTGGAGGTTCACAGGTGTCATGGAGATACCTGCAAGAAAAGCGTAATTAGTAAATATGACGATTTTGACTCGCCGTTTCTTGATGAGTAAGTCAAACACACATAAGGTCATGAATATAATATTTAAGTTGATACAGCTTACTCTAACGCCTTTGCTGCATGAAGAGCAACTTGGAGGCGAGCATTCCAGGATAATGCATCATCTAGCTCCTCCCCTTCATGCAGTACATCATGTAGTGTTTTTCTACTGAAGTGGTTATAGACGAGTAACCGCTGTTCATACTCAGCACAGTATCCAACAAGCTCGAGAATGTTAGGGTGTCTAATATCTGATATACGAGCAACCAGTTCTAGAAAGTCATGTACTGGTATTCTTCCATTAGCATTGTCAATCTTCATAACTTCTAGTAACTGCATAGGACAAAAGAAGATCACCTTATATTTCAGCATAAATCAACCCGTGAGTAAAAGAAGCAATACTTGATACATACTTTGCCTTCAGGAAGTTCTGCCAGATACACTTTTCCCATCCTACTCTCCCTTATCAAATTTTGCTCTTCGAAGCTATTTGTATATTGCTGAAGTGACGCAACAGAAAAGGATGTCGCAGATGTTGAGGGACCAGTCCTTGGCGGAGTGCTAACTCTTTTTTCTGGCCTGACAATGGGATTTACGGTTACTTTTTCAACACGAGGGGGTGATGGCATTGGCGGCAACGGCGGCCGAGTCGGAGGCGGAGGCGGAGGTGGAGGTGGCGGAGGTGGAGGTGGAGGTGGAGGTGGTGGAGGTGCTGTAGCAAAGATCTCCGATTCTGTTCGCTCCAAATTAATTACATGCTCTTTTCTCTTTTCAGGAGGCTTCTCAAGGGCAGCTGCCAACAGTTTATAATTATTATATGCATCTATACTTCGACAGGAAAACAAAATCACAGAAATAAAGAACTGATTGATCAGATTTGCAGCTTGCAAGCATATATACCTGGTACTGTTAAATTTATTTCACGAGGCTTCTTTCTATCAGGATTTTCAGCTGAACCTGTTAATGAAAATTAAAAATCATGTATCATGATACGAAAACAACAGAAGAAAACACAAAAATAAATTTCAAAATGACAAATGAATTTTGACCTTTTTTGGTATCATTTCTTGACTGCACCGAAGCTTGCTTGATTTTTGGCTCCTCAACCCTCTGTCGCGCCCTCCCTAATTGACTTGTGGAATAATCACGTCTCTCTTGTCTCTCTTGGTACTTGGACAGGCAAAATATTACCAGCAGCACTATAACTATGAATAGCACAATGGCAAGAAGAACATATCCAACAGTTCTGAGAGTTGAAGACTTGTGCTTCTTGAATGATGGAGAGCTGCTATCCCGTGCAGTAGATCCACTGGAGTTTGAGGCTGTATTAGATGGTGGAGGAGGACCTGAAGGGGATGAAGGGGATGATGGTGTTTGCGTTGGTGTAGAGCCTGTAGGTGTTGAAGAGGGTGAAGTAGAGGGAGCTATGCTGGTATTAAATGGGTTCCCGTCATTTCTGTAGGAAAAGCAGTTAAGTCACTTTATGATTATATGTAATTGATCCAATCATCAAAGTAATGAAAAGTATAAAGGATAGGACCTAATGTTTTATGTAGAAGAAACAAGGCACTGCATGAATAGCATCGAGAAATCTGAAATAGGTAAAGCGAAGAATTTCTTACTTGAAATTTGGTATGTTCAGCAGTTTTGGAGGAACTGGTCCAGCAAACATATTATTCTCTACATTTCTGTTTCCAGGTAAATAAATTATCAGAAAGAGGAACACATATTGGATCGTGACAGAAAATTGAAAATAATGAATTATTTGGAAGATGATTTCATCATAATTTAGATTTTGACTAAAGGTCAATTATATAGCATTATATATTGCATTATGTGAAACAGATGTCGGTATATGATTCATGGAACATGCTGCTGTTTGTTTGCAGAAATCTGGTAGGCAGAAATAAACATGTGTCCTGAAATAACTGGACGCAAAAGCAGAACTGGTGCAATTATATCAGCTAAGACCCCCCTTAAGAAAAAGTGAAATAACTAACTTTGTTGGCAGTTTTTCTTTCCCGACTAGCAAAACAATGCTAAAGGTGCATTATTCTATTATTATATTTAAATGACTATATGGTAAAATAAACTTCCAGAGCATGAAAGCCTTAAGGAATACTAAATTGCCATGCCAAGGAAATTCAAGGTGACTTCAGCAATCCTAGTCTTTGCATCATAACTCGTAGTTTGAATTCTATACAGTAGGTCTAAAGAATAGTACCGTGAAGCAGTCATTTTTAATTAAAACAACAGCAAACTGACCAAATAATTGCAGGTTTTCTGTTTAATTTGTGAATTCTTATGACTGAAGTGAGCGAACCAGTTAATTAACAACAGATAAGAGGATGTGGACATACAAATCTTTGAGGGGGAGATCCTGCAACACATTAAGGGTCCCAGTTAGTTGATTATCTTGCATGTGCCTGCGAAATAGCAGACCATGAAAGAGTAAGTACAAGGTAAGGGAGCAAAAAATAAAACAAAACAGTTGTAGAATTACAATGTAGTCAGTGATGTCAAGCTTCCCAATGAAGGTGGTAATGGACCACTGAAGTTGTTGGATGATATATCACTGTGAGTAAAGGCCAGATGTCATCAACCAGTTTCCAGAGACATAAGTGGGTTCTAGGGGGTGGGCTGAGTTCTTACAGATTTACAAGTCCTGTTAGCGAATCAAATGCATCTGGCAATTTTCCATCTAGATGGTTACCATTCAGTGACCTGGGAATGAGACGGATCTTGAGTCAGTTCAATGATGAAAGTATAAAATACTGAGGTGAGGTTCCATTTGGGAAGGATACGAAAACGAAATTACATGGCTGATAGACTCTGGAGTTTTGATAATGACATTGGGATGCTTCCGGTGAGTTGATTGTCTGAGAGAAAGCTGCAGCAGCAAGGAACAAAAATCATCCATCATCTAATCACAACTTAAGAAATTTCAAGGGTAAGGATAATACATACAAATTTTGTAGTGTGACAGGTAGATCTTCTGGTATAGTTCCACCAATATTATTGTTGCTAAGATTTCTACAATGACAAGAAAGTAAAAACCACAAAGCTCGATCAGAATACGAGTACACATAACTTATAGCAGTATATAAAATGTTCTCTGTTCGCCTGTTGAAACAATACAATATAAGCCATCAACCATGAGCATGAAAATTGCAAAGACCATGCCCTTACATTTCAGTTATTGAAGTGAAGTTCCCCAGGCTGCCTAGCTGTCCTCCCAAATTCGCAGCATTGAAAACTCTGCAAACAATGCATTAGTAAAAGAACAAAATATAAAGGTATTGCCGGCAAAAGGCGTCATATAGAATAACTAGCATACATTGAGGTTATACTTGAGCCGATACATGTGACGCCCTGCCAACCCTCACCACAGGGATCTCCACCACTCGCAGACCATCCAGGCAGCTTTGGTGATTCAAGTGCAACATAAAGTCCATTTATAGCAGAAACTGCATGTAAGTAAAGCAGACAAGGTATTAGTAACAGAATAAACTACCCTAAATATGCATCCACATCAAACCAATACACACTCTAAGATAATCAAATGAATCTGCAAATATATAATCTGCTTTATGTGTTAAAGCGCTCTGTCAATTGAACTACTTCAGAGAATGCTGAACTGCACAAAAACAAGTATGAAGCACATTGCCATGAACTCGTTTAGTCATTTACATCTAGTATTCACTCTCTGCCACCACTCCTCTGTATAAAACAAGTACTGAGCACATTGCTATAGAAGCAGTCATCTAGTTGTTTCACATTCACCCAGGCACCCAGCTCTCTGCCATTCTGACCTCAGTCTGTGTTACACAAGACTTACAAATCACTGAGACTGTAAGGTCAACCAATATCAAAGTTCCGATGTACACCGAGTAACATCAAAATCATCCATCTATTTCCTGCACTATTTTCAACAGCCACTGAGTCTGCAGGGAGCAGCCGTGCCCCGCCCACATTGCTATCCACGAATGCTGATAAATTGATAATTACGAAGCTGATGGCATCAATTCCCACAAGGACCATAAACATCGCTCTCAATCCCCAGAGCGAAAAGCACATCCCAATTGCCGCGTATCATCACTTTGGTTGCTTCCACAGCCTGGCAAGCACGAATTCAACGGCATCATCAACTCCTCGGGCACGAAACTAGTACGCCGTGAATCCGCACTACCAGGATGGTTCAATCAACCAGCGCAAACAAACCAATCCGCATTTCTCACCACCTACCCCAATCCCCAGTGCAATAGTACAGCACCAAACTAAAACCCCCCGGACTTCTCATGCCAGTACACAGATGAAATCTCATCCTCCTCCGGAACAGCAAACTCCAATCATCACCACACGAACAGTAAGCAAGCACGAGTCCGCGACCTGTGCGGGAGAGCTCAACCAACTTGAGGGAGGCGAGCAGAGCGAAGCAGGGCACATTACCGTCGGCGGCGTCGGTGACCGCGAGCGCCCGGCGCGGCAATGCCGCAGCGGCGATCAGCAGCAGGACGAGCACCGGAGCCCCGGGCCGGAAGCGGCGGCCGCCGCCCCCCGCCCCCATCGCTCGCTCGGTGGGGAGTCGGGCTCTCGGAGACCAGCTAACAGCGCCGCACCAGGTCCGCGGAGCAGCACGGTAGCATCAGCCGCCCCGCCGGCGCGGACGGACGAGCAGCCGCGAGCGATCGCGGAAACCGAGGCGGCTTGCGTAGATCTAGAGAGAGAAGGGGAGCGGAGGTGGATACTCTGAGGCTTGCTTTTCCGGAGCACGATTCTCCCCTCTGCGCTCTGCTCCAGTCTGTTTTTGTTGGCTTCTAGAATCTAGCTGTAAGGAGTGGAGAGGGAGGGAGGATGAGGAGGGGGAGAGAGAGAGAGAGAGAGAGAGAGAGAGAGACTGGGAGTGGCGGCGAAGTGAGAGAAAGGGGGTGGAGAGAGGGGGAGGGTGAGCAAGCAACGAGCGTGAAAAGGTAGGGAGAGAAAGAGTGGGTACTGTGTGCGAGTGCTGACTGGTGAGCAGCGGTGAAGGGGAAAGCCGCAAAGGAGAGGAGGAAGAGAGAGAGAGAGAGAGAATTTCTTTCAATTTTTCTTGAGAAAGAGAGAAAAAGGGGTTGGGATTTGTGGGCGAAAGGCCCGGGGAGAAAAGGGAAATAGGCTTCTGGCTTTCCGGGTCCTCGTCATTTTTATGCTCACGGCACATTGAATGGAACTGGGGGCAGGGGGCGCGGGGGTGGGGCCCCGCTGACGTGGTGCTCCGCTGGATCCGTTGGGAAAATTTGGCAGCGTCTGCGTGCCGCGCGCGGCTATCTATTATCCACGTTTTGCAATTCTTCTTACCGTTGCAGTAAGACACAGCAGGAGTAGTTTAACTAACAGAGATTTAGCTTAAGTGAGCTACATGTGTTCACTGTTCAGATTCACCGAAGAGCCGTTACATGCTCCAAAAAATAACACTGCTGCACTAACTAGTGCCTGTCTCTTTGAGCCGTTGCGCGGTAAAAAAGATAACCATGTTGAGAGAAAAATGCTAGGAACCGCCGCAACGAGGGAGAGATCCCGCGCGCCCAGCACGCCTCGTCAGGTGGCCGAATGCGCGAGAGACGATTGGTGTGAAAGGAGCAGCAGCGGCAGTGCGGCGGCATCACGTCACATGGCCTTCTCCCCGCAAGCAGCCAAGCAGGCACACCTGAGACCTAGACGACACTGCACACCAAACGGTCATCCCTGACCGACCTGATTCGCGAGAAGAACACCTCCCCGGCCGGGATTAATCAGTCAATAATAACCAAGCGAAATTAGCCACTGGAGTAGAAACCTACCAAAGCAGCATAATCCAATCCATGGTGGTGGTAGACCGGCAGCCTGCAGCTCTGAAAGCTTTTGCCTTGGCCGTCAAGCTCGCGGACCTGCCGCTGTCAAGCTCTAAAAAAAAAACAAACTGAAGAAACAGTGGTCGACAGAGACGCATCCATGGCGCGTCGCCGTCTCCCCCTACGAAAAAGCCCCCCCTCCCGCTAAGCACGAGACAAGCGATCATCTGCGATCCTTATCTGCAAACAAACCCGGCGGCCGCACGCACGAAAGCGGCCCCGTGATAGGGCGACCCTGTTAGGTCGGGGGGGACGACGGCGATGGACGAGGGGTGATTAATAAATAATTAATAATCAATCAGTGGTGGTGGTAGTATAGTAGCTGTAGTTGCCACACCCGCTTCTCGTAAAGCAAAACGTGTTGGCGGCTGATGGCAATTAGCAAGCATGCTTTATGATGTGTGTGGCGACGTGACGTCACGCGGGTGATTAGCTACCACGAGTAGGTGCTATCATCACACAGTCAAAAAATAAAAGAAAATAAAACTTTATAGTAAATGGTAGTTGGAAACATTGACCTCAGGTAGCTAGTGACCAAGGGTGACCAAGGAATTGCAGCTTTAGCCTTTAGGAATGCTACCGGGATTCAGACGGCGGCGCATGGGCGCTTGCTGACTGGCAAATTGGCAATTGCATGAGGTCGCTGCTGGGCAAAGCTAGTGATAGAAAGTTACTACGGCGAAGAAGTGACGAAGTCAAGTGGGGTCTTGTTTAGATGCACTCAAAATGTTATAATTTTTACACTCTCTCTCCATCACATCAATTTTAGGACCCATGCATGGAGCAGTAAATGTATGTAAAAAAATAACTAATTGCACAGTTTAATTGTACATCACGAGACGGATCTTTTAAGCCTAATTAGTCCATGATTAGATAAAATTTATCAAATACAAACGAAAACGCTACAGTTCCAAATGTTATAAAGATTTGCAATCTAAACGGGGCCTGGGTCAATAATTCAATGGAGATTTTCCATGGGAGATTCCATCCGATGGACCCTCCTCCCAGCTTCACTCCAAGAAGTCCCTTGTGGAATTGATTGAGGCGAGTACCAGTGCGCCGGTGGGCCAAGCATAATGAGCAGGGCACCGTCCAACTATTTCACCCCTCAACCCCTCAGGAATCATGACTCGGGGGAGGCAGGATTCATCAGGAAGCAAAGCACACGCACCTGCACCATGCCTGTAAATTCAGCACCGCGGCCAGTGCTCATCTTTAAATTCACCGTCAGTAATTAAAATCACCGCTAGAAAGAAGAAACAACTGACAGAACGTACACGTACAGAGCAGAAATTCAACGGGCAGTTCAGTTGTCTTTTTTGTACGATGACTTTTGTACTGAACATCTACGATGACTTCTGTATCCTGGCTGCTGATGGTGAACTCTCTGACTGATGAGAACGCTGTACCTGCGTGAATAATGCCAGCTCTTAGCTTTAAAACAGTGCTTGCGGACAATTAGGGCACCGAGCTGTTTTTGTCAAAAGCTGTAGTAATTGTACCTATGACGATTTACCAAGCCGGCTGAACGAACAATACACAAACCTAGCACTCTTTCAACCTCTGACCAACAAAGAAAGCTTCCTATCTCTATCTCTTCTCTATCTCTATATATACTACTAAACAGAGGCTAAAGGTGACCTTTTTTTCGTCTACACCCTGGTGCGACCCTGTCGTCCCCGTTTTCGTCCAGCCTCGGATGATCGCAGATCGACCGATCCTCTTCCCGTGCGATCTGACCCCTCCAGACCCTCCCCCGACCGGATTCAGATCGTCTTACGTTGGCCGCAGCGACGTATGCCTGCAGTCGCACACATCGGACCGTCCATTCGCATCCAATAGTGAGACGCTCCGCGCTTCCAAATAGCAGGCCATGCGGCTAGTCCAGCCCACCAGTCCACCACCAGAGCACAAGCATTTTCTTTTAAAAAAGAGAGCACACACGCACGTCCCATGGGCGACTACTCCACCGGCAACTCGTCGTTTTCCTCCGCCGCCGCCTTGGTCATCGATCGACCCTAAGGTGCTGGTACCTGCGAGGTCACGCATCTGCCTTCCTCGCCTCCTCCCCACCTCGGCACTCAGGCAGTGGCGTGCCAGGTGCTGCCGATGAGCCGGTCCCTAGGCAGGTGCTTCTAGGGGAGTTTCCTGCCTTGCTCGTTGCCAGCACGGTCGCCGGCCGTTCGCCTGCCGCCGACCTTGTGCTCAAGCCACATCACTTTTCCTACGCTTATCGAGGTGGAGCCCCTGATTTGCGAGCTTCAGTTGCACTTTGCACCCCCACAATTTGAGCAATTTTTAGGTTGCAATTAAGCAATTTTTAGCAGGCTGCAATTAGAGCAATTTTCAGCATAAGTGTTTGAACTGGGAATAACAAGATGCCATGCATGAGGTGGTCGTGCTTGGATTGTTGAATACTTATGTTTGTGTACCTTTTTCTAATCTCAAAGCCCTTTTGACCTTTCCATAGGTAACCCAAAACATCCAAACCTCTTCTATGGTACCAAATTCCATGCCAAGGTGAGGCAAAGCAAACCCTTCCTACAAGAAAAAAAATGATTTTGTGGTAAACTGAACAACTAAAATAGAGTCTCTCTCTTCATGAAGAAAAATAAATCAATCATTATATTACATACCTATTTTCATCCATCTCAAATATGCAGATTTTATTTTCATGCAGATTCCTTCAATCAAGTTCAACACATCTAGGAAGGGCAAAGCCAACTAAATTAGAACACTAACAAATCTAAGTACAGAGAAAGGTTCAGAAGTATATAGTATCTTATCTATTTCTCGGATTAAGCACGAGCAGTTGAGAAGCAAGCGATCGCCAACGCATCGATCCCTCGCAGCTCCAATTCTTTACGTAAAACAGCCGGTCCCGCCAAAAGACTGAGCGGCCGCGCCAAAATAGACCTGGACGTCGCAGGTCATCACGTGCATAACAGGCCGTGCCCATGGCCCACGGGCCAGCGCAGGGTGGAGCGCCTAGAATATCTTGGTCCGTTGGATGCCAGCCAACGGCATTGATTCATCGACTGTAGGCATACGTCGCTGCCGCCGATGCCAGACGATCTGAATTCCCCCGACCCTCCTCCCGCCCCGCACGCCTCCCTCTCCCTCGCTACAGCCCGCCGCCTTCCCCCTCGCTCCGCCCCGACGCCCTCCCCACCCTGTCGCGCTGCCGTCCCGCCATCCCGCCGCCGCCTCCTCGCGCGGGCGGACGGGGACCTTCTCACGGCGGCGAATGGGGGCACCAACACCTCCGCAGGTGAAGGGGGCGGCGGGTTTGGAGGCGTGCTCGCTGGTTCCCGAAACCCTAACCCTAGCCGCCGCGCAGCAGAGCAGCTGCGATACCACGTCCGACTCCAGGATCCCCGTTGCGCGCGGTCGCCTCCCCCACACCAGTCTCCTCGGCGCGCGCCCTGAGCGCCGCCCAGCGCGCTTCAGGTCAACGACGCGCGGAGCGGCACCCGGGCCGTCCCTGTCGTGTGGTGCCGCGCGCCGTCCGGCCCGTCTCCGCAGCGCGGGATGCTGCCGCGCGGGATGCGGAACGGCCGCCGCCGGGCCACGATGCCTCGCGGATCGACGCTGCATCACGCACCAATCCTGAAGGTGCCGGGTAGGAGTTTTCTCCGCGCTACCGCCAGAGCTCGTGCACCGTGCGCTCGCGCCCTCGTGCACCTCCGACGTCGCGGCAGGCAGCCGCGCGTGGCGGGACGCGCTGCGGCCGCTCCGGGAGGCCGTGGCGCTGCACGCGTTCGGCCGTCGCGTCAAGCGCGGCCCCGTGGTGGGAGCCGCCGCTCGCGGGGGCGGGGGCGGGGGCGGGGGCGGAGGGCGTATCGAGACGGAGAGGCATCGCGCGCTGGGACTGTTCCGGCAGGTGGCGAGGCTGGGCTCCGCGGCGGTGATGGTGGACGCCGGGCTGATGGGCTGGGAGGAGGGGTAGCGGGAGGAGGCCGCGGAGTACTACTGGAGCGCGGCGGAGCCTGGGCACCCTGTCGGGATGTGCAACCTTGGGGTCTCATACCTTGAAGGTACCGTGGATTTGGCTCAGTGTAATTAGCTTTCTCTTGGAGACTTGTTCTCGGTGGTTGTTGAAAGATTTGGAATTCAGGGCGGATATGGCTTGTTTACAATTGTCTTGTATTCAATGCGCATTATCAGTTTTGTTCCCAGAGCAGTTGGAATCATTCAATATTTTAGGGGAATGAAGCTTTGTCTGTGCTCTGTCGCATTTGTCTCTTGCGATTCATTGTTTAGGCCCAACTCAAGCTTACTCAAGCTTGTTATTCCTTTGTTAGCAACCAATTGTCTTGTTTGTTCCAAGGAATTGCACCTGATATTGCTGCCAAATATTTCTGCAGCTGATCCACCTAAGGCTGAGCAAGCCATCCGATGGTTTTATCCATCTGCATCAGCAGGCAATGCTCGTGCTCAATACAACCTAGGCCTTTGCTTGCAGAACGGGAAAGAGATCAAGCGTAATCAGAAGGAAGCTGTAAGATACCTCTGCTCTGTTGCACACCCGCAGTTTGAAAACTCTTCCTATAAGAGAAATATTCTGGTTATCTAAACGCACTCAATTGTTGAACCACCTAGGCAATCCATTGTTACAGTACCTTATGCACACATCTCTTACTAACATCCCTTATTTTTGTGCAATATTATCTGTTGCAGGGTCTTGTTCTAGCTACTGTTTTTCTCTGGATGCTGACAAAAACTTGATATTACTTGCTGGCTGATCTACTTTTATTCCCCTAAGTCCCTATCAATCTGCTTCAACTTGCTACTTAGTGCTGTCCATAATATGTAAATATGTGGCTTGCTGTAGTTTATTTCGTGTTTGTTGAAAGATGAATCACAGTGTGTCCTGGCCTGCCACTGAAGATCTCGCTCTGCAACTTCCTCTCCGATCAGATGCTTCATTCACCCATTGCCCTAGGGCATCAAAGCCATGGAGTCGCGAAAGGACAGCATCGCGACTGCCAAGTCCACAGCGGCAGCCGATCCATCCCCAAGCACAACGCAGGTGAGTCACGCTGATTTCTCATATTCTGATCCCACCAACCTGCCCCTTGCCCCCTTCCCCTTCCCATCTATCCAAGCCATATATGCACTTTTGTATGTGTGGTAGCAAGTGTGCATTCATCCCCATCTTGCTTTTCTATTTGCCTTCTGAGAAGACTTGCCATTAGCTCTACAAATATACTCCTATCCACTGAACTTTCTCAGTTTGTCATTGTTTATGTGTGTACAATTTGCATGTCTATATTATTATCTTGATTCCTCTTACATTTTTCTCAGGTTGTTCCCAAGTAGTTAATTTTTTTTACGGGTAGTTCCCAAGTAGTTAAGTGTAGGTACTACGCTTATAGTCTTGGTGCAACTCTGGATCGGAAGTAAACACACCGATCATATGTTGCTAGGTTCAAACAAAAGGGAATGCGCATACTATTTGCTGTTCAATTACTGAGTTGAGCAGTATAGAAAAAACTAATGAATTTCTTCAGCATTTTGTTTCAGTTATTCTATTTTCTGCATTCTGTTTACTGATAATGCATCGTGGCACTATTCCAATGGATCTCTGAATCGATATTCAATTTTCTAGTTTTGTATATTTTAGATCGAGATTTATTCAGAAGTCAGGACATCGAATCTGTAGCCACACGTCCTTTCCCAGCGCACTCTCCCCCGATCCATGTGAACAACCGTAGCACCAGCCACCACTCTGCCTCTCACCATCTCTGGTAACTGGTCAAACCGAAGATGAGTTTGTTGTCGTCTATGTTAGTTTAGCCAATTACCGTATAAAGCAGTACCACATACTATATTCTGTCGAGCCTCTGCACACGCCGCCATCGTGCATGGCGCGTGGTCTATGTCGCTGGCTTTGGAGTAGTACCTGCAGATACTACGGCATGCTTGTAACTGGCCTTAATCTTGTAGCACTTTATTTCCCACCCAGATGCTCTGAATCCGTGCAGCTCTGAATTCGAATTCGTCCAACTCTGAATTAGCGACAATGTGGGGAAATTTACTAGCTAAGTAGCACTAACCATAGGTTAGCATACAATTCTTGGGTTTAGCATCCTCAAGACCGATAGCATTCTTGACATATCAGGGTGATGATTCAAAGCCATTATTATACCCGTCTTATATCATGAAAAGGGCTATTGAATTCAGAGTGTGCATTATTCTTTCCAATGGCAAACTGATTCAATGTTCAATAGTATATTGTTGTTTTCCAGAATCACATTCGTGTAGTGTAGTGGTCCTGATGGTATAGCTATTGTCTCCTTTTTCACATACCTTTGTGACTTTGAGACTGATTTCTGATTCTTGTATAAATGAAGGCACAGATGTATGATTGATCAATTCGGAGGCACGACACATACAAAGCTGTGGCAGTAACAAATCCTAAATTAAAGGACACTAGGTAGGAAAGGATCACCAGCCATCCCAGGTATAGTTCACCAAGGTACACTAATAAGCTAGGTTTTACTTCACTAGCCTTCCTAGGTTTTAATTCACCCATGAGATTGGCCATAATTTTTGACAATCAAGTTGTGCTATGGTGTCTCCAAGAAATCCAATTCTGATAGCAGTAAGACTCTGGGAATAAGGGCAAAAGATTGGAAAGGATGTGCATAGTGCAGCAGTAATATGGCAGAGTATAGTTGGGTTCATTTCTTTTTTGTATCAAATGGTTAGTGATCTTTTTTCTTCTGGTGAAACGTTAGTGATCTTCAGTTACCTCAATGTTAAGTTTACATGCATTTTTTCATTTTGTGTTTCAAAAGGATTAGGTAATAAGTGTTCGTGTAATGATGTTCTGCGTAAGTAGCATTTGCTTGCTAGAAAAAACATACGTCGTCCTTTGATACGATGAATGTTTGCTTTAAGAGTTCTCCCATCACTATGGCTACTATTTAGAATAATATATGATTTGACATGGTGCGATTCTATATATATTTTTACCTTAGCTTATTAGGAACCACAATCTTTAAATAGTACTTGAAGCTAATAACAAGTTGAAATATTTTTAGGGGAAAGCAAACCAATTAAGACCTAGGTGTTTTGGCCTGCTCCGACATCCAACTTTTGTTATGCCATGGTAATATTCTTCGAGCCTAACGAGTCGGCGGCAGGAGGCAGTGATGCATGCTAGCACGAAAAATTATTGTTTATATGATTGCGTGTGGAATGTTCTATCAGTAGGCTTGTCAGTTGTCACCACCTTTCTGGCACATCAACAAGCAAAACATCAGTTGGTGAGTAATGGCAACGTTTGTGCATACATGATTAGTCTTTAGGCTTCTTAGCTTAGAAGCTACTACCTTCAAGACGTGTCATGTTTACCCACTAGCAAAATCTCTTCCTGTGTGTTTTGCAGTATGAACCGATGAATCGAACAATCCTACCGCAGGATTCCACTGCTTTTTTTTTTCTGCGTGTCAAGTGCTAACACAAAATTCACCATTAGCCGACTTTGTGCCGATGTAGATTTTGATTTTTGGCCATGGAGAATCCAAAGCAAAAGAGGTCAGAGACTTTTCAATCGTGTCTATAAAATGTATGCAAAATTGGGCCTCTAAAGACACACAAGCCCACACCTTTGCTGGCCATCCGCCTTGCTATTGGGCCTCAATTGTGCCCAACTGCTCGTGACAAGAGGCCCATGTTGACTCAGCACCATCCACGGCCCGTGAAACGTGTCGCAGGTTGTTTTCGCTGGCAGCTGGCAGCCATCTATAAGACAGAGGGCTGGCTCCACGAACCCTAAACCCACCATTCTTATTTTCTCCGCCGCCGCCGCATCTGCTACGCCTCGTCATAGCTGAATTTCTCTTCATTTTTCTTCTCTCCTGTTGCTCTCTCTTTCGGATCTAGTTTCTGGTATATTGCTATCGAGTTTGTTCGATTTGTTCTTCATGAAATTTGCTTGTCTTTCTCGGTAGGAAGATTCATTCCTCTCTGATTTTTTCCGCTCACGATTTGAGTGCGAGAGATCAGGCTCTATATTATGAGTCAACAGCAGGCGCCGTTCGATGGCGTCCTGACTGCCGCATGGAGCCCAGATTGATGCCAGGAAAAGACTGTTTGGAGATCCATCTTCTTAGTTCCAAGCCACAATACCTGGTGACACCGCGACATAAAAACTCGCCCAAATGATCAATTTTATTGTTAAAAACCAATTTTTTTGGTTCGCTTGTGAGAGCGCATCCGGATTTGGATATGATCTTTGTGCTGGACTGCAGGGTTTGTTACTGGGACGGCATTGTTAGACGAACGGGTGCCGTCTTCTTTCACCATGGACGAAACGCCCTTTGCAAGGTGCCCAGATAAACGCCCATACACGATTGGGTGGGGCCATAGTTTCGATTGCCTCATCCAAATTAAATGCGGCAACAGTTTCCATTGCAGCGTCTCTTTTTGTTGACAGCTCTATTTTGATTTTCCCCCTATTTGTGGCAGCTCTGTTCTGATTTGTGGTGTTCTCCTGATTTTGCCCCAGTAGTTTTTTATTCGAGGTGACTTCATTCTCGTAGGCTCTTCCCATGACTGAATTAGTTAGCAGATGAACCACAGTCGTGAGACTGGACGGAATGTTAAACAGATAAAATACAGTGGTGAAAGAATGGACAGAATGTAGGGTCATTTAGAGCCTGATTGGTTTGGTTCCTAACTTTGCCTTGCTAAAGTTTTGGTTGGAATCTAAAAAAAGTAGGCCACCTCACAAAGCACTTTGACAAAATTTTGGCAAAAAAACTCTTAAAGCACTTGCCAAGATTTTGGCAAAAAACTCTTGCCAATATTTTAGTCTGCCTTAGTTTTGGCAAGGCAAATTTTAGAATCAAACCATTCAGGCTCTTAATTGTCACCGTGTATAACCACACGCTCACTCCACGATGATACAAATTTGTTTCCACTTACCACGCAAGGATAGCAAATAGTCAATTATTCTAATGTTGGAGATAGCATAAATAAGCTGAAACTTGGATAAATATGAAATGAATATGGTCATAATTTGAATTGTGAATGTTGATGTCACTATGAAATCTTGTGAAAATTTCATGTAATCGACATAAGTGTTGTTAAATGGAAAAGCATCATACTGAAGTAATTTGACATGATCACACAACATTCCATATTTATCTGTACACGTCCACCGGTTCATTCCAGTACAAGGTTGAGAGGAAATTGACACAACATGTAACACAAGGGCGGATACACTACACTATCTGCAGGGTCACAGGACGAGTTTTGATCTAAACTCCAAGCCAGTGACACTACTTCAGATGGGCGGGATGTTTGAAAATGAAAAGCCCTTGTAACCTTTGTATGCATAGTACGCGATTCGTGTGTAGTAGAACCCAGGGATGAACATCACAATACCTAGAATCATAAAGAAGATTCCTATTCCAAGAAAGAAAAAACAGTCAGTTTAGGTAAACGAAGAACAAGCCCTGGCATTCAAGCAAAACATATCTAGATTGATGAAGTTCATGACTGTTGTCCCATGAAAGCTACTGAAACAGTTCACATTGCATCAGAAGGCAAACTCTCGAGTTTCCACACATACATCACGACTTGTTACAATTATAGATATATGATGCATCAGATTCCTAGGATGAACTCAAAACCTACATTTGCGCATACTAGAGGCAAACATAAGCAATGTCTATAGCTCTCAATTATTGTCAATAAATTTCACATAAGTGCATCCATATGAAACCATACCATTAAATCTTTGTTGCTTCAACAATTTGTTTTATGGATCATTTGACTACAGGTTCAAAAGCACTTGATCCGGAGATGGCTTGTTATATATATGTAATCTAAACCTCGTGTAGCTTCTAATACAAATAATTTCAGAACCTGATAGGTAGATAAGCACCTGCATTTTCCTACAGTGGACACATAACAGTTCACCCAATTGCCATCCAGTCAACTAAGGCATGGCACCTACCCCCCAGATGTAAGCATCCAACCAAATCGGTAGTATCCTAATGGATAGTAAATAACTAGGAAACTAATCAAAACATTATCTCTTTGTCCTGTATCCTCACCGTACTTGCGCAAGCTAGGGACAGAAACGATCAAATTACTCTGTTGAATTGGCACCAGAAACACAAAGACCACTAATGGCGAGCAACCCGACTGTAGTAAACTAAGCCAATTTCTTGAACCCGAGGCACTTAAATTAAACACTTAAGCTAAAATCCCCCAGAGATCTGGTAACAATCAAGCGAATTCCAGGCACATCAAGCACCTCACGGGTGCACGGAGGAAGGAAACCTAAGCTGCTCGCATCGAGACGAGAGAGAAGTGGGGAGCGGAAGAGCAAAGGGGGGCGCGGCGGCCTGAGACTCACCGTGCGCGCGGTCCCCTCCGACCTGGTTGGCGGCCATGAACAGGCCCCCGACGGCGCCGAGCGCCCCGAAGGCGAGGAGCGCGGCGGCGAAGGCGATCTCCTTGACGGGCGCCCCGCGCGGGCCCCCGACGGCGCCGCCGATGAGGTCGTCCTCGTCGGAGATGGAGAAGGTGTGGTCCACGTACGCCATGCCCCCGGCCGGCGCGCGAAACCCTAGGCTGGGCGGGGAGCGAAGGTTCTGGAGCTGTGTTGTTTAGGTTGCGGGCGGGGCTGGATGAGTCCGGCTGCGAAAAATGAAAGCGGTGGCGAGCACGGGTAGGAAAGGAAGGCCTGCGACTTTGGGGAGGGGAGAGAGAGAGAGAGAGAGAGAGAGCCTCGGGTGGGTCGCTTTACGCTACGCAATTCCGCTGCTGGGGCTCGCGGATTTAGATTTGGTCAACCTCGGCTGCATCGACGACGGGCCGGGGCGACTGATGATGGGCTTATGTTGGGCCGTGTGACCTTTGCTTTCGAAGGAATTGGTGGTTCATTTTCTTCATCTGTTTCTGCGCACAATCACATAGCCCAAAGCATTGGTGGTTCATTCGTTTCTGGGCTCAGCTATATAGCCCAGTCGCACACTGAAGAAGCTTAGAGTCGGGCGGAGTGGCTGGGCGTGTCTCCAGCCCACGAGAAATCAGGTCGACACTTTTGTGAGGTCTTTGCTAATGAAATGCTACTCGTATAGCCATCTGTGATTTTTCATACACACACTCAAGCTTCAAAGGGCACGCATGGAAAGCCTCTTCAGTTAGGCCCTTCATTTGCGCCATGATGCGCAGCAATTGTTGACTCCCACTAGACCACTACGCTCAAAGTGCGTCCTACTACATGACGTAGCCAGTAGAGGGTATAGGAAGTTCCATTTTCCAGCTTCCATGCCTCACACAAGCCTCTGGCTTCTGGGGGTTGAATTCTCATCTTCGCCGTAGTACTAACTGGCACCTCCTTTGTGCGTGGAGGGAGGAAACAGATGCCAGCGTCGTCATTATTGGAGTTACAAGGTGGGGAAGGGCATAATTAAAAAGCGAGCTCTCTCTTTTGTGGCCAAGAAAAAGAGGTTGACAGGAGCCGGTAAGAAAAGGGGCCTAGGCCGAAAAGAGAATTGCCTTTTACTTATTACCCAAAGGCGTAAATGTTTCGCAGTATATAAACATTACGCATGCAATGGTGGGGGACATACGTGCATGGATACACCAGTCTCTGTCCAATATTATCAGTACGTCCTTGTTGCTGGCCATGGAAAAAAAATATTTAGTACACATATAAATATGTGTGGATCCACGTAGTAGTACGTGTGCCCCACCACTAAGCAATGTGCAGAGGGAGAAGAAGGTGCAGCGCAGCCTCGAGGTGGAGGAGGAACATCATTTATCACGTAGCTGCACCGGCCATTATGCCTGCCGTCGATCCATGGAGATCGTCGATCTCATTCATGTAGCCATGGACAGTCACTTCCACCTGCATGGAGCCAGAGGCACTGCTGTCACTAGCTCTGACAGCTCAGGAAATGGTACGAGTACCCATTTTGTGCTGCTGATGAAAGGGCGTGTCGTGAAACTAACTTCACTGCAAGTAAGCACGGAGCACCGATCAGTACGTGTCAGTGATCTATCTTTCTAGAAGAAAATTTTCTCTTGAAACTTTAGCAAAAATGGGCTACCGTATACACTTTATTATCCATTTCTTTTCAAAAGGAAAGCATCCTATGCTTCGAACACTGGTGCTGCGGATCGGAACGTACAGCATTGTATACATCTAGGTCCAAACTTACTTTCGAGAATGTCCTTTGGCATTTGGCAACACGCGTGCTCGCATACAAAATACTTTTGTTTCTATATGCATGAGCTGCTTATTGTGCGAGTACTGGGTACGTAGTCAGCTGTCGATCTTGAGACGCGTGTAAACTTTATTCTACATACCTTTAATACACAAGATGTGCATCTCTCCAAAAAAAAAATTGCTAGTTATTGATAAAATTAGCAACTAGAAATGCCGTAATCGAACAGTAATGTAGAGGGTGGAATTTTGTATGGCTCGTACTCTACTTCAGTTTAACTTCTCCAAGTATTTGGAGGGTGATGCAATGCTACACCTACAACTTACCATCTGTGCTTTTTATTTGCCACAAACTTTCTTAGGTTTTACAAAATGAACACGTATATATGATGGACTTTCACTACCAACCAAGCTGAACTTTCTGCCAGATGCTTTTTCCAGAAAATGCAGCAGCAGCAGCACTAGCAGTAGAGCACAGACAGAATCATTGAATCCCCTGCAGAAGTGGGCCCACGGAATTCAGATCTGAGTGGCATTAACCGCCTTTTCTCTCCAGATCTATTCTCCTGCCCCCTCTGTGAATTGCCCTGCCCCTGCTCATGCATGCATCCCTTTTTAGGTATCAAAAGGACCATGGCAATTGGCAAGAGGACACCCTTTGGAAGCTCTGCCAGGCCCCTTCCCTCTCCAGCCATTACCTGCAAATTCTTCCTTGTTCCCTCCTCTTCTCTCTCATCTAGAAACTAAACCATCATGCTTAATTGATACCATCATGCTTAATTGATATGGACTAATCAACTTTATTAAAACTTAGAAGAGAGACACAAGAGTCAATAAATCTGTCAACACAAAACACAAGAGATTTCAGTTGGTTGATCTCAAAATTAATGGCCTTGACTTGGTTTTTTTATAAAAAAACTTAAATTACTATACCTGGCCTTGCAATAAGCTCAAGGCTCAAGAACCATGTCACAGAAGTAACGTGTCATAGCAAGAAATGAATTCAACTAATCACAGAATGATGACTAGGAGAGCCAATACACAGCAGAATCATATGTCTCTAAGTCCATCTCTTATCAAATATCATCATGAACTTGATGAACTACTAGCTTTAGTAGGAGCCAGAAGTTGGGTCAGCAACAATACATATACAATTGTGTGGTCATTCAAACCCCAACTTAAACTAGACTGAATTGAAGTGAGCTAATAATAAGCTAGAGTAGCTGCATGCTAAGCTAAACTAGACATGCATGCTGTGGTCATCGCTTCAGCTCTCCCTGGCGAGCCAAGAACTGCATGGGCAGTGCTATAGCCAGGGCGCCATGGACGACCTCAATGCATCTGCATGTGCACCTATAGTACTACTCGAACAATGCAGCTGCGATAAAGGAAGCTCCGCGCGTCCGTCAGCCCACGACGTGCACGCGGATCTTCTTGCTTGCTGGCGGCGACGTCGTCGGGCACGGCACCGACGCGGCGGGCCGGGCGACGAACACCGCGGCGAGGACGTCCTGGGGCACGGAAATAATCCACCGCACAGGCGCGGGTCGCAGTGCAGCCGGTCCGCAGCGATGGCCGCGGCGCTGCAGCTTCCTTATCCTGGCTGCCGGTGCCGGCCTCGGCTTCCTCGGCGCCGGCGGGCACACCAACGGCGCCGGAAGCACGCTAGCCGCCAGCGTCGGCGTGGAGAACCCATCAATCACGGCATTGTCGCCGCCGTCGCCCAGACTCGCCGCCGCCGCCACTGTCCGTATCGGCGGGAGCTGGCTGGGCAGCAGCTCGAGCTCGAGCCCCATCAATTAACTAGCCGAGGAAAATAGTGTGGTGGAGTGATCGATCGATGGCAGTGGCGTGGCGGTGGCAGCAAGCAAGAAAGAAGCACGGTAGGGTTGCGCGAGTGGCACTTAAGTAGACGAGAAGCGAAGAGAGAGGGAGCAGGCGTGGAGGGGAGGAGGGATGGCGGTGATGATGGCGGCGATCGAGGAGTGAGAAGCGGCAGTAAAGGGGGAGAGAACAGAATTATATTGCGCGAGGGCAGCCTGCACCCTGCGAGGCGAAAGGCGCTTGATGAGAGAGAGAGAGAGAGAGAGAGAGAGAGAGAGAGAGAGAGAGAGAGAGAGAGAGAGAGAGAGAGAGAAAGAGTGAGTTTGTGATGCGAATGATCGCGAGAGGAACGAAAGCAGGGGTGGATGAACTGAAGGAAGCTCGAATTTTACCCTCTTTCGAGGCGACTGGATTCAGACTAGCTATGCCTCTGAATTGGCGGCTTGGCGCGGTAGGAAAGGAAAAAAAAAAGGCTTCTCGAGCTGATCAGTTTGGCATGCAGTTCTTCACTGACCAGATTACCAAGTGCTATCATTACTACTGGAGACCGCACCTTTGCCGAGTGCAAAAATTTTCGCCGAGACTATTTCGTCGGGCACTCGATGAATAAGACCTTTGCCGAGTGCCGCACTCGGCAAAAAGAAACACTCGGCGAACAATAGATTTGCCGAGTGTCAAGCGCTCGGCAAATAATAACACTAGGCAAAATCTATTTTGCCTAGTGCCCTACGCTTGGCAAAGACAGATACTCGGCAAAGCTCCATCAGCTGCGAACGACAACAAACGGCCGTTAGCTTTGCCAGTGTCGGTATCACGGACACTCGGCAAATGTGTGATTTGCCGAGCGCTTTTTCTGAGCACTCAGCAAAACATATCTATTTTTTTCTTTTTCCACCCAAACTTTTTCTGTTGTGATTCTAGATTATCTTGAACTACATATGCAAGTTTGGCACATTACTCGAATTGTTTGCTATATTTAGTCAATTTATTTTATTTGATTGAATTTCTTGGAATAATTCAAATTTGAATTGCAAGTCATTCAAAGAGTGAAAATAAATGAATCAAAAAATGATATTTATATTATTGAGCCTACTTCAACACCATATCCATGAACAGACAAGAATTTCAAACATCTCATATTCACCAAGCATGACCACAAACTTGGGATCCGGTTGTTTTTAAATTGTATAAAAAGCAAATTTGGTCAGAAAATCATGAAACTTGCCCAGATGTAAGGATATCATATGTGGAGGCTGTGATAAAAATTTGGCTAGGTTTCGTAAAAGTTTGTCAGTTACGATGCTTAACACCTAGTTGGCCTTCACATGAAATTATGAAACTTATTTGGACATGTTTCGGTTTGTAAGTATCGTATGTTACAACTTTCACGAAACTTTATCAAATTTTTTATCACAGCCTCCACATATGATATCATGACATCTGGGCAAGTTTCATGATTTTCTGACCAAATTTGCTTTTTATACAATTTAAAAACAACCAGACCCCAAGTTTGTGGTCATGCTTCGTGAACATGAGATGTTTGAAATTCTTATCTGTTCATGGATAAGGTGTCGAAGTAGGCTCAATAATATGAATATCATTTTTCGATTCATTTTTTTCCACTCTTTGAATAACTTGCAATTCAAATTTGAATTATTCCAAGAAATTCAATCAAATAAAATAAATTGACTAAATATAGCAAATAATTCGAGTAACGTGCCAAACTTGCATATATAGTTCAAGATAATCTAGAATCACAACAGAAAAAGTTTGGGTGAAAAAAGGAAAAATAAATAAATATATTTTGCCGAGTGTCACGGAATAGCGCTCGGCAAATATTGTCTTTGCCGAGTATCCAGTTCGTGGACACTCGGCAAAGGTTGTCACATTTCAACAGTTCATGCTGATTCGTTGAAAAATAAAAAAAATAGAAAACTTTGCCGACTGCCCGTGAGCGGGCACTCGACAAAGGGTTCTTTGCCGAGTGGCCGAGTTTTAGCACTGGGCAAAGATCCCTTTTGCGAGTGCCTGTGATCTGGCACTCGGCAAAGGATCTTTTATTCCTTCACAGGCTACCCAAACACTTGTGCACTTCGTCGGCTCTTTCATTCCTTTCCTCACCCAGCTCCTCGCCGCCGCGTCCCGGCCGCCGCCGCCCCGGCCCCGAGAACTGTGAAGCAGGTTAGTGCGTACTGAATAATTAGAATATCTACATAAGTCTTTCTTGAAATATGGCATGAATGCATATAACTTTTCTTTATGATAGCGTAGTCAATTATAAATTTGGAATAATATAGCTTTTTTGAGTTATATAGTATCAGATTTTGAAACAATTTGATACCTACAAAATACAAATAGTTCTAGTGTCCAATTGTAGATCATCAATACTATACTAGAATAATCATTTAGAAAAATCTACAACGGATTCTTCCCCAGCACATATATAGGTTAGTTGTATCCTCTGGTTAGTTGTATCCTCTGCCTAGCAGCCTTGGGTTGCGATTGTGTCACTTTATTTTGTTCATGAAAACTTGTATCATATGCAATTAATATTATTCTCAGCTATATATGTTTAGGGGATGGAAGACTGTGAGTGGATGTACAGTGGCTGCTTAGGTCAAGGTCAGGTCACCGATGAATGGATCGACAAGACCGATGCTTTCTTGGAACGGGCGTTTGGCGAAGCTGCTAAAGGAGCGGCGTTTGATGATGCCTGGTGTACCACACTATCAAGGCAACCGCAGCCTCAGCGGATACGCCGAAGTATGGGTACGCGAATTTATTTATTTAATCTAACACTCAATTATGCATGATTTCTAATTGTTTTGCTGGTTTTCTCGCAGTCGTCGTCACAGGGTGGCCAGCCTTGCTCCCTCTTCAAAACATTTGCTATGGCCCACAAGGGCAAGATGACGTTCGATGTCAACTACAACTCGGAGGACGGGCCCGAGGCATACAGCAACGCGACCGCCCACAACCGCCTCAGTGAGTACATATCGATGGCAAGGGAAGTCCATAGTCCAGATTATGATCGGACCACCGAGGACCTTGACTGTGAAGTCGTCATGAGGGTCGGAGGAGGTAAGAAGCATGGGCGGTACTGGATTGCCGACGGCGCAATCGACTCGTCCTCTACTCCTACTCTATTTCATATTAGAGCAAGGAGCACCAGCGCGAGCCCAGCCATACGACCTCGGCAGGACACTTCACAGCACCGGATACAGGCACTCCAGGTTATTATTTCTTTATATGTCGTTTATTGATTATTATAGATCTTTTCTTTGCATTATTGTAATATTGGGGTGAAAATTTTGCAGGACCAGGTAGAAGAAGAGAGGAGGCTATGTGTGGACTTGGAGGCGAGGATGAGGGCCGAGCGGCTGGCCGAGCAGCAGAGGATGAGGGAGATTCTTGCATACATGGAGAGCCTTGGCGCCGCAACGGGTGTTGCTCCGCCAGCTTCATTGTTTTCTCCACCTCGACCTCCACCTCCACCTCCACCTCCTGATCCGTTTTCTACTCCTGTGAGTATGGATATGTTTTAGTCATGTATGATCGTCATTTTTCTTGTCTCACACATGTAATCTCTTCTACTTTGTGCAGAATTAATCGTCGGCCTCAAATCATCCTCATGTTTCTCCAAATCAATCTAGTTGGCCAACTTGGTGATAGTTTTTGAAATCAGTCAAATGATCCTTTGTTGTGAACTTGTTGTAATCAGTGGTTTTGAGAACTGTTTGTGAACTTTATGAATTTGTCCGTTGAACTCTTGTAAAACTATTTTGCATTGCTTGTTAACTTCGTCGTTAAACTCTTGTAAAACTTGTGGTCGATCAGCTTGTTTGATGCATTTGTGTAGCTATTGTGAACTTGTAAAACTATTGTGTGAGGCTTCCCAACCGGGGAGGGAGAGAAAATAGACGTTTCCAAAAAAAATTTATACCTTTGCCGAGTGCCTCTCACGCGGCACTCGGCAAATAAATCTCTTTGCCGAGTGTCACTCCACCAGCACTTGGCAAAGAGGATACGCTTTGCCGAGTGTCACTACACCAGCACTCGGCAAAGAGCATACACTTTGCCGAGTGCTGACCTAGGACACTCGGCAAAGAGCATACACTTTGCCGTGTGCTTCTCTCAGGCACTCAGCAAACGTCCGTCACCGTTTCTTCCGCCGTCACGTCCATTTTATTTGCCGAGAGCAGGATTAGGCACTCGGCAAAGTCTTTAATTTGCCGAGTGCCCGACAAAAAACACTCGGCAAAGAGGCATTTGCCGACCCTTTCTTTGCCGTTTCCTCTTTGCCGAGTGCAACACTCGGCAAAGTGTTTGCCGAGTGTTTATGTTGTTTTGCCGAGTGTGTTAGACACTCGACAAACGAGGCTTCTCCCGTAGTGCATGCTCCTGCAGGCATGTACGTCAGCTCAGCTCAAGTGCTTACCACCATTATCGAAACCGCCTGGAAAGATCAGATCACACGATTAAATTTTGACGGCCTTAATGGTGACTGTAGCTGATCGCTATTAGTCAACAGTCATATTTCTGACAATTGGTCTCTTTCAACGACACGAACCGGCGATGGCCGGCTGGTGACCTCGCAGTGAACCCTGTGCCACGGGGTCTTCCCATCCGAACGCAGTTGCGAATCCAGAAAATATATATAAAAATATATAAAAAGAGATATCTCTTCTTTCTTCTTCCTTCCTCTATCTTCTTCTTCCTCCCCTTCTTCTTCATTCTTCCTTCCAAAAAATAGAGAGAAACTTCTAGAGGGTATCCATTGATCTGAGAAAAATAGAGGGGCTTGATCCCTCCTAACCTCCCTTACATCCGCTCCCTGGCCGGACAGATAATTTTCACTAGAAGGCAACGAGAGCATTGTTTATTTTTTGCATTGTACAACAAACCGGTAAAAGCAAGGACTGAAAGGTAACGAACATTTTAGTCTTTTTGCATCTTAGCTAGTGTGGTATATTAGCAGCAGGTAGCTAGCTATTATTTCACCTCCCAAGAAAATAAAAATATCAGCAGGTAATTAATTATCGTTCAAACATTGGATTCGATGGTGTATACAGTTCAATTTGGATATAAAAGAATACGGCAGCCCTCCATACCGCGGTGCTCATCGACCCGGCCGACACATTGAATGGTATCTGGCCGCTGTTCTGCAAGCTGCCAACGCCATGTCCGGCAGCGAGCCGTCGTACGTGCAGTGCTCACGAGCACGTGTAATATGATATCCAACATTCACCATCGTCCGAGCAGTGCCAAGCTCGCCGGGCCCCTGTGGCCCGCCTGAATGTGGATGGCGATCGAGACGAGACGAGGCACAGGCGCACGGCAGCATCGGGCCGTACGGGGGCGATCCTGAATTCCTGGCGGGGTCGCCTAGCTCGTGCGCGCGCGCGTCGCTAGACGCCACCCCACCGGGTGCGCGTCGGCACCCTGCGCGCATGCAGCATCCGATGGCCGGCCGGGGCGGCGCGCGGCGCGTGTTCGTGCGCGCGCGTCTCGTCGCCTGCCAACCTGAAACTCTGAACCGATCGATGCGTCTCCGATCCTCCCCTTGTCGTCACGTCACCGCGCCGCCGTGACTACGTGCGTGCGCTGGCTCGATGGCTTCGAACGCCCTCCGAGTTTCGGCCGTCGCGTCGCGGCGGCTAGCGCGCGAGCAAAAGGTTAGCTGCGCCTGCGATGCGTACGTGCATGGGTGGCGCTACGTTGTCTCGGTCCATGGATGCGTCTAACGCCCCTCATAAATTCCCTCTTTGTCCGTGCGTGGAGGTACAGACTGAGACGGCAGCGTGCATCATGGTTCGGGACCAGATGAGTATCCACTGTGAACCGAGCAGAGGATCGGAAGTGACTAGTAGTGAGGAACAAACTACTGCGGCAAGTTGCTCCTGCATGGCTGCGAGCCTGCCTGCCTGCCTGCAACCAGTCCTTACGGGCGGGCGGAGGACAGGACCAACAGATTTAAAACGTATTCGTCTGAACCTACTACAAGGTTTACACGACCTTCCGGAAACTAAATCAAAAGAAACCTACTACAGATAGAAATTCGTCTGAACCATACCCCCTCACGTGTTTCATTTTTGCTTATCAGTTTATCTCTGGCTCATTGAATGGGATATTTTACGTTAAAAAAAATGCGCTATTTTGCTATTGTACTGCCGTTGCAGAGTAGTGACGGTACGTTCTGACTCCGCCCCTCTGGCAGCTGCTCCAACAGCCTGATGCATGCCTACATGGTTCCCTCCTCCCTGGTTCCTTCACCCGCAGGCTGCAGCAGCTCCATGACGATGGATGGCAGAAAGCCTGCATGCATGTTCAGAGTTCTTTCGCCAGGGTGCAAACATGTCCGTACGCAGGCAGGCACGCCACAGCCCACAAGCAGCATCCGGAGGGATGCGAGATCCAAGGCCCATGGATCTTGTTAAGTAGTAGTAATTAGTACTACCGTGCTATCAGTACTCCATTTCAGTGAGCTAACCAAGGTTAGATGCAATAGGGATATCATAGGATCCCCTCTTAAGTCGTACCCTAATCTCCCTCGCCAGTTCCCATTAGCTCTCCGCTGCTCCCGCTAATGAAAGGCGACCGGGCATCTCGTCCAGGGAAGAAGGGAAAAGCAAGCATCATGATTTCTGTGGTGGGGGGAAGCATGGGCACTATGCCCATGTGCCCTACTTATTGGCTCCGGGACATGCTTAGGCGCGTCCCCCCGTAAACAAATCGAGAGGCAATTTGCACACAATGCATGCCTTGCCTCGTTGCTTTTTGCAAAGGCCTCGTTTGATATTTCGACCACTCAATCAAGCTTTGTGATAGAATAGAACCCTTCTGCTAAGTTGCACGTATCCAGCTGAAAGCTGATTCTGAAAGAATTAAATGAGAATGGCTTGCTGGGAATCTGCATTATAGTACTGCGAGGATACAAGTCTAGGACTTGCAAGGACAGCACGGCCACGACTGTCAATGAAAACTCTTGGATGTATAAAACTGGCAAAGGAGACATGCAGGAAAACATCATGCTAAAGGAGCTCTTTAAGCTGCGACTCCGGAAAAAGGCTTGGGAATTTGGATGGCCGTACCTTGTGCTTACGGCTAATCATAATATCGTGCAAAAATTTGGGTGCCCTGTGTTCTGAATGATGCCCGACAATAGGATTTGTTGATCTCAGAACACCATTTGTGCTTTCCATAAAAAGGAACTGCTAAACGAATCGCAGCCAGAACATGCACACTGCAATTCATCAAAAAATAAAAGTGTGCGCAGCCAATAGCAAATCAGCCAATGTACATTGCGAAAGTCAAATCTTTCAACCGCACCCAAGTAGCATTCAGATATCAGACTTTACACCGAACACCAATATCCGGTTAGACAAAATGTTCTACTACTTGGCAACTAAAACCAATAGGGAACCAAGCTACACTCCCCTGTTTATAGGGACTTCCCCAGATCAAAACATTCTAAGACTTCTGGCACAACTTGCGCAATTAACTACAGAAGTACTGAACTTTGTTAGGCTAAGACATATTTTGTTTACATTGACTTCAACTCTAGATCATGACCCAGCGACAATGTAGCATTGCCTTGATCGCTGACCACAGCCTCAGAATTTATAGCCAGGGATCAAGGTAGCATGGTTAGAAGAAATCAGCACACAAAATTAATCAACACCATCTATGTGCAGCAACACTATATTTCAGCACTAGATAAATCTGAACACTTGCCCAAGCAGCTTCACACCTGTGATTCTGATCTTCTCTCATCCTGTCCCTGTTGTGCTGCTCCCTCGTCACCTGGACATGACGAGATCCAAACCCAACACAAATAACTCCATTTCAATAAACAAGTAACATAAAGAAGCCAACTGCAGTTGGTGCAGATGAACCATATTTTCAATATCTCACAAAAAAGAAAAAGAGCAGGTGAGATCCTTACGTTTGGGCCAACACCTTAGAATGAGATCCTTCAATTGAGTCTTTGGAACTGGAATGAATTTTCCAACAAAAGCCAAGGGCCAACTGCATGACCAGGCAGTAGTTAATTACAAGCAAGCTACAGTCAATCTTCTATGACACCCATCAAAAATAAATTCCCAGCATTTTTAACAAACTGCTTGGAGATAAACAATTCTAAAGTAGACTGTTGAGAGAAAATTAAGAAACTAAAATGCCTGAAGTCACTGGAGGCTGTGGATCAGGTCAATAGTGCCATTTGTGAGAATAAGAATGAGAAAAATCTAGTGGAGTCCCGACGTGCACCTTCGAATCATAGCTACAGACTGACCAGATCATAACAATTCACAAGAGGGGCAAAGGCATCAGATCACACATCAACATAGCAAAAACCACCAGCAACACTAGCTTAGGCTAAAATGTATCTGATTAAAGTTCAGGAGTAGGATGCCTGATTTTGCATATCAGGTACTGGGATGGACTTTGCTCAAAAGTTCAGGAGGTTATCTAGACTTTCTTCCAAAAAATTATTCAGGAAGCATAACTCATCCCTACAACACAATGATGGTTCTTAAAGTGGAAAAGTATCCAAATGTATCTTACCTTACAAAAGCAATAACTACAGAAACAAGCCAAAGCTCCCAATTCAGTCTCACAGTCGATGTAAATTTCCCAAGGAACTCAATAATTATCACCTGATATAAAAATGACATGCCAGTCAAATGCTATATCCTTAACCTAAAATTTAAAATTTACAGATACATTTACATAAAATCCTTTCTTACCTGCATCACAATGGTTATAGTCACTACTCCCAAGAAAAGATGATTTCTTGAAACTCCACTAAAGATGTTCAGCTCTTCTGGTTTACGAGAATTGAACTCATTAAACACCTATTGGAAAACGTGAAAAGTCAATGTTTTGTCAATTCCCAAAATGGCTTACACGTATGCTAACAATTACTAACATTTTATATTCCTTGCTTCAAACGGAGGGAAAAAGTTACATTCGTAATGTAACTTCAAGGTTATGAATATGCCTTCAAATTGAGTAAAAGAGAAAGCAAAATTAGTTACCTGACATAAGACAAATGTATTGAATATAACTGTATTTTTCACTTTACTGGAGTGTTCTAATGTGTCTTGAGTCAAATGCAAAAGATTCCGCCCCCTGAAGTTGAGGGTAAGAAGAACAGCAACTTGAAAGACAGCCTGCGGTTACACAAATGTCGGTATCTAATAAAAAAGTAGCTCAGTAACAGTTCAAAGTAGCATATGGCAGGACCTTAATACCTGAATAAACAAGTTTCTCCACATGATATTAGTCACAAGAGGTTCTCTGCATCAAATTCACATGAATTTTAGCCATTTAAGCATGTATAACAATTTTGTCAACAAGCAATTGTGAAAAGAAATGGCCGGATCCTTTAGTTTAACTTAAAATTTGGAATGCAAATGATCCAAAGAAACACTATTTCTTGGTGCTGCTTTCACCAGGAAATTACATTTTCAATGCCAGCACAATCTTGCCTTAAGACATGCCAAGCTGAATGGTGAAGTTCAGGGAAAGGTTACACAGCCCCTGATAAACCAGTAACAAGTAATCAACTAAAAAATAAGAGTGGCAAATATGTACCAACAGTAAACACAGAATACTTACTACTTCCATTACAGAAATACATAACATAAAAAAAAAACTCGATCAACCTTGGAGGAACTAAGTGGCATTGTAAAAAGTGATATAAGGTCCAGTTTACTATCCCTAACCAACTCACTTTCTCCACTTCACCCCATGAACGAAAATTTAGATTGAATTCACTCAACCAAGCTATTTCAATCGGTCGAATTTACAACCTAATTAGATTTGTCCCCATTTTCCCCTGCGCACAAGGTGGATTGTAAATTCAAATTTTGTGAGGTGATTGTCTGATAGAGGACATGATAGTCTATGTTAGAAAATACTTCAAGAATTTTCCATCACTTCATGCAACTTTGTATCTATAGGGTTAATTTATAATTAGATGTTCCTAACCTTTAAAATATAATCATGAAAAAATCTTAATGAAGTGTTAATCGTTTTTTCAGCTTGGTAGAAACTTTGATAGGCCAACAATTTTCTTCTGTCTTATGAATCATTCAGTACCTTTCTGGGTAAAAGTGGGTTACTAAACCTAATGTTGGACCAAAAATACAAAGCAATAATCTTTCTTTTTGACCCAAAAAGCAATAATCTTGAACATGTGCAGACCACACCTTACAAACTGATTCAAGTATCCAATAACCTTTATTAGCAGAAGAGAGTTATGAGATCCACAATTATGTCACTGTAGGTTGATTATTGAAGATTTTAGACATAAAAGGTTTACTGCTAAGTGCTAACCAAATAAAAGACAATATTTACAGAAGAATAATGTAGAGATACAGATCTTTTTACAGATAATGTTTCAAGAGCAAGCGACCTACCTCCGTCCAACAGGTGGCCGCCTCATAAGTTGATCCGTTGGTGGTTCAGTAGCCAATGCAAGAGCACCAAGTGTGTCCATGATGAGATTAACCCAGAGAAGCTGTACCCGAAACAGAAGGAAGCAAATATTTGTTGATGTCCAACTCAAATAAAAGCTTAATACTTCAACTACACTTCTGTTCATTAACAATTTGATTTGGCCAATGTCAAGTTGGCTATATTATTTTTGCAGTGCTGATCCTTGACATTTCCTTGTACATAATTTTCGGAAAATTATGGGCTTTACATGGCATTACTCAAAAAGAAATTATGTTATAATATTTATGACATCGCATTTGTGCACACAACTTTAAAAGTTACCTTTGGATTATGTTCCTCTAACAAATTCTTGTTTACACATATACCTCTTATTTCACCAAGTCAAAGAACACCACAATAAACTAGCAGGATTTGGTTCACAATAGTAGCACAAAATGGAGAGCAACTAGACTAGACTAAGTGTACAATGCTAGCAATTACATACTAAAGTACAATCCTTTCATTTCGTTCAGGAAACTGGAAATTGGGGAAAGTGGGCACAGCAAGACTAAGTTAACTAATCTCTAAGTATTCAAACTTGGGTACCAGCTAAAATATCAATATGAATGGCACTAAATATATTATTTGGTATAGCAGAAATGATAAGGAAAGCATACTGCAGATGTTTATACAAACCTGAACAGCATTTAGAGGAACATTTCCTGAGGAAACGGCAGCAACAACATTTATGACAAGAGCTGCAACATTTACAGTGAGCTGGAACTGAATAAACTTTTGGATATTTGCATAAACGGAGCGGCCCCACCGGACTACCTAGAATATAAAACGTGAAGAACATTTAAGGCAATCATTGTATTAGGTGCAGATTAAGAAGATAGTTAGATTCTACAAACTTTCCTAACCTTCACAACAGAAGAAAAATTATCATCTAGAATAATTATGTCTGAGCTCTCTTTAGCTACTTCTGTTCCTTGGATGCCCATAGCAAGACCAATATCTGCCTGAAAAGGGGAACAATGATAGGTTGAAGGGGTGAAAAACGAAGAAAGAAACCTCATCACGTTAGTAGGACCAAATAGTGCAGAATACCATCACATGCATGGCTCATTATTTTATTCATTCAAAATATGAACTCTCAATTTGAATGTACCTCATGCAATGCAGGAGCATCATTTGTTCCATCACCAGTAACAGCAACAACATGGCCTCTTTTCTTAAGAGCCTTTACTAGGAGAAGTTTGTCGTTAGGAGAAGATCGTGCCATCACCTGCAGTGCATTGAAATATGGTTAGTCCCAGTAGAACAGTCAAGTCAACAGTAAGAGCACATATTGAATAATATAAAGTATGTACATGATGAAATAAAGAGTCAGAAATGCCTCGACAAATTCAGCTAAAGATAACCAAAAGATGTCAAAGTTTTGTATCACTTGTTTCAAATTTTCATATTTCTATCTACCATTAACAGTTGCGCATGAGACAAACAGAATTATAGAACATAGGATATCTACCTATGCATCAGAAGTTAGGAATAGGGGCATTAGCAGTTAAATTAGAGAAACAATGGCAACCACAAGAAGCAAGATTTGCAATGAGAAAAACACCGCACTCAAATATCCTTGAATCTGATCTTGAAGTTTAGAAAGTTGTGGATTAGTCGATAAGATAAAGGCAATAAACCAAAACTAAAATATGTTGCATAGTATAAAATACATATTAGTAATATACATAACTACGAATGACAAGGAAAATGTGTTGAATTAAACTATGCAACATGATATCAACTATATAAACAATAGGCCCAGACCTTTTTGTTCAACCAAAACAGACAATAAGGTAAGGCTAAGACAACATGCACAAAATATTAACATCTCAGAATGATGAATCAACCGAAAACCCTAAAACATGTCCTTACATTGATAAACTAGGGACATGTCCCTAATTCATATATATTGTTTTAAGCACAAATGATGGATGTGGTCTTACAGAAATCTTCTCGGCAACATCCTCCCTTTCAGTATCATTGTAAGCACGGAAAACTCTTCCCTCTATTATAGCTTGTGCAGATGCATCAGAGTCCTCAAGTATTCCACACTCAAGTGCTATTGCTCTAGCTGTCTTCAGATTATCTCCAGTTACCATCCGTACCTAGCATAAGTCATGCTAGAGTCAATGAGCAGGCACTCTAGTACGTAGAAGAAATTTTAGGAAAAGTTAATAGGGCCAAAATTTATGTGCCTTCACAACCACTAAAGACAAATAAACAGCTTGAGTTTCTTTGGAAGATTCACTTTATCATTTTGAGTTGAATCTCAAAAATTTAAAAAATGGAATTATCAAACATCAAACTAAGCTGCCCGGTAAAAAGAATGCAAATTCATGAAAATTGTAATGAAATCTTAAGTTTATGGAACTTAAATACATCTAAAATTTTATTTTTTGACATGGGTATTATATGATTAATAATATTTAATAATGAAACATTTTGCAAGAAATCACAGCACACTAATTTTCTGAGACAAATATGGCTTGTATTCTTTCTAACAATCCCCATGCCCCTATAGGCATGAACGCAACACACATGCACACCTTTACACCAGCCTTTTTGCACAATTCAACAGCCTCTCTTACTTCAGGGCGGCAAGGATCCTGCAAATAAAAGGGGTAACTCAGCAACAAGCAGGGAACTACTAGAGCTAGAATACGCAACATAATTTACCATTTGCAAATTCTTGAACATATACCTTCATCCCTGCAATTCCAATAAGAGTCAGGTCATTATCTGGCAGTTGCCAGTTGATTCTTTGTTCCTCACTTGGAACATCCTCCAGATCAAGATTTCTATAAGCAAAAGCAATACATCTAAGACTTTGCTCAGCCATATCTTCAATAAATTTCCTGAGTTGATTAACCTGAAAGGTGAAAGTGGAGATGAGAACTTTCAAAATACATCTTCTGTTCTCGAAAACTGACATTCTAGCTTTCTTATGTCGCTTCTGAGATGATTTTTACCATATTTTCCTTATGTATCCCCAACCCCTCCTATTTACTATAATGGAGTAGCTTAAAAATCATCCCAAGAGCAATAAGTAACCTGACAAAGGCTCTGCATGAAGGTACTGCAGTATTCTATATGTGCGCATAGGTTGTTGTACATGTGCAAGATCCAAGAATGACATCTATTTAGGGATGGAGGTGGAAAATTTGGAAAGGGGCCAGTGTTTCTACCTTATCAGGTGTCATTTCATGAATTGAGCCATCCGCGCCAATCCAACTTGTGCATAAGGCAAGAACAATTTCAGCCGCTCCTTTCCAGTGTACATGAACATCCGAATCACTCTGAAAATGGCACATGAACAAGTTTACTGCTCCCTTCAGTAGAAATTAAGTACCTCTGCGAATGCTTCGAGTCAAGATAATTCAAATTGGCCAACAATATATTGAGTACTAGATCTTCAATATGAAAAATTATACAAGTACATTTGTCTCAAGAATACTTCCACGTGACATATTATTAAGCTTTACAAATTATTACAACATAAATTGTCCGCCAAATTTATTTTTTTTTCCTCCCCCCAAACAACGCTTTTGATCAAAGGGCACATAACATAGCATTAAACAACACTTTAAGATCATGTAAAATAATGGCACTCTAGCTAACAAAATTAAGAAGCCAACATAGTTGGAGGTTCACAGGATCTGGCAAATTCTCAAGTAAATCAGCCTATAAAGCATTTTTCATTGGATCAATTAAGTTTGCTCCCTGGAAAAGGATTTGGAAATCACTGGCACCTCTTCGCTGCAAGTTCTTCATTTGGTTAGCAATTCTTAATCGATATTGGACAGCGGATTGATTGGCCAAGGGAGACCTTCGCCACCCGGCAGCAGGTCCTCTTTGTGACCAGGCTGATGAAACCATCCAGCATCTCTTGACTCTTGGTACCTTGTGTGTTTGCTTGTCAGGTCTGGTATGAATTATTTGAAAAAATTGGTCTTCAGGGTATAGCTCCTCAGCCATACACTAATGTTGTTTTTCCTAATTGGTGGTGTCATTCCCGGAAGATGGTCGATAAGCAACTAAGGACAGGCCCAAATTCTCTCATAATTTTTGTTGCTTGAGAAATTTGGAAGAAAAACTACGGTACAGAACCAGTTCAAACCATGACAAAAATACGAAGGAAGTGCCATATACTAATTAAAGATACGACCAACATAACCCAGCTTTAAGCAAACAGCCTAAGCCCGAATGCTCCAGCTGAACACCGCAAAGAAGCATCCTTGTTACCTCCCCTAAGAATAGAACTGACACAAGCTCTCCTGAGTATTTGAGAAAAGAAAATGATTTTTGAGCCTGAAATGTAGTCTAAATTTGTTAAACGAACTTTTGTTCATGTAGGCTAGTTAATTTAGAGCGCACAGACCTATTCAAACAAAAAACACACTAAAATTCAACACAAATTCTTTAATAAATAAACAAACCTCTAGACATGTTTGTTAAAGTTTCAACATTACTTTCTTTAAGGCATAATTATCCAGTAAATATATTTTCGAGATTACATATAGGTGTCAGAAAAATGTCAGTACTCCAGATATTATTTTGTGAACCAATAGTAAGTAATGGAGGATGGTTGAGAAAATACAAATGATCTCAACATGTAAGATGCATCAATTTATCCTAAAGTGACATTCCGAACTCAACAAAAACACAGAAACAGAGAGAAAAAGAAGGTAAATTTCGGCATGTCATATGCCTAAATAAAATATGTAATGATTTTAAGTTCTATGGAGCCTTGTATTCTTAGCAAAGTCCCTCTATCAAAATACTTTGGCAACACAGAAAGTTGGCATCGATCAGTTTCAAGAAATAGGATGCCATGAGTAATCTAATAATAAACTGGAGCTCGAGCAAACGACATAGACACGGTGAAAAAAAAATGAGGATAAAATTACCACAGCCACTGCAACCCCAGCACGCTTTTTTTCAGAGTTGAAGGGAGAGACATGAATTATAGCAGATCGTGATCTCTCCTCTGAAAATTTCATCCGAAGCTACAGGCACCAATAGGTTAAGAAAAAATTGATATCAGAATGAAAGAGAATTTTTAACAATATCACCAGAAATAGTAGCAGCTAAGGAACTTTACTTCAAGACCCCAAGCAAGGATAGCCTTTTCCGTTGGTGAGCCAGTTATCTCGACGCTACCATCCTGATAAGCCACAATTTATAATGTTACAGTAGGGGTGCAAATAAGGAAATATGAGATTTTATATTCAAAAAAATATGCCACTGTAACTAGCATAAACGATAGCAGAAGCAGTAAAAGAAAGAAATCGAAGATGACAATTTGCTAACATTTTCGATATGCCACAAGTAGAAGACAAGAAACATCTCAGAAGAAGCACCTCAACAGCTTCAACAATCACCAGCAACCAAAACTGGAAAATTGAATATATCCTAGTACGCCAAACTGGAAATGGGATAATTTTCTACCGTATTGATTATACACATAACCTTCTTGAACTATTATGGATTTATGGTATGCTGAGGTAGAGAAGGGCAGATACCCTCATGTCATCAGGCCTCTTCTGTCAACTAGAGGCTCCGATGAAACCAATTCGGTGGGTAAAGCCCTTTGCTGTATTATTGCTCAATTCTCTATAGGAGCTACGTGGGTCTCTCTTTTACAGAGATGACTAGACTCCTAAGTCCTACTTAACATATCTTTACTTCCCTAACAAGCCATAAATCTCTTACTTCCTAACTAATAGATATGATCCCAATGAAATGGTCTCTACTCTTTATTCTAGGAACTATGCAATTAGATATAAAGTACTTGGGTATACTGCTCATGTGCCTGTGCCAGCTACAGTAATAGGCCACACGTAAGTCTGAGTTAAAAAATAAATTGCAATTGACTTACAAAATTATTTCATAACAGTAATTCAAGATCACATATGAATGAGGTAAAACGAGAGCATGCGACATTACCTGCGCCTCAAACACACTTCCTGAAGTATTCTGTGCAACTCCTTCAAGTAGAAGTGAAACTACAGTAGGTGACAGGTTATCAACATTAGCAGGAGCTTGCAGCTTCACCCCGCCAACAGTCGATAGCACAACGGTCATCTTGAACAGCAAAAAGTTCCAGATAATCAAGTAATTACAAAATCAGAGGCATTGCAAGGCCCATTGCAATCTGAGAGAAAAAAAAAAAGCTAACCTGATTTAATGTTAATGTACCAGTCTTGTCACTACAAATAGTCGTAGCCGAACCCATTGTTTCACAGGCAGAAAGCCTCCGCACCTGAAATTGACATGTTTAGCAACATGTGATAACCAAAAGGATAAAGCATAAACTAATCTGGAGAAGTATGTACCAGTGCTTTGTCAGCCATCATTTTCCGCATGGAATAAGCCAGACTGATGAAAGGGGGGAAAAGACATTGAGAAATTAAAATAAAATGGAATATGAAAAAGTCAAAATATATTAACTCACGTTAGTGTGACAGCCAGTGGTAGGCCCTCAGGCACAGCGACAACAACAATGGTCACCTAGATAAATTCAATGCAGTATGAGATTTAATAAAAATTAGGTGCTACAGATACAATAAAAATACCCACTACGTACTGCAACAGTCAGTATCTTTATTGATCCAAATATTGCAGATTTCACACTTGTGCGCCCCTTGACAAACTGAACAGAACCATCTGAATTTGTGGTATGTCCTGAAAAATACCTGGAACAAGAAAAAGATTCTAATTACATGTACCTGCAGTGGATATATATATGTGGCAGAAAAAGATTTGTAGTATGTCCTTGCCTTAAATCCTTGTATTATCCATTACATCTAAGATCAACATATAATTTTTTAAGTATAATCTAGTCAAACTTTCTAATATCAGCAATCTTATATCGTACCTGCATTCATATGGGGAAACTATGGGGAAAGACTAAAAGGGAAAGAATAACCTTAATTATCATTGTAATAAATTCTGATGTCATCTGTGTAGCATATAGATCAGTTCATTTAGGCATATGTCATTTTTAATAGATAAGGAATATTATGTTGTCCGTAGTGTCTTCAATATGCATTGTAGCGCTTTAGCAGTTCCAGAATACTAAGAGAACATAAGTTTAGTGTTGTGAATCAGTGTGACAGCCTGCATTTGAACTGTTTGGTTAGTTACCTGACCTATTCAAATTTAATCATCGAAAGACTTAAAGACATTGTTATTACCTTGCAAAGAGGACTACGAGGACCATTGCAGCAACAGAAAGCCCTACGATACCTATGAATGTTGCTACTCCATTCAACCGTACCTTAAAGAGAAAAGATAAAGCCATGAAGTAAACCACAAAATGCAGCTGAGGTTTCACAGTTTTATATCACAATTCCTGGTCAAATCATCAGTAAAAGATAAAAGGGTCAAACCTGCAAAGGAGTTTCTTCGTTGTTATCCTCTGAAATGCTGGCCATTAATAAACCCCATTCAGTGTTAAGGCCAACTGCAGTTACCTGCAAAGGACTGAAAAAGGTCACATACACAAAATACCCAGGGCCTGATTGCAAAGCCTGTTAACAAGCACATCTCTTAGGGTGGCAGGACCTACCATGCATTAATTAAAAACCCATAGACACAAATGAACAAGGAATATGAAATAGATCTATTCAAATTCTAATCCCCCCCAAAAAAAAAAGAAAAAAGAAAAAGGTGTAGCCTTAGACATTCCAAAACAGGAATATTTGCACCCTTATATGGTTCTAGGTGGCGATTTTGCACCATGAATCCAATTCAGGGCTATTTTGTCCACATCAGTGATGACGTCTATTAGCACCTAATCATCAAAAAGGGCACTAGGAGAGAGACTGAAGGAGGCCTACTTGCAGATGGCCAGCAGAGCTAAATTGATAAAGCGGTAGAGAGCTGCTGGAGCCATACAACGGTATCTCACGTTCAGGTAGGAACTGGCATACTAGAGGAAGGGAACTGCATGACAAGAGCTGTGAGAAGAAGAAAAGAAATAAACGGGATACCCTTTTGTAGTTGTAAGTGAACCATTGGAAAGGTTCTCGGGACGGGGTAAACGAAGACTTAAATAATCTAATTAAACAAATGGCATTTATGCCCTTAACAGACTATTTTTATTTAGGAACATGTAAGTTTCAGAACATAACAGAAGAATAAACAAGGAGGCAAAGTATGATGACTCACCAACATGGTACCATAACCATCAGCAACTTTGCATCCAGCCATTAGAAAAGGTGTCTTCTGATCCTTCATAACCTAACAGAAGAAGCATTGTTTAGTGTTAACCATGGGAAAAACTGATTCTAGGTAGAGTGTAAACTGCAACATGCCACTTACAATCTTGCTTTCCCCAGTCATACTGGACTCATCAATGGCAAGAGAATGACTGCTGATTACAACACCATCAGCTGGGACCTAAAAGCTCATTTGGGTTCCAATATAAGGTCAGAAATGCAAATACTAGTCATAAATCAAAGCAAAATATGTTTGCTTGCTTACCTGATCACCGATTTTTAAAGCCACTACATCACCAACTACAATATCAAATATTGACACTTGAATCCTTCTGCCACCCCTAATAACCTGAATACAACAGAATGATGAAACAAAATTAGAGCGCTAAAATCTATGGACCACAATTTTGCATGGTTGTTCCATATCACAAACCTCCACTTGTATGTTTTTCTTCTCCTCATTGAGGTGTTGGAACTGCAGGGACTGCTTGTAGTCACTGACAGCTAGCGCAATAAGAGAGAAGAAAATAGTTAGGGGCAGCATTTTTATTCTCAATGGTTTATCGATCAGCGAAGGCAAAAAAAAAATGAAGAGTACAAGAAAACACTATACAGCAATCTGGCAGCAAAGATCTATTATGTATCATCCAAAAACCAATACAAAAGGCAAAGTGCAAACATATTACTGAAGGTGAAGGATAAAAACAAATCTGGATTTTATCTCCCAAAACTACAGAATTTACTCAGAAAGCTCAATAACCATGAGTAAAGCCACGATTTGCATCATCCTATTAATATCCCTACTATTTCATTGCTAATACAAAATCAGCAAGTACAGGTATAAGATGTGAAAAACAAGCACCATACCAGTAACAAGTATCACAAGAAATACAGCAAATGCAATACTTGTGCCATCATACCATCCTTCTTTGACACCCTGGTGAAAACTTTGGAGTTAGAAATAAATAAAATATATGACTAAAAGTGTAACTGCATAGGTAAGTTGCTCAGCTTAAACATTGTTTATGAAAGCTTATAAAACAGATTTCAAATACACAAGGGGATAAGCATAAATAACAACCTCTGTTGCAATGCCCAAAACTAGAGAAATTACTGCAGCTACGATAAGGATAACTAGTGTCATATCCTGGCAGGCCTCCCAAAGAAAAACCTGTAGTCACAAAATGAATCCCCACCAAAAGAACAAACAAAAGTTAGCCATTGAAATAGCAATAACTTTAAGTAGCGTAATCACAGTTAAATTGGTAAAGAAGCTTGCCCAAAAGCTCCTTCCTTTCTTTCGAGGATATCTGTTAGCCCCGAAAGCATTTGCCCTGCATGACAAATCTGCCTCATCGCCATGAATTCCCTTCTCTAAGTTGGTTTTCAGTAAATTTGCAAGCCCTTTAACCTAATTTTCAAAGAAGACAGGCATGCCTTAATTGGATGTCCATAAATTGCAGACTTAAATTTACTTTCAAAGATGAATGATACATGCCCCTCCATATTCTTGCAGAGCAGAATAATTATGATCCCTAGTCATCACTGTCAGCTGCTCCTCTCCAATTCCAAATCCCCGTGGTAGAATTTCTGCATAGAAAGAAAATAATAAAGTACTACAAAAGTAGTATTGTCATTTTTGCACAGCTACATATCAAGATGCAGTTAGGTCCTTAACTTAGTAGCAACCAACCAATCCTTGACAAAGATGTTGATCATGGGATAAATGTCGGTCAAAATTACAACTACGATAATGAAACTCTGTTGTCTCAGTGAAACCTAAAAGGCATCCATTCCCAAAGCAGTTACCTTGTAATTCCCTGTCACCATTCTGCTTTTCCCCAGCCTCTTTGAAAAGTAATGCAGCCTGATTGTATTCAAAATTAAATTCAACAATCAAGAAAAGTGTAGCATTATATAAAAATACATTTCAGAAATAACACGGAAATTAGAAAGTATACCCGTATGACTTGAGCATGGGCCCTAATCTTCCTCCTTATTTGCTCCTTCTCCTCCTCCTTTTTTAGGTCAAGCGTGTATCTGAATCGTCGAGAAGCATTGAGGACAAGTGCAGCTTGCTGCAAAAGGGGGGAAACATAATAATAACATGTAAAAAATAGTGCACAGATTACAACAGTCATGACTGCATTTCATTAGTTCAAGCAAATATTTGGAACAAGCATATTTAAAGCATTGGAAACCATGCATGAACTCATTAAGGATTCTGTTTCCCTCGATTGTTGTCAGTTAAAATAAGAAGGTACTCCATCTTGTCTTAAAAGAAAGGGTGTTTCCCTGCGATCTTTGTTATTAGAATCTGTGCACTCCAGCTATTTGGCAATCAATCTAAATTGGCCATATGCCCATATGCAAACTACATCACTTGATGTTAACATATTTTTGTAATATTATAATTTTACCAAGTTTTACGAATATCATATGCTTCATCCGCAAAGTAATCAACATTTCTTCAAAAAGAATGCTAATATCAGTTTGGCAAGCTGTCGTGTAAGGGTGGACGTCTATCCAAATCGCAAAGCATAAAAGACGTTAACTAAGAAATCAACTAGCTAACCTATGGGTTGCTTCAGTAATGGTACCCATTTTTTTCAAGAAATTGCAGTTAATTGTATTTTCCTTTCAAAGGAGAGAAGGATATTAGAGATGGAAAATAAACATTACGAATTATTTTAAAAGAACACATTGCACATAAAACAGCAGGCCTTCGAAAAACAAAATGGATGCTCCAAATTTAGTTACAGAGCAGATAACCCACTGACAACCAACAGAGCCAATAAGAGGATGAATGGTCATTAGGTTGGATTTTGTCGTGTCAACCTTCAAGTCCACTGGTTTTTCGTTGTGTCCATTCTAACGTTGTTAGACGGTTTTGTAGTGCCAACTCCTACAGTTCATCTGCCCCAAATTTTATTCATTCTAAACCTTCATTCTTTTAAACTTATCAACAAGCAGCAACACGGTATTTGCTTCAGGTGTTAAGTCTACCCAATAGACTAATCGAACAGCAAACCAAATTCTGACTTAGTGGTCCCTGTTGTTGGCTCTACGCAACACATGCTACCAAAGGGCTAAGGAGGTGTTGGGATGCTAGGATTACTCACACTATATTGAGGAAACTAAACCTTTCAGGATTTGTGGGGGTAGTGGTGAAACACTTCAAATATCATGTTCATCTAGTCTTTTTGTTTCTCCGGTTGAGTGAGTCCAGAGTATCTCTTTAGGAAACAAAAGCAAGAGTGCACCATCCGGCAGTTCCCAAAGAGAACTAACTATTAGACTTACCAGTGCTAGTTCATCTCACTAAATTGTAGGTTGGGTGTGAAGTGAATTGGGACAGTTAAGGTTTACAACATTCAGAACTACAAATAGTTTACTTACTAGACCAAACACCACGACAGCATATACGCTTCACTAAATCAGACACCAGCACATACATACTAAATTACTAATAATGGCCAAAATCATGTATGAGACCAGCTGATATCTAGTAATGTGGACAAAATTATACAGCATTGCGTAGAATTACATCGAACAGCTACACCAAAGCAAGCATCCAGGTGTTGAGTCTACCCAATAGACTAATCTGATCAACAAAAACGAAAGGGTGTCACCGAATTCTGGCTTAGTAGTCCCTGTTGTTGGCTCTATATAACACATGCCCCCGAAGGGCTAAGGAGGTGTTGGGATGCTAGGATGACTCACTGAATATTGAGGAAACTAAACCTTTCAGGATTTGTGGGGGTAGTGGTGAAACACTTCAAATATCATGTTCACCTAGTATTTTGCTTTCTCCTGTTCAGTGAATCCAGAGTATCTCTTCAGGAAACAGAAGCAAGAGTGCGTCATCCAGCAGTAGCCAATGAGAGCCAACTATTAGACTTACCAGCGCTAGTTCATCTCACTAAATTGTGGATTCGGTGTGAAGTGAATTGGGACAGTTAAGGTTTACAACAATAAGAAGTACAAATAGTTAACTTACTACACCAAACACCACGACAATATATGCTTCACTAAATCAGACACCAGCACATATATACTAATAATAGCCAAAATCCCGTATGAGACCAGCGCATATATAATTAGTAATGTGGACAAAATTAAACCGCATTGCATAGAGTTATACAAAATGATTACAAAAAGGCAAGCATTCAACTCAGCGTCCTCAAACTACAGCAGAGGCAGAGAGCACAGCATAGCGAATTCAAATTGTGGCCGGAAAATGGGGGGTCAGGTACTCACCCTCCAGCGCCGCAGCCGCTCAACTGGGGCGCGCTTGGCGGGGATGTCGAAGGGGTCGGCGTCCGGACCCCGCACGTCGATGCCGAGCACGTCGGCGCAGTCGTCGTCGATCTCGTCGCGGCGGCGCTGGTACCGCCCGGGCGACGCCTCGGGCTGCTGCCCCCCGGCCATCGCCGCGCCGCTTCCTCAGGAGAGATGACACCGCACCCCTCCCCGATCTGCAGCCACATTCACAGTCCAGCAGCGCATGAGCAACCCAACCCACGAATTCCAAAAAAAAAGCAACAACGAGCGGAGCATCCCCCGCACGGCGAGCGGAGTGCCGTACGGCAGCCACCTCGGGGCGGGCGGGCGCGCGCGGTGAGAGCTACAGGGCTCCGGCTCCGGCGACGCAGCGGAGGCGGAGGGCGGAGCTGGTCGCCGTGGCAGGGGGAGGGGTGGCCAGGTGGGGGTGGGGGTGGGGGGGGGGGGAGGAGGAGGACGGAGGAGGCGTGCGGCGGAGGAAACGAAGCGAATCGGGCGCTTGTCTCGCTCGCTTTCGGGGTTTCCGCGTTGCTTCCCCGCTGGCCTGCCTTTTCCTTCCCGCTTCACGCTCCCGAAGCCCTCGCCCGCTCCTCTTTTGCTTTTTGCCCGCCGCGCCTTTAACCCCCGCGCTCGAGCTCGCGCGGCGGCGGGGTTCGGGTGACGGATTGGCTCCCTTTCGGCGGACGCCGAGAGGGACGAGACGGGGGCGGGCGAGACGAGCAAGAAGCTCCGGCGAGCGGCGAAGGAAACGGAGCCCGGGGGACGACGAGGCCGCTGGGCTGGACGGCGAGTCCAGTCGCGGTCGTGGGTGGCCTCACGAGCCCGTCACGCACAAGGCACAACTCGCAACCGAACCACTAGTCCCGCCCGCCCGGGTGGCCCGCGTACTACTACGTGTTGACTCGCCTCGCACTCGCGCGCCTGGCGCGGCGTGGGATCGACGCGGCTGTCGTGGGTAGGCGGCGTGTGGGAGACCGAGGGGACTGGGCGGTTTGGAACTTTTGGATTTTGCCAGTGGAGTCGCGAGTCACGCCTGCTGCATGGGTTTCGCTTGATGGAGATATAAAGCGGCGCTGCGTGTGTTTGTCTTATGGAAGAGAGTCCGATTATTTTAAAAAAAATCCCTGCTTTCCTTTTCGTCTGATGGCGTCAAGTAGACAACCGGAGTCTAATGGCGTCATGTAGGCGACAACTTGAAAAGCATGGTTTGGTTACCGAACCAAGTTTTCATGTTGTTGTTATGCTATTTGTAATTGTGCTAGTGTAGTTCTTGATGCTTTTTAAGTTCAGTGGCCAATATAATTTCCTTCTTCTGCATTTAAAACGTCCAGTGATGTAATGTTTAGTCACTCGGCTGGCTCATGTTGGTTTTTGTTTTAAATTTGTACTGAAATCCTGAATAAGTAAGCGTAAGCGTCCCCTTTCAATGTGCTGCATAGCAATAATAGTATGCTTAGGCAGAGGTGGGCCCAAGATCTGTACAGTGTGTGTTCAAAAATTTCAAAAGGTAAAGAAATTGACTACTTAAACAATAATGTTCTACTGTCTAGTATAGGGGTAATTGTAGAAATAATGGGTATTCAATTAATACCCTTGAATAGGCCTGGGTCCGCCCCTGTGCTTAGATTCTTCCTGAGAATTTATAGTATGCTTCGTTTTTGAAAAAAAAAAATAGTAGTATGTTTAGTGAAGCAAGGGCATGTTTGGATCCGGGTAACTAAACTTCAATACAGTCACATCGTATGTTTGGACACCAATTAGGAATATTAAATATAGACTAATTCACGAGATGAATCTATTAAACCTAATTAATCCAGTATTAGCATATGCTTACTGTAGCATAATATTGTCAAATCATGGACTAATTAGATTTAATGAATTCGCCTCATAAATTAGCCTCCATCTGTGCAATTAATTTTGTAATTAGTTTATTTTTATTAATTCTAATTAGTATCAAATATTCGATGTAACATGATTAAAATTTAGTCGGGTGGCCTGAACAAGCGCTAAAGTATAGACAAAATAAACGCTCCAGATTGTTTTTCAGACTCGAAATCCAGCCATGCCCAAAGCACGTAGGCTGCATGTGAACCCTATATGTTTTGAAAATAAAATATTAAGTTTGCGACGCGTCGAAACAAGAGAGCTCCAACTCCAAGTGACATGGAGCCAGAGCAAGGTATCTACTGACTGAATAATGTATAGTCCAGTCTGACCAGCGTAACATGTACTCGCCCTGCAAACCAACTGAGAAGCAACCATGCCAGATCAGCAATTCAGCATCTAGCCATGCTTCAACGGGGAGACGCAGCGACCGGACAGCGAGAGACTGACCGAAGTGAATGGTATAATCAAGAGCGCGTAGAAAGACTCGGCAAGGGACAGGAGAGAGACCGTCAAGTGATGGACCTCGGCTTCCAGACGAGCTCCTTCTGAAATGGTTAGCTTCTAAAATATTTCTTTAATTTTTTTGAAAAAATTCGACTTCAGTATTTACAGAATGTTCTGATTATTTATCGGATTGGTTCGACGTTTTACTCGCTGGAAGAGTATAAAATGGCACGCTATACTAGAGTGTTCGTGGGCCTTTATCGGATATCGATGAAGTCGAACTTGCCAGCTGGGCCCGGTTACGTTTCGGCCCAAGCCTGGCCAGAGTCGAGCCCACCCCACCCTCGAAACCATTTTGTATGAACACGAACTCGCTCTTTTCAAAATACGAACAACGCAGGTACAAAGAAAATAAAAAGAAGCAGCAGATGAAGTCTTTGTACTTTTTGGTCTTTTATTTACTGTGCCTCGTGGACTCGTTTGTAAACCGTAAATGCCTGACTGACCCCAGGACGGATCACTTTGATTGGATCTGCGCCCAGAACGAACCTCTCGGCGATCGATGCTTGCCCCCAGGATCAAGCAAGATCCTTACAACACACCTTCGTAAAGCAAATCACAAAGCAAAAGGCCAAAAAAGCAAAACGGGAAAGCGAAGGAAGGAACAGCAGCCGGCCGGGTCACCGCCACCGGCGCCGGCGCTATCGGCGCGCATGCGCACACATGCCGCGCGGCGCGGTGCCGGCCGTCGGCCGGGAATGAAACACGTCGCACGTACCTCGGTTAAGCTGCTCGATCGGCCGCGGCGGCGCGGGCCGCCGGAGAAGAAACGGGCACCGCAAACTGAGAGCTCGATCAGGAGGAGCTCGGAAGCGCACGCCTGCTGCTGGACCCTCACCCTTTGCTCGATCTGCTAGCTGCTCTAGCTAGCGTCTCTCTTCTTCGGAGTAGCACGCTGCTTGGCGCGTACGGGGACGACACTGTTTTATATAGGGTTGTGTTGTGTCTCAGGGCAGCCGCAGCTTTGCTTAGCCGGAAGCCTCGGCTGGCTTTGGTTCTGTGAGCGCTACGACTGGTCCCGCTAGGAGGAGGGAGCTTGCTTGAGCAGGTGAGCAAAGAAGCAGCGCCATGGCTGCCCTGCCGCTCCCAGCTGGCGTCGCCGCCGCCTTTAGTTGCTATCTACACTTCTTGCTATAGCCGCAGTTGTAGCTTTTGGAATTTCGCGTTGCTGGCCGGTGGCGTTCCCTTTTTATAGACGACCCACCACTGCTACCTTTGGCGAGATGCGGTAGTCAATTGGTTGGGTAGCAGCTGGTATATATGCTGGTGTTTTTGGAGTATTTTGTTATTAAGTTGTTGATTATTTATTTATTTATTTATTTTATACGGTATGCAACAATGTACGGTGCTAGTGTTGTCTTCAGTCTACATCGGCGTGGCACCGTGTTACGATTGTGCAGTAGGTATCTTGTTGTATTGAGTCACTTGGCTGTTCCCTGCTTCATGTTGGTAGCTAATGTTCAATGCGGCTGAAAGGAATCTCTAAGGTTCAAGAGACGGGATCCAGGAGGAATCATAAACCCTGTACGGTATTGGATATAGGATACATCTTGTCTATACCAACTCGAACGATCGATACAGATTTGGAATTCTAGATGGATGATGTGTCAGTAAGCGCTTTTGTTGTTTTTTTTTCTTCTCTTATTTGAGTTTGGAGCTGCTAGCACTCGGATGTCCGATCTGGACGCTAACGTCGGACGATCGAGCACAAAAAAAAAAAATTCCACCGCAATGCAGCTAATGTTGCATGCAACATCAGCACAAAAAAGAAATCCACCGCAATGCAGCTAATGTTGCATGCAACATCAACAGCGCAAAACATACGGAAAAAAAATGCTATTGCAACAATATGCAATTGTTTCATGCAATATTTCATCAAAAAGGATTCTAACGTAACTCATTTGTTCCCTACTATTTTCTGCAAACACATCAATACAACATCTAAACTTGCTGGTTGGCTGGTTGCAACATGTAAATAAAGTAATCCCCGCATGTAGACTCACTTGCTGCAACATTCAAAGAAAATATCAACACCCAAACTCACCGGCTGCAACATGGTGAAGAGGCAATCCCGGCATCTAAAATCACTTGCCGCAATATTAAAATAAAAAGCTAAAAGCAGCATCCAAATTCACACGCTGAAATAGTGAAAAGCAAATTATCGCAACATCAAAAATCACGCGGTGGGGGAGGTGAGAACGAGGGGAGATCTCCGCCTCCACCGGCATTAGGACCCCAGCCATCGAGCATGGGCGTCACCGTCACTATGCTCATTGCTGCCTCCTCTTGCAGCATGACTGCAACACACCGGATCTTAGGAAGGAGTCACCACGATGCGCAGGCATGAAAGCCGGGTGCGCGGCAGCGAGATGAACGGCGGCGCAGCCCCTCTCGTAATGGAGCTATGCAATGGGGCACAGCTAAAACCGGACGCGATGGGTCTCTTGGACGGGCTCAATCAGGCGGGGCAAGGCCATGGTTTGCTGCGCACCTGTATGGAGACGCCGGAGAGAGAGGGATGCAAGTGGGCAAGTGGTTGGAAGTGGTTGGGAGAAAATAGAGGAGTAACGTTGCTGAGGAAATAATATTTGGATGAGATTGCGCCACGTGACCATCCGAAGGAGAGACGTGCGTCGGATGCACGGGTCAGAGCATTACCAATTTGAGTTTGTTCGGTGTTGTATGCTCTGCGTTGCCGCGTCGGGGCTTTTGCAGTATGTACCGATACTTTTACTTCTTCTCTTAATAAAAAACGTGCTAGGTATAAAAAAAATCGCGCAAACCTGTCAATGAGGCAATGGCGCCTGCAATGACATTTCTTTGAAGCCATTGGATTCCAATATGATGGAAATCTCAAGGCAACTACCCGTTGTCATGATGGAGCTAGGTTGTTTGATCTGATCGAGACTGCAATGCAGATGACTAGATGAGTGGTTGTTTGTCCAACTCCCATCCGACCACAGTACAGTGCACTCAGAGTCACAGCAGGCAGGAGTCCCACACGATCGAGTACATGACCCAGACTCAGTCGTACAGGAGTCTGGCGCAGCAATTTCGTGTATGATCATCATGTACCGTCGGTATCGAAGATGCATGCTGATTGCTCTGGTTCTTTGGCACCATTTATAGGCTGTTTGATCCTCCGGAGTTTCATCACATTAGATGTTTAAACACTAATTAGAAGGATTAAATATAGATTAATTATAAAATTAATTGTATAAATGGAGATTAATTTGCGAGATGGATCTATTAAATCTAATTAGTCCATAATTTGATAATGTTGTACTGCAGTAAATATAGGCTAATGATAGATTAATTAAGCTTAATAGATTCATCTCGTGAATTAATCTCTATTTATGCTATTAGTTTTATAGTTAGCTCATATTAATAATTTAATAGGAACCGGAACTAAATATTAGCTCCTGCATTCCAACAACCCTTGCAGCTGTTAGTAATACTAACCATTGCCTATGGCTGTCCTCTTCTTGGGCAGCGTGTGATGAAGAGCACGGAACCGTACGGTTAAAAGCTGCACAGTCCTACGCATGCAGGACATCAGGAGGCTGGCTGAGGGTGTGTTCGTTTCCGGGTACCTAAATTTTAGAGGGGTCACATCAAAGAGAATCTTATCATTTAGAAGTATTAAATAAAGTCTAATTACAAAACTAATTGCAGAACCCTAGTGCTAATTCGCAAGACGAATCTAATGAGGTATATTAGTCCATGATTAGCGAATAATTACTGTAGCATCACTGTGGCAAATTATGGATTAATTAGGCTCATTAAATTTGTCTCGCGAATTAGCACCTAGCTGTGCAAAAAGTTTTATAAACAGATTTTATTTAATACTTCTAAATAGCAAGATTCTCTTTGATGTGATGGGTCTAAAATTTAGATAGCAGGAAACGAACAGGCCCTGAATCTTACCGTGCTAGGTCATCTGCGAAGACTTGAGGAAGTTGCGAGTAAATTTGCTGGTCTAGTCGCCGTCCTCTTCTTGTCAAACCGATCTAGCTGCCCGCCGCGCAGTTAGGTTGATACAGCTTTCGGTAGGATAAGAGAATCACAGATTCACAGTCATCCAAATTAAGCTTTAGCGAAAGAGAGATAGAAGAACTCTAGCGTGGTCGAGGCATCAAACTTTATATTTAGCATCCGTTCTTTTAATGGTAGATGACGCGTCAGTCAGTGAAGCGCGCTATCTTCGATGACTTCGACATCTATCTATTTACCACACACATTATATGGAGTTGTCACTTATCAGCGTACCCTGAATCGTATGAACGGTTTTCCTTGAAGGTTTAAACCGATACGCACGCAGCAGCTATAGGCTCTCAACTTGTTACATGCGTCGTCGCGCATTATTTACATATCCGACTCGAAATTTCGCAGAAGCTTCGGCCCTGGCGTTGCATGAATCAGGCCAGCAGAATAAAGCCACTTGACTTGCGATGGTTGACGAGAGCATCCACCTCCTCTGGTGCCTGGTGCAGTCTGATGCATGTACTGTAGTAGCTTGCAGGAACCGCTGTGCTGTGGTGCTGCAGGCAGCGGGTAGAGTTAGAGCCTCGAGCTCCAAGCTAGTGTAGTGTTGTTCTGGCGACTGCCGCAGCGGGTCCAGTTTTTTAAGATTATCCTTGGCAACTACTCTTGAACTAGCCAGTGGTGTTAGAATAGATTCGGTGCACGTAACATTGTTAGTTTTTGCGGATTTATCGTGTTACAGGTGCAGAAGCATTTGTACCGGAAAGAGCGTGTAGCATTTGTACCGTATCCACAACATATATGGAGGCAGGTGAATCGTGAGGGTCACCCGCCAAGCGGCAAAATTCTCAAATCTAGAGCGCTGATGCCCTGAGTCGTGAATACATCCTCTTACATGAATTTTCACCCAACCTTTCTTCCTCGCCTCTCCTCCGTTGGCAATCTTTCCGATGGATCCTTCATCACCACCAATGGCTGCTGAGGCTTGCTTCGGGGTGGTAAAAAATCTTAAATTTTAGTCTAGATAATTTAAGGACCGGGTTCTAAAAGAACTCTAATTTTATATAATTTTAAGCTAAATATATATAAGAATCAAATTGGATTGTAATAGAGCACTAGGGCCATGATCCTTAGCCACACGCAAAAAAGCATGAGGTCATCACATATTCACATGGGAGGATACGATGATCACTTACTATCGAGGAGGAGGAGGAGAGCACCGTGGTTGAGGAGGGCGCGTGCATAGAGGTGGTCCCGGGAATGAATAACAAAGCTCATGCAGTGGTGGTGGGGGAGGTGCCCATGAGGAGCTTTGACGCTTGCTTGGCCGAGGTCTATCACTACTTAGGTTTTTCATTTTTCATATTTATTCCGGTTGATGTTGGGTCCGGAACTAATGTAGGCATTAGTCCCGGATTCAACGGAATAGGGGCAGAAGGGATCTTTAGTCCCAGTTGAAGCCTCCAATCGGAACCCGGATTAAAAGATGATCCTTTAGTCCCGGTTGGAGGTTTCAACCGGGACTAAAAGTCAGTACCGGACTAAAAGATGATCCTTTAATTCCGCTCCAACTGGGATTAAAAGATTTTTTTAGTCCCAGTTGGTGTTACGGATCGGGACTAAAGGGTCATCTACGGGTTAATTCAAAAGAAAAGAATCCTACCTGAAGTCACGTACGCTGTGTAGGTAAGGTGCCAAGTAAGCTATACATGAGGCGAGAGGTCTCGGATTCAACTAGACTAAATATGATTTCTGTGCTGGTATGCTAACTAACCGTTCAATAAGTTGTAGTAAATCGATATTTTTTCAGCTAATTAATGAAAAAAAACATGTTGTATTATGAATGGTCACCGTTAACTATATTATATATAGCTCCTTAGATGATCATATATATTCTCTTTGAACCATATATTTAATTAATTATGGTTCATAAGGAACTATTCTACTATTATATCACATATTATACACTATATATACCCTAGTTGAAGTGTTGACATTCTCACATCCACAAATAATGCTAAGTTCCAAAAATTGAAAGGATCAATGAGAAATGGATATTTGACAATGGAATGATAAAAAATTTACAATGTAATTCATCATAATTCTGAGCTTACCATTTCTTTCATATGTTCCCGATTTTTTTTGCGAGAACATATGTTTCCGATTTAACCATACAAAATTATTTATTGTTAACTCCAACCCTTTTGTTAAGGATTTAATTTAGTCATTGATCAATATGTTTAAGAACAAGTCAAAAGGAATTCTTTTGGAACAATATTACATATACAACCATTTGAGTACAACTTAAGATCCAACGTTTAGAGATTTTCTTTGCGGGTGAACGTTTAGAGATTTTGTGGTCATGGCTGGCTGGTGGATTGAGTAGGCTTGTTGTCGATTTCTTAATACTTTAATCTGGTTCTTATAGCTTTTTTTTATTTGGACTTTACGACGAATTAACAATTCTAAAAAATAATCTTTGATGGTTTTTTTATAAAAAATGTGACATATGGTGATATTTATCTGTGGCAGGAAATTAGTTCATCTATGCTGGGACGGAATACATCTCACGACTGCAAATTCGTGGCAAATGGGACCTTCTCAACCATCCTTTTTTTAGAAGTGGTGCATCAACGCATCAGCCTCAACGGCAACTTCCCAGCAGCTTCCAAGAAAGATCAGATGAGCTCACGAGCGTCTGCAGTTTTCAAATTGTACATATTAAAAAATAATCTGGTGCAACCACGATTTAAATGTGTGAACATATCAGATTGAGATTGGAGATAGCATCGAACCTATTGAGTATAACCGCGCGACTTGAACTTAGTTAGTTGACTTCACTTGTAAGCGATGCCAATGGCTGCTGTTGGCTCATAATAATATATACACCAAGATTACATGCTTCCACGAAATTCTACTAGCATATACGTGTTTTCTTCTTGCATACATATTAAAACATTGCAATTAGTTATGTGGATAGCTTTCAAACGTTTTTTTTTTGGCAATCTACGATATTTAACCCATCATGTATCAATAGTAACAATAATTCAATTTCACGCACTACCTAACCACTGGGTTAAAGTGCAGGCCATGCACAACTGCTCTGCTTGAGGTGACTAGCTAGCTGAGTGAGCTAGAAAATGCAACTAACTACAAGTCTACAAAGAGGGGCTGCTTAATCTATGGACAATGGAAGGTGTTGTCACAGTGTCATCTCTGTCTGAACTTTAGTTCATGTCATATATGCACACTTCACACTTGAACTTTAGTTAATGTTGTTGTCATCTTTCATCAAAAAAAAATGTTGTTGTCATCTATCTGATCACCATGCATGCATGTTTAGTCGATTTGCTATGTGCTCGCTTGATCAGAAGCAAAGGGGCCAGTGTGGGCCGCTGTTGCTGCAACCGGATGCGAGTTCATCCTCAAAGTCACAGCCACAGGCTCTCACGCGGTTTCTGCTTGACGACCTGCAAATTAAAGGATATGAAAGGAGCGAGGTGATAGATAGACGGAGTGAAAGGTGAAAGCAACTAGCTAGCCAGGGCCACGCAGCTGCACCGCCAAAATGCGCGTCCTTTTGGCATCTATCTTTTCCCAAAGAAAAAAGGCCGTGGATCGGAGAATGAACGGGCTAACGGTTTAATTAAGTTCCCTTTGGAATCTCGGACTTGTTCCGATCCCATGCATCTATATATCCTCTCAAAGGCACACATGCCCATGATTGGGAGAAATTGACATGAAAATTAGTTGATTTTCAACGCCAATCCACAAATGAATGCTTTGGATGACAAAACCATACATAAAAGCCCTCATATTTTCTGAAAAAACGCCGGTCCGCGTGAAGCCATGCAATCAAAATATCCTAAAGTACTGCAGCATGCATGCGTCACCTTGATATGTGTACATGCTTCTAGCTGTGACTATACATGGAGCACCCTGAATTACTGTTTATTTAGCCTCACTACATACATTATCTGTGAAACAACTGCTCCTCCTGCTGTCGTCAACAGACACCAATGTTACGTTACCGGTACTTGTCTTTCCCATGAAGTCACGGGAGGAAGAGTGTAAACAATGCAAAGCCCGAGCTCCCAACCTGCCTTATCCCATCGCATGTCATTCTTCTCTGGGAAAGCTGGCCGAACCTGCTGCAGAGAGCTACGGGCGGTGCTGTGCTCGGTCGCGTTTGGGTGGGGGGCAAAGCGAGCTGGAGGCTGGAGCCCGCGGGCGTAACGGACCTACGGCTGGCCGCCATGGTCACCTTTGGAAAAGCGTGGTGGCCTGACCGTAGCCATTGGGTGTGTTTCCAACTCGGCAGGCAGCCACGGGACGCTGCAAAGGGACGACGAGCCCCCAGCCGGATGATGCCAAGTGCTCGACCGGAGCAACGTGCGCGTGCCGGCCGGCGTCGAGCTAGCTGGGCTTGGCCCGACGTCGCTGAAGCCCACGAGAACGCCGTCAGTCGGATGGGCCGAGCTGCGTGTTGGGGCTGGGGGTGGGGCCAACCTGCCTGCTGCTGGGGCCGGGAGGATCGGGATCAATCACATCGCGCCTGGATCGCCGTACCAAAGCGCGGCGGTACGTACACGTACGTGCTCCTGGCATCAAAGCCCCCGCGCCTCCGTCGCCATCGCCAGCGACCGGCCGCCCTGTCCCAACCGCCATCCCGGGCGCCAAACCAATCCACCGATCCAGGGGGTCGATTCGATCGATCGCGCATCGTCATCAACCCATCATGCGCGCGCCATCTCGATGCCCCACGGGCCGCGGGACATGCGCGCACGCACAGCGAATCGCGGCCGCCGCACGTGAGCCTCGACTCGCCCGTCGCGATCCGCCCCGCACATGCGCGGCCGATCGACCGTACGCGCGCCGGCCTTGCGGGGATCGCATCGAATCGCGAGCGAACCGTAACGAACGAAGCAAAGCTCTCTGGCGATGGAGGCGCGGGTACGTACTTGGCGCGAAGCAGGAGGGCGGCGGCGGCGGCGTTGATTAGCGGGCGCCGTGGCAGGGCCGTGCGGGTTTAAACGCCACGCCACCCGCGCCCGCGACGTGATCATGTCGTGGATTGGATGTCTACATAATAAATCCGACGCCCCATTAGCAAACGCTAGCTATGGTGGTGGTTCCAGCTGCGCTAGGAGCGTAGTAGAAGGCTAGAAGCAAAGCCGGCAGCCGGGCGTCGAGCGCAGGTGTGTAGGAGGCGCGGGCGTGTGGCACGGCACGGCGCGCGCCTGGGCGGGAGAGGAGCCACGGCGAGGCTGGGACGACGCGCCCGGCGGCCGGCGGAGCCGCGCGGGGCGGCGGCGCCGAGGATCGCCGTGCGGGGCCGCGCCGTGGCGTGGTGGCGCGCGCGGGTGGTCGCGCCGGCGCGCCGCGCGTGGCTCGCCGTCGTCGCGGGGCGCCGCGACACGCGACGCGCCGGTAAGCGCAGCTCACCGAAACCTCACTTTGTCTGTTAATCGCTTTCCTGGACGTGCATTCCCCGATCGATCGAACTTTCTACACACTTAACTCCGTGACGATTTATTTTTAGTTCGAAAAGTTTGTCGTCGTACTCGGAGATTCAAATTTTGATGCGCAATGCTGCGGTAGTTTTGCAGAATACGATCTAGCTAAGTTCCTCAGCATTTTGATCGTCACAACTCACAAGAATCTGATGAACATCAAACTGTGTAAAAAAAAAAAAGATTTTGTCATTCACGAGAAGCGATTTGGCATTGTTTTCACCTCCGTGGAGACTACTAGTAATTCCGACGCCCCATTGCTTTCAACGGCGTTGTTTGGCCATACGTGCGCAGCTTGTGCCTTGGAGCCAATTGAACTTGTAAATCTCTATGGTTCTCCACTTATCAATCTTTTCAGCATCAAGGAGCCATTTGGCTGGCATTGCTTCTGTTCTGCCGCCCCTAGTAGGTACGACCCATTCCTTTCTCCCGTGATGCCACACAAAACTCCCCCGTGACCTTGTCACAGTGAATTTGAAGGGTACATCTTCTGCTTCCAAAATGTCCGGCCACTAGTATATGAACAGTGACGCACTATCGAGTGGTTGCAAGCGCTATGCCATCCAGTGTCCAGTCCACACTGACACTTTCCTTCTTTTTCTTTGCACATTGCCGGCAACGCAGAGAGCGGCGGGATCGTGGACCTCCACAGGGACGTGCAGACCTGCGGGTACCACGACGTCCAGGTGATGTGGGACATGCTGGGCCTGGAGACCGCCGCCGGGGCGCCCACCGCCCCGGAGCGCCGGAAGCGGGCGCCGCCGTTCTGGACGCCGTCGTTCTGGCACTTCCTGCCGTCGCGTCGCGCCGCGGCGGCGGCGGCGCGGTGAACTGCGCGCGCGCCGGCGTGGCACCGTGCGGCACATGACATGACTAGGCAGTGTTGTGTTGACGTGTCTCTGTATGCACTGCGCGTCCTGTAAAAGGACGTCCATTGCTGTGAGTCCGCTGCGACCATGGCGAAGATGTAGAAGGCCTGGGGTTGTGGGAGAGATTATAGTTTGACTAGGAAATGGTGTGCTGTGTATGTGCAGCTAGCTCTACGCCTCTACTGCGTTTTGTAGAGAAAAAAAAACAAAACCTACATTGAAATAGTCCTCTTTGATCTCCCAATTTCCTTTGGCTCCAATGGTGTCCACTGTTTAACTTTGTTCTGTGCTTCTGTGATTGACTAGTCGCGGCACCAACACATCAGCAATGTAAGACATGTAAGCATTTTTTTCAGAGTTAGACCTACCTACAGGGCTTGATGTGAGGCAAAACTCTGTGCCAACAGGATCCCCCCTGATTGAACCTTGCCGCAACAGTAGCGTGATGCAGAACTGACAGCAGCTACATGATCCATTTTCTCCAGGCAACACAGTGAACTTGAGCAATTGGCTCTTATGATACCATTCAACCGTATGGTATAAGATTGACTACTGGTGTCTGGTGACATCTACGATCCCAATTCCCAAATGAGGGTGAGAATTCCCCATCCTTTCTAGTATTTAACAAATTAACAGGATGGTAATTGCAACTCCAATGCCCTAAAAGTCGTGGGAGTCAATTAAAAAAAGCATTGAACAAAGCTGGGCCGTGTGAGTCCATATTTGAATTGGTCCGGTGGAGGCCCGAGTCGAACAGTCCAGGAACCGGCTTGGGCTGAATATCCCCAAAGCCCTAGCTGCCTCTCTCTCTCTCTCTCTCTCTCTCTCTCTCTCACTGCACCCCCCCCCCCCCCCCCATCGGCGGCGCGCGCTACAACCCGTCGCTCCTCGCAACCATCCTATTCCTGCAGCGGCGGCGCGCCGGCGAAACCGGAACCGACCTCCATGGCGGGGGGCAAGATCCAGAAGAAGCGCCACGGCGCGGCGGGGGGCGCCGGCGGAGGGGGCGCCCGGCTGCAGGGCGGGATCCCGTTCGAGAAGTCCAAGGGGCAGCACATCCTGCGGAACCCCGCGCTGGTGGACTCCATCGTCGCCAAGGCCGGGCTCAAGCCCACCGACACCGTCCTCGAGATCGGGCCGGGCACAGGAAACCTCACCAAGCGCCTGCTCGAGGCGGGGGTCAAGGCCGTCGTCGCCGTCGAGCTCGACCCGCGCATGGTGCTCGAGCTCAACCGCCGGTTCCAGGGGCACCCGCTCTCCTCGCGCCTCAAGGTACCATTCCTTTTCCAGCTCCTACTTCCGCTATATGTTGAATAAACTAAAGGTTTCCCTGAATTTCGCTCAAGATTTTTTTTTTCGATTTTGGTAATTTCATGTCTCGTTGACTGCAAATGGAGAGGGTTTGTATTGAGTTGTAGTGTAGTTTCCTTTAGCGTGAATTCTGTGCTAGGGACAACTGGATTGTGAGGGCAAATTGAACAACAATAAGTTGGGCTTGAACCCAATTCAATTCGCCGCCTGTGTTTCTTATCTTGTTTTTCATTCTCGCGTAGTTTCAGTTATGAACATATAATCCTGAACTCCTGATACAAGATGTTGACACATGTTGCAGGTTATCCAAGGAGATGTCCTCAAATGTGATCTCCCATACTTTGACATATGTGTGGCAAACATCCCGTACCAGATCTCATCTCCCCTTACGTTCAAGCTTCTGTCACACCGTCCAATCTTTAGGTGTGCTGTGATCATGTTTCAACGGGAATTCGCCATGAGACTTGTGGCACAGCCTGGAGACAGTCTCTACTGTCGTCTCTCCGTGAACGTGCAGCTCTTGTCACGAGTGTCACATCTCCTCAAGGTTGGGAGGAACAACTTTAGGCCTCCGCCCAAGGTTGATTCATCAGTTGTGCGTATCGAGCCCAGGAAGCCCCTCCCTCCTGTCAGTTTCAAGGAGTGGGATGGACTTGTCAGGATCTGTTTCAACCGGAAGAACAAGACCTTGGGCTCCATCTTCAAGCAGAAACGCGTCCTTGAATTGCTAGAGAAGAACTACAAGACTATGCAGTCTCTCCAACTTACTCAAGATGCAGAAATGGGCGAGGAGAAGATGTCTGCAGATGACGTTGCGTTGCTAGCTAATATGGTTGAAGATCTGAGCATGGAGGCCGGTGATGAGAAGGAAGATGATGAGATGGAAATGGATGATGCGGACATGGAGGGAGAAGGTGCTGCCAGCTTTAAAGAAAAGATTATGGGTATATTGCAGCAGGGTGATTTTGCAGAAAAGAGAGGTTCCAAGCTAAGCCAAGTTGATTTCTTATACTTGCTGTCTCTCTTCAACAAAGCCGGTATACATTTTTCGTGATGGATTTGCTAACGGGTCAACTACTATGAAAATTGACAAGTTTTCCCCGTTTCTTTTTGTAATGCAAGTTGTGTAACTTGTTTTAGACCTCTAAGCTTGTGCTTATAGAATTTTTGGATTGGCTGCTCCTTGTTGGGTAGTCCTCGAGTCTTGCGATAGTTTGAAAGAGTTGCAATGAAAGAAATTCGAAGTGTTGCCTGTGCTACATGTTTGACTCATGTACCGATTTGCCACACAAGTGTCATTGATTCACACCAGCATGAACACTAGAGACTGCTCTACTCGAGACCTGCTCTCATTTTATGACCGCACATGCTCTCCATATCTAGAAAAATCCAACAAAACAGTAGCATCACTTGTTCAAGCAAAAGAAAATGCGACCATGCTGATGTACCTAACGATCACCTTAACTCTACATACATTACAGTCTTGCAAACTGTAACAATGCAATCGTGACATGGTGCAACCGGAGCTGCAAACAAGCAAATTGGAAACCAAAGTAGGAACATTGCAGCGATAGAGTCGTACGAGCATAAGAAGTCTGGCTAGGTACAAAACGTCAGGACCTATTCATGATAATGTGCAGACTACTGAAATCAACCTTAGCAATATAGGCGTGGGGGCCAGTCACTTGTAACGAGTTCAATTTTCCCTTGAGCTCTGCTCTGGCATTCACTCTTGCACCTGTCCTAGAACTGCCTGTGCTAGGAACTGAAGTGCTGACGAAGTGCTAAACCGAGCTCAGATTGGCAAATGGGATCCGATAATCTTTTAAAGCTCTGGTGTGCAGCTCAGATCAGGGCATCATGCTGTATTGCTGAGGGAACCAGGCTCTGTACCATGCACCCTGAAGCGATAGATGCATGTAAGTTCCAAATTCCCATGGTTTGAGGAGAAGTCAAACCGAACCATGTTGACAGCTTGTGGGTTGGCGCTTCTCTCTAGTTGGAAGGTCTGGGCATTGCTGCTGTCAAGGCTATAAGAGAACTCTCCTAAGGTAGCCATCACACTTGAATCCTTGTCTGAATCATCATGTGTTCCTTGGTACCAACCACGGATCTGGAAATCCTTTGGAGCACTAGATCTATCGTAGGCCACACTCTGCACACACAAGTCATGATATCCATGAGTTAGTATGACAGATCTGGAGAGAGTGACTGAATTAAGAAAATGGCATCCACCTAGCCCTGACCCAAGGAACGATATATAAATATAATGTTCAATAATTTCTTTTATGATACCTCACTCAACCAAAGAACACACAGTACCAAGTTGAGTTAGTCTTGGCAGCTTAAAATTGGATCACATGTGATGGTATGGATATGTATGTGAGGGTACATCAGGATGGTAGAAACTCTAATTACCAAATCCAGGTTTAGTAATAATAAATAAGATTTTTCTCACAACAAATAATAAAATAATAACACCTTGAACAATCAATAATATTGTACTACCTCCAGTCAATTAACGTTGGCGTTTCAGACAGGATTGTGTATTTGCACGTAGGTCAAATTAGTTCTCTATTTTTTTTAAACTGGAAGATCATAAACAGTATTCTTCATGATTTTTCATGAACCAGTAATTAAGCTGCCGTTCATGACTCTATTTTACATGTCCTGTGATCATAATAGCACAATTGGGTAGAAGATCAAGGGAACAGAGAGTTATTGAAGTTTCCCAAGCCTAGTCATGTGAGATAGCATAAACAGCACGCTTGATGTTGACAATCAGTATGCTCTTACAATCTAATAACGAATTCAAAATTTCATATGTCAATTCCATCTCACATGCTCAGATCAACCCCACCAAAGAAAACAAATTGTAGCACATCCAATCCGAAACAAAATATGTTCATGCTGGAAACGGCATCTATGCTTCTAGTCTAGCCTTGTGGATTGGATTAGGAGAGAGAGCAGACAGAGTGAGATCATTGCAGTAAAAGCCAAGGAAGGATTGCTGATCAGCGACCATTTAATGGTATATGCCACCAGGTGAAAAAGAGTGACCAAGTGGTGCAACTATACTGAGACTGCACACAATTCTGATAACTTTTTTCTAAAGTGACTAATTAACAGAAGAAATTAAATTAGCTTTAAATTAGCTTGACTGATAACATAGCGCAGATGCCTTGTGGCTGAGTAGATACCGACTATGTTGCCACAGGAACCTTAGCACTCAATTAACTAGCTATGACAATATCAAATATACCCGTTTAGATAACATGAATGTTTGGCACAATAACCTTACCTTGTCAACATGCTCTATAGTGACCGCCTCAGGAATTATTCCTGTTCTTAGCTTCACGTCCACAAACCCACTACTTCCCTTCAGCGCAAAACACTCTCCTGGCTGCCCAAAGCTTGGCTCCAGCATCTTTTGGGCTGTTGCATGGACACTGCTGCGACCAGACAAATAGTTCTTGCCATTCATGAAAGGCTTTGAATGACTTACTACTTTGGCACCGCCAGATCCCAGGGCATAATCCACCATACCAAGGCCATCAGCGGAATGCCTTGCTATCTCGATCTCAACTATCTCTTTGGCAAATAGCCGTATATCGTCCAAGGTTATGTCATTGTCTGTACCACCAAATCCCTTCTTTTCCTTCAACTGACTCAAAATCTCCTCAAATTCTTTCTTAGAAAGAAATCCCATGTCCATAAGCTCAGATATTGACTTATCCAACTTGCCAGTTTTGTCTACCAATGTCTTCATCTTTTTCTCTAACTCATTACCCTTGGCCTCAAATTGCTTAGTGATATCCCTTTTTGCTTTGTCAATCTCATTTCCTAGCTTCTTATCCAAAATGTCCAGCTGTACCTGAAGCATCTTGGTTGTCTTCCTGAAGCCCTCCACCTTGGATAGCCTGCTCTCCATATCCAGTGTTGTAAATGATAACTCACCATTTTGCCATCTCCAGGCCAACTGCCCCATCCAAGTGATAGCTGAAATAAGAAGGCATAGTTTCACCAGCACACTTAAGGCAGTTACCCACTTGGCCTTTTCTTGTTTAGTAGAGCTTTTCTTTCGACGTTCAGCAGCTGCTGAAGCAACCACATCTTTCCTTGCCTCTGATGAATATTTTGGCTTGTCAAGAACTGATTCTCCACGGATAGTATGGCTAAGATCCTTCTTGCTTGTAATCTTATCTTCTGATATCCCATTGACTCCACCTTCAGCGAGAAGCTCAGGCGAGGCTTTCTTCTTTGCAACAACAACTGTTCGCCGCCTAACATCTTGGCTAGAATGTGAGTCCAAACTTAATGCATGGTTCCCATTTGTGTTCGCAGTTGGAATCGCAGCAGTGGAGGCTGACATTGTTGCCCACTATAAAGCAGACAGTATTCTGGAAATAATGATGCTCCTGTAATTTAAGGTAGCAGCAATTTAGTAAAGTCCAACATAGAATATTGTAGATAATCTCTGCAGAAAAACATGAAAGTAACAAAGAAAAAAAATTGATCATACTATCATACATGCCAAGTAAAGTTGTTTAGGAGAATTGTACTAGTATCAATAACTGAAGCTATCTGCAGCTAAGTGTTCACATAGCTAGCTTAAAACAAAAGGCAGTATCTGCATCCACAAGATGCCATGCTAACATTTATGAACTTTAATAAAAAGATGAAATCCACCTATGTTATCATACATCATAACTTCAGGTCAAGGATACACCTCAGAGTTTAAAAAGTAGAAATCCAGACATCTATGTAGTTGATAATTTCATACCCTTCCCAGCCGAGATAAGAACAAATGAAGATAAGGAATCCGGTAGCATATTTGTAATCGGCCAAAAAAAACATACATGGTGCCAGAGGCGAGGAGTAAAGGGTACATACCTGCAGCCTGCAGGGGTTTGGGCGGTTGCCCGGCAGCGGGCGTGAGATCCCCTCACTGGTTCTCCACGCTGCCGGCGAGATGGAAGATGGGCACAGAGCTCGAGCCCGCAGGATGCGCCGCCTGCTTCTCCCCCGACGGGCGCCGGCGGCTCGATTTGGACAGCAGGAGCCCGTCCGCTCGTCCAGATCCAGCTAGGGCGCAGGAGGAGGACGCGTCGGTACGAGCGCAGGGTTGCGGAGGGCCGCCGGGTGCCTTGCTGCTTCCAGATCTTGGCCGGATTCGAAGAAGAAGATGGGGAGAACAGAGAGAGACGAGGGAGGTTTCCTTTCAAAAAGGAGATTGCGAGAACTGACGAGGATGATCCCTTGATAATTTGCCACTATTCACGTTTTTGCCCTCGGCTCCGCGTGATTAGCTTTCCTCTCTTTGCCAAAGGCCTTTCGCGAGATTCCAAAGGTCAGCAAGGTGTTTTGCAAGATTCCAAACGTCTTGTCCTTTTTGCGAATGATTCCAAATGTCCGATGCCCATGAAACAGTATTATCTTGTGATTTGGAAACGCATTGCTGCCTTCCGTTATTATGAATAAAAACGGCTACTGCGCCCTCCCTTGTCATAGGCATCATATATTTAAGAACGAAATACAAATCAAGTTGATCGTATCCCAACCGTAACTAGAGATGGATGGAAGAAACATACAGCCAGCAGTGTTCAGATTTCATTTCTTCTTTTCTCTCCACCACCATTTTGCTTTGTTCCGTGACGTGACACTGACATGTCACGATGTAGCATTTCTGAATTATTGGACCTGAATACATAGAATACGTTGTGCCAAATAGAATCCCTGATCGAGCCTTTCGGTCAGGAACAGCAGTGTTCGGTGATAAATCATGAACAGCAGCAGCTCCATGACCCATTTGCAGATTCGCTCTAGGCAACACAGAATGAAAAGCGTACGCTTACAACATACAATACAACTCAAAATTAATAGTTTTGTTTGCCACAACACAAAGCCCACAACCAGAATAAACTTGGGCTCCCTCCCTTTGCAATACAATATACAACGAGGTTTCATGGAAAAAAACCCGTACGGTATAAGCTTGATATGGAATATGGATCTCCATATTTTCTAATATTAACATGGTGGTGATTTCAATCCCAATGCTGCTCCAGAAAAACTACAGGCTACTTTGGAATTGGACAGGAAAACAGAAACTTGAAATCCACGGACGACATTTCAAAACTATCAAATTCAGAGGCACCGCGCACGAGAGTCTTCCTGCAGGATAATATTGCAACTTAGAAAGTTATAAAAAAAATACACAGCTAGCAGAGATCATTTGAAACAAGAACTATTTTGAAGAAATACTCATACTTTTAGCTCTAGGGACAAACAACATGTAATTAAGATCTAGGGATATGTCGTAGTAGTTTAAATGGAGTTAGCGGTAGCCGGTAACAAAAGTATGTCGATCTTGGCCAGACAGCTACTAAAGCTAAAGCTAGATACTCCCTCCGTCCCAGTATATAAGGCGTAATCACATCTAGTTCAAAGATCAAGGAACGTATTTAATTCTCTCTATCAACACTAGTATTATTGCATCAATATACGTGTGTATAGAGAGAGCGCGCCTTATATCATAGGACTTGAATAAAAAGTGGTTACGCCTTATATATTAGGACGGAGGGAGTATGATTGATTCGATGTACTGCCGACATTGGTTGCCAGGGATGGACATATATGAAAAGAAGGTTTACATGAAGCATTATATAGTTATTAGTTATATCCTGTGAGGACCAAAGTGTTATACATGAGCTCAAGTAGAAACTGTTTTCTGACTACGTGCCTATTTTGCACCATTTTAAGAGAGAGCCACACAGCAACAAACTATTAAAAAATTAAGCATCGAAGTCATTAACTATATCTTGTATTATTATGCGCTATCTACGTTTGAAAGGGTTTACAAGTAAATAGGTGGCTTTATAATTTTTTTTGCCAGGGATACACAACTTATTTGCTTACCCTTACACAAGAGCTCAAAGTGAAGTCCAGAATACTCACATAGGAGGCAATAGTCGAGAAACTTAGATTGTGTGCATCCGACGAATGACTTCAGGATCCAATTGTCCGCTGCTGTAACTGGATGGTACAGCGGAAATTTCCTGCTTTCCTAGCCACTCTTCACCAGACTTTAAAGAAATTGGCTTCTCAATAGCTGCAGCCCCTACGCATAGCATGTTCTTGTACTCATCATCCCCAAAATCTGGCATTGCTTTTGCCTTCTTGTCCCAAGGGTTCCAAACGACTGCGAAATGAGAAGTGATAACAACAATACCATGGGAATGAAAAAAGGGACCAAAAGCAATAGCTGGACAATGGAGACAGAATTTCACAGATCAAGATTGTAATGTGAGAAAGAATTGGCCTAACGCACCAACATCTGGAAGTCCCTCTTTCCTCAAAACAAGCGTTCTTTTCTTCTCATGGTCAATGATCACAATCTTCTGTGGAGCACTCAAATATACCTTGTCCACCTTACTTAACATGAACATAATTAGAGTTTTATTGGCACTTAAATGGCATCAAACCATGAAATTTAGTAGAACACAAGCTTACTTCAGACTCAAATACAACTGCATCTCCTTGTTCGGTACAACGATTCTTGGATTGCAAGTTGTCAAGATAGTCCAAGGTCTCCAAACCTTCTACCCGCACTTCACTGGAATGTGTAAGCATGTTTCAGGGAATGGAAACAGAAAGTAGCCAATTGTCCATGTAAATCTATCTGGTGATCTGCACGATCTATTTGCATAAACGATGGCTATTGATAAGCACAAGGTAAGGTTATAATGGCTGAGGTTTTGTATTCAAAGAAAAGAAGTTCCTCATATACAATATCTTTGTTTTTCAAAAGAAAAGGACTTGGATTTCCTCAAAAAATAATAATAAACTCGGAGCCTGAATCGAAAGGTGATAAATTAAACATCACTGATGTTCGAAGTTTGATGTCAGTCAGTATTGAAGCAAATTTCCTATCAGTTATCAGTTTTTCCACACAGGAACATAAGAGATGCTGAAAATAACTTGGTGGAAACATAGGGCAAACAAATGCCATTTTGTTATGTACCTGATATCAGATACCGAAAAGTAAGTATGATATGCAAATGTAAATTGGAATGGCTTGCCATCTGAGCTTATATTTTTAATTCGAGATGTGAGAAGAAGATCTCCCCTTGGACTAAGTGCAACTCTCAGACGAAATTCATAGCTGCAAGTCATGAACAATGAACATAATTAGTTCAGTGGGGTGGCCAGATGAATATAGTGATACTTTTTAATTTTTTATCTGACATAGCAATTAGACAATTCAAAGTAGATGCTGACCTATATGGCCAGATCTTCAAATCCTCCTGAGATGACTTGAGTATCAAGTCAATATGACAATTGGAAGTAGCAACTGGAAAAGGAGGTGGACTTTCATCAACACTCCAGAATCGGTTCCTTGCAAATCCATGCTGTTCAAGAACTCCATGGCTACCTAACTGCAAGATGAAATTATTCATCTGGGTGTCAGTAGACAAACCGCTTCCAAAGGAAACATGACCAAAACAGCTTGATGACCATACTTGAGGGAAGCAAATTTGGATGCCACCACGAATTGCTTTTGGTGGTTTAAAAGTAGCCTGGAAAGAAATATTGAAATTTATAATTATTAGGATAGATGGAGTCAAACTCAAAGCACATGATATTATGAAAGCTTGCAACACTTTGAATAAAAGGAAAGTAGACTTAACATAAAACTTTCTCCTACGCATGAGACATTGGTACTGACATAACATAATGCTGAAGGCTAAAAGGTAAATAAAATGGTAGCCTACTCCTAACATTGTCCAATGCCAACATGGTAACAAAATGAAGAATAGCATCAGATCTAATAAACATAAAGCACTCTAAAGAGCTATTGGCATACACAAATGTTGTTCTTGAAACTAAAAGGTCTGAATACCTTGTTACTAACAAAAAGCAGTTGGTGACCGAAGTTATTTTTCCAAAATGTCACTTGACCTCCATATAAATATACCTGCAAATAGTTAAAATAAAAACTGAGAGGATGCCAGATGGAAGATGCTTGTTTGGGATAATATCTCTTACAAGAATAGCATCAAAAGTAAGCAGGCAATGGCCACGGCATTAGGTACCGAATTCACTGCGAGCAGTAATGTTGTTCTTTTCACTCTCACATTGATTTTTCAAAAGCTGACCATAATCAAGATAGACTTGTATCTCAGGCCCCGGTTGAATTATAATTGTTGTAAAGATCAGAAATAAGCTGTCAATTAGATATTAGTTCTTACATACAATTGTTGGAGCTGGACAGCTAACACACTTGTAAGATCATACTTTGTGTTACAATTACACAAAGAAAAATAATCTAGTGCTAGGAAAGCAAATTAAGGTTTGGAAATAAATTTAAGAAAATGGCCCATACTACTAGCCATTGAGTCTTCCTTAAAGATTGTATAGAATCAAATTTCCAGGCGAGCAGAGTGTGTATCTCCATGTCTAATTGAGGCGAAATACTGACTATTCAGGAGTATTATAATTTCTAGTTACTCTACACCATCGATGTCGTGCGAACAATTATGGCGTGCACTTCCAAATATAAAAGAAAAGGACGCTGATGATTTCGATACAATGAGATATCCAGTTCTTCGCACCAATGTTGACATGCCACGAGTGTCAGGTCAATGTCCAATAGGATACAAAACCCATAAGTTATCCAGCTATCTCCAGAACCTTAACATAAAACAGAGGCACATAAAACAAGAGACATGACATGGCCATTCTTTTTTCCAGAATATGCCAGGCCCAACCCTCCTGCATATTCAGAATCTAGAATTCTGCATATACATCAAAATATTTTTTTGGACAATTTCCAATCATGACCAAGTAGCTATGACTGGAAACAATAATTGACTAATAAATAAATAAATAAATAAATTCAAAATGCTATCACAAAAGCCAAATATTAACTAGTCCAGGCGAAACCGCAGCTGAGCGGAAGCATCACGGCAGCCCACCCACGGCCAACCATGCTGTATCCACATTGCTGAACGATCAATTCAACCGATAATAATTTATGGAGCGCGAAATGCTCCGTCGACGAGCGAAGGGTCAAACACTAGGTTGGCGTTGCCTCTGACCAACCTACCTCTCACCACTACATGGTCGCAACTCGCAACACGTACTGCTCCTTGGCAACCCTACGACCACCACCATTCCTCTAATCACTCTCAATTACAGAAGATCAGAATCCTTCTGAAATTCTAACCGCCCAATTTACCCAACCGCAATCGAGCCTAGCGCAGTTCTCTAATAAACGAAACGGGATTAACTTTGTGGGGGCGGCGAAACGAGGATGGAGAGCAGATAACTTTTCTGAAGAACAATCGAGCAATACAGAGTTCGATAATGGAGGTGACGGTGCGGGACAGCGGGAGGGTGACCTGACCTCGACGGAGCTGCCCCGGGCCTCGCGGAGGACGAACTTGTCGAGGCCGGTGGCGCGGTCCTTCACGCGCTCCACGGACGCCGCCACCCCGGCCATTCCTCGGTCTCCGACCGACGGAGAGGAAGCGCCGGATCGCACACCTTCGGCTCCGACGGCGAGGAGATGAAGCGGCCGGAGAAGGAATTTTCAGCATTCGTGGGAGGGCTCATTTATAGGCGGCGGGCCGGGGCGGCGGCAAAGCGACCGTCCGCCAGCGGAGAAAACGGGCAACGAAGCACGTATCACATCTCGTGAAGCGTATTCTAAAAGTACGTTTCCAGTTGCTGTTCGAAAATCTATACAGATAAATGCCTTTAAAAATTATATTAGCAAACTCAATTTTTTTGTAAAATAAATGCGAAAAAGTATCTCTGAATTTTATAAGAAAATAATTATTTTTAGTTAAGGAGTAACGGGATATTTTTTTTAGATAATGAATTAAACCGGTCTTCTATATCCATAAGTGGATATATACAGCTAAACATTACAATATACTCCAAACCTCAAAATAAGAGATTTCATAAATACAAGAAAGAAGACTCTAAAATAAAGAAATAAAGGTAGAAGACTAAGCTGCAATCTTTTTCTTCGTTCACGCTTTAATCTTACAATTTTTTTACGCAGAATAAATTCATCGTCTGCTTAGAAATTTGATGTCTGAATTATCTACCGCTTGTTAAATATTTTCTTGTAGAAACTATAGAAAGAATCTCGCCCAGTGCGTGAGTTCGAGGAGATCTCGATATTGCCTCATGGAGGAGGTGGCAACAAAAGGTGTCATCGATATCGACGCTAATATAATCGGACTGAAATTTCCTCATACAGTTTCTCTAGCACCTGGCGTTAAACGGACCAGCCGATAGGGCAGCGCTTCGGCAAAACCTTCAAGAAAGAAAGCGGCGTAAGAAAACGTCGTCGTTGCCGGGCGGTCGGCGTGAAGCTGAACTGGGATTACCCCGCGCTCTCCATTTCTCCAAACCTCATCCACACGCCTGCACTATACGGCCGGATCATGAGGCCATCGCCCTTCACGCCGCCGGCCAGTACCGCCACATCGCCTCCTCCCTCGGGCATGGCTACCCCAAGCGCCAAACAGGGGCGAGGGCGCCACGGCGGAGGACATGACTAGAAAATCTGAATTTGTGGGGAAATGCTTCGTGGTATCGATATGAATACGCCATTGTTGTTGACCGAAAAAGCCATGGTGCGTTAAGTCCATTGAATGAGCTAGAGGTGTGACTCTGACCACTGACCAGTCACCAGTTATACATGGCAGGTGGTTTTGTGCGGGAGAAAATGAAAGAGGCACAGCTACAGCGAAGAATCAAAAAACGTTTTCGCTGGGCCTCACTAAAAATCGAGCGAGTCCCCGGGCAAGTTTCTTGAAGTGGCCCATCTCTCCGGATACCACCACCCTAGCCCAAACGCGATCAGATGCCGGCCCAACTATGTTTCGAGTCCATACATCGGCTGCTTAAACAGGTGCCGCTGACAAAGAAGTGAATGCTACAGTGTTCCGGCAACGGCTCTGCACGAACGAGCAGGCTAGCAGAAGGACCAATGCATGGCCATCGATTTTTTCCGGTCCAGTGGCTGGGTAAACGATGCGAACGATTGTAGCACGGTGGTTTTTACATTCTAGCACACAGAACGAAGACCAGAACATACATACAGTAGTCAGCTATGTCACGACGTGAACATCTTGTCTTTTTTGCCACGCTAATTTCCACTTTTGCCAAACGTGGTCGAATTGGGAAAGTTAGAAAGGTAAAATCCCGACTCTGTAAAAAGGTAATATTATGTGTAGTGTGTGCTCATCAGTTTGGCGTTGAATTTCTTGGCGTGCCGGTTTGATCCCAAGATCGTAGCAAAAGCTGGGGCGCGGATCGGAGGGAGAAAAGCAAGGTTGAATGCGTTCGAGATCCCATCTCCAATCGTAGCTCGCTAGCTAGCTGCGCTTCGGGACGAGCTAGAGACCACAGGAGGTGACAAGCCCGAATGCCTGATCAGTCTGGTGCTGCTGCTGCCAATGCAATCAGCACCGGCCCACCGATCGACTCTGCTCCACTAGCCTGGTTGTGCAAAGGCTTCACGTTCAATTCCGATCCGTGCGCAATCGGAAAATGAGCAAAGATTTCCAGGGACAGGGGCAGCATCAGACACAGAGACACCTGCCCGTACGCATGCTCTCTTGGAGCTTTGGTCGCTACCAGTTCTCTTCTTCCCCACCTCGAGCTCGCGCTCTCTCCAGGGCCCCAGGCATGGCTGGCCCCTAGCGCATACTACACTAGCACATGGCGGATCGAATTACTGCTGCGCGCGCGCGCGCGTCCATTAATAATGAGCCAACATGGCACTAAATTGCGGAGATCGCACGCTTGAATTGAAGGATCATATCGGAGCTCTGCACGCATGCCGTCCGGCCGGCCCGCCGGCGACGAGGGTCCGTTTGTAGGGGGCCTCCAGCCGCCGCGCCAATCATCGCCGGCGTCACGAACTCCGCCAGCTAGCTAGCTGCCGCCGGTTCTGATCGCGGCGAGCTGCTAGTACCTGCTAGCAGCTAGCTGCCGCTGCCAGCGTCGTCGTTTCTAGCTAGTGTACCCGCCGGCACGTAGTAGCTAGCTCTGAGCCTCTGAAGACTCTATATATGCCAATGGCAGCTAGCTACGAGCAAGCCATGCCTGCATGACTCGCGCACTAGCTATCTAGCCACCCTTGCACCGGTGAGCAACTAGTGCCGCACGCAGCTACATAGTATGACGCAGATGCACGCATAGCCTGATAGCCCTGCAGCTGAGAACCTCTCTCGTTCTAGCATTCTAGCGCATGCATGCGTACGTGCACTCCGATCCATCTCTCCGTCCGACAATATATCCTCAACCTAATCGATCTCTAGGTTTTGCAAGAGATCGATCTATCTAGGTATGCCGATTAAACCAGCTGGTCCGGCCAACCAAACAAATGATGCGCATGGATCCAGTATACATACATACATACACCGGGGCCGATGGAGGTATAATAGTATAATACTGCTGTATACATGTGTGAATATCAGGTATTCAGGCGATGATCCTCTGGTGGTGTTTGTATATTTAATTATTTATATATATAGATATAGGTATACCTGCACTGCACATTGATCGCACACAGCGCTGAGCTGACACAAAGCTGGGTCGCTGAGGGATTGTCCGTACCTGTGTTCGTTGATGACTGGAGGAGCAGCCGAGCAGTGCATGGGCATGTCATAATGGGATCGATAGACCGAGCGATCATCCATCGACCGGCTTTGTGTGAATTCTGACTTCGCCTGACGAGGTGAACAGTATTGTACAATATGACCAGACCATGCATGCAGCAGCCTTCGTCGTCCCAGAGGCCTGGAATTAATCGACCAATCGATGCAGCGCCTGCGTTGGCCGGAATGTGCTCGTCAGCTCGTGGCACCTGCCTCCAGACAGAGCAGCCGCCGGCCGCAGCTCACCATCTGAGTATCTGACGGTGCATCATGCAGTGAATGGAGCTCGATGCATGGAGAAAGCTACGGCAGCTCCAAACAAGCTGCTACCGGTCAAGGTGCATGCGACGGGAACGGGATCGAACAGGGTAGGTAGGTAGCTATCTAGCGCTGACGGCTGATCGCTCAAATCTTATCTGCAGGGCCTGCAGCGAAGAACTCAGCGCGCTTCTTCAATGCTCAGAATCGATCGGTCTGGGTCTGATGTTATTATTAACAAGGCAATATGCGATGCATGTTTATTATATATATATATATAAATATGTTAGCACAATGCCCGTGAGTTACTACGGATAATATAAATTTTATCCGGATCTACATGAGACCATCAAATTTATGGTTTTTTCACTTTGTACAGGCTGTGCCATGATCACGTGAGGTATTGATTGTCCGGGTTCCGATTGGGATTACGATTAATTTGCCTGGGTTCCGATTAAGATTTTGATTGATTTGTCCAGAATCGGATTCACGGAACAAGAAATTATTATTTGTTTTAGAAATAGTAGAGAAGAGACAGAGAAGAGATAGAGATATATCTGCTGCGGCCTGCATGCGGGCCAGCAACACGCATCTATCAAGGAAGAAGCAGCAGTTTACCGATTATATATCGTTGGGCGCACACGAACGACCAGTACACGTTTTGAACTAATACTAGCTGCTACAGTTCGATCAGATGCGCGGTACTCCTACGACGAGCCGTGTCTTTGGCGCGCGCGCCCAATTTTGATTTAATCGAGCTAATTAAGCGCGTGAATTAATGCGGCGTACTTGTGCTACATATATATATAGTGCATGGATTAGCTAGGGGTCGTACCAGGGTGTAGGGTTTAAATTATTACAGTGCCTCCAACATTGTATCCAGGGGCGGAGCCAGAATAGCTCTGCAGCCCGGGCTAAAATAGTGGGCAAGTGTTAGGTTGATAAAAATAGGCCGGTGCTAGTGTTCTTGATCTAAATACTACATGATGTATAAGAGAGCACACCCAACACGGACCTTGGCTCCACCCCTGCTAAGTCCTTATTTCTTTTTATAAGCTGGGGAGAACATTTTATCAAAAAAAAAGCTAGGAAGAGCATATATAGTTTAATTTATTGGATCATCGGATTATAATAATCCGACATGTGGATTGTTGTAATCAAGCTATAATCTAATGCCAATATAAATATATGTTTCAACTTACATGATGCACATATTTGGTGATCGAGTTTAAATAGCTAATTGCACATTTTGCAATTTATTGGACTAAAGTGATATATATATGACCAGACAAGTTATTATATGATGGGTGCAATTTACTTTATCCTTGTTACATGTGACATACTGACATTATTTGTACACTCATATTCTTGTTTAGATTTTTGAACAAAACCATGATGTAGTTTGAGTATTTGAGAGGTTATCTTGTGCTATCTCTTGTTGCCATGAACAATCTTGTATATACTAGCACGTTAGCTTTAGTGTTGAGAGCGTTCCTGTATGTACGTACCAGGAAACCCGGCCTGGTTAATTCTGCCGGTACCAGCTACCGCATGTACTAACAGTACGCACCATTAATCCCCTTGCATCAATAGCGCCGAAATTAATTTGCATATCCTTACTTGATCCCATGCCACGTTAATGCCACTTCTCCTGTGGTATATGGCGCCAACGATGTGGCCTCTAGATAAAGCAAGATCCCATGGTAATGAGTGCATCATCTATCATTAAGTGGCCTCTCTCTCTCTCTCTCTCTCTCTCTCTCTCTCATTTTGAAAAATCAAGAACGACATGCATTAAAGGGATGTGCTCAATGCATGGTGTATTTCCATGTGATTTAGTTTTTTTAATTTGCTTCATACAAAATCAAGCCCCGATGTTAGCAAGCCATAGAGTTAGCAAGCCATAGAGAGTGAGGAATCCTGGTAGCCGCTAGGTAACTTGCCCCACTCAGATAATTCCTACTAAGGTCCGGTTTGGTAGAACTGCTAGAGCAGCTTCTAAACTGAATCTAGAAGAAACTCTGCCAATAGTTTTATTTGAGAGAAGTGATGTTATGCTGATTCTGTGAGGTGATTCTCTAAAATAGACTAAGTTGAGAGGTGAAGAAAATAACTTCTCCTGATTCACTTCAAATAATGGATCTGTTTATCGTAAAGTTAATCTTGAAGAATCATTTTCAGCTAGTGAATCACTCCTATCGAAAAATCAGCTCCCGTAGAGAATCAAAATCGGATGGAGCTATACTAAATTGGCCCTAATAGCTCAATCAAACTGAGCCGTGGTTGTTACGCCACTATCACCAATTTATCTCGTTACTTCTGTTTGGACGTAATAAATTTGTTTAGGAGACATCTCATTCATTACCCAAACGAGTTTTTCCTGTATAAACACGAATTAATATTTAGACCATTTAATCACATCCTACACTACACCTAGTAGCTACCACTAGAGCCTGCCCAGTAGAATATTGAATGCCCCGGCCCCTTGGCTTGTCGTGAGACGTCAAATCCTCTCCCGGTCCCTTTCCCTCTGGATTTCACCGAATTCTCTTGCCCTCGCTCCGCTGATGAATGAATACCACTACTGCATCTGGGAGTACGCTGCACATGCATGTGTATACCTAGTATAGCACAGGGAAATCAATGCACGGTTTACGAGGGCAACGCAACTAGCCGCAGGCTATACGTACGTTTGGACATCGGTGGGGCCCAGTCGGTGTCGTCGTAATTAAGTCTGGCACGTACACACAACGTACGTACGGGGGTATGTGCGTGTACGGCCCAACGGGCACGATCATTCCCTGCAACCAAGCTGGCTTTGGTGTGCAGTGCAAGCGTACGTACGTGCATGCGTACAAGCATATGGCTGCTACTGCACATCTCTATCCAATGCAAAAGGGTATTCGGATCCAAAGAGCTAAACTTTAGCCTATTTATTTACATGCTAAATAGTAGGACTAAATATAGACTAATTGTTGATCCCATTACACAGATGATGGTTAATTGGTTGTTAGATCCCATTAGCTCTTGATTAGCTCTAATTAGCCCATGCATGCTTAACCCCATTAGCATATGCTAATAAACTTTAGTACCCCTATTTTGCACATCTAAACACCCTCTCATTTTGGAAGTACGGCCCCACTCCCACTTGAAAAGAACACAATGAGTGCGGCCCCACTCCTACTTGAAAAGAACAGATTAACCATTTGATGGGGAATTGAAGCTTACATCACGACATATTTTGGGGAGAACTAATTGACCAGCTTATTACCAGATTTATTTTGTATATATATAATTCCTTAATCAAAAGGTTTGGAAAAAGCGCGCAGACACACATAAAGCTAGAAAAATGGGCTTTCGTCCCTTCGGTTAGTACCGGTTAACTTTTGGTCCGGTACTAAAGTTTCCACGGAGGTATTTTAGTACCGGGTCCAAATTTGAAAGCCTCCGGAGTACCGAGCCAAGACACCCGCCGGTACTAAATGTCGTATTTTAGAACCGGCTGGTGTTTTGCCTCGGTACTAAAATGACGCGGCCATTTAGTACCGGTCAATGACACCACCAGGTACTAAAATACGATATTTAGTACCAGCCAGTGTTTTGGTCCGGTAGTAAATGGTCCTCCACGGGTCAATTCAAAAGGAATGCATCTCCCACCTAGTCACATGTGATACATAGGTGAGATGGTAAGAAAGCAACGCGCGAGGCTAGAGGTCATAGGTTCCCATTGTCTCTGGGTAGTGCGTTTAGTACCGGATGCTGCAACCAGTACTAAACTGGCAGCTATTTAGTACTAGCCAGACGGTACCGGTCGCCACAGCTGGTACTAAGGGGGTTTTACACCCGGTATTAGAAGTCATTGTCTAGCTGTGACACATTGATGAAATATTTGCCCGCTCGCTAGAAACAACAAAATTTTAGCCTCAGAGCAACGATGTGAAAGAGTTTTTCTTTAATGCCGAGAGTACCATGCACACATGAACGCACAGCAAATTAAACATTACTATCATTTCAATCTCATTAACATTTTTTAGATTTGGTGTCTCCTTTTGTTATGCTGCCATGGCAGCTATGGACAAAAGAACAGCGACAGTAACTCCCCGTACCATCAGCTGGTGGTAGCAGTGTTTGTTGTAATGATGATTTGCGATGATGGTATGGTTACATTAACTACGGCAATTATGTGTGGCAGAGTACATGTTTTGCCGCGGCAGCATATTTATTGTGTAGTTATGGACATCGCAAAAACATATATATTTATTGTGTAGTTATGGACATCGCAAAAACATATATAACTTTGCAATTCTCCGGATGGTTTCTATACCATTAATTACATTACCATATAGAAGTTTTTTCTTAGGCCTTCTCCAACAAGACCACTTCAGCTGCTCATAGAAATCCAACTCATCACTTTGTTTACATGGAAGAAAGAGAAGGTGAGGGAAGAGTGTGTACTATCTCTTCTTCAAGAGCTAGCTCATAGGGAAAAAGTGGGCAGCCCACAGAGGTTGTGTGACCTAAGATACTTTAAACAATATGCTATAAGACAAACCAATGGCGAGGTAATTTTTTGCTATCTAGGTGGCAAGCTTAGAGCCAGTGCACTAGCTCAACCATTGGAGACGGTCTTATGTGGCACTATAATAATGAGAGAGAGAGAGAGAGAGAGAGAGAGAGAGAGAGAGAGAGAGAGAGAGAAAGAGATAACAGAGAACGGAAGTAACCGAGCCTCATGCAAGACTTGGTTTCAATATGAAATTCAATATACTAGACACTGCACTACCAAATTTGTATTGGGAAAAAATTATGTCTTCATGATAGATAGAGGACAAATGTGATAGGTGGGGTGAAGAGACTAAATTTATTAGAGACCACAATAAAAAAAACTATGATTATAGAGTGTAGTTTCTAAAGAAAATATCTAGATATATGACAGTATAGACATCACAAGTGGATACTATGGGCTGGAACTACGTGCTCCAATAGTGCAAAGCAAGGAAACGCACTTTGTTGTCGCGCCAATCATTTTGGCCGGCCGGCCCGCCGTGTGTGAACTGTGAATTCCGAACTGAAGGGCCCTGCAGTGATTGCATGCTCGCTCGATCACAGTTCACAGCGCGACTGCACCTGCCTGCCTAGCTTCATGTGTTTCCGTTGCGCGCCGGCTGGAGCAGAAAAGCCTAGGCACGCCCCATCCCCAGCCCCTTGCCGGAGTCGCCATCACCTTTCTGATCTGATCAGGAAGATGGTGTGGGTAACATGACAAAATAAAGCCCACATGCATTATGCCCTGGCCCGGCCCACCCCGCCCGGCCGTCGTACCTGCTTCAAGATGTTACCATGTGGCCACGTCGTAATAACTCGTACGTACCAGCATTCACTGTACGCCTGCGCAGAGTTTTCACCAAAATGGCTTGAGAGAGGGCGTGTGTGTTTCACCAAAAGGGATTGGGAGGAGGGGGGGGGGGGGGGGGGGGGGAGCACCAACAAGTGAGTAACACCTAGAGCTCTCTCAAGCACATGGAGTAATGTCTCTTTCTCTCTCCACTGTCGTGGATCAAGCCTTTTTAACCACCCACAGGGACCCCCACGGCTTTACACAGTTTCCACACGCGCATATAGGTGCTCGTCGTCCCTTTCCTGTGCTCCGATCCAGCCTTGCCCTGCACCCAGCCATGAAGAGCAGCAGCAGGATGATGATGAACACCAACACGATGGCTGCGCCAACCAACGACGTCGACTTCTCCTTCGGGGCCATGCAGGCGCAGCCCTACGCCGGCTTCGACGCCGGCGCCATGGCCATGCCCAGCGTCGAGCGGCCGCTGCTCCAGCACCACCAGAACCACCAACTCTACGATAGTTTCGACCTCGCCGCCGCGGGCTTCCCCCCGTTCCAGGAGCCGGGCCTCCTCCCGCCCGCGAGCCTGCCACTGCCACCGAGCATGGTGATGGCGATGCCGTCGCCGCTGCAGCTGCCCCTCCCGGGCGTGCTCACGCCGGCGGAGGTGTACCCCTTCGGCGGAGCGGGAGGGGCGGCGGCGTTCCTGAAGCGGGAGGACGGGCACCACCAGCTCGTGGACGCCGGCGGCGGCGGGACGATCGGGCTGAACCTCGGCCGGCGCACGTACTTCTCCCCCGCCGACGTGCTCGCTGTGGACCGGCTGCTGACGCGGTCCCGGCTCGGCGGCGGCACGGGCGTGGGCATGGGCCTCGGCATGGGCATGCTGGGCCTCGGTCTCGGCGCAGCGCACCACCATCACCAGCACCAGCCGCCACGGTGTCAGGCCGAGGGCTGCAAGGCCGACCTCTCCGCCGCCAAGCACTACCACCGCCGCCACAAGGTCTGCGAGTACCACGCCAAGGCCGCCGCCGTCGCCGCCGGCGGCAAGCAGCAGCGCTTCTGCCAGCAGTGCAGCAGGTACGCGCGCGCCCCTCCCGGATCCCATCCCCTGCGTGCATGCTCGCTTGCTGCCCCGGGTCGATCACGATCAGGTACGGTGGCCCTGTGAAGTGAACACACGTGCCCCTGTTCTGGCCAGCGCCCTTCACGCCCGGTGGCTGACTGGCTGCCAACGTGTGCCGCGTCCGGCCACTGTTGACTGTCGAGACACCTTTATTTTCTCGTTGTCTCGCAATGTCGTTTTTGCCTTGTCACGTAACATGTGGGTGGGCACGATCTAGCACGTGCTAGTTGCGCGCTACTCTCCTATCCTGAAATACACAAGGCATTGCATTCTTTGTCGAGAGGACACGCGAGTAAAAGCAAAGCTCTGCCACATGCATGCATGGCATGGCATGGGCGCCCTGAGCACGATGGTGTCTCTAGCGTGTTGCACGTACCAGACGTAGACTGTAGAGTGGTCGTCTTCCTCTCCAAGTCTGGCTCACTATCATCATGCATGCGAGCATGCCACTGTTCCTCTCTCTTTCTACGGGCTATAGTGGTAGCACGTAGTGGAGTACGCGCTAGCAACAAGACAGTTAATGCATGCATGGAGCTAACGAGGAAAGTTGGGGGAAAAGGCTGCAGGCTGTCGAGTCAGCACTCAGCAGCTAGCTGCCGCTCGACTGACGCCGGCGATCGTTTCAGATGATGATGCGCGGCTCATCCCATCAGCTGTGATGAGATCAGATCAGATGGGCCGGGCCGGGCTGGGCCAGGTCTCGATCACATTTTTCACTTCACCACTAGCTAGCTGCATTGACCACTGCGCCACACACTCATCATTGCAACGGATCGTATATATATGCATATACGTAGTCATATACATACGCATGTACGTATGTATGCACAGGTCATGTGCATGTATAAATTAAATGCACCTGATGGTGATGTTCACATTTAATTTCTCATGGGGCTAGGTTTCATGTGCTCGCCGAGTTTGACGACGCCAAGAGGAGCTGCCGGAAGCGGCTCACCGAGCACAACCGCCGCCGCCGGAAGCCGGCCGGGGCACAGGGCAAGGACTCGCCGCCGCCGCCGCCGCCAAAGAGAGCCGCGGACACTTGCGTCGCGGCCTCCCACAGCAGCGATCATCATCACAAATGTAAGAAGCAATGATTGCATGATGTGCAGCAATAATAATGCTGATTTAAATTTACCCATTCTCATTCATAAATATAATACATATTGATTTATCACTAGCTAGGTCCTCTTGCTTTTCAAAAACGAAATCACTTTTTCTCTCACGTACTGTAAATTAGGCTTTCTCCAAGCTAGGTAGGAGTATACAATATTACACAAAGCTAGCATGTAGCACGGCATCGTAGAATCCAAACTGTTCAGTTCAGCAGTAGTACAGTGGATGTGCAAGCACACGTTACAACGTTCGACCAACTGCCATGCCATGCACCTACTGACCTACTACATTCTACTTCATCATGTATCTGACCTGACGTACATGCACTCATGCATGCGTGCATGGCGCCAAAGTTTCGACGTACTATACGTGTGGGATCACCTCTACTAGCTCCTACACTAGACATGTAGATGCCAGCCAGCCCTGCAGCTACTTGTGATCAGATATATGCATGCATCAATGTGCTCCGATCACCACTACACTTTCGCAAGCCTTTTTGGATGCTACGTACGTGCTGACGTGGCTACCGTCTATCATTGTGTGTACGGCGAGCAGGTGCGAGCGCCATGGCGGCGGCCAAGTTGACGGCCATCTCGCCCAACGGCAGCGGCGTCAGCTGCCTCGACGCCATGGACAACGGCCACTCGAGCGGCGGGGGCGCGGCGCCGACGGCCCTTTCTCTGGCGGCGCTGCCGCCGCTGCACGACGAGAAGGACGACGGCGGCGGCCTGGACTCCATGCTGATGATGCGGCAGGTGCAAGGCCGCGACGACGATGAGCATCGCCGCTTCCTGACCTCGCTCGTGATGCAGCAGCAGCAGCAGCAGGACCACCAGCACGACGACGGCAGCGGCGGCCACGACGGCGTTGGCGGCGGCAACATCTTGTCGTGCCCGTCGGTGTCAGATCACCAGAACGGCGGCTGCAACGGTTTCTTTGAGGTGGACTTCATCTAGTGCCATGCGTTCACGTACGTGAAAAAGGAGGAGGAAAAGCCTATAGCATCGCTGCATTATTATGAGAGATGCGTGACGTGACGTGAGAGAAAGGAACAACCTATTAGCTAGGTCAGTTGCACCACACACAGCAGCTAGCCTTTTCTTTTTACTGTATTAGTCCTTTAGCTATAAAGTAGTGTTGGGCTTTTTTTACTAGAAGGGAAATTCGGGTGCAGGTGTATTATTTTATTTTTTTCCTTTTGGTAAATGTACATTATGTGTATGTGTGTTAATGTACTAATTTGGGGTGTATGGTGCATGACTAGCTACACGTATGTTGTGTGTCTTGGGTAGCACTTCTTACACCGAGTCTTGACAGTTGGAACCACTTGCTTGTCCATGGAGCTTATAAATCTTAAAAATCAAATTAAAGCTGATGAAGTTTAACCGCTCAAAATCCGAAACATGAAAAAAAAATCTTTGACGAGGGTCAGATTTTGAAAAAGGTGCGTGTGATTTTGTAACTCTGCGTCTTAAGTTTCCCTTTGAGGCTGCATGCATCGTTGTATTTGTACTCTTCTTCTTAATGAAATACGTGCTCAATCACATTCTCGAAAGGTGCGTGTGCAACTGCTGCCCTGATTTGTTGAACTACTGGTCACAAAAGTAGAGTAAAGTCGATGTCATCATCACAGTACTGCAATCCTTAATGATCAAGAAACGTTCTCGTCCTCATTACTGGCTCTGAACACTGGATCGGAGGATTGAAAAAGCTAGACGCGCGATCTTTCACAGCGATCAGGGTGCATCTTGCGTATTAAATTAAAGTTGGGACCGTCTCGCATTTATTTACGGCGTCGCTGTAGCAGGAGACTTGTAATAAGATCAGGCACTATATATGGATCCAAATTAATAGGGAATTAAAGAGGAAAGTACGATCAAGGGGCCGGGGGACCAGGTGTAGCCGGAACGGAATCGGCCCATCCATGCTAGCTCCGCTCGCATGGATTCATTGTTGCAAGTTTAAGTCGGGGTGGCGGGCCTGGAGAGAATTCAAGAGGGGCTAGCTAACTATATATAGGACTATCTGCAGGATGAATTTAATTATACTAGCTAGTATATTACATCTACATGCATAGCTTGCTCTGGACAGTGTACTATGTGTGTAGAGAGGATCAAAGACATATTCGTAACTGCCATCATTTTGAATATCGACTTTGAATACTATCTTTTTACAGCATGGAAAAGTTGACAATGGCTTTCTTTTTTCGAAACAAGGCAAACACACTCATATATACATGCACACTTGTCTCTATGAAGGTGGTCACACATATTCTATCTATCTATGATCTTGAAACTGGATTGAAATATTTTGAGATTGACGTCGTCTCAATTCGTTGCCGATAATGGTGGGTGCGTCACCTATAGACACGTACTAGTTCCATCCCAAATTACAATTTATTTTAGCTTTCCTACATGCATATATTTTGCTATATATGCACCTAGATGTACATTATATATCTAGATACATAGCAAAAACTATGCATCTAAAAAAATCAAAATGAATTGTAATTTAGGACGGAAGGAGTAGTACCACTTAAAATAATTGTAAGCTGTAAATATAAGAACGAACTGATGGTGAGTCAGTACACTCAAACCTAGATGGACAAATTTCACCCTAAGAAACCTAATTAATAGACACCTAGTAGTAAATATAAGAACCGGCGTTGAACTACCAAACTCAAACCTAGATATAGCCAGATTTCACTATTAGAAACCTAACCAATAAAGCTACACACGGTTTGATAACAATATATAGCTATGTATGAACTTAACGGGATTGTGGAGTAATAATTAATGACTTCATCAGTTCAGAGTTACATGCGTGATGCGTCCTCCTCCTCTCATTCAGGTCTCGATCAATACGGTCCAAAAGGATATGATTTAAAGCACACAGGTTCGTTGTGTAGACTTAACCTATAGTTACATATATACCCTAGACTTGACAAAAGCTGGCGATATATACATGGACGCATATACATATATACATATATATATATGTATATATATATATTGTAGTAGATCGACTCGTAGGCCGTGCAAGCTAGAGCCGAGCCGACCATATGCAGAAGCTGCATGCGTAAGCTAGAGAGCTAGCTAGCTGCAGCAGCGAGGTGACACGGCGGTGGAGTACCTACCATTTAGCAGAATATATGTGTGGGGATCTACTCTATTCTGAATGAAGCGGGAAAGATGCTACACATGCATGGCTAGCTCGGGAAAACGGTTTGAAATCTAGGGATGCATGCCGCAAGCGGTTCTCTGTCCGTGAGCCTGTAAATCTACACACGTACGTCGCAACCCTATCTCTTCCTGTTTGGATCTACCCGCAAGCGGTTCTGGAACCTGAGGGATTCCAGAGCCGGCCGGACAGAGAAGGGCGTGGCGCTCGTCAGCGGCTTCTCCGAGAGCCTATGCTCAAGCTGTTCCTCGACGGCGGCGGCGTACGTCATCAGCCCCAGGGCCGTCATGGAGAAGCAGGCCATCATATCGCCGGGCCGGAGTACCACAAGCTCGCCGTCTTCGGCTGAAGCCGAGAAGAAGGGTGGGGCTATACATCACTTATGCTACAAATTTTAGATCTATCATCTAAAGAAAATTTCTCCGAATGATTAGCTCTAATTCAGCCCAATAGACTGTTTCGGCCACACACAACGGCTCGCACCCCGTGATTCCATACATGGCTCCTGATTTATTATGCATGCCACGTGCTATTGATTCCGCAGATGGCTCTTGATTTATTATGCATACATGCATACCGGATGCTATTGATTCTGTAGATGGCTGCTGACTTTAATATGCAATCACACGCATGCAGCCTATGCTTGAGTTGCAGGAGTAGTTTTTTCTTCTCTTTCATTTTCTTTACTCTTTCTATTCTTTTCCTTCATTCTTCTATTTTCCTTTTTTCTTCTAAACCTGCATATATAAAATCTTTTTCCTTTCTCCTTTTACTTATGCTTATTTTCCTTTTGTATTCTTATCTTGATTTTTCTTTCTTTTTCAAACTAGTTTCTACTTATTTTTTCATAATTTGTATGATTTGTATTCGTTTTAATGATTTGCAAGTTATTAAATATATATTTGATTGGATTAACTGCCATTAAACTACTTATTCATATTGAAGAATGATAAATTATAGTATAAAATTATTTGTTCACATTTAAGAGCGAGTCATACTTATTGTATACTAATTTATTTGTAGTGTAGATTCATAAATTGATGTGTGAAATTATTTATTTCCTTTGTATGCTAACTTGAAAGATATCTAGACCCCTAAGTGGATTTTGGTGTTTAGATGACAAAATACATATACCTTTAATCTCATTATCTAGCATGTGTGCAGGTGCTAAAGTTGAACAAATAAAACATATGATGAAGTACGACCCCTCAAAAGGAAATGAAAAGACGGTGGTTGAAGTTTACTCGAAGAGTAGACTTTTATTTTATTTTTTGAGTATAGAAATCCCGTACTATCAAGAAGGACTTTGATTTGCAGGTTTTAACTTAGAACTAGTGCTCAAGAGAACCCATACAAATACTTGTGAGCCATAAAAACCACTTTAAAATGATATTCTTGAGAGTGTCCCTAATCCGGAATGTCCGGACACAAAGTTCGGAGTATCCGGACATATACCCTGAGTCTTCGGGTAACTGTTTCCGTCATCATATTTCTCTGGGTCCGAAGTGTCCGGACCCCGGTGTCCGGAGTATCCGGATATATGCCCAGAGTTTCCGGACACCTCTTGCTCCAACGGCTAGTTTTTGGAGTCGGGGTATAAATACCCCCCTCCCCGTACCCTCAACAGTCACCTCTCTTGCTCATTTTTGTGCTGCATACACTACCGGATTCAGACCCTTTGCCGAGTGTCTGGGACACTCGGGAAAGCCCTGATTACACTCGACAAAGGCTTTGCCGAGTGTAACACTCGGCAAAGTGCACTGGGCAGCGATTATATCGGCAAAGACGTCTTTGCCGAGTGCCTTATGTCGGGCACTCGGCAAAGGCTTTGCCGAGTGTCAGGGACGGCACTCAGCAAAGAAAAGTAGCCGTGATGGCGTTTTGGGCCGTGACGGCATCTTTGCCGAGTGCCTGGGACGTGGCACTCGGCAAAGATCCACGTGGCACTCGGCAAAGTTTAGGTCACTTTGCCGAGTGCCTTTTTTATACACTCGGCAAAGTGTTTTTTTTAAGATTTTATTTTGTTTGTTCCCCTCCATTTTACACAGGCACATATTCATACAGGCATATTATTTGAAATTTCACATACACAACCAAATTCACCCAAGTCTTATCGTCACACAAACAAATTTACCAAAGCCTCATCATCACACAACTAAAATCACATACACAAGTTCACCACACAAGTGTTAACAACGATAAAGGTTCATTTGAAGTTCACCACACAAGTTCCAATGTCACATACGAAGATTTCGAGATGGTTGATTTGGAGTTGCCTGATTTGGAGATGGCGTAGCATGCGGATCATTTGATGCCGCCGATTGTCTCTACATAGAGAAGAAGAGATTGCATGTGCGGCAAGATAAATGACGATCATACATAAATACAACTTATCCCCACTCACAGGAGTAGAGTACGGATCAGGTGGTGGAGGTTGCGCGAACAGAGAAGCTGGCGGAGGTACACCCGTTGCAGCGCTAAGACTCTGCATGTAAGTAAGTACATCACTCATCCTTTGCTCCAACTCCTGTCGTTTCCTCATCTCTTCTTCGAAAGTATATCAAGCACCTTGTTTGATGATTCTGACAGGACCGAAAGTATATAAATGAAATCATTTGCTCACGTCGAAATTAAAAAACTAAGCAACATACTTATAAGCTGCACCATAACCAATAAGATACATGCAAAATATTTTCTATTTGAAGTTAGATATGAAGAAAATGCCATGAAAAATATTGTACATTTAAGATTGGAACTCCTAATGTAGTCAAATTGACAAGCCTGAGGTGAAGCGAGCAAATTGCAACTGAGAAGATCTGTGACAAGCTAGTAAGGTTGGGGCAAAACTTAATTCTAGCACAGTTATGTGGCGAGGACAAATAGCTTGAACCACAGTTATTGGAAAAGCAGAACATACCTAATGGCTAACATATAATTATGATAGCTGCATAAATTGATGTGCTAGTGAGAAAAAAAGGAATATGATCCCAAGGATTGTTATTCCATCTAGTTAGGAAACGTGCTTTACTTTTGTATGAACAAAAAGATGGAGGTAATAAACTTGTGTTTACACTTGTGCACTTCCACAGCAGAAATACTTCAATGATTAATTCAATTAATTCAGAACTGATACACATAGCAATCAAACCAGTTTAGACTGATACACATAAACTAATCAAAGAAGTGAGCATAATAGCATGTTTATTTATGAAATAATGACAGAGTGGTGCACTCATTCCATGTGTATGTATCAGTACATGTTTTTTTTCAAAACTATAAACAGAATATCCCCTAGGATAAGATTAGTGTCCCAGAGCAGTACCTGCGGGTGCAGTACCCGCGGCGGCCGGGGCGCGGCGGAGGCGCGGCCGGGGTGGCGGGCGGGGCCGCACGCGGGGCAGCAACACGGACACAGGGGGCGGCGGCGCACGGGGGGGGGGGGGGGGGGGGGGAGGGCAGCCGCGTGGGCCGCGGGGCGGCAAGCGCGGGCAGGGCCGCGCGGGGCACGCCGGCGGGGGCGCGGCGGGGGTCGGGGGCGCGAGCGCGGCGGCGGGCGCGGCCGCACGCGGGGCAGCAACACGGGCATAGGGGGGGGGGCGGCGCACGGGGGGTGGCGGCCGCGTGCAGGGACGGCCGCGGGTAGGGCCGTGCGGGGCACGCGGGGTGGTTGGCGCGGGTAGGGGCGCCCGCGGGGCTGCGGGGGCGGGCGGCGGGCGCGGCGGGCGCCGTGGCAGCGGGCGCCGGGGCGGCGGGGGCGGGCGCGGCGTGTGAGCGAGTGAGCGGGCGCGGGCGCGGCGTGTGAGCGAGTGAGCCAGTGAGCGAGCGAGCGAGTGGGTTAGATATGGCCCCTTTTTGCCGAGTGCCCCAGATCTGGGGCACTTGGCAAAGGCTACTCTTTGCCGAGTGCCCGGATACGTCACTCAGCAAAGAAATCTATTTTTTTAAAATATTCACATTCTTTGCTGAGTGCAACAGTTTTTATTTTTTTTTCACTTTTTGGCACCGAACTTTTTTGTTGTCATACTTAGATTATATGCAACATTATATGCAATTTGTGCCCATTACTCGAAGTGTTTGCTATATTTCGTCAATTTATTTCATTTTTATTGAATTTCTTCTAATTATTGAAATTTGAACTACAAGTCACACGAATAATGGAAAACAATGAATGAAAAAATGATATTCATATTATCGAAGCATGCGTTGAGACCTTATCAAGAAAAAACCAGAAATTTCAAACTTGTTGTCCACGAAACATGACGACGAACTTCTTGTCCAGTTGTTTTTAAAATGTATAAAAAGTAAATATGGTCTGAAAATCATGAAACTTGTCGAGATGTAATGATATCACATGAGGAAGCTGTGATAAAAATCCGACGAGGTTTCCTGAAAGTTACAATATACGATGCTTAGAAAATTAAGAGTTCTCCAAAGAGGTGTATGATTTTATGTGAAGCTCGATTAGGTTTTAAGCATCGTAGATGTGAAACTTTAATGAAATCTTATAAAAATTTTATCACAGTATCCTCACATGATAACATGACATCTCGATAAGTTTCATAATTTTTCGACCAAATTTGCCTTTTATACAATTTAAACACGACTTGAACATAATTTAGTCGCCATGTTTCGTGAATAGTAGATTTGAAATTTCTGGTCCTTCCTTCGATAAGGCCTCAAAGCATGCTCATTAACATGTTCATTCATTTTTTCCACTATTCAAATGAGCACGCAGTTCAAATTTGAATTATTCAAGAAATTCAATAAAATAAAATAAATTGATGAAATATAGCAGACACTTCGATAAATGAACCTAAATTACATATGTTGTTGAGGAGAATGTAGGATGATAATAGAAAAAATTTTGGACAAAATATATAAAAAAATATGTATATTTTGCCGAATGTCTCCTCTTTGCCGAGTGTCTTCGACTAGTCACTCGGCAAAGACTTACGCCGTTAATTGCCTGGTGCTCGTTTGCCGAGTGTCTGCCTTTACCGAGTGCTCGGCACTAGGCAAAAAATTCTTTGCCGAGTGTTTTTCTTTGCCAAGTGTGTGGTACTCGGCAAAAGAGGAGTTCACCGTGTGTTTTTCTTTGCCGAGTGCGGCACTCGGCAAAGGTCTGGACACTCGGCAAAGGCCGCGTCTCCGGTAGTGATAGTTTGAAACACGTTGAAAGAGCCATATCACACCTCTCCTTCCATTGGGGATTCAAGTGTGAGTGTTGCTAGAGGAGAGATTTATGCTTAGTGAGCTATCATTCAAATCCCTTGAGCACTAGGTTCTTGTCAAGCCGGTGATTAAAGTTTATTACTCTTGGAGCTAAGTGCTCCTAAAGGGCTAGGCGTGCTTGTGAGTGCTCAGCTGTTTTGTGAGCTCCACAAGAAGTTTGTACTCGCCATCCTCTCGGAGGATTTTATAGTAAGTGATCTTGGGCTTGAGCGTCGGACTCGCCCTTAGGGAGAAGCATAAGCATTCTTGAGCACCATCGTCTCTTGAACTCTTCCTCAACGGAGACGTATCTCCTTTAGGAGTGAACTCTGGGAAATAAATCTTTGCCTCTCTGTGTCACCTTACTTTGAACAATTGGTTATTTGCTTGTGAGACTAACATTTTAAGGTTTGTGATCGATCTACTATTATACAAATATCTAGAGTAAAGACAACCGATGAGAAACACTTCAAAGGTACTACTACCTCTTCTAAATTTATTTGATCTAAATTAGAACAACAATATCTTTATTTTTGTGTACATTGTTTTATACCTGGACTCTCCGGACAATATCTCCGGAGACTCCGCACACAAAGTCCGGAGTATTCGGATATATATCCGGAGTATCCAGACATCTGTGTTACTGATAGTTTTTAAAGTGTTTTAAGTTTCAGATTAGTCTATTCATCCTCCCTCTAGGCATCTTGAGGTCCTTTCATAACTTGTATAGCACGTGTATATATGCTTATAAGAATATTTTTTACGATGTAGATGCATTTATTCTTCATGTAAAATTATTTTTCTTCATGTAACTAATTTATTCGTAATTTCAAATCATTTGTTGGCTCCGTAGATTAAATTGTTCGGCGATATTGATTCATTTATTCGCAATACATATTTTATACAATCATATGTTTATCATGTTTATCTATCGTATACAATCAAATGTTCGCCATGTTTAACGTTTTTGTTCGTAGTTCTTTTTTCATCATGTTTAACTTTTTGTTCATAGAAATAATTATTTATTCATGTTGTTAAAATATTTGTGCCCAGTAGCGGAAATTAATTATTTACTATTAAAAAATATATATTAGAAATATCATGTAAACATAGGCAAGTGTTGTCTCATTTTGAAGATCTTATCATAAGAAAGATAATGGTTCAATTCAAATTTAATTTGGATGCTCGGTTTAATAGCTAAATTTTTTTTAGTTTCAAATTTGTATGCATGTGGGTGCGTTGTCCTTGCATGCATCCATGCATAGGATCTTTTTCCTCTTTTATTAGCCGTATACACTTTTATTGGCCGTATACATGCATGCACGCTGCGGGGTTATTTGGATTTCCGAACTGAACTTGTTAACATTGGATGTTTGATACCAATTAGGAGTATTAAATATAAACTAATTACAAAACCAATTGTATAAATAGAGGCAAATTCGTGAGACGAATCTATTAAACCTAATTAGTCTATAATTTGATAATATTGTGTTACAGTAAATATATGCTAATAATGAATTAATTAGTCTTAATGAATTCATCTTATTAATTAGTCTCCATTTATGCAGTTAGTTTTATAGTTAACTTATATTTTTTTAAATAAAGTAGGAGCACTGCAAGGCATTTAAGAAGAAAAGCAAGTGGAAGGTTACGGAGTTGTGATTACATAAAAATTAGATTATATATAGTCTAGCATCCAAACATTCTATATGACCCGGACTGAAAATTAGTCACTGCATCCAAATAGCCCCTATATTGTATTGGTGGGGTGATGGTCCATCAGGTGATGGTTGGAGGGAGCCATAATATTAAATTAATTTAGCTCGATGATCTAGTAATTAACTTTAGCCGACGCAGGAGGGCGCCGATGATCGGAAAATCTGTCACCTGCAGTGACATGTAACCACACCCTAGAAGAAGCGCATGCATCGCGGGACGGCAACGCATTGCGCATCAAGAGCTGGGCGAAAGACTTGCTGAATCTAGCATTTCCCAAATGAGTTTTTGTTGGCTTGATCCGTAACTCAATTTTGGGGGAAATTCGTAAAGAAATAGAAGTTTCTCGAATTTGCTCTGTGAGTTTGCACTTTGCACTAGAACGCAGACAGTTGACCAAGATGCTAAACGCCCGAAACCAGGTCAGATGAAACGAGGACAGCTCAATCCTATCAATCAATCTCCATAGGCACCCCGCGAATTGAACTGAAACTCATCCATTCAGTCCAAAAAGATAACACAAATACACAAGACACTGAAACTGAAACTGAACCCATCCAGTCCATAGAGACAGCTTTTTGTATGCTGCACTGAACATCTGAACCCAGCAATTTGGGTTAACCGGGAAGAGAACACAAAACCCAATCGCACAGTTGCATCAACCGTGACACGGATGTGAATATCCTTCATCGGAGCGGCGGCGCGTGCCGGCCTCGTGCACTGAGGGGCAGCTGGAGCACCTCCGGGGCCCAACGCCTATGGCGGCATTGTCATCCTGGCACGGAAAGGTGCTGCTCTGTCTGTCGCTGGAGGCATATCGGTCGCCCGGGAGGGCGGGCGAGTCCATGTCCGGCCGCCGTCTCCATCGCTCCAGTCCCATCCTGCTTTCTCTCACCATCTGCTTCGAAAAGACGCCGCCTCCATCTCTCTAATCTCAGGATACGGCCGCGCGCAGGCGTCGATGCGGGTGGCGACAAGCGGACAACTGGTGAATCCCGGCGCGCGCGCGGAGCGGGGCTCGGGGAATCAACGGTGAGTTCGAGACGGAGAAGGAGATGCGACGGCGAGGCAATTTCAGCGGGCCCGGGCTGCGGCGACGGACGCCGCCGGCGAAGCAAAAGTTTCAAATAGCCCTCTGAAGTCGATCCAGTATTTGCAAATACCCCCTAAAATGGATTAATAACCGCGATCCAATTATTTACATATTAGCCCCTATATTTTATAAATATCCCCCTAAATTGGGTCGCGATTAATAGTCGCGATCCGAATATTTACATATACACCCTTACTATTTCCATATAGGCCCTCGTTTCGTTCTCGTTTTCGGCGGCGGATTGAAGCAAGACAGAGGCCCGCGGATGGATGGCGGCGACGAGAGGCGCCGTGTGCATCCCTGTAGATGTCCGATTGGTGATGGCCGGGGGTTGAGGATGGCTGCGGCGGCCGCGGCGGCGGTGTCGTAGAAGCTTGCCATTGGGGGTTAATTTGAAGGAATCAGGGTTCGCTAGCGGTAGCGGTAGCGGCCGGCAGGAAGGATGCCATCGGCGCAGCGTAGGTGCTTGCCCACGGCGCCATGCCCATGACGCCGGCGGAGAGGGGGATCGTTGTCTTGCCCACCTGACCGTGCTGAGGAGGCTCAGGACAACACGACCATGCCGTCGTCTTGCGCCGGCGCCATTCTTAGTTGATGCTTGGCGGCAGGACGGCACGCGGTGGTCGGGAGCGTGCCATCTATGCAGCGGAGGTGCTCACCAGTTGCCATGGTGCCGGCGGCGAAGGGGATGCTATTCTTGTCCATCTGATCACGCTTGCGAGGCCAAGCTGTCCAGTCCTCTTGCTGAAAACAGCACATCTCAAGTGTGTCCCAAATGTGGGTGGCATGCTGGCTCATCAAGGGCAAATTTCCTCCCCAGCCGCGCAGAGAACGGTAGTGAAAAGATGGCTGCCAATGGTGTCCGCCACCGCACCCCGTCGTGAGGTGGACCACTGATCTGGTAAGATGGCCAGCTTACTTGGCATCGTAGCTTGTTTTAAAAGTTTAAGTTGGCAATAAACATTGTCAACCAAATTTTTTTTAAAAGGATTGTCAACCAATTTGAAGCACCCTGATTTCGGCATCGCCCCAATTTTGGCCTGCCGCTCATACAGTCCGTTTTGGCACAATACAGACATGATCATAGCTTGCCAAAGAACAGCTATCTGCACGGAACTACGGCCATAACTTACTGTGCTGGCAGGCAGGGCAGAATTCGATCATATTGAACTTCCAGCCGATACAGCACTTGCTGGGAGCAGAACAACAAAACCAAAGCAGAAACTACTCTACCCAGGAGGAACCATACACAGCATACATGACAGCAATTAAAGTTCACGAACTTCCTTTTTTCTGATTAATTTCCTTTTGTTTGTAACGAAGCATCTATGTACGGCACAATATGGGAGTTAGATCTAGATGTTTGCCAAGAGAACATGACGATATTCACAAGGGAGAAGCACCCGCAGGTTAGTGCTATTCAAACACCAAGTCAGTCTGATTTTGGAGAAGCTTCATATCTTCACCTCCCTAACGTCATTTTGTCCGAATGGGGTCCCACAGCCAGGACATTTCCGGTGGCGAAGCTCAAGGTTCCTCTGAATGCATGGTGAGCAGAATAGGTGGAAACATTTGGTAATAACAACCTGTTAACAAATAAGCAGAGAAATAGGACCTCGTCAGCTTAGGCAGCTAATAATCTGGTTATCCAGCATCCAAGAGATTAACAGCAAAACAGGATCTTCATGGAGGTAAGAATGGTGTAAATCTCTGCCATCTTGATTAAGAAACAGGTTTAGATCATTCAAAAAAAACAAAAGCTGCACAGCACATTATATGTTACCTCCTTAGGCCGGTCAAAGCAGACACCACACTTGAGAATAGCCTTGCATTCTTTTATTTCATCCTGTAGCTTCTGGATAGTGGTCTCTTCAGTCTCAGATGTCAGCTCCATAACTTCATTTTTCACCTCTTCATATTGTTCCTCAAGCCGCCGCCTCTCACTCCTGGAAAAAGTAAAGGTAACGTGAAAGTGGTTAGATGCCAGCAGCATTGCACGATCAATTTGTAAAAGAAGCTTAACAGCGGCCTAACCTCTCATGCTCTAGCAAAATCCTCAGCTCAGAAATCTTTTGCTGAGTCTGGTCATATTCTTTCTCAGAGGATCCAACAGAGGACCGAAGCCACTTGAGCTCCTTCTCTGTGTTAGATACCTCCAGCGCAGTCCTTTCCAGGCTAATTGTAAGATGTCTGTTTTCAGCTGAAGTTTTTATCGCTTGTGCCACACAAATCTTCATCTGTAAAATCATTTCAGTAAACCACTTTCAAAACTGGTTCAACTCCCAAGTGTAAACACTAAGATCAATTTACATTTTTGAGTTGATGTTTGCTATCACAAAAATTTCTAGGAATGTGTTGCCACATAATTTTTTTTTTGAAAACTGTGTTGCCACATAATTAATTTTAGTGACTGCAGGTTACCAACAAATGATACTATATAAAAGAAGTATTATTACAACAGAAGTAGGAAACTACCTGCTCTTCACCACGGATCATTTTCAGTTTGGATGACTCCAGGGAAGTATTAACTTGCTGGAGTTGCTTCTCTAACATAAGCTTTTCAGAGAGAAGGGAACTCGAAGCTTGTTTCATCTTCACACTATCCGATACCAGCTGTTAGATGAGAATTAAGTTACTGATAGCAGCCAATAAGAAAAGCAAAGCTAAGATTTTGCCAATGAAAAACTGCAAACAGAGTTTTGTAAACTTGGTTGATGTCCTTAAAGCTCCAGAAATAACTGGCTAATAGACACAGAGAGGTAGTTAAACAGCCTTAAGTGAAGCTCTTTGCCTCTATGTCACTAAAACATTCTGCAAAAATACACCATAAAACTGACAAAACTGGTAGACGATGTCTCTAGATCCTTTTTCCTTGCTTGCCAGCAGTTCACGCCTCATTGCACACCAAAATATGGTTGAATGTTTAGATACCTATCCTGCTGTGCTATGGTAGAACTATTAAGACTGCCTAAGCTTACAAAGCAGGCAGTGTTATGTGAACATTAGCATCAAATACTCTTTGCATCCGTACACCATGAGTTTGCAGTTTTGACGTAAAAGGGATTAAAACAAGAACTAATAAATACCTTTATGTTAAAGTCCTCTCTATCCGCGAGCTGTTCAAGAAGATGCTGATTTTGTGTTTGCATGTCTTCATAGGCTTGACCGATTGTCTGTATGCAAATATCATAGGCTTTCATAGATACCCTCAAAAAAAGGTATTGATAAGGAAAAAAAAAAGTAAATTTACCTCAATATCAGAAATATAGGCATCTCCTTCAGCCTCTTTAATTCTTATTGCCTCCTTGAGTTCCACAACATCTCTGAAAAACAGATCATACAAGTGACAGTATGGCTTATAGACATAGAAAATCAAATCTTCACAAAACAATCTAATATCCAGTAGGTTTGCAAATATAATATATAATACTTGTCACTTTACATCACAGATGAACCCATCAAATATTGATAGTTCATATAACTATAGAACACTAAACTGGGTACAAGATACAACTTCAGAAAAGCATGATTTTTTTTAGATAAGTTGAATTAAAAGAATCAACAACTATCAATTGTTCTAGCTTGTAGACATAACGTTGTTCCCTGGAGCAGAAAACCAACCTTTCAGAAGCATCTACTTTGGCCCTTAACTCTTCCAGTTCTGCTTCAGCAAAGGAAAGCCTTTGCTGGCATGCAGCTTCAGCTTCAGTTGCTGCTTTCACTCGAAGCTCAAGACTATGCTCCTCTAGATTGCTCTTCAAATATTCAGCCTGATTGCGAGCTCGGTTTTCTGATTCTTCAATATCAGCAATTGTTCTAGATGCACAGTATACATAGAATAATGTTGTTGTGAATGAAATATACATGTATGTTAAAAGACTACGACACGCATGTAATGTGATTCTTGCACTATACATACACTTTTTCGATCTAACACTGTCCGTCCCAGACAAACTGCAAGTAAATATGCAGTACCATGGCCATACCCTTCTAATTTTCTAAATGTTTACATTGTAAATTACCTGAACTATATTTTTCTTTGTGCAGTTAGCAACAACATTTAGAGGCCTATATCAACTAGTCCACCTAATTGCACCTTGCAGGTCAAATCAACAGTCATTGTTTTTCCTCAACAACTTGATTGATGTTTGATCAGGTCATGATTATTCAAAAATAGCACACTAGATAGCTAAAATTGACAAACATAAATGAAACTCAATGTGCGCCACAAATAATAAAGATTTTTTTTTATAAATTTACAAGGTGCATGAACCATAGCCTGGGCTCAATCCCCATTTACCACTACTATTATTATTGTTACTAATACCTCTTTGTTTTTACTACCCTGTTAACTTTTTTTTTGCCATATGTTGGGTTTCATCTCTAACCTACCCCAACTTGCTCGGGAATAAAAGGCTTTGTTGTTGTTGTTGCATAATTACATAAATGAAATTAATTTTAGAATATGGGCAAATATAGATCTACAGTAAATCTATTTATTTAGAAAATTATTACTTTGAAGAGAGTTCAAAGAATTATAAAGCAATCACATATATTTTTCATATACTATATCTAAAAATCCTGAGGTATTGTATATCTAATTTTAAAGAAGATAGACATCCTATTGAAAATTGACAAATAACCAGAAATCCCATCAAATAACCAGAAAATTGGAATATAATTATGAGGACAATTGACCAGTGCAATTGCAAACCGTTTTAAAAGTGGCATATCTTTTAAACATCCAAAATCGATATTAAAAATAATGGCCAAGATTACCTTGACTCAGAACATTCTTTTGCGTACATATCTGCAATAAATTGCAGCTCCTGCTTTTCCTTCTCCAACTCCTCAACCTGTTGAAAATTGAAATTTCATTGACGAAGTAAGAATGAAAACCCTGTCACCTCTTTTAGTAGCAACTTCATTTCACCACGATTGGTGCTCAAAATTTGCATCCATGAATGCTAAGGGCCTGTTCGGATGAATGGGAAAGAGAAAGAGAAAGTGCAAAACTTTTGCTCTTTTGCACTTTTTTTGCACTTTTGGATCCAAACACCCCAAAGTGCAAAAGGGCAAATGCTACCATAATTTTGCTAATTATGGATTAATTAGGCTTAATAGATTCGTCTCGTCATTTAGTCCTCATCTATGTAATTAGTTTTTTAATTAAACTATATTTAATACTTCTAATTAGCGTCCAAACATCTGATGTGACAGGAGCAAAAATTTTACCATTTGCCCTTTTGCCATTTGGGGGTGGATCCAAACAGGCCCTAATTACTCTTTAGTTTCTAAATAGAAAAAATATATCATTCATGATCAAGCCATACAACAGTAAATAGATGGTCCGACTGTTATTTCATAAATATAATGCTGCTATCTCTACTATCATTGCAAAATACACAGCCTGTGCATGATTTTACATTGGATGCAAAAGAAATACAATAGTGTCATATGGGCCATTGGAAGAGAACATTGTTTGCAAACTAACTGTAAAGCTACTTACATCTTGATACTTGAAACTGAAAGACCAGGTACTATGTTAATTGATAATATATTAGTGTATTTTCAGAAACTAGGAATCAAGGCTAGCACTTTGCTAACCAATCAAGCTCTTAACCATTATAGTGTTGCACGTCCTCGCTAGTCACTATGACAAAACTTGATATATTTGCTATAGATATTCTGATATAAGTATCACAACTTGTGGAGAGACTAAAGAAATACACTGACTTTCCCTGGGGATGTGAAATATATGTATCAATTTCTTAGGCTCCTAGTACCACCTTAAAGGAAACAGAGATGTTTTCAGGATAAACATACCAATGCTTTGAGGGACTTGATCTCAATTAGTTGTGAGTTGTATGTATCAGATATCACCTTTTGTTCCTCAATCTGAAAATCCAACACATTTTCAGCACATGTACTAGATATTTTGCTAGCTCTTTAAAATGTCTGCAAAAGAGCACAAAATATAGAACTCTAATACAACATATAAACTCTACTTAAACATTTTTTTAGATGGCATCAAAGTATATATATAAATCTATCGCACAGTGGTCCCACATATAACTCTGCTTTGACATGAGCAGTAAGATAATCTGAATTCAGTAAACCAATAATGATTTCAAGTGATCCAATATTCCAGACCCATTATTTACACGCAGTGCTTTATGCTCACAAGATATCCTATGCCTAGAGTTAAATACTCAAACATAGTCATCACAGTCTAATAAGGCATATTGACAGATAGATGAACAAGGAAACTTATGTCCAGAGAAACCAGTGGAAATTCAAAATCAAGAACTGAAGGACCGGATGAAGTGCATGGAACCACCGTCACGTGCTTTCAGTTGTGACGGGGGCGTGAGCTGGCACCACCACCCAGGATCAGTCCCAAGAGGCCAAGAGTGGCAGGGTGGAGAACCACCCATTACTCAAAACTTTGGGGAGAAAAAGAACCAAAAAAACTCGACCAGGGGGAGAGACGTCCCCCTGATTTTCATCTTAAGAATTTTGTGCCGCGACTCGAACCCAGGCTGGCTCAGCGAACCGCTTCTCCGGCGTGTTCAGCTGACCAGTTACACCGTGAAGTGTTGGCGGGAGAAAAAGAACCGAGTGGAAGAAATACGCATGAATATTCATTAGTGCATGGGAAGTAAACTTCCCATAGGGTAAGCTTTAAAACAACATTCACAGGCATGAGTAAGGTTACAAAACAACTTGACATAGGCAGAATAAAGAAAATACAAATGCAAGAGGAATGCTCGACCAGATTGAATATAGACCTTCTTAGCTACTAATGATGTTAATGACTCCGCTTGCTCACGTAATGCAAGTGCTTCAGAAGCGGCATCCTTTGATCTACTCAACTGATTCTCCATCATTCCCAGCTCATTGGAGAGTGCTGCAGCCATAACATGAATCTCATTCTTGAAGTCTTTCTTGCCTGAGGAGAAATGAGAACAAAGTATATTACATTCTGCAAGAAGAGATGAGCCACTGTCCACTGATCCCCTATTAAATATAAGCAATGTGCGAGGTCCCCTCTACCTGAATCTTGCAAAGTTTCCTCAACCTTGGTCTCAAGATCATTCTTTTCAGATATGAATATCTGAATTTGATTTTCCAGTTCTTCAATTTTGGTCTCATAAGTGGCGATAGTTTGTTTAATACTGTCGAATGATTCTGCTTTTGCACAAATTTCTTTCTCCTTTTGCATGAGCTGGTCCTTGTCATTCTACATTCACACAAAGAAGGAAAGCTGGAAAATGGAAAACGATACTAATGCAAGTCAATACAACAAAGGACAGATATCATACCTGTAAAACTTCAACTAACCCCCTACAGCGCTCTATCTCCGCATTCAGATTCTGTAATTGATCATTAAGAATTGCGTATGGTTTTGATACTAAAACATAGTTCTCATCTTTCAATTGCCCCTGCATACATAGATCAATGAAATAAGAAACACAAGGATCCAACTTAAGATACAAATATATGTCAATCATCCACTACAAATCAAGGTACCGACCTCAAGATCTCCAAGTTCCTTGGACAGTATTAGATTATCCTCTTGCGTCTGATGGAGTTCTAATAGACGGTTTCCTGCGAGGGTCTGCCCTCAGTTGGGAAAATCCGTAAATTAGCAGTAAAAGATCAAACGTACAACTAAAAGATGGAAGGGAAGATAATACTTCTAAAGAACATCCATCCGAAGAAAATTGCAGATTCGTTTGACTACAGTTCACAAATACCTTAGCTGCATCAACAGCATCTTTGAGGTCTTGCCAGCTCATACTTTTGTCCGAAGATTTATCAGTAGAAATGCCTCCATTCACAGCATTTGCATCGGATGCATCCATGACAGAACCATGTCTCTGCAATTGGAGCACAACCAACTTCCGTCGACTTAACTCAAGCTCGGCCATGCTTTCCTCTAGCTCACCTGCAATCCAATGAGTGCATATGCATTATGGGTTGGTTTCATTTATAGACCAGGTTAGCCAAAACTACATTGACCAGACTTGGTAATTTAGCATGCATTTATTTTTTGCTACTTCATGCGCAACAGAAATTTGGTATGCATTTATTTTTCGTTCATTCATGCGCAAACAAATATTAGTACAAATTGAACGCCCTGCTAAATAAATACACAAAGCATCGTATAAAGGTCCATTGCAAAAACAGGATTTATTTCATATAACAGGGCAAATTTTAATTATACAGCAAACAAAAATTGGATTTATTCCACATTCACATATACTCCTTCCAGTCGCTAATAAGTGACTTTGTTTTGGGTGGGGTGGGGTGGGGTGGGGGTGGGCAGGGGGTGTAAGTCAACATTCCAAGCTTTGATTCCAAATTACCTTTATTGCGTTGAGTTTTGATATTTGAAAATGATAAGGGTATATTTGTATCGGGAAGTAGTTTCATGATAGTACACTTTTGCTATGTATTACACTTATATAACAAAAATTAGTCCAAAATGTCACTTATACATTGGAGGGAGTTAAGTAAGATGGAAAAAGCAAGAACTGTGAATAAATTGTCTTGAATGCAGATGCAGCAAACTTTCACCCAGATGGGAATGGGTGAGGGAAGGATATTTTTTAACACCTGAGATGCGCTTAATTTCCTGCAGCTCCCTTGAATGGTTGCTTTTGGAAGCCTCAATCTCATCCAGATACCTTTTGTGCTTCTCATTAATAATAGAAATAGCTTGACTGGCATTCTCAACAACCTCTTTCAAATGGTCATTATGGTTTTGAAGGGCAACGATAACATCTACAGAAAATAAGTATGGTTTCATCAAATGTGTAATGAGTATAGAACTTAGGTGCAGAGTAATGAGAAGGGAAAGGGTACAAGATTTCCATTTTTCTACCTTCATTTGACTTTTGTCCATTAAAAGCCAAAGCTAAATATTCACTTCTAGCCTGATGTGAACAAATTGCCTCTTGCAGGGACTTCATGAGAGTAACAGTTACCGAACGGCGAAAAGCAAGAGTTTCTTCAACAAATTCCAACAAGCTATTTTCATTGTTATGTTTGAAATTGCTGGACTTCAAGAGCCTCAAGAGAAATATCTCCTCAGAAGGACATGACTCAAAAGAATCTAAGAAACAATGAGCACACGATAAGGTTAAAAAGACATCACTACTGAAACAAAATGGACCTTACAAAAGCGTTTGCCGCAACCTTCTGATAACTCTTCATGGTCAAGTGCTTGCAAATTGCCCAAATCCCCACCAGCCCGTACCCCAAGCAGGACCAAATCATCAATCAGCTATATATACATAGATGTAATGAGATGTTGGACTGGAAAAGATGCATACACAAATTTATCAGACACAAAGGAAAGCACCTGATTCCACATTTTATTCAGCGAAATCAAAGTCTTGTCATAAGAACATTGCTCATCTCTCAGCTCCTTGAACTTGCCCTCCAATGCATGCATTTCAGACTTCTGTGCCTCCAATTGTTGCACCAACTTTTGGTTTTCATATTGAAGAGCTGCGGAATCCATCTATAAAAAATACAATAATAATGAAAATGAAAAAATTCATCCTACAACAGTAAAAAGGGAAACTTCAAAAGGGCGACAAAGGAACATACAAAACCCAGCAACCAAACTTTCAAAATTGCTTACGTAATCTGATGAGAGCAGGTACTCAGTTATTACGGTCAGCTTGCAATTTTTTTCCAAGCAAATTACAGCTGAAATTTAAATTATATATTGACAATTTGATATAGCATATTTCTAAGGTCTCTTTGGTTTGTGATGCTGGTGAACCAAACAAAAAAAATTTGGTAATACCAAAACCTGTGCGAGAAAATGATGTTTGGGTTGTGGCTGTACCGATTCACGGGCAATGCAAAACATAGCTACTGTCCTTTTTTTTAAGTTATTCACTGGAGCAATTATATAAGTCAGGCGGAGGCAGGAAACCGGTGTTTGGACTGCAACCATGACGCAGTTTGCCAAACCTGTGAGTACAACAAGTACCAAAAAAAATTTGGGCATGAAAACACAGACAGCATAGGTCTTAAATTAATTGATTTAATTGTAAATAATACGACTGTTCAAACAGATTGCATCAGAAAACAGAGACAGCATAGGCCTTAATTAATTGATTTAATTGTAAGTAATACGACTGTTTAAACAGAATGCATCATTACACATCAGATGCTTGGAGTGTGCATTAGAAGATATGTTCCTAAGAAGTTTGATAATAAGAAAATGATGTGCTTAAACAGCCAGCCACGGGGTGCCATCTAGCTTTGCATGCAACCAGGCCAAGATGTGAGCGAGCCTGCACGACGTGTACTGTAGATTTGAGTCGCCCACTTTTGTTTGGGCATTGCCAAACTTTGGTTCTAAACCAGACTGTAGACCAATTTCAGGAACAGTGCAAAATTTTTGTTGGCTCAGGTTGGCTGAAAATCCAGTAGCCCCTTATAAAGAAACTCAAATTAAACAGAAGGCTTCGATCTCAGATCTTTCACATGCGAATCACAAACTCCTCAGTCGTATATACTAATATACCATGGCAGCAAATATCTACAATAGAAAGGTTTCAAATGACCATCTAGCGCCGGAATTCAACATGACAGCACAGAATATTTGAGGCACTTCACTGGTCATTATATAATATTGATGTCTATTATTATCGTTAGTGGCATCTTGTCCACTTCCAGTCTCCTGGATGTCAAAAGGTGAAGGAAAGGAAGGATTCCAATAGGAATTCAAGCCCATTCCCCCAGTCCGAAGGGATACAGAAGAAGGAAAAATATCCTAAGAGAACTCTATTGAATTCCTGAGAGAACCCTACATTCCAACAACCCCTCAAGCTCTTAATCATAAAAGGTAAGGAAATAAAAAGGAAGGAGGGAGGCAAGTTTACGCCTGTAGCATCCTGCAACCAAGTCTGGAACTTCTAATTTCACTAACAGATAATAGTAATTTAAAGACAAATATGAAGAACTTTCCATCAAGTCCATTTTTCTCATTAATGTTCACTGATTGCAGTCTACTGGCATCCAGAAGTGATAAGTGCACTGCTGAGTAAAGTGGAAGTTTAGGGTTAATTTGGAATACAGTACCGTTAGCTTTTATTTAGTCTAACATAACAAGTGCTTTTCAAAAAAGTAACCTATGAGATTTGATCCTAGTGTTTTTCTTTTTTAAAAAAAAAGGTAAATGCTCTAATATAGCTGGAAGTAGTTGAACTAGCTTTCCCTGTAAACAAGCCAGTGACATGATAAATGAAACATCCTTACTTATAACGCGCAGTCGTGTGTGAAGCTGCATTAATTTAGAACAACTAACGTTTTCTCGGCACCCAATTTCCGTTATCGTCGACAGCTAAGACTGTAAGTAACCTTACAGAATCTCCAACTACGGGTCATATTACCGCCCAGCTTCCACATCAAACTGAAACTACATGGGGGAGGATGAATCAAATTTATTATGCCAATATCCAGTCCAGATTTGTTAAAGAAGACCATGAGCATAATATATTCAAACCATTGAAACGCCAGTTAAAAGAAAATCAGCGCGTGACCATGACGCACAAAAGGACCAAGATGGTTCCAAGGATCAATTCCTGTTATGATAGATCGATAAACGGGCTAGTCAATCAGTTGGACGAATGCAGCATAGGTGCAACAGCAGGTTGCACCTTGCAGCTAAGCAAGCACTCATTGCGAGGTTTACGGCGTGCGCAGGTGGGTTTCGATTGAACTTAACAATTTTTTTGGATGGGTGGATTACCGTTCCCATCATGCAGCAGTGGAACCCTCTACTACCATAAGGAGATAAAAGTGATTAATGTTTGATTGTCCGAGCTCCCATAACAGAACCCGACTAATCCCACCAAACAAGTTAGGGTTTTTTACCGGCAAACGAATTCAATCCCTGGTGTGGGATGATCTCCACTCCAGTCGAGGCCAACCCAACCCCTGGAGTACGACGAGGCCGTCGACGGCGAAGATGAATGCGAGGAAACGAGTCCCTCCCTCCGTGGCTGGCGAGCTCCGATGGGATGAAGCAGGAGGCGGGTTCGACGCCGCCGCGCGCGCTCGGGCGCGGGCCCGGACCCAGGAGGACGCTTGGGAAGGAGAGGAGGAAGGTAAGCGTGCCGCAGCCGGGAGCTCCTCGTGCGGCCGGCTGCCTTCGTTGGATTGCTCCGAGAGAAGAGGGGTCGGCCGGCGGCGGCGGGGGCCTCGTCGGAGCAACGGCGAGACAGGAGCACTGGGATGCGGGATGTGTGCTTCCGCTCACACTAGAGTGGGTCCCTCAGGTATGTAGCATCGGCTAGCTCAGCAGCCCAGGTATGCCTTTCTTTTTCGGTCTCGGCCCGACTCGGCCCATCCTAGGTTTGTTCATGCGAATTGCGCACTCGGATGGATGTGGGCTGTCCACGAGCCCAGCTGAAGCGAGACCACGAGCGAAAAGAGAGGCCGAGGTGATTAACTCGAACGGCCCACATGCCTCCACTTCCTTCAAAAGGCTTCCGAACCACAACATGGGGACCTGCACCGCACCTGGGCCGTTCGAGTTAATCAGATGCCTCTCTGGTCGCAGTGGTACCGTCTGAAACTACTCTAGTGATGGTAACAGTACGATTTCTCTCCCTGCTTGTCGAATTGAATACCACGTTGAAGCCGAAACAGAAAGTGCAAAGCCTAAAATACGCTACGGGTTCTCGAACTTGCCTCGGGGTGCCATCCGATCCTTAAACTTTCAAAATGCATATTCAAATACTTAAAATATTTTAAGTCATATCACGGAGATCCAAATCACAGTTATTTAAGCTAAACCAAAAGTTATATAATTTGTTCAAATAAAAGATTATATATGCACAAAATAATTCATACCAATTTACTTGTATAAATATATTTAAATAAAAAAGATCTATATAAAAAATTGTAAAATAAGAAACTCATATGATCAAATTTGTAAAAAAATAGAAAATAAAAAGGAAAAATTTTGGAGGAAATATTGGAAAATAAAATATTAGGCATAGAGTTTTGAAACAATATTTTGGAAAAAAATATAAAATATAAGATTTGAGTAGAAAATTTCAAAAATAAAATTTGGACCCACATGTAAGCTCTATGTAATTCGAACACTTCCACTTTACGTGATACGATTAGCAAGTTTGGAGATCTAAATGTACATTTTGAAAGTTTGGGGACTGGAATTACACCCTGAGCCAACTTCGAGGACCGGCAGTGCATTTTACTCCAGTACAAAACTAACACTAAGTATGTAAGCGGGTATCAATAATATTTTTTGTCAGATAATTAATTATAATGGCATACCATTCTAATTCATTTTATCAACATTTTAGATCGATCCAATGACCCAAAATATATATAAATTACGTCCCCAACTAGCACCCTTTTGACCCCTCACGGCTAACATAACACACAGCAGCTCGTGGTGGATTCTCGAATCACAAGAAAACGCCATGGCCGAATTCCTCGATCACAAATCCATCACATATGTCCATAAACCAATGTGCTACTGCAGACAACATTTCCGGCCAAACTAAATACTGGACATGACATATACATTATGCCAACAATTACCTGGTGTTCGTAGTAATCTGGACTTCGCTTTACAATAGTAGCCTACGTGTATCTTTTTTTCAGCTTTCGTGACCTTCGTGACTGAGAATGCATACTGGGGTTATCCTTCACCTTTCAATATTTTTCGATCGTAAAGTAAACAGAGAATACGGATGTTGGATTCACCTCCTCACCTCCGCTCTCTCCTCGGCCTTCCGACCGGCCTCTTCGCCTGAATGCGGCCTGCGTCGGGCTCCTGTCCCGCCGGCGCCGTATTGTTCAGCTGCGGCAGCCAATTCGATGGTCTGGCTGTCTGGCGATTGTTTGGGCGACGACTTCTGCTAGCAGGCACCGGTGACCTTGTCTTCGTAGGAATGTTGCTCTCCAAGTTGAAACCCCTCGTGTAACTTTTGGAGCTGTTGACTGGATGGAAGCCCATTGATGCGCTGAAACAGATAGTTTTTCCATTTCAGAATGCAGCAGCTATTTACAGAAAATTCCAGCAGCTGTAGGACTGTATCTATATCGACTAAGTATAATATCAGGGAAAAGATCATAGATAAAAAAAGGGGCCAAAACTGAGACCACGGCCACAGAACATTGGCCATCTGAAACTAAAATAACTGTCATTGAATATACCTGGGTGCAGCCTCAATGTCTTCCTGAAACATCAGTTTGGAGGCAGAACAAGAGTCATTGCCCACGGTGAACTCTACAGATAAACGAACAACATTATAAGAAAGAGGTAGTGACTTGAGGCTCATTCTCGCATAAGTGCATAACTAGATAATTAGTGTGGCTGAAGTATGGCGACATACTGTCATTCTTTCCTGAAGTGCTGGATCCATTTTGCTTTAGTCTGACTCTTCGAGACTCTTCAAAAGTAGCCCCTATGCTGGAGTACCTTCGTTTCATGACCTGCAGTATCGACTATGACATTGTGTTTATGTACTTCAAGATCGAACAGACAGTAGGAACTGAAACAAAAACAGGAGATTTAGCAGTGTCTACCCTACCTAAACAGTTTAGCATGGCATCAACAAGGTAGTAAACACATTACTTCAGCTGAAAACATTGCATCAGGAGAAGGTCGTTACAGAGGCACAAGAACTGTTTGCATAATTCCAGATTTGAACAAGCGGTAAACAAACAAGACGCAGCAGTGTGTACTCCATCTAAAATTTAGACACGCCACCAAAGAAAGAAGAAAACTGTAAAGTCCAATTGTCGATACCAGAAGGTACTCAAAATCGCACAAAACTAGAGCTATTGTCAGAAGTTATGACACTAAACAAAATTTATACTAAGAAAGCAACAAATTAGTAACAACTGAGAAACCTAAGCAATATGGCATATTTGTGTTTTGCAGCATCTAAACTAGTTAAAACATATTGTACATCTACATATTGACAAGGCACATACAAGTATAGTGAAACACACAATTGTTGGATTCGATGGGTATGGTTGCTAGACTTAGGATGAGTTATAATTTCTGAAGATAAGAAGACTCACAGGCTGACTCCTCTCATGATTCTTGGTGCCAAGGCCTTTGATACTAGTTGAACTTTTCTTCAGCCATTCCTTCTGAACAGTGTTGTCAAATCCTGGACTATAAGCTGGAATCTCCAAATCCTCCTGTCGAGAGGTGTTTCGACTTGAAGAGTATGCAACAGGGTGTTGCTGAGTGCTAGCATGCCATGCAATGGGAAGAACAATTTCAGGTTCATCTACACCTGGGTCTGAATCTACCACCCGCTCTTGAATTATCTTTATTAATTCATCACATTCCGAACTAACATTAAAAATACAGGGCAGAAGTCAAACATCCTGGTCCAATCTATCCAGCAATTGGCTAATATAAATAACCATTAGAACAGCAAGTTTCAGATCTTTGTGTCAATGACTTCTGTTTTTGTTTCTGCAATATCCTATGGAGAAAACAATGGGACAACAGTCTTGAATTTTTGTGTCACAGATTTGTCAGTTTTTTCACATCCAGAAAATGTCAGTTATGAAAAGAAGACTGTAAACAAACAGATTGAGTGCTTATTCAGCAAAGTGGCTCTATAAATAATCCATAGAAGGGTGTTTCAGACGGTTATGTCAATGCCATATGCTTTTATTGCTGCAAGATCCTAATGATATAACAATGGAACAACATCCTTGAATTTTGGTCTCATGAATTTGGCAGCTTTGCATTTCCTAAACAAATTCAGTGAACAAATGGAGACTGTACAAAAACTGACGAAGTACTAAAACACAGTGAAAATGAGACCAACATGTTTGTCGTTTGAGCATACAAATTTAAACAATGAAAGAGAATAAACAAGGTTGCACATCTTAAGATAAACAATTCAAGGAAACAAGATATACCGTGAGTAAGTATCCTGTATAAGTAACTGCTTTACAGCTTCTTTTGGGTCTATTTCTGAGACAACTGCAAAGGATCCATTGCTAGAATCTTTCAAAACGATCTCCTTTCCACTCTACAACAGTAGGAAAGCACTTAGCTTGATGATACAAATTTCTCCAAATACCCGATTTATCACTCTGGTGGTCCAAGAGAACTACTTGTTTTAATACTACCAAAATGTAAAGAAGACATATAAGGTTGCAGATGCAGAGAATGGGCTTACCAAGTTTAACTGACAACTATCAGAAGCAATGCACGTCCCAGTACCATCATCTGTTTGATAAGAGAAATATGAATCAGGAAACTCACTAAATCATTGAGAAAGCAACTTTTACAAAGTTCGTCAACATATACGACCACATTGAATTAACAATTGTCATGGAAGTAGTGATGGTGAGATTTGCAGTACACATTCATAACAGCGAGATGGTCATCTATACCATTCCCTTCGTCTTGAAGTTTTGAATAAACCCCTACTTAACACATAGTATTTAACATCAATGCAAAGGTTCTCCCGATCAGGAAACACGACAGAGAACCTAGCGTTCTGGATTTACCATTCGGGGTATATTGAACGGAACCGCTCAAGCACCCGATTCCCTTTCTATTTTCACGCTAACTCGACTTCATTGGCTCACTACATAGTTTCGAGTTAATCAAATCAAGCACCTACTTCCCCCAAATTGCGCTCTGCTGCAAGGCAAGGGAAGCACCTGCACCACCATCTCCACTAATCGGTGATGCCACACGCGCGTACACGGATAGAGAGGATCGCAGCGACGACGCGGGCGCCTCACTGAACACCAGCAGCGCGAGGGCGGCCTCCACGGCAGCACGAAATTGGGGCGCGAGCATTTCACGAGGCTTTTGGGATTGGGAACGGGAGGATAAAGGAAGAGCGAGTACCAGCAGGGACGAGGGCGCGGCGCGGCGGCGACTGCGACGACTCCGGGGAGGAGGTCGTGGTGTCGGAGGCGGAGGAATCCGGGTCGAGGGCGGCGGCGAGGAGGCGGCCGGCGCCGCTGACGAGGCAGGAGAGCCACCCGCGAGGCGGCGGCGGCGGCAGCGAGGGATCGCCCGCGGCGGAGGAGGCCATGAGCGGGCAGAGACGCGAAGACAAGGGGGAGTGCTGGGCAGCGGTGGCACTGCGGAAACGGGGAGAATTTTGAATTCTCCGACGAACAACCGGTAGTAATCACTCTGAGGCGTTTACGCGTGGGGTGGTTTCGCTTTACTGAAAGCGTACTCTACATATTATTGTGTCACCAAACCACGTCTTTCTTGAGGGAACGCGCATTTATCTTTTTTACCATCACATGTTAAGGGATGATGTATCCAAGTTCAGTACAGATGCGGGGATGCCTAGCTATACAGATCAAGGGACTATTGGCCTGTCTGAAGCATATTGATTTTACACATTTTTGAAAAAACATCAGATTAATTTCAGAGCTAAGAGCCTAAGATTGAGAAAAATCTGATCTCAAATACTCAAAATCAGAGACATTGTCTGCTAAAGTTAGTATGACCCAATTTTTATTTTTTGAAAGACTGTATGATCCAATTCTGATATTTCCAAATATTCAAAATCAGAGACATAACCGCTCAAGATTATGCTGTATAACCTCTAGATTCAGCAAATGGAACTGCAATCTGTGCGATCTTTCCACAAGACATAAGCCACATATTACTCGCTCCCGTTCCCTTTTTGATCCGTGTCCGCCGCGTGAACTGGTCAGACACCCAACTGTCCAGACGCCCTGCATCACTCCCTTCCCACTCCGATCACCTCACATGCACGCTATATATGCCCGGCGAGCTCACTGCCCCACTGCGCTCACATCTGCATGCCTAGCCGCATGGCGCCCTGCAGCAAGCTGCCGCCGCTCCTCGTCACGCTCGCCGTCCTCCTCCCCGCGCCGCGCAGCCTCGGCGCCGGCTTCGGGGTGGGCGCGGGCACCATCGACGTCACCAAGGTCCTCGCCGGCTTCCCGGAGTTCAGCACCTTCAGCAGCATGCTCACCGAGACCAACGTCGCGCTCGCTATCAGCAGCCGCGACAAGGTCACCGTGCTCGCGCCCGACAACACCGCCGTCGCAGCGGCTTTCAGCGGCACGCTGCGCGTCCCGCGGTCCCTGCTGGTGGACCTCCTCGCGCTCCACGTCGTGCTCGACTACATCGACGAGCCCAGGCTCGGCGCGCTGCAGCACGACCGCAAGGGCGAGGGGTCCGTGGTCACCACGCTGCTGCAGGTCCTGGGCGCGCCGCCGCGCGGCGTGGGGTTCCTCCGCATCTACTCCGGGGACGGCGGGCGCGCCATGCTCTCCTCTGCCACGCCTGGGGGGCTCGGGAGGAACGCCACGGTCGAGAAGCTGGTCACCGCGAAGCCGTACAGCGTGGCCGTGCTCCAGGTGAGCGGCTTCGTCGTCCCGCCAGGCATCAGAGTCCAGCGGGCGTTCCCACCGAGGACGAGCAGGCACATGGCAGCGCCTCCGCGCAAGCCGGCTGCGCCGGCGCCTGCGTCGCGCCGGCGCCCGGACCCGCCCCGGCGCCCTCAATCGGGTCCGGCCCGCTGGTTCCGAGCCCGATGAAGCCGGTGCCTACGCCAAACCTCGTAGATACTCCCGCGCCGGTGCCTCAGGAGACACAAGTCATTCCGATCCCTAGCGTGCACGGTGGCCTTGCGGCGAAGGTACCATCGGCCGCCGGACGCAGTGCGGCGAGCTGGTGGAGTGGTATCGCCGCCGTGGCCGTCGGGATGACGAAAACGACATGCCTGCATTTGCATTTGTAAGTAGGGTAGCATGCGACAGAAAGACGGCCGTGGGTCGTGCACTCGGGTGTGCTTGGATCAACTAGTTAGACCCATTTGTCGTTTCCATTTCGTGATCTGTAGCCAGTTTGCTATAATCTGCAGCACGAAATTTGGTTTGATTTCATTTTCATATGGGAAATTTGCTGTAATCTCCAGAAAAAACCCCGTTCATCTCTCTGGATGTTTGAGGGGGTATGCGGCCAGCAAAACGCCAATCATCTCTCTGGATTGAACAGTCTATCTCACCAAACCGAACCACAGCCTTGATGGCATCCAGTAGCGATATACAGCGTTTCAGTTGGCCACACTTGTGAAAAAGCCATGCAATAGGTGGTATCATTCTTCATAAAATGGTAGCAGGAGGGAACATGTTGCCGAAAGAGGTTTTAGTTTGTTTATTGGTTGGCCCTATGTTGTGTAGATGTATCTATATTGCTTTTTTACCAAAAGGACAAGGCTGATTACGAAAATACAATAATGTATACCATGTTTCAATGGTCTGGATTCATCTTACAAGTTACTATACCTCAACCACTAGAGGCTATAAGAGTAGGGGATGTTTGGCGGGGCTCTTTGTGGGGGGGGGGGGGGGGGGGGGGGGGGGGGGCTCCAGGAGCCGAGGCCATTTTGGAGGAGCCGCACAAAACGGCTCCAGCTCCTCTGTTTTTCACTAGAAACGGCTTCTCGTACAAAACGTGAAAAAGATTTTTTCATTTAGTGTTTAACACTCATTGTTGGATCTTATATTAACTTGCAATTCTCGCCTTCGATCTAAACTTTTTAGCTCTATCACGTTCAAAGAAACTTGCGAGCTTAACTGTCTGATCGTCAAACAGATGCAACTAGCAAGTTGACCCACGGAAATAGCGCGGCTAGATTGTTGTTTTATCTTTTCAAAATTTCCTATCAAGACTTTATAAATTAATAATTGATCAATACATAATTTCTAGATTTCTTTGATAAATTTATCTATCATAGTTTCACATGTATTTTCATGATTATGCTTCCATTTTCTCTTTGCCGCACAATTGATATTAGTGTCATCTCTCAATTTGAAAAACTGATAAAAAAAGCAAAACATAGAAAATAAAGGTTATATCTTAACTCCTGCAAATATCTCCTCCTGTTGCTAGTGTTCTATCCAAGATTTTACTCCTTTGAACAAAAGTATAGAGAGAAAGATGGAAGAAAATGAAGAGAAGAAAACACATGATGATAGAGCAAGTGAGGAGAGCACAAAGTGAGTCCATTTCTCGTTGCCTGTTGCATTGTTTATATGAAAGGGCATTGTTTATATGAAAGGAGAGAGTGGTTAGCAAAAAAAAATCCTGAGCCCCTAGTGGGTACAACATTTATAAATGGATCCTTAGCCCGTTACATGGATTATTAACTTGTCCTTACTTTTCTCATAGTGTTTTAATCTAAATTTAGTTATTGTAAATTATATTTTGTATGAGTCGTTAGTTTAGGTCTTTTTTATAATACTCATTTGGTTAGTTTTTTGTCATTAAAAACTTAGGTATTTATTTATATCTATTTGTCGAACACACAGTCATATGCAACTAATTTTAATTCTACCGTTTGCTCATGGACCTTTATCTTTTACTTAAGTCAAAAATTTTAATTCATATACTATTTTTATAATTTTATGAAAATCATGTAGCTCTTAAATTATTTGCAATAAGAATAAAGAATATGCTCTCAAGATACACCACTGGTCCTTTATTGTCGGTCATCATCTTCGCTCTGGGAAGACTAATTTCTTCCTTTCTTTCTCTATCTTTGAGCCTTTCTTTCCATCTCACCGACATCCACTAAGGACTCATGTGTCTAGTCTTGACTACAACAGCTCTCTAACTTCATCCAAGTGCTTCATGTGGTCCTTTATGTTTCTCATATATGCTCTAGTATTCTTTATTTAGATCACAATTAAGATAGAAATTTAGATTGTAGTGGATTTCCTCAACTCCACTTTATCATTGTATCATATTTCAAACACTTGCAGTATTCTAGTAGCCTCGGTTTCATATCCCTAAGACGTGTGTGGCACATATAAGGTAGTATCTCGCTTGGTTATTGGCATTGGACCGGTGTGGTTCCATCACCGATCACTCATTCTAGGGTGCCGTCACACTTCACACGATGATCATATTGCATTGGGGCCTCGTTTATCTTACTCTTCGTGGCTAGCATGTGTGCCACATGGGGCTATGCATCATGTCAGCTGCTGCTACGAATCTCATGTCATTGTTCCTCATGTCGTTGTTTCTGTCATGTCGCCTTTTCCACCTTCCTTTTGCTCTCCTAGTTCCTCGATGCATTGTTGTTCATAGATGCATGTCCACATCTCTCATGTTTTCCCTTCCTTATAATGCAAAGCTTTATCTTAAATTAGAGTTGTACCTTTATACTTTACTCTTCTATTAGAGTATAATCAAGCTATTATAATGCGGGCCACTAAGATCAATAGTAGAGAGATTTATATTTATTTCAATGATTAATATGGTAACTTACAGGTCCTATAATCAAACATAATATCTTTATTTAACATTTTGGTATTAAAATAATTAATATATAAGTTCTTTCCATGTCAACTCTGGACGTTGCTTTTTAATAATTTAACTTACTACAACTTCGTGTAACAATATCTTCATACTCTTCATCTACATCAAATTCTCGATATAGAGTCGTGAACCTTTCCATATTAGAATTACATTGCAATTGTGCCATGGTCACGACATGCCTTTCACTGATCTTCTCCTATCTTCTTATTATCGTTGCGATCACACCGTGAGCTGACAACTTAGCTGCTAATTGGGAAAATGCTCTTGTTTCTACCTTCATATTAACATTGTCTCTAGGTCAACCATAGATTTACTTTGGGTATAAAGAAGCATACCAAAATAAGGAGGAGAAATGGTCCAGATAGATAATTAGGACTTGGTAATGATGTAGTTCACTATATGTAAATCGATGGTACAGGTAATTTCTTTCTTATTCCAAATTTATATATTTATTAGTCGTATTCGATACGGACTACTCTTTAGATTAGTCTGCACCGTTAAATCATCGTAATATCCAATGATGTATATTTTTTCTTTTCTTTTCAATTAATATGGTATTTTCTAAGCTCTCTCAGTAAACGTGGTAGCTTCTTTTAACTCTGTTATATTAAGATAATAATAGATGTTCCGTAAAAACTTACATCTTCTTCATTTATGGTATAAACTTAGACGTACCAAGTCGAAACGTCATACCCTGGTCAAGCAATCCTAATCTTAGCCTTGACAACAAAAAGAGCCAAAATGTGTCGTAGCATACTCTAGCTCTCAAGCTCCTTTTTTTTTACCCCATGCCAAATGTGCCTCTGCAGGACTGCAACACATCAGAGCTCGCTCGAGCTTCCCTGCGATCCGTTCCACCCCAGAGCGCCTGCGGCCGAGGAGGCGTCGGGGCGGCGGAAGAGTTCGCGCGCGGAGAAGGCCGCGAGGATGGCCATACCCCCGGCGGCGAGCATGCTGCAGACCATCCCCGCGGCGGCCTGCTCGCAGAAGCGGGTGTAGATGTTGCAGAGCTTGCTCCACTGCAGGGCCTCCACGCCGATGAGCCCCACGAAGCACGCCTGCAGCGCCGCCACCGTCGTCGCGAACACCATGTACGCGCACCCCTGCACAAGGAAACCCACAGAAAACACCAGAGCAAAATTTCACAACTCTTCTCAGCGAAAACTCCTGCTGCAGAAATTGAAAGCACTGGCTGATGCTATCTTTGTCTGGGCAGTTCAAAGAAAGAGGTTTTGGTTATGCAGTTGCAAGTTGCAACTGCAAGAGTGAAGACGGCTCCTGTCTGTCTGGTCCCTCCCGTCTCCTACCTACGTGGAGCAGACGAAACGTGGCACAAAGAAGGACTGCAGCTCTGAATCTCTGATCACCAACTCACCACAAGTTGCCATTGCCATTAGTGTGTGCTCGAGCACGAGAGGGATCGCGGGCAAACTCGGCAAGCCACTCTGTCTGCGCAAGGTAGCTGAGAGTGACGGGTTTAAATGGAAACGGTTGGGGACAGGGCAGGGCCCTCTGCTCGGCTGTCCGGGAAAAGCGAGTCGGCAGAGTGAACGGAGAACAAAAGCGTGAGTTGCAACTTGCAATCGGGCGCCGCACCGTACCTTGTCGAGGAGGAAGGAGACGCACGCGATCTCTCGGCTGAGACGCCGGGAGCCGCCGCCGGCGCCGGCCGTGGAGAGGCGGGCCATGTAGAGGCACCGGGCGAGCTGGACGACGTGGTACCCCGCCGCGGCCGACGCGGCCACGATCAGCACCCTGCGCACACGCAAGAAGCTTTCGTGATCAGAAGGCGTGGAGGCTAGTCCGAGCGAGACAAAGGTGAACAGACCAGCGGTGGTGCGTACCAGAGCGCCTGGACGTCCTTGGGGACGGCCTTCTTCTGCACGAAGAGCACGGTCTTGGTCTGCGCGCTGAGCCCCAGCAGCAGCGCCCCCGCCGCCGCCATCGCCGCGCACGCGCCCCGCAGCACGTACTCCGCCCTCGCCGACGACAGCGGCGGCGGCGCCTCCCCGGCTGCCATCGCTATCGATCCCCTCCGACGCCTCGATCGATCGGTACGCTAGGCCGCTAGCTGACTAGCTCCCTCCTCCTACACAGCACACAGCAGCTTGCTCCTGTTTCCCCGGCGAAACGAGGGCCCTCTGCTCTCTTATAGCCTTGGCACACAGGGCTCGGAGACTTTGGGGACGCACCGCGCCGCCCGTCCACCACGCGCCGGTGTGCAACGTGTGCCCGGCTTCCCGGCGTCTCATCTGCCCAGCTGCTGCACACGAGCAACAAGTTCCGTTTGCTATCGCCCAGCTGCTCGTGAATCATGACCTCACTGATGGGCTGTTACAACGAGGAAACGTCAAGCTAGCTACGCAAGCAAGTTGTTTCCAAGACATCACATCCATGTTTATTGCAGAACATTATCTGTTAACGGTTAGCCGTCAAAATATCTACGGACATTTTTTGTGTGGTAGCGATCGTGTTACTTTGCATTTAGCCTGACAGAGAGAAGGTGAACATTTTATAGCAGTAGCACAACGCATTCTGAAGGGCTTTTTTTGCCCTTTTAAATTTCTACAGTCTAATCAGGCCAAAAATGTGAGGAAAGCACTTTTTTTTTGGCACACCTACAGGCCTAAATATTTGTGTAGACCTGTTTTCATTCATGAATTTTAATTGTATTATTGGCCATTTTTGAGAATGAGTATTATTGACCATCTGCCTGTCGAAAAATTAAAGTATCATTGGCCCTGCTGATTGGGGCAGTTAGCTTGTCGTGTAAGCCATTGGAGCCATCAGATTCAGAATTATATATCTAGTAGTATAGTTGTCTTGCAGGTCATCACATTAACCACAGCACAAGACTCGCCACAGCTTCAACTTTGAGCCTTGATGCCGCATCAAAGCCTCAACTGCCTGGAATGCGACGGGTTACCAGCTCATCAGCTCCTATGTGTAAATGCTCTGACCTGACATCAAAACGAAAAGAAATTCAGTTCGGCCAGCACACGTGCTATGTAAGTTTCATTAGCAGCTGCTAACCAAAACAGAATACAAACTTAAACTAGTCAGATCCAGTCAGGTTCGACGAGTCGGTCTCTTGGATTTATTGATCTGTCGATTTTTTCTTCGGGGACAATTTGATTGGTTAGAAGATGATGGCTTCTGCAGATGGTTCATCAACTAGGGATCCACGTCTCTCTAGTTAGGTCCCTAATATAAATGAAATATGTGCAAAAAAAACAAGAAATAGTATAAATCACCGATCAGATAAATGAAAGTTGAGCCTGTAAATTACATCAAAGACCACCTACAGGTGCGTGCAGCTAACCATAACGGTTGACCTCATCCACTGACAAGTTCACCAATCCAATTTTCCTGGGTTTCCCTTTCACTAGAACAGCGAACTGTCCCTCTTGACCTTTAACAGATTCTAAATGGGGATCAGTACTTCAGGTAATGACACATAGGAATCAGGATTGTGACGACTGCCAGGAAGGAAAGGGCACAGTAAGTAAAACATGCATCCAGAAGCAAATGTACTGGCAAGGTAGGCGGAGTGGTGAATGTGCGTGATATCTAGTAAGGTTTTGTTTAGATTCCAAATTTTTCTAACCCAACTTGCAAGTACATCACAGGGTTAGAAAATCTTTGAATTCCAACTTTGCAACACAAAATTCCAACTCTTTGAATTGCCCTAAGAAAGACTAGAATGCCCCTCCGTCCCAAAAAAAGTCCACCATGCAGCGTCACACATTGCTTGCATGTTTATATCAAATGCAACAGTACTCAGAAGCTCAGAGTTTTTCCTAATCCTCTGAACAGACAATATTACAAGTTATAAAAACTGGACCATAGTACAAATCGCATGCAACTTCTGAGCAAATATTTGATACAATCAATAAATATCCGAAAGAACTAGCATTATTATAGTTTGTGAACAAATAAATCTAAAGTACAAGTCCTTCAGGCCCGCCGCAAGCAAGATTATTACAAGTTCTCAGCAAACTAATGCAAATACAAGTCCTCAGGCTCTATTGTACAGGTGGTCAGCAATATAATCACGAAATGTATTCATCTGTGCAACATCTTCAAAATCTGGGACATCAACAGCTTCAGTCTGCTCAATAGAGGCGTCTGGCGGCACATAATGCACATGTTGATCTACCAGCCCAAAGTCATTATCGTCCAGCCCACTCAATCTTATGAAATTATGCAAAGCCATACAAGCAACAATAATCTTCGTTTGCGTTCCGGGAGGATAGCTAGGGATTAGCATCAATATGCGCCACTTCATTTTCAGTACACCAAATGCCCTTTCAATGATATTTCTAAGAGATGAATGGGCATAATTGAAAGTCTCCTTTTTACCTCGTGGTTCTGCGACGTTTTGGAAGTCTTGAATATGGTACATGGTTCCCTTGTATGGAGCCAGGTAACCTGGACGGTTGGGGTACCCGGAGTCCACCAGATAGAACTTCCCTACAGCAGCAACTACCTGTAAGTGTTAAGTACTTAAATTAGAAATGCTAAATGTAGTAGCACCTAAGACGCTACCTTCAGGTGGGTGAGGAAATTGATCCTTGTACGTAGTCATAGCATCATCAAACACTCTCATATCATGAACAGATCCCGGCCATCCCGCAAGGACAAATGTAAAGAACATGTCAAAGTCACAAACAGCCATGACATTCTGTGTCGTCACGCCCTTGCGACATAAGTGCTGTACAAATTTATCAGCAGGCACTACACAAGGCATGTGGCTGCCATCTATAGCTCCTATGCAGTCCTTGAATTCAGGGTTGAACCGAGGGTTAAGCACCCTAGGATGCGTAGTGCTAAAGTCTGGGTCCCGAAGTCTAATGATATCGTCCGCAAGCTTAACCACACACTCCAACACTCTATAGAATATTGCGTGTACTGTGCCTAGTGACCTCTCAAATCTGTCCTCAGCTTGCCTAGCTGATTGTGGAGCACCTACAATCCAGAGGAACATCCCTAAAGCCTCAATAGAGATCGATTTTGCAGTGTCCTTCAGGCCATACTCATTTCCTAACAGAGTATGCAAACTATAGAACATATTATTACTCATTCTAAACAAGTTGTAGCAGGAGGTTTCATTGGCTAGTTTGTCTTCTACTCATTCCAATCCAGTCATCTTAGGCACTCTGTGTTCTGCCCTATTGTAGAACTTGTCCAAATGGAGGGCATATTGAGAGTACATACCATATATGCAATGTCCTCCTGATCCTCCTGTGCCAGCATGCCAAAAAAATCCTTCTCCCACAGCTGCTTCCTACCAGCATCAGCATCCACCTCTGCTGAAGGTTCGTCAGCTTCCTGCACACATGAAACAAAGAGAAAAAGCTCTAATCAGTACATAATCACATATAGAAAAGGAATGATGCAGCAGAACCTTGCCTTATGTAACCTACTGTCACATGCACACAGCGCACATACAGGGACCCACATAACTTAAATATTCGTCAACAAGCAACACCACAATAAAGTTGCACAACACAACAAATTAGCACAACACAAGCGTACACAATAAAGTTAAGAACATCACAGGGTTCAACACCCACACAACCACACACAGGTGCATGCATGGAATAGAGGTTCTAGTTGCCGACCCCAGATAGGTGTGCAAGGATGCATTTTCTTCCTTCTTCATCTGCTTCCTCAAAAGACTCCATGTCCTCATCAGAACGGACTAACTTGAGAACTCCAACCCAAAGGCGGCTGTCTCCAGCTACCCCCAGCTGCCTAGCCATCTCCCTCACTCGCTTCCTCCTGGCTCTCTTCTGTTCCTCAAGTTGTTCCTCTCTTTTCTGCCTATCCGCCCAAATCTGGTTCTGTGCTGCAGTTCTGTTCTCCAGAATGACGTTGAGCTCCCTCATGTTGGACTGCATTGCACGCACTGCTGGGCTCCTGGACTTCTTGATTGGGCTGCTGCCGGTGCTGCGAGTGCTAAGGCTGCTGGAGCTCCTCTTGCTGCCACTACTGTGTGGAGTGCTCTGTGGAGTGGTGTCGCCGCCATCTTCATCTTCGTCACTGCTAATGGTCTGTGGCCCTTTGCGGCGGCCAGGAACATATGAAGTTTCCCCTGTGACACACACGCCTTGGAACATCTTGTCCATTTCTAGGAGGTAGTCAGGAAGGCCATGCTTGAGCTCCTTCTGCTGGTCCTGCAACAAACGCAAATGAATAGAGTTTGTCAGAAAACCTACAAAGCTAATTTTGTAGTTGTGTACACATACGAAGATGGTGCACCTGGCTGTTCTCTTCCCACCATTGTTCAGAAGCATTGACAGAACCATCAGAGGAACGGTCCAATCCGGTTTCCTTGATCTGGAGATCACGTATGGCTCTCCATTCCTTCTTCAGTGCTCGGAGCTTATTGCCAAAGATTACGTTGTCATGAACCAGCTTTGTCCGTTTGAAGTATTCCTCTGTGAGATTTTGCCAACCCCACTTAGACATCTGACCCCTGTTGCAGTACCCCATGTCAATCTGGTCACAATACAGCTGACAAAAGACCTGAGTGTGGTAATCACTCCATTGAGCCCTGTCAAGCTTGTTCTGAAATATTGAACAACCTCAGTGCCACAGAAACAGAATTATTATACTCGTTACAGAATTCCAATTAATATTTTTATTATTATCATCGCAGAACATGCAGTAATTCACAACTTCTTTGTTATAAAAGGCAGTGAGTTCAGATAGGTAGGGATTGCAGCGGCTAATTGCATCTGTCAACTGATTGAAGGTAGCATGTAACATGTCCTAACTTTTTAAACAAAAGACGGAAATTTAAAATTCAACTGGAGTCCTGCATCGCAATGCATACTGGATTCCAGTGATGTAAATTTCAAGGAAAGTTCATCGGTGTTGTTTAATGCTCAGAACAAAGATGCCATAACAATTTGCCAAGAGAACTTGAAAGAGAAAGGTCAAAATAAGGGAATGACACAAATAGGCAGTAGTATCCTTTGTCCTAGTTGCAACTTCCAATGTTTGTTTGTTACTCTGTCGTGTGCTTCCATGAATCAACTGGCTATTTGTTAAAAAAGAGAGAAGAGAATCAACTAGCTGCCAACTCTGGCATGAGCTGCTCCCCATTGTTCCTGTAGGGCAGTACCGTATTAAATTTCTAATGGTTTATACCTAGATGCAGCTTTTGGAATTAGTAGGGTCTGTGCAAAAGACGAAGGTGCCCAAATTGTGTTGAATACTAATTCCAAAAGGAGGACCAGAAAAATAACAGATCAAGTTAAAAAGAGCTGAGTACATGTTTGGAGGTGACGAAAGATACAATCACATCAAGTTAGACATGTTTGGAGGTGACGAAAGATACAATCACATCAAGTTAAAAAGAGCTGAGTACAAAGGAACACACTTGTTGATCCTATGAAAATACATTACAGATGTCTACAAGTAAAACAAACAAGTCCAATTGCTGCCAAATTAGAGGTGCACCCATCGTTTTGCCAACTAAGTTTCACTAACTCAGTTTCACATCGATGTATTAACAAAAAGCTCAGAGGACCAGTTCGATGACATACTGTAAAGAGGGAAATCGATCCATACCGGGACTTGGGGAGGAGGCATGCTGTCGTCGGGGGCGGCCTGTTCGAGGCGGCGACGTGCACCACGGCTCCTGGAAGAGCCAGCGTCGCCGGATGTGGAGCCACGTTGATGAGGAGGGACGCTGTCAGTACATACAGATAGGGGTACCTCCCGCTAGGGTGTCCAGGCCTTCGGATTCCCATAATCCATACTCCCCCTCGCCTCTGGGCCACGTGGCATACGGCCTCCGGGCCTGACAGCTGGGACCGCGGCCTCCGGACCCTCTCCCGAGCTCCATGAGGCCCGGGGTCTCTGCACACCCAGGTGAGCGGGAGAGCTCACGGGTAGCCCCTGCGGACCCGGCCTCCCCTGGGAGGTCCGGGGCCGCCACGTGTGATGGCCGGACCATCACAGGCCAGCCCGCTCCAACCGGTCTCGGCGGACCCGGGCCCCCCTTTTCCTGGGAAGGGGTCCGGCGCCACCATGTGTTGCCCAGCGGGAGGAGCGGGGCTGGCCCCGCCGTGTGCCTGCGGCCTGAGGACCCTTACGGGTCGTCTCTCCACCTACCAGCATTTAATGCGGTAGCTGAGTCGGGCGCGCCAAAGTCAAAAGGTGCGGCCTGCCACTGACACACGGGGCAGGTAAGCTGACACCGCGGTAAGCCCGCCCGTTCTGAAGGCGGCGCATCATATCACCGTGCACAGTACGCGGACTGTGTGCAGTCCCGTCACGGCGCTGCGCGCGTGATGATGGCCTGTAATAGGCAAGCCAAGGCGTGCGCTGTAATAGTGCGCGCGCCACAGGACAGCCCCGTCTCGCCCTCTGACCGAAGGTCCCATCCCAACAGTGACAGCACGGCTTCACTGTTGGGTAACGCTGACGCTGGACACTGTACAAGACAAGGCTGTACACGGCCATATCCTGGCTGTAGATACGCACATCAACTTCTCGATAGAGAGGACTACGGAGAGGAGCTGGAGTTGAAGATCTCTATGACTCTCGTGGAACAGGCCCTTGTAGGCCGGACCCACATGTCGGGGACCCGCCCAGTGTAAGCACTCCCCTTGGACTATAAAAGGGAGAGTGCACTCGTTAGAACACATCGAACATCCAGGGTCAAGGACAGATACACAAGCTCTAGTCCAGGCTAAGTTCCGTCCAGGGCTCTCACAGTCAATACAACACCAAAGTGGACGTAGGGTATTACGCTCCGGCGGCCCGAACCACTCTAAATCTTCGTGTCCTTCCTGCGTTCATCTGTCCACCGATCGAGCGCTCATAAGTCCCCTCCAAACCCATCCTTAACAAGGATTAGACGGGTGCTTTCCGCCACCCGGCTGGAGAATTCCTCCGACATTTGGCGCGCCAGGTAGGGGAGTTAGGTTTGGTTTGCGCTCGGTCGACCTTCGCGACCCCAATGGCGCAGGAAAATGGCCACCATGACCTCCTGGTCGGTGAAGAAGTGGCGTCAACAGCGCCACACGCCTCGCGCCATCCCGCCTCCAGGGTGGCCCCGCGTGCTGCTCCATCGTGTGCAGCGGAGCGGGCCTCTGTGGCTCAATCGGTGCTCCCACCGAGCGGGCCCCTCATGGCAGCCAGGGAGTTGCTCCGCAACCCTCCTGGCGAGGCAGCGTCACCAGACGCGCACAGGCAATGGCGTGACGACGTTGACCGCCTCCTCAACCTGGCACAGGTTTCCCCAGGCTCAGCGGGGGGGGGGGTCTGTGTCCAGGCAGCGCCGTCGCCAGGGCGGCGCATCTGGTTCCGTGCACTCACCATCCGTGAGGAGTGCACGGACCAAAGACCTCCGGGCAGAGCTCGACCGCAGGCATGCGGGAGAGGACGCCAGGGTCTCCATCGAGCGGGCGCGCAACCGACGACTCAATATTGAGGGACGGAACCTTGCGCCCGAGCTCGATGCGGCTGCGGCCAGGCCGCAGGGACTCCCCCAGGCGACGCTGACGGGTGTGGGCTGCGCAGCGCTCGCAGACCACCTCCGTGCAGTCGCCTGGCCGTCCAAGTTTCGGCCTCACCTGCCGGAAAAATATGACGGCTCCACCAACCCGTCAGAGTTCCTGCAGGTTTACATCACCGCCATCACGGCGGCCGGAGGTAACGAAGCCGTCATGGCAAGTTACTTTCATGTAGCCTTGACCGGGCCAGCCCGGACCTGGCTCATGAACCTTACCCCAGGAACCATCCAGTCCTGGGGTGAGCTCTGCGCGCAGTTCACTGCGAACTTCGCCAGCGCGTACCAGCAGCATGGCGTGGAGGCCCACCTCCACGCCGTGAGGCAACAACCCGGAGAAACCCTCCGGGCCTTCATCTCCCGCTTCACCAAGGTACGTGGAACTATCCCACGTATCTCCGATGCGTCTATTATCACGGCCTTCCGACAGGGAGTCCGAGACGAGAAGATGCTAGAGAAGCTGGCGACCCACCAGGTGGAAGCCGTCACCACCTTGTTCGCTCTGGCGGACAAATGCGCCCAGGCTGCAGAAGGCCGTGCATGGCACTCTGCAACCCAGGCAGGTCCCGCTCAGACGAGTGGGCCCAGCGTCGCTGCTCCCGGCAGCAGCAAGAAGAAGAACAAGAAGGTCCGTGGCTTCGACAAGTCACGGATTGGGGGTCCGGTCGTTGCAGCTGCGACGACCGGGGGCCAGAACTCCCGTGGCAAGCACCCGCGACAGCAGCGCACCGACCCCGGGTCGTGCCCTATTCATCCGGGGGCTCGCCACAGTGCCACCGAGTGCCGCGAGATCCAGAAGCTCGCGGAGCGCCTCAGCAAGAGGCGAGATCAAGCCTCCAAGGAAGGCTCCTCCCCGCCGCGCCGATCCGGTAAGGAGAAAGCCTCCGATGCCGATGCAGCTGCGACGGAGAGGGAGTTGGGGCATCAAGCCCCCAACAAAGACCTCAAGGGACTTTTCCAGCAGTCCGATTCCGAGTCCGGCGGGGACGAGCGCCGCAAAAAGCTGTACGTTATGTACGGCGGCAGTTCGGACCTCGTCTCCCGACGGGACGTCAAGGCCCTGCGCCGGGAGGTTCTCTCGGTGAAACCAGGGGTGCCGAGGGCGGCGCCCCACCAGCGGTGGAAGGGCACCACCGTCTCCTTCGGGCCATCCGATTGCCCAGAGAACATGGCGGGCGCGGGAGTGCTGCCGCTCGTTACAGCACCCACCATCGCCAATGTCCGCCTTCACCATGTGCTGATCGACGGAGGCGCCGGCCTCAGCGTCATCAGCTATGCAGCGTTCAAGCACCTGCAGATCCCGGAGTCCAAGTTGGCTCCATCGCGCCCATTCTCAGGAGTGGGCCCGGATCCCGTGTACCCGGTAGGGACCATCACCCTACCGGTTACGTTCGGGACGGAGGACAACTTCCGTACCGAGAACGTGTAGTTCGAGGTTGCGGAAGTTAACCTCCCCTTCAACGCCATCATCGGCAGACCGGCTCTGTACCGGTTCATGGCCGTTGCCCACTACGGGTACCTGGTCCTGAAGATGCCTTCTCCGTCAGGCGTCCTCACCGTCCAGAGCGATCGGGCCACTGCCGTTGTGGCGGTTGAAAAGCTCCATGCGCTGGCCACAGGACTCATCCTTGTAGCAGGCACCCAGGGGTCCGACCCCTCAACCTCGCGTGCCAAGGTTCCGGCCAAGGCGCCGAGGGTCTGTCCGTCCGACACGGACAACGTTCCCATGAAGACCATCCAGGTCGGAGCGGAGGCCTCCCAGACCACCCGTATCGGTGGCAACCTGGGAGAGAAATAGGAAAGCGCGCTCATCGCCTTCCTCCGGGCAAATGTAGATGTGTTCGCCTGGGAGCCATCACAAATGCCCGGGATCCCCAGGGAGGTGATTGTGCACCATCTGAAGATCCACCCCGGCGCCAGGCCGGTCTGGCAGAAGCCACGCAAGCAGTCCATTGAGCGGCAGAACTTCATCCGTGAAGAGGTCCGCAAGCTGCTGCAGGCTGGCTTCATCGAGGAGGTCTACCATCCTGTATGGTTGGCCAACCCGGTGGTGGTCCCAAAGGCCAACGGGAAGCTTCGGATGTGCATCGACTACACCAATCTTAATAAGGCATGTCCAAAAGATCCTTATCCACTCCCGCGTATAGATCAGATTGTAGATTCCACCTCCGGGTGTGATTTGCTATCCTTCATAGATGCCTATTCTGGTTTTCATCAAATCAAAATGGCTAGAGATGATAGGAAGCATACAGCTTTTGTAACAGTGGATGGTCTTTATTGCTATATAGTGATGCCTTATGGATTGCTCAATGCTCTACCCACCTTTGCTCGTGCAATGAATATCACTCTAGGTGATTTGGTTAGAGATATTGTAGAGGTGTATGTCGATGACATCGTTGTCAAGACTAGAGAGTCGTGTTCTCTATTAGAAAATTTAGCTCGAGTCTTTGACAAGTTACGGGCGACCTCCACCAAGCTTAATCCCGAGAAGTGCGTCTTTGGCGTATCGGCGGGGAAGCTCCTTGGATTCCTGGTCTCCCACCGGGGGATCGAAGCCAACCCGGAGAAGGTCCGGGCGATCGAGGCAATGAGACCCCCTGCACGCCTCAAGGATGTACAAAGGTTGACGGGGTCCCTGGCAGCTCTCAGCCGCTTCATTTCGAGGCTGGCGGAGAGGGCACTTCCCTTCTTCAAGTTGATGAGGGGGTCCGGCCCATTCACATGGACCGAAGAGGCAGAGTGTGCCTTCCAAGAGATGAAGCAGTACCTTACCTCCTTGCCGGTCCTGGTCGCACCGGACCCAGGTGAGACACTGTTTCTTTATCTTGCAGCTACGACCGAAGTGATCAGCATGGTGCTGGTCACCGAGAGGTCTGAGCCTCTCCCGCAGGGGGCCCCCGCGGACCCCCCTGCAGGAGAAGGAGGTCCGGCCTCCACCACTCCGGAAACCGGCCCTACTTCGGAGGGTCCGGCCGGGTCCCGACCTGAACAAGCGCTAAACAGCCTGGGGGCCGACGGGAACCCAGCTGAAGCCGAGGGCCTAATCCACCTGGCAGAGTCAGGACCATCCAAAGCCGGTCTACTACGTCAGCGAGGTCGTTCACGAGGCAAAGGCCAGGTATCCCGAGACGCATAAGCTTCTTTATGCCATACTCGTTGCGTCCAGGAAACTCCGCCATTATTTTCAGGCCCACAAGATTGTGGTGGTAACCTCCTACCCTTTGAGGGCCATCCTCCACAACTCCAACCCACAGGCAATGTCGCCAAGTGGGCAGCTGAGCTCGCAGGATTCCAACTTGACTTCCAGCCGCGCCACGCGTCAAGAGTCAGGTCCTAGCTGACTTCGTGGCGGAATGGACACCAGCGCCAAGCGCCTCCGGGGGTCCGGACCGTGGGACGGACCCCCACGTCCGGAGGCCAGCGCCCCGGTGTTCACCGGACCCCACTGGACCTCTTCTTTGACGGGTCCGCCCGCAGCAAGAGGGCCGGGGCTGGCGTGGTCCTCTCGACCCATGACGCGAGCAATTGAAGTACATGGTGCACCTCGATTTTGAGGCCACCAACAACATGGCGGAGTATGAAGCCTTAATCTTTGGGCTCACGGCGGCTCTGTCCCTGGGGGTCCGGGAGCTCCTGGTCAAAGGGGACTCCCAACTCATCATCAGGCAAGTCCGGGGGGAGTGTTGCTGCAACAACCCCCAGCTCGCAGCCTACCTCATCCATGTGAAGAGGCTGAGAAGGACTTCGATGTGCTGAACTGCAACACGTTCCACGCGAAGGCAATTCAGCAGCTGATGCCCTCTCCGCGAGCGCATCGACTCATGGCCCGTGCCTGAGGCGTCTTCCAGAGGCGTCTGCTGAAGCCTTCCGCCCAGCCTGCCGATTGGGCGAGGGGGGTCGGACTAGCACCTCGAAGCTAGCGGTCCCGGCGGTGCTCCATCCGTGGTACCCGCCAAGGGCCGTGTGCACCCTGGAGGGTCCCGAAGACCTCAGGGAGCCACGCCCAGTTTCTCAGGAAGGTCCCGATGCATGATCTCTAAGGTCCGGGACTACCTGAAGGATAACTACCTTCCTGAAGATCAAGCATCTGCTGAGCGCATTGTCCGGATGGCTAAGCGGTACATGGTGGTAGAAGGGGATCTTTATCGCCGTGGCGCCAGCGGTGTCCTCATGCGGTGCATCACCCAGGAAGAGGGCCGCGACTTGCTTGCGGAGATCCATGGAGGCGAGTGCGGAAGTCACTCTTCATCCCGCACGCTGGTTGGTAAAGCCTTTCGGCATGGTTTTTACTGGCCTACAGCACTCCAGGATGCAGCTGAGTTGGTAAGGACCTGTAAAGCGTGCCAGTTCCATGCAAAGCAGATACACACTCCAGCTCAGGCACTGCAGATGATTCCTCCCTCTTGGCCCTTTCCGGTATGGGGTTTGGATATCTTGGGACCTTTCCCTAGGGTCGTCGGCGGGTACCGGTACCTCTATGTCGCCATTGACAAGTTCACCAAGTGGCTAGAGGCAACCCCAGTGGTCAACATTACCAAGGCGTCGGCAACTGCTTTCCTCAGGTCAATTGTGTGCCGGTTTGGGGTCCCGAACCGAGTCATCACCGACAATGGGACCCAGTTCACGAGCCAGTACTTCCAGGAGTACTGTGAGGATATGGGCATCCAGCTCTGTTTCGCCTCAGTGGCGCATCCCAGGAGCAATGGCCAAGTTGAGCGGGCCAATGCCGAAATCCTCAGAGGGCTCAAGATCCGAACCTACTGTGACCTTGAGAAGCATGGCGCGAGGTGGATTGAAGAGCTTCCGAGTGTGTTATGGGGGAATCGGACCACACCCAGCCGCGCAACAGGGGAAACCCCTTTCTTTCTGGTCTACGGGGCCGAAGCGTGCCTTCCCCGGAGATCACCATGGGCTCTCTGCGAGTCCGATCTTTTGATGAGAAAATGCAGGAACAGGAGCGTCGCCAAGACGTGGACCTCGTCGACGAGCGTAGGTGGCGAGCAGCAGTCCGCAATGCACGGTACAACCAAGCGCTCCGACGCTACCACCAACGGTTCGTGCGAAGTAGGGAGCTCCGGGTCGGGGACCTAGTCCTAAGGCGAATCCTGAACCGGGAAGGCATGCACAAGCTCTCCCCCAGCTGGGAGGGGCCCTTCAAGGTGACAAAGGTGTGCCGACCCGGATCTGTTCGCCTGGCTGCGGAGGATGGAATGCAACTACCCAATCCATGGAACATTGAGCACCTCCGTAAGTTTTATCCCTAGGACCCGGTTGAGAGGAAATTTTTCCTTTGTAATTGGTAGCATTGCCGTGCGGATCAGGGCGGTAGAGGTCCGCCTCATAAACCCAGCCCCTGGCGTACATCGCACAACTCTTCTGTACCAATTCGTCAAGGAAAAATTTATTCTCAAATGCGTCCTTGAAGTCTATGTGACCCTGTATTTTTTTGCTTCTTATTACGCTAACCCCCCGCGTGTTCTCCACGTCTGTGCTGTGCCTAAAGCCTCGTCTAAGTTGCTACGCAACGTCTCTGCATCGGACCTCTGTTTCACAGGAGAAAAGGAACCGGACCCCTGTGAACGGCTTCAGGGAGACGCGCTCGCCCTTTGCTGGGGTCCAGGGTTGTGTAGCCGCTTAGCCTGGTTCCGTACCCTAAGCCTACACGCCTTGCCCTCCTAGGGAGAGCGCCGTCGTACCTCGAACCATGTACCAAGGGACCGGGACCCCTTTTAATCCTCGAATGTAGGTCCTAGTGCTCTGGCTTGCTACGCAACTTAGGCGGCCTTTGCTGGCCAGACTGAGAACCCGTGGGGACGTCTACTAAGTGTCGATCCTAAGTCATGTGCAGGACCTCGGCTCTATGGCAGCTAGTCCCGACCTATCGCGACTACCTCCCAGGGGGCCACGGGACCTCGGTATGCCCAACAGCACTCTGCAGATCGACAATCAGGAAAACAGCTAAGTTTTTCGCGAAAAGTAGACGCATCCAATACTTAAACGCATTGTTAATAATGTACACAACATTCTAAAAGCTATATTACAATAACTAAAGTTATGTTACAAAAGAGATAACTAAGAAGATACTGGCGCTACTGCCCTGGCGGTCCGGAGGCGTTTCCACCTTTTGCAGGTTCAGGACGGCGCCGGAGGCGTGATGCAACCATTCCTGCTGCCTCCAGGACTCCTGCCCGCGCGGCGGCCGCCGTTGCCCGGATGGGTCCGACCAAAACTGGAGTCAGCTGGATGGAGGGGTCATGGCTCCGGAAGCTGGTGAGGATGTATTCAGCCACTTCCCGAGCAACTATCCGCCCCTCCGTCTCCAGGAGGTCCTGCATCCCGGCCTCCGCGTCCTGAAGCCGCCTGGCGGTGGTGTCCAGCAGTTGGAGTGCGGCACCAAACGGAGAAGGGGCCTCCGGCACTCGGATGGGGTCAGCTCCGAGCTCCTCTAGTAGAGGGTTCACCGCGCTGACCCATCTTGTTAACCGGCCAGTGCCGGCTTGCTGCTCTGCCAAGAGCCCCTCCACCTTGGCCTCCCTCTCCTGGAGCGCTGCCTCGCGCTCCTGGAGCCTCCGGTTCCCGGCTGCCAGCTCCTCCTCCATGGCCTCTTCCCGCTTCTGGAGCTCCTGCAGCCGGACCACCTCCTCTGCTTCTCGGGCGGCCAGCTCTTCTTCTTTCTTCGCTGCCGCCGCTGCCCGAGCCGCGAGGGCGGCCTGTTGCGCCTCGGCCGTGGCAAACGCCTCCCTCGCCGCGTCTGCCAGCTCCCGGGCGGCCCGCTCCCTCTCCGCCGCCGCCTCCTTCTGCCTCTCCACGGCAATCAGCCCCTGGAGAGCCTCTGCTTCCCGCCGTGTGGCCGCCAACTCCCGCTGGCGCGCTGCTGCCTCCCGGTCGCGCGCCTGCTCCAGCTCCTCCCGCAGGAGCTCGCGCCCCGCCACGAGTTTGGCGCGCTCCTCGGCGTAGCGGGCGGAGACAGAGTTGATGCGGCCCCCCAGGCGGACCTCCCAGTCGAAGAGCCGCTGGCGCTCCGCCTCCAGCTTCTCCCACTCCCGGCGCATGCCAGCCTCTAGCTCCTGTTGAGCTTGCTGGCATCTGGCTATGAGCCGGGGGAGAGGGACCTCTGCTGTGCTCGGGAGGAGGCGCCTACCCAGCACTACCTCCGGTTCCTCCTCCTCTGCCGGTGGGGCGGCGCTGCTGGCAACTTCGGCCACCTCTGGTGCCGCCGCCTCTGTCGCCCCCGGTACAGCCACCTCCGGTGCCGCGACCTCCACCGCCTCCGCTGCCTCTGGCACTGCAGCCTCCACCGTGGCAGCGGCCCCCTCTGCTGCTGGCTCAGCAGGAGAGGGCCCGACTTCGACACCCGACGCTGTCGCCGGCGCCTCGGTCGTTGCAGCGGACCTGGTGTCCTCCTCCTGGGGGGCGGCTTCAGGTTGTGGCGGTGAGGCAGCCTCTGGCTCCGGGGCCACAGGTCCGAGGTTTCTGGAGCTGTCTCTGGTGGGGGCCCTGCTGGGGTCGGCGTCGGGCCTCCCGGCGCTGGCTGGGGGCCGGACCCCCAGTGGGAGCATCCGAAGACTGCGGCCTGTCGTATCACCTGAATGGTTGAGGACCAGAGGCCAGGAGAGATAATGAAAAACTATGAGAAGGATGCTTACGCGTAGCCGTACCACTCCCACCTGCACCGTGCCGCTCGGGGGAGTTTCCTCCCTGCCGAGGACCCCCCGGACCCTTGATGGGGGTCCCCGCCCTTCGAGGCTTCAGGTGGCGGAGATGGGGATTGTGGCCTGATCTCGGACGGTGGGGGTGGTGTCTCTTCCCGCCGTTCTGGCGGTGGAGGCGGAGGAGTCTGTTGTCTCGGGGCAGGCCGGTGTCGCGGTGGAGGAGGTGCAGCCCCGCTCTGCCCCTCCGCTCCCGCGGTCTTCTGGCGCTTGGGCGCCGACTCCCCGACCAAGGAGCCATCGCCTCGCTGGAGCCTCCGGGATTTGCTCCCTCCGGGTTGGCAGCTCCGGGCCGGTGCTGGCTCCTGGGACTCACTGCGTCCTTCCACCGGGGCGGCCCCGGCGTGGCCCTTCTGCCGGTGCTCTGGCACCGGCGCCTTCTCTTTCCCTTTCCCGCTGGGGGCCGGACCTCTGGGTCCCGGCCCCCCGGGACTATCACTGGAATGTTGCTGGCGGTCCGGCGTGGCGCCAGGGATCTGGAGCCCGCGGTTGGGATCACCCCCCAGTTGCCGGACCGCCAGGCCGCCCTCATCCAGGGTCGGCATCGATGCCAGGACCGATGACCGCAGTGCCTGGTCCTCGCACAGGGCCTTCACCCCGCTCGGGAGGACCAGGGACTCTGGAATGAACGCCTCGCCGGTCATCGCCCGGATCGCCGCCTCAAGCTCCACCCTGGTGAAGTCGCCGCCGGGCCCGCGCGCGATCCTGCAGCAGTCGTTTAGCCCCGTGTACACGTAGGCCATCCGGGACCGCTGCTGCAGGGGGGCGATTCGCCGCTTCAGGAAGTCGCCCAGCACCATCATGGAAGTCAGGCCGCTCCTAGCCAGCTTCTTGATCCGGCCCAGTACCGGGTCGAGCTCCACCGGTATTGTTGGCCTGGCCTTCCATGTGCCCCGATCGCTCTGGGGGCCTTCTGCCGGCAGTTCCAGGCGGTCGTGGGGGTCGGTTACCGCGATGACCCAGCCTTCTCGCCACTCCTCCCACTTGGAGCTGGAGAAGGCGGCGATGTAGGCGCTCGCCATCCCGTGCCGGAGCTGGAAGTAATACGCGCCAATCTCGCCGCGCTTCTTCCCGGTCCCAACCAGGGAGTAGAAGTGTTTGAAGATGGTGGTGCAGGGGCGCACCCCCACGAACATCTCCATGAAGTGGGCGAAGACCGCCGCGAGGAGAACGGAGTGGGGGGTGAGATGGTGAAGTTGGAGGCCAAACTCCTCCAGGAGCAGCAGGAAGAAGGAGGAGATCGGAGGAACCAACCCGCACATAATGTACGAATTGAAGAGGATGAATTCCCCCACGGCAAGGTCGCGGAGGGGAACCTCGCCGGCCCTGACCTTCCCGGCGTTCGCTGGCGCGGTCCACCCCAGAAGGCGCCGCACCGCGTCCAACTGTTCCTGGCTCTGGAAGCGGCGCGGGAAAGGAAGCGAGGCCATGGTGATCTTTGGGGTGGATTGCGGAGGAGCAAGGAAGAGAGAAGAGTCGGGCGCAAGGATGCCGATCGCGAGAGGGGATGCGGAGACGAAGGGGCGCTACGGCGTCCGTTGTTGGCAAGAGCGAAAAGGTAGCCATTCCCTTCGGCGCATACCTTTTATGCAAAAGGCTGCTCCCACCTTAGCGTCCTGCGGCGACCGAGGAGAAGACGAGCGGTCACCAGCGCCGCCCTCCCCTTCCCTCACACTCTATGACCAGTGGGCTCGGGCCCACCAGTCATTGGCGTGGGTGCTGGAGGGTCGTGGGAAGGGCGGAATCCGAACCGCCCGAGCCGCGTGACGGGCTCGAAAAAGACAAGAATCTGAACCGTCTGATGCGCACGGTGCGCGCGGAGGGCGGGCCCCTCGGGGATCCCGCTACGGGCGAAAGGACACCCATGCCCTTGCCCGGTGGGAACGAGCTGTCCACCCGGCGCGATGCTGGGATTTGGCCCCACCTGCGGGTTCATCCCTCTCCCAAGGTGGGCCCGGGGGCCTCTGTCAGTACATACAGATAGGGGTACCTCCCGCTAGGGTGTCCAGGCCTTCGGATTCCCATAATCCATACTCCCCCTCGCCTCTGGGCCACATGGCATACGGCCTCCGGGCCTGACAGCTGGGACCGCGGCCTCCGGACCCTCTCCCGAGCTCCATGAGGCCCGGGGTCTCTGCACACCCAGGTGAGCGGGAGAACTCACGGGTAGCCCCTGCGGACCCGGCCTCCCCTGGGAGGTCCGGGGCCGCCACGTGTGATGGCCGGACCATCACAGGCCAGCCCGCTCCAACCGGTCTCGGCGGACCCGGGCCCCCCTTTTCCTGGGAAGGGGTCCGACGCCACCATGTGTTGCCCAGCGGGAGGAGCGGGGCTGGCCCCGCCGTGTGCCTGCGGCCTGAGGACCCTTACGAGTCGCCTCTCCACCTACCAGCATTTAATGCGGTAGTTGAGTCGGGCGCGCCAAAGTCAAAAGGTGCGGCCTGCCACTGACACACGGGGCAGGTAAGCTGACACCACGGTAAGCCCGCCCGTTCTGAAGGCGGCGCGTCATATCACCGTGCACAGTACGCGGACTGTGTACAGTCCCGTCACGGTGCTGCACACGTGATGATGGTCTGTAATAGGCAAGGCGTGCGCTGTAACAGAGCACACGCATCGGGTCAGCGCTGCTTCGCCGCCTGACAGGAAGTCCCATCTTAACAGAGACAGCACGGCTTCGCTGTTATGCAACGCTGACGCCGGCAACAGTGCAAGACAAGGCTGCACAGGGCCATATCCAAGTTATGGATACGCACATCAACTTCCCGATTGTGAGGACTACGGAGAGGAGCTGGAGATGAAGATCTCCATATCTCTCTTAGAGCAAGCTTCTGCTGGCCGGACCCACATGTCGGGGTCAGGCTCAGTGTAAGCACCCCCCTTTTTGGACTATAAAAGGGAGGGTGTACTCGTTAGAAACAGGTTCCAACATCCAGGATCACACGAACGCAAGTCCAGGCTAGGTTCCATCCAAGGCTCTCACAATCAATACAATACCATAGTGGACGTAGGGTATTACGCTCCGGCGGCCCGAACCACTCTAAAATCTCCGTGTCCCTCCTGTGCTCTTGGGTCCTTCGATCAAGCACTCCTAAGTCCCCTCCAAACCCATCCTTAACTAGGATTAGGCGGGTGCCTTCCGCCACCCGGCTGGAGAATTCCTCCGACAGACGCGGCCGGCACCACCAGTCCCGGAGTCCCCACGAGGGGGGGGGGTCTGGCCCCTCCAACTCCACCGGAGCGAGGCGGACGCAGGCCCAGGGAACCCCTGCCGCTGCGTGAGGGCACGCGCGGCGGGTGCGGGTCGATACTGCCACTGCCGCCTTCTTCAGCTCCGGTCTGCAAGATGCGCTGGTAAGCCTCCATGCCTGCCCAGGACTGGCTGGCGTTGAGGTCGAGCGAATCCACCCTCTGCTGGCTAGCAGAGGGGTTGCTGGACGAGGGAACGCCGAGCATCGGCGAGTACGCCGCCGGCTGCAACAAGAAGTCTCTTGTCTCGCCACCGGAGGAGAGGTTGATGAAGCTGTCGTCGTTGGGGTAGCCGGAGTAGTTACCGAAACCGGCGGCGTCGATGTCGTCATGTTGGGTCACGTCATGGGGGTACCCTTCCATCGTCGCCGACTGGGTCAAGGACGGCAGATCTGGATGCAGGTTAGGTGCTAAGGGCTGAGGACCGTGTGGATCTAACTTGGAACACGGGGGAGGCGACGGCGGAGAGGACGGCGGTGGCGGAGGAACACAGCGGCGGCGGAGGAACACAGCGGAGGCCGGGGGAGAGCGAGCCGGGGGGAGCGTCGCGGGCTGAGGACCGTGCGGATCAAACTTGGAACACGGAGGAGGCGGCGGCGTAGAGGACGGCGGCGGCGGAGGAACACAGCGGCGGCCGGGGGAGAGCGAGCCGGGGGAAGCGAAGCTAGGGTTTGCGAGTGCTGCGAATGGATACGGTCGGGGGCTGAGGGGCGCGGGCGCGAGGGGCCTATCCGTCCACCGCGCAGGCCTCGCAATGATTGGGCTGGGCCAAAAGATTTCCACCCGCAGGGCCGTTTAGATTCCAACTTCCAAATGTTAGATAGTTTTGCAATTTGGCCTGCATCTAAACAGGCCCTAACTTTGGGTCATGATGGGGAATGAGCAAAGGAAAGAGACGGCCGAGGGGTATGGTTAAGAGAAACTTTATCCAAATCATTGGCAAAAATCCAATGTGTTCTTTAAAAGAACAAGATGGAGATAGGCAATGTTTATGTATTTGTAGATATATTAAGGATAATTATTATTGGCATGAAATGATGTTTAAGTGACTTTTTTGAAGCATTTATATGATTAGCTCGGTATTTTCATTTTTAGATATTAATAACATAACAATAGAGGATACTGATGGTGGAGCCAAGCACTACAAAATCTTTAGACATTCTAAAAGATAACCCATTCTACATCTAGTTACACAAAAGTAATTGTGTGGTCTTAGTAGTAAGTTGTCCCTTGTGGATCAACCAAGTGGTTATGTATCCTAGCATTTGAGCCAATTGGAAGATGCAAGTGAATGATACTATTATACTATAGGACAATTTGGAACATATTGAGGATTTTTGGAAAGTCATTGTATGTTTCCATAGTTTGCCTTCGACTGAAGGCCATAAATTCATATGTTTAAATCTGCTACAAACATGCAATTTTCAATACAAAGATTTTATTGTAGAGAGCTCCATTGGCCACCATCGTTGCTACATTACCCTGGACACTACAAGTCATATAAAATTTTCTTCACAGTTTCTTTACAAATCACCAATAGTTTTTAGTATTTTTCGATTACTAGCAAGCATGACTGTAGGGATGAGTTTGTTGAGAATTATATTGTTAGTGATTTGTTAAAAATTTTGGAAAATATGAAATTATACTAAAAAGTTATCGGTTGCTTGAGAAACAGATAATAAAATTATTATAAATATTTGTTGCTCATACAAAACTGTTAAGATAAGATCATGTAGAGTAGATCCTGATCTACTTGATAAAATCATTTTCTGTATTCGTCCAAAGCAACTTACGAACTCTGTGATAGAAACCTGAAAAGAAGAAGAAGCAAAGTTTGTCTAAATTTTTTTAGAAAATTTCTTATTTAACACCGATAAAATGACTCGTTATTTTTTTAGTCCTTAAAATTTTTTCCTTCCATATTTAACACACGGTCCTCGAAATGACACCACCATCAACTCCGTTAGCCTGTGCCGTGAGCAGGCATGTTGATTTTTTTGACCGGACAAAAATACCCTCACCAACCGAGCACCTCTCTCGTCTTTTCCATTCTCCTCTCCCGTTTTCCCCCGTGAAGTCTCTCCCACAATCCTAGTCCCAGCCTCCTTCCAGGCAACGGCGGCGGCGATTTCGGCCGGCGAGGGCAACGACAAGAATGGAATGGGACAGCATGGATCCGGAAGACACAACCTCGTCGGGCCTTGCGGAGCGGGTCGAGGCGCGCCCTCGCGAGCCGTCGGCGTCCAGCTCAGCGGCGGCTGCAGGCCCCATCAGGCTAGCGTGGCGGGTCGAGGCGCGCCCTCCCGCCCCGTCAGCCCCCGGTCAGATGCAACAGCAGGCCTCTTCGGGCGGAGCGGTGCTGCGCCGCGGCGCCGGCGGCTGTCCCTGTCGGCCATGGGAGCACGCGCCCACCGCGTCGGGCGTGTCGCCGTGCGGCGATGGCCCAGGCAGCAGGCACCCAGCGCAGCTGCGTCAGGCTCGACAGCCCACCGCACGCCAAGGGGTGCGATCATCATGCTGCTGCTGTTTCCACATTTTATTGGTGCAAATAGTTGTGCAACAATAAAGCTACATTGGTCTACATTCACGACATGAGCGTTATCCGTGAAATTTTTTGAGGGGTAAATGTATCTTTTCAAACGGTATTTAACACTGTTAGAGTCCATATTTAACAGCAGTGTTATTTTGAGGGTGAAAATTGAATTGTGTGTCAAATAAGGAACGAAGAATTTTTAAGGGCCAAGAAAGAAACGAGCTATTTTATCTGTGTCAAATAAGAATTTTTCTCATATTTCTTTGGCGACGTTAAAAATTTTATCCAAGACATTCAACAGGTAAGACAGGTAAGATTGGGAGGAAAATTTCGAAAAGTTCATGGAAATGACGCTGTCTCACTGTCTTTTTATTTTTTTGAAATATCCGTTTGGAACACCCCTAGATTTTGCGAATCCAAAATCCACAGTCCACTGGGCTTCCAAACGGGTCGAATTTTGGGTGGGATTCTGAAATCCGGATTGTGGGATTCTTTGAAGCTATTTCCAACCGTCATTCTCTATATCCTTCTCTATATCCGTCATTTACAGACTTCTCTACAAGATTCTCTCCTCTATATCTCATTTCTCTCCAACAACGTTCTCTAAATCTCGTTCTGTATACATTAAACCCTATATTAGAAACGTATTTTATTCCAAATTTTTGTACGTACGTATTTATCATACCTCAAATGCTATGGATATATTTTATTTTTATTTAATCCAGTGTTTAAAACGTAAAAAAAAATAGAGAAGAGGAGAGAGAATCTCTGTATATAGAGGAAACCTGCAGCCTTCTCTAAATGGTTTTCTAAAATAAAGAACGCTGCTGCAGCCTTCTCTTTCTGTATATAGGCTAGAGAACGGTTTACGGGAGATAGCATGAATCCCAGAAGCGGGAAGACAGGTGCTTCCAGAGGGGAAATTACCTTTCTACCAATGCTTTTACGGAGAAATTATGGTCAATCTGCCACCCTGGCCTCATCCTCGCGCCGCTTCGTCTCCCTCTCCGCCCGTCTCTCTCCCCCACGTTCCCCGCAACCCCGCCCGTCTCTCTCCCCACCGTCCGCCGCCGGCCATCCCCGCCCGCCCAGGCATTAACCCCACGCCAGCCGCCCCCGTGCAGACGCTCGGCAGGGCGGCGCGTCGTCGCCCACCCTCGTCGTCGCCCAGCCTCGGGTAGGGCGGCGCCCATCCGCGCCCAGGCCGGCGCCGGCCGTCCCTGCCCCGGCAGGCGTCGGCCGGCCCCGCCCCTCCCCGCCCGTCTCCGCCACTCGACACCGCCGGATTTCGTCGCCCTTCCCCGCCCAGGCCGGCGCCGCTCGTCCCCGGCGGACGTCGAGGACCGTCCCCGTCGGCCCGTCCCTCCCCGCCCAAGCTGTCGGCGCTCGTCCCCGCCGGCGTTCCCCACCCGTCCTCGCCCGGCGCTGGCCGTCGATACCCGCCGACGCCCGAGTTCCCGCGGCTGCGATCCTAAGCAAGCACCAGAATGGATTCGGGACGGGAGGTCGAGGATGAGTGGTTCGGCGGCGACTACGACGGCACTGCTGCGACGAATGACGGCCTTGATTTCTTCAATCAGGCCCCCAGCTTCCACACGGCGCCTTTGCACTCCGGCGGTCATCGCAGCTTTTCTCGTCACGGAGCAGCTGCCGTGCAGGGCCTGGACCTCAACTCACAGGCCATGGACATCACCGACAACATGTCATGCATGGATACCTTGCGCTCATCTCCCGACGGTGTCGTGATGGAGGGCAACCGCAGCGGCGCTGGACGTGGTGCCGGTCATGCCGCTGGACGTGGTGCTGGTCATGGTGCCGGGGCTGTTCGTGGTACTGGCCGTGCGACTTTGGCACCAACCAGTGTGGTGGCAGACCACGACATCCGTGTCTCTTCTCGGCCAAGCGGAGGTGCACGAGGACGTGGTCGTGCCGCGCCGAGTTGTCCTCCTGCTGCCACTTCGTCATGCCAATTCCGACCACCTCGTCCGGCTGGAGGTCAAAGCAATACAGGTGTCGCAACTCATGGTGTCGCCGACGCCACCTTCGATGGTGGCCTTCACGATCCTGCCGAATTCAATTGGAGCCAGGACCCCTACGACGAAGACGACGATGATGTTCAGGAGATCGAAGAAACGGTGAGACTATTGGTCTGCTAAAAAAAATGTTCTTTTTTACTCTGATCATATATCCCTTGAGACAGCTATAATTGATTAATTTGAGACATAGCTATCTTCTACTAGTGTGAAACTTTTTTTCTCTGAACTGAAGTGTATGCCTAGTTGTCTCGACAAAGATCACTGCTTGTCTCTTGCAGTTATACTGCTTTGTGAAGGCTAGCAGTAGTTTTGGGCATCTTTTTTATTGTGAATTACTGAGTATGTTTAGTAAGCTTGTGTATGCTGTCTGGCCACTCCTCTAGTCTGTGTTGTGAACCATTTTTTGACATCTAATATACTGACGAGTTCTTGCCAAATTGGCTTCGATTTCCTCCGTCTCCAGTTCATGCCATATTTCCCTGACTGTTTGTGTACCTTACCTATGCTAACTGATGCACTTTGTCTAGTGATATTTCTTTGTCTTGATGCACTTATTGTGATACAGAACTGCCATACCCTTTTTTCTGAACTGAAGTTGTATTACGCAAATGAGTAAACCAATACAGTTTCCTGCATGGTTCTTCCTGTCACATTTCTTCCATGTTTGATTGTAGTTGCAAAACGTTCAATTTAACACTTGTGTCATCTTAATTCTGTTTTTTACATTAGAGGGATGATCTATTTGACAAAGCTGACTGGAGCAACAACGCCAATAATTCTGCATTTTGTGAGCTTTGCGTTGAGGAAATTAGAGCAGGGAACACAAACAATGGACACATGACCAACAGGGGTTACACCAACATAGCTGCAAAATTTGAAGAGCGACAGGGCTACGTCACTCTAAACGACAGTTTAAGAACAGATAGGATGCCCTTAGGCGCATGTATACCTTTTGGTTGTGGCTGAACAAACAAAGTGGACTTGGACGGAGTGGGGGCACGGTTGTGGCAGATGATGCTTGGTGGAAAAAGCACACTAAGGTAATGGATGCTCATCTGCTACCTAATGATATATTGATTTTACTTATGATACTTGAGTTCTTGGGCACTAATCTGTTTTCACGTTTTGTAACAGGGTCATATGGATTGAGGTCAACAAATAAGATGAGTTCCATTGAGTCGTTAGCTATGTTTCTGTGGATCATTGGAGCACCACAATCAATTAGACAGGCTGAAAATCGGTTTGAGAGGTCAACCGAGACAGTCAGTAGGAAATTTGAATAATGCTTGGATAGTGTGTTTAGACTCTCTGATGATATTGTGAAACCAAGAGATCCTCAATTTCGAACAGTGCATCCTAGACTGCAGAGTCCTCGTTTCTCTCCACACTTTGATAATTGCATTGGAGTTATAGATGGGACACATATACCGGTTGTTGTTCCGTCATCGAAGTTGCTTCAGCATGTGGGTCGATATGGTTACACGACTCAGAACGTTTTGGCTGTTTGTGACTTCGACATGGGGTTCACCTTTGCGGTTGCCGGTTGGCCTGGTTCTGTACATGATATGTGGGTCTTTAATGATGCCATAAACAAATACAGTGATAAGTTCCCTCATCCGCCGCAAGGTAAGTAGATATGTTGCATACAAGTGGCAAAATTATTGGGTATGTGTGCTAAAGTTCTAATTGTGCAATTTTTTGTATTAGGAAAATTTTATCTTGTGGACTCGGGATACCCTAATCGTCCTGGTTATCTTACACCATACAAGGAAATGAAGTACCATTTGCTGGAATTTCGACAAGGTCCAAGACCAAGAGGAAAGAAGGAGGTATTTAATTATCTACATTCCTCCTTGCGCAATTTTATAGAGCGATCATTTGGAGTACTGAAGATGAAGTGGCGGATTTTGTTGGACTTACCAAGCTATCCGATGAACAAACAAAGCAAAATAATACTTGCTTGCATGGCCCTACACACCCAAGCATGGTTAGTACCGTGCCTATCAGTGAGAAGCTCTTCATAGGAGGAGACCTCAATGGCCATGTGGGAGCGACTAATGTAGGATATGAGCGAGTACACGGAGGTTTCGGGTATGGTAGTAGGAACGAGGGGGGGGGGGAGGATGTTTTGAATTTTGCGGTGGCCTACGACCTGCTGTTAGCGAATACCCTCTTTAGAAAGAGGGAGTCCCATCTAGTGACTTTCCATAGTGGACAATACTCGAGCCAAATCGACTTTATCCTTGCTAGGAGAGAGGATAGACGTGCATGCTTAGATTGTAAGGTGATACCTGGGGAGTGTGTTGTCCTCCAACATAAGCTTGTGGTGGCGGATTTTCGTTTTCGGGTACGTGCCCATCGGGACAAACGTGCCAAGATTGCGAGAACGAAGTGGTGGAAGCTTAGAGGGGAAGAGGCATAAACGTTTAAGGAGAGGATGCTAGGCGAGGGGCCTTGGGAAGAAGGAACAGGTGTAGATGATATGTGGCTAAAGATGGCGACATGTGTTCGGAAGGTGGCCTCAGAAGTGTTTGGTGTGAGTAGGGGAGGCAAGCAGGAAGTGAAAGAGATTTGGTGGTGGAATGACGAGGTGCAAAGGGCTATTAAGGAGAAGAAGGAGTGTTTCAAACGCCTTCACCTCGACAAGAGCGCAACCAACATCGAGGGCTATAGATTAGCGAAGAGGTCTGCAAAGCGAGCTGTAAGTGTAGCGAAAGGTCAGGCTTTTGATGACCTTTATCAACGGCTAGGTACGAAGGAAGGAGAGAAGGACATTTATAGGATCGCTAGGACCCGTGAGAGGAAGACAAGGCACATAAACCAAATCAAATGCATCAAGGATGGGACAAATCGACTTCTGGTGAAGGATGAGGGGATCAATGACAGATGGCGAGAATACTTCGACAAGTTGTTTAATGGGGAAAATGAGAGTCCTACCTTCGAGTTGGACGACTCATCAGATGATACCAACAGATGCTTTGTGAGGAGGATTCAGGAGGCAGAGATCGGGGAGGCTTTGAAGAGGATGAAGGGAGGTAAAGCGATGGGTCCTGATGGCATCCCCATTGAGGTGTGGAGATGCCTGGGCGAGAGGGTGGTAGTATGGTTAACTAAGCTTTTTAACCTAATTTTCCGGTCAAACAAGATGCCGGAGGAATGGAGGAGAAGTATATTAGTACCGATCTTCAAGAACAAGGGAGATGTTCAAAGTTGTACTAACTACCGGGGGATTAAGCTGATGAGCCATACGATGAAGCTTTGGGAGAGGGTTATCGAGCATCGCCTAAGAAGGTTGACAAGGGTGACCCAAAACCAGTTTGGGTTCATGCCTGGGAGGTCGACCATGGAGATGATTTTCTTAGTACGACAGTTGATGGGGAGATATAGAGAGGAGAAGAAGGACCTACACATAGTCTTTATTGACCTAGAGAAGGCGTATGATAAAGTACCGAGAGACGTCATGTGGTGGGCCTTGGAAAAACACAAAGTCCCAACTAAGTATATTACCCTCATCAAGGATATGTACAAGGATGCGATGACTTGTGTTCGAACATGTGATGGCGATACCAGTGACTTTCCAATTAAAATAGGACTACATCAGGGGTCAGCATTGAGCCCTTATCTATTTGCTTTGGTGATGGATGAGGTCACAAGGGACATACAGGGTGATATCCCTTGGTGTATGCTCTTTGCTGATGATGTGGTGCTAGTTGACGAGAGTAGGGCAGGGGTTAATATGAAGTTGGAGCTGTGGAGACACACGTTAGAGTCGAGGAGGTTCAGACTGAGTAGGACCAAGACCGAGTATATGATGTGCGACTTTAGCCCGACTAGGCATGAGGATGAGGACGTTAGCCTCGAAGGTCAAGTGGTGGCCAAGAAGGATACTTTTCGGTATCTAGGATCAATGCTTCAGAAAGATGGAGACATTGATGAAGATGTTAGGCATAGAATTTCAGCTGGTTGGTTGAAGTGGCGGCAGGCTTCTGGCGTCCTCTGTGACAAGAAGGTGCCACAGAGGCTAAAAGGTAAATTCTATAGGACGGCGATTCGCCCGGCGATGCTATACGATGCTGAATGTTGGCCTACAAAAAGGTGACATTTCCAGCAACTGAGTGTAGCAGAGATGCGTATGCTGCGTTGGTTCTGCGGGCATACAAGAAGGGATAGAGTCCGGAACGAAGAGATTCGAGATAGGGTCGGGGTGGCACCTATCGAGGAGAAGTTGATTCAACATCGGTTGAGATGGTTTGGACATGTACAACAGAGGCCCCCCGAGGCGCAGGTGCGTAGTGGAGTTTTAAAGCGGGGCGATAATGTAAGGAGAGATAGAGGTAGATCTATACTAACTTGGGACGAGACGGTCAAGTGAGACCTTAAGGAGTGGAATATCGCTAAGGAATTAGCAATGGATAGGAGAGCTTGGAGATTAGCAATTAACGTACCTGAACCGTGACCTTTGTTACTTTTTGTTTAACCCCTAACTCTTCCTTTGGCTTGTACCCTTTTTGTGTTTCTTATTCTTGTTTTCTGTGGGTTTCATCTCTAGCCTACCCCAACTTGCTTGGGACAAAAGGCTTTGTTGTTGTTGTTGTTGTTGTTGTTGTTGCTGCATGGCCCTACACAATTTCATTCGAGAAAGTGCAATGATGGATCAAGACTTTGATATGTGTGACCAAGATGAGGACTATATGCCAATGCCGCCATCCTCTTCATCTCGACAAAGTGGTGCTAATAGTCAATTAGGCGATGAGGATGTCGACATGAACGCCTTTCGAGATTCTATCTCAAATGCTTTGTTTCCTAGTGATGACTAGTGTTTCTAAGAGGGTGTTTGCATGGACAAATATTGCTTTTGTGCGAATGTGGCTGCGACTGTACTCATGCACTTTCGGATGTTTCTGTCTTCTAATGTAGGCGTTGAGCAGTGATATGGTCATGTTAACATACGTGTGCATTGGTGATAAGTGCTGCATTTGGTGCTAACACAAAAGAAAATAGCAAGGGTATAAAAGAAATGTATACATAAACATCCATAAAATCAGCTTCTAGAATCTTGGTACCCAAACAGCAAAATCCAAATTTTGTCTAGAATCTGGATTCTGTCTGGATTTTCAGAATCCATGCAAAATCCTGGATTCTCAGAATCCAAAATCCTATCCAAACGGCTCCTAAGTCTCGCTGTCTGAAGTTGTGGTTGTGGTCTGTGGAGCCCTCCACTCGCCAGTGCTGACTAAATTTTTCCCCTCCTATCTGTTCTCTAACAGGCGGGACCGGTGCATATGGATCAGATCAAGTCAATCCAACCACACCCGATGCGGAAGAGTAGACCACGCCCGCGTGGGCCCTCTCGTCAGTGAACTCCGACCGCTCCTCGGCCCCGCTCAGCCGTCGCCGCCGCCGCTCCACCAGCCGGCGGCTGCTACCATGTTCCGCGGCAGCTCCGCCTCCGTATTCCTAGGCGTCGATGTCGGCATCGGTAGCGCTCGCGCAGGTTCGACCTCCGGTTCTCTCTTTTTTAATCCTCTTTTTACCTTTCCTTTTTTTCCCCTCGTGTAAGGATTCTCGCCGGTTTCTTGTTAAATTATGAGTTGGCTAGAGATCACCTTTGCCCCAAGCTGAAGCTGACTGCTTAAGTTTGAGTAATTTACCATTTTCTAGGAGTATCTGGACTCCAAATTGCTGGCTGTCCAGTCATGAATAAAATGGTGGTTCATGATAGAATGTTTGCTGTTAGTTGCTTGCTCTGATGTAGAGTAATCTAGGAAAATCATCTTGAATAATCTTTTGGATATGATTTATGATAGATGTATATATAATAACTGCACGCAGAACAGTCTCAGGTCTTGACACACATGACATCTTAGAAGGGAAATACTTAAACCAATTTATACAATTCCACTACAACCCAAGTGTTTTGAACCCTTTTTTTCAGTCTTCTGGCTGTAGAGAAGTTGTACAAAGGTGTTGAGCATATGTCAGTTCGTTGTAACCTGTTCTTTGCCCATGCTTCAGGTATCTTTGATCAGAAGGGCAAGTTGCTGGGGTCAGCGAGCAGTCCTATGCAGATATGGAAAGAGAAAGATTGTATTGAGGTTGAGAGCTGTTCATAAACGTGCAACGTACTGCATAACTGATGCATGCAGGAAGTACCGTTTCAATGTGTTTGGTTTGTTTCATATCCAGCAATCGTCGACGGATATCTGGCATGCAGTCTGTGCCGCTGTGAAATCTGCTTGCTCGCTGGCAAATGTTGCTCCTGAGGATGTAGCCGGCCTTGGTTTCACCGCTACTTGCTCCCTTGGTTTGCTCTGAACTCTTATTACCTCTTGCATCATCATGTGTAGAGGACAAAGGTCGACATTTAAATGGAAGGGTTCGTTTCGTGTCTCTAGAGTATCTAGGATTTTACCAACTCAACAAAATCATATGCTGCTTGCAGTCGCTGTTGATGCTGATGGTTCCCCTGTGTCGGTTTCTTGGAGTGGTGATACAAGGAGGAATATCATTGTGTGGATGGACCATAGAGCGGTGAACCAGGCAGAGCGAATCAATGCTAGCAATTCACCAGTATTGCAATACTGCGGTGGTGGTGTTTCCCCAGAAATGCAGGCTCCAAAGGTAAGACTTGTGTATTTTATTTGTATGGTTGATACCATGCATATATCATCTATGCAAAAATTTTGTATTCCTGGTTCATCATTGGTGGCCAATAGACACTGCTAATCATGCTGCTGAAAATGCTAGCCCTTGTGTTTATTGTCAGATAATATTTATCTTGTTCTTGTTACACTGCGATCCTAAAATTAGGCTTGAATGTCTCATAAACTTAGATTCTACTATTTAAGAAGTGGAACACCATAAATATTTACTCTTTGTGATGTCATCAATATTCTGACTTATTTGCATTAATATCAAGAGAGACTGGAAATGGTGGTCAGAACGTGATGCGTGTTGGTAATGGATTAATGGTTTGCCAATATTTGCTACAGTAACGCTGTTTTAATTATTCTTCTTATATTGAAAATATTGTATTTGAGAAGTGGCAAAGCAATTGGTACTGTGTTCTGCTTTGTGTCTGAGTTTCTCTGTTGCTAGTCTCATATTTAGACTCTATGCATTTGCAGCTCTTATGGGTGAAGGAAAATCTGCAAGAGTCTTGGTCCATGGTTTGTAGGTGGATGGACCTCAGTGACTGGTTAGCATATAGGTGAATCCCTATCTTTGTTTGATTTTGCCATAACCCAGAAGCTTGTGAATGGTGAGTTGCTTTCAACCTTTTTTCTCTGGTGCTTTCTTTTGTAGAGCAACAGGTGATGACACCCGCAGCTTATGCACAACTGTCTGCAAATGGACATATCTTGGACATGCACACATGGAACAGTGGAAAGAATCTGATTCACGTGATATGGAGGCATGTGGATGGGACAATGTTTTTTGGGAAGAAATAGGGTTGGGAGACATTGTCGAAGGAAATTGTGCAAAAATAGGTGAATAACAGTTCTTTCAGTTTTTGTACTGAAGTTGGTATATTTATTGGTGTATCGTATATTGATTTTGTAATACAGCATTAAGTCTTTATTCAATGTAAACAGGACGCAGTGTTGCTTTTCCTGGCCACCCTCTTGGTTCTGGTTTGACAGCTACTGCTGCAAAGGCAAGCAACTTAGTTGTACTCAAAGTGTTCTTGAGGTGGTATTGTTTAAGTTTACTTTGTGATAAACTGTACTGTATACAAGATACGATGCAATCCAGTTTTATTGGTGCTTTCTCTACAATGTGTGTAAGCAAGAAATGTCTGTGGCATTGATTTCCGTTCTTCATCATTTTGATGTTGTTAGCTTCTATATCTCAGGAATTAGGCTTGCTTCCTGGTACGCCTGTTGGAACTCCACTTATTGATGCTCATGCTGGTGGAGTTGGAGTCATGGAAAGCATACCAGATGGAGAATTTAAAGCTGACTGTTAGTAATAGTCATCTTTCATGATTTGATAGATAACTTGCTTTTAAAACTTTGTGGATTTTACATTTTTCTGACGTTTTTTTCAGTGCCTGATGAAGAAGCAATATGCCATCGGATGGTATTGGTCTGTGGGACATCTACATGCCACATGGCTGTCTCAAAGAACAAATTGTTTGTTCCTGGTGTCTGGGGATCATTTTGGTCTGGTACAGTGTTTCTACTTCCTTCAAACCACATATTTGGTTTGAACAATTTCTTGTCAGCATCTTTGTTAATTTGCTTTATACTTAGTTCTTCTCTATTTTTTTTTGGGTCATGTTGACTAATAATGCACATTATGCTTCCAATTCAGCAATGGTACCTGAGTTCTGGCTCACAGAAGGTGGCCAAAGTGCAACCGGTGCTTTACTTGATTACATTACTGAAAACCATGTTGCTGCTCCTCTTCTTTCTAAGCGTGCTTCTTCTCAAAGTATGTTTCATGTCTTCGAGGCCCAGTATCTTATCAGCTGCTTGTAACCATTTAAAGGAACATAATTTTCTGCTCAAACTACCCAGGTATATCCATATATGAACTACTGAACAAGATGTTGCTTTCCATGTCGCATGAGAAAAATAGTCCTTTTCTTTCAGCATTGACTCAAGACATCCATGTCCTTCCAGATTTTCATGGAAATCGGTAAGAAATAACAGTACACATTTACTGCTTAATAGTCAGTAACAATATGACAACATAATACAATAAGTGAGGCTGCAAGCAGTATCATTTATTTCTATGAGACTAGACATCTTGCCAGAATGGTGGCATATCATACAATTTGCTTGCTTCATGTTTTTTGTTCTTTCCCTCATGGACATAACAGTGTTCTCTATATTTTGGTTAAAATTTACTTTTCACCGAATGACACACTTCCAATGTACTTGACTTGAATGCAAACTATTATAGGTCTCCCATGGCTGATCCAAAATCCAAAGGGGTGATTTATGGCTTGACACTCGATACAAGGGAGAAGCATTTGGCTCTTCTGTACCTAGCAACCATTCAGGGCATTGCTTATGGTACTCGTCATATCGTGGAGCACTGTAATGCTCATGGACACAAGGTAATTATTTTCTCTTGACGGTTTAATGAATAACTTTGTCGGATACCACAGAGCTTAATTGCTTAGATTAGTTGTATTTCTTTTTTTATATAATAGATCGACACTCTTCTTGCCTGTGGCGGACTTGCAAAGAACTCTATTTATATCCAAGAACATGCAAATATTGTCGGCAAGTCCCTTCTTCCTGCAATCATGCCTCTACAGCTTCTTCCCTCTTCTGACGCATCACCTTTTGCATCGTACTGTGCAGGATGCCCTATAATACTTCCTAGAGAGAACGAGCCTGTGCTTTTGGGCGCTGCTGTTTTGGGTTCTGTTGCTGGCAAGAAGTTTCCTGGTGTTCGCGATGCAATGAAAGCGCTTAACGCAGCAGGGAAGGTATTCCCAGTTTTTCCCCAGCTGCGCTCTATAGTGGCCACTAAACATGCATAAACTCTTAACATGGATCTTGTGTCTTCACTGCTGGTTGTAACTCGGTTATATTTTTTGCAGGTTGTAAATCCGTCGTCAGATCCTAGAGTGAAGAAATACCATGATGCGAAATATCAGATATTCAGGTCCCTGTATGAGCAACAACTCTCTCATCGATCAACCATGGCGCAGGCATTGCAGTAGGGTTCTACGACCACGTGTCACTTTTTCTCTGCTATGAAAGCCCTGGGTTTCATCACCATGCTTTCTTGGATTATTTACATTAAAATGGTATCGCCTCTATTGATAGAAGTGATGATAAAATGCCTGTATGAATAGTAGAAAGCAGGGCAAGATGATCCTTTTCGTAGGAATGGGGAATCCACAAGTTTGTGTGATGTTAATAAAGAAGGGAGGTTGATAAACGCTTGCTTTGCAAATCAATAAAGATATATCTCGTGGTTAAAGTGCATATTGAAAAAAAAAAATTGTTCTCATTCTATGTGTCCAATTTTGCTGCAAGCTACAACATAATAAGTGTTGACTATGCGTGAGCAAGGACGCTGGCTCTAATCTTAGTTCTGCTCAGTTTGGTCACCGTCTTTCTGGTCAGCTGTTGTCTGGAGATATTCTTTTGCTTCTACTCAGATTCGTTCACTTCCGACTCAGATGAACTACCAGGCTGCTGCTCACCATTGAACAAGCTTGATAGGCCTCTGCAGAACTGCTTACAGATCAAAGCATTGCATTGCTCGTTAGTGAAATGTGAATCCTATATTCTCATTAAGGTTGAATTGAGCTAGGGGGTTCGTCATCGGCAGCCAGCGGTAGCCACACACGCCACGAGAGCGAGCTCTCTATCGGCGTGGTGGATCTATCGGAGGCGAAATCTGTTCTACGGCTGGCCGGCCCGTGCCCGTGCTCGGCATTGATCAAAAGGCGAGCGCGATCACGCCGGAGCGGCCGGAAAGTTAAAAGGGGACCGCCGGCGATTTTTCCCACGCCGGCATGTGAGCAGAACAGTATACGCGCGCCGTGCTGTCCACCATACTCTTTCTTCACTGACCAGGTCAGGAACTCAGAATCAGATCGTGGGCCAGCGTAAATTAAAGTAGCAACCATGTGTGTAATTGTATTAGCTTATTACACTCACGATCGCGTTACGATCCGATCGAATCAGGGCAGCCACGCCCTGCCGTACGATCAGGTTGTCGACAGATCAATCCATGCGAGCTTATCGCGAACAGAGTTCGGGCTCAGATCGACCTCGGCTCGGGATGCTATCGAACTCTAGCTCGGGCTGCTATCGAGCGAGCTCGGCTCATCTCCTCCCTCTGACTCTTATTTCCCCTGTCTCCTGACTCTTTCCTCCCTTGGTCTTCCTTCCCTGCCGGCGACGACTGGGCGAGCCGCGGCGCTACTCGTCACGTCTTCGCCCAGCCCTTCGCCGGCGACGAGCATCCACCAGGTACGCCCCCCCCCCCTCTCCTTCTGCTGTGCGAGACGGAGCACCCCAAACCCTACGAAACTATCTGTATCCGCATTTGATCAAGCGTGACACAACAACCCTACAGGACAGGCTTCCCTCTTAATCCTAGGACCAATTTGTTTCGTGCTTCAGAGCTTGGAACAATCCTCGAGTTCTTTTCTTACGGAAGTAGTGCAGCGAGTCGAAAAATCGCAGCTTGCTGCACCCTAAGGGATGGGATGCCCTTGCAATGGAGACCATCTTCAGTTCGGGGCTAGACTCGTAGATCTTGGCAGAGTTGACATAAAACAGTAACATGATTATATATATTTTTGCAGAGGCCGGAGTTATCTCCGTTATCTACTATACAAAAGAATTATATAGCTTTGGCATAAATAGCTGCTATGTATCTTTATGGTACATCTGCTACAGCTTTTTCTCCCTTTAACCGATAGTAAAAGACTGATATTTATTTCTAGAAAACATCTTTCAAACTATATTTGCCTTTATAAAGTTGGATTACATGAAAATAGTGCGTGCATGAAAGACTGCAGAAGTAGTACTATTTTCCTACCTTGTGACTCATTTGGGATACTCATCTGACTACTGAGTTGTGTCCTTAAGATTATCAATTTCATCGTGAACTTATTTTTGTGGTGTTTGATATTCTTTGTAGGGCAGCTCTTCGTTAGTGGAAACAGTAACGGGAGCATGATGAGGAATTCAGAGCAATGCCTGCATGAGACAGTTGCTAAAAGAAGAAACCTACAAAAAATTTCACTTTCCGATCTCCCAATGGTATGCGAGCTGAGCTCATATTGAAATTAATTATATGGCAGTATGTTTTCTCGAATTAATATGATTAATCATATACTGCAGTGGTATTTATTTAGTTGTAGGTGTTGAACACTTCAGTTATAATGTTATTGTTTTTTTTACTATAGGATATTTTATCAACGATATTGTCGCTGCTGCCAATAAATGACGCTATAAGGACAAGTGTATTGTCAAGAAAATTGAAGTATGTTTGGTGCAGCCACACCAACCTAACTTTTGATAAAGCTACAATGAGGAAAACTTATTTCAAGCCCTCCACTGGTTATTATCAATTCCTTAGGGATCACGAATTTGTTACAAGGGTTAGTACAGTCCTGCGTCAGCACAGTGGAACGGGGGTTGAGCGTATGGAAATTAAGTTTAGGTTGCACAGTAAGCATGCAGATCATATTGATAGATGGGTTAACTTTGCAATTGCGTCGAAAGCAAAGGAGTTAGTTATTGATTTGTCATGTTCGTCTAAGGATGCATTTTTCAGAGCGTTTGCATATGGAAAGAAGTGGATCAGAGAAGAACCATATAATTTGACTTCACAGTTTTTCAGCCCCAGCAATGGTTTGCACTTGCAGTGTCTAGAGCTTATGGCTGTATCTCTGCATCTGCCTTCTGATTTCAAAGGATTTCCGAACCTCAAGAGTCTTTCCTTAGTGGATGTGAGTATAACAGATGAAGATGTTGAGTGTATGCTATCCAAATGCAATCTTCTGGAGTTTTTTGAGATTACGCATTGTAGAATGGTTACTAGCATACGAATGCTTCATCCTTTGAACCGGTTTAAGCACTTGGTAGTGCATGTCTGCCCCAAACTGCAAGAGATTGAGCTGAACTGTAGTCCAACAACACTCAAGTATGCTGGCGACATGGTTCCGTTGATATTTGCTTCAACATCAAGGCTGAAAAATATCGATGTTGTGATCTTCACTGTCCAATCTGCTCTTTCCTACATCGTCACTGGTTTTCCCAGTACTTTGCCAAGTCTTGAGACTCTGACCTTACTTTGTTACGAGCCTGAGGTTCGTGGATATGTCCTCCTACGGTCCTATTATGTGCATATATCGCTAAGGCCAACTTCACGATTTTGTTTTTCATTTCTGTTGCAGAGAACTATTGTACCTGAAGGGCATTTCAAATTTAGTTATCTTCGGAATCTGAGGTTGGAGTTAGTTATGTGTGACGATGGAATCAGAACGACTGATTTCCTTGATTATGCTTATCTCCTGAAGATTGCTCCTTTCTTGGAAACATTGGAGTTGCATGTAAGTTTGTTTCATTGTGGTTTTCAAATACAGATTTGCATGACTATTTTGATGGTGGAAAAAATACCAAGAACAAAACAAATTACAAGGATTATGATTCATTTAATTATGTTGCCTATTGAGCATGGTATTGCTAGAAGTGGATAGACATGCTGTAGTTTATTTGATTTTCTGTTAAATTGGATATATAATTCTGTCTTTCTTGCATAGCATATCTAAACCTTAGGTCACGTTGAATTTAAGTCATCATTATAGTATGCGCAAAGGGAAGGACTTCCTAAACAATTAAAGTTTAATTATTTAGCCCCATTCGGAACACTGGCATTTGCCGTAAAACTATTTCCTATAAGATTCTTGTGAAATTCATATGTCCTTAATGCCTTTGACTTTGAGTATGCACTATGTCTATGGGGCCATGGCTATCCATTCCACAAATAGTAGTACTACCTTTAGGCGTGTACTAACTCCATTCTTCAATGCATGTGTTGATATTTTCCATTAGATGTGGATGATGATGTACTGGCATCAACCGTATTGCAAAGAGGACGGCGAGCTAAGGATTGGTCTTCCACACAAGCACGCCCATCTCAAATTTGTTCGTATCAGTGGTTTTTTTGGCTACAAAGACCAGGTGGAGCTAGCACTTCACATCCTTCGCAATTCCGTCGCGCTCGAGAAGATGGAGATCACCCCAGAGCTAGAAATAAGTTACGATCTTGCATCAGGCGATGACTATGAGAGGTCGCATTACGTGGATAGCCATAGAGTTGCCACTGAATTTATTTGCAAAGCAGACCATCGCAATGTTGTTAATGTGGTAAGGGTGCCATCTTCTTCGTGGCCCGACGAGACAGCCATGGAAGTGGACTGTCGTGCCTACGCAGAGGACATCCCCTCGGGGCAAATCAGACTTGTCTAGAATGTTTGTGCTGAGGCAGTGTTGAATTTGCTAGATGTACTCCGCTTAGTTTTTACTTGTGTATCAATCAAATGCATTCGTCACTGGTACCACATGAAATACGGAAGAAAATGAATTTGCCAAAGATATAGTACGTATGACGTTTTAATGCAAGACATTAATTATGCGTCTTCGACTCCTCTCTATTTTGTTGCAAGACATATTAACATTTTGATGTTTAAACTTATTAATGCAAACTTTGAAGTGTGTTGGACCCAAATTTGGACAGAATCTTACTTATACTCCCTCTGTTTTTTTACATGTTACATTGTGGGGACCATTAATCCATCGGAATTTTTGCAATCCTGCCGAGACCCAGAATTTTTGCACAATATAGATTTGTTTACTATCCTGAAACTATTTGGAGCCTCGACTCATTTTATACACCGAACAAAAGCCACAAGAAAGGTCCATCCGATGTGACTAAGCTAGATACAGCCATCCAATTAGATGCACATGCACTAGTGAAAACTGAAAAGGCCTGTTCAACGTCGGTTGAGTAGCACGGGTTTAGAGCATCTCCAATAAATTACTGGTACCCAAAACACACTCTCTTCACTGGTACAGAAAACGCGTTTAGTTCCGGTTGGAAAATCGTTTTAGTCCCGCTTTTCTAACCAGAGGGCCGCCAATCCGGCACTAAAGGCATGGACCTTGAGTCCCGGATCAGCCAATCGCAACTCCCGTTGGTGCCTCCAACCGGGACTAAAGACCCCTCCCCCTCCCCACCGGCCTCTAGCCCTTGGACCCGAGAATAATGCTTTCATTAGTTCCGGGCCCAATACTGGCCGGGACTAAAGGCAAAAACCGATGACTTGTACTGTACTAGTGCTTCATTACCAATAACTACTTTTATATTTTTGGTGATATGGTTGCTCAATCAGACTATCAAAATCCAATCACCAAGGATAAAGTAGAGGGCTGAATCCACTTCATTTAGGTGAGAGGGAGGTGTGTTTTGTTGATTACCAAAAACTTTTAGAAAATAGGGATTGGATTGAGAATCTGCTGGAGCACCTCGAATCACCAAAATATCAATTTTTAGTATTAGGAAGAGGGATGAATAGGAATAGCAATGGGTCGGGTAAGATGCGGGTAAGGCATTTACCTGCTCGATAGCATACCCGACATCCCAAGCTATATCCATACCCGCTAAGCATTTCATGCAAAATTCCTTACCCGTACCCGTACCTGTCGGGTATAGGTCGGGTATCGGGTACCCGTCGGGTAATAGAAAACTATATCAATAGCAGTGTGCTGTGCGTCCTGTGTGCGGTGCGCCGCCGAGTCCGGCGCAGGCGACACTCCTGCGGCCAGCCTCATGCATGCCCTGCTCGTGCGACGGTCGGCCCCGAGGAGGAGCGGACGACCGACGGCCGCAAGTCAGCAGGTGGCGGGCGGCGGCGGGTAGAGCCGAGGAGGAATGGAGGATGGGCGGCGGCAGCCGGACTCGAGGAGGAGTGGAGGACGAGCGGTGGCAGCCGGTCTCAAGGAGGACGGGCGACGGGGGCTGAAGGAGTGAGGATCGAGGGGGTGTGCAGTGGGCGGAAGCCAGGGAGAGCGGAGTAGGTGATCAACCCGCGGCTGGCTGGCTGGGGCGTGCTGCCTGCGGCGTGTAGGCGTGGGGCAAAGGCGGCGACCGGGGCTGTGCACCGTGCGAGGCTGCGGGCGTGTGGCTTTGAGGGTTTGGGGCGGGGGCTGAATGGATCTGGGGTGGGGGGAGGAGAGTGGAGTTTGTGGATAAGGGCGATGTGAGCTAGAGTTTTTGATGAGTTGGGTTGTATCTATCTAGTCTACTGGATCTTTTACATTTTGAGTAACCCAACGGGTATCCATGGGTAAAAATATTTACCCATCATCTACCCGCAGGTAAAATCCTATACCATTACCCGTACCCGCGGGTAAAAATTCATATACACACCCTCACCCATCGGGTACAAAACCTGCGGGTACTCGTACCCGTGAGTACGATTGCTATCATTGGGATAAGGTATCTATTGGAGATGTTCTTAGGTGGTTTTGCAAACCACCGTGTGACGGTAGGTTAGCTAGTTTGGTTCTGATAGTTTGTATACGGTTTAAAAGCAAGGCATCGAATGAAACAAAAAGATGGTGCTAATGAAACTTGGTAGCTACCCAGGTTGAGCAGCTAGCGGAGCCTAATGGAGGCCATGCTGGGCACCGGTCCTCCTTCGTTTAGCAAAACTAATGGAGATTTAAGAGTATATTTAGAGCCATGAGCCAATAACATTTTTTTAATCTAGCACTTATGTAGTTGTTCATTATCAATGGACAATTTGCCCCCTCCCCCTATTTCAAGTCATGCTCCGCCAGTGTCAGTAGCGGTATGCTCCCCGCGATCGAAGTCGCTGTCTCATCGCTGGTAGCTCACTACTACAGAATACCACATCGATCTTTAGCATTTGTCCCGACCACAGTTGGATCCGGAACTAATCTAGACATTAGTTCCTGGTCCAACGGCTATGGGGCGGGGAGCTATTTAGTCTCGGTGGAAGTCACCAACCGAAACTAAAAGTCTATTTTTAGTCCCGGTTGGTGGCTCCAACCGGGACTAAAGGGTCCTTTAGTCCGGGTTGGTAATAGGACCACCCTTTGGTTCCGGTTGGTGTTGTCAAACCGGACTAAAGGGTTCTACATGGGTTAGTTTAAAAGAAAACAATCCAACTAGAGTTATATGTGTTGTGTAGGTCGGATGGTAAGAAAGCTATGCACGAAACAAGAAGTTTTGAGTTCAAGTTCTACGAGGCTGCAAGGTGCAAAATTCTTCTAGTGCCACGAACCCTTTAATCCCAGACTAAAGACCGGGATCTTTAGTCCTGTATTCGTAGTCCCGGGACCAAAGGGGTTACGAACCGGGATTAAATCGCGGAGATAGACAGAGCTTAGCTTGATTCCATGGGGACCAGATGCATCATCTACATCTTGCCGGCAATGCCGTACCGAAAAACACGGGGGCGCCATTCCGGTGGCCTGGAGGTGTTGTGTGAGACTACAGAAGAGATGCCAATACAAAGTGTTTTACAACGCTTCAAATGACTGACGCGGAGATCTTCAATGAAGGGAAAAGTTATATATGGTATTTTCAAAAAAACGCCTCGAGGAGTTAGATTTGGAGGTCTTTAGAAAAACACCTATACATTATAAGAGTATCTTCAAAAGTGCCTAAAATCTACTCCCAAAATTAATTTTTAGTTTCATAAGGAAAAATTGGACTCAACAATTTCTAAAACCGGCGTCTAATATTTTCGCACGCCCAAAACTCCTTGAGTTGGGTGCTAGATATCTGCGCAACCCCGTCACTCCCAATCCCCGATTTGGCGCCTTTGCCGCAGCGAAATCGAGCATGCGCGCCCTCCCGCCGCCCTGCAGCTTGGCTCCCGCCGCCGGTGCTGCGCTGGTCCACTACGGCCTGCGGCCTGCGCTCCCATCCACACCCCGCCTCCGCTCTCGTCACCGTCGCCTCGTACCTGGGACCTGGGTGAGACCGCGTCTCTGTGTCTCTGTCTCTGTCTCTGATCCCGGCCCCGCAGAATTCATGAACAGGTATATGGTTTTCCCCGTCCAGAACTCATGAATAGGTTTAGATAATCATCCATTAGATTTCATTCCTAGCATATTATGCAAGCATCATTCTGCAGAGAAGATTTAGATGGCTGATCAGAAATGCTGGATGTTCGTGGAACATATAAGCTGATCCTCAATGTATCTGTGATGTAGCTTTTTTCAGACCAGTGTTGCCATCTTCAATCTGCTCTTGTAAGGCCACCTCCAACAGGATAGCGAAGTCGCCGGCTGAAGTCATATTTAGCTGACGTGGTGGTGAGAGAGGGCAAAAAAGGCCTAGACTAGCGCGGAGAGAAGCGATGGTCTCGAACAGTTCCCGATGCATCTACAGGCTCATAGTCTTTGCAGCACCCTGTCTAAAGGCCGCCTCCAAGAATGCTGTCGAAATCGACAGCCTAGGTGGAGTCAAGAAACACTAAAGAAAAGAAAACCTCTCTCCAGCGCCATTCTGCTTCGGCTACTCCGGCAAATGCGCTCTCCTGTGATTTCGATAAGCGTGTCATGCGCTAGCGGGGAAACAAGCGCTAGCGCAGTAAGATTTGCAGGTTTTTCCTCCTCCACCTCAGCTTGGGCTGATGATGCCTGTCGCCCGTTGGAGGAGGCCTAATGCTCTGACATGATCTATACTTAATTCTTTTCCTGTTTTTATTTATCATTTGACCTCCACATCACCTATCGAAATCGACAGCGCCGTTGGAGGTGGCCTAATGCTAAAAACACATTGGGTTACTTAAAAACAATACTATCCCCTCCTCGTTTGGCCGCGTTCCACGGTATGTTTCATGTCTTCTGAGTCCCAGTATCTTATTAGCTGCTTGTAAATAGTGTAAAGGAACATAATTTTCTTCTCAAATTATCCAGGTATATCCATATATGAACTACTGAACAAGATGTTGCTTTCAATGTCGCATGAGAAAAATAGTCCTTTTCTTTCAGCATTGACTCAAGACATCCATGTCCTTCCAGATTTTCATGGAAATCGGTAAGAAATAACATTACACATTTACTGTTTAATATCAGGAAGAATGTTGGTTATCTTCAGTCTCCTTCACATTTTTTTTTCTCTGGGACACATTAAAATCACAGACCAGAGTTCTCCCTTCCCTACAGTTTCTGTTTCTCTCCAGCTGGTGAAAACTCATTGGATTACATTAACTTTCATACAATGCACTTATCAAATTTGCAGTGAGACATTTTTCTTCTTTTGTAATCCCAATTAGATGCCCGATGAACAATATGGCAACATAAAACAATAAGTGAGGCTGCAAGTAGTACCATTTATTTCTATGAGACTAAACATCATGCCAGAATGGTGGCATATCATACAATTCGCTTGCTTCATGTTAACATACGTGTGCATTGGTGATAAGTGCTGCATTTGGTGCTAACATAAAAGAAAATAGCAAGGGTATAAAAGAAATGCATACATAAACATCCATAAAATCAGCTTCTAGAATCTTGGTACCCAAACAGCAAAATCCAAATTTTGTCTAGAATCTGGATTCGTTCTGGATTTTCAGAATCCATGCAAAATCCTGGATTCTCAGAATCCAAAATCCTATCCAAACGGCTCCTAAGTCTCGCTGTCTGAAGTTGTGGTTGTGGTCTGTGGAGCCCTCCACTCGCCAGTGCTGACTTAATTTTTCCCCTCCTATCTGTTCTCTGACAGGCGGGACCGGTGCATATGGATCAGATCAAGTCGATCCAACCACACCCGATGCGGAAGAGTAGACCACGCCCGCGTGGGCCCTCTCGTCAGTGAACTCCGACCGCTCCTCGGCCCCGCTCAGCCGTCGCCGCCGCCACCGCCGCCGCTCCACCAGCCGGCGGCTGCTACCATGTTCCGCGGCAGCTCCGCCTCCGTATTCCTAGGCGTCGATGTCGGCACCGGTAGCGCTCGCGCAGGTTCGACCTCCGGTTCTCTCTTTTTTAATCCTCTTTTTACCTTTCCTTTTTTTCCCCTCGTGTAAGGATTCTCGCCGGTTTCTTGTTAAATTATGAGTTGGCTAGAGATCACCTTTGCCCCAAGCTGAAGCTGACTGCTTAAGTTTGAGTAATTTACCATTTTCTAGGAGTATCTGGACTCCAAATTGCTGGCTGTCCAGTCATGAATAAAATGGTGGTTCATGATAGAATGTTTGCTGTTAGTTGCTTGCTCTGATGTAGAGTAATCTAGGAAAGTCATCTTGAATAATCTTTTGGATATGATTTATGATAGATGTATATATAATAACTGCACGCAGAACAGTCTCAGGTCTTGACACACATGACATCTTAGAAGGGAAATACTTAAACCAATTTATACAATTCCACTACAACCCAAGTGTTTTGAACCCTTTTTTTCAGTCTTCTGGCTGTAGAGAAGTTGTACAAAGGTGTTGAGCATATGTCAGTTCGTTGTAACCTGTTCTTTGCCCATGCTTCAGGTATCTTTGATCAGAAGGGCAAGTTGCTGGGGTCAGCGAGCAGTCCTATGCAGATATGGAAAGAGAAAGATTGTATTGAGGTTGAGAGCTGTTCATAAACGTGCAACGTACTGCATAACTGATGCATGCAGGAAGTACCGTTTCAATGTGTTTGGTTTGTTTCATATCCAGCAATCGTCGACGGATATCTGGCATGCAGTCTGTGCCGCTGTGAAATCTGCTTGCTCGCTGGCAAATGTTGCTCCTGAGGATGTAGCCGGCCTTGGTTTCACCGCTACTTGCTCCCTTGGTTTGCTCTGAACTCTTATTACCTCTTGCATCATCATGTGTAGAGGACAAAGGTCGACATTTAAATGGAAGGGTTCGTTTCGTGTCTCTAGAGTATCTAGGATTTTACCAACTCAACAAAATCATATGCTGCTTGCAGTCGCTGTTGATGCTGATGGTTCCCCTGTGTCGGTTTCTTGGAGTGGTGATACAAGGAGGAATATCATTGTGTGGATGGACCATAGAGCGGTGAACCAGGCAGAGCGAATCAATGCTAGCAATTCACCAGTATTGCAATACTGCGGTGGTGGTGTTTCCCCAGAAATGCAGGCTCCAAAGGTAAGACTTGTGTATTTTATTTGTATGGTTGATACCATGCATATATCATCTATGCAAAAATTTTGTATTCCTGGTTCATCATTGGTGGCCAATAGACACTGCTAATCATGCTGCTGAAAATGCTAGCCCTTGTGTTTATTGTCAGATAATATTTATCTTGTTCTTGTTACACTGCGATCCTAAAATTAGGCTTGAATGTCTCATAAACTTAGATTCTACTATTTAAGAAGTGGAACACCATAAATATTTACTCTTTGTGATGTCATCAATATTCTGACTTATTTGCATTAATATCAAGAGAGACTGGAAATGGTGGTCAGAACGTGATGCGTGTTGGTAATGGATTAATGGTTTGCCAATATTTGCTACAGTAACGCTGTTTTAATTATTCTTCTTATATTGAAAATATTGTATTTGAGAAGTGGCAAAGCAATTGGTACTGTGTTCTGCTTTGTGTCTGAGTTTCTCTGTTGCTAGTCTCATATTTAGACTCTATGCATTTGCAGCTCTTATGGGTGAAGGAAAATCTGCAAGAGTCTTGGTCCATGGTTTGTAGGTGGATGGACCTCAGTGACTGGTTAGCATATAGGTGAATCCCTATCTTTGTTTGATTTTGCCATAACCCAGAAGCTTGTGAATGGTGAGTTGCTTTCAACCTTTTTTCTCTGGTGCTTTCTTTTGTAGAGCAACAGGTGATGACACCCGCAGCTTATGCACAACTGTCTGCAAATGGACATATCTTGGACATGCACACATGGAACAGTGGAAAGAATCTGATTCACGTGATATGGAGGCATGTGGATGGGACAATGTTTTTTGGGAAGAAATAGGGTTGGGAGACCTTGTCGAAGGAAATTGTGCAAAAATAGGTGAATAACAGTTCTTTCAGTTTTTGTACTGAAGTTGATATATTTATTGGTGTATCGTATATTGATTTTGTAATACAGCATTAAGTCTTTATTCAATGTAAACAGGACGCAGTGTTGCTTTTCCTGGCCACCCTCTTGGTTCTGGTTTGACAGCTACTGCTGCAAAGGCAAGCAACTTAGTTGTACTCAAAGTGTTCTTGAGGTGGTATTGTTTAAGTTTACTTTGTGATAAACTGTACCGTATACAAGATACGATGCAATCCAGTTTATTGGTGCTTTCTCTACAATGTGTGTAAGCAAGAAATGTCTGTGGCATTGATTTCCGTTCTTCATCATTTTGATGTTGTTAGCTTCTATATCTCAGGAATTAGGCTTGCTTCCTGGTACGCCTGTTGGAACTCCACTTATTGATGCTCATGCTGGTGGAGTTGGAGTCATGGAAAGCATACCAGATGGAGAATTTAAAGCTGACTGTTAGTAATAGTCATCTTTCATGATTTGATAGATAACTTGCTTTTAAAACTTTGTGGATTTTACATTTTTCTGACGTTTTTTTCAGTGCCTGATGAAGAAGCAATATGCCATCGGATGGTATTGGTCTGTGGGACATCTACATGCCACATGGCTGTCTCAAAGAACAAATTGTTTGTTCCTGGTGTCTGGGGATCATTTTGGTCTGGTACAGTGTTTCTACTTCCTTCAAACCACATATTTGGTTTGAACAATTTCTTGTCAGCATCTTTGTTAATTTTCTTTATACTTAGTTCTTTTCTATTTTTTTTTGGTCATGTTGACTAATAATGCACATTATGCTTCCAATTCAGCAATGGTACCTGAGTTCTGGCTCACAGAAGGTGGCCAAAGTGCAACCGGTGCTTTACTTGATTACATTACTGAAAACCATGTTGCTGCTCCTCTTCTTTCTAAGCGTGCTTCTTCTCAAAGTATGTTTCATGTCTTCGAGGCCCAGTATCTTATCAGCTGCTTGTAACCATTTAAAGGAACATAATTTTCTGCTCAAACTACCCAGGTATATCCATATATGAACTACTGAACAAGATGTTGCTTTCCATGTCGCATGAGAAAAATAGTCCTTTTCTTTCAGCATTGACTCAAGACATCCATGTCCTTCCAGATTTTCATGGAAATCGGTAAGAAATAACAGTACACATTTACTGCTTAATAGTCAGTAAGAATGTTGGTTATCTTCAGTCTCCTTCAATTTTTTTCTGTGCGACACATTAAGATCACATACCAGAGTTCCCTCCCTTCCTCACTCACTCACTCCCTGAGACATTTTGCTTCTCTTGTTATCCCAATTAGATGTCTGATGAACAATATGACAACATAATACAATAAGTGAGGCTGCAAGCAGTATCATTTATTTCTATGAGACTAGACATCATGCCAGAATGGTGGCATATCATACAATTTGCTTGCTTCATGTTTTTTGTTCTTTCCCTCATGGACATAACAGTGTTCTCTATATTTTGGTTAAAATTTACTTTTCACCAAATGACACACTTCCAATGTACTTGACTTGAATGCAAACTATTATAGGTCTCCCATGGCTGATCCAAAATCCAAAGGGGTGATTTATGGCTTGACACTCGATACAAGCGAGAAGCATTTGGCTCTTCTGTACCTAGCAACCATTCAGGGCATTGCTTATGGTACTCGTCATATCGTGGAGCACTGTAATGCTCATGGACACAAGGTAATTATTTTCTCTTGACGGTTTAATGATTAACTTTGTCGGATACCACAGAGCTTAATTGCTTAGATTAGTTGTATTTCTTTTTTTATATAATAGATCGACACTCTTCTTGCCTGTGGCGGACTTGCAAAGAACTCTATTTATATCCAAGAACATGCAAATATTGTCGGCAAGTCCCTTCTTCCTGCAATCATGCCTCTACAGCTTCTTCCCTCTTCTGATGCATCACCTTTTGCATCGTACTGTGCAGGATGCCCTATAATACTTCCTAGAGAGAACGAGCCTGTGCTTTTGGGCGCTGCTGTTTTGGGTGCTGTTGCTGGCAAGAAGTTTCCTGGTGTTCGCGATGCAATGAAAGCGCTTAACGCAGCAGGGAAGGTATTCCCAGTTTTTCCCCAGCTGCGCTCTATAGTGGCCACTAAACATGCATAAACTCTTAACATGGATCTTGTGTCTTCACTGCTGGTTGTAACTCGGTTATATTTTTTGCAGGTTGTAAATCCGTCGTCAGATCCTAGAGTGAAGAAATACCATGATGCGAAATATCAGATATTCAGGTCCCTGTATGAGCAACAACTCTCTCATCGATCAACCATGGCGCAGGCATTGCAGTAGGGTTCTATGACCACGTGTCACTTCTCTGCTATGAAAGCCCTGGGTTTCATCACCATGCTTTCTTGGATTATTTACATGAAAATGGTATCGCCTCTATTGATAGAAGTGATGATAAAATGCCTGTATGAATAGTAGAAAGCAGGGCAAGATGATCCTTTTCGTAGGAATGGGGAATCCACAAGTTTGTGTGATGTTAATAAAGAAGGGAGGTTGATAAACGCTTGCTTTGCAAATCAATAAAGATATATCTCGTGGTTAAAGTGCATATTGAAAAAAAAATTGTTCTCATTCTATGTGCCCAATTTTGTTGCAAGCTACAAAATAATAAGTGTTGACTATGCGTGAGCAAGGACGCTGACTCTAATCTTAGTCCTGCTCAGTTTGGTCACCATCTTCCTAGTCAGCTGTTGCCTGGAGATATTCTTTTGCTTCTACTCAGATTCATTCACTTCCAACTCAGATGAACTACCAGGCTGCTCCTCACCATTGAGCAAGCTTGATAGACCTCTGCAGAACTGCTTACAGATCAAAGCATTGCATTGCTCTTTAGTGAAATGTGAATCCTATATTCTCATTAAGGTTGAATTGAGCTAGGGGGGTTCGTCATCGGCAGCCAGCAGTAGCCACACACGCCACGAGAGCGAGCTCTCTATCGGCGTGGTGGATCGGATCGGAGGCGAAATCTGTTCTACGGCTGGCTGGCCCGTGCCCGTGCTCGGCATTGATCAAAAGGCGAGCGCGATCACGGCGGAGCGGCCGGAAAAGTTAAAAGGAGACCGCCGGCGATTTTTCCCACGCCGGCATGTGAGCAGAACAGTATACGCGCGCCGTGCTGTCCACCACTCTTTCTTCACTGACCAGGTCAGGAACTCAGAATCAGATCGTGGGCCAGCGTAAATTAAAGTAGCAACCATGTGTGTAATTGTATTAGCTTATTACACTCACGATCGCGTTACGATCCGATCGAATCAGGGCAGCCACGCCCTGCCGTACGATCAGGTTGTCGACAGATCAATCCATGCGAGCTTATCGCGAACAGAGTTCGGGCTCAGATCGACCTCGGCTCGGGATGCTATCGAACTCTAGCTCGGGCTGCTATCGAGCGAGCTCGGCTCATCTCCTCCCTCTGACTCTTATTTCCCCTGTCTCCTGACTCTTTCCTCCCTTGGTCTTCCTTCCCTGCCGGCGACGACTGGGCGAGCCGCGGCGCTACTCGTCACGTCTTCGCCCAGCCCTTCGCCGGCGACGAGCATCCACCAGGTACGCCCCCCCCCCCTCTCCTTCTGCTGTGCGAGACGGAGCACCCCAAACCCTACGAAACTATCTGTATCCGCATTTGATCAAGCGTGACACAACAACCCTACAGGACAGGCTTCCCTCTTAATCCTAGGACCAATTTGTTTCGTGCTTCAGGGCTTGGAACCATCCTCGAGTTCTTTTCTAACGGAAGTAGTGCAGGGAGTCGAAAAATCGCAGCTTGCTGCACCCTAAGGGATGGGATGCCCTTGCAATGGAGACCATCTTCAGTTCGGGGCTAGACTCGTAGATCTTGGCAGAGTTGACATAAAACAGTAACATGATTATATATATTTTTGCAGAGGCCGGAGTTATCTCCGTTATCTACTATACAAAAGAATTATATAGCGTTGGCATAAATAGCTGCTATGTATCTTTATGGTACATCTGCTACAGCTTTTTCTCCCTTTAACCGAGAGTAAAAGACTGATATTTATTTCTAGAAAACATCTTTCAAACTATATTTGCCTTTATAAAGTTGGATTACATGAAAATAGTGCGTGCATGAAAGACTGCAGAAGTAGTACTATTTTCCTACCTTGTGACTCATTTGGGATACTCATCTGACTACTGAGTTGTGTCCTTAAGATTATCAATTTCATCGTGAACTTATTTTTGTGGTGTTTGATATTCTTTGTAGGGCAGCTCTTCGTTAGTGGAAACAGTAACGGGAGCATGATGAGGAATTCAGAGCAATGCCTGCATGAGACAGTTGCTAAAAGAAGAAACCTACAAAAAATTTCACTTTCCGATCTCCCGATGGTATGCGAGCTGAGCTCATATTGAAATTAATTATATGGCAGTATGTTTTCTCGAATTAATATGATTAATCATATACTGCAGTGGTATTTATTTAGTTGTAGGTGTTGAACACTTCAGTTATAATGTTATTGTTTTTTTTACTATAGGATATTTTATCAACGATATTGTCGCTGCTGCCAATAAATGATGCTATAAGGACAAGTGTATTGTCAAGAAAATTGAAGTATGTTTGGTGCAGCCACACCAACCTAACTTTTAATAAAGGTACAATGAGGAAAACTTATTTCAAGCCCTCCACTGGTTATTATCAATTCCTTAGGGATCACGAATTTGTTACAAGGGTTAATACAGTCCTGCGTCAGCACAGTGGAACGGGGGTTGAGCGTATGGAAATTAAGTTTAGGTTGCACAGTAAGCATGCAGATCATATTGATAGATGGGTTAACTTTGCAATTGCGTCGAAAGCAAAGGAGTTTGTTATTGATTTGTCATGTTTGTCTAAGGATGCATTTTTCGGAGCATTTCCATCTAGAAAGAAGTGGATCAGAGAAGAACCATATAATTTGACTTCACAGTTTTTCAGCCCCAGCAATGGTTTGCACTTGCAGTGTCTAGAGCTTATGTCTGTATCTCTGCATCTGCCTTCTGATTTCAAAGGATTTCCGAACCTCAAGAGTCTTTCCTTAGTGGATGTGAGTATCACAGATGAAGATGTTGAGTGTATGCTATCCAAATGCAATCTTCTGGAGTTTTTTGAGATTACGTATTGTAGAATGGTTACTAGCTTACGAATGCTTCATCCTTTGAACCGGTTTAAGCACTTGGTAGTGCATGTCTGCCCCAAACTGCAAGAGATTGAGATGAACTGTAGTCCAACAACACTCAAGTACGCTGGCAACATGGTTCCGTTGATATTTGCTTCAACATCAAGGCTGAAAAATATCGATGTTGTGATCTTGACTGACCAATCTGCTCTTTCCTACATCGTCACTGGTTTTCCCAGTACTTTACCAAGTCTTGAGACTCTGACCTTACTTTGTTACGAGCCTGAGGTTCGTGGATATGTCCTCCTACGGTCCTATTATGTGCATATATCGCTAAGGCCAACTTCACGATTTTGTTTTTCATTTCTGTTGCAGAGAACTATTGTACCTGAAGGGCATTTCAAATTTAGTTATCTTCGGAATCTGAGGTTGGAGTTAGTTATGTGTGACGATGGAATCAGAACGACTGATTTCCTTGATTATGCTTATCTCCTGAAGATTGCTCCTTTCTTGGAAACATTGGAGTTGCATGTAAGTTTGTTTCATTGTGGTTTTCAAATACAGATTTGCATGACTATTTTGATGGTGGAAAAAATACCAAGAACAAAACAAATTACAAGGATTATGATTCATTTAATTATGTTGCCTATTGAGCATGGTATTGCTAGAAGTGGATAGACATGCTGTAGTTTATTTGATTTTCTGTTAAATTGGATATATAATTCTGTCTTTCTTGCATAGCATATCTAAACCTTAGGTCACGTTGAATTTAAGTCATCATTATAGTATGCGCAAAGGGAAGGACTTCCTAAACAATTAAAGTTTAATTATTTAGCCCCATTGGGTACACTGGCATTTGCCGTAAAACTATTTCCTATAAGATTCTTGTGAAATTCATATGTCCTTAATGCCTTTGACTTTGAGTATGCACTATGTCTATGGGGCCATGGCTATCCATTCCACAAATAGTAGTACTACCTTTAGGCGTGTACTAACTCCATTCTTCAATGCATGTGTTGTTATTTTCCATTAGATGTGGATGGAGATGTACTGGCCTCAACCGTATTGCAAAGAGGACGGCGAGCTAAGGATTGGTCTTCCACACAAGCATGCCCATCTCAAATGTGTTCGTATCAGTGGTTTTTTTGGCTACAAAGACCAGGTGGAGCTAGCACTTCACATCCTTCGCAATTCCATCGCGCTGGAGAAGATGGAGATCACCCCAGAGCTAGAAATAAGTTACGATCTTGCAGTAGCCGATGGCTATGAGAGGTCGCATTACGTGGATAGCCATAGAGTTGCCACTGAATTTATTTGCAAAGTAGACCATCGTAATGTTGTTAATGTGGTAAGGGTGCCATCTTCTTCGGGGCCCGACGAGACAGCCATGGAAGTGGACTGTCGTGCCTACGCAGAGTACATCCCCTCGGGGCAAATCTAGAATGTTTGTGCTGCGGCAGTGTTGAATTTGCTAGATGTACTCCGTTTAGTTTTTACTTGTGTATCAATCAAATGCATTCGTCACTGGTACCACATGAAATACGGAAGAAAATGAATTTGCCAAAGATATAGTACGTATGACGTTTTAATGTAAGACATTAATTATGCGTCTTCGACTCATCTCTATTTTGTTGCAAGACATATTAACATTTTGATGTTTAAACTTATTAATGCAAACTTTGAAGTGTGTTGGACCCAAATTTGGACAGAATCTTACTTATACTCCCTCTATTTTTTTTACATGTTACATTGTGGGGACCATTAATCCATCGGAATTTTTGCAATCCTGCCGAGACCCAGAATTTTTGCACAATATAGATTTGTTTACTATCCTGAAACTATTTGGAGCCTTGACTCATTTTATACACCGAACAAAAGCCACAAGAAAGGTCCATCCGATGTGACTAAGCTAGATACAGCCATCCAATTAGATGCACATGCACTAGTAAAAACTGAAAAGGCCTGTTCAACGTCGGTTGAGTAGCACGGGTTTAAAGCATCTTCAATAAATTACTCATAACTCACACCCAAAACACACTCTCTTCGCTAGTATAGATCTTCACTAGTATAGAAAACGCGTTTAGTTCCGGTTGGAAAACCCTTTTAGTCCCGCTTTTCCAACCAGAAGGCCGCCAATCCGGCACTAAAGGCCTGGACCTTTAGTCCCGGATCAGGCAATCGGAACTCCTGTTGGTGGCTCCAACCGGGACTAAAGGCCCCTCCCCCTCCCCACCGGCCTTTAACCGTTGGACCCGAGAATAATGCTTTCTTTAGTCCCGGGCCCAATACCGACCGGGACTAAAGGCAAAAACCGATGGCTTGTTCTGTACTAGTGCTTTATTACCAATAACTACTTTTATATTTTTTGTGATATGGTTGCTCAATCAGACTATCAAAATCCAATCACCAAGGATAAAGTAGAGGGTTGAATCCACTTCATTTAGGTGAGAGGGAGGTGTGTTTTGGTGATTACCAAAAACTTTTAGAAAATAGGAATTGGATTGAGAATCTGCTGGTGCACCTCCAATCACCAAAACATCAATTTTTATTATCAGGGAGAGGGATGAATAGGAATAGCAACGGGTCGGGTAAGATGCGGGTAAGGCATTTACCTGCTCGATAGCATACCCGACATCCCGAGCTATACCCATACCCGCTAAGCATTTCATGCAAAATTCCTTACTCGTACCCGTACCTGCTGGGTATAGGTCGGGTATCGGGTACCCGTCGGGTAATAGAAAACTATATCAATAGCAGTGTGCCGTGCGTCCTGTGTGCGGTGTGCCGCCGAGTCCGGCGCAGGCGACACCTCCTGTGGTCAGCCTCATGCATGCCCTGCTCGTGCGACGGTCGGCCCCGAGGAGGAGAGGACGACCGACGGCCGCAAGTCAGCAGGTGGCGGGCGGCGGCGGGTAGAGCCGAGGAGGAATGGAGGATGGGCGGCGGCAGCCGGACTCGAGGAGGAGTGGAGGACGAGCGGTGGCGGCCGGTCTCAAGGAGGACGAGCGACGGGGGCTGAAGGAGTGAGGATCGAGGGGGTGTGCAGTGGGCGGAAGCCTGCGTTTTGCCAGCCCAGTCGGAGGCCATCTCAGCAGAGTGTGAAAACGCGTTTGCAAACTTCCCGCGCGCCGATTGAAATTTCCATGACTCCCCCGCGCTCCTCCCGCAATCTTCCCAGCAGATCTGCCACTCGAGAGCAGCTCCTCCCGCCCAGGCCATCCTCCGCCCGAGAGCCCCTCCTCGCATCCAGCACCTCTCCGCCCGGCCAACTACGCCTCGTCCGGAGCCGCGGGCGGTGTCCCCTCCCCGCCCGGGCGACACCGACTTGAAGCGTCCCCCCATCAGGGAAGACTTAAAAGTGTCACTTTATCAGTCCCAGGAGGCTGATAACACTTTTATTACATCAGATGGTACATCACCGTACAACTCTACGCGGTAATGGGCAGTGAAGCGCCACTATCGCGAGGATCACAACCAGAACCCACACAACTACACTAGCTACGAACAAAGGATCATCAGAGTCTTGCGCCATGCGGGGCTCCAACGGTGACCTCACCCACAGGCAAGACTGGGTGCAGGACGGGACCCTACTCGTCGTTCTCGGGGTTGTAGTCGGGATCCTCCACTGTAAAGTAAGAACGGGGTGAGTACAAACGTACTCAGCAAGTCCAATCACACCCACGGGGGGTTATAACAGAGTTAAATGCATAGGATAATCCAAGGATAAATTTACGGTTCTTTTGCGGAAACACAATTATATGCAGGGGTTCGTTTTAAAAGCATTTTTCAAAACAAGTTTTCAAGTGTCTAAGAACACACGATGTCAATCTGTACGGATCCGAGTTTCAAGCCGCTACCGGACTCCCCGTCCGTAGTAGCGCACGGCACCACTGCCGGATACTTTCCAAACAACTCACACGGGTTCAACCCTTCCCAGAGAGAAACACTAGTTATGTGACCACACCGTAACTTGCCCAGTACCGTGGGCACGGCTATTCGAATAGATTTTAACTCTGCAGAGGTGTGCAACTTTACCCACAGGTGGGGTACCACAGCACGAACACCTGAGTGCCGGTGCAGATCCCATCGAAGCCCTTACCCACCGTAGCTAGACCTGACTAGCCACCACGGGATCTATCAAGGGGTCATTCGACCTAACTCCGAGGTTTAACCGGGGGCATAAGTCACACAGAGCTTATCCCGTCTCCTTGATCACCCGTTGCTCCCAGCTCTCCTGATGGCTATCAGACTAACTAGTGGGGTTAGGCCAAGCCGTTGCCCATACAACGGTCAAGTGGTTCGCACTACGAGAAGCTAGGTGAGATGTCACATCAACTCGGTCCTTAGGGGTGACAAGATGGACATCTCCCATCCACGCTCGACCACACAGGTACGAGCACACCAACGGCAATTCACACAGAAATGCCATCCATCTCATCTAACTCGCTTTTCAAAACCACATTTTATCCCTTCCCACACACACGCATTTTCTTTATAAATCAGGCAGTCAAAGTATGGTTATTTCAAACAAGGGTGGCTATCCTACCGGGTTTCCAGCACGCAAAACAATGCAATTTTATAAAACAGGCCATTGGGTCGTGTTTATAAAAACTAGGACAGAAATATGCATCAAAGGGCGGAATTGAACTTGCCATCGTCAAACCCTTGCGGGAAGTCCTGATCGAAGCACTGTCCTTCGGGTTCGGGGTCGCAGTACTGGTCCTCAGTTGCTTGGTCGCGGTCGGGAACCTCGTCGTTCACTCCGTGTCCTACGACGCAAACAAACAGACACACAATCAAGCGAAAGAACTAAAAGCCTTTACCGATAGGCTTGAATCGGAAATAATTTAGTTACGGAGTTAGGGGCAATATCTCTGGGTGGTTTCTTAATGGCATAGCTAAAACTATACTAGAAGCAGAGTGGTAAAGTTTCGGGTCAATCGGAGGTCGTTTCGCACATAAAATGACGCGCTAAAGGCGGTTTCAGGGCTCAAACGGGGGTCCAAGGGCTTGTTCGTAAATATCCGAAAAGAGAAAGGGCCTATTTACGATTCCTAGAAATAATCTGAGTATGTTGAAATGTATCGGGTATAACTAGGTTTGTGCACCGAGGGGTTTGGTTTGTAATAATAAAAAGAATGGGGGTCTCATTAGCAAAAGAATAATTAAAGGAGAGGGGGGGGTTTTCTCTTTGGGAATACAGGAAAAGGGAGGGGGTTATGGGCATAATGCCCTTTTCTTCCTCCTTCCTCCCGCATAGAGCAGAGGAGGGGAGGTGGGGCGCCGGCGCCCGGCCAATCCGGCGGCCAAGGGCCCGGGCGGCTCGGGGTGGAGGGGGGAAAGAGGGAGGGGGGCGCGGGGAACCGGTTCCCGGCCTCACCTCGGCTTGGGGCGCGGTGAGGGAGTGGGCCCACGGTGGGGGGCGGGCGGCGGCAAGGCCACAGGCGGCGGCGGCGCTGGGGACAGTGGAGGAGGCAAGCGGCGGCGGAGGGAGTTGTGGGGGAGTGAGGGGCTGCGCGAGGGGCCGTTTTATAGCCGGGGAAATGGCGGGGCGGTGGTGGCCGGTGAGGGGCCATTAATGGCGCCTCGGCCGCACGCTGTCGTCGCGACGCGGCGTGGCGGGGAGGGCGCCGAGCTCGCACGCGGTGCTGGGCCGGCACAGGAGCGGCGCGAGCGGCAAGGCGGGGTGCACAGCGGCGGGCGGCGCGGCGAACGGCGGGCGGCGCGGCCGCGTGCGCGCGCGGGGCGGCGTGGCGCGGCCCGGGGCGCAGCGCGTCGCGCGGAGGGCGCAGCACGGCGCGGGCCAGAGCGGGTCGTGGGCACAGCGCAGCGCTCGGCGTGGCCAGGGGCGAGCGCGTGCGCGGCACGGCAGCGCACTGCGTGCGCGCGTGCGGCACGGCCGGGCGGGGCCAGCGCGCAGCGGCGCTCGGGCGCCCGGGGCAGAGCCAGGGGAAAAGAGGGGGGGGGAGGAAGGGAAGAGGGAAAAAGAAAGGAGGAAGGAAAAAGGGAAAGAAAAAAGGAAAAGGGGAGAGAGGGAAAGGAGAGAAAGAAAAAGAGAGAGGGAGGTTGAAAAGAAAAGAAAAAAAAAAGGAATGGGAAGGAGAAAAGAAAGGGAGAGGGGAAAAAGGACGCGCCGGCGCCGATCGCGGCGGCGACCGCGGCCGGTCGGCCACGCGCGCGCGGGGGTTCGCTCGCGGCACGAGGAGCGTCGGCGCTACTTGCGGCATTGGTCGCGGCCGGTCGGCCATGCGCGCGGCACGAGGAGAGGAGAAAAGGAGGGGGGTCGCGTCTGTGTTAATTACGGCGGACGGTCGCGTGTGAGCGAGCGATGCGGAACGGAACACGCTCCGGTTAGGGTTTTGGCGTTGAACCGAATCACTCTAGTGCATGATTTTATTGAGTAAATTTTCAGGGCGTTACAAACCTACCCCACTTAAATGAATCTCGTCCTCGAGATTCGGCTGGCTCCTAAACAGATGGGGAAATTCTTTCTTTAGGGCCTCCTCGCGTTCCCAGGTGGCTTCCTCTTCTCCGTGTCTGCTCCATTGAACTCTACATATCCGTACCTCGGAGTTTCGTGTCCTCCTTGTGACAGTGTCCAGGATTTTGACCGGTACTTCCTGATATCGCAGATCCGGCTGTAGATCGATCGTTTCCGCAGGCACGTGTTCTCCCTCGGGTACTCTTAAACACCTTCTTAATTGCGAGACATGAAATACTGGGTGTATATCTGACATTTCTTCTGGTAATTGCAACCGATATGCTACGGCTCCGACTTTCTTTAGGACTTGGTACGGCCCGATGTATCGAGGGGCTAATTTCCCTTGCACTTGAAATCTTCGCGTCCCTCGAATAGGCGAGACCTTGAGATAAACAAACTCGCCTGGGTTAAAACTTATTTCTCGCCTTTTTTTGTCCGCGTAGTTCTTTTGCCGGGACTGAGCTGCTTTTAGTTTCTCGCGGATCTCCGCTACTTTTTCTTCTGCCTCTTTTATAAAGTCGGGTCCTTCTAGGGCACGTTCTCCTACTTCCGACCACATTAGGGGAGTTTTGCACTTTCTTCCGTAGAGAGCTTCGAACGGCGACATGCCCAGGCTGGCTTGGTAGCTATTGTTGTACGAGAATTCCGCGTAGGGCAGACTCTATTCCCAATCATTCCCATAGGTTAGTACACATGCTCTCAGCATATCTTCCATGATCTGATTCACCCTTTCGGTCTGACCATCCGTCTGTGGGTGGTATGTGGAGCTAAAATCTAACTTAGTGCCCATGGCTTTATGTAGGCTTTTCCAAAACCTAGATGTAAATTGGGTCCCTCTATCCGAGACGATTCTGCTGGGCACTCCATGTAACTTCACTATATTTTCCACGTAAAGTTTTGCCAGCTTTTCTCCGCCATAAGTGGTCCTTACGGGTATGAAATGTGCTGATTTAGTGAGTCGATCCACAATTACCCATATGGAATCGTGTCCCTTCTGTGTTCGGGGTAGTCCCACTACAAAGTCCATTCCTATCTCATCCCATTTCCAAACCGGGATAGGCAAGGGTTGCAATAATCCTGCCGGCTTTTGATGTTCGGCCTTGATCCTTTGGCAAGTATCACAGTGTGCCACAAATCGTGCGATATCCGCTTTCATTCCATTCCACCAGTATTTTTGCCTTATGTCCATATACATTTTGGTGGATCCCGGGTGGATGGAGTAGGCCGAGCTATGGGCTTCGTCCATGATCAATTGCCGGAAATCTTCGTTCTGGGGTACACAAATTCTATCCTCGTACCATAACGTTCCCTTATCGTCCACTCTGAAACCCGGTGCTTTGTTTTCTCCAGTTTGTTTGCGAATTTTTACTAACTCTTGATCCGAGCTTTGGGCTTCTCTAATCTTATCCTCTAATGTTGATTGGACGTTTAGCACTTGGCTGGAACCTCGAGGTATAATGTGCACATTTAATCGTGCCATTTCCTCTCGCAGAGGGTCATTCGTGGGCCCATAGGATTTCCGACTTAAGGCATCGGCTACCACGTTCGCCTTTCCGGGGTGATACTGAATTTCCAGATTATAGTCTTTGACCAACTCCAACCATCTTCTCTGCCTTAAATTTAAATCTGGCTGAGTAAAGATGTACTTTAGACTCTTGTGGTCGGTGTAAACCTCACACTTATTTCCGATCAGGTAGTGTCTCCAAATTTTAAGGGCATGCACTACGGCTGCTAGTTCCAAATCATGGGTCGGATAGTTCTGCTCATGAGTCTTGAGTTGGCGGGAGGCATATGCAACGACTTTCCCGTCTTGCATCAGTACGCACCCTAATCCTTGTCGGGATGCGTCACAATAGATGACAAAGTCCCGATGAATGTCCGGTAGGGTCAGCACTGGGGCGGTTGTCAACCTTCTTTTCAACTCTTGAAAGCTTCTTTCACAACTTTCCGACCAGGCGAACTTCTTCTCCTTCTTAAGAAGTTCCGTCATGGGTCGGGCTATCCTGGAGAATCCCTCGATAAATCTCCGGTAGTACCCAGCTAGTCCAAGAAAACTCCTGATTTCACTAACATTAGTCGGTTGCTGCCAATTGGATACTGCCTCGACCTTTTCTGGGTCCACTGCTACTCCTTCCACGGTTAGAATGTGACCAAGAAAAGCTACTCTCTCCAGCCAGAATTCGCACTTGCTGAACTTGGCATATAACTTATGTGCCCTCGGCTTTTCTAATACTACCCGCAGATGTTGCTCATGTTCCTGAATACTCTTAGAGTAGATAAGTATGTCGTCGATAAAGACTACGACAAACTTATCCAGCTCGTCCATAAATACTTTGTTCATGAGGTTCATAAAATAGGCAGGGGCATTGGTTAGTCCGAAGGACATTACAGTGAACTCAAACTGCCCGTAGCGGGTGACAAAAGCTGTTTTAGGGATGTCACTTTCTCTAATCTTGAGCTGGAAGTATCCTGACCTTAGATCGATCTTGGAAAAGTACTTGGCTCCTTTTAGCTGATCGAACAGGTCATCAATCCTGGGAAGAGGGTACTTGTTCTTAATGGTAACCTCATTCAGTGCTCGGTAATCTACACACATCCTCATACTCCCATCTTTCTTTTTGACAAACAGGACTGGGGCTCCCCAAGGCGACGAGCTTGGTCTGATGAAACCAATCCGTTGCAGTTCTTCTAGTTGCTTCTTTAATTCCGTCAATTCCGAGGCCGCCATCCTATAGGGTCTCTTGGCTATCGGAGAGGTTCCGGGAATAAGGTCTATGACGAATTCTATATCCCTGTCCGGCGGCATACCGGGAAGCTCTTCAGGGAATACATCTGGGTATTCGCTTACTACCGGGACTCCTTCTAAGGGCTTGGTTTCCATGCTAAATACCATTGGGTCATATTTACTATCCCGGGTACGGCAGATCACTTGTACTCCTTCGTGGTTGGTTAGGTGGACCACTTTATCAGAGCAGCCTATGAGACCATTGTGTCGGCTTAACCAATCCATCCCAAGGATCACGTCTATTCCCCCAGGCTTAAGTACCACCAAATCTGCTAGGAAGTCTACCCCACTTAAATTGATCTTAACCCGTGAACACCCTAATTGGCAGTTGATGTCGCCTCCAGGCGTCCGGGTTAATAGGGGTGTTTTTAGTAGTACTGTAGGTATTTTGTGTTTCTCCACATAGCTCGAGGATATAAACGAGTGTGATGCTCCAGAATCAAATAATACTGTCGCCAGAGCTGAGTTGACTAAGTACTCACCGAGCACTACGCCCTGAGCTTCTTGAGCCTCCTGCGCGTCGATGTGATTGACGCGGGCTCGTCCAAATGATTGCTGCTTCACTTGCTGGCTGTTGTCGTTGTTGCGGATGGGCACTCGGTTGGCACCGGTCAGGGCTGGTCTGGGCCCGTTCACCGTGTTGGAGAAAGCTGACGTTGCCGGCTTATTCTTGGCGTAGGGGCAATTGGCGATGAAGTGCCCTGTCTCGCGGCAGTTGAAACAGGCCCTAACATTGTTGTTGTCGGGGGTGGCCTGACTTGCGTTGCTTTGCGGGGCCCTCGAGGTATTCTGGCTTCTAGGCGGGGCCTGTGATCCTGTCACCTGGGACTGAGTTCTATACTGCATTGGGGCCTGAGTTCCTGGTGCAGTATAGCTGGAATTTCTCGGCTTCTGGAAACGGTCTTGTTGGCGAGCCTTACTTTCCAAAAACTTGCGTTTGTTGTCCTTCCTTTCTTCGGCCTTGGCCCTTTCCGTGAGGATGGCCTTGTTCATCAGGGTGTTGAAGTCCGGATAGATCTGGGGAGTAAGCAAGGTCCGTAGCTCCGGGCTTAACCCCTTCTTGAACATGTCCTGCTTCTTGTCGTCGTCGTTCACTTCTTCCGGCGCATATCGGGCCAATTCTATGAACCGGTGGGTGTATTCTTCCACCGACATGCTCCCTTGTTGTAGTGCGCGGAATTCATCCGCCTTGCGCTTCATAGTGGCCGAAGGGATGTGGTAGCGGCGGAACTCCCTTACAAATTCTCCCCAGGTGATGGTGGAGGCGTCTTCGGCTGCAGCACAATAGTTTTCCCACCAGGATAACGCCGTTCCGGTGAGCTGGTGGGCTGCCAGTAGGACTTTATCCCGGTCCTGGCATTCGAATGGTTCGAGCTTTCTCTGAATTACTCGCAACCAGTCGTCAGCATCCAACGGGTTGCAGGATCCGGCGAAGGTAGGTGGCTTGGTCCTTAAGAAGGCCGTCAGCTTGTCGTTCATATTCTGCCCTCGTGGCTGCCGGTTAATGAGGGCATTTGCCAGTGTCTCCAGAATGAGGGTCTGGTTATGGATGATCTGCGCCAGGTCTCCGAGGGGTGGGGGCGGCGGTAGTTGTTCTCCTTCTTGACTCCCCCCTCGGTTCTGGCTTACTTCTTGCTCTACCTGAGGAGGATTCTGCCCAGCAGGCTGTGCGCTGGCACCAGCGGCTGCGGGGTTCCGGCTACGGGAGGCCCTCGTGGCGCTCCGGGGAATCATCTGTTGATTGGGTAGAGTGGGATTACGATTAGGTGATGTTCAAGTTGTTTAATACGTATATACGGCGGAATCTACTTCCCGCCAGTAGATAATTAAACAAGCAGCACACAGCACACAACATCACACACAACAGGCATAAACAACTTTATTACTGCGGAAAGGGGGTACACTTGGGGTAGGGCTAGGTCTCGTACTACTCGTCCAGGGCCACGCCCGAGGGCACGACTTAGACAAAAGGGGCTGGGGTGTACACCGCTAGGGTGGCGTCGGTCATCCTACTCGCGAGGCAGACCTTCTTCTGGGGCGGAAAGCGTGAGTGATCCTCGCTCGCCGTCCTCTGGATTTCCATTGGTCAAGGGTTGCACTGCAGCATCTCCCTCGACGGCGGTAGCAGAGCTTTCAGGGTTCCCGGATGGGGCTCGTGTGCTCCCAAAGAGTGATCCCCACCCTATGACGGGTGTCCCGAGTAAAACGTGGTCTTCCCCTATCGCCGGGACTGGTGTTCCACTTTGGGTCCAATCTTGCATACGCCGGTCTCGGGCCTGTCTAAGGCTTTCTTGGGCGACAGCTTCGCTACTGACCGCGGCTGCGGCTCTCGCCTCGGCATGGGCGGCTCGGATCTGCTGTATCCTCACCGCGAGCTCTGCTTGCTCGGCTCGGTGAGTCTGCTCCCTCAGAAGGTTGGCTTGCTCGTCAAAGAGTTGGTCCAGGGCAGCTAGGTAAGTAGCCACTTGGTACAGGGGCCCTTCTTCGTGGCGGCGTCGCTCCAGGTTTCTCATGCGCGCTTCCCAGACTGGGGTTCTGATGGCCGGCGGAAAGAACTTCGCTGGTGTAGGGGCGAGGTGTTCTTCAAAAATCCGGCACAAGTAACGGAGTGCTTTTCTGATGGCCAAGGGGTAGGTGTCTTGGTGCCTAAACCCTGTGGCGGTCGCGCGCCAGGGCTGGATGTCGGGGTAGCGGTTGCTCCTGGCGATGACCAGGATCACCCTGCAGCGGAGGGTACCATGGTGCTCGTACTCTCTGCTGTAGTACCTTGGGCGCTCTGTAACGCCAAGGTCTTCCAGGGTGTTGATCAAGAGGCTGGGGAATCCAGGTGCGGCTTGGCAATCGCCCTGGGTCCATCCTTCCTCAGCCATCTGAAACAGAAGTAGGGTAAACAACCTGGACAGGTGCAAAACCGAGTAGATGATATTTATTATTACAACAAGGGTGGTACAGTTTTCATGGATACGTGGTCATTAGGGTAGGGCTTTTGCTAGGGGTGCTAATCCTATCATGGGGATTCTTCCTCAGTCCTGATGGAGCGCTTCTTTATTGGAAGGAACCGATCCATCTCGTTTTCGGTCTGCGTACCCTTATCCCAATGGGTTTCCATGGGTTCTTCTTCTTCTTCTTCGATCCATCCACCTATTCCGTTGCGGCTCTCGTACTCTTGCATCTGGGCTTGGAGGGCGGCTACGGAATACTCGGCGTTTGCGGCCCTAGTTCGTTGTTCCTCCAGTTCCTGGGTTATCTTTTCAATCCCATGGATTAACTTCTTCAGTTGTGCCGACTGCTCGCGGCAGAGTGCATCCAAGCTAGTAAGGTAGATGGATAGGTGGGAGACCGCATCTTCTAAGTCTTCTTCTTCTCGTCCCAGTCTTCTCATCCGGGCAATCCAAGTGCGTCCACTCCTTTCAGCGGGTGGGAAAAACCCCATCGGAGTCCGCTGAAGGTGGTGCCTGTAGAGCACACGTAATCGGCGCAGGGCTTTACGGGCGGCCTTTCGGTAGGTGTCGGGGAATCGGAAGCCCTTTGTGGAGATGAACCACGGGTCTACTTCAGGGTAGCGGGTGCTTCTCTCCATAAAAATCATCATGTCACACCGGAGGGTGCCCCCGGAGATGTATTCTCGGTAGGCATACTCCGGTGGTTCCATGATTCCAATGCGTTCCAGGCTGAGCAATAGTAGCTTGGGGAGGCCGGGCTCTGCGTGGCAGATTCCGTTGACCCATCCATTGTCAGCCATCTGGAACAGGGTAAAGAAATCAGCGGTGAGTGTTTGTGTAAGCAAAGGGTTATGTCAGGATAAGTTCTAGGGCCTAAAAAGGGGTCTCGCTCCTAGGGTCACGTCCTACGGCCAGCCTACGGCTCTGATACCACCTGAAGCGTCCCCCCATCAGGGAAGACTTAAAAGTGTCACTTTATCAGTCCCAGGAGGCTGATAACACTTTTATTACATCAGATGGTACATCACCGTACAACTCTACGCGGTAATGGGCAGTGAAGCGCCACTATCGCGAGGATCACAACCAGAACCCACACAACTACACTAGCTACGAACAAAGGATCATCAGAGTCTTGCGCCATGCGGGGCTCCAACGGTGACCTCACCCACAGGCAAGACTGGGTGCAGGACGGGACCCTACTCGTCGTTCTCGGGGTTGTAGTCGGGATCCTCCACTGTAAAGTAAGAACGGGGTGAGTACAAACGTACTCAGCAAGTCCAATCACACCCACGGGGGGTTATAACAGAGTTAAATGCATAGGATAATCCAAGGATAAATTTACGGTTCTTTTGCGGAAACACAATTATATGCAGGGGTTCGTTTTAAAAGCATTTTTCAAAACAAGTTTTCAAGTGTCTAAGAACACACGATGTCAATCTGTACGGATCCGAGTTTCAAGCCGCTACCGGACTCCCCGTCCGTAGTAGCGCACGGCACCACTGCCGGATACTTTCCAAACAACTCACACGGGTTCAACCCTTCCCAGAGAGAAACACTAGTTATGTGACCACACCGTAACTTGCCCAGTACCGTGGGCACGGCTATTCGAATAGATTTTAACTCTGCAGAGGTGTGCAACTTTACCCACAGGTGGGGTACCACAGCACGAACACATGAGTGCCGGTGCAGATCCCATCGAAGCCCTTACCCACCGTAGCTAGACCTGACTAGCCACCACGGGATCTATCAAGGGGTCATTCGACCTAACTCCGAGGTTTAACCGGGGGCATAAGTCACACAGAGCTTATCCCGTCTCCTTGATCACCCGTTGCTCCCAGCTCTCCTGATGGCTATCAGACTAACTAGTGGGGTTAGGCCAAGCCGTTGCCCATACAACGGTCAAGTGGTTCGCACTACGAGAAGCTAGGTGAGATGTCACATCAACTCGGTCCTTAGGGGTGACAAGATGGACATCTCCCATCCACGCTCGACCACACAGGTACGAGCACACCAACGGCAATTCACACAGAAATGCCATCCATCTCATCTAACTCGCTTTTCAAAACCACATTTTATCCCTTCCCACACACACGCATTTTCTTTATAAATCAGGCAGTCAAAGTATGGTTATTTCAAACAAGGGTGGCTATCCTACCGGGTTTCCAGCACGCAAAACAATGCAATTTTATAAAACAGGCCATTGGGTCGTGTTTATAAAAACTAGGACAGAAATATGCATCAAAGGGCGGAATTGAACTTGCCATCGTCAAACCCTTGCGGGAAGTCCTGATCGAAGCACTGTCCTTCGGGTTCGGGGTCGCAGTACTGGTCCTCAGTTGCTTGGTCGCGGTCGGGAACCTCGTCGTTCACTCCGTGTCCTACGACGCAAACAAACAGACACACAATCAAGCGAAAGAACTAAAAGCCTTTACCGATAGGCTTGAATCGGAAATAATTTAGTTACGGAGTTAGGGGCAATATCTCTGGGTGGTTTCTTAATGGCATAGCTAAAACTATACTAGAAGCAGAGTGGTAAAGTTTCGGGTCAATCGGAGGTCGTTTCGCACATAAAATGACGCGCTAAAGGCGGTTTCAGGGCTCAAACGGGGGTCCAAGGGCTTGTTCGTAAATATCCGAAAAGAGAAAGGGCCTATTTACGATTCCTAGAAATAATCTGAGTATGTTGAAATGTATCGGGTATAACTAGGTTTGTGCACCGAGGGGTTTGGTTTGTAATAATAAAAAGAATGGGGGTCTCATTAGCAAAAGAATAATTAAAGGAGAGGGGGGGGGTTTTCTCTTTGGGAATACAGGAAAAGGGAGGGGGTTATGGGCATAATGCCCTTTTCTTCCTCCTTCCTCCCGCATAGAGCAGAGGAGGGGAGGTGGGGCGCCGGCGCCCGGCCAATCCGGCGGCCAAGGGCCCGGGCGGCTCGGGGTGGAGGGGGGAAAGAGGGAGGGGGGCGCGGGGAACCGGTTCCCGGCCTCACCTCGGCTTGGGGCGCGGTGAGGGAGTGGGCCCACGGTGGGGGGGCGGGCGGCGGCAAGGCCACAGGCGGCGGCGGCGCTGGGGACAGTGGAGGAGGCAAGCGGCGGCGGAGGGAGTTGTGGGGGAGTGAGGGGCTGCGCGAGGGGCCGTTTTATAGCCGGGGAAATGGCGGGGCGGTGGTGGCCGGTGAGGGGCCATTAATGGCGCCTCGGCCGCACGCTGTCGTCGCGACGCGGCGTGGCGGGGAGGGCGCCGAGCTCGCACGCGGTGCTGGGCCGGCACAGGAGCGGCGCGAGCGGCAAGGCGGGGTGCACAGCGGCGGGCGGCGCGGCGAACGGCGGGCGGCGCGGCCGCGTGCGCGCGCGGGGCGGCGTGGCGCGGCCCGGGGCGCAGCGCGTCGCGCGGAGGGCGCAGCACGGCGCGGGCCAGAGCGGGTCGTGGGCACAGCGCAGCGCTCGGCGTGGCCAGGGGCGAGCGCGTGCGCGGCACGGCAGCGCACTGCGTGCGCGCGTGCGGCACGGCCGGGCGGGGCCAGCGCGCAGCGGCGCTCGGGCGCCCGGGGCAGAGCCAGGGGAAAAGAGGGGGGGGGAGGAAGGGAAGAGGGAAAAAGAAAGGAGGAAGGAAAAAGGGAAAGAAAAAAGGAAAAGGGGAGAGAGGGAAAGGAGAGAAAGAAAAAGAGAGAGGGAGGTTGAAAAAAAAAAAAAAAGAAGGAAGGAATGGGAAGGAGAAAAGAAAGGGAGAGGGGAAAAAGGACGCGCCGGCGCCGATCGCGGCGGCGACCGCGGCCGGTCGGCCACGCGCGCGCGGGGGTTCGCTCGCGGCACGAGGAGCGTCGGCGCTACTTGCGGCATTGGTCGCGGCCGGTCGGCCATGCGCGCGGCACGAGGAGAGGAGAAAAGGAGGGGGGTCGCGTCTGTGTTAATTACGGCGGACGGTCGCGTGTGAGCGAGCGATGCGGAACGGAACACGCTCCGGTTAGGGTTTTGGCGTTGAACCGAATCACTCTAGTGCATGATTTTATTGAGTAAATTTTCAGGGCGTTACACGACTCCTCCCCTGCGGCCGCCGTCATCCCCTATCCGCCCGGCAGACAGCGGCTCCACCCCTGCGTCGGACGGCTCCCTCCCCCTCCCCTCCCCCTCCCCCCCGGCGGCGAACCGGCGACCACCCGCTGCTCCCCTGCGGCCTACGGCGTCGGGTCCCCGCTCCTCCGACAGCAGCAGCTTCCCCGCCGGTCGATGCCGTCCCTTGCCCGCCAGGCCGGCAGCGGCTGGCGGCCGACGGCATCCCCTCGTGTCCGTCAACATCCCCTCCCCACCTAGCCGACTGCTCGGGTACATGCACACTCAGAAGCAGAGTATCTAATTTCGCAATAGAATTAGTTCAAATGTCAATTGCTACTGCAGTGGTTTAGGAGGAAGTAGTTTGCTTAGTTCGGCACAGAAGTAGGGTTGCTTATTGCTACTGCTGCGGTGTAGTAGCAAGTTCAATTTCCCTGCTACTGTCCCGTATCTGGTTTAAGCGAACTGAGAAGTATAGTTGCTTTGTTGGGTTTAGCATTTAGTTTAGTGAGCCACTCTATTGGTGTTTGTACATTTTCCATATTGTTCATGGACTATAATAAACATTCTTTGTCCCATGTATTACAGTTTGCAGCCGAGCAATGGGTCACCATTACCGACGTGCGATGCGCGTGTACCAAGGGCTACCTCCGGATGGGGAGACGAGTGAAGAAGACGAACAGCAGGTTCTCGCAGCATATGCAAATGGCCTACTTGCTGGTGCTCATAGCCAGGCCAAGCGGAGCCGTTACAGTGTCAAACGCATCGTGGTCAAGCGAAACATCCGGGAGGGTTGGCATCGGCTGCGTCTTGACTACTTTGACCCCCATAAAGTTTACCCCGACGTATTCTTCCGGAGGAGGTGAGCACAAATGAGCCAATTTTCATTTGTTTCTCATGCCTATGTTGTGACGAGAGTCTGCGTTGACATTTCGTCAAGCTTTTTCCAGGTTTCGTGTGTCACCTAGGCTGTTTTGCTGTGTAGCAGATGCTGTTACTGAGTACGATGACTACTTCAAGGAGAAGGAAAATGCTGCCGGGAAGATGGGATGCCATCCTTACCAGAAGATTGCTGCTTGCTTCAAACTGCTTGCCACCGCCTGCACACCTGATTCTCTGGACCGAGAGTTTCGTATGTCTGGCTCTGTCATTATGGAAAGCTTCAAGCATTTCATCCAGGGTGTGGTTCACCTCTTCGAACAACGCTACTTACGTAGCCCAAATGAGACCGATATACAGGCCTTGCTGCAGGTTGCTGAGGACAGAGGGTTCCCAGGAATGCTTGGAAGCTTAGACTGTATGCATTGGGTATGGGAGAAATGCCCTGTTGCCTGGCACGATGAGCACCGAGGACACACACAGAAGCCAACCATTATACTGGAGGCTGTGGTCGGGCCCGACCTATGGTTTTGGCACGCCTTCTTTGGTCTCCCTGGGTCACTAAACGATATCAACGTTCTCCATAGGTCCCCTGTTTTTGATGACCTCGCCTCTTGTAATGCCCCTGCTGTCAACTTCACCGTGAATGGTCACCATTACGACATGGGGTACTACTTGGCAGATGGCATATACCCGGATTGGGCGACACTAATCAAAGGAGTTCCTAGTCCATTTACTGAGAAGCAGAAGCTCTTCACTTTAAAGCAGTCTGCTTACAGGAAGGATGTCGAGCGAGCATTCGGTGTGCTACAAGCAAAATTTGCAATTGTCAAATGTCCTGCCAGAATGTTCATGGTAGCAGATTTAAAGAACATCATGAGTTGTTGTATTATCCTGCACAACATGGCAGTTGCGGATGAGCGAGGACTTCCGCTGGCGACCATTGACGACTTCGAAGATGCCACTGCACCTGTGCTTCTCCCGAGGAACGTGCCAAGCATACAGACTTTGATAGCAAACCACAGAAAAATCGAAGATCGAGGCATGCATCACCGGCTGCAGGAAGACCTCATGGAGCATGTGTGGAACGAGTGTGGCAGCACCTGGGGTAAGGACAACGGATTGCTCATTGCTTGTTTCTGTTAGGTACATTGCTTGGTTGGTTCAAGTTTTATGCTTTAGATACATTGCTTGGTTGGTTCAAGTTTTATGCTTTAGATACATTGCTTGAGAATTGTGGTATTTTTATAGTGTCTTTGTTTTAACTTGCACACTCTTTATGTTTAATCTCCGTTCATTGTCTCAGCGATTGGACCTGCACTTACTGCAGGGTGTTTCAGGTATATTACTTTTTATCCAGGAAATTTGGAGGGATAAAGGTTCTAAAGTTTTGCCATTAGACATTTGCTTGTAGAAACTGCTATGTCACATGAGACATTTGCTTTTAACCTTTGTCCAAAATTAACTACGTAAATTTGCCTATATTTTTTTTATACAGTTGATGGTATCTATTAATACATTGCTGTACACATATATGTGTTACTTGCGGTTATGGCTTTAATACTTTGGTGAAGTTATGTATACATGAAGTTATGGCTTAAGGGAGAAGTTATTTATTAGGGAGAAGTTCTCTATTACATATGTGTGAAAATGTTTGAGAATTCAGGGAGAAGTTATTTGCTTATATACATAAAGTTAGCTAACAGCTAAAGGGAAAGAAACTTAACAGAATCAGCTTGATAGTGTTTCATGCACTACAATTTTCGCACTGATATAAGTTAGTTCCATGAGCAAATATGTTTTCCCATTTTCCAGGTGCCCAAGCTTGTGTCAATTAGCTTATGAATTCAGCATTCCGAGAATATGCTACTAACCTAGGTTGAAGCATTTCACCATGTTGCGTTCAAGGATATTCATGGAGATCTTTATGATAGCTTGCTGGAATATCTGGAAACAAAGGAATGCATTGATATTTGAGGGCATCACACCATCCATTAACTCCTGGACGTGCCAAGCATACAGACTTTGAGGCCAAGCTGCAATCTCATAGACTGGGTCAGCTCTGAAGTGTCTTTATCTCTGGGGATTGTATCATCCCCATGCTTTGTACAGCTTGTTTTCCTTCTTCTTTTACTAATTTGCCACTTCACGAATTACTGGTTCGTTTGAGGAAAATTGTTGTTGCTATGTAATTTAAGGGTCCAAATTGAGTGTGTTGGGGCCTTCCATGTTAGCTTAAGATTCGATAATGCAAGAGTTCCGGCTTGCTTGCATATCCGAAAAGAGTGACTAGTTGCTTGCATAATGGAAGAATTGCTTTGAAATCACCCAAGTTCGATACAATGTACGAATTACCAAGATCCTGAACCCTGGACATGACTATTTGCGCATGAAACAGTTCACATTGGATAGGAGCAGCACAGAACTTCAAGCAAAACTTGAAAGTAAAGTTACCACACGACTGAAATTACTGAGCTCGGCAGAGTCATCACCATACACCATCTTCATGTTATCCAGGCAAGCACTGAACACTCAAATATATCGTATGTTCAAATCACCATTTCAAAGTTGACAATAGAACATACAGAATAGCAGACCTGCATGATCTTTGTCGACAATAGAACATACAGAATCCAGACAATAGAACACTCAGATAAACATGTATGTAGATAGTAAGTTTGCTCTGACAACAGAGTGCATCAAATAGACATGATCTTTGTCGACTACAGTCCATTCGGAGAACAAGCAAACAAACAAACACAGCCATGAATACACTGCTCCCCGACTGAAATAAAGGTACATGCAAGAAGTACATAGTTCAGCTTGAATAAGGTCTAGTTTGCATTATTGTTGTCCCCCCCTCGCCGGCGCTTCTCTAGGATCTCCCTCTGCATGCCTAAAAAGTACTCACGGGCGACATCAGAGAAGGAGCTAAGATCCATCATCATGATCTTGCTATCATGTTCCAGCCTTTGGTACTCCAATTGCTCGCGCTGGATCCGAGTTTGCTCTTCCTGTAATGCAAGCTGCCGCCGCGTAGATTCTTCCTTTAATGCAAGCTGACGCTCTTGCACCTGCTTGTATTCGCTGGCCCACATAGCTTCTTGCTGGTTTTTCAGTTCCTTGTTCTTGGCCATTTGTTGAAACAATTCAATGCAGGCAGATGATTCGGACGATTGCTTGCCTTCAGAATGTCTCGTTTTTTTGGCTTTGTCTCGACCAATAGGCCTACAAAGCTCCCCTGCTCCAGCATGGAATTCCTGACCTTCTTCAGCATTCGGTGCTTCTCTGTCCCCTGCAGAATCTGCTCCTTTGGTTGCAATCCAATCTTCCCATTTCCTAGTGTTCCTTAGAACAGTCCAGCAATGCATGAACTGGAAAGGCTTGCCAACCTGTCCAAGGAATAGCTGAAGCGCATCTTCGATCTGCAGAAGCAAGTCAGCAACTTAAATTAAGTGCACATGTATGATTACGGGATGGTTGTGCCCTGATAAAAGTATGTTACAAAGTTAGTACCCTGTCTTCTTCAGTTTTCCCACTCTCCCTTCGCCGATCAACCTCCGCCTTTTTACCGCAGAAACGGGCTGTGTCCTTGGAAATGTTATGCCATCGGGTTGCCAAAGAGTCGGGTGTGCGGGGGACTCTGAACTTGTTGTTCTCATTGTAGTACTTGGCAATGCGCTCCCAGTAGGTTTCAGCAGTCTGATAGGCACCAACGATAGGATCTCGGCTCACATTTAGGTATGCGGAGCATAGTGCTTTGTCTTCTGCGGTAGAGTACGACGGACCCCTTGAAGAAGAAGCTTTCGATTTTGTCCTTTTGGTAGAGCGTCGAGGTGGGCTGGGAATTGGCTCATTGAAGGCAGGATGTATGTGCACGCTAGGTTCAGGAAACACAAACTGTTGGGACGCAGTTTGGTTGGGCCAAGCCTGAGGCGACCCAAGTTGTGGGAGCAGGGGAGACAGGTGCAAAGTTGTCATGTCGGAAGAATGCGGTGGCGGCGGCATAGGATCGAGGTCAAAGGCTGGTGTGTATGGTGGGTACTGGGGGGTTTGGTTACCACCACAGAAGGTGTCGGTACGCGCATCCATTGGAGAAGTTGAGCCGGTTGAATGATTTCTGTAACATTGAATGTCAACAACGTACATTAGTACAAGTAAGATGAATAAAGATATCGCAGTCTATGTAAGTAGTGTTCTAAACTAGCAAATGCTGAGTGCAAATCAGGAACATGTTCAGATGAAGAAAATTAATTGCTTTGACCTTTGCCGAAATCAGGTATAGGTGATTGTAAAGGTCAAGTGCATTATACAAATTAGGATACGAATTAGACGCAATTGTCACTTTGATGCAACTGATTCAGTACTTTACAGATTAGTTCCTAATAATGATTTTCGCAGGAGTAGTGACCCAATTTGACAGGGCTACACAAGGAACACAGCTGAACGCAGGAGTAGTGACCCAATTACAACAATGATATTTTTTTATTTAGTGTTCATCATCGTATTTTTCCTATTGAAAACAAGAACTAATAAAATAAATATGAATATAAATTACAAAAATATAATAATACTTTATGTTTTGTAAAAAATAATATGTAAATTTTAGAGAATCATTATATCATCACTCTCGTACACCACACTTATTAGCTGAGAAGGGCATTGGCAAGTGTGTCTCTTGTCTTACGCTAACTACCGAAAGACGGTGACCATTGAAAAAGTACATGTGTAGGAGTAGTGGAGAGTACTATAATTTCAACTGTGTTTTGTGGGTGTGATTTGTGGGGTTGTACTTTGATGCGCAATATAGTATCAGAGAAAAATCTGAATAAGCTTTTGGTTGGGAAGAGTCAATTAGTATTTACTAAAAACTGCAGGCGCGGCGTCCTAACATGGGACCGGTATATTTCTTAAAAGCCATGTTCTTTTCTCATCATGGGCTGTAATGGACTGTCAGTGTTGATATATAACAAAATAGAAAGTTACGATTCTTTTGTACCCTATAAATCCATCCAAATTCTGAGTTTTGCACAAAAGTGAAACTATAAATGGTGTTGCATATAATTTTGATAATGTTCAGTGCACATATTACTATGAGAAAAGATCAACATTACAGGGATCTTTATACCAACTTGATCCAAACGCCAAGCTCCATCAACACCAAGATGAAAAGCTACTAGCGGTATAGTAGATAACCTATGACCAAGACAACAAAATTCTACTAGCTGTCATATAAAGTACGACATACAATCGACAATGTAGACAACAAACTAACTCAACACCCTAAACCTAAACATCCAACCTACTCCCTTCTCGCAGCGGTCACTGCTGCGCGGGGGACACAGCGTGCAGGGGTGCCGCGGCTCTTGGCTCGACGGACGCGCGGTCCCCCGGCGCGCCCGGCGCGACCTAGGGGAGCGGCGGTGCGATTCCAGCTTCGGCGAGAACAAGGGGAAATCAAATCAGAGTGCATAGGTGAGACCATTGACATCGTAACCCACGGATATGTGGAGTTTTGCAACATTCTTATCCGGTCCTTACATGAACTCAAATAAAATCCTAGCTGCTGAGATAGAACTCGGCGCCAGGCGGGAGGAAGGGGGAGCGGAGGACGTAGGTTGCGGCCCGGCATGGCTTGCGTTCCCGAGCTCGAGAGATTTCTCGAGAGCATCTACCGCCTGAGGAGAGAGACGCCCTCACCGAGTGAGACTGAGTCGGATTCGTACCTCGCAGCTGCAGGTGAGGTCGACGAGCTTGAGGCTGAAGGTTGCCGCGGTAGATCTAGTGGAGCTGGTGGCGCCTCGCCGCCGACAGGCTCCTTCCGCCCGGCCCGGTCCTCCGACTCATCATCGCGGGGACGAGCTGATTTCGGAGTGCCGTTGAACCCCTCCTCCTGTAGCGACGCTAGGCCGCCGCCGCCACCGCCGCTGCAGCCGCCGCGCAGTAACTGCCCGTGCGAAGCCCTAGCCTGTCGGTGGCTCAAGTGCTATGCGTCGGTGGCTGGTGCGGGCTGTTGCTACCACTTCAACGGGCTCCTATTTTGCCAAACGGATCCCAACGCTGCTGAGGAGTGGGCCGGACCGCTTTTTTCAAATTGCAAGGCCCGATAGCTTCGCTGCTGATATCAGTCTTAGGGAGAATGAAAGTTGTGGTGTCAGATAGGGAAGTTTTGAAAAAAAAAGTCAGGAAGAGGTAAGTTTAGTAGGATCAAATAGGAAATTTTCTCTATTTAATATTTTAATAAAATAGGGAGGGTATCCGGGCGGAGGGGGCGCGAAGCGTGATCCGGTCGCCGGCAAGTTGCCACCCCACCCTCGTCGCCGGCGCGGGCCTCGGCCACGCGTTACTGGACCTCCTTCTGTTTGGGCCCGGTTGTGCCTGCCAGCTCGGCCCGAAACGGCTGCCTGGGCCCATCGTTACCCAAAGACACGTGGGCCACGCGACCGAACGGCCCAGCATGACATACGTCGAAACGAGACGAAGGAACGGACGGACGACGAGCACCGGAGCACGGGAGAAAAGGTTCGCCACGTTTCTCTGCCGGCCGGGGGCGGGGGAGGCAGGCAGCTCAACCACCGCCGCGGGATCCGTCGGCGCCGAAAGCCGCCGGCCGGCACGTACGGTTCCGGCCTGCCGGCCTACACGTGCGCGCTCTCGGACACGGGCAGGCAGAGGCAGGCACCCGCCGCCGCCGGTGCGGTCCTCTTCCCCGCGCGCACGCATGCCCCTTCCTGATCGATCCATGGATCTATCGTCCCCCACAGCCAAGTCGTGTTCGGCCCGTGCACATGTGATCGCCCGGTGCCCGCTGGCGGATGGGTCGCCCAGTCCGAACGCACATGCGTGCTGGCGGCGGCGCACCGCAGCGCCCAGCAAAAGCGCCGGCGTGGTGGCTCCACGAAGCCCTGCAGGTTTCTCTGGAGCCAAGAACCCCCTCCGCCATGACCCATGCTGCCTTCCCTTGTCGAAAGCAGAAGCGCCGAGTTCGTTCTTGTGCGGTCACGAGGTTGGGGTCACGTCTTACCGTTTTCTTTCTTTTTTTATTTTTTTAAAAGAAGAAGAAAAAGTTCCTTCGCAAAGTTCCACGCCTTTCTTTTTCTCTCTCTTTCGTGTTTTTTCAACTTTTCCCTCCCCTCCTTCAGCACGGATGCAACTGTAGTGGCGGTGGATGGAATGGATCGCGATCGCGACGAGGAACAGGAGCTACACTACACATGCATGGAAGATGGAACCGTCTGGAACCCTCCCCACCGCCGGCCTGGCTTATCAACAGTTGAACCGCAGGCTGTAGCGCATCACGCACATCATACGGTGATGGCTACGGGACTTGGCGATCGAGTGGCTTCGCATCCACGGCAGGCATGCAAGCGATCGATCGCGTGAGGACCGGCCTGACCAAGGGCGGCGGCGAGGCGGGCCCCGCCCAGGGAGCTGTGGGGTTGGCGGCGGGGCCAATCATAGCGCGTCAACCTGCCCGCCCCGCCAGGCCCCACCAGCGCAACCACCTTCCCGGGTCCCACCGTCCCAGCCTATGCTCGAGGTCAAGCAGCTCAGCTGTACGCGCGCACCGGCCATGTTGATCGGGGCGCCCCCCCGGCGATGGGTGACCTGACCGTGCCGCCCCACCCCGCCATCCGGGCATCCAGCTCGTTCACACGCGCGCGCACAGCTCCCTGCCATCCCGAGACGACGCGCAGGATCAAATGCGCGCTCATAACTTCGAGCTGACGGGGACATGCATGATCTGCTACACACACTGGCACATCCCCATTGCACTCGCACCGTGCGATTCGAAATCCAGCCCATCGCACTACGCATAGATTCAAATTATGGAAGTAGGCTGCGCCTGCCGCCTGGGACAAAGAATCTCAATAATTAAGACAATGCCTTTTAATTAACAAAATCCGAAACAAATCGATCCGACCTTTCATTTTAAAATGCTTGTTGGCTCCAGAAGCATCGGAGATCATTTGGCAGCACTGGCCACGCGAATGGCGCGACCCCCCGTGGAGATGCTCGCATCGCAGAAGCGGCTACCAACTAGAGCCCCGTTCAGATGCACTCCAAATTTCAAATTTTTACACTCTTTCTCCATCACATTAATTTTGGGACACATGCATGAAGCAGTAAATATATGTAAAAAAAATAACTAATTGCACAGTTTAATTGTACATCACGAGACGAATCTTTTGAGCCTAATTAGTTCGTGATTAGATAAAATTTGTCAAATACAAACGAAAGCGCTACAGTATCACTATTGCAACTTTGTTGCAATCTAAACAAGGGCTAGAGCCACAGCTACGGCCAGACGCGCAGCTGGACCTGGACGGGGCATGCAGCATGCTCGATTCGGCAAAGCGACACGGCCACATGCCCGCACCGGATCGCCGCGCCGCTGTCGCCGTCCAACCCCGCGGGATATGACGGCATCCCGTTCGTCACGAATGACCGGCCTGCCCCTGCCGAGTCGCACGGGCCCGAGTCCCCGTCCCGGCTGCCCTCGGCGGCAGGTCACGCGACGCGCCGCCGCCCCACGCGCGTCCGCGTCGTCGTCAACTTGCGCGCGCGCTCGGCTCCGGCCGCCAGCCCGGCGGCGCCGCGCGGGTCGGTGTCGCCGCGCCGGGCCGGGTGTCGCCGTGGCCTGTTCGAGGGAGATTTTTCCCCCGGAAAGACAAGGTTTGGACGGTTCGTCTTCCGTGCGGCGCGAAGCGTTGGATCGCGGACTCGGTCGACGACTCGACGTACGGCGCCGGCTACTCAACTGCACGCGATCGCGGGGGGATTATGGCTTGACGTGTCTGCAATGCAAAAACTGTTCTAGTCTCTTCTCGAAAGTTCGTTCATGGGTTGAATTATTCGTACTAGGATATGTGAAATGGCTAATTATTAGTAGCACGTTGTTTTTTTAGGAAGGTGCCGAACGTCATGTACATAAATACTGACCTTTTGAAGGCACCACATGCGGGTCGCCTTGAATGGAACCGGTGAAAAAAATATTACTATTAATTCTTGTAATAAATCTTGAAAAAATATCAGCACCTAGGATGATCAGAAAATGCTCATCTAGAAAGAAAGAAAAAACTATTTGTCTATACTTGTATACACTGCAACACTTGTTTTCTACACAGTCGTGGCTTATACATGCAAAATGCTCGAGAGCGAGTCCATCTCCCGTCGTCGTTGACCTCAGCTCATGGCTTTCGAATCCACGGGGTAGATACACGCCAGAGCAATTAAACACGAGTCGTGGGCTCGGAAAAGTTGATGCAGGAGGGGTGAGGGAGACGCGCCGAGGCTATTCCTGACATTTCGCGCGCTGCGCCTGCACGCCGTCGCAGCTAGCGCTAGTGGCCTCCGGAGCGAGAAGGCGGAGCCAGCTAGACGGACGTTGACTGGCAGCGATGCTATTTGCTATGACCCGTCATGGCTTAATGACGAGCGCGAGAGGTAGTTAATCGGTTGCTAGCGCATTCATTGAGGCCAACTTTTAAAAATAATTACTTTTGACCGCCCGGCGCGCGCGGCGTCAAACCGCCCCCGCCATAAAGCTCACCCTTGTCTCTTGCGGAACCCGTGAGGCGGCCGACGCGTCCGTGCCGCCGCTTTCGCGGTAATATCTCTCCCTGCCCAATCTCATCGTGCACTTATTGTAAATTTATGATCACTTATCACCTGAACAAGTTACTCAATCTGAGAAGTTACTGTAGTTTTTTCAGCTAGGTTAGTTTAGCTTGTGCCTTAAGGTTAAGCCAGGCTCTATCGTGCCGGGAAAATAAAGTATGAAATTTAAATATTAAGCAAAAAGTCATCGAGCTGGCGCGGCATGTACACGCGGCGATAAGCAGCAGGATGCCCATGATATAATAGCTTATCCGTACAGGGATTATCCCAACCCTGCCTGTCTAATGACCTATTCCCGGCGGCATGACCAGTGATCACACCCTCTTTGGGCTCCGAGATGTCCGTGCGCGGGCCCCACGGCTCACATGACCCGGCGTCGGCACGTGGGCCCCCACCGCCCGATAAATCCACGAGATCAACATTTCGCGCATTTTCGCTTGGCCCGCGGCGGCCCACGTGTCCCCCCCAGCCCACGTCACCGTCGCCGCCCCATGGCCCACCACCACCTCTACCCGAGACCATCCCCCATCCGCCCCGCCTGGACAAACGCGCCCGCCCCGACCCAAGAGGAGATCCCCTTCCCCTATAAAGCAAGGAATAGTCGCGGCCTGCTCCCAGCTTCGCTAAGCTTGCTGGTAAATCCTGCCATTAGTGGTAAGCAATTGAGTAGATTAAGCAGCGTCGCGGGTGCCGGTTGGGGAGCTCGGAGAGGTGGGGGGGACCGGATGGAGGTGGGGCTGGTGACGAGGTACTGGGGCGTGGGCGGGCGGCTGTGCGGGGCGTGCGGGGGCTCGCCGGCGGCGGTGCACTGCCGGACGTGCCCCGGCGGCGCGTACCTGTGCGCGGGGTGCGACGCGGGGCACGCGCCGGCGGGGCACGAGAGGGTCTGGGTCTGCGAGGTGTGCGAGCGCGCGCCGGCCGCGGTCACGTGCCGGGCCGACGCGGCGGCGCTCTGCGCCGCGTGCGATGCCGACATCCACGACGCCAACCCGCTGGCGCGCCGGCACGAGCGCGTGCCCGTGCAGCCCATCGGGGCGGCCGCGCCTGCGGACCCGCTGCTGTTCGCGGACGTCATGGACCCGTTCCTCGGCCAGGACTTCGCGAGGTTCCCGCACGCCGACAGCGTCGTGCCTAACAACGGATCAAGCGGCCGCGCGCTGGACCTTGACTTCGGTGGCGCCGCCGCCGCAGCCGTCGTTGCCAAGCCGTCCTACAGCTCCTACACGGCGGCGTCGCTTGGCCACAGCGTAAGTACTTGGTTGATTACCTTGCCCCTCTCTGACTGTTTGTTATTATCTCTTCCACCTCGTGTGCACGTCTTCCTAGCTGTTAATTTTCCTGACGCTTTCATTTCGGACGAGCAGGGCTCGTCATCGGAGGTCGGCCTGGTCCCGGACGCGATCTGCGGCCGCGGCGGGAGCGTGACCGGCGGCGTGATCGAGCTCGACTTCGCGCAGTCCAAGGCGGCCTACCTGCCGTACGTCGCCACTCCTACCCACAGTGTAAGACCATGTGCCCTGTGCTGTGGCTGCAAGAACCTTTACTTCCACAGGCACGAGGAAGATTGAGCTAGCTTTAGGATCGGTGCACCGATCTTACTAACTTGGTTTTGGTACGAGCAGGTGTCGTCTTTGGACGCGGGGGCGGTGCCGGATCGCAGCGACGGCGGCGTCATGGCCGGCAGGGTCGCCGCGACGGCGCCGGCGGCCGCGGAGAGCCGGGAGGCGCGGCTGATGCGGTACCGCGAGAAGCGCAAGAATCGGCGGTTCGAGAAGACGATCCGCTACGCGTCCCGCAAGGCTTACGCTGAGTCGCGGCCGCGCGTCAAGGGCCGCTTCGCCAAGCGCGCCGAAGACAACGACGCCGACGCCGACGCCGAGGCGGCCGGCTTCCCCAGAGAGGCCGCCGCCGCGGCGCCGCCGAAGCAGCCGCAGCCCGCCGCCTACCACCCCTACGTGCTCGACTTCGCCGCCGGCTACGGCGTCGTGCCCACCTTCTGATCGACGCGCCGCCGCGTGATTGCCGCGCCGCGTGCCACGTTTTTTAGACGGCCGGTCGATCCGCGCCGGCGTAGCGCGCGCGTTGTGTCCGACGTGCGTGCCGTCGTGCTGCATGCGCGCGTGTTTGCTGGAACGGCGAGTTCTAGTTGGCGATCGGCTGGCCTTGTCAAATTAATTAGCAGGCTAGCGCGTGCTTCCTACTACGTGTTTGCTGGAACGGCAAGTTTCCAGTTCTGTAATTTTGGATCGGCAAGGGAAGATGCTTAGCATCTGACGGTCTCTTTGAATGATTCGCCATGCTATATTTGGAAAGCCATGGATCTCCCTTGCAAGGTTGCATGCATGTGCTATGCTACATCCGTTTTGAGTAATGGAAATGGAGCTTGCCTCGTGTCGGGAAAAAAAATGTGCTATGCTGCATGGGAAAATGCTCCGTACGGCTGATTGCCCTAGCTAGCGACGAGCAGCTTGTGAGGCTGGCACGCAGTTCAACTTACCAGTCCAGCCTTCAATCAAACGGTCAGGGACTTGAGCAATGGTTCTCCATACCGTCCCAACGGGGGAGAAAAATCCCCGTCCCCGTTAATTTGAGTTGTTTTCAACACAACATTGCCATTCTATTACAGACAGATCGATATAAACTCATGTACCATTTTCTCGATTATGGATTGTTTGGATCCACTGGCTAAAATTTAGCTGCTAGGGATCCAAACGGCCCAGCTGACTACAAAACGGTCCAGCTAATACACCAACTAAAATTTAGCTGTTTCAACACACCTAAAGCTAGCTAAAATTTAGTTGGGTCTATTAGCTGAAGGATCCAACTAAAATTTAGCTGGGAGAACTTTTAGCTAGTTAAAATTTGGTTTAAAAATTTTAGCTAGCTAAATCTTAGTTGGATGAATTCGAACGAACCCTTGATCCAACTTCTGGCTACACTACAGTTTGGGTTCTTGCGAACTAATAAACATTCATGCCCCTTGTCCGAAGAGAGTCAGATAGTGGCACTAATATTTTACCTGAACACATGGCCCTGTCAATGGAAGAATCATGCCTCATGTACAAATATGATCACACAGTTCTTACTTTTTCATGCAACAGAAGGGCCAAAAAGGCCCTACTACTTATTGTGTATTAAATAAAAAGAGGAGTTACAGAGAATAGAAGAAAGGTGAAAAGGTGCTAAGAGCTAATTTAAAGAATCTAGCCATTCTATGATAGGTACTTTTTTCTTGGCTCTAGGGATAACCAACGCAAAGTTGCGCTTGAAGGTAGGCATTCATGTACAGACACTGGCTTCTGCTAAAAAAGAAAAACCCTTTCTTGCAGACCAAGTGGTCGAAGACATAATTCCGACGATTTCCATGAAGAATTTCGTCGACAGCTGATGCCTAAAAGTCTCCAAGATTTGGTATGGATGCTGATCGGAATCAATTTGCAGATGCAGCAGGCTCCAGCACATCCTGGAGAAAGAACAGTGCAGAAACAGGTGTTCCAGTGTTCTGCAGTTCCCCTGATGGCGAAACGGCAAGAGAAGGAACAGTTTTGAGCCGCCGTCCGTGCAGTCCAGCCGGTTGCATCGGTGGAGTGCTTGGCAAGGCCGTAGGCGAGTAGGCCCTGTGATTGGTCGCTGATCTCCCATCGCTTTGCCTTCGCTTCAAGCTTTTTGCTGGTATCTTCCTTATCCTTCCGGTCTCAGTCGATCACGCCTACCATCGGTAGCAGTTCAGCACGTGTTTCCACTTTCGTTTCGTAAGGAGGCAACAACGTCTGTTGAACGAGAGGGGGCAGGCCTCCATCTGCCGTTGCCTGATGGGCCCGGCCCAATTATTGGTTAGGCCCATGGGCTTTACGGTCTGGAAGAGACTCCCTCCTCCTGCTCTGGAATTACAGGAAGCCCGTGAAGGAATCGATTCCGACTGGCCCAAGCATTAAAATTAAACATTGTAAATTCTGAAGAAGCTATGGTGACGCAGAGAGAGATGGCGAGCATCTCATCTGTACTTCCGAAGGAAAATTGACCTGTCAACCGTCAAGAATATAATCCTGCGCGAGTTGACGGGCCACGGGGGCATCTAATCCATGCTGTCGGTCTACTAATCATGCATCCGTTTCAGGTGCCCTCCCACTGAATCGAACAGTGCCAATACGACAGTGCGTGGTGGCTTAACATCTGGTTCTCTTAAGGGCCCATTTGGAACGGTCGCAGTTTTTTTTAAAAAAAAATATCTTTCATTTTGCTTGAGCCATCTAAGGAAATTTCGAAAGGTTTCACGATGACTTTTTTGGGTGAAGTTTTTTCTACGGAATTCCTATTCTAACCGACCTTATTACTAGCTGCTCGTTCAGGTTAAAAAACTCTACCAGAACAAGTTCTTTTCGTTTCATTTTTTTCACCCATTTGATCCGACACGACCACTGTTCAAGACACTCGTACTGTGTGCTTGCTGTGGCGACCGACGGGTCGATGCGGACAAAACTGCACCTGACGGCTCGCCCACAAGGCCAGAACGAAGCTTGTCGCAGGCCAGTCAGAGCAAACTACCCTCCCTCCCTCCGTACGTCCATGATGATGCGCCTCGACTCGACCTCGACGGATGATGTTGATGGCTACCCTACCTCTCTGTCCATGCGCACACCCACGATCAGTCCATCCTCAAGCTGTCCATATTCTGTACACGTCCGTGCCAATTGCGTGCCACCTCTTTGGCTCTGTTTGGAATTCAGTAAGAACATTTTTTTTTCGAGGAACCCAGAAAGAGCATTTTGAGGGCATGGGATTCAGTAATCTCCATTGTTCATCGCTAGAACTGAAACTGTTTCCAGTGGAATTCATCCATGATCCATCTCGCTTGCTACTCATCTCGGTTCTTTGCTCCAACTCTTTGGAGTTTGAATCATTTGGAGCTAATTGTCTCGATGATCTGCAGCTCCAGCACCCGGCTAATTTTTACATATACAAAAAAAAATAGACGCAGTCCCAGAACAAAAGAATATGCAAGAACAGGAGATCTTAGTTCTTACGGCCTTTCATCTCTCACTGATAACAGAACTACCACTATAATCACTCAGCTCGCTTCGGCTCACCAGCCCGTCCCCGGCCGGCCGCGATCTCGCGGCGCACTCCACGCACCGCCCCTCATCGGCGGCCAGGTCGTAGGCGTCCATGCCCACGGCGACGTCGTCGGCGTCCACGCCCCGGCCCGAGCCCGACGCCGGCGTGGCCAGGAACGTCGGCCTCTCGTCGCCGGCCATGATGACCACCACGTGCTCCCGCCAGCGATCCCCGAAGGGCCCGGCCTCGCCGGCCGCCGCGGCCTTTCCGTCCCCACGCCGGCTCCCCGCGCCGCCCTGCCGCTCCGCGTCTTCCGACTCGCCGTCGGCGAGGAGGCTGCCGGAGAGCTTCCAGTAGGAGCAGGCCAGGGCGAGCAGCGATAGCGCGATGAGCCCCAGCATTGCGGCCAGCCCGCCGAAGAGGTACGGCACCGGGGACTGCCACGGCGAGTGCGGCGCCGGCAGCCTCGCGCTCGAGCTCGGCGACGCCGCCGCCGCCGCGGGGCCGTGGCCCATGGCCATGGGGTGCTCGCCGCCTGCAGGCCACATTGGTCTTGTTGATCTTCTAGCGCATGCCACTGGCACGAGGCTCAGTGTCTCTGTTGCCGCTTGTGTTTTTGCTGTCAGAGAGAGAGAGAGAGAGAGAGAGAGAGAGAGAGAGAGAGAGAGATATGGAGAAGTGTTCCTTGGGGTTAGTGAAATGGCAATAGGAGGCAGTGGTTGTACTTGCTTAGTAGGCCTCTATATATAGAGTTTCACTAAGGCATAAATATGGTAATAAGTTGGTAACAAATCAAGCAGAAAAGGATTTAGTCTAGTACCGTAAAATCAAAATCGAAGAAGGAAAAATGAAATGGAGCGAGGTAAATATTTTGCGTTCATATACTTTGTATCGATAAATCCGTTTTTTATCGGGTTATTTGTAAAGCGGAATTATTTGATTCCTTTGCAAAAGTACATTATGATCTGCCCCTGATCCTACGGCAAAGATATTCCAAGCACGGCACCTTGGGTTGCTTCACTGGCTTGTTTAGCCTGATAACTTTTTTCAATTGCTGCTTAGTGATCCATCAGTGAGAAAAGCAACCACTGTTTCGCTTTCCTTGGCACTATACTATAGCATATCTGTGGGCATTATCACTTGTTTACAACTCTCACAAATTGAAGCCATGTTCTTATCCAAGAGCAAATAATAGCATGAAGGTTATCTCCATAAGTGGCTCCAGCATTATACGGCTTTTTGCAGACGTGTGCGCACTGTGGCTTACAATTTGCCCATTTTGTAAGTTGGAAGAACTCCACAAAAGGATTGAAGAGACCGATCCAACAACAGATCTCTTTTTTTTAGCTTACCTACGCCTTGCAAACACCTGCAAAAAGCAACGAATAATTAATCCATGCTATTCTTCTTTTCAATGATTCCTTGACATGGTAGTGTATATCCTCATCTAGAATAAAAGAGGTGCCTGACTTTGTTCTTTCTCTTGTGGTGGGATAACTAAAAGTTCAGATCGAACATCAATTTGAACATGAAAATACGCTGAACTACAATAACAAAATTAAACGGCAATCAATCATAAAAATGCGGTTACAAAAATCATATAGGAATGGATTAGACGGCTCTGCTGATTTCAGGAAAAGTAACTTCACACCTCACCACAATAATTGAGCACTACAGAGAAATTAACCTTTTGCAGTGGTAGAGTTTCAGTTTATTTCGTAAACGCCCGTACCACTCAAAATACGAAACTACATGACAAGTATGATGGAATTCATATGCAACACTTACAAAAGCTACAGAAGCTGCCCAATCCTTTTAAAAGAAACTGACCACTAGAAACTATTTTAATATTTATTCATAAATGGAAAACGCTTTAATAATTGTGTGACTTCCTCTGTTCTACTTCTCCCTACTCCAGTTCTTTGTGTTAAAGGCGACGACGGAGCTATCATTTTTGAGAGAAAGGCAATGACCTTTCGTTTTTGAAAGTTTTCGAGCTTTTGGATACCGTGACATTTGTGACAGCAATACACAGCAATCAGAGCCTGACTCTTGCGAGAAGAAGTGTGTTTGGCCTGTGCACTGTTGGTGACGACACTTGAAAATCACAGGCACGCAAAAAGGTCTCCCACTCTCACTTGTTTTTATGCCAAAATTGTGAGATAAATAAATAGGGCACACCTTGTGAGACAGTGAGAGCAAATCAAAACATTGCCAAGGAAAAAGAAAAACTATTAGGATGGGAGAAACCCCTTGTTTCCATGAAGGAGAATTTTTTTCCTTATTTGTCGACATGATATATGTCCACTCGTTAAAAAATGATCATGTTGCATAGTTTTTTTTTTTGAAAAAGAGATGACCTCAAAAACAAAAATTGCATTGAGAGGTGGGAGTTACTAAAGTTGAAGAAGAATCTATCTGCATGCATGCTCCAATCCCCATCGATCGGCTCCACACCTTTGCCACCTTTCTCAGACGGACACGGCTGAATTCAGGACAGCCCGGAGGCCACTTGGTTGCGCGATCGCAATCAACCCTAGTTGTTCATGCATGTCCTTTCTGCCTGACGGGGCTATCAGACGCGATTAATGGCCTCACCCGAGCTTAATTCAGACGGAATTCATTCAGAGCTTAACCTGATCGGTCCCCTTTGATTACCTGGTTGCGTCTTATTTGTACTAGCATGCAAAGTGATGCTGATGGCAGCTGCTTTGAGTTGGTGACTGCTGTTAGCTTTGCTATTTTGGTGTGTTCTTGTTGTCGTTGTCCCCGTTGCTCGATCCGTTAGGGTTGCTGCACTGTTCAGCATGGTACTCTTCTTGATCTATTTCTTTCTAATACCATCGGCAACTCTGGAAAAGAAAAGTGATGCTGACAGGGCGTTTCGATGTTGCTTCATCAGTCGGTTGAGACCCAGGGACTTGCCAGTAACCATCCAATGATTAACCATTATGCAGAGCATAGAGCGCTCCGAGCTGCTCAGCAGCAGCTGCGGCGGCTCGATCAGGTCGCCTGACCCAGTGTCCCACTGGCAAATGAGTGTGCCTTCCACCGGAGCTAGCCGGCAACAGAGGCCTACCCGCCTGCGCTGCCGCTCTGGGATAAGCTCGGAGCCCAAAAGGCAGCGAAGAGAAGATGCCAATCCAAAAGGAAGATGGTGGGGAGACAAGCCGGAAAGGAGCTCATATCCGATGCTCGATTAGCTTTGCTCGCCGAGGCGCGTGCTGTAGCGCTGCGGCGACCGGGATGACGCCGAAGAGACGGGGCGCTGGAGCACCCAACCGCTCGGAGTTGATCCTGATCGCAGCAACTGATATAAGCGGCCTAGATGGCATTGGAATTTTGCAGGAAACGGAGTGGTTTTCAGTTCTGATTAGAAACAGTCTCCAGTTAATCAGTTACAGTGTGCTGTTAGTGGAAGAACCCTGCAATGTGATGCATGGAAGCAGCTGGATGGGTGACGAGCTGGTCTCCATGCAATGCAAGTCCCAATCGAACGGCAGTTACAGTTACAGGCAGAGTGAACTGAATCTGCATCCACATGTCAGTCACTGCCCACAGCACACCTTGAAGTTCAGCGCACATAGGAAGGAGTTCAGCATTTGGGCCTCCGGGCTGTAGGCTCCAGTCAGCCTCAGCGCCGCCGCGGAGGGAGTATGCTCAACATGCAGGTTGGTCTGGATGCTCATGCTCAACAACAGTGTACGTCTGTGGAAGTGCTGTGCCCAGGTGCTAACGAATGGCAGGTGGTAGCTGTTGCCGAATTGTGCACTCGTGCAGTCTCTGAAGAAAGACAGGAGGAATGTATCTGATATGTTCATGTACTTCCTCTTTGTTGTTCCCTTTTTGTGTGCTTCTTGGCAACCTCTTGGTGAATAAAATAGTTGCAGGATCTGATGCTGCTGCGAGACATCAATCAATCTTCAATCTTATATATCACTGTTTCATAAACCACAAGTCAGAATGCTCAACCGAATCCACAGTTGAAAGCCAGGGTCTTCCCTTAAACCATAAACATTCAGTGCACACGGGAAGGAATTCAGCAATCAGCATCCGGGCTGTAGGCTCTAGGTCAGCCGTCAGCCGCCGATTCTGCTCGACATGCGTGTTGGTCTGGATGCTCAAGAACAGTAGTGCACACCTGTGGGAAGTGCTGTGCTCAGGTGCTATGCATGAAATTGGGAACTGCTGCTGAAAACTGCAGTGTCTAATATGCTCATATACAGCCTGATTTTCCTTACCTCTTCTTCTTTTTGTATATATATAACTTTGCTGTTACCTCTTTGTGTGCTTCTTGGCAACCTCTTGGTGAATAAATAGTTGCAGGATCCGATGCCGCCGCAAGACATCAATCAATCCCATCGCTGTTTCATAAACCACAAGTCAGAATGCTCTACCAAGTTCATGATTTTTTTTCATAAAAGCAGTAAAATTCCACCGGCCAGGGCCCTTCCATAAACCATAGAAAAAGGGCCAGTTGCCTACTTCACCTTACTGGCATGAACGCTGCACAAAGATGTCTCTCCCTGTTACCGCTTCACTCCACAAAGAAGATGGACCGCACTGCGTCGGTGGCACGAGCACGACACTGGCGCACACAAATGTGATCAGGCAGAGTCCTACGCAGAGAAAGCGATTTGCAGTTTTGAATACAAACCAAGAGGAACTGCAAATCAGGATCAGATCAATTCAGTGTCTGTTTTGGACGGCAGAAAATCTAATCTCTGCAAAAAGCTCCCGAGTTACAGATATTTCTTTAGAGTTCAGCAAACATTTGGACTCAAGTAGTGTCAAAGGGGTTGCACTGCATGAAAGAGAAGAATTTCTGCAGAAATAATCGCCGGCAACGGGCTTGCGCTGCTCCTCCGCATCTCCGCTCCCCCCACCCCCCTCTCCCGCCGTGTCCCTCTTCCGCGTCCGTTTCTCCTCGGTCCTCTCCTCCGCCGCTGCCACACCGAGCCGATTGACATCACCGTCCTCGCATACCCGAGTCTCCACGCCAGCCGACATCCATCGCCGTCCTGGATGCCCCTGCAGGTGGGTGTTGGCCGGTTCTGCAGCCAGGACTCGCCTCACCGTCCGTAGTCTGTTCTTGGTAATCTTTCTGCAGCCCTCCAAGCGTAGAAATGTTCCTCTCATTTGCTTCGTTCCAGCCGATAGGAAGGGGTAGGTCCATGATCCACAAGGGCAGGTAAACACGGCAGTCCAAGTACACATTTTCTCCGTCGTGGACAATGCAATGCTCATGATGTATGCTACGTGCTGTCAGTATCGGAATTGATGAGGATTTTTCGATGGTGAAAAGCTTTTGGCCCATACATGGCAGCTGGAATCGTCGTCATCAGGTTCAGACGATCCGTCAACCCTGTCGAACACCTGAAACTTGGAGATCCTGCGGTTTCAGCATCAGGTTGACAACAACCATTTTGTTTGTGGTTTCAGTAACTGCTAACTGCAAAATGACCTTCGATCCAAGCTGATGATTTGGTGGGCTGTGGTGAGGCAGGATCTTTTTTCTTTTTCTGAAAAAGAGCAGGAGCAGTAGAGCACTGCTAATTCATATAAGGAGGGAGAAAGTCTGATTTACATATCCGACCCAGTCCAACTCGCCTGCAAGTTTGGGCTGCGCAGCCTCTCTCTGTCTCTCACTCAATACGACCCTGACACTAATTGCTAAGGAGTTTTGGTGAGAGAATTTTTAATCGGAGAACTCGATGTTGTCTAGAAAAACAGGGAGAAAGAGAGTACCGGAGAACCTGACAAAGTTCCTAAGCCTAGCATGTGGGACTAAATGAGATGGGTCGGCTCCAACTTAGTTTTTTTTAATCCATCTTATATTTGGTTGAGAGAGATAGGTTCCACCTAGTTTAACCAAGTTTCTGGTTTGGTATGGGGATGAGGTGAGGTGCGATGGATGACAATTTGACACCATTAGTGCTATTACTCATGGACCCACATGTCATCATCCATGGGGCCTATCTGTCAGCCATCTTCTTCTTCCCAGAGGCGCATCCTACTCACGCCGTCCTACCGTGCTCGCGCTGCCCGTCCCGGAGCAGCTGGCTCGCCCGCCGCCGCGCCGGCAGCCGCACCCCGTCGCTAGCCCGCCACCAGGTCGATCGCCCTCCACTCGCTCCGCCATCCACGCCTCGCCCCACCTCAGGCCGCCGGCAGCTGCTGCGCCTCCCCTGCGCCGCCCGCCGCTGCACCACCCCTGCCCCGGCCGCGGCCCAAGCTCGCCTGCACCGCCCCCTGGCCATTCACCCCCTGCTCTACCGCCTCCCGGCCTCCGCCCGCCCCCACTCGCCAGCTACAGCTGCCGCACCTCCACCCGAACCAGCGCCGGCCGCGCCGCGCCTCCGCTTGCACACGCGCCGGCCGCGGCCCGCCTCCGCCTGCACCGGCGCCTGTCGCGGCCGCACCTCCGCCCGCCCTAGTGCCGGCCGTGGCCTCGCCTCCACCCGCGCCGGGCGTGGCCTGCCCACGCCCGCCCCGACGCCGGCCAGCCCCAGCGCCCATGCGCGCCCCAGCGCCGGCCAGTCCCAGCGGCAACGCGCTCGCTCGCGGACGGTCTTGAGACGGTGCTGACGGGTGCAAGTGGGGCAGGATGGTCCGCTCGATTTTTGGGACCATCTCGCCATCTCGATCGGTATCTGAGGGAATATTCCTCTTATGATAGACCCAACACAACCAAACGTAGATTGAAGTGGATCGAGCCCCTCCAAACTCAGTTTGATCCACAACCCAGACACATGCTAAAAGAGTAGAATAAAATAGAGAGAGGCTGAGCAATTGCAACCACCATTGCCCAGTTCCAAAGTGGTCTTAGCTTTAGAATTTTGCAACCAGAGCTAGTTCAATTCATAGGCTTTCTTTGGACAGCAGAGAATCTAGTCTCTGCAAAAGTTTTCCGTGTTAGAAACATTTCTTATAATGCAGCAAACATTTGGAATCAAGCAGTATCAAAGGGATTCCACTGCATGAACCAATAGATCTGCCAAGCGTCTCTGCAGAGAGACGAGCAATTGCTTTTTACACGTTCAGAGAATCACGGCGCGCGGCGGCCGCTGCAGACTGCACACTCCACGGTCATCGTCTTCGAATCGAAGCCACATCAAAGTGGCTTCAACACAACTGTTAGAGCGTCAGGTCAAGCTTTTTCGTATTAAACCGTAAATTTTTTTTCTCGAATACGCAGGAGAGCTGTGCATCTTATATTAAGAATGAAGAACAAAGTTCGTTTACAACCCGCGGAGCCGAAAGCATCACGCGATAAATAAGTACTCATGGAGCACTAAAAAAGAAACCATATTATCGGCCTGCACCTGGGGGGAGGGGGGCAGCGACAGCGCGGAGCAGCTCGGGGCGGCAGCCCGGAGCAGCTCAGAGCATCAGCAGCGGCGGCCCGGAGCTCCTCGAGACGTTTGCGGTGACAGCTCCACGACCCCGGACTTGCGCGGCGATCTTGACCTCGCGCGACGCCTCGGACACGCCATGGCCTTTTCGCTGAACATTTCTGGGCACCCCTCGAGCTTCACGCGACATGGGACACGGCGCGTGCATGGCCAGACTGTTATCTATCTCCCTCTCAACAAGCACATATTGTAAGCTGCAGTTTAAATAAAGAGTCAATTCTAAGTTTCTAACCAAAGCCGACTACGGTCGCACAAAGCTAACTCTGATCGCATAAAGCCAACTCCGATCGCACTAGAGCCCGCTCCGGCAGCAAAGCCAACTCGGTCGCACTAAAACCCACTCCAACGACAAAACCGACTCCGGTGACACTAAAACCCGCTTCGGCGGCAAAGCCGACTCCGGCCGCACTAAAGCCCTCTCCGGCGGCAAAGCCGACTCCGGCTGCACTAAAACCTGCTCCGGCAGTAAAGCCGACTCCAACCGCACAGAGCCAAATTCGGTCGTACTAAAGCATGCTCCGCCGGCAAAACCGACTCCGGTCGCAAATGGCCGCCTCTGGTCGCAACAAGTCCACCCCGGTGGCACCACTCCGGCGGAAGGCTGGCACCGGTCATGATAAAATAGCATTCAAGGCGCCGTACAGGAGAAGATTGGTCCCACGCCTGATCTTCGGGTCGTCGGTCATACATGGGGCCAGGGCTACTGTCAGCGTATAGAGAACAGGTCCCCTGAGCAGACAATTCGTGAAGACGTCCAACCGCCACGATGCACGAAAGGATGGCTTGTGAGATGGGCCCACCTAATTCCCATATCCCGGGAGTCCGGATGATCCCGGGGTGCAGCTCGGCACGCCGGGACGGCACCATAGGAGGACCCCGGAATGCAGGCAGGCTGCTTTCGATCTGAAGGCAAGGCAACAGGTGATATAAATGGTCCCTAGCCACATCAGTCCCGGCAGCCAGTTCCCTCCCTCTCATCCACTCGGACACATGACCCAAGGAGGCGTGGGCTCCTGCCACACATGCATGTTAATACCAAGCAAGTGGAGAAAGGATCATGCATGCAGCCTGCATGATGTATGTACCCAGCGAGTATTAAATAACTCTGGAGGCATGCATGTATCGTATATCCCGAGTAAAAGTCAAGGAGAGAGAAAGTGGCGCCGACTACAAACATGCATGAAGACCACGTCTCCTCAATAGGGATGCGTCATCTACTTTCTATATACCGCCTTACACCTGAGGGCTGGGTGATAAAAAAGGGAGGCGGGGAAAAAGGAGGGAGACTTCTTCCTCCTCCTGAGGATTCCAGAGCTGTAGCTCGGAGCTCTGCTCCATGTATTCTCCGGTTCATCCACTTCTAGAAATATATATAAATAAAATAGGATGTAGGGTTATTATTTTTATTTTTCACAAGCTATTCTAGAAGATTGCTGCGCATTTATCCTTTGGCCGAATCTCTAAATGAGAGTTTCCACGAATCCCTACTTGCCGTACTCACCCACTCAGACATACCCATTAGGCCAACCCACAGCTAACTACTCGGGATTTAAACAACCCTAACAACACACAACATTCTAGGATATTAAAATGAGCCGATCCATGGAATGAAAACAATTGTTGATCATTAGCCGGGCTCAACTCTCAGGCCGTGATGCCCTCGGCCGGCGAACTGTTGCGCAGCGCCGGCAGGAGATCCCTGACAGCCTCGAAGAGGCCGTCGTCAAGCTTCTCAGTAGGCTTTCTTGGAGTCTGAGTTTGCCGTGGCCGTCTCCAGGATGACATTGAAGTGGCGCATCAGCACTACTTCTGCGCACTTGGAGGAAGCAACATTGACCAGAGGGTGATTGGCTAGGCGCTCACTACGCTTCGGCAGCACGGGTTGTTCCCGTTGAGCGGGGGCAACCCGTTGTTTTTGGCAGGCTTTGGTGCTAGAGGAGAGCGGATGGGACGCCTAACCTCTTCCGCGAAAGCCTTGAGCCGACGTTCATGCCTTGCAGCGTCCTCGGCCATGTTGCAGCCAGACGCGATAGGGCGTGCGCTGCTGCTCCGGGTGATCGGCCCTCCGTTACAAGGCCGAGGACGCAAATGGGTGCTTGTCCAGGGCCCGATGGGTTGGATTGCTTGGGGCCCAATAAACTGGGCCTATAACGCGATCCAAAAGGAGGCCCACTCCCAGTCCGTCCGAGCCCGATGGATGACTCATCCATCCAATCCAACAGCCGCAATCTCAAAAAAAAAAAAAAAATCCAATCCAACAGCCATTCCTCTCAAAAAAAGATATCCAAAGCCATTAGCATTGGACGCTTTCACCTCGAGAAGGCAAATCACGCGCAAAGCCACCTCCGCGTCGTCGTCGTCGTCTCCTCTCCTCTCCAAGCGAGCGAAGCGGCCTCGAGATCTCCTCCTCCGCGCCGCCATGGACGCCGTGGACTCGGTGGTCGACCCGCTCCGGGAGTTCGCCAAGGACAGCATCCGCCTCGTCAAGCGCTGCCACAAGCCCGACCGCAAGGGTAACTGCCGAGCCCCAGATCCCCGACCCCGGTACGTTGCTGGCTGCGAAATCTCGCCGGATCTGATGGGCTGGCTTTGACGCGCGCAGAGTTCACCAAGGTGGCGGCGCGGACGGCGATCGGCTTCGTCGTCATGGGCTTCGTCGGCTTCTTCGTCAAGCTCATCTTCATCCCCATCAACAACATCATCGTCGGGTCAGGCTGATCCGGTCCCGGCAGGTATATTTTGCGCCTCACGCCTCTCCCCGATCTGGTTTCTAGCCGCCTTCGCTCATTTTTTTTGTGCCCCATATGTGCAATTCGATGGATCTCTTTAGATCGATCGAACTCTGCTTAGAACGATTTCAATTTAATATCGAGTCATGTGATTTGATCCCCGCAGAGGTCGAATAAGGCTTGTGCTTATGCGTTCACCTGATTGGCTCTTGTGCTATACAGTATGATTAGCTTGTAGACTACTAGTAGCTTGGTCTTGAAGCCAATTTTTAGTCTCAAATGAGTACCTGTGGCCTTAAAATACTCTCGTGATGTTCACTTGGTATCTGCTAAATTGGACGAATCTGCTAAATTGGACGAGTTAACCTGATTTTTCACTATGTTTATGTTCTGGCTCCAGAAAAGTGATGATCCAGTCACGCTAGATTTTGGAAGTTCTGATGTTAAATTTATAGCTGATGGTGATAAACAAAATGCTATTTCTTTTTAACATCCTGCAAATTCTTCAGTTGCACTTTCCAAAAACACAGAAATTAAGTGTTGGGTACTTGAGTCTGCAATTCAAACTCTTAGCCAGTTGTACTTGAGTCTGCAAATTTGTGTTTTAGTGATTGATGCTTTGTGCTATTACCTCCTAGCAAACATAATGAAATGACAATCCATGGATACCCCCAATGTAATCATAATCTCACCCAAATTTCCTTTGCACTTGGATCAACGTATTGAGCCCAATAGAGCATCATGATCAGTTCTAATGGTTATTTTGTTTCCTCTGGTGCAGATGACGGGCTGCAGGACTGTACAATGCCAGGAAGCAGTTTTCAGCCCTAATATCGTAAAGAATCATTTAGGCAATCTTTTTGTTAAGGACCGCTCCTTCTGTTTTGTCTCGAAAGAATGTATTGGTAGACTTGAAAATCTTTTGTAACCTGATACCAATTAGGCATGCGTGAGCTAACAGGTGACAAAATCCAATGGTTACAGTTTCCGCACCCATTTACCCTGCCTTCTTGGTTATTTTGTGGTTTGGGTCTGTTCCTGATTCCTTACAGGTTGACGTTTTCTGTTCAGTGGTAGCTACCGTAGCATGTTGGTCTAACCAGGATAGGTTTTAGATTTGTGAATTGCTTGCAAGTCTCTGACGTTTGGTGGTACCATGGTTGGTTTAAAGGGTTCTGTTTGTGAATGTAATGTTAGTACATCTGAGCAGCAAGGGCCACAAAGCTGCACATCACTACCGAGTCAACAAGCAATGAACGACCACATTCCAGATTTTACTCAGAGCCACAAAAAAAAAATCAATTCGACAGCATACATAGAATTCTCAATCTTCCAACTGACCATCAAAGACAGTCACCAAGCTTAAGCTCAACAGTAAGACTACCAAAACAGAACGAAATAGAAACAGATTATCTGTAGGTGTGAGTTACACGGCACAACATGCGAACCAATCGACCGGCCCGGACGACAAGGTGGAAGAGCAGCACGGAGCTAGTGCCTGCTGGATATGCTGAAGGAAGTGACCTTCATGGGCGTGGCCACCACCAGTGGTGCCTCAGGGGAGTCGCTGATGGCGTACTTGTCATGCATGAAGCGACTTGCCACAATGGACTCGTCCTTCGGGATCACCTTATAGCAGTAGCAGCTTTTGAGACCCTCCTGGTACTGGTAGCACTCGTGGTGGCTGTTCTTGACCTGCAGGAAGTTCCACACCACACTGTACTTCCCCACCGTGGCCACAAGGTGCCGCTCCTGCTTCCCGTTCTCTGTCACCTGCACGGTCATGACAAGGGATGAGGGCTAGTCTCAACAGTCAACAAATGCACCCGACCGCTCATGATGGTGGCTAATGGGTTTTCGTTAATCAGAAAACAGCATTAGGGGTATTTCAAGTTACTGAAATTACATTAACCATTTGATCATAGTCTCTGCAATTAGTGGCATGGACATCACAGCAGGTGATTCAAGATGTATCAGATACAGCAATGTTTCATCGGCATTAGGGGTATTTCTAGTTTATCTTAGATAAATATTCAAGTACACGTACTAATAGTTTCAAAGCAGCTGAAACAACATGCTCCACTGAACTGTATTGAAATAGTACAAGGAAGCATACAAGGTGGTTTCTTAACAAAACATGCATCATATGCACATGCAGGTTACCAGCACCAAATCTGGATCCTAGGTACTCCGCAGTGAGCTCAATCAAGTAACAGTTTTAGCAAACATCAGGCATGAAAAGGTAGATGAATTTGTGGTAGACACATTGCTGTGCTAGCTTGACAATGCTGATGAATGTCATCCAACCTATACTAAATTGGAACTGAATTTACTGTCTTTATAGTATGATACAGCATCACACTATTTTTCTAGCATACTCCATTTCCATGGAAAGTGAAAGTTGGTATGCATTATACTATTATAGTACTAAAAGGCTACACCGAACTAATATGCATCAGTCACGACATCCTAGAGTAGGCAATGCTTAACATTAACAAACCAGAGGCATACACAACTGTAAAACCGCAGGAGACATGTATTGAATGTCAAGGGGTGTGATTAAATTAAACAGGGAAAAATGCCCAATCATTGTAAGCAAAGGCCACATAACGGAACCTAACACTAATGTACAACTGAAGCACTTCTACATGATCTATACTCTTATAAATTGATAGTTACAGGTCACTGAATATAGCAGTATAACCAATTCTGTCGGTTTTGATCATGCACAATATCGGAATGCTACCAAAGAAGTGCAATGACCATTTGTATAGTCAGTGGTAATATGAACATAATTTCATAGTAAGAAAGTGGCAAGGTATACTCACCCAAGAGAACCTTCCCTCCCGGAACCTGTTGTTTGCGCCGGCGAGATGAGAGTCCAATGGGTTGAGCTTCAGCAACCTTGGAGCAGCAATTCTGTTCCCCATTCTCCCACTAAATCCAGTCTTCTCCTTTCCATCCTTGTCAATGAAAATGGTGCATATTAGAATCAGGTATGTATCGGTTGTCCCTAAAATCCATTTTCCATCGTAAGTCACATCTACATGAGTAATTGGCGAACCCAGCCCTGGAAAGGCTGTCTTCGCCATCCTCATAGAGCTCTTCGAGTACAATCGGATCTTCCCATCCAATGATCCAACAACTATGGAACCATCACCAGTAGAAGCAAAACACTGAAAGTTCGTTCCCCGGGAAAACTGATGCCCCTGGGTCCATTGCAATACTGGTGATTCAGTTGCACTTGCCAGGTCCTGCACAATACCCCTCCGGTCCCTCATATCCCACCGGCACAATCGATTGTCATCCAGGCCCAAGAAGGTGGATTCTGACGGATCCATCTGTGCACCTTTGCTATCATTTGTGATATCCCTCATGTTTATATCAGCTCCATCCTTCTCAAATCTCCATTCTGACACCACCTTCCCAGTCTCGATGTCGAGCTGATGAACCCCCTTGGCATGAGGCTTCCCATTAGTGGCAGGGCTCATCAACAGCATGTTAGTCTCTGCACGCATCAGAAGTGCCTTCTTAGGAGTTGAGAAGTTCGTGCTCCCCCCAGAAAACTTCACAGACACCCCCTTGCCGTGTATCCCGTGTTCGAAATTCCGAACCACCTGAATGCCCGAATCTCCGACCAGGAAGCTGTTATCTAGCGCACCAAGCGCAAGACTCTGAATCCCACTGCCTTCCTCAACCGGCTCCTCGAACTCCCTCAGATCCTCCATCAGTGGCTTCAGCGTGGGGGTCCGCGGCGGCATCGGGCTGCCCTTGGCCCCCGGAGAGAACCCATCGGTGGCATCCTCCCAAATGGACTCGTCACCATCCTCCGGGCGTGCCCACGCCGCGAAGTCCTTCCCGAACACCTTGGCGCGGCCCTCGGCGGTGGCGGCGACGCCGTAGCTGTTCTCAAACAAGCAGTTATGGTACTTGGCGCAGAAGTCGCCGAATCCGTCGGCGTGGAGGAACTTAAGGGCCCAGACGCCGTCGGCGACGAAGTCCACCCGGCGCTGCGCGGGGAAGGTCTTGAGCTGCAGCTCGGGCCCGACCCTGGCCCGGATCTTCGACCCCACGACGAGGCACCAGGGGCCGGTGGTGGGCGCGTCGTCGTCCTCGTCGTCGCCGGTGCGGACGAAGGATGCGGCGGCGAGGCGGTCGGAGACGATCCACTTGGCGGACGGAGAGGAGCCGCCGATGTGGAGGTACAGCTTGACGGCGTTGAGGGCCGCCGGGTTGGCGGTGGGGGCGGGGCCGGGGCTAGGGTTCGGGGAGATGGGCTCGTTGTACTTGAGGTGGAGGCTGCGGAGGTGGCGGTCGATGGCATCGATGGAGGCGGGGGTGGCCGCGCCCGCGCCGCCTGCCGCCTTGGAGGAGGCGGAGGCCAGGGGCGGCGTGCCGTAGTCGGAAGAGTTGTCGGAGGCCCGGGACTCCGCGTCCTCCGAGTCGGAGTCGGAGAGGTCCAGGTCCTCGCGGCTGTGCGAACCTCCCATGGCGGCGGCGGCGAGCGGCTAGGGTTTCGGCGAAGAGGTGTGGATGGGGGGAGCGGAGGAGGAGCGTGCGGGGATTTGAAATTTGGGGGCGGAGAGGGGAGGCGAAGGAAGGTGGAGGTGGGGTTTTGCGTTGCAAGTGGGGAAGGGGATCTGGGAGATGAAGTGATGAATAGAATAACGCGCCTTCAGAACGGAAGGCCAAACGGTACGCAATTCAAACTGAAATCCGTAGGACCGTGACAGTGACACCCAAGCGCTCGATCCGAGGGTATCTCCAACATCATTCTCTGCATCATTCTTTATATCCGTCGTTTATACACTTCTCTATAAAATTCTCTCCTCTATATCTCATTTCTCTCCAACAACATTCTCTAAATCTCGTTCTCTATACATTAAACTCTATATTAGAAACGTATTTTGTTCCAAATTTTTGTACGTACATATTTATCATACCTCAAATGCTATGGACATATTTATTTTTATTTAATCCAGTGTTTAAAACGTAAAGAAAAAATAGAGAAGAGGAGAGAGAATCTCTATATATAGAGAAAACATGTAGCGTTCTCTATTTTAGAGAACTATTTAGAGAACGCTGCTGGAGCATATAGAGAACGGAATCTTCTCTGTATATAGGGTAGAGAACGGTTCAGAGTCTCCCGTTGGAGACAGCCTGAACTCAGTGATTCAAAATTTCAGAGTGAAAATGCAGCTCGAATTCATAAGATGAATAATAGTTTCCCGGATTTTTTTTAAAAAATTGGGTGTTTATATTTTTTTCAAGTTTTGATATTTCTCAAGATAGCAAATAAAAACTGTGAGAATTATATTACTGCAGTCTCACGATCTATTACTACTATTTTACCAATGATCTCAAGATGGAAACTGAAAATCGATGAGCAGGATCAGAGTTGGGTTTAGTACTTAGGTGACCTACCCTGGTCTCGGCTAAAGCTGAAACTAATCATAGTATGCATACATTTTTTTTAACGAACCAGGTAAAAGAGCTGCCGATTATATTAAAAAACACTAAAAAAATATTATACTAAAAAAAAGTAAAGCCTAAATTGGGTATAACAACGAACAACAACACCACCTGGTTCACCTGCTGCTGGTGGTTGAATGATGACATCAATACAGCCGCACAACTCCACTCAAACTCGACTCAACATCATCCGGTTGGATTGAGACATCAACACGGCAGCATGCAAAGATTTTTCCTCAGGTTAAATCGTAAAGATCCAAGAAGATACCTCCGTCTGTTGGACTGTTGGTGCTACGGTATCGCTCACACAAAGATTAATGGCATTTCAATGAAAAGCTCCTAGAACTTCAAATCTCATTATCTTTTTGAGACTTTAGGAGTCAGGACCAGTAACTGTAACGCCCCGAAAAAAATTTTCAAGCCTAAACTACGCGATAGAGTATTCCGACTAAAAATTGATTCACTGTAAAACCCTGACCCTCTCTGCCACACGTGCGCGTTGCGTTCCCCGCCCTGTGCCACACAATGCCCGGCCTCCCCCACGCGCACCGCCTCGACCCTCGCCACCGCGTCACGACGACCGCGCGACCGCTTTCCCCAATTAGCGCCGGCGCAAGCCCTTTCTCGCGCGGCGCGCGAATCCTGCGCGCGCGTGGCCGACCGGCCGCGATCGCCGCCGCGACCGGCGCCGACGCGCCCCACCCTTTTCTCCCTTTTCTCTTTTCTCTTTTCTCTCTCCCTTCTATTTCTTTTCTCATTCCTTTTCTTTCTTTCTTTCCTTTCTTCCCTCCTTTCTCCTTTTTCTTTTCCCCCTCTCCTCCCTCCTCCTCTCCCTTGCTTCCGAGCGCCGCTCTGCCACGCCGGCCCCTCCTGCTTGGCCCCGAGCTGCGGCCCCCTCCCCTCCTGCGCACACGCCGCGCGTGGCCGCGTGCCGCGCCGCGCCAGCCGCCGCTCGCGCTCTGCCCGGCACGCACGCGCGCCCGCGACGCCGCGCCGCCTGCCACTACCGCGCACGCCCGGACGCCGGCCAAGCCGCCCGCGCTGCCCCGGCCGTGCTGCGCACGCACGCCCACCCCTCGTGCTCCGCGTGCCCCGCGTACCGCGCTGACCGCCGCGCCGCGCCGCACGTTGCCGCGCCCTCGCCCTGGCCCGCGCCGTGCCGCGCTACGCGCGCACGCGCGCACGGACGACGCGCCGCCCGCCGCTGCTGTGCCGCGCGCGCTGCACTGCGTCGCCCCACGTGCCCGCACGCGTCACGTCGCCCCGGCCTCGCCGCCTGCGCCGCCACTCGGCGACACGGACGCCACGACGCGGCCGCCATTAACGCGCTCCGCGCCGCTCGCCGGCCTCCCCACCGGCCACCGCCACCCGCCGCCTTTGAGGGCCTATAAATAGGCCCTCACCCCGCCCCTCTTTCCCCACGGCCTCCACTGCCACCGCCTGCCACCTCCCTCGCCTCCAGCGCCGCCGCCGCTCACAGCCCCGCCGCCGCCCTCGGTCCGCCGCCGCCCGGCCTCCACGCGCCACCCCGGCCCGAGGTAAGGCCGGGGATCGGTTCTCCTCCTCCCCCTCTTCCTTTTCCCCCACCCCCTAGCCGCCACCGAGCCCCGGGCCGGCCGGATTTGGCCGCCGCCGGTGCCCCCTTTTCCCTCCTCTGTTTTGTGCGGGGGAGAGGAGGAAGAAAGGGGCCTTTTTGCCCGAAGCCCCCTCCTTTTTCCTGTAATACCCCAAAGGAACCCCCCCTTCTCTAGATGCCCCCTTTTTGCTAAAAAGACCCTACTCTTTCTAGCATTTCGAACCAAACCCCTCGATTACGTAAACCTAAATACACTCGACACCTTTCAGCGTACCCTGAATATTTCTAGGATTCGCAAATAGGTCCTTGTCCTTTCCGTATAGTTACGAATAGGCCCCTAAACCCTTGTTTAGTCCCTGAAACCGTCTTTAACTCGTCATTTTATGTGCGAAACGACCTCCGATCGACCCGAAACTTTACCACGCCCTTTCTAGTATAGTTCTAGCCATGCCATTAAGAAACCACCCAAAAATATTACCCCTACCTCCGTAGCTAAATTATTTCTGATTCAAGCTCAACGATAAAAGTTTTTAATTCTTGTGCTTGGTTGTGTGTCTGTTTGTTTGCGTCGTAAAACACGGAGTGAACGAGGAAGGTCCCGACTGTGACCAAGTGAACGAGGACCAGTGCTGCGACCCCGAACCCGTGGGACAGTGCTTCGATCAGGATTTCCCGCAAGGCTTTGACGATGGCAAGTTCAATTCCGCCCTTTGATGCATGTTTTTGTCCTAGTTTTTATAAACACAACCCAGTGGCCGGTTTTATAGAATTGCATGGTTTTGCGTGCTGGAAACCTGGTAGGATAGCCACCCTTGTTTGAAATAACCATACCTTGACCGCCTGATTTATAAAGAAAATGCGTGTGTGTGGGAAGGGATAAAAATGTGGTTTCGAAAGACGAGTCAGACGGGGTGGATGGCATTTCTGTGTGAATTGCCGTTGGTGTGCTCGTACCTGTGTGGTAGGGCAAAGGAGGGAGATATCCATCCTGTCACCCCTAAGGACCGAGTTGATGTGACATCTCACCTAGCTTCTGGTCGTGCGAACCACTTGACCGTTGTATGGGCAACGGCTTAGCATAAATCCCACTAGTTAGCCTGATAGTCATCAGGAGAGCTGAGAGCAACGGGTGACCAAGGAGAAGGGATAAGCTCTGTGTGACTTATGCCCTGGTTAAACCTCGGAGGTAGGTCGAATGACCCCTTGATGGATCCCGTGATGGCTAGTCAGGTCTAGCTAAGGTGGGTAATGGCTTTGTTGGGATCTGCACCGACACTACGGTGATCGTGCTGTGGTACCCCACCTGTGGGTAAAGTTGCACACCTCTGCAGAGTTAAAATCTATTCGAATAGCCGTGCCCACGGTACTGGGCAAGTTATGGTGTGGTCACATAACTAGTGTTTATCTCTGGGAATGGATGGGCTGGTGTGAGTTGTTTGGAAAGTGTCCGGCAGTTGTGCCGTGTGCTACGGCGGACGGGGAGTCCGGTAGCAGTTTAAAACTTGGATCCGTGTGGATCAACACCGTGTGCTCCTTGGTACAAGGAAAACTCGTTTTAAAAATGTTTTTAAAATAAACCCCTGCATACAACAGAGTTTTCCGCAAACGAACCATAACCTTATTCCTTGGATTGTCCTGTGCATTAATTTTTGTTATACCCCTCCGTGGGTGTGATTGGACTTGCTGAGTACGTTTGTACTCACCCCTTTCTTACTTTTACAGTGGAAGACCCAGACTACGTCCCCGAAGACAACGAGTAGGGTTTCGTCCTGCACCCAGTCTTGCCTGTGGTTGAGGCCCCGTTGGATTCCGCATGGCGCAAGACTCTGATGATCCTCTTTTCGTAGCTAGTATATTAGTGTGGGTTTTAGTTGTAATCCTCGCGATAGTGGCGCTTCACTGCCCATTACCGCGCAGAGTTGTACGGTGATGTACCATCTGATGTAATAAAAGTGTTATCAGCCTCCTGGGACTGATAATTCGACACTTTTAAGTCTTCCCTGATGGGGGGGACGCTTCAGGTGGTATCAGAGCCGGAGGCTGGCCGTAGGACGTGACCCTAGGAGCGAGACCCTTTTTCAAGCCCTAGGACTTGTGCTAACTTAGTTCTTTTTCCTGCACAAACACTCACCCTTGGTTCTTGCCCTGTTCCAGATGGCTGACAATGGATGGGTCAACGGGATCTGCCACGCGGAGCCCGGCCTTCCTAAGTTACTATTACTCAGCCTGGAACGCGTTGGGGTTATGGAACCGCCCGAGTACGCCTACCGAGAATACACCTCCGGAGGCACCCTTCGGTGCGACACGATGATCTTTGTGGAGAGGAGCACCCGCTACCCTGATGTGGACCCTTGGTTCATCTCCACCACTGGCTTTCGCTTCCCCGACACCTACCGAAAAGCCGCCCGTAAAGCCCTGCGACGGCTGCGTGTGCTCTACAGGCACCACCTTCAGCGGACTCCTATGGGATTTTTCCCACCCACTGAAGGAAGAGGACGCACTTGGATTGCCCGGATGAGAGGACTTGGACGAGAAGAAGAAGACCTAGAAGATACGGTCTCCCACCTGTCCATCTACCTTACTGGCTTGGATGCACTCTGCCGCGAACAGGCGGCACAACTGAAGCAGCTAATCAGTGGGATTGAAAGGATAACCCAGGAGCTGGAGGAACAACGGACAAGAGCTGCAAACGCCGAATATTCCTTAGCCGCCCTTCAAGCCCAGATGCAAGAATACGAGAACCGCAACGGAATAGGTGGATGGATAGAAGAAGAAGAAGAAGAACCCATGGAAACCCATTGGGATAAGGGTACTCAGACCGAAAATGAGATGGATCGGTTCCTTCCAATAAAGAAGCGCTCTATCAGGACCGAGGAAGAATCCCCATGATAGGATTAGCACCCCGAGCTAAAACCCTACCCTAACGACCACGTATCCATGAAAACTGTACCATCACTGTTGTAATAATAACTGTTATCTACTCCTTTTGCACCTGTGCCAGATTGTTTACCCTATTCTTGTTTCAGATGGCTGAGGAAGGATGGACCCAGGGCGATTGCCAAGCTGTACCTGGCTTCCCCAGCCTTTTGATCAACACCCTGGAAGGCCTTGGCGTTACGGAGCGCCCAAGGTACTACAGCCGAGAGTACATGCACCATGGTACCCTCCGCTGCAGGGTGATCCTGGTCGTCGCCAGGAGCAACCGCTACCCCGACCTCCAGCCTTGGCGAGTGACTGCCACAGGGTTTAGACACCAGGACGCCTACCCCTTGGCCATCAGAAAAACACTCCGTTATTTGTGCCGGATTTTTGAAGAACACCTCGCCCCCACACCAGCAAAGTTCTTCCCGCCGGCCATCAGAACCCCAGTCTGGGAAGCACGCATGAGGAATCTGGAACGACGTCGCCACGAAGAAGGTCCCCTGTACCAAGTGGCTACTTACCTAGCCGCCCTAGACCAACTCTTTGATGAGCAAGCCAACCTTCTGAGAGAGCAGACCCATCGAGCCGAGCAAGCGGAGCTCGCAGTGAGATTACAGCAGATCCGAGCCGCCCACGCCGAGGCAAGAGCTGCAGCCGCGGTCAGTAGCGAAGCAGTCGCCCAAGAGGGCCTCAGGCAAGCCCAAGACCGGTGTATGCAGGATTGGACCCGAAGTGGAACACCAGTCCCGGCAATTGGAGAAGACCATGTTCTACTCGGGACACCCGTCATAGGATGGGGAACGCTCTTTGGGAACACACAAGCCCCACCCGAGAACCCTGAAAGTTCCGCCGCCGCCGCCGAAGGAGATGCTGCAGCGCAACCCTCGACCAATGGAAATCCAGAGGATGGCGAGCAAGGATCACTCGCGCTCCTCGCCCCAGAAGAAGGCACGCCCCGCGAGTAGAATGACCGACGCCACCCTAGTGATGTGTCCCCAACCGCTTTTGTTTAAATTGTGCCTGATCCCGGACGAGTAGTACGAGACCTAGCCTTACCCCAAGCTGTACCCCCGTTGCAGTATTACAGTTGTTTGTGCTTGTTGTTTGTGATGTTCTGTGCTGGTTTGTTGTGTGCTACGTGTTATATAACTACTGGCAGGAGGTAGATTCTGCCCTATATACGAATTAAACAACTTAAACATCACCTAATCTTAACCCCACTCTACCCAATCGACAGATGGTTCCCCGGAGCGTCACGAGGGCCTCCCGTAGCCGGAACCCCGCAACCGCTGGTGCCGGAGCATAGCCTGCCGGACAAAACCCTCCTCAGGCAGAACAGGAAGTAAGCCAGAACCGAGGAGAAAATCAAGGAGGAGAGCAACTACCACCACCCCCACCCCTCGGAGACTTGGCACAGATAATCCACAACCAGACCCTCATACTGGAAACATTGGCCAACGCCCTCGTTAACCGGCAACCACGAGGGCAAAACATGAATGACAAGCTGACAGCTTTTCTGAGGACCAAGCCGCCCACCTTTGCCGGATCTTGCAACCCTTTGGATGCAGACGACTGGTTGCGAGTAATTCAAAGGAAACTCGATCCATTCGAGTGCCAGGACCGAGACAAAGTCCTTCTGGCAGCCCACCAACTCACCGGAACAGCATTATCCTGGTGGGAAAATTATTGTGCTGCAGCCGAGGATGCCTCTACCATTACTTGGGAGGAATTCGTGAGGGAGTTCCGCCGCTATCATATCCCTTCGGCCACCATGAAGCGCAAAGCGGATGAATTCCGCGCACTGCAGCAAGGAAGCATGACGGTGGAAGAATACACCCACCGGTTCATAGAATTGGCCCGATATGCGCCGAAAGAAGTGAGCGACGACGATAAGAAGCAAGACATGTTCAAGAAGGGGTTAAACCCAGAACTCCGAACCTTGCTTACCCCACAGATCTACCCGGACTTCAACACCCTGATGAACAAAGCTATCCTCACGGAAAGGGCCAAAGCCGAGGAGAGGAAGGATAATAAACGTAAATTCCTGGAAAGTAAGGCCCGCCAACAAGACCGCTATCAAAAGCCGAGGAACTCCAACTACACTGCACCAAGATCTCAGGCCCCGATGCAGTATAGAACTCAGTCTCAAGTGACAGGATCACAGGCCCCGCTTAAGAGCCAGAATACCACGAGGGCCCCGCAGAGCAATGCAAGCCAGGTCATCCCCGACAACAACAATGTTAGGGCCTGTTTCAACTGCCGAGAGATAGGGCATTACATTGCCAATTGCCCTTATGCCAAGAACAAGCCGGCTACATCAGCCTTCTCCAACACGGTGAATGGGTCCAGACCAGCCCTAACCGGCGCCAACCGAGTGCCTATTCGCAATAACGACAACAGCCAGCAGACGAAACAGCCTCAGCAATCATTTGGACGAGCCCGCGTCAATCACATCGACGCGCAGGAGGCCCAAGAAGCTCAGGGCGTAGTGCTCGGTGAGTACCTAGTCAACTCAGCCCTGGCAATAGTACTATTTGATTCTGGAGCATCGCACTTGTTCATATCCTCAAGCTTTGTGGAGAAACACAAAATACCCACAGTACTACTAAAAACACCCCTACTAACCCGGACGCCTGGGGGCGACATCAATTGTCGATTAGGTTGTCCATGGGTAAGGATCAATTTAAGTGGGGTAGAATTTCTAGCAGATTTAGTAGTACTTAAGTCTGGGGGAATAGACATGATCCTTGGAATGGACTGGTTAAGCCGACACAATGGTCTCATAGGCTGTACCGACAAAGTGGTACACCTAACAAACCCTGAAGGAGTACAAGTGATCTGCCATACCCGGAATAGTAAGTTTGACCCGATGGTGTTTAGCATGGAAGGCCAGCCCTTAGAAGGAGTCCCGGTAGTAAACGAATACCCAGAAGTTTTTCCCGAAGAATTCCCCGGTATGCCACCAGACAGAGATATAGAATTCGTCATCGACCTTATCCCCGGAACCTCCCCTATAGCCAAGAGACCCTATAGGATGGCAGCCTCTGAATTGACAGAATTAAAGAAGCAACTAGAAGAACTGCAACGAATCGGCTTTATCAGACCAAGCTCGTCGCCATGGGGAGCCCCAGTCCTATTCGTTAAAAAGAAAGATGGGAGTATGAGGTTGTGTGTAGATTACCGAGCACTGAATGAAGTTACCATTAAGAATAAGTACCCCCTCCCCAGGATTGATGACCTCTTCGATCAGCTAAAAGGAGCCAAGTACTTTTCAAAGATCGATCTGAGGTCAGGATATTTTTAGCTCAAGATTAGAGAAAGTGACATCCCTAAGACAGCTTTTGTCACCCGCTACGGGCAGTTTGAATTCACCGTAATGTCCTTCGGACTAACCAATGCCCCTGCCTATTTTATGAACCTCATGAACAAGGTATTTATGGACGAGCTGGATAAGTTTGTCGTAGTCTTTATCGACGACATACTTATCTACTCCAAGAGTATTCAGGAACATGAGCAACATCTGCGAGTAGTATTAGAAAAGCTGAGAATACATAGACTATATGCCAAGTTTAGCAAGTGCGAATTCTGGCTGGAGAGAGTAGCTTTCCTTGGTCACATTCTGACCGCGGAAGGTGTAGCAGTGGACCCAGAAAAGGTCGAAGCAGTTTCCAACTGGCAGCGGCCAACTAACGTTGGTGAAATCAGGAGCTTTCTTGGATTAGCCGGATACTATCGGAGGTTTATTGAGGGATTCTCTAAGATAGCCCGACCCATAACGGAGCTTCTTAAGAAGGAGAAGAAGTTCGCCTGGACAGAAAGTTGTGAAAGAAGTTTTCAAGAGTTGAAACAAAGGCTGACAACCGCCCCAGTGCTGACCCTACCGGACATTCACCGGGATTTTGTCATTTACTGTGACGCATCCCGACAAGGGTTAGGGTGTGTGCTGATGCAAGACGGGAAAGTCGTTGCATATGCTTCCCGCCAACTCCGGACCCATGAGCAGAACTATCCGACCCATGATTTGGAACTTGCAGCCGTAGTGCATGCCCTTAAGATTTGGAGACATTATTTGATTGGAAATAAGTGTGAGGTTTACACCGACCATAAGAGTTTGAAATATATCTTCACCCAACCGGATTTGAACCTAAGGCAGAGGAGATGGTTGGAGTTGGTTAAGGACTACAATTTAGAGATCCATTACCACCCCGGAAAGGCAAATGTAGTAGCCGACGCCTTAAGCCGGAAATCCTATGGGCCCAAAGCTGATCATCTGCGCGAGGAGATGGCACGATTAAATGTGCACATTGTCCCGCGAGGTTCCAGCCATGTGCTGAACGTCCAACCAACACTAGAGGATAAAATTAGAGAGGCTCAAAACTCGGATCAAGAGCTAGTAAAGATCTGCAAGCAAACTGGAGAAAACAAAGCACCAGGTTTTAGAGTGGACGACAAAGGAACGTTATGGTATGAGGATAGAATTTGTGTACCCCAGGATGGAGACTTCAGGCAGACAATCATGGACGAAGTCCATAACTCGGCCTACTCCATCCACCCAGGATCCACCAAAATGTATATGGATATAAAGCAAAAATATTGGTGGAATGGGATGAAGGCGGATATTGCACGATTTGTGGCTCATTGTGATACCTGCCAAAGGATCAAGGCCGAACATCAAAAGCCGGCAGGATTATTGCAACCCTTGCCTATCCCGGTCTGGAAATGGGATGAAATAGGAATGGACTTTGTAGTGGGTCTACCCCGAACACAGAAGGGACACGATTCCATATGGGTAATAGTGGATCGACTCACTAAATCGGCTCATCTTATACCTGTACGAACCACTTATGGTGGAGAAAAGCTGGCAAAACTTTATGTAGAAAACATAGTAAAGTTACACGGAGTGCCTAGCCGAATTGTCTCGGATAGAGTGACCCAATTCACCTCTAGGTTCTGGAAAAGCTTGCATCAAGCCATGGGCACCAAGTTGGATTTCAGCTCTGCATATCACCCACAGACGGATGGTCAAACCGAAAGGGTAAATCAGATTATGGAAGATATGCTAAGAGCATGTGTCCTAACCTATGGAAAGGACTGGGAGCAGAGTCTGCCCTATGCGGAATTCTCGTACAATAATAGTTACCAAGCCAGCTTGGGCATGTCGCCATTCGAAGCCCTTTATGGAAGAAAGTGCAAAACTCCTCTAATGTGGTCGGAAGTTGGAGAACGGGCCCTAGTAGGACCCGCACTTATAAAAGAAGCAGAGGAAAAAGTAGCGAAAATCTGCGAGAAATTGAAAACGGCTCAGTCCCGACAAAAGAGCTATGCAGATAAGAAGAGGCGGGAAATAAGTTTCAATCCGGGAGAATTTGTCTATCTCAAAGTCTCACCCATTCGAGGGACACGAAGATTTCAGGTACAAGGAAAATTAGCCCCCCGATACATTGGACCGTATCGGGTTCTGAAGAGAGTCGGAGCAGTGGCATACCGACTAGAGTTACCAGAAGAAATGTCAGATGTACACCCAGTGTTTCATGTTTCGCAATTGAGAAGGTGTTTGAGAGTACCCGAGGGAGAACATGTACCAGTGGAAACAATAGACCTGCAGCCAGATTTGCGATATCAGGAAGTACCGGTCAAAATTCTGGACACTGTCACCAGGAGGACAAGAAACTCCGAAGTACGGATATGCAGAGTCCAATGGAGCAGACACGGAGTAGAAGAAGCAACCTGGGAGCGCGAGGAGGCCCTAAAGAAAGAATTCCCCCATCTATTTAGAAGCCAGCCGAATCTCGAGGACGAGATTCATTTAAGTGGGGTAGGTTTGTAACGCCCCGAAAAAAAATTTCAAGCCTAAACTACGCGATAGAGTATTCCGACTAAAAATTGATTCACCGTAAAACCCTGACCCTCTCTGCCACACGTGCGCGTTGCGTTCCCCGCCCTGTGCCACACAATGCCCGGCCTCCCCCACGCGCACCGCCTCGACCCTCGCCACCGCGTCACGACGACCGCGCGACCGCTTTCCGCAATTAGCGCCGGCGCAAGCCCTTTCTCGCGCGGCGCGCGAATCCTGCGCGCGCGTGGCCGACCGGCCGCGGTCGCCGCCGCGACCGGCGCCGACGCGCCCCACCCTTTTCTCCCTTTTCTCTTTTCTCTTTTCTCTCTCCCTTCTATTTCTTTTCTCATTCCTTTTCTTTCTTTCTTTCCTTTCTTCCCTCCTTTCTCCTTTTTCTTTTCCCCCTCTCCTCCCTCCTCCTCTCCCCTGCTTCCGAGCGCCGCTCTGCCACGCCGGCCCCTCCTGCTTGGCCCCGAGCTGCGGCCCCCTCCCCTCCTGCGCACACGCCGCGCGTGGCCGCGTGCCGCGCCGCGCCAGCCGCCGCTCGCGCTCTACCCGGCACGCACGCGCGCCCGCGACGCCGCGCCGCCTGCCACTACCGCGCACGCCCGGACGCCGGCCAAGCCGCCCGCGCTGCCCCGGCCGTGCTGCGCACGCACGCCCACCCCTCGTGCTCCGCGTGCCCCGCGTACCGCGCTGACCGCCGCGCCGCGCCGCCCGTTGCCGCGCCCTCGCCCTGGCCCGCGCCGTGCCGCGCTACGCGCGCACGCGCGCACGGACGACGCGCCGCCCGCCGCTGCTGTGCCGCGCGCGCTGCACAGCGTCGCCCCACGTGCCCGCACGCGTCACGTCGCCCCGGCCTCGCCGCCTGCGCCACCACTCGGCGACACGGACGCCACGACGCGGCCGCCATTAAGGCGCTCCGCGCCGCTCGCCGGCCTCCCCACCGGCCACCGCCACCCGCCGCCTTTGAGGGCCTATAAATAGGCCCTCACCCCGCCCCTCTTTCCCCACGGCCTCCACTGCCACCGCCTGCCACCTCCCTCGCCTCCAGCGCCGCCGCCGCCCTCGGTCCGCCGCCGCCCGGCCTCCACGCGCCACCCCGGCCCGAGGTGAGGCCGGGGATCGGTTCTCCTCCTCCCCCTCTTCCTTTTCCCCCACCCCCTAGCCGCCACCGAGCCCCGGGCCGGCCGGATTTGGCCGCCGCCGGTGCCCCCTTTTCCCTCCTCTGTTTTGTGCGGGGGAGAGGAGGAAGAAAGGGGCCTTTTTGCCCGAAGCCCCCTCCTTTTTCCTGTAATACCCCAAAGGAACCCCCCCCTTCTCTAGATGCCCCCTTTTTGCTAAAAAGACCCTACTCTTTCTAGCATTTCGAACCAAACCCCTCGATTACGTAAACCTAAATACACTCGACACCTTTCAGCGTACCCTGAATATTTCTAGGATTCGCAAATAGGTCCTTGTCCTTTCCGTATAGTTACGAATAGGCCCCTAAACCCTTGTTTAGTCCCTGAAACCGTCTTTAACTCGTCATTTTATGTGCGAAACGACCTCCGATCGACCCGAAACTTTACCACGCCCTTTCTAGTATAGTTCTAGCCATGCCATTAAGAAACCACCCAAAAATATTACCCCTACCTCCATAGCTAAATTATTTCTGATTCAAGCTCAACGATAAAAGCTTTTAATTCTTGTGCTTGGTTGTGTGTCTGTTTGTTTGCGTCGTAGGACACGGAGTGAACGAGGAAGGTCCCGACTGTGACCAAGTGAACGAGGACCAGTGCTGCGACCCCGAACCCGTGGGACAGTGCTTCGATCAGGATTTCCCGCAAGGCTTTGACGATGGCAAGTTCAATTCCGCCCTTTGATGCATGTTTTTGTCCTAGTTTTTATAAACACAACCCAGTGGCCGGTTTTATAGAATTGCATGGTTTTGCATGCTGGAAACCTGGTAGGATAGCCACCCTTGTTTGAAATAACCATACCTTGACCGCCTGATTTATAAAGAAAATGCGTGTGTGTGGGAAGGGATAAAAATGTGGTTTCGAAAGACGAGTCAGACGGGGTGGATGGCATTTCTGTGTGAATTGCCGTTGGTGTGCTCGTACTTGTGTGGTAGGGCAAAGGAGGGAGATATCCATCCTGTCACCCCTAAGGACCGAGTTGATGTGACATCTCACCTAGCTTCTGGTCGTGCGAACCACTTGACCGTTGTATGGGCAACGGCTTAGCATAAATCCCACTAGTTAGCCTGATAGTCATCAGGAGAGCTGAGAGCAACGGGTGACCAAGGAGAAGGGATAAGCTCTGTGTGACTTATGCCCTGGTTAAACCTCGGAGGTAGGTCGAATGACCCCTTGATGGATCCCGTGATGGCTAGTCAGGTCTAGCTAAGGTGGGTAATGGCTTTGTTGGGATCTGCACCGACACTACGGTGATCGTGCTGTGGTACCCCACCTGTGGGTAAAGTTGCACACCTCTGCAGAGTTAAAATTTATTCGAATAGCCGTGCCCACGGTACTGGGCAAGTTATGGTGTGGTCACATAACTGGTGTTTATCTCTGGGAATGGATGGGCTGGTGTGAGTTGTTTGGAAAGTGTCCGGCAGTTGTGCCGTGTGCTACGGCGGACGGGGAGTCCGGTAGCAGTTTAAAACTTGGATCCGTGTGGATCAACACCGTGTGCTCCTTGGTACAAGGAAAACTCGTTTTAAAAATGTTTTTAAAACAAACCCCTGCATACAACAGAGTTTTCCGCAAACGAACCATAACCTTATTCCTTGGATTGTCCTGTGCATTAATTTTTGTTATACCCCTCCGTGGGTGTGATTGGACTTGCTGAGTACGTTTGTACTCACCCCTTCCTTACTTTTACAGTGGAAGACCCAGACTACGTCCCCGAAGACAACGAGTAGGGTTTCGTCTTGCACCCAGTCTTGCCTGTGGTTGAGGCCCCGTTGGATTCCGTATGGCGCAAGACTCTGATGATCCTCTTTTCGTAGCTAGTATATTAGTGTGGGTTTTAGTTGTAATCCTCGCGATAGTGGCGCTTCACTGCCCATTACCGCGCAGAGTTGTACGGTGATGTACCATCTGATGTAATAAAAGTGTTATCAGCCTCCTGGGACTGATAATTCAACACTTTTAAGTCTTCCCTGATTGGGGGGGACGCTTCAGTAACCTTCGTATAACCTATCGCCGTGGGTTCCGGTTCAGAAAACTAAAGTTGCCGGGATAAAAACCGCACAATGCAACCGGAAGCTATGCTTTTTAGAACAGTATAAGGCTGCAAAATCAATGGTTATATCTGAACATAGCTGTTAACCATCGATGTGTTCTGGGATATGAGGAGACCCTTTTGAAGGTCTTCAGGCTGAAAACTTCTGATAGCTGGTCATCAGTTCAGCAAGTAGTGAAAAGTGGCGAATAATCTCCTTTCTTAGAAGGCAGTTTGAAATGTTTCGAGACGGTATAAAAAGAGGTTGCTCCATCTGCACTAGATCTGATCATCTGTTAGGTTCAGATCGGGTCAAAAGAAACCCATTGTTTTTTACTTCGGTCGGAGCCCGAGCTGACTCGACCACCGGACCGGATTTTTTGACCCGAGGCTGACCGGCACGTGATGGGGTTAGGTTGGGTTTGGATCGGATCAGGTAAAACCCAATAATTTCAGCATGAGCTTGGCCCATATATTGGCCGTGTCGAGTTTTTCGGGTGGGTCGGATCGGGTTTGTCGGGTCCGTCGGCTCGTGATCAGATCCAATCTGCGCCGATCAAAAGGCAACATAAATGGTGCCGGATTTATCAGATAAGCGTTGCTGCCGTCCGCCAGTCCTGCACCACCGTGCCGGGTGAGGTGAAGAAGAAGTGCGCGTGGTGTGGTTGATACCGACGTTTACAGGGAAGGGAAAGCTCCGGGCTAGGCACGTCACGCGATGGCAAGCTAGCTAGCCCATCACTTCCGCATCAGCGCACCGATCTTTCCACCGCTACGCTTGCTGGCCTGACCGGACATGCGGAATTCGCCGCCGCTGACTGCTGACCTGACCGCTGGTCCGTTCGACGGGCTTGAACAATGAACACTGGACTTGCTGTTCGAGTCGACGGGCGAATCCAGCATGAAGAAAGTTTGAACACCCTGGCTCATCATTTCCTCGCAGCCTCTACTTTCCAAAAGCGAGGCTGCCGTTGCCGGCCACTGCCAGGAAACCAGAAGAGACTTTTTTCAGCTTGTGATTGCCGGGAAGGCATCGCTCACAGAAGATCTATGACAAGTAAGAGGGAAATTATTGGCAAATCACAAAATCATTACTGCCCGAGACTTACCCCAGTAAGGCAGCAACCTTCATAGATAACAACCAATCGGCAGTCGTTCAGGTTTCAGAGTTCAGACAACTGAAGTTGCAGGGAAGGGGCCTGCAAAGTGGCTGCAACAGCAACGATAGCCCAGTTGCCCACTGCGGCTGGGAGTCACCCCACTTTCCATCATAAGTCTGCAAGCCTGCAACGTTGATGGTCATGTCTGAAGAAAACTGTTAACTACTCCTATTAGTTACTCAAAAGCAGAAAATTTAATGTGTTCTGCAATATGGACAAAGACCCTTTTGAAGGCTAGTCTCTTCAGACTGAAAATATATGGCAACTGATGCTCAGTAAGTACTGAAAGTCTCGAGCAATCTCTCCTCTCACAGAGAGTCTGGAACAAAGCTCTAATAGATGGAGCCAGACGGCCTGAGATATTCAACCATCTCTGCACTGGTTAAAAGGTAACAATACATGCATAAGCGATGCCTGATTTATGGTATATATGGGTGATTAACAGGACAGGATTAGATGCAAAATGTTACTTGCTAGCTCCTAACAACATTCAGATGAGATGCTGTGTAACCAGAACTGCAATCTTGCTGGTACTGGGAAAGCAAAACGCATGGAGTCAAAAACATTAAAAAAAAAAGTCTTCTAAAGGGGGTACGGCGAGTTCTTATCTACGCGGAATTCAGAATCAGCTGAAACTAGGTTTGTTGCTTTAGGATAAGTTTCAGTGGACTGAAATCAGTCCGTATTCATCCATCGTCATGTTGAATAGTAGTCCCAAGGTAGCACAAAATCCAGACTTTGGGTCAAGAACATAAATGATGTATACGACCGAAAGAGGAAGAAAGAAAGCAGTTAGCAGTTGGAAATAAATGGGTCAAGAATATAAATGCTCGGTGCCTCGGTTCAAGTACCTGAGTGTGCAACTAAATTCGGAATTATTCAGAAGTTCCAAAATTTCTTCAGTCTCCAGCTTTCTACACCACTATTATATTGTTGCGCGGGAGAAGGATCACATCATTCAAATTCTATTGTTAAGCAGTACCCATCAGACATTAATCCCCGTACAGGATGTTGCGGCAAACCAATCCTCATGCTTCAGAATTCACATGGTGCACTACAACACAGAGCATGGAATTCCCGATGTTGTAAACTTAACATCGAAAATTTCTTAGAAACGGCAATCTTTTATGGGTTCATTTCCTTTTCTGCATCTCTCTTTACAAAAGCAGAAATTTCATGGCGGAGTGTACAGCAGCTATCAATCGTACACGGCACGGCACGGCACGGAGCACTCTGCCGAGCACCGAACGAGAACCAAACCTGTATGGTGTATTGCCCACGCGTGGGCAGGACGCGGCATCACCTCGCCGGGACGGCAACGGCGGCGCGGCAGACGGGGCAGGCGGGCGACCTGGCGAGCCAGCGGTCGACGCAGGCGGCGTGGAACGCGTGCCGGCAGGCCGGCATCGCGCGCCACCGCTCCCCGGCGCGCGCGGCCTCGAGGCACACGGCGCACGGGGAGGCGGAGGGGGTCCCGTCGCAGCCGCGCGGGGGGGAGGGGAAGGCGAAGGTCGGGAGGCGGCGGAGGTCGGCGGGCGAGAGCCCCGCGCGGAGCGGCGACGGCGGGCCGGGCGACGGGACGCGGTAGCGGCTGCCGCGGTGGTGGCGGAAGGCGCGCGCGGCGACGACGAGGACGAGGAGGAGCACGGCGGACGCGGCGGCGAAGAGGAGGAAGATCGCGATCGCGGCCGCCATCACCGCAGCCCGCACGCCGAGGGACAGGATGCGCGCGCCGGCGCCCTGGGGCCGGGGGCCGGGGCGCCCGCGCTTGGCGACGTCCCGATCATGCGGAGGGGGAGGGGGAGCCTGAGGCTCCTCCGGCCGCGCGGGCGCGGCGGGGACGACGAGCTCGCGCGCGCCGGCCGGGGCGGGCGGGGCCATTTTGGATGAGGCGGGCGGCGTCCTTGGCGCGGCTCGCGGGAGCACGGGCTCCGCGGCGTGGGCTTGGAATATCCGGCGGGGAAAGATTTCTGGGGATCGGTGGGCAAGCCGGGAATTGGAAGGGCTCCCCCTACCTTGAGCTTTTGGCGGGCGGGTCGGCGTGAGGGCAAACGGTTTTTGTAGGAACCAGGAGGAAATTAATGCAAGTCAAATGAGGCGCTATCTGGTCTTCCTGCAGACGCGTTGAATACGTAGGAGTTGCTGTGCATTTGGTGAATAACCGATGACTGCCTCATCTGGAATTCAAGGATTTTGGGGTGCATGTGAACTGAAACGATGAATATCACGAGTCTAATTGATTTCTTTTACCTTTTACCATGCTACCCCTCCGTTCCAAATTATAGTTTATTTTAGCAAATCTAGATATATATCTAGCAAAAATTATGCATCTAAATTTGCTAAAACAACCTATATTTTGAAACGCGATCATGAAAATATTCTTAAGGCTACTCCCTTTATTCTAAATTATTAGTCTTTTTAATTTTTCTAAATTTATAGGATTTGCTATGCATCTAGACATAATATATACGTAGATGCATAAAAAACTATGAATCTAGAAAAATTAAAATGACTATTAATTTAGGATAAAGGAAGTATTATATATACTCTCTAGAAAAAACGATAAATTAGGATGGTTTATAAGATTTTGGGTGCCCGTCCTTTAACTTACATGTTATCTCTCTCTACGTACTCTCTCTATTTCTATTTAAATATCGTATTAAATTTGTCCTAAGTTAAATTTAGTTAAGTTTGACCAAATTTATAAAAATAATAATAATATTTACAATACCAAATTTATTTTATTGAATCGACCATAAAGTATACGTTGATAATGCATATGTTGGATAGTATAGTTGTTGCTATATTTTTTTATATAATTGATCAAAGTTAATTAACTTTGACTTAGGACAAACCTAATACGACATGTAAATAAAAACGGAGGGAGTAGGTCAAACCACGATATCAAATTTCATTTAGGCTCTGTTTGGATTATTGGAATTGAATTCCATTCTAATAATCATAATTTAGATATAAATTAATTAAGCTAACATAGTTGTATGTATAATATATTTGATATTATTGTTGGCCATATGGTAGAGATACTTATGCACTGCACTTTTGCTATAGGGATGCAAATCGAAGAGTGTGTTATAAATTGTGCATTGAGAATCTATAGAATCAATTTGCATCTCCCACCTCTATGAATTTAAGATAAATTTATATGTATACTTTGCAAAGTTGTGGAATATCATATTCCAAGATAAATAGTCTACTTAAGTAGATTCCAAAATTTTAAAAAGAAGAGATCCAAACACAACCTTAGTGGAAATAGGCCATGCCCCTCGTCCCACTCCCTCTTAGGTACGCTGATTCCCCTAAGTGTAACATATTTAAGCTTAATTCTTGGTAATCCAAATTAGATAACTACTGCAGGCTCCCCAGGCAAATATTTTTTTCCAATAATGAAAGAAAAAAATTAAATTACTCCTCGCAACTATAGCTAAAGTCCAGATAACCCCCTCTAAACTATCGTTTGGCTCATTTTTAACCCCCACCCCCACTATTTTCTTTGGTTCAAATCACCCCCTAATATAATATATTTTCATTTCTCCATGTATAGGTGGAGTTTTAAGTTAAATTTTTACAAGATGACAGTACACATCATAATACATGTTAGAAAAAATACATCATAATTTTTATCATTATTTTGATAGATTAGGATATTTAATAATAAATTAATTATTGGAGTTCAAAGTTATTTATGAACATTGTGATGTCCGCTGCTTCCCAGCAAAACTTGAAATTAAAATTCAACTTGTGTATGGAAAAAAATAAATTGTATTAGGGTTAAAATGAACTAAATGGTATAGTTTAGAGGGTAAATTGAATCAAGTTATAGTTTAGAGAATTATCCAGACTTTAACTATACTTGAAGGTAAATTAATTTTTTTTCCTAATCCTTCATGGAGGAGGCGGCATGGATACACAATTAGAACAATTAGTACAAAATAAGATCGAAGCTTACGCCACATAACAGTCCAATATTATTGGCGAGCGCGAGGAGTGAACAGTCATCCATAGGATGCAAAGAACTTCGTAACTCTACACTTTAGACATTGACACGTCTTGACAAGCTCCTCCATTTTGTCATCGGTTTAATTTGCTGCAAACAAAGAACAGAACCTAAACCCAAAACACATTGATCTGAGTCATGCTCCGCTCTTAGGCTGGTGCCAAATGGGGGCGGTACCGCCCCCCTATTAGCGTGGCGTAGGCGGGAGGCGGGCGGGAGGCGGTCGGGTGGGAGAGAGAGGGCGAGATGGATCCCGCTGGGCGGGAGCGGGCGCTATCGCCCCGCTCTCGCCCGCGTTGGCAGGCGCGCGGGGGCGGGAGGCGGGCGGGAGCGAGGCGGCGCGCTGGCGTCGGCGTGCACGGGCGAGAGGAGTGGGACGGGAGTGATGTGGCGCGTTTCTATTGGTTCACGCGGACTATCCGTTGAACTAGCCGTTATTTGACCGTTTGAACTCAAAAAATTTAAAAAAAATTGCAAAAAAATCCAAATTTCATCCCTAACCCCCCTATAAATACCCCACCCGAGTTTCACTCCTTGCTCACCCCATTTGAGCTCATTTCCCCCATCCACACTTCAATTTCACTCTTCTCGACACTATGTCTTCATCTACCACGAATTCGAGTGAAGGAATGGAGGCTGAAATGATCGATGCGCTCCAAGCGGAGTATGAGGAGGCGATGCTCAATCTTGAAGAGGAGTCAAGCAGAAGGCAACGTTGTCGACGCTACATCAGGCGTGATCGTGAGGGTGCCCATGATCGGATGTTCCAAGACTACTTCGCCGACAACTGCGTTTATCCTCCTAATTACTTTCGGCGAAGATACCGAATGAGGCGTCAACTTTTTCTACGTATTATGCATAGATTAGGTGAATACTCTCCATATTTCACCCAAAAAGAAGATGCTTGCAACCGTCATGGTCTCTCTCCGCTACAAAAGTGTACCGCGGCCTTACGCTTGTTAGCTTATGGAGGCGCTGCGGATTCGATAGATGAGTACCTAGAGCTTGCTAGATCAACTGCATTAGATTGTCTAGAAAAATTCTATGAAGGCATCATTGACTGTTACGGGGATGAGTTTTGCCGTCAACCAAATATCGTGGATACTCAGTGTCTACTAGCGAAAGCCGAGGAGCGTGGCTTTCCGGGCATGCTAGGGAGCATCGATTGCATGCATTGGCAATGGAGAAACTGTCCGGTGGCACATGCGGGGCAATTCACAAGGGGGGACATAAAACATCCCACCATTATCTTAGAAGCCGTTGCATCGTATGATCGTTGGATCTGGCATGCCTTTTTTGGAGTGGCCAGGTCCAACAACGACATCAATGTACTCAATCAGTCGTCGTTATTCACTGATGTGCTTAGATGAGAAGCACCCGTAGTGAACTTTACGGTTAATGGACATGAGTGCAATAGGGGTTACTACCTTGCCGACGGCATCTACCCCTCTTGCCCGGTGTTTATGAAGGGTATTACTCTTCCGCAGTGTGAGAAGCTTCAGGTATTCACAAATGCTCAAGCAACTTGGCGCAAAAATGTTGAGTGTTCGTTTGGACTGCTCAAGTCTAGGTTCAACATTATAGCAGTTTCCGGACGCTCTTACTCACAGCGTACTCTTGGGTTGATCATGCGTGCATGTGTCATCCTACACAACATGATCATAGATGACGAGCGTGATACCGATTTGGACGAGATCTATAAGACAGTTGCATCTAATGTCGGTCCGCCGATCCACAACGATGCACCACCAACCCTAGCTGCCAGAATTCAGATGGACACCGAGATGAGGGACTCACCGATGTATGCACAGCTCCAGCAGGATTTGGTTGAGCATGTGTGGGCACATAGTCATACTTAGATTTATGTAATTTTTTTATTTATTATGTAATTTTTTATTTTTTATTAATTTTTTTATTTATTATGTAATCGGTAACTTTTTTAAGTTGAATAAAATTTATTTCTTGAAATCTTTTGCATATTCGAACAAAGGAGGTTGAAATAATTAAATCTGAAAAAAACCTGACGTGGAGGAGAGAGAAGTGAGAGCTGGCACTATAGCCTGTGTATTGAGGAAAAAATTCTGTGCGGCGGTGCCGCAAACCGCTCCTGTGCGACACCGCCTCCGATTGCTGCAGCGTGGACCTGTATTCTCATCTAACGGACGGAGAAACTAATCTACCGATTTCCCAGCTCCGGCTCGCACGGCATCGGCTTGCATCAGGATTTCCGGCCACGGCTCCTCAGCCTCGTACGCCTCCTCAGAAGCTCGGCTGGAAACCGGAATCAGACTCGCCTTCGGTCCTGCACGCACCTCTTACCGGACTCTTCGCCGTGTTTAAGCCGCTGCCAGGTTAGGCCTCCCCACCTTCGCCCCAGCCCCAAGTGTGTTCCCTGCCATCATCTGTACCTGATTTAGCCGTTGTTGCCGTGAAATAGTTTCAGCTTTCCATTAGCTCTGCAGTGGCTTGTTCTCACACCCGTAAGTGTTCGATGAAATGCCAAGTAAGAGAAACATTAGTATGACGCGGTATTTAGTTCAATAAATTGGATCATCATTTTTGCACAAATTGATGTGTAAATTTTTTATGTTCTCTGTGACTTTAACGAGTTGATGGTGCTTGCAGCTTCAATAGAAACTCTCAGGAGGCATTGCTTAGATGATGGACCACGAAGCGTTGATTTCAAGTCCTGCTGTGAGTCTGATGTGAGGATCGAGCAAGATGTGTTGATTAAAAGTCCTTGTGTGAGTCTTGTCTAGCTGAAGTACAAAGCTGTGGCCGTAGAAGCATTGTTTTTTGGTTCGGATCAGATTTGATTCGTGTGTTCCTGAGACAACAAGCAACAAACAAATATATTGCTTCCTCTGCGCTTCCTGAAAGTGAAGTGATTGTAGGTAGGTTTTGGCCGCATATATAAGACTAGCAGAGATCTGTGTGAAAACTCATGGAGAGCATGTAAATTTGGATCCTGCAACAGAAATAAATATTGAGTTTTGAAATCAATTATTCTGGTTGTTCTAGTTAGCAAGATTGTTGTGTTCTTTAATACATGTCAGACTTATTATGGTCGGCAAGATTATTGTGGATTGAAACAACTCAACTTATTGAACTAATAATAAATAGCATTAGCTGATACAGAATCAGCAGCCCAATCTGTCATCTTACAATGAAAATGGTTGCATCATATTACAAATAACCAAAATAGCAACTATCAAATATTTTCATTATTTGGCACACTATCAAAATGTAATTTCCTAACAGCTGACACAACAACTTGATCAACTCCAAGTAGAAGACTTGTGTATCTTTCTTGTACAGCAGAAGCATCAATTCCTAAAGAACTCACATACATATTAAAGTCTGGCATTGTGACATTAGTATAACCGCCCTGGAATGATGGAATTGCACAGCTGAAGGATGGCCACACATATAAGTGGCTTCATGTATGTTTTCATTTGTGCCATTTTCATGTTCTCCTGTAACCAACAATACAAGTTAAAACAGCCAATGAATTGAATAAAGCACTACATATTGGGAAAACTGCTATAATCGGTAGAATCATTACCTTTGTTGTTGCTACTTTTCTTTTTCTTCCCTTTTCTCTTTTCAAGTGATATGGTAGACCGTTTATTCTTTGGACCTTTCACCACACGGGGCACTCTAAACGATATTTTACCTGCTAATGTATTTGTAGAACAGTCCGGTAAAACTGGAGGAACCTCATTGTTTTTTTCTTGCACCTTGCTTATAGAATTATCTGCTTCCAAGTCCAACCTATCTATGGCTTTCTCCAAATCATCAAGAAGCTCTTTTGACAGCGAACACTTCAATGCAAACAGATATTGCCTTTCGTGAGATACGTGCAGCTTGAGTTGTCAAATTTTTCTTCTTTGTTCCTTGGCTCTCAACAAAAAATTCTCGTTTTGCATATTTTGTCCATCTATTAAGTATATATTGTGATGGAAAAATAAAAATATCTTTTATGTTGAAGACTTTGAGGGCGTGCTTGCATAATATACCTAAAATATATGGAAGCCGTTATGCATCATTTTTTATTATCAAAATAAATTAAAATTCAAAATTAGTATACACACCTACGGATTCATACTTTCTGCAAGAATATTTGATGGTCATATCTGTAGTGTTGAATACAACTGTTGCTCCATAAGAAGATTGCATATGTGTGACCATGTATGTGAAAACTGACCCCTCTGTTTGTAACAATTACCCGGTTAATAGAAATTGATCCTTAAATTCTGTCTCAAACTCTAAGAAAATTCTCCTTGTATATGATTCAGCTGCAGTCTTCAACATAGGTAAATTAGGGCTGTAAGTAACTGGAATCTTTTGACGTGAATGAAAATCTGCATTCACCTTATTTTCACGGAGACTAGCAGATACCTTCTCACATTCTACAAGAAGCTCTGAAAGACCGAATTTCCTACGAAATCTTTTCTTGAAAATATTATTCATTCCTTCACTCCTTTGAGTGGAGGTCATATCAGCTGTAAATGAGTCACGGTAGATAATTGCCCATTTTCTTCTCAAAGCATATAGGTTTGACATCCATTCATTATCCTCAAGATTGTATTCCTGCAACAAGTCATGCCACTTCTTGTTGAAGTAAAATTCATATCTATCTTCATACACACAACTCTTAAAAGCAGGTAGAAACTTCTCAGGGTGTTTCTGAATTACATGCCCAAGATGTTTAGCTGCATTAGATAAATATGCCATATACAAAGACGATGACTTGTGTTTGGTAATACATAAGCAATTGCACCTGCCATAGCCACATCTTGATCTGCGAAAATTATGCTCGGATGCTTGCCAGACATTGCTTCCAAAAAGGATTCAAACAGCCATATAAATGATGGAATTGATTCATCAAATATCAATACAGCTCCAAAAATTATTGTTTGTTTGTGGTGGTTGGTGCCGAGGATTGGAGAAAAAGTCATTTCAAACTTATTAGTTTGAAATGTGGTGTCAAATGACACAGCATCACCAAAGCATGCATAATCCATTATAGACTGGCCATCTGCCTAAAAGAAATTAGCTATTTATACGACCAGATTCCTCATCAATATCAACTGCATAAAAAATATGGGATACTCTATTTGCTTATTCCTCAAATAGTTGCATAGTGTTTGTGTATCATTGGATTCTAAATACTTCTTCCGTTCATGACCAATCTCATTATTGCAATCTATCTTAGTAAATGACATATTACCAGCTCCTTCATAAAACTCCTTCATGAACTCAAACACCTGGGCAGGCTTCATCCCAGCTTCTCTAATCTGTCCAATTAGCTTCCTATCTGCTTCTGTGAAACGTCGTTGGGATCTTAGATTTTTCGTCTTATTTGGACTAGCAAGATAATGATTGTGCTCAAATACAACCTTTTGCACCATCCAAACCCCTTCCTTACTAACACTAAATTGAATACGAGCACCGCACCTTGTCCTTATCATGCCTTTCGATGATGAATCATCTTTCGCATGTCCTTCACTACTGCAAACAAGATGTTTCTGATATATGGTACCATCTGATCGGTGCCTCGTCGTGCTCTTTCTAATACTAAATCCAATTTTACCAGCATAATTATTGTACATGTCATAAGCATTGACCTCTGAATCGAAAGCCATTCCAACTTCAGGAACAATCAAAGTTTCCTTGATTTTATCATTGATCTGTGGTACGTGGGTTAACAAGATGTAAGTACGTTCATGCATGATCAGACAATATCAATGAAAAATAATGAATGATCAAACAACTAGGTAGTCTTACGTGAGTTGCTTGCCTCCTTTCATCTCCATGATACCCGATAGTTGCACTGATCCTATTGTCTTCAGACCCGTCACCAAGCCCATCTTCAAGCCCAATGACCATGTTGGTTGGAGATTGCACGGGTTGGGGTTCCATGTCAGGTGCTAGAGGTGAGGATGAGGATGGATTAATTTCCATGGCTGTGGTGGCAATAGCAGCACCATCACCTGGCAACGGCGCGGCCAAGGCGATGACGGCGGCGTGCTTGCTAGAGCCAGGGTTGGTCATCTTACGAGGGAAGGCAACCTGCAACCTGGACCAAGCCGCAAATTCCTAATGCAAGCCGAAGCCATGTGAGCCGGAGCCGGCCGTCTGGTTCCGTCATTTGCAGCTCTTTAATTAGCTTCTCTGTTAGATGAGAATACAGGTCCACGCGGCAGCAATCGGAGGCGGCGTCGCACAGGGGCGGTTTGCGGCACCGCCGCACAGAATTTTTTTCCTGCATTGGAGGGATGGGGTGAGAGTAGAGTGAGAGTGGGGGTGAGAGCTGACGTGGCGGGGAGATATCTTCCCCCACCACTGGACTCAGCCTTATGCACGAGGTGTGTGGGCACCACGTCTGGTGCATCTTTTGTCCTATCGTCCAGTATCAACCACGTGGTGAAAGGATCCATAGTCCAATGGTTATTAGAGCCTCAGTAATTCTCAGGTTTTGGGTTTAACTTTCCATAAAAATGAATTTTTTAAAATTTAATGGCGTTGTGCTTTCAGTGGTAGACCATGTTCCCGTCAATAGCGAGACGGGACGATAGCGAGACGGTTCAGCATTCGAAGATATTTATACAGGTAAAGTTCGCGTATATCTGTACGAATTGTTTTGTGTAATTAAAAAAAGGCATCAACCACGTGAAGCAAACCATTCCTTGTCCGGTGTCCGCTGGTCTACGTGGCCACGATGGAGGTCGGAGGAGTGACATCGGGGGCACGAATGGATCGACGCTCCGGCGCTGCAGGCTTGTGAACGAATGGACGGTCGGGGTGGCCAACACGCTAGTCCACGCGGAACCGTGCGCCCGGCGGGCCAGGGCCAGGAAGCGGAGCGTCACGCCGAGCCCCCCCGCGGCACACGGCAACGGCGATGGCTTTCTTTCACCTTGACCCCGCCGGCCGACCGCTGGCCCGCACTGTCCCCGTTGGCCGCTGGCCAGCATGGGGGTAGGATACGACGGCAAAGGCTTCAGACAATGGTGTGGGGGGTATATTCGGGCGGGCAAGATTTTTAATTGGGGGATCAGAACAGGGGAGGGGGAGTACAGAGGGCACTCGTATCCTCAGCTTTGGCAGCGTTCGGTTAAGGTGACCAAGATAAAGTTGCGGCTCTCTCTCTCTTTTTTGGCAAGAGAACAAAAGGAAATAAAAGGAAAGGAAACCAAGTCAAAGTTGTCTCTTTTTCTCTTTTTATTTATCCGTTCGGATAAATAAAACTTGGAAAAGGCTTCAAGGGGACGTGTTGTTTGTAATGGATCAATGATTAGGACAGCTGAAAAGCAATGAAGCCATGGGGAATGCAGAGTATTTCCTTCTCCAGGGAGCCGTGACAGGCAATCCGATCGCCTGATCCACATCATTATAAATGCAGATCGATTGCTAGGCTAGGGATTATGTCGGCAATCCATGTGAACATAAATGGCTAGCCAATGTATTTTCTTCATCTCGATTGACGATTTTTTTTCTCTCCAATGGATGGAAGAGCTACACGTTAGTAAAAGTTAACGGGTAGAAATGACTAATGTTTTGGCATGCACCGAAGCAAAAAGTTACAGATAATGCATTGCTTATTAATATTTATTAGGAAACAAAAGCAAAAGAAAATAAAGGAACTTACATTCTGCTGGGATGGATGAGCAGTGAGAACCACTGCATATCCAGCAACACGTAACGAAAAAAACGGTGATAGTGATTGGTTGGATGAGGCTTGCTCCTCGGCCGACCTCAGGCCGTGCGATGATGAAGCTTCCCATCGCACGGAAGATGTATAGGGATGCCCGTTCGATAATCCTACCATCGCTGTTCTTTTAGTGAGAACAAAGTAGATTTTTTTAAAAAAGACAGAGAGAGAGAGAACAGTAACAAAGCAGACTTGCGAACATATCTGCTTCTCTGCATAGTTTTATTCTCAGACATGATGGTAGTAACATTCGCTCAAATGATTTTATTCTCAGACAATCACCTTTTTTTTAGGTCACCGGGAGGGGAGACAATCACTCTATTTTGACAACGTTTTATATTATTAGGATGCATTGCGCAAGGTAGAGTTGAGCCGATGCTCCGGATGGTCTGTGGCGGGCACTTTGCAGACGATCAGCGGGCGCTTGTGGAAGAGCTGCATGCGGTGGGCATTTGGGGTTGCAGAGTGCAGACGCTGCACTTGGTCTGGCACTCACTCCTCGTGTCGTAACAGTGATACGGCTTTAGAGTACCGCAACAGTAACACGTTCGATCACGGGAGGACACGATCTATCGATACAAAATATGAGTTGGATCTTGCCCCCATCCAATGCCGTGGAGTTGATGACCACCGTAGCATCATCACCTGCACTGCTTCCAACCTCAAGAAGCCATCGATGACCTGCTGAATTCATAGACACAATTAACACACACATGTATGTGTATATATGACGTATCGGTCGCAAAAATCGGTGAAAATAAACCATATATAATTGTGAGATACACATTAGTCAGATTATGCAAGATATATATACACACGTGAAACACCTGGTGAAACTGTTTTCGGCCTACACCGAGGAGAAGAAGTCAGAAATCGTAGCTTCACCTAGCTTCTTCTGGAGGCCCATATTTCGCCAAACGATTTTAAAAACAGTTTCAGCTTCATCAAAGAAACTGCTTCAGAAATCGTTTTAAGAGAAGTTGAAGTTGTACCAAACGAAAGCTTAGATCAGTCGCTATCTATCTGGTCTTTCTACGGACGTGTTGAGTATACGTAGGCATTGCTGTCCATTTGTGATTAACCGATGATGCATCATATGTAATTCAAGGATTTTGGGGTGCGTGTGAACTGAAACGATGGATATGACGAGTCTAAATTGAATTTCTTTTGCCATGCTACTCATTTAGCGAAATTACAAAAATATTCTTAATGCGTAGTGTTTGAGGAAAAAACTATTATCTATGCTCTAGAAAAAATGATAAAGATTTTATTTTTGAAAAAAAAAGAAGCAGAAGTTTTGGATGGTTTGTAAGATTTTAGGTGCCCCGTCCTTTACATGCTGTCTGTCTTTACCTTAGTTCAAATGTCGATATCAAATTTCATTTAGGGAAATAATGTTTTGACGAGACATTAGGAAAAGTTGATTAGTACTCTATATCCTGAGTAGTACCTTTCAATCGAAATAAATTTTAGACACAAGATCATGTAGGAGTACAGTAATTATATTACAACGCTTAACCAACTTAATTGAGCACTCCTATCATGCCATTTACTGGTGGAGGATAGCGGAGGAGCCCAAATGGGGCCATGCCCCTCGTTCCTCTCCCTCTTAAATATGCTGATTCCATCAGTGTAACATACTTATTCAAGCTTAATTCTTTGGTGATCCACCAGTTAGATAACTATTTGCTTCCCTGCCAAATATTTTTTTCGATAATGGAAATAATAATCATAAGTTCAGAATTCAGACCCGTTCACAGAGGAGGCATCGGTACACAATTATTACAAAGCAAGCATGAAATTATTGCAACATTATAGTCCGTCGTGAGGAGTAAACGATCATCCACGGGGTGCAAAAGAACTACTAACCCTTCGCGTCTACACTGGCACCTCTTGACAGGCTCCTCCATTTTTTTGATCAGTTAGCAAAGAACAGAACATAAACCCAAAGTGCATTGACCTGGAGCTCCGCGGGTCTACTCGGCCACGATGGAGGTTGGAGGAGTGCCATCCGAGGCACGAACGGACGCTCCGGCGCTGCAGGCTTGTGAACGAATGGGCGGCCGGGGTGGCTGACACGCTCGTCCACGCGGACCCGTGCGCCCGGCTACTGGCCCTGGCCAGGAAGCGGAGCGGCGGAGACCCCCGCGGCACGCGGCAACGGCGATGGCTTCCTTTCACCTTCACTTCAGCCGCCGACCGATGGCCCGCGCTGTCCCCCGTTGGATGTTGGCCAGCGTGGGGTTAGGATACGACGGCAAAGCCTTCCAAGAATGGTGTCGGGGCCTGCGGGGGGTATATTCGGCGGGCAAGATTTTCAATTGGGGGATCGGGCGGGGCGGGAGCTCGGAGGGCACTCGGATCCTCGGCTTTGGCAGCAGCGTTCAGTTAAGCTGACCAAGATAAGGTTGCAGCTCTCTCTCTCCCTCTCTTTCTTTTTTTTGCAAAAGAATAAAAGAAAACCAAAGTCAAAGTTGTCTCTTTCTCTTTTTTCCCCCTCTATCCGTTCGGATTAATAAAACTTGGAAGAGGCTTCAAGGGGACGTGTTGTTTATACTGGATCTATGATTAGGACAGCTGAAAAGCAACGAAGCCCTCGGGAATGCGGGGACTTCTTCTCCGGGCAGCCGTGACAGGCAATTCGACCGCCTGATTCACATCATTATAAATGCAAATCGTTGCTACTTGCTAGGTATTTTGCCGGCAATCCATGTGAGCATAAATGGCTAGCCAATGCACATTCTTTTTCACGAATGGATAGAAGAGCTACAACGTTAGTAAACTATTAAAGGTAGAAATGGATAATGTTTTGCTTTACAACCCTGACATGCGCCAAACTAAAAGCACCAATCGGCCTTGCCATCACAACGAGTACTTTGGCTTGCCATGACCAAACTCGGCCTTCATGCTTGCACTTTGGCTTGCCCTAGCCCTGTCTCTGTCTGTATGCTTACATGGTTGAACAACGCTTGGTGGTCAGCGGAGTACGTACAATAACACTGTATTATTATTGACGGATGAAACCACCTGAGACTTTCTTGCCGCCCTGCGCAAACCTCCAGCTCGCCAACGAGATCGCGTCATCGTTTGATCAACCTTAATGAACAGACGCCGCCGCCGCGTTGGTCTCCGGCCGCAACCGCCTCGGCCGCTTGCCGCCGCCGCGCGCGCGTCAGGCGCGGCAGCGTGCACGGCATCTCTCCCCTGTTCCCTCTCTCCCTCGCCCGCGCGGCTGGCGGATGGGCCGCGTGAGTTCGCCGCCACGCGCGGGTGCTGCGGGCCGTGATGAGAAAGCAGGTCACCCGTTGGGCTGTGTGTGATTGTCTACCATAGCAAGGCCCATAATACTCTTCCTCTGCAGAGACACTAGGCCCGTATTACTCTGGATCGATAGGCTGTTCGATCCTGCCATCGTTGTTCTTTCAGTGAAGAACAAAGTAGACATAAAAAAAGAGAGATAACAAGAACAAAGTAGACTTGCTAACATATCTGAATACTTTGCCCTAAAATAAACATATCTGAATACTTTTCTGCATGTGTCAGCCTTAGGATATCTCACCGAGCAAGAGTACTCTGATTAAAAAAAAACACCCAGCAACAATCCCATCGAATTCAATACCTTTTGCTGCGATTTGGATCATGTGATCCTCCAGTCCAAAGGCAGATATCTTCAGCCCCCGAACAAACCAGCAAAACCTCACTCCACTCACATGGGTGCTCCTGCTCCATAACGCCAGGGCCCCCCAGAGGCCCAAAGCACAGGCAGTATGATATCAGAGCCAGAAAAAAAAAATTAATTCACAGAGGCAGGCAGGAGGGGAAGAAAGACACCTGAAATTGTGGAGGTCCAAGGAACCGGCTGTGCCTACTGCGCACGGCGCGCTACCGAGCGTGCCGGAAAGCGTCATGTGCGTGCTCCGAGTCTGGAGAGAAGCCCATGTGGCCGTCATGTGGGGTAGCCGCGGCAGGGAGGCCCTTGCTTTCTCGATCACACTCTGGCCTGGCTGGCCGCCCAAAAGCGCTCCCATCTACCTGAGCCACCACCGTTGCCAATTGCCGCCGACTAGTTTCAGACTTTCAGATAAAGCCAGCTCCAAGTTCCTTTCATCTGCATATTCTCAGTTACAGACTGATCTGAAGCTGCAACGCCCAACGACAACCTCATTCCCAATTCCTAGAATTCACCAGTAGATTTGGCCGTAACTTTTGTGTCACACTCACACTTGCAGTTTGGGAAGAACGCAGCTGCAAGAAGTTTCAGAGAGGCTCTGCACGGCGTTGCTTGCCACTGACAGACGGATCGCTGAACATGCGCGCGATGGGCGGACGGAACGGCACATAACATGCATGCCAACGAATCTACGTTCCCGCTTCATAACTCGCAAGGATGCCAACTCGGGGTGGCGCCGCATGTGCCGCCATGTGCGCCTTGCCCCTTCTCACGGGGAGCCCCGGCCCCACCCTGCTTCTCACGCATGATCTCTGAAAACATGGGGAGACGACGACTAGCTAGGGAATGAAGATCAGCTGCCGATGTATATATAATATATGTTCAGAACTGTTCATGAACTCTCTGCATCGGCATTGTACATTCGTACTTGTGATTGTACTTGGAGATGATCATGTGGCATGTGAGATACAGGTACATGCATTAGAAAAAAAAATGCAGGGAGTATCACAGCAATTCTACACCTTGCACTTTCCAACCCTGAACCGCCACATGCTTATTAGCATCCGAGCTGTCAATTGTGAGACTGTACTCTATTCTGCAGCTAACTTCCTAACTGTTTTATTTCAACCTTGATTAAAAACGAAATGGGGGCCTTCCGGTGCATGCAACTGTACAGCAATGGAGCATGTGCCATGAGCAGAAAAGGGAGAGGAGATGATAGCTAGCTAGCTAGCTAGCTAGCTGATTTGAGAAGAGGACCACAGAGCGCTGGGAATGCATGCTAGCTCACACCACATGCGCCTCCATTCCTCATGCAGGTCGGCCAGATGTATATATACATCCACACACGCTCTACTCAAGCAACGAGGAGCTAGCGTCCATTCTCCATTGCTTCTTCCTATACCTAGCTCATCGAGCACTTACTTTCCCTCAACCGACGCGATGCGAGGCCCCAACGCCAGGGCCTTCCAGCAAGGCTTCCTCAAGAACTTGATCCTGAGCCTCCAGGCCTGCAGCGAAGCCTGCGTCTCGTCCGCGGGGACCGCGAGCGCCGTGATGAGCCTCCAGGAGAGGAAGCGCGCCATCAAGTCGTCGGCCGACATCGCCATGGCCGCCGCCCGCGGCGGCGGAGCGAGGTGGCCCCGGGCCATCTTGGCTTCGTCGTCGTCGTCTAGGCTGGCGTGCAAGTCGTCGCCGGCGGCGAAGGCGCGCAGGTGCAAGAGGATTGTGAGGCGGTGTTTCCGCACGAGGAGGTCGTCGAGAGATGGCGCCGCGGGTGCTTGTTCTCTTGCGAGAACCACGACGGCGATGATAAGTAGCGGTGAGGTTGCGAGGAGACTGGTGAGGAAGAGGACCAAGGTGCTGCGGAAGATGATACCTGGAGGTGAGCTGCTCGACGAGATCTCGTTGCTTCATGAGGCCATGGACTACGTCGCGCACCTACACGCGCAAGTTGACGTGCTCCGGCGCATCTCGAATGCGGCGCGATGAGATCTGGTGTACCAGGTTAGTTTTCTGAATCTTTCTGCAACTGATCTAAAGGTCATCTACTAAGCTTTTGTCTATTATTTCAATGGATCCTACCTTTTAACGCCGATCTCTGTAGATTACAAGAAAAATTTGTTGATGTTTTTTTTTAATCATGCAGGGGCTTTTGCACCAAGTGCTTGGCTAGAGGAGTCGAAAGGGCGGTTCAATTTTCAGGCGAAATGGCGGATAGATTGTGCGGAGTAGCAGCTATTCCGAAAGGGGAAGAAAGATCACGCAGAATATGCCGCATGCTGGAAGTTGATGTGAGAAAACATAGTGTCCCAGATCAGCATGTGGAAATGTTGAAGAGTAGATCGAACATCTTGTAGGCTGCTGAGAGACGACAGGTAGAAAAAATATATGGTAGTGGCAGTGACTTTTGTACTTGAACCGAAGACACATGCCATTGTGGCGACAGTGTAAAGCTTTGACGGCAGTATTTTTCTACATCTAGTATCTTTTGTTTTCTTTTTTGGTCAATTGAAAAGAGAGAGATACTGCAAGGAGGAAGCCTAGTCTGAATCATGCTTCTAGATGTAGTTCCAATTAATATGATGTAAGGACTAAGGAGTGAGGACTCCTTTACTCTTTCCCTTTCTTTTCAGTAGTAAGTTATCTAATAATGTGCCTTCTTATTTGTACTTATGTAACTAACTGAAACTATGTTTACCTGAAAGCGAAAACAACAAAAGTCAGAAGATAAATATCAGCAAAATTCAGAAGAACTGCCGAAGCATTTGGCTGAACTTGAGTTCAAATGTTCAATACTGCTGGATTCCCGACAGATCAACGAAATTCAGAGGACGACTACCAACAACTTGTTTATCTAATTTGAACACACACGTCGGAACTCGAGCTCATCGCTTCCCGTCGTGATCTTGAGAATGTATAACAGACAGCTCGATCATCGGATCATGCATGTGATCCGTCGGGAAGTTTTTTTAATTAAGAAAAATCCCAACCTTAAACGTTCGTATGTCAATGTCTACAGCCAAACTACAAGAGCTTTTAGGCTCTAAATCTCAAAATGAGGAATTAAAAGGCACAAAAAAGAAAGCTCTAAAATAAAAAAAGAAAGCTAGAAGACTACGCTTCAATCTTCTTTTTCGTTCACATTTCGATCCTGCAATAGCTCTGCGCAGCACCAATCCAACATATCTCTCGTCTGCTTAGAAACTTATGTTTGAATCTTCGGTTGCTTGCGAGATCCCTCCATGTAGAAACCACACACATAAACTCCGTTTAGGCAATGAATTTAGATAGACGGAACTCCAGGACGACACCTCCATAGAGAACACGACGTTGAAAATACCGTCGTTGCCCATCCGAGAAGCCGGAGTTAGATTTTCACCCGTAGAACTGTTAACCTTTGCAGAAAAACATCAAAACTGCGCCTCAAAGCAGGAAAAACACGCCTAGACAACGCCGCCGGTGTGAGCCCGACGCATACATCAGGTAGAGCTTTCGCCAAAGCTCCTGCAAGAAAACATCATCGCCACCGTGAGCAACCAAGCGCCACCAAGTCCCACCGGCCGATCTGAGTCGGGGAGTGGAGCAGGCCGCTGGCCTCTCCCAAGACCACCACGCAAGGGAGCCAGGGGAGGCAATGGCGGCCGCCGGCCCCGCCCTATGCTACCGGCGGCGGCGGCTGTCCTCAACGCCATGGAGAGGACGGGCCCTGAGGGCGCAGATTCAGGGCGGGAGGGCGCAGATCTGGGACAGGAGGCTGCAGCCGGCGCCACGCGACGCAAACCGTCAGGGCGGCACCGCTCGACCACCGCGCTGTCTCCACGCCCGCGTGCCGCAGCCCCCGCGGCACCCACGCGGCCGCCGCCGTCCGCCGCCGCGTCTCCTTCTCGCCACCCGCCAAGGCCATCGACGCCCCGGCAGTTTGTGTAGATCCAAGAGCGCCCGAATCGAAGGCCCTGCCGCCACCGTCCTTGAGCCCCGGCAGACTTCCGCGCGGGGGGCTCTCGGGCGGCAGCGAGGTGGAGCGACGGAGGGGGCGCTCCTTTACTCATATGAATGTCTACAGGCAAACTACAACAGCTCTTAGCCAAACTACAGGACCACCGTATCTTTCTGCGTTGCTGTTGCTGTTGCATATAGGTTGATGAACTGACTGGTGGTACAAACAAAGGGCCAATTGCAGTTGTGGACTTGTAGCACTGTTGCAGAATACACGGAGGAATCAAGTACTGTGTACGCGTAATCCTTGCTAATGCTACCCCTCCCCCTCTGTAATGCCGTTTTATGGTTTTGTCTTCCTCTGTCCGGCACTCACGACGGGCCATTTGTTTTCCAGGATCAGAAACCGAAAGAGCCAGTAAGCAAGGGAGGCAACGAAGAAGAGGCGTACGGTGAGGTGGACCGCACCGTCTCCAGCCGCACTGTCAAGAACCCTGTGCTCGAGGAGGACGGCTCGGCCACCACGTCCGTCGCCACGGAGCACCTCGTGGAGTGGAAGGACGGGCACGAGCCTTCCTGGATTCCCCGCGGAGGGCATAGCCGCGGACGTCGTGGCGGGGTACGAGACGCCGTGGTGGGCGGAGGCCAAGAAGGCGGACGCGGACTCGCTGGCCGGTGGCCCGCGCTGCTCGCGGACGAGACGCTGCAGCGGGACCCGGGCGCGGAGGACGCGCAGGGGCGCACCCCGCGATGCACTTCGCCGCGGGGCTGGGCTCCGAGGAGGCGAGGAGTGCCCGCGCGCGCTCGCCGCGGCCGGGGCAGACGTGGGCCACCAGGAGCGCGCCGGCGGTGGGCTCACGCCGCTTCACGTCGCGCGCACGCTGCTGGAGCTGGGCGCCGACCCGGAGGCTCCCGACGGGCAGGGCCGGACGCCGCTGGAGCAGGTCCAACAGGTGCTCGAAAAGACGCCCAAGGGCAACCCGGCGGCGTTCCAGCTCCGGCAGGGGCGGGAGGCGGCGCGGAAGGAGCCTGGAGAAGGCCGTCTACAAGCGAGTGGGCACTGGGCAGAGGTGGAGAAGGTGATCGACGGGCTCGGCGAAGGCAAGTGGCGGGAGTATCTGGTGCCTGGTGCCTAGTGGAGTGGCGCGACGGCGTTCCGGGCTTCGCGCCGCGGGCGAGCTGCTGCTCCTCGAGCCTCGGCGCGCTTCTCGGCGTGACCTCGGGTGACGGGCGGGGTGAGGAGAGGAGTTCAGTCAAGAGCGTAGTAGTGCTGAGAATTGCAGCAACGGCAACCACGACGCGTCAGATCAAACTGGGAGGACGAAGTGCGTGCGCCCCGCTGACATCGTCAGCCCAACCGCTGAACGAGGTCGGCTTTCTAGGCCGAATGCTCAGGCCTGGCAGGCTCAGAAGGCTTTGCGTGTGACCAGGCCCAAAAGCATTCGCACAAGCTTCTTATTAGACGCGGATCACATCAGGTATACAAGGGGCCTGTTTAGTTCATTTTGCAAAAACGCAAAATTTTACTGTTGCAAAGAAATCTTACCAATTTAAAGTACTAAATAAAGTCTATTTGCAAAACTTTTTGCATGGATGGGTTGTAAATCACGAGATGAATCTAATGATGCTAATTAATCCATGATTAAGCAATAATTAACGGATGGTTACTGTAGCATTACTATTGCAAAACATGGATTAAGTAGGCTCATTAGATTCGTCTCGCGATTTACAACCCATCCATGCAAAAAGTTTTGTAAATAGACTTCATTTAGTACTTCAAATTGGTAAGATTCCTTTGCAACAGTAAAATTTTGCGTTTTTGCAAAATGAACTAGTGCCCAAGATAAGGAGTGATACGGTAGAGTAGACAGAGGGGGAGAGCCAGAGAGGCAGTCGACTGAGAGTGAGGAAACGAAAACGGAATCAGCCATCCCCGTAGCCGTAGTCCGCCTTGTACGCGAGGACGCGCGTACACCCGGGTACTGGTCACTGCGTGCGGCTGGCCACATCACCACACGCCGTAACCAAACCACGCAAAAGCGCGCGATTAGTCAGCCGCCACCGCCAGCGAGCCCATCCATATCGCGCGGAGGCACCGAAACGTGCCAGGGCGAGAGTACATGCGGGGTTAACCTACGCAGCATAGGTGCCGCGGAGGCAGCTGCCTGTCTCTCCTACCTAGGGCGAGGACCTGGACGCCGCAGGGTTGAGCTCCAGAGATCCTGGGCCCAACAATTTAAACCCCGACTTTCTCGAGCCTCAAAGCAAGCCCGGGCCCGGGGCCCAGCGGACCAATTATGCGAAGGTGTACCACGCAGCCGTGGCCGACTGGGGGAGCCGAGAGAGAAGCCGTGCAACACCCGGTGATGGTGGTGGTCGCAGGCTGGCTGGCTGGCTCACTCGCGTCCCCGTCCACGGCGCGCGCGGGGGCGGGCTGGGGCGACAGCGCGGAGCCCGGGATAACGACGATTGGGTGCTCTGATCTGGTGGCCGCTGGTGGGAGGCCGGCCGGCCGCGCCCGCCCACCTCGCATTTACTCGGCGCGCGCCCCGGCCGTCCCAGGGATACCGAGGACTGGGTGGGCACGGCGAGACCGGACGCGCGTGCCGCCACGCCGCAGCAGCAGGACGCAGCGTGCCCGCACGGCTCGCGCGACCGCGGCGGGCGCGCTCGCGTCGCGTTTGCTGACACCCGTCTGATCTGCCGGGCTCCAGCTTGATCGGCACCGCCTCTCCCTGTACACGCACACACACACACACACGAAGACACGGGCGGGCATACGGGAACGGTACAGGCTGCACGGGCCGTGCCGCCCTGCCCGCGCACGCCGCCACGTCCCCGTTTCCCCGGCGCAGGCGGGGGGCGAGCCCTGAGCGCGACAAGACATGGGCGCTCACATGGCCGCCGTGGGCGCATCGTAACATGTCGTACGATGATAACGACGATGACGACGCGCGCGTATTCACGCAGGGCACGAGCGTGTGCAGAGCTACTGTACACTCCCTCCACCCCACTCCACTCGCCGTCCGTTTCAGGGCCAGACACCGCGGGCGCAGGGCATGCGCTGCTGCCGCCGCCGGCGTGCGCGCGCCGCCCCGAGCCCGGGAACCAGCACCAGCACGAGCGCGAGAGCCCGGCACGCAACCGACCCGGTAGACGGTGGTGATCTGATCCCGGCGTGGTTTTTTGGCCATGCTCGTGCCCCCGGCTTGGCGGTCTCGGTCAAAAACGGCATGCATGCCCAACCGGAACCGCCCGATTCAGCTGCTCGGCGCCTCTGCAGTCTGTACGGTCGCGCCTCGGCCCGTCGTACGTCCTGCACGCGCGGTGCCCACCTTATCTTCCGGCGACCGGCGGTCGGCCGTCGAGCAAACCACCTCTGTCGCCGTACGGCTGGCGTCATCATCGGGCGGCCGACAACTGACCGGCCAACCGCGCCACCGTGCCATGCCGGCACCGGCCGGACGTTTGACCGCCACTGAGCTGCGGTGCCGCCGGAGCGTTCCGACTTGCGAGCTCCGAGCAGGGCTACCAACAACCGGAGGCGACGAGCCATGTTGAATGCTGCTTGCTGCTCATAGCCGAGCTCCGCGGCTGCGAGGGCGATCGTTAGGACGGTTGCTCCACTGCTGGGATTAATGGCAGGGAAATTCCGCTGCCGGATCGATGTCCATCGGCGCCTTCAAGGCCCTCCTTCCCTGCTGGCGGCCCACGCGGTCTCGTTGACATGTTTCTTACCCCGAGCGTGGCGGGAGCCGTGACGGGACGGCGAGCCCCGCTACCTGCGACTGCGAGGCGGGCCCCGCCGGCCGGGACCGGGGGACGGGGTCGCTGTCTTTGTTTTGCCCACGGCCACCCCCGCGCCCCATCCCCCCCCCCCCCCCCCCCACATCCTCTCATCCTTTGCTGCTGGGCGCCTCTGCTCTGCTTATAAGTAGGCAGCAGGGTGGCGTCCGGAGCGCAGAGGAGAGACGAAGGCAGTAGCCAAGCGCATCACAACTACACACTCTCTGTTCCTCTCTCTCCCTCCCGGGACTCCTCCTGTACCTTAGACAGGGACACCGTTGCCGCTTTCGGCACTGATCTCTCGAGGCCAGAATCCATGGCGCCGCCCCTCTCCTCCTGGCCATGGGCGAGCCTCGGCCAATACAAGGCAAATGATTACTACTCTTCCTCATCCTCCACCCCTTTTTTTGCGCCTTCATGTCCACATATATACATCTGTCTCTATATAGTTCTTTGACATATATGTATATATGCAGTACGTGTTGTTCGGCCCTCTGGTGTGGAAGGTGGTGCAGGAATGGCGGGAGCAGGGGGGCCTGCCGCTGGGCTCGTGGTGGCTGCACCTGCTGGTGCTGTTCGCCGTGCGCGGCCTCACCTACCAGTTCTGGTTCACCTACGGCAACATGCTTTTCTTCACCCGCCGCCGCCGCGTCGTCGCCGACGGCGTCGACTTCCGCCAGATCGACGCCGAGTGGGACTGGTGAGTACGTGTCTCGTGTCTTCTACCTTTGGCTGTAGCCGTAGCCTCCTCGTGAGCTCTAGTACGCTTCTCGGGGCTGCTGTTAGATTGCGAGCTGCATGGCATCCCGCAGCTAGCGCCACACCAAACAACTTTGGAGTCTGTGGTCATTCAAAGTGTGTGGATGGGCACACTTTGTATTGATGGCAGCTACTCGTAGCTTGCACGTACGCGTAAGCTGTAGCAGTTGAGGCAGCTTCTACGCTTCTAGTAGCATCTTCTATGTTCAGCTTGATTTTCAGAGTCGTTTATAGCTGGGGTTGAAGGTCCGAAAATAGATTTTATTTTTCTCAGTCAGCAACCTTCTCGTTTCTCTGCCATCAATCTCACCTCAGGTAAATAAAAAGGAAAAGTTACCGTACTTGTCCGCACGTCAATAACTAGAGTTGTCCGCATATCATCTGGTGCTTTATTAATTCTTCGTCCAGGGTGGTACAGTAGTAAAAATCGGTAATCTCGTTTGCCTGGAGGCTCCTGAGCTCTGCCTGACCCTGACGCCTGCCTGTGACTGTGCCCTGACCGTGCGGGCCCCACCTCGCAGGGACAACTTTCTGCTGCTGCAAACGCTGATCGGGGCCACGGTGGTCAACAGCCCACTGCTCCCGGGCCTGCGGCAGCTCTGCCTGTGGGACCCGCGCGGGTGGGCCGTGGCCCTGCTGCTGCATGTGGGCTTCTCAGAGCCGGTCTTCTACCTGGCCCACCGGGCCCTCCACCGGGCCCCGCTCTTCGCCCGCTACCACGCCGCGCACCACGCCTCCGGCGTCACCCAGCCGCTGACAGGTCCGGGATCCTCTCTGCGCCGGCTCTCCTCTGCATCAATCGATCTCTCCATGATTGCGCCATTATTATTGTTTCTCCGTCGTCTCGTCAATAAAAGCTCTCGCTGCTGACCGCCGTTTGGTGCAGCCGGGTTCGGCACGCCGCTGGAGAGCCTGCTCCTGACGCTGGCGATGGGGGCCCCGCTTGCGGGCGCCTTCCTGGTGGGCCACGGCTCCCTAGCCCTGGTGTATGGGCACGCCTTCGTGTTCGACTACCTGCGGGCCATGGGCTACAGCAACGTGGAGATCGTGTCGCCCAGGGTGTTCGATGCGTTCCCGCCGCTCAGATACATCCTCTACACGCCCTCGTGAGTACAAAAAGAATGTTTTCTTTTTCTTTGTGATGATACTAAAATGCAAGAAGAAAAAGAAAAACAACATGATGGGCGAAGAAACGTCCTGTTGGGTGGTAACGCTGTACCGCCATGGCATGTGACACTAGCAGCAGCTAGGAAAAGGCCAAGACTGGCCGAAATCAAGAAAGCTGTGGGCCCATCCAATGCAACGGAAATCGGAAAACTTGCAAGTGGCATTCCGCGGCAGTTCATCAACTCATCATGCATCGTCCTCCTTTCTTTCTACGCTGCTGTCGCCATTGATTTTGTTTTGACTGACCTGTCGTTGATCACTAGCGGTACGAAGCTTAGAATTAATGGCGTCAACAACTAACAACTTCTGCGCGCGACGCAGGTACCTGAGCCTGCACCACCGCGAGAGGCGCGGCAACTTCTGCCTGTTCATGCCGGCGCTGGACGCGGCGTTCGGCACCCTGGACGGGCGGGCGTGGGCGCTGCAGCGCGCGGCGTACGACGGCGCGGCGGGCGGCGGCGCGCTGGGCACGCCGGAGTTCGTGTTCCTGGCGCACGTGGTGGACATCATGTCGTCGATGCACGTGCCGTTCGCGCTCCGGTCGCTGAGCTCCGCCCCCTTCGCCAACCACTTCATCCTGCTCCCCTTCTGGCCCGTCGCCTTCGGATTCATGCTTCTCATGTGGTGCTGCTCCAAGACCTTCGTCGTCAGCTTCTACTACCTCCGCGGACACCTCCACCAGACATGGTCCGTGCCGCGCTACGGCTTCCAGGTACTTACGTGCGCGCCGGCAGCAATGGCGGTCCGCCGGGCTGGTCATGGACCGATGGCGACGGGCAAACCATGGTTTGCCTGTCGCGTCAAACCATGCATGGGTGTGCGATTAATTCTCGATGGCGTACGCCGGCGGATTTGACAGGCGTCTGCCTGCCAACTAATGCTGTGTCTTGTCTGTGGGCATGTCGACGTGACGCGACGCGACGCGCAGTACTTCCTGCCGGCGGCGAAGAAGGGCATCAACCACCAGATCGAGCTGGCGATCCTGCGGGCCGACAGGATGGGCGTCAAGGTCCTCAGCCTCGCCGCGCTCAACAAGGTCAGCTCACCAGCTTGTTTTTACTGCTAGGGTTTTAACCGCTGCCGGCCGGTACATCAGTACCTGATCGTAGCTGTATATCGGTCCCCTTTTTACCTTGACGAGTCGGTGCTCACGTGATGCGTGCTGGCACGGACGACGCGCGCGTCGCAGTTGGGCACGCGCGGCATGGGTTGGGTTGGCCGAGCACAGTGGCTGAGCAGAAAGATCACTGGCATCCATCCATCCATGATCCGTCCGTCCGGTTCCGTCCATTATTGCGAGACGGGGATGAGTCATCGTGCGCGCATGTGGCCGCATTGAAGGCCGGCCGGCCGGCGGCCGGCGGCAGTGCCGAGCCGGCCACGCCACGCAACCTCGCGGCCGGGTACGCGACGAGACGCACGGCCGGCCGGCAGCGGTGGCCGAGCCGGCGAGCAAACCGCCCGCACCCCGCAGTGCGTGCGTGCGGAGGAGAGCTACGATGGCCAGGCAGGCGAGGGCTCATTGATGGGATGCCGGCATGCCGGGGGTTGTCTCGTCCTCGTCTCCCTTCGGCGTCGGCTCCTGGCGGGGGAGGGGAGGGAAGAAGGGATCGGAGAGCAGCAGCGTTGGAGCCGTGTCCGTGTCGCGCGCCGCGATGCCAGCCCGCGGCCGGCCACCGGGACCGGGGCGAGGCGCGCCGTGGCAGAGCGGCCGCGTGCCCGTGAGTCATGGGTCGGTTTCGTGGGATCGAATCAGCCAATCCGGATGTGTGTGGTGGTGGTCGTGGTGGTCCTCCTGCTCCAGCGCTCCACCACCATGAATGGGCCGGCAGTGTGGCGCAGCGCGGGGCCGTAGATCGGGCCCTGTCCCTGCGCGCCAATCGGACGGGTGTCGTGAGAGAACTGTAGGATCAGATGGAGAGAGACACAGCTGCTGCAGCCTACAGGGGCGGCACGCTCCGCTGCTGCAGCCTGCAGGCACGCCGCACACCTGTCTAGCTGCGCCCTTCAGTGCTCGCGCCCGCCCATATGACCCCCATGACACATCTGCACAGGAGTGACAGACAAAAGCTCTGCTCACCCGATTCAAATTCGAAACAGTACCGTGCTGAATTGAATGGCAAAAGCCGAACTGAAGATCCGAAAATTTTAGGGGCTGTTTGTATGCCTGTCTTAGGCGCCACACTGCGCTTAAGGTGCGGCGGCCGATTTGGCCGCCGCACCTGTGGCGCGAAATGTGTGGCGTGACGTGGCGTGTTAAGCAGGCATCCAAACAGTCCCGTACTGCACCGGGCGTCTGAGTTGGAGCAGGGCCCATTTTCAACGCGGTAATTTGTTTTTACTGCCGGGCAAAAATCGTGGCACGAGGCTAATGTTTTTTTTTCTTCCTACCTTCGTCTTGCGCTGCGTCGTCATCGTCGTCGTCAGAACGAGGCGCTGAACGGAGGCGGCACCCTGTTCGTGAACAAGCACCCGGACCTGCGGGTGCGGGTGGTGCACGGCAACACGCTGACGGCGGCCGTGATCCTCAACGAGGTCCCAAGCAACGTCAGGGAGGTGTTCCTCACCGGCGCCACCTCCAAGCTCGGCAGGGCCATCGCGCTCTACCTCTGCAGGAAGAAGATCAGGGTCCTGGTACGTCTCGTCAGCTAAAAGCTGCTCACGTGTCAGTCTGTCACACAAACGCATCGCCATTCGTAAAGCGTTCTCGGGTCCTCCCAATTACACCAGATGTTCACGATGTCGTCGGAGAGGTTCCTCAAGATCCAGCGGGAGGCGCCGCCGGAGTTCCAGCAGTACCTCGTGCAGGTCACCAAGTACCAGGCCGCGCAGAACTGCAAGGTACGCATGCCATGAGCCTGAACGTCTGCGTCGCGCTACCCCTGCACCTCTACCGCCCTACCTGACACGCTGAATTTGTTTGCAGACCTGGATCGTGGGCAAGTGGCTGTCGCCGCGGGAGCAGCGGTGGGCGCCGGCGGGGACGCACTTCCACCAGTTCGTGGTGCCGCCCATCATCGGCTTCCGGCGGGACTGCACCTACGGCAAGCTCGCGGCGATGCGGCTCCCCAAGGACGTGCGCGGGCTCAGCTCCTGCGAGTACACCATGGAGCGCGGCGTCGTGCACGCGTGCCACGCCGGCGGCGTCGTGCACTTCCTCGAGGGATGGGACCACCACGAGGTCGGCGCCATCGACGTCGACCGCATCGACGTCGTCTGGAAGGCGGCGCTCAAGCACGGCCTCGCGCCCGTGTGATTGCCCCCCGCCCACCCGCGCGCCGGGGTCTTGTCGCCCATACGTTAGTTCACCGTGGCTATTCATGTACTGTGGACGCCAGTAAAAAAAGAAAAAAAATGAGAGCGCGCGATTTGACGGTAGACCGGCCAAGATTTATAAAGACTCACCACTTCCTCACGGAGTAGTCATGTCTCCTTTTTGTTGGAATCTAATATTTTCCATGTAAATTTGAATTTAGATGAGTTGAATCTCAACAATTGGAAAAATAAAAATTGAAGCGGCAGCACCATGGGATACCCACGTGTCATGACGCTAGTGGAGGGAGTGGAAGGGAAGGGAAACGGATTCAAAAATTGGAATGATCTTTTCTCTCAAACCACATATTTCATTTAAAATATGTTTGAATCATAATATTTGTTATAATCAATGCTATAAAATGAGATCCAATATGATATTTTTATTCTTCTAGTTTAGCATTTCAACAATTCAGCGTACTAGTTCAAATTTTTTAATATGTAATTCCAGCATATACAATATACTATTTCAACATTTCAGCATATACTATTTCAGCGTACTAAATTGTTTTTTTCAAAATATTGAATGAGTTGATAAAAATATTGAATCCGGTATTACAAGATTGGTGTAGAAAAAAAACAAAATGAGATATAATAAAGAAACAAAAAAAACATGCGTAGGCGGATGGGCTTGCCTTCCTCCGCTCCTGAAGGCAACACTGCTGCTTCTGCGCTTGCTCATGCTACTTGCTAGGCTGGGCTGCGGCTGCGGCAACTGTCCGATTGGGCTGTGCGCTACTGGGCTTCAATCGGGCTGTGCGATTTCCCAACTTTCTATCGCACCGCACGAAAGATAAATAGGCCCAGCAACACGCGGCCCGGCAAGCGAGTGGAACAGAGCAGCCACGCGTGCCGTTTTACAGGTGCAGTCTTGCAGATGATTGGTGTGAGCCGAAGCAGGAAATCGTGGTCTCGTAGAGATGGCCAAGTAGCGACATTTTTAAAATGGAGGAGCCAAATATTAATATCATGGTTAATTTAGACTAGCAAATACGGGTCCGTTTGGAATGCAGGAATAGAAAACAGAGGAACATAAAAAAACGCGGGAATAAGTTATAACATAAAGTGAAAATATAGATGAATCAACGCGGCTGCACCACTCCACTCGACGACGGCAGCAAAGCCGAAGCCGAAGCACTACCGCAGCACCCACCCACAGTCCACATAATTTTGTAGTCAGCACCCACCCAGTTTAACCGGCCGGTATCATTATCGTTGTTGTTGCGCCCAATTTAGACGTTTATTTCTTCCTTTTAATCTTTTAATATAATAGACAGCTCTCCTCCCTGATCAAAATTTGGTATTTGGATTGCAGGAAAGGTAGCCCTTGCTTTGCCTATTGAAGTCCAAACGATCTGCTCTACCTGTGAAGAGAGAAAGCAAATCAAACAAAGATGGAAGGGGGGCACTATCTGCTCTCTTCCAATAGCAAAAAAAAAAAAAAAAAAATCTACCGAGCTAGCAGGCAAAGAGGAGATGGAGAAATCGGGCTGAATGATTTCTCGCTGCAAGCTTGATGGCTCACCTTGGCTTGCGCCTTTTTTTCTTCAGGACCCTGCCATTGTCAAGGCCGAGGGACTGGAGAAGAAAAGAAATGGAAGAGAGCAGTTGTGAGACGGAGACTGAGAAAGATGCTTTCCTTTAGGTTGGACTGGATTCTTATTTCCCTATGAAATGAACGTGCACCTTTGCCTTTTCTTAGAAACGGAAGACCGCAAACCTTTGTTCCAAACGCACTCAGCCAATTCCTTTCCAAAGGGAAGGAAAACTGCAAAATTCCTTGGAAATCCTCCAATCCAAACAGGTCATATGCGCGCAAGAATGTATACTAGGTCAATAGTAATAATTAACAAATACTACCTCCGCCCTTAAATATATAACATCATTAATTTTTTTATTTTATGCAAATAGATAAATATACAAGTTAAATATAAAGTACCATTAATGATATTTCAATCATTTTACTTTAGCTAACTAGTTGACTAAATAAATATTGTTAGCCAAAGTTTGATAAAAATTTAATAGTATCATATATTTAATATATTTAAGACGGAAGTTGTCTTAGACCAGGTGTTCAGGATAGTTCTATATGTTTTACTCCCACAAAACAAAATTTGGCAACGTTTTAGCATCCGGGCCCAAAGCTCAGGCCGTCAGAACCAGTCCCCGTCCGTCCAGGCCAACGCCGCCACTTGCCCCTTGCGGCGTGCGCGCGAGAGAGAGGAAGGGGAGAAGACTGGGGAGACGGAGGTCGGAGGCCGCCTGCCCACCTTCTATCAATATACACACGGCCCGGCCGCCCCGCGCCGCATCGCCTTTTTCCCCCACTCGCTCCTCCCTCCCTCCCTCCCCTCAACCACTCGGGAGGCCTCTGGACCCTGGAGGAAGAAGCTCAAGGTGAGAGGCCTCGTCTCCTGCCCGATCTCCCCGCTCGCTTGCCCCGAATCGTCCGTCCTCGGTCCGCTTCCGAATCCGTGCCGCGCCGTGCCGTTTCGGACCTTCTCGTTGGGGGTATTTTTTGGGTGGTTTTGCGGGGGTTTTGCTGGGGTTTTGATGTGGTTTCCGGGAATGTGGGTGGGGAAAAGCTGGGGAAGCTTCTAGAAGCTCGATTGAGCCTCCTTCTCGAAGCGGAGCGGGCTCTAGGAGGTGCTGTTCGTGGCCATATCGGACCTCACCCTGCGCCTCTCTGCTCCAAAATCTGTGGCGACCAGCGATTCGTTGGGTGACCCTTCATCCAGGATTTTCTCGCTATTTTTTGTTATACTTTTTTTTGTTTGCGGTTTGGTTTCCGGAAATGCTGGTGGGAACCGGGGAGGGGAGCTTCTAGAAGCTCGATCGAGCTTCCTTCTCGTCCTTTACCGAGCCGCACCTGCGGCTCTCTGCTCCCAAATTAATCAGCGGCGTCTGGCGATTCGTGGGGAAGCCTTTTCTGAGGATTTTCATTTCTCTGTTTTGAAGGAACATTTTGAATCCCCCTTCAAACTTGCCGGCGTTTTTTTTGTTCGAGCAGCATCCCAATTTTGCGAGTGTTTATTTGTGATTTTTGAGTGCTGCTTTGATCAGATTTCGGGGGGAAACTATCCTGTTGTTTTGTTGGGTCCTCAGTCGCGGTACGGAGATTCGATCGCGCATTGTTGCGTGCTAGGAAGCGCTTGGTTTCATCGAAATTCAGTTGCCTACCGCTCGTTTTTCCCCCAAATATTGTTGGTGTGGTATCTGCTGGTTTGAAATCCCACGCGTAAATTTGTGGTTATTTTTGGATTATTATCGGCTGAGATTACAGGGAGGTCTAGTGGTTGTTCTGCTGCAATTTTTGGCTCGCCATTTCCCAGTTTAGGACTTCATGTCAAAGGTCGGGCGTCACGGTTTGGATGGGTGAAGGTGGATTGACTCAATGACTGTTTGTTTACTTTATGCAGTTGAACATGTTTCTTCTGATTGAATTTGCTTGTAGTGGTATTAAAAATTTGGTCAAACAGGTTCAGTGTGATATCCTTGGTGTTTGCTTGGGGTTTGCATAATGATAATTACTTAGTTAGATCCAAATGCAACTCCGTGTTCTTATTTTTCGGCCCTATGGCCGTGTGACCAAGATATACTCTTATTGTAGCAACAACTTAGGGTCCTTTTCCCCCATGAGAGGAGCTAGGTGTAACAAAATTGGGACGACGATAGGACATTTCACTTTCTTTCGCAATATTTCTAATGGTGCCCAATTCCGAAGTTAGTTCGATACATATGACCGGGTATCTGATCAGTCTTTGTGGGATAGGAGAGTAAGCTGCATTTGCCATTTAAATCTCTGATTTGCCATTTAATTTTGTCTGATTGAATTTGCATGTAGTACCATTCTAAATTTGGTCAAATGGGTTCAGCGTGCTGTCCTTCCATGTTTGCCTGTGGTTGCTTTCTGATAATTAGATACAAATGCAACATCGTGTTCTTCTGTTTTGGCCCTAGAGTGCACGATCAAGATATACTGGTTCTTGTAGCAAGAGCTCGGAGGTATTTTTTAACCTATGTGAGGACCTAGGTATAACAATTTTGGGCATGGAAGTTGTATACTGTTTCAGTAACTGATCAGTGATCAGTCTATATGGAATTGGAGGGTAGCTGCATTTGCCATTGAAATCGTATGAGCACGACTTGATTTTTGTTTATATGTAGGTGAATGTTTTACTAGAGTGAATTGCTTGTAATGTTATTTTGAATTTGGGTCTAATTTGTTAGGGGGACTGTTTTCCCTAACAAATAGTATACTAGCATGTTGTATCGGCTTCAGCATTAAGTAAAAAAAAATAGCTGTATTGGCTTCAATGTTCTACATGAGAATCATACTACGAGAATATACACTACTTTCCTGCAGTACATAGATTATATTTGCATGAACTTCCTTTCTTTCAGGCATACAAGACCAGATGCCTTCCCATTGTACTTTATGTGGTCTATCTAGTAAAGAAGAAAGCTAATGCATGGGGGATTGTTAAAATATATCACAAAGTTATCGGTAGTTCCTATTTTCTTTTGCCTAAATCTTGTGTGCATGTTATGTTTTCTATTTGTTTTCAGTAGAATTGTAGAAATGTTAACCATGTATAGTTATATCCTCCAGAGCTTTCACATCTCCTCCAGACCTCCCCGTCGCCTACCCCAGCAGCCATGGCCGCGAAGGCCCACAAAATCGGCTCCATCTGTGAGGTCCGCCGCATCATCAAGGATGCCGAGACCTACGAGGAGACCGCCCGCAACGACGCGCGCCAGCTATGGCGGATCGTAAGCAACACCGGAGGCCATGGTGTCTTCCTCGACGTCGACTTGCTCGCCGGTAAGGACGAGTCTTTCCACTTCGTGCAGCAGAAGCTCGAGGAGCTTCGTCGCCTGGTGGTGGGTTCAGACAAGAGGATTGGCGAGCTCGTGGCCGTGGTGGACCGCTTGGAGGCCGTGTTGGGAGCCGGCGGCCCTGGACTCCCCTCCTCGTACGACCCCAAGGCCTATTGCGGGGCTAACCCCTACATGGACGTGGACCAGGTATGTAAATTTGGTGCGATCGGAGTCGATTGGGGTGATGGCTTGCAACTCGGTTGGTTTTGTTTTGGGATGAGTAGGGGTTGAACTGGTTTGGGGGTTGAATTGGTTTGGAAACACAGATGTTAGACAATGTAGACAAGGTACATTCATGCAATTTCGGTAAAATTGGTGTGATTGGGGTCTATTAGGGGTGGGGGTTGCAATTCGGATTTGTTCTGGGATTTGTTTTGGATTGGGGGTTGAATTGGTTTGGGATCGCAGGAGATTGAAGATGTGGGTCTTGAGGTGCACATCGACGTACTCCGAGCTCTCATGCGCGAAACATCCCCTGGCAACCCCCCCACCAGGGGACGCCGCTCAGCAGGTAATCTGAAGCGCCGTGAGCGGCTCGAGCAGAGGGCTACTACTGAGTTCAACTTGGCTGTTCTGAGGATGAAGCGTGATATCCTCATTGAGATGCGCAACAACCTTCATCATTGAGTTGCGCACAACAACCTTGTGGAGGGGATCGCAGAGCTGGAGATGAACTTCCTCTCACAGCCCACCTATCTTGGATGCGGCGCCGCAGAGTACGTCAAGTTCGAGGACATGCCCATGCTGCCAGGTGAGTGACGGGTGAATATATAGTTTTAGAATTCCATTTGCAGTTCGGTTTATTAGAAAATTGTTGATTCTAATTTTTTTTATAATGATCAGAAACCACAGAGGACCCGGAAAGAGGAGTTTTGACAATTACACCATGTTTGAATGCTGTCGGTACATACGGACAGGAGTACCTCCTGCTAGGGTGTCCAGACCCTTAGCGTCTCGCTGTTGCCTCACAGGAGGGCGCGATGGTGTCAGGCTCCGGCGTGTGCGCCAAGCGTATCGTGGTGAACGCACGCTACCACTTGCTCGACCGTCTATCCTCCATCGTCTCCAAGGAACTGCTCAACGACCAGAAGGTCGTAATAGTCCACTATAAGGAGATCTGCCTCTCCGCGGGCCTAGCCCGCCATGTAGTTATCTGACAGACTGTCCACCCTGGTGGGCACAGGGTTTTCCAAGGCCTCACCCTTATTCTCTGTGAGACGGGGTGTACGGTCCGGACCACAGCTGGGATCGTGGTCTTCGGACCTCTCCCCTGAGCTCATATAGGTCTGGCGCCCCCACGTGCCCAGGAGGGCAAGGTACTTGGGGATTGCCTCCACAGGCCCGGACCCTCTGTGGGAGCCAGACCCCCATGGGCCTGTCTCTCCAACTGGCCTCGGGGGTCCGGACCCCCCTATTTCCTCCGGGAAGGGTCCGGCGCCGCCACATGCCACCAAGGTGGCGACTCTAGGACCGGCCTTGCCACGTGCCTGTGGCAGAAGGCCCTCCGAGGGACGCCAGCCCAACAACCACGTTAAATGCTGGTAGGTGGGCTGTGCGTGATCATGTCAAAGCATGGTCTGCCCAACTGACACCACGGTAAGCCCGCCTGTTACCAAGACGGCGCATCACTGTGCTCTATGCGTGGGCAGATGGTGTCTAGTCACATCACGGCGCCGCGCGCGTGAGTAATGATGGTCTGCTGCAGTTGTGCTGAGGCGTGCGCCGCAACAGTGCGCGCGGAGGCGACGGCGCGGCAGGGTCAGCGCTTCTTCTTCATCTGTCAGAGGGTCCTGACCTAACAGTGGCAGCACGGCTTCCACTGTTGGGTAACACTGATAGCAGTCACTGTGCCGGCATGGTGGCACACGGCTATATCCTGGCTGTAAATACGCACATCAACTTCCCCATCGAGAGAACTACGAAGAGGAGCTGGAGATGAAGATCTTCATATCTTTCGTAGAATAGGCTCCTGTTGGCCGGGCCCATCTGTCGGAGCCCCGTACAGTGTAAGTACACCCCTTGGACTATAAAAGAAAGAGTGTACTTGTTAGAAAAGGATCCATCTTAAGTTCCATCCAGACTTCCACAATCAATACAACATCCAAGTGGACGTAGGGTATTACGCTCCGGCGGTTCGAACCACTCTAAAATCCTTGTGTTATTCCTGTGTTCATCCGCCTATCTATCAAGCGCTCCTAGATTTCCCCCAAACTCTTCCTTAACTAGAATTAGGCGGGTGCATTCCACCACCCGGTTGGAGATTTCCTCCGACAAATGTCTTTCCTTGCTAGCAGGTGAGTGACCGGTAAATAAATAGTTCTAGAATTCCAGTGGCAGTTACGAGTTATTAGAAACGTGTTGATTATAATTTTATTTTACAGCAATAGCAGAGGACCTCTAAATTGGCGAAGTTATGGGTTGGCTTTCTGAAGACCGTTTACTTTGTAGCAGAAACAGTTTTTGTTTTCTAGGCATTTTGCAGTTTGCCTAACTGAACAGTCTGCTAGTTTTCTAGGTGTCTGGTCATTTTCCTTGGATTTCAGTGGTGGCTCTCCGTACTCTATTTTTTGTTAGGTGTGCTGGTGTTCCCCACGTGAGATCACCAAGGTACGTGGAACCATTCCACGTATCTCCGATGCGTCTATCATCACGGCTTTTCGTCAGGGGGTTCGTGACGAGAAGATGCTGGAGAAGCTGGCGACTCATCAGGTAGAAACCGTCACCACCTTGTTCGCTTTGGCGAACAAATACGCCCGGGCTGCAGAAAGCCGTGCGTGGCACTCTGCAACTTAGGCAGGACCCGCTCAGACGAGCGGGTCCAGTGGCGCTGCCCCTGGCAGCGGTAAGAAAAAGAACAAGAAGAACTGTGGCTTTGACAAATCACGGGTCGGGGGTCCGGCCGTTGCTGCTGCGACGACCGGGGGCCAGAACTCCCGAGGCAAGCGCCCACGTCAACAGCGCACCGACCCCGGCTCGTGCCCTGTTCATCCTGGGGCTCGCCACAGCGCCACCGAGTGCCGCGAGATCCAGAAGCTCGCGGAGCAGCTTAGCAAGAGGCGCGACCAAATCTCTAGGGAAGGCTGCTCTCCTCCGCGGCGGTCCGGTAAGGAGAAAGCCTCCGATGCCGACGCGGCCGCGACGGAGAGAGAGTTGGGGTATCAAACCCCCAATAAAGACCTCAAGGGTCTTTTCCACCAGTTCGACTCCGAGTCCGGCGGTGACGAGCGGTGACTAGCGCCGCAAGAAGCTGTACATCATGTACGGCAGCAGTTCGGAGCTCGTCTCCCGGCGGGACGTCAAGACTCTTCGCCGAGAGGTCCTCTCGATGAAGCCGGGGACGCCGAAGACGGCGCCCCATCAGCGGTGGAAGAGCACCACCATCTCCTTAGGGCCATCTGATTGTCCGGAGAACATGGCGGGCGCTGGTGTGCTGCCGCTCGTCACGGCACCCACCATCGCCAACGTCCGCCTCCACGACGTGCTGATTGACGGAGGTGCAGGCCTCAGCGTCATCAGCTATGCAACGTTCAAGCACCTGCAGATCCTGGAGTTCAAGTTGGCTCCTTCGCGCCCATTCTCCGGAGTGGGCCCGAATTCCGTCTACCCGGTAGGGACCATCACCCTGCCGGTTACGTTCGGGGCGGAGGTGAACTTATGCACGGAGAACGTCCAGTTCGAAGTTACGGAGGTGAATCTCCCCTTCAACACCATCATTAGCAGACCGGCTTTGTACCGGTTCATGGTCGTTGCCTATTATGGGTACCTGGTCCTGAAGATGCCTTCCCCAGCAGGCGTCCTCACCATTTAGAGCGATCGGGCTGCTGCCGTCGTGGCGGTTGAAAAGCTCCACGCGCTGGCAACAGGACTTGCCCCCGCAGTCGGCGCCGAGGGGTCCGACCCCTCATCCTCGCGTGCCAAGGCTCCGGCCAAGACACCCAAGGTTCGTCCGTCTGATACGGACGATGTAGCCATGAAGACCGTCCAGGTCGGAGCGGAGGCCTCCCAAACCACCCACATCGGTGGGAATCTGGGAGAGAAATAGGAAAGCGCGCTCATCGCCTTCCGGGCAAATGTTGACGTGTTCGCCTGGGAACCGTCACAGATGCCCGGGATCCCTAGGGAGGTGATTGAGCACCATCTGAAGATCCACCCCGACGCCAGGCCGGTCTCGGCAGAAGCCACGGAAGCGGTCCATCGAGCGGCAGAACTTCATCCGTGAAGAGGTCCGGACCATCAGCACAGAACACAGAAAAAATAACATTGCAGCACAATCTAAATAAGAGTCACACTATCACTTCAGCCTTAAAAACAAATTTCAAACTAATAATCAACACAGAGTAGCACACATTACAAGTTTCCTCACACCACATAGTCCTTACATGAAGATTGTTCAAGCGAAACGATAAGACAACATTAAGTTTGATAGAAAACCCAAATGAGTACATAAATGATCATTTTCACTCTCCCTTTATCATCAAGTGCCAAAAAAGGGAATGAAAAAGAGCAAGGAGGTCTTCTACTCATCATCATCTTGGGCGCCCTCATCGGAGGTATCCTCATCTTCATCCGAATCGGGGATTTCTCAGTAGTTGGGGGGTTCTTCTTCCTCGGTCTCTTCCTCTTCATCAAAAATCTCTTGGCCACGAGGAGGAGAGCGACGAGAGCGAGTAGGAGTATGGGTGCGTCAACGTGGGCGAGGAAGTGGAGCATGAGCAGCAGCAGTGGCAGCCTCATCCGCAGCATCCCATCAAACTCGGGCAACTCATGGTAGGGATCCGCCGGAAGCCCCAAGTGACTCTTGATCTCAATAATGTCACGGCGGTTTTCATTAATTTCCTGAGTGGCGGTTTTGCACATGCAGAAAATGCTCTTCAGTGCCCTCTTGATGAACGAGTCATGGTGACCACGGTGGGAAGATGATGGACCCGAATAAGATGGAGCTGGATCAAACCCCGGGTTCCTTGTGGCGCCGGCATGAAGAGGAGGTGCCCATGGTGCATCGCCGGAGCGCGGACGAATGCGAAGAGGCTCATGCTTGCAGTCCTTAGGGAAGGTGATCTTGGTGACCCTCTCAATCATATACATAATATAAGGAGCTGAGGGCAGAAACTTCTTGGGATCATTCATGGTTCTTCGCAGCTCATTCCAAATAAAGTCCATGAGGCAAAATGGTTGTCCTCCGGGCATAGTACGAGCAACGAGATTGCAAGCAAAATATCTAAGTGCAGTAGCATCACCATCCTTAGCATCAATGGTGGCACGAAAGAATTGATTCATCATGTAGTAGAAGGGTTGGAGGGTGCTTGCATTACCGGCTTCGGCTAGGATAGGATTGTAGAAAAGAGCCGGAAATTGACTTGGCTTCAATTGATGCTCAACATGAATTGGATTCCTCTTCTCATCCTGTGAGCCAAGTCCAAGAATCCGAGAGAAGGTCATGTAATCTACACCATACTTAACTCCTTCTGTGGTCCAAAAGAAGGCAACCTTGCTTGCATCATAGTAGAGAGAAGAATGAAATTGAGCAAGAATCTCTTCATTCCAATCATACCGAAAACCCATGATATCATAAAGACTAAATTCTCGGCATTTTGCAATTGCTTCATTGAAGAACGGGTCATCGAGTCTCTCAAAGTAAGCCCAATCCACAAATTTGCAGGGGACAATTGGTGCCTTGCCCTTGCGCAAAACTACAGAGCAATATAAATCTTAATGCAACTGACACCAAACTCTTCTTTCCAGGTTTTCAGCCTTCTCATACCGATATATGTCTTCGGTACGAGCACTTGTGAGGGCCACAGCTTGCTTGAAATAATTTGTCCCCAAAGAAACAGTAAACTCGGACAAAATCTGAGGACGGGTAAGCTTGGGACAGAAGGGATACCGAGTCTGATCAGCAGAGAAAGAAACCTCCAGGCGGGGAGGAGTCCGCGGGCAAATGTCCGCTGCGATGCCCCGTCTGGAAGGGTTAGCCCGGGCTAGAGGATTTAGCATGCTAGCCATCATGTATGGGGCTTGACGAGGTGGTTGAGCGTGGGAGCTACTGCCTGCGGGCTCTTTGCCAGGACGATGACGTGGTCGTAGTTCCCTTGGAGGAGGACTAGGAGGTGAAACTTCTTCCTCTTGAATTTGTGGATCATGTCGGCATTTTTGCCGGCTCTGCCTAGTGGAAGCATATGCACGGTCTCTTCGCATTGCCTAGACATAGGATGGAGTGATTAGGATCAATCTACAAACAATAGAGAAGAATGTGCAGGCTGGAATTTTGAGAAACCGGAGAGTCCGGGTATATGGCCGGATACTCCAGCCACACTGTCCGGAGTATCCGGACAGAATATCCGGAGTCTCCGGGCATCGATTTTTAAAACCTACTTTCAAGAAATCTAAAGATTCGACCATGAGATTTGAATGAAATTTGAGGTACAAGCTGCTGGACATGAGGGAAGATAATGCCCTAAAGGATATCCAATTTCATCAACTACATTGAGAGATCGGGCGATTTGAAGTTTGAATACCTTAATGGAGTTGAAAACGCGGGAAACTTCAAATCCAATGCGTTCTCCGGAGATTCCGGACGGGAGAGTGCTCTTCCTTCACCGATTTGCAATCTTTATGGGCGAGGATGGTGGAAATCGCCCCTTGGGCGAGAAGGAGGCAGTGGAGAGGGAGAAGGGGTCGGTGGCGGTGAAAAAGGGAATGTGCTGGCGTTTTGACCGACCCCCCACGGTATATATGGGATGGTTTAACCATCCGGAGTATCCGGATATATGTCCGGAGTATCCGGGTGTCTGGAGTATCCGGACATATGTTCGGAATATCCGGATCCCCCTAAATCAGAGAAGGATTTTGATGAAGGATAGGATTGAATTTCGATGTGAGAAATCTAGTGATGTAAGAAGCTCAGTTAACTTGAGACTAGCCAACAATCAAGAATGGGAACAATAGTCTCAAGTAAGCAAGAAAAGATTCAAATTACTTTGAAAATCACACTCCTAACAATTGTAGTAGGTTTTTCAAAAGAGTTTTCTCTATAACAATCAAACATGTGCATGATCTCAAACTAAGTTACGAGAATCCAAAATATTTAGCTCACTCCTCAAGGTACAAAACCTTTGCTCATCAAGTGGTTTAGTGAAGATATCGGGTAGTTGTTTATCGGTGCTTACATGACTCAAAACGATATCTCTTTTGGTCTCATGGTCTCTCAAGAAATGGTGCCTTATATCAATGTGTTTGGTTCTTGAGTGGTTTACTGGGTTGTTAGCTAGCTAGATTGCACTCTAGTTGTCACACAAGAGTGGAATCTTACTAAACTTACAACCAAAATCGCTCAAGGTGGATTTCATCCAAAGTAGTTGCGCACAACAAGCACCTGCAGCAACATATTCAGCTTCGGCATTGGATAAGGCAACAAAATTTTGTTTCTTAGAACTCCAAGACACAAGGGACCGGCCAAAGAATTGACAAATCCCCGATGTACTCTTCCTATCTACTTTGCAACCGGCATAATCCGAATCGGAGTAGCCAAGTAGATTGAAAGTGGAGCCCTTGGGATACCACAAGCCAAGGTTTGGAGTGTAAACCAAATATCTTAGAATTCTCTTAACAGCCATAAGATGACATTCCTTAGGATTAGCTTGAAACCTTGCACACATGTACACACTAAGCATGATATTGGGCCTAGATGCACAAAGGTAAAGAAGGGATCCAATTATGGAGCGATATACCTTTTGATCCATGGCCTTGCCATCTTCATTTAGATCGAGATATCCGTTAGTCGGCATAGGTGTCTTGATAGGCTTGGCATTGTCCATGTCAAACTTCTTCACATATCTTTTGTATACTTGGTTTGACAAATAAAAGTTCCTTCCTTGAGTTGCTTGATTTGAAAGTCAAGAAAGAATGTCAACTCTCCCATCATGGACATCTCAAATCTCTTCGCCATGATCCTACTAAAATCCTCGCACCAAGATTGATTAGTAGAACCAAATATAATGTCATCGATATATATTTGGCACACAAAAATTTCTTTGTTAACTTTGCGAGTGAAAAGAGTAGGATCAGCTTTGCCTATCTCAAAACCTTTCCTTAAGAGAAAATCCTTAAGGCATTCATACCATACTCTAGAAGCTTGCTTAAGCCCATAGAGCACCTTATGGAGCTTGGAGACGTGATTAGGAAGCTTAGGATCTTCAAAGCCCGGTGGTTGCTCAACATATACCAATTCGGAGATTGGTCCATTAAGAAAAGTACTCTTCACATCCATTTGGTATGGCTTGAAATCATGGTGAGTTGCAAAGGCAAGCAATATACGAATTGACTCAAGCCTATCTATGGGTGCATAAGTTTCACCAAAATCCAAACCTTCGATTTGTGTGAAGTTTTGAGCAACCAGCATTGCTTTGTTTCTTATCAACACGCCATGTTCATCTTGTTTGTTCCGAAAAACCCACTTTGTTCCAATAACATTTTACTTAGGTCTTTCTACTAAGGACCAGACTTTATTCCATGTGAAGTTGTTCAATTCTTCTTACATGGCCATCACCCAATTCGGATCATCCAGAGCTTCTTCTACCTTAAGTGATTCCAAGGAAGAAACAAACGAGTAATGTTCACAAAAGGTTGCCAAACGAGAACGAGTAGTTACCTCTTTGTTTATGCTTCCAAGGATGTTATCTACGGGATGATTCTTTTGAATAATTTGATGGATTCTTGGATGAGGAACTTGAGCTTCATGTTGTATTGGCTCAACTTTTTGTTCAGCTTGAGATTGATCTTGATGTGGAGATGAAGGTTCATCTTTAGTTACCCGGATACTCCGGTCCTTTGTCCGGATACTCCGGACAGGATATCCGGAGTCTCCGGACATATTACCGGAGTTTTCGGGTTGCGCTGCGGAAGTGGATGTAGATGACCCTTTGAACATCAACACATCATCATCATCTTGATCCTCTTATTCTTGTGGCTTTATTTCACCAGTGGCTAGCTTCTTTATCACCTTGCTTGGAGATTGTTCTATTCCTACAACATCATCAACCTGCTCCGCTTGAGAGCCATTAGAGTCATCAAATGTCACCTCACACGCAACTTCAACACAACCGGAGGTTTTGTTGAAGACACGATAGCCATAAGTATTTGAGGCTTAACCAAGAAGAAAACCTTCATCAACTTTAGGTGCAAATTTAGAGTTCTTAGGCTTCTTGTTAAGAATGAAACACTTACTTCCAAAAACTCTAAAGTAAGACACATTAGGCTTTTTACCAAGTAGAAGCTCGTAGGCTGTCTTGTTGAAGATCTTGTGTAGATAAAGACGGTTGATGGCATGACACGCCGTGTTGATTGCTTCCGTCCAAAATTGATCCGAGACCTTGTACTCATCAAGCATTGTTCTTGCGGCTTCAATGAGAGTTCTATTTTTTCCTTTCAACAATTCCGTTTTGTTGTGGAGTATATGGAACGGAGAACTCATGACCAACGCCCTTTTCTTCTAGGAATTCTTCAATGTTGGTGTTCTTGAATTCGGTGCCACTGTCACTCCTCACTTTTTTGATCTTGGTCTCGAATTCATTTTGAGCCCTTTTTGCAAATTTCTTGAATGTATCTTGCACTACACTTTTATCATGTAAAAAAATACCCACGTGAAACGAGAATAATCATCAACAATGACAAGGCCATATTTGTTACCACCAATGCTTATGTAAGCCATCGGGCCAAAGAGATCCATGTGTAGTAGTTCAAATGGCTTGACGGTGGTGATGATGCTCTTTGATGGATGAGGAACACCAACTTGTTTTCCGGCTTGACAAGCACTACAAATACGATCTTTCTCAAAAGAAACATTGGTTAGTCCTATGATGTGATCCCCCTTTAGGAGTTTGTTGAGATTTCTCATCCCAACATGGGCTAGTCAGCGATGCCATAACCAACCCAAGCTAGACTTTGCCACCAAGCATGTATCAAGTTGAGCCTTTTCTTGTGAAAAATTCACTAGATAAAGCTTTCCCTTGAGTACACCCTTAAAGGCAACGGAGCCATCGCTTCTCCTAATGACGGTGACACCTTCGTTAGTGAATAGACAATTAAAACCCGACGCACAAAGTTGTGATATAGATAACAAGTTATACCCAAGAGATTCAACTAAGAAAACCTTTGAAACAGAAAATTTTAAGTTTAGATCAATGTTACCGGTGCCAAGCACTTTTCCCTTTTGATTTTCGGCAAAAGTAATGTAATGATTATCATTGAATTCCTTCAAGGTTTCAAACATACTTCCTGTGACAGTCAAATACTTGTAAACTAGGCACATAATTTGTTAGTGTGAAGTATGTGCTTGTTAGTGTAAAGCTTGTGTGTGTTTATGTGAAGCTTTTGAAAAATTAAAGTGCAAATAAAAGGGGTATTTTTGTAATTACAGAAAAACCTAGGGTTGTTTTTGTAAAATGTAATTGGATAGAAGGTAACTTCAAAATAAGTGAAGGGTGGTTTTGCAAATATGTTTTTCTTACTTTATGTCTTGTAAAAAAATACATATTTATCCAAAAGTTGCATTAGAAATGCATGTGTTGAATTGTATAAAAATTTGGGTAAAGTTGTGAAAATAGGGGTATTTATGTAATTTTATAAAAGTACAAGTCCTTTTATGCAAGTATTTGGTTTACAAAAGTAACTTTCAAAATTACTTAAGACTAAAGTGTAAAAGGTGCAAGTCATCATGACATGTCTATCCAATCATTATGACGTGTCTATTCCGTCATCATGACGTGTCATAAATGCTTGCATTTAGGTCCTAAATGTTATAAAATTTCACTCTTTAGGACAAAAGTAATTCAAATCCAACTTTTGTTCAAAATTTCACGTGTAAAGATGCAAGTTTTGAGTTTTTGAACATGGACCCTAAAGCAATGTTGTAGAGTTTGAAAAACTCTCCAACTTTCATTTTGGGCATTTCTTCATTAGGGTTGTAGATTGATGGGAAATTATGCTTTACAGAAAGGCCCTTGCAGTTTTCTGAAATTGCGCATAAGTCCTTGGGGAATTCCATTCCTCCTTCTTCTCTGTTTTTCCTTTCTCTCTCTGTTTATCTTCTCCCGGGCGCTTTCTTTTCCTTTCCACTGGCGGCGCTCATTTGCTTCCTCCCTCCCTCCCTCTGTTCACTCAGGGCGGCGCCCAGGGGCGCTCCTGCCCCAGGCGGCGGCGCGCGGCGCGAGCAGGCGCCGGCGCGGGCGAGCGTGCTGGCGCAGGGCGTGCGCGACGCGGCTGTAGTTCGGCTCGGGCGGTAGCATGCGCAGGCGTGGAGCGCAGTGATGGAGGGGCGCGCGGCGGCGGCTCGGCTGGGAAGCGTAGCGCTGGCGCATGGGCGCGGCTCGCGCGGCTGTGGACGAGCGGCGCAAGCGCCAGAGCGGGGCGCTCGAGCGGCAGCAGGCGTGCGCGGCGCTGGCGCGGGTGAGGCAGCAGACGTGCGCGGCGGCGGCGGCGCAGGAGCGGCTCGCGGGCGGTGCAGGAGCGAAGCAGCCTAGGCGCACGGGTGGAGCAGTAGCAGCGCGGACAGGCGCGCGTGAGCGGGCGAGCGGCTGATGGTGCAGGCGCACGGCCAAGTCCAGGCGGCTCTTGAGGTCATGCGCGAGATGCGGGAACGCGGTGGCGTCGACCCTAATTACGCCACGGTGATCTCTGGGTGGTGCAAGTTTAGCCGTATCGAGGACGCAGCCAAGGTGTTTGACGATATGCTGGCGCGTGCGGTGCTGAAGAATGCGACAGTGCGCAGGTGCGGCGCAACAAGGCCGAGGTGAACGCGGGTCCAGCAGATGAGGAGGAAGAGAAGTAGCAGGGAGTGGACGTGCGTGCAGCAGAGACACGCGCAAGAGAGTAGAGGAGCAGCAGAGGCGGAGGAGCGGTTATGGCGAAGCGAGCCGGAAGGAGAAGCGGCGAAGCGAAGGCGGCGGTCGGGCGTGATGAGCTCGGAGGAGATGCGGTGCAGCCAGGCACGACGAGCCCCCTTCATCCATACGGAGGTCGAGGCAGGAGCAACGCAGCGCAGATTTGACGCGCAGCGCAAGACCGGCGGCGGCGGTAGGCCGGCCCTGATGGCATCACAGCAGGTGGAGAGGACGGCGAAGTTGCAGGACCCGGAGGTTCGAGCGGAATTGAACCGGCGCGTTCGCGAGTGCGAGCGGAAGTGTTTTGCCAGTGGCCGACTCGATTCGTTTCCGCAGGTGCGTGCGTATGCAAAGCAACAGACCACGCGCGAGCAAGTTGAGGGCCAGTGGTGTGAGAGCAGAGCAGAAGCGGCGCACCGGAGATGCGACCAGACGCGGCGGTGCTGTAGGAAGCTACGCGGGTGTACCGGCCATGCTTCAGCGGCACACGTGCGTGAGCAGAGAAGGCTTAGCCGTGTGCAGGAAAACCCTGAGGTTCGCGAAGGAGTCGGCATAGCGAGCCAATCCAGCCCTATCGGCTTCTTCCATGAGTCCACGACATCCAGCAGTACCTTTCCCTCGTTGATCACCGAGCAAGACCACAACACCTCGAAGAAACTCCTGGACCCTCTTATCGAGCCTCTTCGGATCCCTTAGCTGAAACATCATCGCCATGGCAAAGCCAACCGCCATCATCACGTATCACCGTGAGGAATACCTCTCCGGTTATCCTCCACCCACTATAATTCCCTGGCAAGCTTCTTCGTCACCCACGGAACTTCGCCACAGTCGAGCTCTTTTTATCGTTGATTCTACTCGCCACGGGAATTCACTTTCCACCTATTCTCCTCCTCAACCAAGGCTACCCCAAGGTTTGCCCTGATTCACTGAATCTTCCTAATGCCGGCGACTCCTTTGCCGGAACATCGTCGTTATCTTACTGTTCTCTGTTTTCCCTGACCAGGAACTTAATTGCTTTGATTTAGAAAGTTCTAGGGTATTCTCTGTAAAATTTCCAGAGCCTTCCTTATTTCAAACCAGTGAACAACTACATTTCATAGATTTTAGTAAGAAGTTCATAAAAATACAAAATCAGTTTTATTTGATTCTTTAGGTCAATGTTCACAAGTTTATGTTGTGATCTTGAGTTGAAGTCTTTGAAGTGTGGTCTAGGTTAAGTATTAGGGAATGAGTGCTTTATTGTACCTTGTATGATATGCATGTGTTGTGGCTAAAAGGATAAATCATAGGATGTATGTCTTAAGTAGAGATGTGTGATATTTAGTTAATCGTTTCCCATGAGTGCTCATGTCCCTGCCATCAAGACTTTGTCCTTGTTTTGATTGCAGTTTCCTTAAGGCACTTTCGTATAGGAATCCTTATTAGTCCGTGTGTATCTGCTGCTTAGTTAATACATCTTTGCAGTTATGCTTCAGCGTCAGCTATCAGCTCAGCCGCTAAGCTTCCGTTTCCTTTGAGTTTATGATGTTTCTGTGTAACAGCTGTCAGCCGATGCATTTCTTTTGATATGCTTCTACCATCGGCTGGTTAGCTGATACGGTTGTTATCTTTCTCATATCAGCTACTGCCGATACAATTCTTTTGTTCTGTCCTACATCGGCTGCACATAGTCGATGTATCGAAGATGCACACACGATCTTAAGATTCTTGCTATCGACTGATCCAAGCCGATTCTAGTTGTTTACCATATCGGTTATTGCCGATTAATCCTTAGTTTTCCCATCCTTATCCACACACTTCTACCAGCCGATTTATCGACAGAGATCGGCTATATATCTATCGGTCACATACCCTCAACCACACTCCAATCGGCTGTACGTCACTCAATTGTTGTGCTGACGTAATCGAGCCGACACAACCACACCTAGTTACCTAGAATAACACTTAAGTACATCTCAATTAAGACGCAGCTGCTTTAGGAATCACCCTCTGCTAACGTAATCGATGCTTTCATCGATTAATTAGGAATTCGATGCACCTATCAAATCGGCTACATAGGCCAAAGTACACAACCCTGGATCAGCAAGATAGCACAGTAGACACACCTCTGTTAGGCACGACCTAAACGCATCAATCGGCTAAATCTGATGCACCCTCGTCGAATAAGGCAAGCCGATACACCAACCAGTTAGATAGACCAGAAACATGCTGATAATCCAATCGGCAAAATCCTCCCTTTTTCTGTCCTTGAAGTATTATACCTTCAACGTTCCTCTCCATATCAGCCGATTTAACCTCAGGTGAATCAAATCAGCTAATCTTTTCTACTCATGTACCGAGATTGCTCCTACTGATTTCTCTTTCAAACAGAAATCAGCAGATCTCTTAGTACTGTGTAGATGGTTCTCTCCTTTGCCAATTCTATCGGCTAAACCCCTGTTGTTCCAATCGGCTCTGTTGTAATCTTCAACAAGTAGCCAATTCTAATTAGTTTTCCTCCTAAAGCTCTGTCTAAGTTTAGTTCAGATCTTTCTGGTTGTTATGTGAGTAGTATGTTAAATGAGTGTTGGATTGCAGCTTTATTGTGAAGTAAGATAGTTTTATGTGCACACCTTGAATGTAATGCTGCATTGCATGTAGATACGACTACTTCTGCAAACGGTACCTACGAGATCTCCCAGAAGTCTGCAGAGGATGTTTCTAAAGACTAAGTGAACGTCACCAAGGGATTAACTGAAGCCCTGAACCAAGTTTCGGAAGATATTGACATTTCTGACTTCAGCCCCACCAGTAAAGGCAAGCCCCGGACATAAACCCTACTTTATTTACACTGCATTAAGTTCTTAGGAATTGTATGAAAACCCTAGTTGCATTTTCCTAGGAACCAATGTATTGAATGTTAGCACTTGAGTCCGACTAGCTGCTATGCTAATAGGACCGGTAGAAGTCGGGTGATTTCCTGTCACTCGCGCGATATAGGAGTTGTATTGTTTACATTCCTGTTATCACTATAAGGATGACGGACGGAAGTTTTGTGAGGTATCATGGTTGAGATGATACCCCATCTGTGTTGTTGAACTTAATAAGGTCGCAGCGTGTGGTAGTGCGGGTTAAGCGTTTGAAAGTACTAACCACATGCCGCGAAATATGGTAAGCGGTAAGCCTAGTAACCAATCGGCCCGAGGAGTGGACATACCTCCCACCACTCGTCTTGCTTCTTCTGGTTACTTAAGTTCGACGTGTGGGAATACGTGTTGCAAGGGCAACCAGGAGTACGGGTTTTGTAGTCGCGCTACAGACGTACGTCCTGCACTTTGGAAGTGCGTATGGTCCTGCAGTCGCTTGTGGTGGATCTGATCCACGAGTCGGAATGAAAGGCAAACGGTTGTTTCGGAACGACCGTTTGGTGTTCCAAGCGTGTGAGTTAGGTTTACCTTGCAAGGTTAAATTCGATTCAAAATCGTCCGCTTCTCACGAAGATTGAGACTGCTTGATCCCTTTACCACATAGAGTAACAAGAGAAATTTCATGATTATCAAAGATGATGTTTGGCTAAAGTATTTACCATGCCTGAATAGCTATAGGTGTCTACCTAGAATGAATAATCACATAGAACTTGAAAGCTAAAAATCAAAATTAAGGACCTACTCTTTGTTGCTTTTCAGCTAAAAATAAACCCAGAACCATTGAAATGCCTTCATGAGTCTAGTTACGGGCTAAAGTATACCCAATCCCGGTAAGCCTTACTGAGTATTAGTATACTCAGTCTTACTAGTTATATGTTTTTCAGGTAAAGTCTTTGAAGACCCTACTCTTCCCCTGCCTTGGTCCTGTGCTCTTCCAGATGGTTGGTCATTGGAATGGGACCCGTTCCCGGTCAACACTGATGACCTTGAGTGATGTCGTGCCTGGGCTTAGCATGACATCTGTCTTGACGACGTGCTGTAATCATCGTGTATGTTTTTCCGCTGCTAAAAACCATAACTCTAACAGTTTGTAATGTTTTCTCTAAATTTGAAACTTCGTACTGCTTTTGGAAACTTTTGTAATGTAATTCCCTATGATGTAAAATATGATGGTAACTGTATCTCTAGACTCACCTTCGTGTGAGGTAACCTTATTTGATCCTGTGTATCGGTGGTTTATCGGGACGTTACCCGACAGGCCAAGGGATTATACCGTTTGAAGCACGTTGGAGCCCTCAGGAATGGACTCACGTACTTGAGCCGGTATAATTCAGGTTGGTTCTGCCGCACTTCCTGCTCTGGTCATATGATTTGTACACCCGCTATCAATCACCCATGTTGATCCACCGGAGAAGTATTCCTACAAAACAAGATTATTCCTTCTTTTTAGGTACCCAACAATATTTGGGTCCTTGAGTGTTAGTCAAAAGTACCTTGGGTAACCACACATGGCTTTTTACCTTAGTGTTCCATGAGCGGTGACCCACAAATATAGCAACTACTTTACCATGGTGGTTCCTTGTTAAGACATAATCCGCATAAAAAGATATTTGAGATAATGATTTTTGTGTCTTAGGTGCTTGGAACTTGTCTTGCTTTAATGAAGATGCAATAATGTTGGCACCTTGATCACATGTTGTGCCTCTCTTGATAAACTTGATATGACTTATCCCTTATTTTTCACCAATTCTCTTATGGATGGGAGTAGTCATGTTCACTAGACCTCCTTTTGCCCCTAAGGCGGCCTTCTTGTTATTCTTGACAAAAGATATGGTTTGAGATGCACCATCTTCATTCTTTCCTAGTCCCTTAGCTTTCTCAAATCCATATTTGCTCAAGTACTTTGATCCAAATCTCTTGGTATGCTTCTCAAACTCACCTATCCTTGGTGAGGGATTTGTCTTGAGTACTTGCTTGTAAGATGGTGCTTCTTCTTCTTGTACTAATTGAGTGAGTCTACTAATCTCTTTCTTCATGGTTTGCATTTCGGCATGGTTAGTAGCACAAGTTTGAATATCAATATTAAAGCATCGTGCACAACCATTACTAGTTGAAGGACTAGATGACTTTGATGACTTACAAGTGTTAGAGGAGCTTTCCAAGAGAGTATTGACGTTAACTTCAAGTGCCGTGTGAATGGCTTGCAAGCTTGTTAAGCTTTCTTGAAGTTTCTCATTGTCTCTCTTCAAGTTAGCATGAGTGTCTTCAACTAAGATGAGTTTTTTAGTTAAGATATTCACTTTCCTCTTTTCACTAGTAAATGACTCTTCTAACTCAAGAAGTATGCTATGCTTGGCTTTTAGAGATTCCTCAAGTCTCTTATTTTCCTGCCTTTCATTGGTAAGGTGCTTTTTAAGAGCTTCGGATTTTTCTCTCTCAAGCCTAAATAATTCTTCTTGTGATTCAAGAGTCTCATCTAGGTCATCTAGTTTCATTATTAACTTCATTATTTTAGTTGCTGCACTCTTGCTATATTATTTAATGAGATTAGCAATTTTATCTTCCTCATCTATTTCATCATCCGATGAGTTTGGGGATATTACCTTTGAGTTCTTTTCCATCAAGCACATGATTGGACCTTGATCTTCATCATCAGTGAGATCTTCAAACAAGCTTGGTTGATGTGAGGATAAGATCTTGAATACCATGGTTGCAACATCTTCATTGTCGGAGTTGCTTTCTTCATTTGAATCCTATTCTTGACCAAGATGAGCTTCACCGACATGCTTTTTGTATCTTGGCTTATCTCTCTTGAATGAGTTCTCCTTCGTGTCCTAGTTTTTCTTCTTTTCTTCCGAACAATCTGCAATGAAATGCCCAATTTTGTTGCAACCAAAACATGGCTTGCTTGATCTTCTTCTTGATTCATGCTTGTTCTTGCCAAAGTTTCGGAAGCTGCTCTTCCTTAGAACTCTTCTAAAGTTCTTGATGAAAAAGACCATTTGCTCATCATCAAGCTCATCATCTTCACTATTGGTAGAGTCATCATTCTTTGAAGATTGGGTAGCCTTTTTCTTGCCCTTCAACTTAGCTTGGAGAGCCAACCCATTGTTCTTTGGAGCTTGCTCTTGCAGGTCGGCCAAATCTTGATTTATCTTGACCCTCTTTAATTGATCATGATGAGCTTCAATTCTTCCATGAACGTTCTCGGCGGTGAAATGTTTGAAACCCCTCTCCGCTCTTATCAAACTAGGCAATGTGACATCCCTAGCCATGTAGACGGTCAAGAGCTTGTCCACTATCTCACGATCACCCCATTTATTTCCACCAAGAGACTTGATTTGATTGGTGATCTTTTTCATGCGGTTATACATCTCCTTGACGGTTTCATCTTTCTTCATGGAGAATAGGCTTAGTTCATCTTCCAAATGCTTGATTCTTGACTCTCGGACTTTTCTTGACCCTTGATGATTTACTTGGAGTGTGTCCCAAGCATCCTTGGCGGTGGGAGAATTTTCTATCTTGTCAAACTCTTCCGGACTCACGGAAGAATGAAGAACGTTCATTGCTTGATAATTCTTTGTAAAACATATGCTTGCACCGGCGTTGTGGCTTCTCCATCTTCCGGGATTTCACAACCTACTTCAATGATCTTCCAAAGATCCTTGTGAATTGCACTCAAATAACCAAATATTTTGATCTTTCATTGATTATACCCCGTTCCATCAAAATAAGGGGGCTTTCCCATGTGTATTGAATCATTATGATCACTTGGGATTTGAAATGTGTAGTCATGAGCCACTTGGTGATAGTCGACTCTTTTCTTCACTTTTGAAGAGCTTGAGGATCTTCTCTTGTAATCGGTGTCCGAGTCATCACTTGACTTGATTATAATTTTGATGCTGGATTTTTCTTTCCTTCTTTGCAATTTCTTCTTCATCTTCCATGCCTTCCATTCTTGGAATAACATCTCGTCATCGGTTGTTTTCAAATCTTCTTCTTGTTGCCTATTCTTTTTCTTCTCCTCAGGTTTTTCAAACGACTTCTCCTTCTCAACTTCAACGATCGGATCGACTTGAGCCTTGGATGAAGTGTCACTTGACATCTTGATTCTCCAAGCGGTTAAGCTTCAAAGATGGAGAACCTTGCTCTGATACCAATTGAAAGGACCTCAAGATGCCTAGAGGGGGTGAATAGGCTAATCTGAAATTTAAAACACTTTGAACACGGTTAGTAACACAGATGTCCGGATAGTCCGGATATATGTCCGGATACTCTGGATATCAGGTCCGGAGTTTCCGGAGATAGTGTCCGAAATATCCGGATGTGAAACAACCTACACAAAAATAAAGATAATGATGCTGTAAATTAGATCCTGTAAATTTAGAGGAACTAGAGGTACCTTTGGAGTATTTCTCACCAGTTGTCTTACTCCTGAGACTTGTGTAATAGTAGATCGACGTCAAACCCTAGAAAGTTAGTCTCACAAGCAAACAACCACAATGATAAGCTAGAATTGCAAGAGTGAGACAAAATTTGTTTCCCGAAGTTCACTTCCAAAGGAGCTACATCTCCGTTGAGGAAAAATTCAAGAGACGGTGCTCAAGAAACCCTATGCTCCTCTCCCAAGGATGAGACCAACGCTGAAACCCAAGGTCACTTACTATAAATTCCTCGGAGAGGAATGATGATTACAAACTTGCTGTGATGCTCACAACTCAATCTCGCAATCACAAGCGACACCTAGCCGTCTAGGAGCTTGAAGCTCCAAGAGTAACAAACTAGAATCCACGGGCTAGACTGGGATGATGTGCTCAAGAGATGGAATCAAGGCTTACTTGCACAAATCTTAGCTCTTGCGACAATCTCACTTCAATCCTCTAAGAAAATCACTCAAGAATGGAGCAAATGGAAAGTGAGAGGGCTCTCTTTTGCTTATAGGCAGTTCTGGTCAAAATGAGCAAGAGGGAGAGAAATGAAGGGGTTTGGGGGGTATTTATACCCCCTCACACAGAAACTAGCCGTTGGGAGAGGGGTACCCGGAAACTCCGGGTATATGTCCGGAGTATCCGGATATAGGTGTCCGAAGACTCCGGACCAGTAAGGTTTTGCGGACAGGTAACAGTAACCCGGAGACTCCGGGTATACGTCTGGATACTCCGGACATTCTGTCTGGACATTCCGGACTGGAACCCGGACACTCCGGGTTAGATAATGAATTTCACAGGAAGTCCCTTTTTAAGTGGTAGGATTGTTTCTCATGGTTTTTGTAGGTTCTCTTGAGCACAACTACCACGTCCACGCTTGTGGATCAAAGTTTCTCTTGATAGTACGGTGTTCCTATACCCAATTTCAAAAATAAAATCTAGTCTATTAGTACTCTTGAGAACACCGCTTTTCATATCCTTTTTGAGGGTTTATGCTTTGTTATATGCTTTGCTCAGTCACCCTTAGCACCTGCAAACATGCTTAATAACACGATTGAATATACATGTGCTTTGTCATTTATCACCAAAACCCACTTAGGGGCCTAGATGTCTTTCACTCTCACAGTCCACCTATCTTGGATGCGGCGCCGCACAGTACCTCAAGTTCGAGGACATGCCCATGCTACCAGGTGAGTGACGGGTGAATAAATAGTTTTAGAATTCCATTTGTAGTTACGGTTTATTAGAAAATTGTTGATTCTAATCTTGTTTTTTATAACGATCAGAAACCACAGAGGACCCGGAAAGAGGAGTTTTGACAACTTACACCATGTTTGAATGCCTTTCCTTGCTAGCAGGTGAGTGACTGGTAAATAAATAGTTCTAGAATTCCAGTGGCAGTTACGAGTTATTAGAAACATGTCGATTATAATTTTGTTTTACAGCAATGGCAGAGGAACCCTACATTGGCGAAGTTATGTGTTGGCTTTCTGAAGACCGTTTACTTCGCTAGCAGAAACAGTTTTTGTTTTCTAGGCATTTTCTGGGTGTCTGATCGATTTTCCTTGGATTTTAGTGGTGGCTCTCCGTACTCTTTTTTCTGTTAGGTGTGCTGGTGTTCACCACGTGATATCAGCCCTCTGTGCTTTGAACTCCTATGAATTTGTTGCTTCAAGTAATGAGATTAGGGCTCTTGGCCCGTTGCGTTGGGGAAAAAATTGTTTTGCATATAGTATTTTAACTTTCTGAATGCATGGCCATATCTGTCAGTATTGAATAGCATAGGTAGAAATCGTGTACAGTGCCATTGGCATTATTGTGCCATGTGTCCTTCGTTTCACTTCCGCATTTCGTTTAGCCATTCCACTAGGTCTTCATTTACGTGGAATCTGAGAGCATATAGAGAAGTAGGCTCATTCCACGCTCTGTTTCAGGTTCAGCTCAAATCGACCTTACCGTGAGAATATAGGATTCACATTTCATCGATGAGCAATGCAATGCTTTGATCTATAAGCATTTCTGCAGAGGCCTATCAAGCTTGCTCAATGGTGAGCAGCAGCCTGGCGGTTCATCTGACTTGGAAGTGAACAAATCTGACTACAAGCAAAAGAATGCCTCCAGGCAACAGCTGACCGGAAGAAGGTGACCAGACTGACCACGACAAGTATTAGAGTCAGCGTCCTTGCTAATGCATAGTCAGAGCTGACTATGTTGTAGCTTGCAACAAAACTGGACGCGCAGAATGAGAATGCAAACTTTTAGAATTTAGATACGCACTTTACCCAGAGATATATCTTTATTCATTTACATAGCACGCTTTTATCAACCTCCTCCCTTTATTAACATGACACGAACTTGTGGGTTCCACGTTCCGGTAACAACGGTCATCTTACCTTGTTGTCCTGCTTTCTCCCATTCATGCAATTTCGGTAAAATTGCAGATGTTAGACAATGTAGACGAGGTACATTCATGCAATTTCGGTAAAATTTGTGTGATCGGGGTCTATTAGGGGGTGGTTGTTGCAATTCGGATTTGTTCTGGTGTTTGTTTTGGATTGGGGGTTGAATTGGTTTGGGATCGTAGGAGATTGAAGACGTGGGGTCTTGAGGCGCACATCGACGCACTCCGAGCTCTCATGCGCGAAACATCCCCTGGCAGCCCCCCCACCGGGGGACGCCGCTCAGCAGGTAATCTGAAGCGCCGTGAGCGGCTCGAGCAGAGAGCAGCTACTGAGTTCTACCTGGCTGATCTGAGGATGAAGCGTGATGTCCTCACTGATATGCGCAACAACCTTGTGGAGTGGATCGCAGAGTTGGAGATGAACTTCCTCTCACAACCCACCTATCTTGGATGCGGCGCCGTAGAGTACGTCAAGTTCGAGGACATGCCCATGCTGCCAGGTGAGTGACGGGTGAATAAAGTTTTAGAATTCCATTTGTAGTTACGGTTTATTAGAAAATTGTTGATTCTAATCTTGTTTTTTATAATGATCAGAAACCACAGAGGACCCGGAAAGAGGAGTTTTGACAACTTACACCATGTTTGAATGCCTTTCCTTGCTAGCAGGTGAGTGACTGGTAAATAAATAGCTCTAGAATTCCAGTGGCAGTTACGAGTTATTAGAAACATGTCGATTATAGTTTTGTTTTACAGCAATGGCAGAGGACCCCTACATTGGCGAAGTTATGTGTTGGCTTTCTGAAGACCGTTTACTTTGCTAGCAGAAACAGTTTTTGTTTTCTAGGCATTTTGCAATTCACCTAACTGAACAGCCTGCTAGTTTTCTAGGTGTCTGATCGATTTTCCTTGGATTTTAGTGGTGGCTCTCCGTACTCTTTTATCTGTTAGGTGTGCTGGTGTTCACCACGTGATATCAGCCCTCTGTGATTTGAACTCCTATGAATTTGTTGCTTCAAGTAACGAGATTAGGGCTCTTGGCCCGCTGGGTTGGGGACAAAACTGTTTTGCATATAGTATTTTAACTTTCTGAATGCATGGCCATATCTGTCAGTATTGAATAGCATAGGTAGAAATCGTGTACAGTGCCATTGGCATTATTGTGCCATGTGTCCTTCGTTTCACTTCCGCTTTTCGTTTAGCCATTCCACTAGGTCTTCATTTACGTGGAATCTGAGAGCACATAGAGAGGTAGGCTCATTCCACGCTCTGTTTCAGGTTCAGCTCAAATCGACCTTACCGTGAGAATATAGGATTCACATTTCATCGATGAGCAATGCAATGCTTTGATCTATAAGCATTTCTGCAGAGGCCTATCAAGCTTGCTCAATGGTGAGCAGCAGCCTGGCGGTTCATCTGACTTGGAAGTGAACAAATATGACTACAAGAAAATGAATGCCTCCAGGCAACAGCTGACCGGAAGAAGGTGACCAGACTGACCACGACTAGTATTAGAGTTAGCGTCCTTGCTAACGCATAGTCAGAGCTGACTATGTTGTAGCTTGCAACTGGGCGCGCAGAATGAGAATGCAAACTTTTAGAATTTAGATACGCACTTTACCCAGAGATATATCTTTATTCATTTACATAGCACGCGTTTATCAACCTCCTCCCTTTATTAACATGACACAAACTTGTGGGTTCCACGTTCCTGTAACAACGGTCATCTTACCTTGTTGGCCTGCTTTCTCCCATTCATGCAATTCCGGTAAAATTGCAGATGTTAGACAATGTAGACGAGGTACATTCATGCAATTTCGGTAAAATTGGTGTGATCGGGGTAAATTAGGCGGTGGGGGTTGCAATTCGGATTTGTTCTGGTGTTTGTTTTGGATTGGGGGTTGAATTGGTTTGGGATCGCAGGAGATTGAAGATGTGGGGTCTTGAGGCGCACATCGACGCACCCCGAGCTCTGATGCGCGAAACATCCCCTGGCAGCCCCCCACCAGGGGACGCCGCTCAGCAGGTAATCTGAAGCGCCGTGAGCGGCTCGAGCAGAGGGCTGCTACTGAGTTCTACCTGGCTGTTCTGAGGATGAAGCGTGATGTCCTCACTGAGATGCGCAACAACCTTGTGGAGGGGACCGCAGAGCTGGAGATGAACTTCCTCTCACAGCCCACCTATCTTGGATGCGGCGCCGTAGAGTACGTCAAGTTCGAGGACATGCCCATGCTGCCAGGTGAGTGACGGGTGAATAAAGTTTTAGAATTCCATTTGTAGTTACGGTTTATTAGAAAATTGTTGATTCTATCGATGAAACCACAGCGGACCCGGAAAGAGGAGTTTTGACAACTTACACCATGTTTGAATGCCTTTCCTTGCTAGCAGGTGAGTGACTGGTAAATAAATAGTTCTAGAATTCCAGTGGCATTACGAGTTATTAGAAACATGTCGATTATAATTTTGTTTTACAGCAATGGCAGAGGACCCCTACATTGGCGAAGTTATGTGTTGGCTTTCTGAAGACCGTTTACTTTGCTAGCAGAAACAGTTTTTGTTTTCTAGGCATTTTGCAGTTCGCCTAACTGAACACCTGCTAGTTTTCTAGGTGTCTGATCGTTTTTCCTTGGATTTTAGAGGTGGCTCTCCGTACTCTTTTTTCTGTTAGGCGTGCTGGTGTTCACCACGTGATATCAGCCCTCTTTGCTTTGAACTCCTATGAATTTGTTGCTTCAAGTAATGAGATTAGGGCTCTTGGCCCGTTGGTTGGGGAAAAAATTGTTTTGCATATAGTATTTTAACTTTCTGAATGCATGGCCATATCTGTCAGTATTGAATAGCATAGGTAGAAATCGTGTACAGTGCCATTGGCATTATTGTGCCATGTGTCCTTCGTTTCACTTCCGCTTTTCGTTTAGCCATTCCACTAGGTCTTCATTTACGTGGAATCTGAGAGCATATAGAGAGGTAGGCTCATTCCACGCTCTGTTTCAGGTTCAGCTCAAATCGACCTTACCGTGAGAATATAGGATTCACATTTCATCGATGGCAATGCAATGCTTTGATCTATAAGCATTTCTGCAGAGGCTATCAAGCTTGCTCAATGGTGAGCAGCAGCCTGGCGGTTCATCTGACTTGGAAGTGAACAAATCTGAGTACAAGCAAAAGAATACCTCCAGGCAACAGCTGACCGGAAGATGGTGACCAGACTGACCACGACTAGTATTAGAGTCAGCGTCCTTGCTCACGTATAATCAGAGCTGACTATGTTGTAGCTTGCAACAAAACTGGGCGCGCAGAATGAGAATGCAAACTTTTAGAATTTAGATACGCACTTTACCCAGAATATATCTTTATTCATTTACATAGCACGCGTTTATCACCTCCTCCCTTTATTAACATGACACGAACTTCTGGGTTCCACGTTCCTGTAACAACGGTCATCTTACCTTGTTTGCCTGCTTTCTGCTATTCATGCAATTTCGGTAAAGTTGCAGATATTAGACAATGTAGACGAGGTACATTCATGCAATTTAGGTAAAATTGGTGTGATCGGGGTCTATTAGGGGGTGGGGGTTGCAATTCGGATTTGTTCTGGTGTTTGTTTGGATTGGGGGTTGAATTGGTTTGGGATCGCAGGAGATTGAAGACGGGGGTCTTGAGGCGCACATCGACGCACTCCGAGCTCTCATGCGCGAAACATCCCTGGCAGCCCCCCCACCAGGGGACGCCGCTCAGCAGGTAATATGAAGCGCCGTGAGCGGCTCGAGCAGAGGGCTGCTACTGAGTTCTACCTGGCTGTTCTGAGGATGAAGCGTGATGTCCTCACTGAGATGCGCAACAACCTTGTGGAGGGGACCGCAGAGCTGGAGATGAACTTCCTCTCACAGCCCACCTATCTTGGATGCGGCGCCGTAGAGTACGTCAAGTTCGAGGACATGCCCATGCTGCCAGGTGAGTGACGGGTGAATAAAGTTTTAGAATTCCATTTGTAGTTACGGTTTATAAGAAAATTGTTGATTCTAATCTGTATTATAATGATAGAAACCACATAGGACCCGGAAAGAGGAGTTTTGACAACTTACACCATGTTTGAATGCCTTTCCTTGCTAGCAGGTGAGTGACTGGTAAATAAATAGCTCTAGAATTCCAGTGGCAGTTACGAGTTATTAGAAACATGTCGATTATAATTTTGTTTTACAGCAATGGCAGAGGACCCCTACATTGGCGAAGTTATGTGTTGGCTTTCTGAAGACCGTTTACTTTGCTAGCAGAAACAGTTTTTTTTTCTAGGCATTTTACAGTTCGCCTAACTGAACAGCCTGCTAGTTTTCTAGGTGTCTGATCGTTTTTCCTTGGATTTTAGTGGTGGCTCTCCGTACTCTTTTTTCTGTTAGGCGTGCTGGTGTTCACCACGTGATATCAGCCCTCTGTGCTTTGAACTCCTATGAATTTGTTGCTTGAAGTAATGAGATTAGGGCTCTTGGCCCGTTGGGTTGGGGAAAAAATTGTTTTGCATATAGTATTTTAACTTTCTGAATGCATGGCCATATCTGTCAGTATTGAATAGCATAGGTAGAAATCGTGTACAGTGCCATTGGCATTATTGTGCCATGTGTCCTTCGTTTCACTTCCGCTTTTGTTTAGCCATTCCACTAGGTCTTCATTTACGTGGAATCTGAGAGCATATAGAGAGGTAGGCTCATTCCACGCTCTGTTTCAGGTTCAGCTCAAATCGAACTTACCGTGAGATATAGGATTCACATTTCATCGATGAGCAATGCAATGCTTTGATCTATAAGATTTCTGCAGAGGCCTATCAGCTTGCTCAATGGTGAGCAGCAGCCTGGCGGTTCATCTGACTTGGAAGTGAACAAATCTGAGTACAAGCAAAAGAATACCTCCAGGCAACAGCTGACCGGAAGATGGTGACCAGACTGACCACGACTAGTATTAGAGTCAGCGTCCTTGCTCACGTATAGTCAGAGCTGACTATGTTGTAGCTTGCAACAAAACTGGGCGCGCAGAATGAGAAGCAAACTTTTAGAATTTAGATACGCACTTTACCTAGAGATATATCTTTATTCATTTACATAGCACGCGTTTATCACCTCCTCCCTTTATTAACATGACACGAACTTCTGGGTTCTACGTTCCTGTAGCAACGGTCATCTTACCTTGTTTGCCTGCTTTCTGCCATTCATGCAATTTCGGTAAATTGCAGATGTTAGACAATGTAGACGAGGTACATTCATGCAATTTCGGTAAAATTGGTGTGATCGGGGTCTATTAGGGGGTGGGGGTTGCAATTCGGATTTGTTCTGGTGTTTGTTTTGGATTGGGGGTTGAATTGGTCTGGGATCGCAGGAGATTGAAGACGTGGGGTCTTGAGGCGCACATCGACGCACTCCGAGCTCTCATGCGCGAAACATCCCCTGGTAGCCCCCCACCAGGGGACGCCACTCAGCAGGTAATCTGAAGCGCCGTGAGCGGCTCGAGCAGAGGGCTGCTACTGAGTTCTACCTGGCTGTTCTGAGGATGAAGCGTGATGTCCTCACTGAGATGCGCAACAACCTTGTGGAGGGGACCGCAGAGCTGGAGATGAACTTCCTCTCACAGCCCACCTATCTTGGATGCGGCGCCGTAGAGTACGTCAAGTTCGAGGACATGCCCATGCTGCCAGGTGAGTGACGGGTGAATAAAGTTTTAGAATTCCATTTGTAGTTACGGTTTATTAGAAAATTGTTGATTCTAATCTTGTTTTTTATAATGATCAGAAACCACATAGGACCCGGAAGGAGGAGTTTTGACAACTTACACCATGTTTGAATGCCTTTCCTTGCTAGCAGGTGAGTGATGGTAAATAAATAGCTCTAGAATTCCAGTGGCAGTTACGAGTTATTAGAAACATGTCGATTATAATTTTGTTTTGCAGCAATGGCAGAGGACCCCTACATTGGCGAAGTTATGTGTTGGCTTTCTGAAGACCGTTTACTTTGCTAGCAGAAACAGTTTTTGTTTTCTAGGCATTTTGCAGTTCGCCTAACTGAACAGCCTGCTAGTTTTCTAGGTGTCTGATCGTTTTTCCTTGGATTTTAGTGGTGGCTCTCCGTACTCTTTTTTCTGTTAGGCGTGCTGGTGTTCACCACGTGATATCAGCCCTCTATGCTTTGAACTCCTATGAATTTGTTGCTTCAAGTAATGAGATTAGGGCTCTTGGCCCGTTGGGTTGGGGAAAAAATTGTTTTGCATATAGTATTTTAACTTTCTGAATGCATGGCCATATCTGTCAGTATTGAATAGCATAGGTAGAAATCGTGTACAGTGCCATTGGCATTATTGTGCCATGTGTCCTTCGTTTCACTTCCGCTTTTCGTTTAGCCATTCCACTAGGTCTTCATTTACGTGGAATCTGAGAGCATATAGAGAGGTAGGCTCATTCCACGCTCTGTTTCAGGTTCAGCTCAAATCGACCTTACCGTGAGAATATAGGATTCACATTTCATCGATGAGCAATGCAATGCTTTGATCTATAAGCATTTCTGCAGAGGCCTAACAAGCTTGCTCAATGGTGAGCAGCAGCCTGGCGGTTCATCTGACTTGGAAGTGAACAAATCTGAGTACAAGCAAAAGAATACCTCCAGGCAACAGCTGACCGGAAGATGGTGACCAGACTGACCACGACTAGTATTAGAGTCAGCGTCCTTGCTCACGTATAATCAGAGCTGACTATGTTGTAGCTTGCAACAAAACTGGGCGCGCAGAATGAGAATGCAAACTTTTAGAATTTAGATACGCACTTTACCCAGAGATATATCTTTATTCACTTACATAGCACGCGTTTATCAACCTCCTCCCTTTATTAACATGACACGAACTTCTGGGTTCCACGTTCCTGTAACAACGGTCATCTTACCTTGTTTGCCTGCTTTCTGCTATTCATGCAATTTCGGTAAAATTGCAGATGTTAGACAATGTAGACGAGGTACATTCATGCAATTTCGGTAAAATTGGTGTGATCGGGGTCTATTAGGGGGTGGGGGTTGCAATTCGGATTTGTTCTGGTGTTTGTTTCGGATTGGGGGTTGAATTGGTTTGGGATCGCAGGAGATTGAAGACGTGGGGTCTTGAGGCGCACATCGACGCACTCCGAGCTCTCATGCGCGAAACATCCCCTGGCAGCCCCCCACCAGGGGACGCCGCTCAGCAGGTAATATGAAGCGCCGTGAGCGGCTCGAGCAGAGGGCTGCTACTGAGTTCTACGTGGCTGTTCTGAGGATGAAGCGTGATGTCCTCACTGAGATGCGCAACAACCTTGTGGAGGGGACCGCAGAGCTGGAGATGAACTTCCTCTCACAGCCCACCTATCTTGGATGCGGCGCCGTAGAGTACGTCAAGTTCGAGGACATGCCCATGCTACCAGGTGAGTGACGGGTGAATAAAGTTTTAGAATTCCATTTGTAGTTACGGTTTATTAGAAAATTGTTGATTCCAGAAACCACAGAGGACCCGGAAAGAGGAGTTTTGACAACTTACACCGTGTTTGAATGCCTTTCCTTGCTAGCAGGTGAGTGACTGGTAAATAAATAGCTCTAGAATTCCAGTGGCAATTACGAGTTATTAGAAACATGTCGATTATAATTTTGTTTTACAGCAATGGCAAAGGACCCCTACATTGGCGAAGTTATGTGTTGGCTTTCTGAAGACCGTTTACTTCGCTAGCAGAAACAGTTTTTGTTTTCTAGGCATTTTGCAGTTCGCCTAACTGAACAACCTGCTAGTTTTCTAGGTGTCTGATCGTTTTTCCTTGGATTTTAGTGGTGGCTCTCCGTACTCTTTTTTCTGTTAGGCGTGCTGGTGTTCACCACGTGATATCAGCCCTCTGTGCTTTGAACTCCTATGAATTTGTTGCTTCAAGTAATGAGATTACGGCTCTTGGCCCGTTGGGTTGGGGAAAAAATTGTTTTGCATATAGTATTTTAACTTTCTGAATGCATGGCCATATGTGTCAGTATTGAATAGCATAGGTAGAAATCGTGTACAGTGCCATTGGCATTATTGTGCCATGTGTCCTTCGTTTCACTTCCGCTTTTCGTTTAGCCATTCCACTAGGTCTTCATTTACGTGGAATCTGAGAGCATATAGACAGGTAGGCTCATTCCACGCTCTGTTTCAGGTTCAGCTCAAATCGACCTTACCGTGAGAGTATAGGATTCACATTTCATCGATGTGCAATGCAATGCTTTGATCTATAAGCATTTCTGCAGAGGACTATCAAGCTTGCTCAATGGTGAGCAGCAGCCTGGCGGTTCATCTGACTTGGAAGTGAACAAATCTGAGTACAAGCAAAAGAATACCTCCAGGCAACAGCTGACCGGAAGATGGTGACCAGACTGACCACGACTAGTATTAGAGTCAGCGTCCTTGCTCACGTATAGTCAGAGCTGACTATGTTGTAGCTTGCAACAAAACTGGGCGCGCAGAATGAGAATGCAAACTTTTAGAATTTAGATACGCACTTTACCCAGAAATATATCTTTATTCATTTACATAGCACGCGTTTATCACCTCCTCCCTTTATTAACATGACACGAACTTCTGGGTTCCACGTTCCTGTAACAACGGTCATCTTACCTTGTTTGCCTGCTTTCTGCTATTCATGCAATTTCGGTAAAGTTGCAGATATTAGACAATGTAGACGAGGTACATTCATGCAATTTAGGTAAAATTGGTGTGATCGGGGTCTATTAGGGGGTGGGGGTTGCAATTCGGATTTGTTCTGGTGTTTGTTTTGGATTGGGGGTTGAATTGGTTTGGGATCGCAAGAGATTGAAGACGAGGGGTCTTGAGGCGCACATCGACGCACTCCGAGCTCTCATGCGCGAAACATCCGCTGGCAGCCCCCCCACCAGGGGACGCCGCTCAGCAGGTAATATGAAGCGCCGTGAGCGGCTCGAGCAGAGGGCTGCTACTGAGTTCTACCTGGCTGTTCTGAGGATGAAGCGTGATGTCCTCACTGAGATGCGCAACAACCTTGTGGAGGGGACCGCAGAGCTGGAGATGAACTTCCTCTCACAGCCCACCTATCTTGGATGCGGCGCCGTAGAGTACGTCAAGTTCGAGGACATGCCCATGCTGCCAGGTGAGTGACGGGTGAATAAAGTTTTAGAATTCCATTTGTAGTTACGGTTTATAAGAAAATTGTTGATTCTAATCTTGTATTTTATAATGATCAGAAACCACATAGGACCCGGAAAGAGGAGTTTTGACAACTTACACCATGTTTGAATGCCTTTCCTTGCTAGCAGGTGAGTGACTGGTAAATAAATAGCTCTAGAATTCCAGTGGCAGTTACGAGTTATTAGAAACATGTCGATTATAATTTTGTTTTACAGCAATGGCAGAGGACCCCTACATTGGCGAAGTTATGTGTTGGCTTTCTGAAGACCGTTTACTTTGCTAGCAGAAACAGTTTTTATTTTCTAGGCATTTTACAGTTCGCCTAACTGAACAGCCTGCTAGTTTTCTAGGTGTCTGATCGTTTTTCCTTGGATTTTAGTGGTGGCTCTCCGTACTCTTTTTTCTGTTAGGCGTGCTGGTGTTCACCACGTGATATCAGCCCTCTGTGCTTTGAACTCCTATGAATTTGTTGCTTGAAGTAATGAGATTAGGGCTCTTGGCCCGTTGGGTTGGGGAAAAAATTGTTTTGCATATAGTATTTTAACTTTCTGAATGCATGGCCATATCTGTCAGTATTGAATAGCATAGGTAGAAATCGTGTACAGTGCCATTGGCATTATTGTGCCATGTGTCCTTCGTTTCACTTCCGCTTTTTGTTTAGCCATTCCACTAGGTCTTCATTTACGTGGAATCTGAGAGCATATAGAGAGGTAGGCTCATTCCACGCTCTGTTTCAGGTTCAGCTCAAATCGAACTTACCGTGAGAATATAGGATTCACATTTCATCGATGAGCAATGCAATGCTTTGATCTATAAGAATTTCTGCAGAGGCCTATCTAGCTTGCTCAATGGTGAGCAGCAGCCTGGCGGTTCATCTGACTTGGAAGTGAACAAATCTGAGTACAAGCAAAAGAATACCTCCAGGCAACAGCTGACCGGAAGATGGTGACCAGACTGACCACGACTAGTATTAGAGTCAGCGTCCTTGCTCACGTATAGTCAGAGCTGACTATGTTGTAGCTTGCAACAAAACTGGGCGCGCAGAATGAGAACGCAAACTTTTAGAATTTAGATACGCACTTTACCTAGAGATATATCTTTATTCATTTACATAGCACGCGTTTATCACCTCCTCCCATTATTAACATGACACGAACTTCTGGGTTCTACGTTCCTGTAGCAACGGTCATCTTACCTTGTTTGCCTGCTTTCTGCCATTCATGCAATTTCGGTAAAATTGCAGATGTTAGACAATGTAGACGAGGTACATTCATGCAATTTCGGTAAAATTGGTGTGATCGGGGTCTATTAGGGGGTGGGGGTTGCAATTCGGATTTGTTCTGGTGTTTGTTTTGGATTGGGGGTTGAATTGGTCTGGGATCGCAGGAGATTGAAGACGTGGGGTCTTGAGGCGCACATCGACGCACTCCGAGCTCTCATGCGCGAAACATCCCCTGGTAGCCCCCCACCAGGGGACGCCACTCAGCAGGTAATCTGAAGCGCCGTGAGCGGCTCGAGCAGAGGGCTGCTACTGAGTTCTACCTGGCTGTTCTGAGGATGAAGCGTGATGTCCTCACTGAGATGCGCAACAACCTTGTGGAGGGGACCGCAGAGCTGGAGATGAACTTCCTCTCACAGCCCACCTATCTTGGATGCGGCGCCGTAGAGTACGTCAAGTTCGAGGACATGCCCATGCTGCCAGGTGAGTGACGGGTGAATAAAGTTTTAGAATTCCATTTGTAGTTACGGTTTATTAGAAAATTGTTGATTCTAATCTTGTTTTTTATAATGATCAGAAACCACATAGGACCCGGAAGGAGGAGTTTTGACAACTTACACCATGTTTGAATGCCTTTCCTTGCTAGCAGGTGAGTGATTGGTAAATAAATAGCTCTAGAATTCCAGTGGCAGTTACGAGTTATTAGAAACATGTCGATTATAATTTTGTTTTACAGCAATGGCAGAGGACCCCTACATTGGCGAAGTTATGTGTTGGCTTTCTGAAGACCGTTTACTTTGCTAGCAGAAACAGTTTTTGTTTTCTAGGCATTTTGCAGTTCGCCTAACTGAACAGCCTGCTAGTTTTCTAGGTGTCTGATCGTTTTTCCTTGGATTTTAGTGGTGGCTCTCCGTACTCTTTTTTCTGTTAGGCGTGCTGGTGTTCACCACGTGATATCAGCCCTCTATGCTTTGAACTCCTATGAATTTGTTGCTTCAAGTAATGAGATTAGGGCTCTTGGCCCGTTGGGTTGGGGAAAAAATTGTTTTGCATATAGTATTTTAACTTTCTGAATGCATGGCCATATGTGTCAGTATTGAATAGCATAGGTAGAAATCGTGTACAGTGCCATTGGCATTATTGTGCCATGTGTCCTTCGTTTCACTTCCGCTTTTCGTTTAGCCATTCCACTAGGTCTTCATTTACGTGGAATCTGAGAGCATATAGACAGGTAGGCTCATTCCACGCTCTGTTTCAGGTTCAGCTCAAATCGACCTTACCGTGAGAATATAGGATTCACATTTCATCGATGAGCAATGCAATGCTTTGATCTATAAGCATTTCTGCAGAGGCCTATCTAGCTTGCTCAATGGTGAGCAGCAGCCTGGCGGTTCATCTGACTTGGAAGTGAACAAATCTGAGTACAAGCAAAAGAATACCTCCAGGCAACAGCTGACCGGAAGGTGGTGACCAGACTGACCACGACTAGTATTAGAGTCAGCGTCCTTGCTCACGTATAGTCAGAGCTGACTATGTTGTAGCTTGCAACAAAACTGGGCGCGCAGAATGAGAACGCAAACTTTTAGAATTTAGATACGCACTTTACCTAGAGATATATCTTTATTCATTTACATAGCACGCGTTTATCACCTCCTCCCTTTATTAACATGACACGAACTTCTGGGTTCCACGTTCCTGTAGCAACGGTCATCTTACCTTGTTTGCCTGCTTTCTGCCATTCATGCAATTTCGGTAAAATTGCAGATGTTAGACAATGTAGACGAGGTACATTCATGCAATTTCGGTAAAATTGGTGTGATCGGGGTCTATTAGGGGGTGGGGGTTGCAATTCGGATTTGTTCTGGTGTTTGTTTTGGATTGGGGGTTGAATTGGTCTGGGATCGCAGGAGATTGAAGACGTGGGGTCTTGAGGCGCACATCGACGCACTCCGAGCTCTCATGCGCGAAACATCCCCTGGTAGCCCCCCCACCAGGGGACGCCACTCAGCAGGTAATCTGAAGCGCCGTGAGCGGCTCGAGCAGAGGGCTGCTACTGAGTTCTACCTGGCTGTTCTGAGGATGAAGCGTGATGTCCTCACTGAGATGCACAACAACCTTGTGGAGGGGACCGCAGAGCTGGAGATGAACTTCCTCTCACAGCCCACCTATCTTGGATGCGGCGCCGTAGAGTACGTCAAGTTCGAGGACATGCCCATGCTGCCAGGTGAGTGACGGGTGAATAAAGTTTTAGAATTCCATTTGTAGTTACGGTTTATTAGAAAATTGTTGATTCTAATCTTGTTTTTTATAATGATCAGAAACCACATAGGACCCGGAAGGAGGAGTTTTGACAACTTACACCATGTTTGAATGCCTTTCCTTGCTAGCAGGTGAGTGACTGGTAAATAAATAGCTCTAGAATTCCAGTGGCAGTTACGAGTTATTAGAAACATGTCGATTATAATTTTGTTTTACAGCAATGGCAGAGGACCCCTACATTGGCGAAGTTATGTGTTGGCTTTCTGAAGACCGTTTACTTTGCTAGCAGAAACAGTTTTTGTTTTCTAGGCATTTTGCAGTTCGCCTAACTGAACAGCCTGCTAGTTTTCTAGGTGTCTGATCGTTTTTCCTTGGATTTTAGTGGTGGCTCTCCGTACTCTTTTTTCTGTTAGGCGTGCTGGTGTTCACCACGTGATATCAGCCCTCTGTGCTTTGAACTCCTATGAATTTGTTGCTTCAAGTAATGAGATTAGGGCTCTTGGCCTGTTGGGTTGGGGAAAAAATTGTTTTGCATATAGTATTTTAACTTTCTGAATGCATGGCCATATCTGTCAGTATTGAATAGCATAGGTAGAAATCGTGTACAGTGCCATTGGCATTATTGTGCCATGTGTCCTTCGTTTCACTTCCGCTTTTCGTTTAGCCATTCCACTAGGTCTTCATTTACGTGGAATCTGAGAGCATATAGAGAGGTAGGCTCATTCCACGCTCTGTTTCAGGTTCAGCTCAAATCGACCTTACCGTGAGAATATAGGATTCACATTTCATCAATGAGCAATGCAATGCTTTGATCTATAAGCATTTCTGAAGAGGCCTATCTAGCTTGCTCAATGGTGAGCAGCAGCCCGGCGGTTCATCTGACTTGGAAGTGAACAAATCTGAGTACAAGCAAAAGAATACCTCCAGGCAACAGCTGACCGGAAGGTGGTGACCAGACTGACCACGACTAGTATTAGAGTCAGCGTCCTTGCTCACGTATAGTCAGAGCTGACTATGTTGTAGCTTGCAACAAAACTGGGCGCGCAGAATGAGAACGCAAACTTTTAGAATTTAGATACGCACTTTACCTAGAGATATATCTTTATTCATTTACATAGCACGCGTTTATCAACCTCCTCCCTTTATTAACATGACACGAACTTCTGGGTTCCACGTTCCTGTAGCAACGGTCATCTTACCTTGTTTGCCTGCTTTCTGCCATTCATGCAATTTCGGTAAAATTGCAGATGTTAGACAATGTAGACGAGGTACATTCATGCAATTTCGGTAAAATTGGTGTGATCGGGGTCTATTAGGGGGTGGGGGTTGCAATTCGGATTTGTTCTGGTGTTTGTTTTGGATTGGGGGTTGAATTGGTCTGGGATCGCAGGAGATTGAAGACGTGGGGTCTTGAGGCGCACATCGACGCACTCCGAGCTCTCATGCGCGAAACATCCCCTGGCAGCCCCCCACCAGGGGACGCCGCTCAGCAGGTAATCTGAAGCGCCGTGAGTGGCTCGAGCAGAGGGCTGCTACTGAGTTCTACCTGGCTGTTCTGAGGATGAAGCGTGATGTCCTCACTGAGATGCGCAACAACCTTGTGGAGGGGACCGCAGAGCTGGAGATGAACTTCCTCTCACAGCCCACCTATCTTGGATGCGGCGCCGTAGAGCACGTCAAGTTCGAGGACATGCCCATGCTGCCAGGTGAGTAACGGGTGAATAAATTTTTAGAATTCCATTTGTAGTTACGGTTTATTAGAAAATTGTTGATTCTAATCTTGTTTTTTATAATGATCAGAAACCACAGAGGACCCGGAAAGAGGAGTTTTGACAACTTACACCATGTTTGAATGACTTTCCTTGCTAGCAGGTGAGTGACTGGTAAATAAATAGCTCTAGAATTCCAGTGGCAGTTACGAGTTATTAGAAACATGTCGATTATAATTTTGTTTTACAGCAATGGCAGAGGACCCCTACATTGGCGAAGTTATGTGTTGGCTTTCTGAAGACCGTTTACTTTGCTAGCAGAAACAGTTTTTGTTTTCTAGGCATTTTGCAGTTCGCCTAACTGAACAGCCTGCTAGTTTTCTGGGTGTCTGATCGATTTTCCTTGGATTTTAGTGGTGGCTCTCCGTACTCTTTTTTCTGTTAGGTGTGCTGGTGTTCACCACGTGATATCAGCCCTCTGTGCTTTGGACTCCTGTTGAAAACGGAGGTGGCCCTAATCACCCACTTGAAGGTGGATCTATACCTAGGAACACCCACTCACTCTGTAGTGGACAGCTTTATAATTTCTAATTACTTAGTGCCTTTTGGTTCTTTTTGGCTGCAGGGCCGACCTTCTAGCTCCTGGGTGGCAGAGCCAACCTACAGATGGAGCTTGGACCGTTGTGATCCCGGGGGCAAAGCCAACCTTCGATAGACCACGATCCATGCACTAAATAGTTAGAAACTATAGAAGCAGATTGGGAGACCAACTCTTTTGAACAACACTTTATTACACGAACAACAATATTACACGAGAGTGTGAACACTTCTTAAGTGGCTATCCTAGCACTCATTCACACACTCACCTAGCACTACAACCCCAGCGCTCTCTAATGCTTGTGGCTTGTATGTGTTGTTGCCTCTTAGGTTACTAGGGGAGGGAGAGGGGGTTCTCGTATATATAGACCATGGCGACACATATGGTGATGACATGTGTCCCCTGCTCCAGAATCTTTCTAGATATTTTCTACTTTACCATAGAACAAAAGATATTCTAAAGTATTCCTACATATTTTTTTCACTTGCCATATAAGATAAATGACTCTAAAACTTTCCATAAATATTTATATCTATGGTAATATCTTCACCTTCAAAATATCTTCTTTCTTGCATGGTCAAGAGTAATCTAGAAGATTGACTTGCTTTCTTTCAATAACTCTTATGAATTTGTTGCTTCAAGTAATGAGATTAAGGCTCTTGGCCCGTTGGGTTGGGGAAAAAACTATTTTGCATATAGTATTTTAACTTTCTGAATGCATGGCCATATCTGTCAGTATTCAATAGCATAGGTAGAAATTGTGTACAGTGCCAATGGTATTATTGTGCCATGTGTCCTTCGTTTCACTTTCGCTTTTCATTTAGCCATTCCACTAGGTCTTCATTTACGTGGAATCTGAGAGCATATAGAGAGGTAGGCTCATTCCACGCTCTGTTTTAGGTTCAGCTCAAATCGACCTTACCGTGAGAATATAGGATTCACATTTCATCGATGAGCAATGCAATGCTTTGATCTATCTGCAGAGACCTATCAAGCTTGCTCAATGGTGAGCAGCAGCCTGGCGGTTCATCTGACTTGGAAGTGAACAAATCTGAGTACAAGCAAAAGAATACCTCCAGGCAACAACTGACCGGAAGATGGTGACCAGACTGACCACGAGTAGTACTAGAGTCAGCGTCCTTGCTCACGCATAGTCAGAGCTGACTATGTTGTAGCTTGCAACAAAACTAGGCGCACAGAATGAGAACGCAAACTTTTAGAATTTAGATACGCACTTTACCTAGAGATATATCTTTATTCATTTACATAGCACGCGTTTATCAACCTCCTCCCTTTATTAACATGACACGAACTTGTGGGTTCCACGTTCCTGTAACAACGGTCATCTTGCCTCGTTAGCCGACTTTCTACCATTCATACAGGCATTGTATCATCACTTCTATCGGTAGAGGCGATATCATTTACATGTAAATAATCCAATAAAACATGGTGATGAAACCTAGGGTTTTCATCACAGAGAATAAAGTGACAGGTGGTCATAGAACCCTACTGCAATGCCTGCGCCATGGTTGAGCGATGAGAGAGTTGTTGCTCATACAGGGACCTGAATATCTTATATTTTGCATCGTGGTATTTCTTCACTCTAGGATCCGACGACGGATTTACAACCTGCAAATAAATATATCCAAATTATAACTAGCAGTAAAGACGGAAGATCCAAGTTAAGAATTTATGTATGTTTAGTGGCCAGTATAGAGCACAGCTGAAGGAATATTGGGAAATACCTTCCCTGCTGCCTTAAGCGCTTTCATTGCATCATGAACAACAGGAAACTTCTTGCCAGCAACAGCACCAAGAACAGCAGCGCCCAAAAGCACAGGCTCGTTCTCTCTAGGAAGTATTATTTGGCATCCTGCACAGTACGATGCAAAAGGTGATGCCTTAAAAGAGGGAAAAAGCGGTTTCACAAAAAAAAGAGGGAAGAAGCAGTAGAGGCATGATTGCAGGAAGAAGGGACTTGCCGATAATATCTGCATGTTCTTGGATATAAACACAGTTCTTTGCAAGTCCGCCACATGCAAGAAGAGTGTTGATCTATTATATATAAAAAGGGAAATAAAACTAATCTAAGCATTAAGCTCTATGGTATCTGACAAAGTTAACCATTAAACCATTGAGAAAAAAATAATAAGTACCTTGTGTCCATGAGCATTACAGTGCTCCACGATATGACGAGTACCAAATGCTTCTCGCTTGTATCGAGTGTCAGGCCATAAATCACCCCTTTGGATTTTGGATCAGCCATGGGAGACCTGTAATAGTTTGCATTCAAGTCAAATACATTGAAAGTGTGCCGTTGGTGAAAAGTAAATTTCAACCAAAATATAGATAGTACTGTTCATGAGGGAAAGAACAAATAACATGAAGCAAGCGAATTGTATGATATGCCACCATTCTGGCATGATGTTTAGTCTCATAGAAATAAATGGTACTACTTGCAGCCTCACTTATTGTATTATGTTGCCATATTGTTCATCGGACATCTAATTGGGATTACAAAAGAAGAAAAATGTCTCACTGCAAATTTGATAAACGCATTGTATGAAAGTTAATGTAATCCAATGAGTTTTCACCAGCCGGAGAGAAACAGAAACTGTAGGGAAGGGAGAACTTTGTTCTGTGATTTTAATGTGTCCCAGAGAAAAAAAAAAGTGAAGGAGACTGAAGATAACCAACATTCTTCCTGATATTAAACAGTAAATGTGTAATGTTATTTCTTACCGATTTCCATGAAAATCTGGAAGGACATGGATGTCTTGAGTCAATGCTGAAAGAAAAGGACTATTTTTCTCATGCGACATTGAAAGCAACATCTTGTTCAGTAGTTCATATATGGATATACCTGGATAATTTGAGAAGAAAATTATGTTCCTTTACACTGTTTACAAGCAGCTAATAAGATACGGGGACTCAGAAGACATGAAACATACCGTGGAACGCGGCCAAACGAGGAGGGGATAGTATTCTTTTTAAGTAACCCGATGTGCTTTTAGCATTAGGCCACCTCCAACCTTGCTGTCGATTTCGATAGGTGATGTGGAGGTCAAATGATAAATAAAAACAGGAAAAGAATTAAGTATAGATCATGTCAGAGCATTAGGCCTCCTCCAATGGGCGACGGCATCATCAGCCCAAGCTGAGGTGGAGGAGGAAAAACCTGCAAATCTTACTGCGCTAGCGCTTGTTTCCCCGCTAGCGCATGACACGCTTATCGAAATCACAGGAGAGTGCATTTGCCGGAGTAGCAGAAGCAGAATGGCGTCGGAGAGAGGTTTTCTTTTCTTTAGTGTTTCTTGACTCCACCTAGGCTGTCGATTTCGACAGAATTGTTGGAGGCGGCCTTAATCTATTTCCAACCGTCGTTCTCTATATCCTTCATTTACAAAATTCTCTATAAGATTCTCTCCTCTATATCTCATTTCTCTCCAATAACGTTCTCTAAATCTCGTTCTCTATACATTAAACCCTATATTAGAAACATATTTTGTTTTAAATTTGTGTACGTACGTATTTATCATACCTCAAATGCTATGGACATATTTTATTTTTATTTAATTCAGTGTTTAAAATGTAAAGAAAAAATAGAGAAGAGGAGAGAGAATCTCTATATATATAGAGGAAACCTGTAGCGTTCTCTATTTTAGAGGACCATTTAGAAAACGCTGCTGGAGCAATAGAGAACGGAATCTTCTCTATATATAGGGTACAGAACGATTTAGAGGACACCGTTGGAAACAGCCTTTAGACAGGGCGCTGCAAAGACTATGAGCCTGTAGATGCATCGGGAACTGTTCGAGACCATCGCTTCTCTCCGCGCTAGTCTAGGCCTTTTTTGCCCTCTCTCACCACCACGTCAGCCAAATATGACTTCAGCCGGCGACTTCGCTATCCTGTTGGAGGTGGCCTTACAGGAGCAGATTGAAGATGGCAACACTGGTCTGAAAAAAGCTACATCACAGATACATTGAGGATCAGCTTATATGTTCCACGAACATCCAGCATTTCTGATCAGCCATCTAAATCTTCTCTGCAGAATGATGCTTGCATAATATGCCAGGAATGAAATCTAGTGGATGATTATCTAAACCTATTCATGAGTTCTGGACGGGGAAAACCATATACCTGTTCATGAATTCTGCAGGCCCGGGATCAGAGACAGAGACACAGAGACGTGGTCTCACCCAGGTCCCAGGTAGGAGGCAACGGTGACGAGAGCGGAGGCGGGGTGTGGATGGGAGCGCAGGCCGCAGGCCGTAGTGGACCAGCGCAGCACCGGCGGCGGGAGCCAAGCTGCAGGGCGGCGGGAGGGCGCGCATGCTCGATTTCGCTGCGGCAAAGGCGCCAAATCGGGGATTGGAAGTGCCGGGGTTGCGCAGATATCTAGCACCCAACTCAAGGAGTTTTGGGCATGCGAAAATACTAGAAGCCGGTTTTAGAAATTGTTGAGTCCAATTTTTCCTTATGAAACCAAAAATTAATTTTGGGAGTAGATTTTAGGCACTTTTGAAGATACTCTTATAATGTATAGGTGTTTTTCTAAAGACCTCCAAATCTAACTTCTCGAGGCGTTTTTTGAAAATACCATATATAACTTTTCCTTCATTGAAGATCTCAGCGTTAATCATTTGAAGCGTTGTAAAATACTTTGTATTGGCATCTCTTCTATAGTCTCACACAACACCTCCAGGCCACCAGAATGGCGCCCCGTGTTTTTCCGTACGGCGTTGCCGGCAAGATGTAGATGATGCATCCGGTCCCCATGGAATCAAGCTATGCTCTACCTATCTCCGCGATTTAATCCCGGTTTGTAACCCCTTTGGTCCCGGAACTAAAAATACAGGACTAAAGATCCCAGCCTTTAGTCTGGGACTAAAGGGTCCGTGGCACTAGAAGAATTTTGTGCCTCGCAGCCTCGCAGAACTTGAACTCAAAACTTCTTACTTCGTGCATAGCTTTCTTACCATCCAACCTACACAACACATATAACTCTAGTTAAATTGTTTTCTTTTAAACTAACTCATGCAGAATCCTTTAGTCTGGTTTGACAACACCAACCGGAACTAAAGGTGGTCCTATTATCAACCCGGACTAAAGGACCCTTTAGTCCCGGTTGGAGCCACCAACCGGGACTAAAAATAGACTTTTAGTTTCGGTTGGTGGCTTCCACCGAGATTAAATAGCTCCCCGCCCGTAGCCGTTGGACCAGAAACTAATATCTAGATTAGTTCCGGATCCAACTGTGGTCCGGACAAATGCTAAAGATCGACGTGGTATTCTGTAGTAGTGAGCTACCGGCGATGAGACAGCGACTTCGATCGCGGGGAGCATACCGCTATTGACACTGGCGGAGCATGACTTGAAATAGGGGGAGGGGACAAATTGTCCATTGATAATGAACAACTACATAAGTGCTAGATTAAAAAGATTGTTATTGGCTCATGGCTCTAAATATACTCTTAAATCTCTACTAGTTTTGCTAAACGAAGGAGGACCGGTGCCCAGCATGGCCTCCATTAGGCTCCGCTAGCTGCTCAACCTGGGTAGCTACCAAGTTTCATTAGCACCATCTTTTTGTTTCATTCGATGCCTTGCTTTAAACCGTATACAAACTATCAGAACCAAACTAGCTAACCTACCGTCACACTGTGGTTTGCAAAACTACCTAAGAACATCTCCAATAGATACCTTATCCCAATGATGGCAATAGATAGGTACCCGCAGGTTTCGTACCCGATGGGTGAGGGTGTGTATATGAATTTTTACCTACGGGTACGGGTATAGAATTTTACCTACGGGTAGATGATGGGTAATATTTTTATCCATGGGTACCCGTTGGGTTACTCGAAATGTAAAAAATCCACTAGACTAGATAGATACAACCTAGCTCATCAAAAACCCTAGCTCCCATCGCCCTTATCCACAAACTCCACTCTCCTCTCCCCCACCCCCCTCCCCCATCCATTCAGCCCCCGCCCCAAACCCTCAAAGCCACACGCCCGCAGCCTCGCACGGTGCACAACCCCGGTCACCGCCTTTGCCCCACGCCTGCACGCCGCAAGCAGCACGCCCCAGCCAGCCGCGGGTTGATCACCTACTCCGCTCTCCCTGGCTTCCGCCCACTGCACACCCCCTCTATCCTCACTCTTTCAGCCCCCGTCGCCCGTCCTCCTTGAGACCGGCCGCCACCGCTCGTCCTCCACTCCTCCTCGAGTCCGGCTGCCGCCGCCCATCCTCCATTCCTCCTCGGCTCTACCCGCCGCCGCCCGCCACCTGCTGACTTGCGGCCGTCGGTCGTCCGCTCCTTCCTCAGGGCCGACCGTCGCAAGAGCAGGGCATGCATGAGGCTGGCTGCAAGAGTGTCGCCTGCGCCGGACTCGGCGGTGCACCGCACACAGGATGCACGGTACACTGCTATTGATATAGTTTTCTATTACCCGACGGATACCCGATACCCGACCTATACCCGACAGGTACGGGTACGGGTAAGGAATTTTGCATGAAATGCTTAGCGGGTACGGGTATAGCTCGGGATGTCGGGTATGCTATCGAGCAGGTAAATGCCTTACCCGCATCTTACCCGACCTGTTGCTATTCCTATTCATCCCTCTCCCTAGTACTAAAAATTGATGTTTTGGTGATTGGAGGTACTCCAGCAGCTTCTCAATCCAATCCCTATTTTCTAAAAGTTTTTGATAATCACCAAAACACACCCCCCTCTCACCTAAATGAAGTGGATTCAACCCTCTACTTTATCCTTGGTGATTGGATTTTGATAGTATGCTTGAGCAACCATATCACCAAAAACATAAAAGTAGTTATTGGTAATGAAGCACTAGTACAGAACAGTCATCGGTTTTTGCTTTTAGTCCCGGCCGGTATTGGGCCCGGGACTAATGAAAGCATTATTCTCGGGTCCAACAGCTGGAGGCCGGTGGGGAGGGGGAGGGGTCTTTAGTCCCGGTTGGAGGCACCAACGGGAGTTCCGATTGCCTGATCCGGGACTAAAGGTCCATGTGTTTAGTGCCGGATTGGCAGCCCTCTGGTTGGAAAAGCGGGACTAAAAGGTTTTTCAACAGGAACTAAACGTGTTTTCTATACTAGTGAAGAGTGTGTGTTTTGGGTGTGAGGTATGAGTAATTCATTGGAGATGCTCAAAACCTGTGCTACTCAACCGACGTTGAACAGGCCTTTTCAGTTTTCACTGGTGCATGTGCATCTAATTGGATGGCTGTATCTAGCTTAGTCACATCGGATGGACCTTTCTTGTGGCTTTTGTTCGGTGTATAAAATGAGTCGAGGCTCCAAATAGTTTCAGGATAGTAAACAAATCTATATTGTGCAAAAATTCTGGGTCTCGGCAGGATTGCAAAAATTTCGATGGATTAATGGTCCCCACAATGTAACATATAAAAAAACAGAGGGAGTATAAAGAAGATTCTGTCCAAATTTGGGTCCAACACACTTCAAAGTTTGCATTAATAAGTTTAAACATCAAAATGTTAATATGTCTTGCAACAAAATAGAGATGAGTCGAAGACGCATAATTAATGTGGTACCAATGACGAATGCATTTGATTGATACACAAGTAAAAACTAAACGGAGTACATCTAGCAAATTCAACACTGCCGCAGCACAAACATTCTAGACAAGTCTGATTTGCCCCGAGGGGACGTCCTCCGCGTAGGCACGACAGTCCACTTCCATGGCTGTCTCGTCGGGCCCCGAAGAAGATGGCACCCTTACCACCTTAACAACATTGCGATGGTCTGCTTTGCAAATAAATTCAGTGGCAACTCTATGGCCATCCACGTAATGCGACCTCTCATAGCAATCGTCTGATGCAAGATTGTAACTTATTTCTAGCTCTGGGGTGATCTCCATCTTCTCGAGCGCGACGGAATTGCGAAGGATGTGAAGTGCTAGCTCCACCTGGTCTTTGTAGCCAAAAAAACCACTGATACGAACAAATTTGAGATGGGCGTGCTTGTGTGGAAGACCAATCCTTAGCTCGCCGTCCTCTTTGCAATACGGTTGATGCCAGTACATCTCCATCCACATCTAATGCAAAATACCAACACATGCATTGAAGAATGGAGTTAGTACACGCCTAAAGGTAGTACTACTATTTGTGGAATGGATAGCCATGGCCCCATAGACATAGTGCACTAAAAGTCAAAGGCATTAAGGACATATGAATTTCACAAGAATCTTATAGGAAATAGTTTTACGGCAAATGCCAGTGTTCCGAATGGGGCTAAATAATTAAACTTTAATTGTTTCGGAAGTTCTTCCCTTTGCGCATCCTATAATGATGACTTAAATTCAACGTGACCTAAGGTTTAGATATGCTATGCAAGAAAGACAGAATTATATATCCAATTTAACAGAAAATCAAATAAACTACAGCATGTCTATCCACTTCTAGCAATACCATGCTCAATAGGCAACATAATTAAATGAATCATAATCCTTGTAATTTGTTTTGTTCTTGGTATTTTTTCCACCATCAAAATAGTCATGCAAATCTGTATTTGAAAACCACAATGAAACAAACTTACATGCAACTCCAATGTTTCCAAGAAAGGAGCAATCTTCAGGAGATAAGCATAATCAAGGAAATCAGTCTTTCTGATTCCATCGTCACACATAATTAACTCCAACCTCAGATTCCGAAGATAACTAAATTTGAAAATGCCCTTCAGGTACAATAGTTCTCTGCAACAGAAATGAAAAACAAAATTGTGAAGTTGGCCTTAGCGATATATGCACATAATAGGACCGTAGGAGGACATATCCACGAACCTCTGGCTCGTAACAAAGTAAGGTCAGAGTCTCAAGACTTGGCAAAGTACTGGGAAAACCAGTGACGATGTAGGAAAGAGCAGATTGGTCAGTCACAACATCGATATTTTTCAGCCTTGGTGTTGAAGCAAATATCAACGGAACCACGTCGCCAGCGTACTTGAGTGTTGTTGGACTACAGTTCAACTCAATCTCTTGCAGTTTGGGGCAGATATGCACTACCAAGTGCTTAAACCGGTTCATAGGATGAAGCATTCGTATGCTAGTAACCATTCTACAATACGAAATCTCAAAAAACTCCAGAAGATTGCATTTGGATAGCATACACTCAACATCTTCATCTGTGATACTCACATCCACTAAGGAAAGACTCTTGAGGTTCAGAAATCCTTTGAAATCAGAAGGCAGATGCAGAGATACAGCAATAAGCTCTAGACACTGCAAGTGCAAACCATTGCTGGGGCTGAAAAACTGTGAAGTCAAATTATATGGTTCTTCTCCGACTATCCGCTTCTTTTCATATGGCAACTTTCTGAAAAATGCAACCTTAGACAAACCTGACAAATCAATAACAAACTCCTTTGCTTTCGACGCAATTGCAAAGTTAACCCATCTATCAATATGATCTGCATGCTTACTGTGCAACCTAAACTTAATTTCCATACGCTCAACCCCCGTTCCACTGTGCTGACGCAGGACTGTATTAACCCTTGTAACAAATTCGTGATCCCTAAGGAATTGATAATAACCAGTGGAGGGCTTGAAATAAGTTTTCCTCATTGTAGCTTTATTAAAAGTTAGGTTGGTGTGGCTGCACCAAACATACTTCAATTTTCTTGACAATACACTTGTCCTTATAGCGTCATTTATTGGCAGCAGCGACAATATCGTTGATAAAATATCCTATAGTAAAAAAAACAATAACATTATAACTGAAGTGTTCAACACCTACAACTAAATAAATACCACTGCAGTATATGATTAATCATATTAATTCGAGAAAACATACTGCCATATAATTAATTTCAATATGAGCTCAGCTCGCATACCATTGGGAGATCGGAAAGTGAAATTTTTTGTAGGTTTCTTCTTTTAGCAACTGTCTCATGCAGGCATTGCTCTGAATTCCTCATCATGCTCCGTTACTGTTTCCACTAACGAAGAGCTGCCCTACAAAGAATATCAAACACCACAAAAATAAGTTCACGATGAAATTGATAATCTTAAGGTCACAACTCAATATTCAGATGAGTATCCCAAATGAGTCACAAGGTAGGAAAATAGTACTACTTCTGCAGTCTTTCATGCACGCACTATTTTCATGTAATCCAACTTTATAAAGGCAAATATAGTTTGAAAGATGTTTTCTAGAAATAAATATCAGTCTTTTACTCTCGGTTAAAGGGAGAAAAAGCTGTAGCAGATGTACCATAAAGATACATAGCAGCTATTTATGCCAAAGCTATATAATTCTTTTGTATAGTAGATAACGGAGAAAACTCCGGCCTCTGCAAAAATATATATAATCATGTTACTGTTTTATGTCAACTCTGCCAAGATCTACGAGTCTAGCCCCGAACTGAAGATGGTCTCCATTGCAAGGGCATCCCATCCCATAGGGTGCAGCAAGCTGCGATTTTTCGACTCCCTGCACTACTTCCGTTAGAAAAGAACTCGAGGATTGTTCCAAGCTCTGAAGCACGAAACAAATTGGTCCTAGGATTAAGAGGGAATCCTGTCCTGTAGGGTTGTTGTGTCGCGCTTGATCAAATGCGGATACAGATAGTTTCGTAGGGTTTGGGGTGCTCCGTCTCGCACAGCAGAAGGAAAGGGGGGGGGGGCGTACCTGGTGGATGCTCGTCGCCGGCGAAGGGCTGGGCGAAGACGTGACGAGTAGCGCCGGCTCTCCCAGTCGTCGCCGGCAGGGAAGGAAGACCAAGGGAGGAAAGAGTCAGGAGACAGGGGAAATAAGAGTCAGAGGGAGGAGATGAGCCGAGCGAGCTCGATAGCATCCCGAGCTTGAGTTGGATAGCATCCCGAGCCGAGGTCGATCTGAGCCCGAGATCCCGCCCAGCCCTACGCCAAGCTCGAACTCTGTTCGTTGGATTGATCTGTCGACAACCTGATCTTACGGCAGGGCGTCGCTGCCCTGATTCGATCGGATCGTAACGCGATCGTGACTATAATAAGCTAATACAATTACACACACGGTTGCTACTTTAATTTACGCGGGCCCACGATCTGATTCTGAGTTCCTGACCTGGTCAGTGAAGAAAGAGTGGTGGACAGCACGGCGCGCGTATACTGTTCTGCTCACATGCCGGCGTGGGAAAAATCGCCGGCGGTCCCCTTTTAACTTTCCGGCCGCTCCGCCGTGATCGCGCTCGCCTTTTGATCAATGCCGAGCACGGGCACGGGCACGGGCCGGCCAGCCGTAGAACAGATTTCGCCTCCGATCCGATCCACCACGCCGATAGAGAGCTCGCTCTCGTGGCGTGTGTGGCTACTGCTGGCTGCCGATGACGAACCCCCCTTGCAGTCTGCAGATGCGCTGAACCTGACCCCGCACGCACGGCTTGCGTTGGCGACGCCGCGCGCCCTCGTGTCACGCATGCGTCGAAGACGGCGGGTCGGCGGCGCCGGACGCGTGCGTGTCACGGATCGACGCCTGCATCTGCATGGCCCCTGCTGCAACGACGACGCGATCGATCGGGACACGGGCTGCAGGGATGCATGATCGGTCGGCCGTCGGCGATCCGTCCCGTGGGGTGCCCCGGCCCGGATCGTACAGGGCACAGCTCACAGTCCCGGACGATCCAACCCGTGCTCAGCTCACAGCTCTCCAACGAGTAGCTAACGACCTCCAGTCCCGACGCGATCGATATAAATATCTGGCACCCCCGCAACGGCCACCGCTTCCCCGTCGTCGTCCTCGTTGGGATCGCTCACGGGAAAGCGCGCGCGCGGGCACGCGGCCCTCGATCCCCCACCGCCGCGCGTCGCGCCTAAAGCCTCCGCCGTCCGCCCCCATGGATCCACCCCTCTAGATCCCTCCCCCTCTCCCTCCCACTCTCGATCACCACATCGCGCGCCCAGCTGCTGCACGCGCCAAGATAGGAATCGATCGGCTCGATCCCTTGCGGTTCTTGATTCGGGGCCGGGTGACGCGACGACGCCCAGGCCTTTGGAGGGCACCATGTGGAAGGGGAAGAAGAGCGGCCCGCTGACGCGGAGGGGGAGGAAGCGGGAGTTCCCCATCCGCGCGGCGGACTACGAGCTGCTCGAGCCCATCGGGGACGGCGCCACCGCCGTCGTGCGCCGGGCGCGGTGCAAGCCGCTCGGCGGCGAGGTCGTCGCCGTCAAGATCATGAACATGGCGCAGCGCACGGAGTCCGACGTGGTACGTACGTGCGGCCTTCCAGCATCGTCAGGATGAACATGCATTCAAATTAAACCTTGCTTAGCTGATTTCTTGTCATGCTAGCGGCGGAGATGGATAAGAACTTTGAAACACATCATTTGCACAACAAAAAACAGTTCTTGTATACTGGCATATACTATGTGATAATTGGACCAATTCATGAGATCGGTTGCGTAAATTAATAAATGGTTTAGATTCAGAATAAGAATTGTATAAGACTGCTTGCAATCAAAAATTCAGTAGCTACCCAAGAGTTAAGAAGCACATAACTTGGTTCACTACATGCTCTCTTTTGCGTGCAGAACAACGCCTCCGAGGAAGTGAAGACCATGATTATGATTGACCATCCAAATCTTCTTAGCGCATACTGCTCATTTACAGAGGGAGAAGCCTTGTGGATCGTAATGCCCTATATGGCCGGTGGTTCGTGCTACCACTTGATGAAGTCTTCGTACCCGAAAGGGTTTGAGGATGAGAACTTCATAGCATTTGTGCTGCGTGAAACGCTGAAGGGTTTAGAATACCTTCACGAAAATGGCCACATACATCGTGATGTAAAGGTATATGCACCTTTTTTATTGTTGTATATGCACCAATTATATGTGATTAATATAAAAATGTACCTATGAACTCTATATAATCTACATGCAGCTCATAGCATGCGTGAAATTTGATAATAAGAAGGTATTTGTTTCATGCATGGGCACAGGCTGGAAACATACTACTTGATCAAGAAAAAGGAGTGAAACTATCAGATTTTGGAGTTACCGCGAGCCTTTATGATTCAATAATTAATAGACATGGCAAAAGGAAGACACTTGTTGGGACGCCTTGCTGGTAATTACCGCAAAAACGTTACATGTTACTAAATCTTATCAATTAATCAATCATTTATTGTAATGTAATGTACTGATTGATATTTGCTTACGTATTAACATTGCTCTCCACTTCTTCTTTTTTCAAGGATGGCCCCTGAAGTTATGGAGCAAAAGGATTATGATTTCAAGTATATATTATTTAATTACCATATTACTATTATAATATACCGATCTACTACATTTGTTTGTTGATTTTCTTAGTCTAAAAATAATTACAGGGCAGATATTTGGTCTTTTGGCATAACTGCACTTGAACTTGCTATTGGTCATGCTCCATTTTCTAGCCAACCTCCAGCAAAGGTATGTACCACATTCATTTTACTGCACATGTCATGTTATTATGACTAAATGAGGTTTATAAATTGCTATATAGGTCTTTCTCATGACCTTGCAGCATGCTCCTCCATCACTTCATAACACAAAGGAGAAGAAGTTTACAGATGTATGGTTTTAAAATATTTTATTAGCAGTTAATTAGTGTGGCAATATTGATTTATTTCTCTACTTGTTTTGTAGTCTTTTAAGAGTATGATTGCCACTTGTCTAATAAAAGACCCAACAAAGAGGCCATCGGCCAAAAAGCTATTGAAGCACCCATTTTTCAGAAAAGCAAAGTCAGAACATAATGCCGTGAAATGCATGATAAATAAACTGCCATCATTGGCTGAGCGGATGCAAACTATAAAGGTACAAACTAACATTTTTCGGAAGGATATCATCATGTATTGTATAGTGAATAATATTTATGTGGTCTCATCTATTTCAAGCAGGAGAATGAAGCAAAGTTGCAAGCAGATAAAAAACCTCATGATAAATGCAAAGAGGCGGAATCACAGGTTTTAATTGCACTACATTTTTTAGTTTCCTTATATGTTCTAATAACATATCATTCAACTATGCCTACTTAATTAAGGCTCTAGTCCATCTGTGGACAATGTCAACTTTTACAGTACACTATACTATGAGCTGACATTGATTTATGTTTTAAAATCCTCAAACAGGAAGAGTATAGAAGGGGTGTGAGTGAGTGGAATTTTGATATTGCAGACTTAAAAGCACAAGCAGCATTGGTATGCACTTAATAATTAAATATTTTTTGAATGAAATTTGAGTTTGTTTACCTTGACGCGACTAATCTTTTGTTTAATTATAGTACCCTGATGAGACTGAAGCAGAGGATTTTTTACGCTTTCTATTTGAACTTGATATTGTTGATGAAAGTACCCAGCTACAAGATCTTAGAGCACGGAATTGCCCAATAAACGTTGAGAGAATGGTACATCTATTTTATATATTTATTAATATTTTTTAAGTATTATCAGTTAGTATGACATGAAGCTGCAATAACAGAACGCTGGTGATGATGGCTCAGGAAAATCAAATTCAACAAGTCCAATGTCCTTATCTCAAAGGTTACATGGTTTTATTTTGATTCATCTCAATGTTATGTCAATTTCTAACATTAATGCCATGATTTGCCTCCACAAAAACTCTTATGTCAATATGATTTATTTATATGAATAAAGAACTATATTTCTACCTAGACTTGTAGCTTATTTGCACAAGCATACATTGTTTTATCTATCTTAACATTATATAAATATATAAATTAGAATTATATTTTTGACTAACATTATTGCCTCTATCAGTGTGAAACAACTTGATAAAGGAAGCCCAAATGGCCTTTTGCACAATGAGTCATTTGAAATTCATTCGATGTCACCTACTAAGCAACTGACAAGAGCAGGTATGTTTGAAATTCTTCCTTCTCAAACTAAAAAAAGTGTTATTTATATAATTTTATAAGAACAATTTTAACCTAATATAACATGCAATATATGTTTATTTTTTCATTAATTTTTTTATCAACATAATTTATTGCATTGTTCTAGATATATAAGATTGAATTTAGGTGACACATACATCGAGACAAGTAAGGATGTTGTGTTTTGTGTAGTTTCTACCTGCAAGGATGTTGATGAATACCTAGAGAAAACTGCTTTTCAAAAAGGTCGATTTAAAGTGATACATGATTATAGCAAGGTATGTTTCCATCAATGTTATTTTCTATTTATATTTAGTTTTTAGTTATAAAAATCATAAATATTTTGTTGTAAACTTTATATTGATAATTTCTTGGGTTTAGTTGATATATAGCCTTCTTGAAACTTAACTTTGTTGGTTGTATTTGGTATTAGTTTATATTTTCACTACAAAATTTCAAACTTATAGAAATCATTTATTTTATCTTGGAATTAATTAAAGTATCGTGGAAATGGGTGATCCAACTTTTTGCATCCATGGCAGCAATATAAACTTGCCCATACCATTTTATCACTTTTGTGAAACCACTCAGTTTAATGTTGAATGACATAATGCAACTTTTTTGGAGCTAGCCACTCTAGAGGTTCATATGTTTGATGTTTGCGTGATTGTGATTCCTTACTATTTATTTCCTTAATCAACGGTGATCTTAGTTGTCCGTAATATTGTTGGGTGCAGCTTGAAGGAGCAACACAAAGAGAAAAGGAGTTGTTAGAACGTATTAATAGTTTAGAGAAAATGTAAGTATCTAATTTTTAATAAATTTATTAATAGGATTGGTAAAGTTTTTCTAATCTAATTAAATAATTATCACTATAGGCTTCTTGCCACCCAGGATGAAGTTGAGAGGCTTAAAGCAAAGGGTAAATATATAGTAATGTTGCTACAAGTACTACATTTTTATAAACTTTAAGTCAATCATTAGTTTGTGTTATGTTATTTGACAGAGGCAAAAGGAGTAGAGGAGTGCCCGAAACAACAATAGTAGTGAAGTGAAAGTTAATTGTGTTGTTACCTAGGTGATGCTTGTAATGGTAGGAAGCAACTGCAGTGCATATGCATATCTCTTGTTATCCTGAGTGCACTAAGTTGGTTTAGTGGATTACATGTTAGAAATTGTTAGTGTCTTATGTCTCATTTTAAAAATGTTGTTTACTTCTTTCCTTAGGGTCTTATAAGAGAGATTTGTTATATATGATTGTATAGATTTATGACATGTGATGTTTTGGCACCTGAATCTGATCAAGATGGGATGAATTATGAAGAAGGAATGATGTATGGTGATATAGGTAGTTGATATGTGAAGATAGCTTAGCTAGCGGTATAGATGAAAATTGCCTCGGTGGTGTGGTATGGATGGAAATTTCTTTTCCTTAATGGAGTTGTTATGGTTGTATTTAAACTTTCTCAAATATAGGTAGTACATGTTTCTTTACTTATGTAAGACAGCATAGTTTGATGGCGATGGGTATACGTAAGGATGTTTTTTTTTCAATAATATGTGTGTGTATATGTATGTCCTGGATAATGCATTGAGCGCCTTCTAGTTTATCACTGTATATATGGTTTCCTTTGATTTATATGCAACTCAATTGTTAGAACATAAATCATCATATTCACCGCAAAAGTCTCCAATGCTCAAGTTTGTTTTTGAAACTTCTTTTACCCATTTCTATTAGATCAATATGCAACAATCCTATCTATCCACACACAAGCAAACTAAAACTTAGTAGGAAAATATCATAAGTGCCTTGGGAAAATATTTAACATACCACATTCTCTATCTACATCCTCTAGTCCATTGATCTAGAACCTGTCTAGTCCTCGGTGGAATGTGGCAGCCAAAAAGCATCTCGATCTAGAAGTCTCTGACAAGTCACATAGTGGCCCTAAAATGCACAATGGTTGAAGCTCCCTCCTATTGGATATACTTGTAATTGTTATGCTAATATAGTACAACAAAATGCACATTTCATTCAAATATAAGTAAGAGAATGTTATTATGCTCCTGTGGAACGGAAATCTAATGCAGGTGCAGTTCCTAAAGTGCGAAGAAGAAAGAGATTAACTACTAGAGCACGAAGCATCATAGCATTAGGATCTGTGCACATTATTAGTGCCCTATTGCGATAATAGAAAAGAGATCCTATCCTTGGCGCACGTCTAAATGAATATTTCAAAAAGGCTAAAAGCATAAAGAAGACGTGATCCGGCACGCGGCTCGTTCTGGGCCGTTGGTGAGCCACATTCGGGCCACCATTTTGGGTGAAGTGGGCGAAACGCCCCCGTGCGCTGGGCCCAAAATTAGGGGAGCCCCACGTGATCCGCCCGCCGCGCGAGCTGGGCCACGGGTCGCGGCGGGCGGGCACGCGCCGGTTCCGCGACCACCACCCGCGCCCCGCATCTGCGGAGGCCGAGCCCCCCGCCGCCTGCCCACCGCTCCTCCGCCTGCTCCGCCTCAGCTAATAGCGATGGGTGGTGGGAGCCGAGCCCTTTCCCTCTCCTCCCTCTGCGCCACCACGCTCGCCGCCGCCAGGGCCCCCGCCCCCTTCCTCGCCCCCGCCCACCGCGGGCTGCTGCCCCTCCGCCTCGCCGCAGCCATGTCCTCCTCCTCGTCCTGCCCGGCCCCGGCCGCGTCGGGCGACGCCGCGGCCCCGGCCCCGGCCCCGGCGCCGTCCAACGCCATCGACTTCCTCACACTCTGCTACCGCCTCAAGGTGAGTCGCTCCGTTCCCGCTTCGCATTTCAGCGGGCTGGTTTGGTCGTCAGGGAATCCGGATGTGATTGCGGATGTGTGCGTGCAGACGACCAAGAGGGCCGGGTGGGTGAAGCGCGGGGTGCAGGCGCCCGAGTCGGTGGCTGACCACATGTACCGGATGGGCGTCATGGCGCTCGTCGCGGCCGATCTCCCCGGCGTCAACCGCGACAGGTGAAGTCGCCCGTTTCCTCTCCAACTCGGCTGTATCAAACATCCTCTGACTCCATTTTAATAACCATTTTCTCCCCCCCCCCCCCCCCTTCAATTGCAGGTGTGTCAAGATGGCGATTGTGCATGACATCGCAGAAGGTACTGTCTCAAATGACATCGTTTAGGTGGTCTGACTGGATTTTATGGCCTGTGCATGAGTCAGGGATGAGAAGTTGTGAATGTAGGAGTCTATTACTATGGGGGATATTGGTAGACGTGAATTGAACCGCCGGAGTAGGATGTGCATTCAAGTATTCTGTGATTGATGGGTTGCTTGTATGGCCTTTGAAACTCTGGTATCCAATGATATAGGTTTACAGAAAGTGAGACTATGTGTGGATTTTCCTTGGTACACAGATTTCATTTTATTGTAGAAGCACTAGATATGATGATACTCAGCTTTAAAAAGTTTGCCAGTGAAAAAACTTAACACATGCTATGCCTTGCATATGTATGGACTCTTTGTGTCGTGCTAAAGTCTGCTAGCCTGTTGCTGGCACTAATTGCATTTTGGGGATTCTGTTTGGTCGACTCATTTCAACTTTCTCTTTTGGTGCCCCAGCAATCGTTGGTGATATCACCCCTTCTGATAACGTACCCAAGGAAGAGAAGAGCCGCATGGAGAAAGAAGCATTGGACCATATGTGTGAATTGCTTGGTGGAGGGCCAAGAGGTGAATACAAAATATTCAAAAGTAAAACATTAACGTTTTGTGCTGTGGGTATCTTAGCCTGCTACCATTCTATTGACATGCTGTTCTTGTTCACAACAAGAAATTTTGGAACCTTAGATGGAAACATAGAAGGAAATCTAGATGTCTATGGGTATTTGTGATTCCATTTTGTAGTAAGTGCTGATAATATTTTTCCATCTCAAATGATTTTTCTATCCTTGAAGCCATATCAATCCTTATGTTATTATTGCTTAAATGGCCATTCTAGTGTCCAACAATTTTTTCCCAGAGTTCCACGACATAGAAATCCAATGGCTGCTTGTGTTCTTGTTATTCAAAACATAATTTACGCAATCACTAAACAATGTTGGAGAGTGTTGGCATCACTTAATTATTGGGTGCAAAGGGAACTTTTTTAGAACCCAAAATAACTCTCAGGCTCTGCCTCTTGGAGAAACTGTTATTCATACAAGACAAAGAATGCTTTCTGGTGAGACCAGACTGAAGATTTCTGACTTTTTGGGTCTTTTAAATTTGATGTGCAATAAATATTGAGTTGTTGACTTCATCTGCATGCTCTTATTCTTCAGCACAAGAAATTCGTGAACTTTGGATGGAGTATGAGAATAATGCCTCTTTGGAAGCAAAGGTTGTCAAAGATTTTGATAAGGTACAGTTTATCCATCAAGTTCGTGACATAATGACAACATCTGTGTGAAGCTATCACGTGGTAGTTCTAGCCATCTTTCAACAGAATGGCATGGCTTACAGTGTGCTTAACATTTGTTTTTTCTGTTATTTTGTTTTTCAGATTGAGATGATACTTCAAGCACTGGAATATGAAAAGGGTGAGTTCACACTGGCATTTGGATACTTGCATCATCATTTTCCCATGTGCAGTAGCTATGAAGTATGAGCTTGTGATCAAACTAAATGAATTATAGATAAAATTCAGCTCATGTACCAAGTATAACCCTTCTTTTCTTTTGCATCACTTGTGCTTAGATCACTATTCAACTTGTCCTACAGCCCTCTGGGTGTGACAAGTCACACACATAATCCATGTCCTAACACCTTCTATACTCCTTGTTGATCATAAGGTAGGATTTAAAGTATCGTACTTATGCCTATTATCGAAAATTTTCAGAGCAAGGGCGGGACCTTGAAGAATTCTTCCAATCAACAGCAGGTGTACAATCAACGCCTATTATTTTCCCTTTTTTCTCTCCTTTATATATTCTATTTATTTTTCATGGCAATCCAGCACGTACAATTGAATACTTCATCTAAACTGAGCAGGCTGTTTAGGTTTTTAATTCTTTCACTTTAAATTTTTTTTTTGTGAGATAATATGATTCATTATTCAGAAGATATTAGTGCCCGAATGATTATTGTTGAACTTGAAACTAGAGAATACCAATACCATGATGCTTTTTTAAATCATGAATTGGTTTGTACCCTTTTTTAGGTTTTGTGCTTATGCTTGATCTCATTCAACTTCACAATGTAGTAATTTTTCCACAATACTGACATTAAAATAGCTGAAACAAAAACCTTATTATTTGTTCTGCTTGTTAATTCCTGTGCAGGGAAGTTTCAGACTGACATTGGAAAAGCATGGGCAGCAGAGATCGCATCCAGAAGGAAACCAAAGTGATCGAATGACATTCTTTTTGGTGTTTGGGGTTTTAAGATAACTTGGTGGCACCACATTCCTGTTGAACTTAGCTTTTGCTATAGATGATACTTCTGAGGCGGCACTGAGATGTAGGCTTACTCTTGGAATGTGAACTTCACTCCATCATGCATCTTGGCCCTGCCGTGACCCTTGAGACACACTGGGCTTGTGAGTTGGCGATACCAGGGCTCCAGATAACCCTGCCGGGTAAGGAGTTTATGGCTGTAATTTGCTCCTGTCAAGAGCTTGTAGCCGGATCCAACAGGAAGTTTTCATACCAGCTCTTGGTGATGTAAAATCCTATACTTCCTGATGAATCACTGTACCACTACTTTTTCTCGTGTAATCCAATTTCATCGTTTGAGTCTTTTTTCCCCTATGTGACTGTCCTTGTTTCCAGCAAGATGAACCTTAACTTCTGTTATCCCATTTCGGTTGCTGATGGTGTCCAAATTGTGCAATGTGCATCCATACGTAGTAGTACAAGATTGAAACTGTTCAGTACACCTTCACGCAGACATCCTCACATCCATAACAGAAATTGTACGGTATCTGTATGAATCACCTACAGGAAGTGTACATATGTGCTGCAATGAGATGGACTCGTGTATGATGTATCCAGGAGGTCATGACATTTGTGCACTCGTTTTTTTTTCTCCGGGATGAGTTTCCATGGAGGAGAGAATATGAGAACAAGGAACGATAGAACTAGCTGTGGTTGTCTATCTTGACGTTGGAGCTCATGTTTAGACTCTTCCAAAAGGAAATGAATGAATCCTATGAAAAAATTTCAAATGCAATCCTATATTCCAATGGACACCATAGGAATAATTCCAAAATTCCTTTAAAGTTCCTCATATCCAAAGGAGGCGTTAATTAGTTTGTTTAGGGGGACACACCACTTGTACTGCATCTATCCAAATTCCATGTCCAACCTCCAATCGTTAGGGTTCATTTCGATTTGACATGTCCGGTGGCCCACGCCGTTGCATATCCCCGGAAAATCACACGTGCAGATTTGGGTGATAGGCTGATACACACACGTTTGGCTCCAACCGAGATAACGATCCACCTCTACAACGACAAAAACCCCAGCGAGAGCTGTGGTTCACTCATGCTAGTTCACTGAAACAGCAGCAGCTTGGAAGATCTTGGACAATATACAGTACCCCTTTTTTGGGCCACAATTTGTTTTAAGATATTTGTAATCACATGTTCGGTAGCTTCCAAGTGTCAAGCAGTTCGTATCATGAAATGGAAAAGCATATTGCCCACCCTAGTAGGAAACTGAGCTCCAGAAGGAAACAGGACCGTAGTTTTCACGTGTCTACTTGTGAAAACCTTTCAATGCGTCGGTCCCAAATCGCACTGATCTATGGAGTGGTGAAGATTGGGAAGCAACTGCTGATCAGGCTCTTATATCTTTTCATTTTAAAGTAATACATAACTTTATTTTCCTAATATCTGTACCAGAATTTCATGGTTTATAATCGCCTTTGGCCCGCGCCGCACTGCCAATCCCCGGTGCAAAATTATATATGCGTAGACGCCTAGATAGCCACATCGAGTCTTAATAGCGTAAAATTCAGGTACCACCAACAAGATGATGTGTGTGCTCAATATATCTTTTTTATAGAATGTGGTATATCACCCACACTCTCAACTAGTGGCTAGCCAGTAGTCCAATTTGCAAGACACCGTGTGTTGTATTTTGCTTGGTTAGTATTGGGCTATTGGCCACACATCAGGTGGGTTTTATAATGGAGTTTATGAGATCTGATACCCCCTTACTTTACTGAACCGTAAGGGTGACTACGACAACCGACTGCATTTTCTGAACGCTATCAGTGACGCCCATCCCAGCTCGGCAGCTCCAAAATGGATCGTGATAACAAATATGCATGAGCAGCGTCCACTTCACTGCCTTCACTTTCCGGCCAGCGATCAACATCTATAATAGAGACGAGAACCATCTATAGGCAAAATTAGTTTGTGAGGCATTCACTTTTTTTTATTCGAAATATTTGAAGTGATGGTTGATTAGCGTTTGTAAACTCTCTTCTTCTTCTTAGTGAAATGTTTGTTAGGCAAGTTGTCGGAAAAAAAATAGCACAACTAGTTTCAGAGGCATCCAACTTTTTTTTTCGCAATATTGTGCCTCATAGTTGATTAGCATTTGCAAACTCCCTTTCTTTTTTAATGAAATAGTAATGCTTGCCCGGAGGCATGTTCTTGAAAAAAAAGGTGCGATGTAATCAGTTCATGAGGCCATGTTGGCACCACCACTCAATGTCTTTTGCTTCATCCATTTGAGGGTTCAGGCAACCCAAATGAACGTCTTCCTCACACAATTTGACTCACATTCAATGTCAACACTTTTATGCACGTACGAAAACAAAGATATCATCGATATCTGACCAACACAAGGATTGCCAAAGAAAAAAAAAACTCATCTGTAGGCACGGGACGTTTCAATTGTAGCAATCAGTTCACACAATGCCTCCAGTTTCCACTAGCCATGTGGTATGTTCCGAACTCTTTCGTTCTTACATTTTCAAATTTCACAAAGGTCAACATCTCTAATGGATTACTTATTATCAATACTAAGAATCTATCGTTTTGATGATGAATGAGCTCCAGCAGACTATCAATTACGAAAAAAAAAATTAAGATTGCCAAAACCTCGCCTTCTCTCCTAAATGTAGGGGAATGCAACTCGTCCCCGATCGGCCGTTATTTTTTGCGCATAGCTGTTTCTGCTGCTGGCCGCGACCCCTGTTGTCCTCCGCCTCCGCGTGACCCCGCCCTGCGCCGTCATGACCTCCATTGCTCCGCGGCGCCGCGACTTGCTCTGTTCTTCCGTCACCGCCACTGTGATGCGCAAAGTCGAGGAGGAGCTCGCAAGGGCACCGCCACCACTATCCATGGGCGCCGCGCGGGAGCGGAGCTCGCAAGGACGCTGCCACCGTGGAGGAGTGGCTCCTTCTCGAGCCATGGAGAATCCATGGCACGGCCGGTCGATCTGCCTTCGCTGGTGGTGGTGGCCGAGTGATTTTGTGGTTCCGCTCGAGCGATGGCGGTGTCGGGGCAGCCGCCGTTGGCTGGATCCATCTCCTTTGCACCCGCCGCAAGCCATAATCCACCGCAAGCTCGATCTGCTGGGAACTGGAGGTGCTCGGTTCCTGGTGCTTGTTGTGCTGTGATTTGGAGTAATCGGTGGTGGCACTTGAGCTTGGCAAGAGATCCAGTGGGGGAATTTTGGAGCAAGTGCTTGGATTGAAGAAATTAGGAGCTCGTGGCTTGCTGTTTGCGTCCACAGGAGGAGCAGAGAGAGGAATGTGCTGGCGGCGCAACCAAGAAAGAGGAGAGAGGAGAAGAGGGGATAAAAAGGTTTGCCCACTGACAGGTATGATCCACATTTAAGAGAAGATATTGGTAGTGAGTTTTCAATAATCTGCTGCAACGGTGTGCACAAAAAATTGTAAAAACTGTTATTGGGGAGGGAGAGAGAAATTGTTTTGGTAATGAGTTTTTACTAATCAGTGTGTTCACGCGGTGAAAAAAAAGGCGATTTTTGTCCGGTTCACATGACTTCACCGTTAGTACTTAGTATAGTACACATCATCACCAACAGTCATGCATTCGTGCGGCAAAGAGGCAATCGTGCCCAACTAATTGATGCTGGCGCGGCAAGCCAACTGGACCATCGGAGCGGCGCCGGCGAAGCAGCTGCCGACGGCGGCGGCGTGGCCGCCAGTCGCCTCCAGCACGGGCCGCGGGCTGCTGCTCGTCATTCCGCCGCCCCTGAGGAAGCTCTTGCAGAGCCCCGTCCAGAACGCGCGGTCAGGGCCGCCGGTCTCCGCCGCCATCCGGCGCGCCTCCTTGCGGACGCACCGCGGGATGTCGTTCTGGGCGGTGAGGCGGTCGATGAGGTCGTGGAGGATGTAGGCGGTATACTCCGGGTGGCCTGGATGCCCAGCGCGTGCTTCCCGACCGCAAACGCCTCCACGCGCGTCCTGCCCGAGGAGGCCAGCACCGTCGCCCACGGCGGGGCCTCCCACACCTCGTCCCGGTGGAACTCGACGATGGCAGCGCTCCGGGGGAACTCCCCGAGGAACCCGAGGCGGCCCTGCAGGTCCCGCGCGAAGGTCACCGTCCTGACCCCGACGTCCCACCAGCCGCGCGCACGGCTGACCCGCCCGCCCAGCTCCCGGCACAGGACCTGATGGCCGAAGTAGACACCCAGGACACGCTTCCTCATGGCGTGGAGCGCCCGGACGAGCGCGCAGAGGCGCCGGACCGAGGGTTCCTCGCCGTGCGCGTCGTGCGGGCTGCCGCTGATCACGAAGCCGTCGTAGGAGGCCAGGTCCTCCAGCGCTGGGAACTCGCCGGCGATCACGCAGAAGCAGTCCCACCTCTCGGTGCCGCCGTCCCCGCCCCCGAACGCGGCGACGAAGACGTTGCAGTACCAGCCGTCCGCCTTCCTGGCGTAGTCCGAGTCCACAGCGCCAGCAGCAGCGCGTACCGCCGCACTTGCTTTGCCGCCGCCGTCATCGATCGCTGGAACACACGCGCGCAGAAGCTGCCGCGGAGAGCAAGCCGCGGTCTGGCTGCTTAGTGCCTTCAAGTGTGTGGTGTAGTACACTAACAGGCAAGCTCCGCGGATCTGAGACTCCTACTTAAGGTGCCGCGAGTGCGCGTCGCCGCCCGTAGAGGCGGAATCGTAGAGGCGCGGGTATAGATAGCCAAATCGGCCGTGTCAAACGGGCGGCACGGAGCACGGTCCATACAAGATACGGCCCGATCCATATCATGCTCGGGCCAGCACGGCCCAATAGGTCATGCCGTGAGTTGGGCCGCAAGTCACGTCGGGCGTTCTAACTTCTGCCGCATGGTCCGTTTAACTGTCGGCCAACTATCACCCTATATAAAACTCAACAATTCTCTTTCTAAATTCTAGTTTTTTCTTTTCCCTCCGCCCGTCTGCCGTCGGCCCACCTTCCTTGCCACGCACGCGCGCGACGGCGCCCGTCCCACCTACGTCCCCACCTCCTCGGCACGTCGCCGCCCCCACCATCCCTCCCGCGTATGCGTGCGACACCACGGCCACCGTCCGGAACAGCGGCGCTTGCGGCAGTTGCCGTCCCCCCTCCTCCCCCCATCCCCCACCAGAGACACACACCTCGCCTCCCCACCTGGGCAGGCGGCAGCGCGGCCACCTCGGCAATGAATCTGACTCCAGCTTGGTGATGGGCCGGCACAGCCCAAATGGGCTAATAGGCTGGTTAAGGCCCCGTTCGGAGGACGGGTGATTTTGGGAATTAAAATCTGGATTGCTTCCAAACGGTGCTAGATTTTGATGTGGATTTTGAAAGTTAGATTGTAAGATTCTAAAATCCCGGAATCTGAAGCCTGGTTGCTTCGAGGAGCTACCATCGCGGGATATTACACTTTTGCCCCTACTCTTTCCCCAAAATTGCTATAATCTGCCATCTCTCTCCCATCGTCAATCTCCACCGCGCAGCAACACCTCCCCCCCCCCCCCCGGCCGTACCCTGCTCCATCCCCGCCGCCCCTGCTCGCTCCAGTGCTGGATCCTCGCTACCTTCCCTGCCCTCCGCCGCCCAGGGATCCGATCTTCCCTGCCTAGGAGGCGCCCGGGCGCCCTCCCCGTCACAGACGGCCTTCCCCGCCGACCGTCCCTGCCCGGGCAGACGTCCTCGCTGATCCGCTGACCTTCCTCACCCAGCACCTTATCCTATCGCTCCCCGAGCCGCCTGGCGGTTGCCCGTTGTATCCAGACCTTTTGGTGAACTGATCATGTTATTGAGCATATGAGCAGGAATTGATTGTCATATCAATGAAATATTTATGATGTTATATTGAAAGTAAAGATAAAAGACTCATATGACAAGACTTGTGATTAGGCTATGATTAAAGTAATGATATTGACTAGCAATAAATACTATATGGATTACAACTATTTATTCTCATATCCAAATGAAGCTTGCTGACAAAGTTACAGCACTAGAAGAAAATTTCTTGTGAAGAAATAGATCTATCAATAGAAGATATAAGTTGCAAAGAATTATGAAGAATAGATTTTATGGATAATTTAATTATGATACAAACTTCTATGGAGCTCTACGTGACGTAAGGATGAAGAGTTGGAATTCGGGATAATGTTTCGAGAGACTAAGCTTGGAGAAAAGGGCGATGGGTTTGTACCAAAGAATCAATGCTAGAGTGGAGAAATTTTCTTTGGATCCAACTTGAAGAATCTTGATATGATGGTGTTCAAATTAGCAAGTATCAATCTTTTTAGAATCATATTGTGAATATAGTGATTTGAACTAGAAGTGGATTTTATTCAAAAATGATGGTTCAAGTCATTAGCTCAAGGAATATGTGCTCAAAGAAAAGAAACAGAACTGATTGCACCCCTCAGGTTAAGATTGATTGATGCACAGTTTGGTACATAAGAAGCTCAAGTGGTTGAAATGTAATCTATGTTTGATCTCGAGTATACGTATCCCGTACTATCAAGAGGGATGTATCATATTATGTTTTGATTTAGACTCAGTGCTCAAGTAATCAAGTGAGTTGAGAGAGACACAAAAGTCTCAAATGCACATTGGTTAAAACTAACAGGGCCAACCCGAAAGTTCTAGGTTTTCCAACCCGGAAGTTCCAGGTTTTGCATACGTGGTATTAACGGCTAGTTGGTGAAAACTCGAAAGTTCCGAGTTTGTGAATCTGGAAGTTCCGGGTTCTAACTGTCACATAACGGCTAGTTTCTTTGGACCTAGCTATTTATACCCTTAAACCCCCTCCTTAATGGGCTACTGTTTCAGGCATTACTCTGCTACTTGCTAGTCGTTCTAAGAAAGTTTGGTAGTTTTGTTGAGCTCTCCCCAACCTCTCTTTATGAGATTGTGTGATTCTTATAATATCCTTAAGTTGGGTTTGAGAGAGTGACCGCTTGAGAGCACTAGAGAGCACAACAAACCTTGAGCACTTGAGTTTGGCCGAAATCGTATGTTTCACATTTGTTACTCTTGAAGGTCTTGCAATCGTGTGGTGAGCTATGGGAAGCTTGTGCAGATTGCGCTTCGTCTCTGTAAAGGAAGAAGCAAGTTTAGTGAAGTGGGGAAGTGGTTGGAAGAAGACCCGACTTGGTGGAAGTAAGGTGTAATAGACTCACATCCTAAAGAGTTCCTCAATGGAGAGTAGAATTCATTGTGCTTTAGTAGCAGCTTTGTAGCAAGCAGCAAATCCAAACTTCGGTAAAATAAATCTCTATGTTTCTCACTATTTTGCTTCTCATTGCACTAATTGTGATATTTATAAAATTGGTTGATCTACTCGGTTGGTAGAGTTTCTGTGTGCAGGAACTGTGGGGCCCGCTCCAAAAACTTCATTAAGACTAGTCTGTATTTTGGGTTTGAATTTGTATCATTTACTCGAACTACGTTTATTGTATTCACTCTGCTCTGTGTGAATCCGGAAGTTCCGAGTTCACCTGCTGCCCCGCTCAGATTCGGATGTTCCGGATTTGCAAACCCGGAAGTTTCGGATTTAGCGGGCAGCGAATTTTATCCGCTGCTTCTGAGTAAAAATTTATAGATATATATATTCACCTCCCCTCTAAACGACGTCACGGTCCTTTCACCCGTCCACGTCCACTCATTCCCGTCGTGGACCTCCATCCCCCGGCTGAGGGACGAGCTGAGCTGGCGGACACGCCGTCACCGCCCGTTTCCGGCAACGGCCGCGCTCGCGCGGCGCTACGTCTTCGCTTTGCACGTCACGACCGGGGGCCCGCGCTCGCGCGGTGCCGGGCGTCCCCCGTCACACCTGTGGCCGCGGTAGCCCAGGCAGGTAGTCTTCGCCGCGACCTGCGCCGTGATTGCCACTCCGAGCGAGCTCCCGCTTGGGCCGCGCTGTTGCTGGATCTGCTCGCGAATGGAATCAACAGGAGCAGCGCGGAGACAGTGGAAGCTGGGCATAGATGGAATGAACGTAACAAGTATTCTTAAAATCAGCTAATAGAATCTATACATCCAAACAACACCTTCGGATTTTATCCAAAATTCATATTATCATAATCCATACCAAATCATAGATTCTCAAAATCCAAAATCCAATCCAAACGGGACCTAAGATTGGTTCCTTTGGTACCTGGACAGACTGCTCAATCCATGAGATGGCACAGCATAGCCTGTTTAGTTAGTGGGCACGTCTTAATAGGCTCGTGCTGGGCCGTGCCGAGCGGCCCGCTTGACCCTCTATAGGCACGGGCTTCATTGATCGACCGTGTCACGGTCACTTGTGAAACACATGGCGTTTTTTTATTTAGCAATGAATCTCTGGTAGTCTTTTTTTTGAAAGATAATCTCTCGCGGTCTCGCTGAAGAATTCGCAAAGGGAGTGGAGTGGATTGGAATCGCCCGACGCGGCAGATACGTTCCTCTCCAATTCCAACATAAAGGAGGGGCGAGAGAGGGAGGGAGTGGCGAGTTCAACGGTATACGGTATCTTCCAACAAAGTTGCTTACTTTGTTCAGAGAGAGGCAAGATAGAACTTCGGGGAGAATTGGGAGAGAGAATACGCGCGTGGGAAACGGCCGAGACGACGCTCGCGTACGTGCAGCCATGGAGACGGTAGGGTCAACACCCAACAGTGTGATAGACACATCGGTGGTGTACGGCGCCCGTACATAATAATGTATAGCTGTTATAATAATAATCTTATAAGAGATATCGATGGTTCGAGCAGGATCACATCCTCCAAAAAAAATTATTCAACAAGGATCGAGGGTTGCTAATAAGCTAGATAATCATGTGTGCACATACAAGTACATTATTTTACATTAATTGCAACCGAAAGGACCTTGTGAGCGCTGATTTGTTGCCATGGAAAAGGAAGAACCTATTGAAAGCCTGGACTATTCAGATCTTTTTTTTAGTGAAATAGGAGGGGATCCCCTGCTGGATATATATATATATATATATATATATATATACATATTAAATAAAAAGAAGTTTACAAGAAGTACAAGGGGTACTAGCTAAGGAGAGAAATTTTCTAGTAGTCGGATAACCATTGCAAAATTGATCTTGAATAATTCTATGGCATTCTGAACTGTTGGCGCGCTCTGTCTTCAAAAATAAACCCATTCCTAGACATCCATATACTCCAACTCATCAAGATTATATCTCCATAAAAAAAGGAGCATGCTGCCTTTGTTCTGAAAGTTTCCAGGATACTAAAGGAGTCCAAATCCCTAATACTGACTAGATTATTGTTCAGGTCCTAGTAAGTAGTATCCTATTGAAAGACAGAAACAAAGTGAAACGTCGTCACAAAACTATTAGAAGAAGTTAAAGAAAGAGAAACAAACTGATTAAACTCTTCATCCTGGGATTCACTAGTAGTATTATATATATTTTTTTGAACGAACGGGCACAAGGTTGTGCTATTTTATTGATAAACTAACCAGAACAAAGGTCATTATTAGTAGTATGTGCGTTGTCTAAATGGTTCATTGACGGGCAGTGCGCGCAAGTTACTTCTCCAAATTCACTGCCGGAATGCACCGTGCGTTTGTTCGCAACGGTATAGCTAGGCTACGCGTACACATCACATGGCCCCGTACGCTTGGGCAAAATGCTAAACTTATTAGCTAGGCATCGCTCACATCGTGCCAGGTCTCAGAACAAGAAGATGGGAAACCAGGAGATACGGATGATAAATTTAATCATCCGCGCGAAGCATGCCTAGTTGATGTTAATTACAAATCCATTGTCAATATCACCATGTCGGTCGAAGTCGACACTCGCATCCTCGATCAGATTTAAAACTAGCCATGTTTACCCCACGCATAGGCTATTATTTAAATTGTACTACGTCCATCCCACAATATAGCTATTTTTAGATTTTCTCTGAGTCAAACCTTTTAAACTTTGACCGTAGATGGTAAAAAATTATAAAGATTGACAACGTAAAAATGATATCAGTTTATTCATAATGAAACCAACTATCGTAATATGTAATTTTGCTATTTAAAAGTAATTATTTTTTAAAATACTAATGGTCAAAGATAAAATATTTGACTTTAACCAAGTCAAAAAGTTATTATATTCCGAGATGGAGCTATGTTCAACATTTCAAGGCTGGAACACTTTCCTTAATCTAAAAAATTATTTAAATTATATAATGTTGTTCAATACCATGCATTATCACCACAACGATCTGCTGGAAGGTCGTAGGGAGTGTTTCCTAAAGATGATGTCGCTAGGGTATAGGCTTCTACCTATTCTTGGGTTGAATGGTACGACTTCCTCTGTTCATCAGTGTACGAGATTTCTCTTTTCGATATTAGAACCTTATGCCAAAAAACTTACAATTTGAATGAAAAGTAGGACATGATTAGCTTGTACTCAATCCAAAATAGCATTCCCTGGCTATATAAATCAGCTCCTCGATCCTCTTCTCGCCAGAGGCTAGTCTGTCTCTTGCACCATTCGTGCCGGCCCCAAAGACCTCGGCAGTTGGTGCGTCCATGGCGCCCCTGGAGGAGCCCACTGCTGCCACGCTAGCGCCGCCGCCGCCTCACTTCGTTATCGTCCCGCTCGTGGCGCAGGGTCACACCATCCCCATGGTCGACCTCGCCCGCCTGCTCGCCGAACGCGGCGCGTGCGTGAGCCTCGTCACGACGCCGACGAACGGCGCCCGGCTGCCCGGCGTCGCTGACCAGGCCGCGCGCGCCAAGCTCGCGCTGGAGGTCGTGGAGCTCCCGTTCCCGACGGGCATCGACGGCCTGCCCCCGGGCATCGAGAACGTGGACCAGGTCACGGACAACAACCACTACGCCCCCTTGTTGCACCCCTGCAGAAGCTCGCCGGGCCCCTCGAGGCCTACATGCGAGGGCTGGCGGCGCGCCCGAGCTGCATCATCTCCGACTGGTGCAACGGGTGGACGGCCGGCGTGGTCAGAAGCCTCGGCATCCCTCGTCTCTTCTTCCACGGGCCGCCCTGCTTCTACTCGCTCTGCGATCTCAACGCCGTTGATCACGGCCTGCACAAGCAGACCGCGGCGGCTGGCGACCAGGAGAAGTTCGTCGTGCCGGGCATGCCCGTGCGCATGGAGGTGACCAAGGCCACGGCGCCGGGCTTCTTGAACTTTCCCGGGTTGGAGGCGGTCTGGATCGAGTGCGTCGAGGCCATGCGCACGGCCGACGGCGCGGTGGTGAACACGTTCTTGGACCTCGAGGACCAGTTCGTGACGTGCTACGAGGCGGCGCTCGGCAAGCCCGTGTGGACGCTCGGGACGTTCTGCCTCGTCAACAAGGACGGCGAGGCCATGGCGTCGCGCGGGAACAAGTCCGACGTCGTCCAGCAGAGCGCGGTCACCGCGTGGCTCGACACGAAGGACACCGACTCCGTCGTCTACGTCAACTTCGGCAGCCTCGTGAGGAAGCCCCCGAGGCTGCTGTTCGAGGTCGGGCACGGCCTCGAGGACTCCGGAAAGCCGTTCCTCTGGGTGGTGAAGGAGCCCGAGGTGGCCGCACCGGAGGTGCGAGAGTGGCTGGAGGCCCTGGAGGCGCGCACGGCGGGGCGCGGCCTCGTTGTGCGCGGCTGGGTGCCGCAGCTCGCCATCCTGTCGCACGGTCGCACCGCGCCGTCGGCGGATTCGTCACCCACTGCGGCTGGAACTCGCTGCTGGAGTCCATCGCGCACGGCGTGCCGGTGGTGACGTGGCCGCACTTCTCCGACCAGTTCCTGAACGAGCGGCTGGTGGTCGACGTGCTCGGCGTGGGCGTGCCGATCGGCGTGACGGCGCCGGTGATGATATTCGACGACGAGAACATGCCGGTGGGTCGCGAGGACGTCGTGCGGGCCGTGTCGGCGCTGATGGGCGGAGGGGCGGAGGCCGACGAGAGGAGGAGGAAGGCCAAGAAGTACGGGGAGAAAGCTCGCAGGGCCATGGAGAAAGGAGGGTCGTCGAACGACAACCTGACGCAGCTCATTGAAAGCTTCAGGCAATGTGCTGGCAAAGAAGGCTAAGCTGGAAACTGGGCATGGAGTGCGTTGAAAGAACAAAAGAAGCTTGCAATCTTCATTGCTATCAACGTTCCCTGTAACTTCGTGTGATTTGTGTGCCCATTGTTTTCATTTTTCTCTCAACCGTTTTCCTGCTTCAACAGTAGTAGCATCTGATATGATGCTGTTGCAGTGTAGTAACTTGTATTGTACAGTGTGCACCGTGTTCATTTCCTGTGGAATTATTGTCTCATAAAAAGAACAGTGGATTTGTTCATTTCAGTGGAGACCAATATTTGCACCGGCATGTGCTTCATATTTCTCTGATCCTGATGTTTTCTGGCATCAACTTGCACGCATGTATCATTTATGTCTTTTCATATTTCTGGTGGATGCTTTATACTTATGCTGAATAGCCACCTTTTCCATTTTTCACTCAGTTTATTCAAGCTTCAGAGAGTAGTAATATGTGTATAGTAACTAGTGATACAGTGAAAAAATGATTTATTTTGGTCGAAATATGTATCACAATTTTTTTAAAAATTTGTGATGAAATATTCGCTAGGGCCACGGGAGTACTGGGTTTGTTCCATTGTTAGTTTGTGAACAAAAAACGACCGCGCCGGCCAGTGTGTCTTATATTTCTCTAGATGCAATGCCCTTTTTTCGTAAATATGAAGTGTGTTCACGACATTCCTCATAAGAACATTGGATTTGTTCGCTTGTATTTTTTTTTGAAATAAATGTTCACTTGTATTGTATGGCGACCAATTTTGCCCTGACCTGTGCTCCACATTTCTCTGATCCTTAATATTTATGTGTAGTAACTAGCCTGTATCATGTATACATGTCTATTCATCTGATCGCTTCATACTTGCACTGGATAGTATAAGCAAATTTTTTTAAAAAAAAACCACTCAATCTTTCCATGCATCGGAGTTCAGACAGTAGTAATACCTCCGGCGCTGGGAACTCGCCGGCGATCACTCGGAAGCAGTCCTACCTCTCTCCGTCCCCGGCGCCGAACGCGTCGCCGAAGACGTTGTAGTACCGCCGTACCGCTGCAACACTGGCTTCGCCGCCGCCGTCATCGATCGCCGGATGGTGACTGGTCGTCTAGTCTAGGTGCTTACTAGCGCCATTGATGGATCGTGTCGCGATCACTTGTGAAACACATGGCTTTTTTTTATTTAGCAACAAATCTCTCGCCGAAGTGTGGGTGGATTGGAATCGACCGGCGCGGTCACGCGGCAGATGTGTTCCCGTGTGCAACCTGAATTCAAACCTGTGCCTCACCGACTCCCAACCAAACAGAATCCTGACGATCCGACTCGAGGGCGAGCGAGAGCTCGCGCGTGGCCGACGACGAGAAAAATGGAAACTTGGACGCTCCGCTCCTCCCACTCACGCTCGCCGGGATGGCCGGCGGCGAGTAGGATCGGAGAAGATGCAGCGGCAGGAGGCTCTCTCGTACTCACGCTTGGCTTGCCCCACGGTGGGCATCCGAAGCGGCGGCCTGCCGAGCAGACGAACGCCTCGGTGGACAGCGACCTGGCGAGCAACCGAGCAGCCGGACGGCGTAGTCGAAGCTCTGGTTCCAGGTGCTCTTCCAGGTACGATGCGGCGGGCCGAGAACCGCGCCGCGGCGCGGAAGAGGTCCCGCCACGCGCCGGCCATCCCCTGTTCCCCTCCGGTGTTGCCCGCGCGTACCGCCTCACTGGACACCGGCCAGCTTCGGCTGGACCAACGGCGGAGGTCAGCGCGGCGTGGTTGCCGTCGTGGCGCCGGGCACGAGGGTGGACGGTGTCTCCGGGGTGGACGGTAAATGAAATACCGTCCACCCCTGGGCCTCTCGGAACCGTCGGATCGGTCTTGTACGGTCAAGATTGGCTTCAAGGTAGCTCGGGCCTCCCGCTGGCTCACGCGCTCGGCCGCTCCAACGCTGGCCAACCTCGTCGGGGAAGATGATCGACGGCGCCGCACAATAGGCACATGGGAGGTTCTCCGGCCGTGGACGCTCGTGGAGCCGACGGACGCCGCCGAGGCGCCTAACCGTACTGTGCATGAGCACGACGCGGACGGGCGGACGGCTGCGAGGGCTCTGTTGAGGTCACGACGGCGTGGTCGGACCTTCAGGGCCACCATGAAGCGCGGTTTCAAGGCAGCAAGTCCCTTTAATTTCGTCCCACGCTCCTCCGGTCGCTCTACCGGTTCCCTGCTACGACTACGATTCGCTGGGTCGGTGCTCTGGTGCACCGCCGGCTGCCGGCAGTGAGGCGTTGGTGCGGATGATCGCCGTCTAGCCGTGCCGTGATAAGCGACTGACATGGAGACTCCAGAACATGGTCTTGCATGCTAGTGCCCGGCTGCGGCAGGGGCAGGCCTCGCTGGTAGCAGCACGACGCCGGGCGTCTCCAAGACGACGCGAGCCAGCGAACGGCTTGCGCGCGGACTTCCTGCTCTCTGCCCTGCGAGTCGCACCCTCCAATGTCGGTTTTGATTTCAAGGGAAATAGCTAAAGGACACCCAAGGTCTTTCGCCTGTCCTCCGCACCCGAATTTGTATCCATCCGATCGTCTGCATCTGTCGTCTGTGCCCGTCCGATCCACCGATGTTCTGTTATGTTCCCGCATCTAGCTCGTTCCCGAAGTCAGCTCTTCATTTTCCTCGCCCTGACGCTCAGAGCGAAGAGGCGAAGGGGGGCAAGGCTAATAGGCTATATATGCTAGGGTTCGTCGTCGTCCATTCCTCCCGTTCTCAGTCTATGCTTTCTTCATTGATTTTCAATCTATCCTAGGGTTCGTCCTTGTCCTCGGCTCCTCGTTGTTCGGTTCGGTAGATGTAGATCTTTGCTTGACTTTTTTTGGGGGAGCGATCTGTACCTGCGAGTCGGTTTCAGGGGATTTTTGTGTGAGTGATATGTGGTAGCCTTCGCTTTCCCAATCTGATCTCGTTTGCAAGTTTGCTGAAATTTTGACAGTACGGTTTGCAATTGCTTGCTAGCTAGGGGATTTATGCGGGAGTTTGCTGGGAAACAGTGTTCTCAGTATTTTGGAGGGGAAGCTAGCTAGTCACTGGTCAGCGACTGAATGTATCATATGGCCATATGATCTGCCTACGTCAGAGCTTTCTGAAGCCAAACAATGGGGTGCACGTTGAGAGGGATAGCAAGCAGCATGTCAGATTTTGGCGTATTCAGGGTTACAAATACTCTGTTTAGCAGTTTTATTTTTGATTGCTGACTGGATTTGGTAGTACCTGCAGCCTGCTCTGATCTACATTTCCACCCCAATTCACTATGTTATATACACTTAGGCTCAGAGACAGTTAATCTGAATTGTCTGCACAGTGAATTATCACTGTCAGTCAGGTACTCCAACACAATCATTTAGTAGAAAGGAAATGTACGCATATAATATGCGGGTAATGTTGTAACAGTATGCTCAAGCTCTAATCCGACATACTAAGTATGCTTGCTGTTTTTATTTTTAATTTGTGTTTTTGTCGCCTATATTTTACTTGCCATCGCCTGTGTTATATGCATATAGGAGTTAACTTGATCTGATTTTACTGTGAAATTTAACTGTCGATTTGGTATTTCAGAATAGTAGTTAAGTAGGGATACAAATGTTTCTGCAAATAAGTGATTACTTTGAGCCGTAAATGTGGTATATTAGCATGCCTGGTGGTTTTAACCCGTGTATGTCAGCTATAGTTATCTTCCATTTAATTATCCTTTTCTAGACCAATTTATTTTGCTGCTTTCATATATGATGCTCATTAATTACATATTGCAAGATACCTCCAAAGAGACCGATCAGCTCTGTTACCCGGACACGGCTGGGAAGCAACGTATCACGTGTCCGATACGTTATCGGACACGGATACGGCTGGGATACGGCAATGAGATGTTTCGGCGGAGTATCGAGGAAAAGGAAATCGGGGGTCAGGATTGCTTATGCTTCTCAGGAGGAGAAAGAAGCTTGCGATCGATGCTGCTGCTGGGATAGATGGTCATGTTGGGCTGCTGGCAGATGGGCAGCCACGGGCTGTCCTGTATTGTCTGGCACTCTGGCCAGAGATCCATTCCAAAGGAGGATGGAGACGTCTGCAGCTAAGGACGATAGGGGGCTCGGCACTGTCTATCGATGGCGTCTCAGAGCTCCGCACGTCCCGTTCGTTCCGCCCTTCAATCCATCCATCTCCACCGCCGCGCCACGCAGTCGCTGGCGCTGGCGCTGCTCGCCTGGCACGCCGGCCGGCGTGGCCGGCACTTGGCTTGCCCGCGCTCGTCTGCCCGGTCGCTGAGCACGCAGAACGCCGTGCTGCTCGCCCTTCCGGCAAGGTCTCCAGGAATTCGCGGCCGGAAGTGCCATGGATGGACGCGCATGGTTCGCTTCGACGATCCCCGGCGCCGACGTCCGACTCTGAGGCGGTCGGTATTCCGTCTACCGTCCGGGGTGGACGGTAAATGAAATACCGTCCACCCTGGCCCCTGGGCCTCTCGGAACCGTTGGATCGGTCTCGTACGGCCAGGATCGGCCTCAAGGTAGCGAGGTCCTCCTGCTGGCTCGCGCTCGGCCGCTCCAGCGAGATGGCCAATCTCGTCGGGGAAGATGATCGACGGCGCCGCACACTAGGCACACCGGCGGTTCTCCGGCCATGGACGCTCGCAGGACCGACGGACTGTGCATGAGCACGACGCGGACGGCTGCGAGAGCTCGCTGTACGTTGAGGTCACGACGGCGTGGTCGATCGGGCAGCTCGAGCTCGGGGGGTCGTCGGACGCTCTACCGCGCCGCCGGGCTCCCCGCCACGATTCGCTGCGCGGAGCTCCGGCGAGCTATAGCTGGCATGTGTACACGTACTATATGATTAGGTGGAGTTCAGGCGCCCTATCAGCTAGATTAATTGGCAGTAGGGTCGAAATCAGATTGGCAAGTCACGTAACGGTGTCGGCAGATTAAACAACAAAGCACAGCAGTGCAAGCAGAGACATCAGCCGGAAGCTTGTGCTGTGCTTTGCCCGGTTGTCGAGTGTCGACACTCAACAGCTGATAGAGATAGCGGTGGTGTACGGCTCCCGTGTATACTGTATAGGTGGTATAGTAATAATCTTATAGAGATATCAATGATTCGAGCAGGATCACGTCCTCGAAAAAAAAAGATTAATATTCAAGAACGATCGAGGGTTTCTAATAAGCTAGATAATAATCATGTGTGCACATATATACACGTACATTTTACACTGTAGTATATCGCTGCTGGCAACAGAAGGAACTTGTGAGCGCTGACTTGCTTGCTGTCATGGAAAAGGATGAACAAGTCAGGTCCTAGTATCCTATTGAAAGTCAGCTGGATTCAGGTCCTAGCTAGCTAGTATCCTATTGAAAGTCAGAAACAAAGTGAAACGTCGTCACAAGACTAATAACAGAGGAAATTAAAGAAAGAGAAACAAACTGATGATTAAACTCTTCATCCTGGGATTCAGTAGTAGTATTTTTTTTTAATATACAGGCACAAGGTTATGACCGCTATTTCATTGATAAACTAGCCAGAACAAAGGTCATTAGTAGTGTGCGCGTTGTTTAAATGATTCGTTGACGGCATGCAGTTATAGATGCATATTTTTAGATTATGGATAGAAGTCCGGCCTCAGCTGTCCCGGGGGAGCTTGCAGCCAATGGTTTACACAAAATGCAGTACTGAGTCTGCCCAGACGACTCAAACGTTTACATAGTTCAGCAAACAAAAGAAAACTAAGGTCATAGCACTAGCACTCGATTCTGTTTTTGAACTTCCAACCAAATTTGCTGAAGATCTCCATCACAGTACACCTCAGCTATTTGCACTTTTCTTTCAAGAGGATCCTCTCTCCCTCTTTAGATAGCAGAGACCAGCTCCTAGTCCCGTAAATCCCCCTGAAGATGACCTGCAAAAAGGAGTTAGTGATCGAATTTTTGAAAAATCACATCATTTGTACTAAAGGGGTGTTTAGATCGCAAATGTTTATAACATTTGGAACTTTTTGCTACTGTAGCGTTTTCGTTTGTATTTGACAAATTTTATCTAATCATAGTCTAACTAGGCTTAAAAGATTCGTCTCGTGATGTACAATTAAACTGTGCAATTAGTTATTTTTTTACATACATTTACTGCTCTATGCATGTGTCCCAAAATTGATGTGATGGAGAGAGAGCGTAAAAATTTAGAACTTTGAAGTGATCTAAACGGGGCCTAAGCCATATGACCCAACAAAGAGCTGAAGCTCCAATCATGATTGCCTTTCTGTATACCATCTCCTCCATTCCACGCACGAGGTAAACGGGTGTCAGGTTTATTTCCACCTAGCTAGATAGCTACACGGCGGTGCGTTCTTCTCCAAAATCACCTGCTGGAATGCATTCTGCGTTTGTTTGCAACGGTAGGCTACGCGTGCACATGACAATTCACACATGACATGACCCGGCACGCTTGGGCTAAATGCTAATAAACCCATCAGATCGTGCCAGCTCAGAACAAGACGACGCAAGACCGGAAGATCCGGATGATAATAAGTTTATTAGTTAGCCCGCATGGGCGCGGCATGCCTATCTAGTTGATTTTAAATGCAGAGCCGTGTTGTCAATCGCCACGTCGGTTGAAGGCGACACCCACATCCCCCCGATCGGATTTAAAACTAGCCGTACGTGTTTACCCCGTGCATCAGGCTATGGTTTTACATTGTGTAGATTTTGTTCAGTACCATCATCATCACAAATGATCTGCCATAAGTTTCAGCGCATTCAGTCTTGCACTCCTGTTACCCTGTCACGTTCGAATTCAGAACTTCAGGAAAAGAAGTACACGTGGAACCCCCAGCTTCCTGCAGCCGAGAGCTGCGAGTACAGTGTCGCGTAGCGCATGCATGCATGCAATGCCGTAGCTGGGCCACGTCACCAATCATGCAGCGAAAAGGCACGTGCCAATTGACCGGTACTAGCGCGACAAGCCAACTGGACCACCGGAGCGGTGCCGGCGGTGAAGCAGCCGGCGACGATGGCGCGGCTGCTCACCTCCGGCGCGGGCTCCCGCACCGGCGTGGGGAGGCTGCAGCTCCGCCGACCTCCGTTTAGGAACCCCTTGCAAAGCGCCATCCAGAACGCGCGGTCCGGCCCGCCGGTCTCCGAAACCGTCCGCCGCGCGTCCTCGCCGACGCTCGCCGGGATGGCGCTCTGGCTGGTGAGGCGGTCGATGAGGTTGTGGAGGATGTCGGCGGTGTACTCCGGGTGGCCCTGGATGCCCAGCGCGTGCTCCCCCACCGCGAACGCCTCCACGCGCGTCTTCTCCGAGAAGGCCAGCACCGTCGCCCCCGGCGGGAGCTCCCACACCTCGTCCTGGTGGACCTCGATGAGGGAGGCGCTGGAGGGGAGCTCCTCGAGATCTCCAAGGAAGCCGAAGCCCTCTAGGTCTCGCACGAAGGTCACCATCTTCACCCCGACGTCCCATCCGTTCCGCGCCTTGCCGATCCTTCCCCCTAACGCCCGGCACAAGACCTAATAATGATCCAGAAAAGAAATAGATATTATATTAGCAAGAATTCAATCAGCACGGCGGTGCCGTTAATTACTCCGCATGCATGCTGATGCTGGCATGCTGCTGGCTCACTTGGTGTCCGAAGCAGATGCCGAGGACCCGCTTGCCCATGGCGTGGAGCGTCTGGATGAGCGCGCAGAGGTCGGCGATCCAGGGCTCCTCGCCGTACGCGTCGTGCGGGCTGCCGCTGACCACGAAGCCGTCGTACGAGGCCAGGTCCTCCGGCGCTGGGAACTCGCCGGCGATCACGCGGAAGCAGTCCCACCTCTCCCCGTCCCCGCCGGCGCCGCCGAACGCCGCCACGAAGACGTTGTAGTAGCCGCCGTACACCTTGCTGGAGTACTCCGAGTCCCACAGCGCCAGCAGCAGCGCGTACCGCCTCCCGCCGCCAGTAGTCCCCGCTGCCGGCTTCGCCATCGTCGTCGCAGCCGTCATTGCCGGTCGAGAGGAAGCCGCACGGCAGCTGATCGTTCCAGCACCAGCTAGCTAGTTAACTGAGCTGTGTGTTTCGATCCCGCAATTGCTCCGATCTGCAGAGAGCCAGAGACCAATTCGACCGGCTGATGTGGTGCTCCAATTTATGCCGCGCGAGTGCGCGTCGTAGCCGTGGAGCTGGGGCTCCGCTCCGGTCACGATCGCTTGCGAAGCACGTGGCTTTTGTTTAACTAATCGGGCGAAGTGGGCCGCGTGCGAATTGCGTCGCGCCGCGGCGCACGGGGACCCGCCGCGCGGCCGGGCACGACGCGCGCCGGGATGGAGATGGAATGGAATCCATGGCATGGGGGACGACGCGCGGCCGGGCATGAAAGTTCTCACCACCAACGTAGCCAGAGGAGCTAGCCGAGCATTTCTCTGTGCCTTTGGCGGCCGGAGATTCAGGGAGTTAATTACGGGAAGGAAATCAGGAGCTGGTTCGTTCATCATTCAGTACGCTTGGAATCGCCAAGCTATGCTGGCGACCGGTAGGTGCAGTTACATTGTCAGCTGAGTAACACGAGACCGTCACAATTAAGCGACATGGTTGGCAACTTGACATTGTTGAGGGCATGTCGGCTTCACAGTAGGGTCACAATCAGTTGCCACATCACATGATGGTGTCGCCGGAATAAACAACAAAGAGGTCAGATCAGTGAAAGTGAAACCTTTTTGGCCTGCTTTTGCCTACGGCCGCGTCAAATGTCAAAAGCCAGGAGACATGTAGGCACGGCACTCCTATTAAATACTATTAGCACGATATCATTCAATGATTCAAGCGTGATTAGGCATTCCGTTTGTGGTTATTTTTGTTAGGTATATCAACTATGACTGTAACTATACATGTCAGTGAACGTTATATGCTTCCGAAAATCAGGGAAAACCTTTATCGAAAAATGTTCTATTGGCACTAGTGTGTTGGTAGCTTGATAAAACGGCAAGATCGAGAAGTAGAGGAAGAAGATGATGCATCTTGCAGTGGAGATAAATCATGGAGTAGACAGGGGAAAAAAGCAGTGTTTGGCTAATTAATAACTGTGTCAACGGTGCAGCTGTTGATTGATATTAAGTGATTAGCTTATACAATTAGGAGTTCAGGACATGTCAGCTCGATCGAGAGTAGGGTCTCGATTAGGTTTCTGAATCACGTAATGGTGTCAGCAAATACAATTAAACTAACAAACAGATCATCAGTGTACACTCACCCTGCTTTAATTAATTTGCCTAAAGCCCTGTCACGAATGTCGACAATGAGCGGACACAGAGATGCTCCTACATGTAATATACTCCTACCAGTAGTGGAACAAAACATCTCCATCCAATGATTCAAGCGAAGTGGAGGATTTTTTTAGCCAACACCACCCTTCTTAACTACGGCACATCGTGATTCTGGTGATTGAGCGACGATATAGTTAATGGGACTGCTAACACATTTCTCAAATATATTTACTCCTAGGTATCGTAACACGTTTCCCAAATATAGGTGCTCGTACGTAGGCCTCATAGATACAGCATAAGATTGCATTCAGTTGGCCAAGACCCGGCCATGATGATTGTTAACAAAGATAAATTCAAAACTATAATGAAATCCAGAAAGATTGCATTCAGTTGGGCAAGATCCGGCCACGATGATTGTTAACGGAGATAAATTCAAAACCATAATAAAATCAGGAAGAACGATGAATTCAGTATGGCGGAGCAAGTGTGCAGGTAGCTGCACACACCGGATGGTCTGAGGAAGTCAGGATCAAGTCAAAGACAAATGCATAGACTGAAAGGTCCGATGCCCAAAACTTGTACTCAACAAATGCATAGAAGAAAGATTGCATTACACAGAAGAATTATCTTGAAGTCAAGGCCTCGCCTAGCTATATATGCAATATCATGCGGCGAAAAGGCTGCTACGTGCGTGCTACTCCAGCAAGACTAGTGCTGCGAGCCAACTGGACCATTGGAGCGACGCTAGTGAAGCAGCCGGCGACGGCGGCGCGGCTGGTCATCATCACCTCCGGCGCCGCGTCCCGCACCGGCGCGGGCCGCGGGGTGTTCGTGATCCCTCCGCCTCCGAGAAACCTCTTGCAGAGGCCCGTCCAGAACGCGCGGTCAGGGCCGCCGGTCTCCGCCACCGTCCGCCGCGCGTCCTCGCCCACGCTCGCCGGGATGGCGCTCTGGCCGGTGAGGCGGTCGACGAGGTTGTGGAGGATGTCGGCGGTGTACTCAGGGTGGCCCTGGATGCCCAGCGCGTGCTCCCCCACCGCGAACGCCTCCACGCGCGTCTTCTCCGAGAAGGCCAGCACCGTCGCCCCCGGCGGGAGCTCCCACACCTCGTCCTGGTGGACCTCGACGAGGGAGGCGCTCGAGGGGAGCTCCTTGAGATCCCCAAGGAACGCGAAGCCCTTCAGGTCTCGCGCGAAGGTCACCTTCTTCACCCCGACGTCCCATCCGTTCCGCGCCTTGCCGACCCTCCCGCCCAGCGCCCGGCACAGGACCTGGTGGCCGAAGCAGACGCCGAGGACCCGCTTCTCCATGGCGTGGAGCGCCCGGATGAGCTCGCAGAGGCGGCGGACCCAGGGCTCGTCGCCGTACGCGTCGTGCGGGCTGCCGCTGACCACGAAGCCGTCGTACGACGCCAGGTCCTCCGGCGCCGGGAACTCGCCGGCGATCACGCGGAAGCAGTCCCACCTCTCGGCACCCTCTTCCCCGGCATCGCCGCCGCCGAACGCGGCGACGAAGACGTTGCGGTACCCGCCGTACACCTTCTTGGCGTACTCCGAGTCCCACAGCGCCAGCAGCAGCGCGTACCGCCTCCCAACGGCTGCCGGCTTCGTCGCCGCCACCGCCATCGTTGTTTGCAGAGTGCAGACCGAACACAGAAGCTACGCACAACGGAGAGGGAGCAGCCGACCAGCTACTCGATCAGCTAGTAGTAGCTAGCTATAGAAGCTTCGATTCACTCGCTGAGCTGTGTACTTCGACTTCGAGCTGGTGAATTGTGATGGTGCGAAGCCGTCGGATCCGGGGCTCCTATTTAACGAGCCGCGATGCGCGTGGCCGCGGAGCTGGGCTTCTCCAGTCACGGTCGCTTGTGAAGCACGTGGAGTTTTATTTTTTTCCAAAAAAATAATCAGACTTTCCCCGGCAAAGCGTGGGTGGGGGATAGATCACCGGGGCGCGCGCGCGTGCAAATTGCGGCGAACAGGAACCGGAAGCGGACACGGTCGTCGACGCGGCCGGCCGGCATCTGTACTATCTCTCCAGCATAAAGGAGCTAGGGGAGCTAGCATATATATCGTACTTGCAAAATTTGTGTCGTCGTCTCGGGGGAGGTGTGGTGTGACGTAGCCGGGGTAGTAAATGGTCTTAAAATTTAGCCTATATAATCTAAATACCGGACTCTAAAAGGATCGGGCTCTAATCTTATATAATTAAGCTAAAAATATATAAGAGCTAAACGGGATTACGAAAAGACTACTGGAACCGTAATATGTTACCATCTCTTGACTTATATCTCCTCCGATAATTAAAGTCGGCTAGCTACTAGCTTGCAAAAGATGTGTGAGAGATACATCTTCCACCGGTTAGAGCAAGACACTAACTCTTACATCTACATAGACTCGCATATCGTCAGCTTTACTGATTTAGGAAAGATCCCTGTAGACAGGAGGACTTGGCGGCATTTTAACGGGAGGTGAAGAGATCTAGTAGAAGTTTTGTATGAGTTCGGTTAACTGTCAATGGGGGCACCTGTCATCTGTCGAGCATGAACTGTGAGGAGAAAATAGACAATTACCCACATAGATGTCGTTCCTATAATATAGTACTCCCACCACTAGTAGCATTATAATATCTTCAATTATTATTTAAGCGCGGAGAGTTCCAAATAAGCTAATAACGTGTGCACATATGCAGCTACCGTGGCCAACTTTTAAAGGGATATAAATGGAACAGCTGCAAACTGGCAATACACTATCAGAACGCCGAGATACACAATCGAATAATTGAAATACAACATTAGACAAGTAAGATGTAGTGTGTGAACAATTGTGAAATACACTGTTGAAACATTTATGATATACTATAGGAACAATTAAAACTCCATTGAAAATAAACAAATATGTTAGTTCCAGAAAAAACAAAATATCTGTAGCATATTTAATTAACCAAGACTAGAAAAAAAATGTCGGTACATACGGACAGGGGTACCTCCTGCTAGGGTGTCCAGACCCCTAGCGTATCACCATGCGTGATCTCCCTCTTGCCTTCTGGGTGACGTAGCGTACGGCCCGGGCCTGACAGCTGGGACCGGGGTCTCCGGACCCTCCCCGAGCTCCCTGAGGTCCGGGACCTCCGCATGCCACGGAAGGCAAGGGAGCTCTCGGGTAGCTTCCGCGGACCCGGACTTCCCAGGGAGGTCCGGGGCCGCCGCGTGTGATGGCCGGACCATTACGGGCTTGACCGCTCCAACCGGCCTCGGGGGCCCGGACCCCCTCCCCCTGGGGAGGGGTCCGGTGCTGCCACATGCTGCCCCTGCGGAGGGAGCGGGGCTGGCCCTGCTACGTGCGTGTGGCAAGAGGTCCTTCGCGGGTCTCCAGCCCACCAACCAGCATTTAATGCGGTAGCTGAGCCGGGCGCCCCCAAGTCAAAAAGAGTGGTCTGCCACTGACACACGGGGCAGGTAGGCTGACACCACGGTAAGCCCACCTGTTTCCAAGGCGGCGCGTCGTGTCACCGTGTACTGTGCGCCAGCAGCGTGCAGTCCCGTCACGGCGCCACGCGCGGCGTAATGATGGGCTGTAACAAGAGAGCCCAGGCGTGCGCTACTACAGTGCGCACGGAGGCAACGACGCGGCAGGTCAGCTCTGCCCCCGCGCCTGTCAGAATCACACCCAACAGTGGCAGCACAGCACCACTGTTGGGTAACACTGACAGCGGTCACTGTGCCTGCAAGACAGCACACGACCGCATCCGGATTGTAGATACGCACGTTATCTTCCCAACCATGAAGGCAGCGACAAGGGGCTGGAGAAGGAGATATCCATATCACATAGAGTAGGCCACTGTTGGCCGGGCCCACCTGTCGGGGTCCCGCACAGTGTAAGCACCTCCCTTAAACTATAAAAGGGAGTGTGCACTCGTTAGAGGACAAGTTCTTACACACACAAGCTCACGCTGCTCTCCGTTCAGGCTTGCATAGTCAATACAGCACCAAAGTAGACGTAGGGTATTGCGCTCCGGCGGCCCGAACCACTCTAAATCCTTGCGTCTTTCCTGTGTTCATCGGTCCACCGATCTAGCGCTCCTAAGTTTCCTCCAAACCCATCCTTAACTAGGATTAGGCGGGTGCCTACCGCCATCCGGCTGGAGATTTCCTCCGACGAGAAAGAAGAAAGAAAAAATAAATAAAATGAAAAAGGAAGAAGAGAGATAAAAACAGGAACTAGGCAACTTATCTCTGGGAGTCTGGGGCCAAATTCCACTAGCTCTTAGCTGGGTCTATGAAAAAGAAAGAAAAAACGAAAAAAATATCGAAATGAGCCACGGGCTACTTTTGGCCTGTTCAGAGGCAAAGGCTTCAGCCCATTTTAGATCTTAATCACATCACGTTCACGCCCAACAATTTGGAGAGCCCATGATCCAGAGCTGGGCGAAACAGGCCTAAATCTCGGGGGCATTGCTGTTGCCCAAACGCACGGCCCATGACGCCCGCACCCCACCCCTCAACCCCAATACCCCCCGCATCTCCGCGTTTCAGTTTCTCTTCGCCCCAAAATTCGGAGTAGCCTTTATATTATCAAAAAAGAAAAATCCGGAGTAGCCTTCCGCGAGACGCTCCCCAGGGCTCCACCACACCTAAAACCCTAGACCACCCGCGGGAGCGGAGCGGAGGGGGAGCCTCGCCCGTCTCGGATTCCGCCCGGCACCGGCGTGGCCACATCCGCCGCCATGAAGCTGACGGTGAAGACCCTCAAGGGCACGCACTTCGAGATCCGGGTGCAGCCCAACGACACGGTGAGCCGTCCCGATCCCCATTCCGTTTTGATTTTTTTTCTTTTCTCGTGCTTTGGATGGGGGCGCCTTGTTGTTTCGAGTGGTTGTGGATCCTCAGATGAACGATTCGCGTTGGGCTGTATGGCGTTTTGAGGGGTCTACGGTGCTAGCGTCAGGGCATTGTTGTGGGCAGGGCGAGTGATTTCTGCGGGCGCTCTGAACGGGAAGGATTCCTAGAGGAGCTGGCCGTTTCGCCGCAGATGCGTGTTCCTGTTTCTGTGCGCTCTTCTGTTAGGTGCCTTTGACAAAATGTGGCAGGGAATGTGATTTCTGTGATGATGGAGAAGGATTGGTAACGGAGAATAAGGTCCGCAGCTGGTGTTCCTTGTGGTTTAGGATTTGAGGCTTATTGTCGCAATCGCTGCCGTTACGGGGTGTTAATGCTGTCCATGGGATGGTGTAGGTGTTTAGCTTGGAGCTGGCAGTTTCTCCTTGTATTGTGTTGCTTGCAACTGGTTCAGAGGCAGGAGCACGTGATTATCCATTTATGGGACTGGTCTCTGATGCGTGTGCGGACCATAGCATATATTTGGCTAGTGCTGGATTACTGTGCTGGATTTATTGTTGGTAAATGGTTTTGGCAGTGCTGTAGGAGTGGTTGCCAGAGCAAAAATTAAATGCAAAGATTATGATAACCGTTAACCACCCACAATGGAGTTAAAGGGGATCGGGCCCAACATTTCACTAAAATAAGGAAGTTGGGCTTAAGATGAGAAGAACCGAAATTTGGGACATGGAGGGAAGACATACGCTCTTGGGCCCATTTGGGTTTATTCTGCTGCCCTCTGTCGTCTGGAATGCAGGCGCAGCAAGGTCTTAGATGTATCATGATTGCCTGCTTGCTGTGTTTGTGATCATAGACTCCTAGTTGAATGTGTTTAATTGGCATTTGTAATTGTGTCAAGTTCTGCTAACTGTTACTTTTTTTATCAGATTATGGCTGTGAAGAAAAACATCGAAGAGAAACAAGGAAAGGATAGCTACCCGTGGGGTCAACAACTGCTGATTTTCAACGGGCAGGTTTTGAAAGATGAAAGTACATTGGATGAGAACAAAGTCAGCGAAGATGGCTTTCTAGTTGTCATGCTCAGCAAGGTTGTCTTCTATTATTATTATGTGCTATGTATCACCTTTTCAGTTAGATATCACGTATTTGACTAAAATTTTAGTGTGATAATTATAGTAAGGAAAACTTTCTTCACAGTTTACTCATGCAAAGTTTTCCATTTCCACATTGACCCTACCCTAGTATTGGCTTAGTATGTAACATGTGAAGAAAAGGCAAAGTTAGATTCAAAATATAACAGTAGTTCTCCAATAACAAATCTGCCTGTAATATTTTTTTTGGTCTGTATTGATGCTTTGTAGTTCCGCTTACTGTCTTTCATTTGGCATAGTTTAATACTATTATTACGTCCTATGTTGCAGCTATACTGCACATTACTCCTTGTATATCACTGTAAAAGAGTACATGATATATGGCAATAGCATTCTGATGCTGGCTGTTCCTTGAATAATATGTGTAATGGAGAATATCTATTGGTTATATGATTCATCATTTTTCTGTGATGCTTGTACACTTAGTCTGTTTCTTATAAACGCATGATTATATGCTATCTCTGCAGAGCAAAACATCTGGTTCAAGTGGAGCCTCATCTGCCCAGGTAAAGTTATTCCCTTTAGGGGGGTGGAAGCACAAACTACCAGCTTACGTACTGACTGCATGAACCTTTGCTAGCCCTCAAGCACTCCTGCAACCAGGCAGCCACCTCCTGTAGATCCTCCACGACAAGCTCCACAACCCCCGTGAGTCTCTTGCTGGCGTTTTCTTTTCTTTTTATTTTTACCTCTTCATTCATTTACATGGAGTGTTGCTTCAACTAATGGGATGAATCTTCTATTCGTTTTGCAGGTTGGCAGCAACTACAACTTCTCAGCCTGAAGGACCTCCTGCACAGTATGTAATCCTGTCTGCCACTCATATATCTGTGCTTTTGGCTTAAAAATCTCCCTCCCTCCCTCCATAGTGGCAGCACAGATATTTTGCCACTCGAGGGAAAAAGCTACAGTGACCTTCAGAGAGAAGCTTTTCTGAAATTATTTGCAGCATTGAATCGTGCAACCTTGGAGAAAAACCCTCCATAGTGGCAGCAACACGTAAGCGGTGAAATCAGCTAATATTATCGTGTGTGTAAAGGGATAACGCAAAATAAACTCTCCCAACTTCTCCATGGAAATGTAAATATGGCCCAGTGGAAGCTGCAAAAACCTAATTATCAAAACACATAATAAGGACGTGCAATGTTACAGCTGTAGAACATAATTGATTGAAATTTTGGACTGGGAAAAAACTGAAAGCCACTCAAAACAGAAAGCTTAGGTCTCCAGTAGGAAGCTAAGCCCCAAACCCCCCTGAAACTTGGAAGACAGATATGAAGTGCTCTTATGATTCTGGACAATTCATGTCCATTTATTGCATTTAGTGATTATGCTAATGTGTGCTTGTTTTACTTGTTTCTTTTTGTTAGGGCCCCTTCAAACACACATGACAATGCAGCATCAAATATACTATCAGGAAGCAATCTTGACACAATGATTAACCAGCTAATGGAGATGGGTGGAGGCAGTTGGGACAGAGATAAAGTCCAAAGGGCTCTTCGTGCTGCTTACAACAACCCGGAACGTGCTGTTGAATACCTGTACTCTGTATGTATTTGTTTTGCCCCTTCATGTTTTTTGGATTGAATCCAATTTACTGCTTCTAAGGGATGAAAATTTTGTTTATCTCAAACATTAGGGTATTCCAGTAACAGCTGAAGTTGCTGTTCCAGTTGGTGTTCAAGGAGGAAACACAACTGATCAACCTCCTACAGGGGAAGCTGATCTCTCTGGAATTCCAAACAGTTCTCCATTAAATATTTTCCCGCAGGTTTACTACTTTCTTGGTTCATTTATTATCACTGCGTATTGAAGCATGTGTTGACCAATTGCACAATTCAACAGGGGGGTTCCAATGCTGGAGGTGGTGCTGGAGGTGGACCACTTGAGTTTCTTAGAAACAACCAACAGGTTCTCATAGTTTAAGTTTTGTCATTTATGGTTTTAGCTATTATTTTCCCTAGCTAAAAAAGGTAATATATTAGAAATACAATGCACCCATGGGCACGTCCTCTTGGGCTCATGCCTATCAATGTAGGTGATGATCTAACATATTGGTAAGTTGTAACTTGTAACAGCGTCATCCCGTCCCTTGTGCGTCAAAACTTATTTCCCCAGTAGTGTTACTATGCCATCTTGTGCTAGGACAGACCTCATCCAAATATGGTGCGAGCATGAGCTTTGTAGAACTTCTCATTAAACCTTCTGTTGTGGAAAGACTAGTACCTGTTTCCTTGTAAGTAAATCAAAAACCTCATTGTTCTAGTTAGGAATTAATAGCATCTCAATTTTTTGCAGTTTCAAGCACTTAGGGAAATGGTCCAAACAAATCCACAAATCTTGCAGGTTTTGCACTCTTACATTGAATTGCATTCCATGATTTCTTGTGTAGCACCTGCCTAAACGCTGTGCTGGTATTATTTTATAGCCTATGCTCCAGGAATTGAGCAAGAAGAATCCTCAAATTCTAAGGTTGATTCAGGAGAATCATGCTGAGTTCCTTCAGTTAATAAATGAGCCCTTTGAAGATGGCGAGGGGTAAGCATCCTCTTATTTGCTTGATTATTTTTCCATTCCATTCGCTTGAGTTCTTTGTCTGCCTCATCACCACTTGCCAACTGGTGTAGATTCCTTGTATTTTGTTGTTGTAAATTCCTATTCATTGAATTTCTATGAATAGATATAGTAATGTCTCATTTCATCTATGCCACTTCCTCAAAATCTCTAGGGACTTCTTAGAACAACCTGAGCAGGATGAAATGCCTCATGCTATCCATGTTACACCAGAGGAGCAGGAGGCCATTGGACGGGTACATACGACATAGTCAACTTACTATCTGCTTACTGCATAGATATCTGAAATTGCATATCATCACACTCTGGCTTCGTTTTCATATATTTCAGCTTGAATCCATGGGGTTTGAGAGAGCACGTGTCATAGAGGCATTCTTTGCCTGCGATAGGAATGAGGAGCTAGCTGCAAACTATCTTCTTGAGCATGCTGGTGAGGAAGATTAAGCGGGAATTGTTTGCACTCGGTGAGAACTCTGCCATCCTCAGGCTGATTTTCTTTCTGCAAACTGATATGGCTAGTAGTTCACATCTGAAAGGATTTTTTTTTCCTTAACCTGGACAGCCTTTTCTGGACATCTGACCCAAATTGATGGAGACTGCCACACTGCGCTGGAAGTTCCGAATGACAGCAAGTTCGAGAAGGAGCTGACACTTTGAATTGATCCCTTGTGCGAGACCCATATTACATGTCACTTTATACATTTAAATACATGTAACGTTTAATAGAATGCTTCTGTAGTGTATTTCCATCGTTGCCTTCCGTCAACCTGTTCAGGTCCTGTATGCATACGGTCCATGGTTTCGAGTACAACGCAAGTTTCGGTTGGGGAGAAGAACACTACGCCTCGGTAGGAGGATGCTGCTTTGCAAAGTGCGAAGGATAAGTGGGAGGACAACGCAGCGTAGCATTTTTGCAAATTGCAAAACACTCCACTTGCTGGCAACTGGCAATTTGCATGATGGTCAAGGACTCATTTTTACTTATTTTTATGACATATATGATGAAATATTAAGCAACAAACATAAGCTCAAAATATTAACCCCCTTCTCAAGATGAGAAGGCTGGAAGTACACAATCACTAAAAAACTAAACATAAGCTGCAAAAACGAAAGACTTCTTCCACGCACGCCTCTTTCACAGGGTGCAGCACAGCTTGAAGTCGATCGATGCCAGGCAAATGCAGAACGCTTGGTAGCCAGTCAACGGGTATCTGAAAAACGCATCTTGCTATGGTGAAATTTTGCTGTAAATGATAAGATTAGTAGCGAGTGACCAATGAGGCCGACGTTGGAGTTCGTTACCTGAAGTCCATTATGTACTTGGATTTCCCAACCCTACCAAGCTGCAAGACCGTCTGCCTCCCGTTTTCCTGCCCAATCAAAGTTGTTTATCTCGTCAATGCAGTGATCCTGGCAATGTGTGTGTTTGTTTTGGTGTGACAGTGATGTGTTCTTCAGATAGCCAACCGGGAATGAAATGCTACTACCTCCAGGGTCATCTGGAAGTTCTTCACTGAGGTCTGCACCTTGTACCCCATCCTTCCTGCCCTCTCCCTGAAGTCCAGTTCGTAGCGCTTTGTCATCTGCTATGAACACGAAACTTCAGCTTCTCTCTTTCTCAAGACTATGCATCAAACAAGCTGCTGGAAATCAATCGCTTACATGGTTGTAGAAAGGGGCTCTTGAGCATAGCTGGTCAGCTCTGCTCTTCTTCTCCTGCCAGTCCTTTGGGAGCCCACTGATGTGCTGAATCTGAAATATTTCGAGGGCAAGAATCAGCGTCACTCCAAATTAACCCGACAGTATCTTGCAATCTTATCAGCTGGACTGAACTTACCTGAGCAGAATTGTTGGTCTTGAGCTGCATGGACTGGTTCTTCGGTATCCAAGCTCTCATGCTTCTGTAACTCCCTGTAAGCGTGGTGATGGTGGGGGCAAACCTGTAGAAACATAAAAAAACGGGTGAAAACCCATCACAGAGAAAATCTTTTGATTCCTCAATTGGCTGCCAATGGAGATCGGATCTTACGCGACAACGCCAAGAAGCCGCTTCGAGTGGCTCTTCATCTCATCCACCCGGTTCCCCTGCGACCAATCAACCACAGTCATCAATGGCTCAAGCTACACGATCCAATCAATCTGCCATACATTGCCATCGAGAACAAGAAGCTTGAGCTGTGCTTTGCAGCAGTACCTGGCCCAGGATTTGATACTTGGATCCGACGAGGTTGGCGGCGACCGTGCCGAGGAAGTTCTTGTCGTCGGAGGTGCAGAAGATGTCGTCCTGGTTCTGCGCCACGATGAACTCCGACCTCCCCCTCCTCCTCCGGTGCCGCGCCACCGCCAGCTTCCGGTCCTGCCGCCCCTGCCCCTCCTGCGCCATCCCACAAACAAAAAATAAGCCCGGAATCGCTCTGCTATCGCCTTGCAGGGTTGGAAACGCGGCTTGGACTTGGACGCCATCTCACATTGGTGTAGAGGGAGTAGAGCGCGACTCCTCTGGCTCCGGCGGCCGCCTCCCTGGCGATGACGCAGGTGCACCGCCCGACGTCCTGCGGCAGCGGCCGGCACAGGAGCGCCCTGCAAGAACAGGGTGGAGGGAGGGGGGGGGGGGGGGGGGTGGCGTTACTTATTAGCTGTTCCGTGCTCCGCAGCGGCGGCGGCGGCGGAGAGAACGGCACGGCGTACCTGTTGGGGAGCGTGGCCCAGGAGGAGGCCGGCGCGGACTCGCTGTCGGAGAGGTCCCACGCCTCGTAGGACGAGGACGACGGCGGGAGCAGCTCCCTGCCCCTCGGCCCCACGAGCACGGGCGCCCCCGCACCCGCACCCGCCTCCGCCGAGTCGTCCTTCATGCGGAGCTGCAGCGACGACGGCTTCAGCGGCGGCGGTGGCGGAGGCGCTACCGCCGGTGTCGTCCTCGCGGGCTTCGACATCTCAGTAGCAGCCGCAGTCTTAGCCTTCCCCTTCCCCTTCTCCTCTTCCCCGTTCCCGAGGTTCTTCGGACCGAGGTTCTCCTTCTCCGCGGAGGTCGGCCCGCGCCTCGCCGGGGCCGGAGCCGCGGGGGCGTTGCTGCTCCGGGGACGCAGCGGCTCCCTCTTGGGGTTGGGCGTGGTCGCCATCCGTGGCCTGACGAGGCTGCAGCAGGCTCTGTTGGCGTTGGCGAGTTGGAACGAAGCGGTGGACACTCACACTGGGCAGTGGAGTCACTAGTGGGGGATTTGTTTGTTTATTTGGTGGTGATTTGGAGGGAGAGTTTAAATTTGAAACCGGGGAGAGCGAGTGGGTGGGCGACGGCCGGCTGGAGTAGTAGACTCCTTTGCTGGCTTTGGGCTGGTAACGGTCGCCGCCTCGGGAGCCGGGCTCCGCCGGTTATCTTTTAGGCCTTTTCGTGGATTTTTGACGGCTTGCTACTGATGCCGATGATTTGAATGGTGCGGTCGTCGGATGTTTGAAATCAACACACACTTTGAGTATTGGCACCACCGTTCGTGGCTTCTGCAGCTCCCACAAGCTTCAAGAGCGATAAGATGCCCGAACGGTTTCGCAAATTCGAAGGAGTTGTCCTAGGTAAGCTTCTGAACTCTCAATGTGGTGCTAGCAATTTTATTTCAGCTAAAGCAGTGTAGGCGATGCTATCGTTTTTATTTCAACGGAACCTTCCATACAAATTAGTATGCCGACACTTGCCCTATTTTTGTATATGAGCTTCTTGGACCTGCAGGTTGCTGACTCGTTACTGCTCCTCTAAACATGAGCTAATCGATCTTTGGGGCTGGCAACAAGAATTTGAAACCAACTAGAATTCGAATCCTGTGGATCGCGTCTTTGGTACAGTGTGGGATGGATCGGTTGGGATTTAAATCTGGATCCCCATGCTACGTTTCTCGGGGTGGCAGGAGGTTAATCTACCATCTGCTCTCTTAATGCTCTCTTAATATGAGCTATTCGATCTTTTAAGGCAGAAAACGGGCAAGGAACATTAGCATCGTTCGGAGCGCAGAAACTTCAAATGTCGTTTGAACTCCGAAACCCAAACGATGTGTTGAATTGATCTCTGCTGAAACTACAAAAACGCTCTGCCGTCTGCCGGGGTGCTTCAATTACTACTAGTAATAACTGCACAGTGGCTGAAAAGCGAACAGTAAATAAATGAAGTGGAGGTGTACGATACGAGGTGGGCTGGGATACTGGGATGGACAGGCAGCGGGGCCGTGACGCTGACGCTTCCGTGTTTGACATCGCTGACCCCCAGCTTTTGTCTCGAGCTGCTGCAGTGGCAGGTCGCAGGTCGCAGGTCGCCTTTCTTTTAATGTGCAAGTACGGGCCCGCCGGCTTTGGAAGCAATAGAAGGAAAACCCCGTGCTTAATGCTTCTGAAGCTCTGAACCACGACTTGTTTAAGCTCAAAATTTGAACGCGTCTGGCAAACTTCCAGCTGCGAGAGAATGAGAGGGATGCTATTGTACTTGGGCCGGTTACAAGTACAGTAGCTGGGCCGAAGCTACATGGGCTTCAAATTCCATTTGGCCTTCTTTCGCCGGGTAAATTTATGGGCCACATTGGGCCGCTGAGTATATGGGCCTAGATAGGCGGCCCACTCAGCAGGAAATGCGTTAAAATAAGATGCAGCAGGATTCGTCTCAGGTGGACCTAGAATTGTCCTACCGCCAAGTAAGCAGTGGAGTGACGTCTCCTGCTGTATCTGCCCAATCCACAAAGCCACCGTGCGTTCCGACACACGTGGCACTCCAACCATGTCTCAGGTTTCGTCTTCGCTCACCCGGCACATCACATCCCTTGCGTTGGGCAGTTTGGTGATTTGGCAATCTATTGAAGTCTGGAAGACGACTGTTTGGTTGAGTTCCATGTTGTACTCAACTCACGCCTACTTGTTTTTTTTACGAAAGATCCTAAGCAGGTTCGCCGTATATTAATAAGAAGAAGAGACTTAATTCAATTTATATATAAATCAGACTCGAAAATCATACACCACAACTATATTACCTACAGCTACACCTACCACTACAACACCTAAAAACTAGCAAGTCTGGCCAAAATGCTCATCGTTGCTGAGCTTATCGCACGCACGAAATGAGTGGCGCTAAATAGCAGAAAAATGGATGTAGTGGTCTTGTGCTAGACACCGAGACGTGCATGTTTTCTTGTTACTTTTAATGGTACTTTTTAAGTGTAAACCATCTTGTGTAGCATGTTTCTCCCGTTAGATTCTCACTTGTGATTCATCTCTGTCGGCACCGTTTGGATCACCTAGAATAAAGTGTAATCCGGACTAAAATTTAGATGACTAAATATTAACTAAATTTTAGTACATTCTGTCTGGATCTATAGACTAAAGTTTAGGTAGGAAACCATTTGAAGCATATAAATAGGTGAAAACCGAATTAGATGGGTTCTATAGGCTAATGGACTAAACTTTAGTTAGGATGAAACTAAACTTTAGTCCAGTAAACTAAAATTTAAGTCTAAAGTTTAGTCTATGCATTCAAATAGGGCCAAAGTCAGAGCTGCTTCGCGGACGGTGAACTTGATTGGTCATGTGTTTTATTTTGATGTGGGGCACCAAATCAAATTTTTCATAGTTGTTATGACGGTGGGCTAGTTGTTTTTTGACTTGTTTTAGTACTAATGTCATGTAGTCGTAATTGTCGAATAGTCGTGCCTTGTAGTTATTATGTGTGGATTGTTTTAAGTTGTGCTCGAAGCTGCAATTCTGAATGGGTTTTTATGATGTTTGTTCGTGGAGTGTGTTACACCCCTAGTTGTATTTTTTTTATTTTTCTTCCAAAATACTATGCTAAAGATTTTTCCATTCTTTATTTTGGAGAAAAAATATTCGACTCTCAAGAGAGTAACAAATATCCCACTTTTTATGGGATCCACCCATCACCTCAAGGAATGAATCATCCCGGGTATGGGAGGGCCCTGGCAAGCTCATGGCTTTTTTTTTTAATTACACAGTATATTTTTTTATTAATAAAGTCACCGCAGGTGTCTCGCTGTCAACGGGAACATCGCCTACCACTGAAATCACAAAGTTGTTAAATCGGGAGTCAAACCCAGGATCTACCCACTGAAAGCACAAAACTGTTAAATCCTAGAAAAATAGCTCCCATGAGGAGTCGAACCTAAGACCTAATATGCTACTGAGGTCCTTGTAACCACTAGGCTACAGGCTCTTTCGCATGTTTAATGTGTATGCAATGAAATTCTTCATGTAAAATAGCAAAAGGTTCTAATTGCCTCTTGCAAATATTTGGTTGTTGCTATTTTGCTCCTTAATGAAACTTGTCTAGCTCCGAATCCGAACTGTTCCTGCTACAGGAACAATGCAACATCCCACGTAATCAACAAATACGGCACGCGTACGTTTCTCACAAAAAGAAAAAAACGGCACCCATACATGCTGTACATATCCTGCATTGTCAAGCACAGGTGGTCAATGTTGATTGTTTAAGCACTTGAATCATGTGACATCGAGAGCATATACAAAAGTTCATGCCTGCCCTTGATCTACCCAAACCATCTCATGAGAATATGTAGAACGTAAACCGTCCCTATTAACTTCTACATTTACCATTGGATTGCCTGGCTTTGATCTGGAACGAGACTACCGTGTGAGCACTCACTATAGATACAAGAAAAGAATTGTTACTAAATAAATGTAGTTAGTGCTGAACCAGCTAAAGATAAACTTCGTGCATGCTGTGTTAACAATAGCAAAGGAGCGATATGGCGTACACGTGACAACAACCAAGAATGTATGTATTTTTCTTATGCTCGTGCAAATAACGTATCTCTCCATGACTTGCGAACAAAAGCTAACTTAGTTGTTGTGCTTTATAAGCGACGACAAATCTATTGATAGTGTAACAGCCCTACGCTAATTAAAAGAATAATCAGGTCATCATATGCATCATCAAATATTAACCGTGATTAGATTGCACTTGGGGTGATAAAACATTAGGGCTCAGCCCTTTCAAATTTATAGAGGCGGACCGTCCGCCCCTGGAGCGGACTGCCCTCAGTTCATCAGCAGGACTGACTTCGGACAACAGCGACCAAGTTAAGTCTTTGCTACGACAACAACCCCTGACGGTCCGCGCCCCACTCGCGGACGGTCCACTAGTACCTCCCCGATGCATGTTAAGTGCACAGAACTTTAACGCCACGTACCCTCACGGGCCCCACGCGTCAGCCCGAGCTCCTCTTTATCTAGAGCACCTCCTGCTCCTCCCTCCTCGCTCACTCAAACTCCACTCTCTCTCTAACCCCAAGCCATGGAGGAGCTTCATCTTCTCCCCCACCATTGAAGCCCCTCCACCTCGCTGGAGCTCGCCGGAGGATATCTGAGATCGACGCCGACGAGCTGCACCCCTAGACATCATCTTCTTCCTTGGAGTTACGAGTTCCCCCAAGCTTCTCCCTCCATCTTCTTCCTCTTCCTCAAGCTTCAAACAAGAAGGAAGAGCTCCAGCTTCACCAAGCCTCCTACACCATCTTGCAGCCCTTGTCGGTGTGTAGGATCAAGAACACCGACTAGAGGGGGGTGAATAGGCGGTTTAAAACTAAAATCAACAACACTAGAGAAATTTAATTAGTAACAAAAGAAAGTCTTATGTCAAGCTACTACTATCTATAGAAAGGTTTGCAACCTAGGGTGACAAGATACAACTCAAGCTCTAGTAGAGTAAATTACTCAAAATAAAATAACAATTAAAATGAGCAAGAGAGATAACCAACCTTGACACACAAATTTATCCCGTAGTGTCGATGACTTGCCAGTCACCCCTAATCCACGTTGAGGTGGATTTCAAGAATCAACCGCTCCTCTATCAAGAACCTCTTGATCTTGAGCCGGCTTGAACCAAGGAACCACTCCACACCTCGATTCCACTAGAGTTGCTCTTCACCACTCCGGTAAGGTGAGCACAAAACCTCTCAGAACTGAAATCGGGGCTTCTCAACAATCTCCTTCAAGAAGCTCCACGAAATCACCTTCTCCAAGCCGTCCAGGGAGCAGCAACTCCCAAGAGTAACAAGTCAATGACCCATGCTTGAAGATTCCCTAGTGCCACAAAGCTCAAACTCTTAATGCAATGCACTAGGAATCACTCTCACTCTCAAAAATGCAAATCCTTAGCAAGTGTGTGTGAGAGAGGGATGTCTTAGCTCTATAGTGTCAAGAATGCAGTTCAAATGGCCAAGAGAGTGACCCAATGGCCGGGCATTGGGTATATATAGACATCCCATCAAAAACTAGCCGTTACACTCTTTTCTGCGAGATCGCAGACCGTCCGATTTCAAAAACCGGACCGTCCGCCGTTATAAGCCAGAGAGACAGAGTGCATTAAATGCGTGTCAGAACTAGCCGTTACAGCCCTGACGGACAGTCCGCGCATAATCGGCGGACCGTCCGCAGTTAAGAGTTCCACAACTCCAGAGACGAAACAGTCTCTGGAACAACACTGAAATTAGCCAGCGGACCGTCCGCTCCCAAATAGCGGACCGTCCGCAGTTCATCCTAGAAAAACAAGCAGAGACAGCAATGTTTCTGGATCAAATTATCGAAAGGCCTGCGGACTGTCCGCGCCTCAGCGGCGGACCGTCCGCAGAGCAGAACACAAGCCTGTCCAGAGAACACCCTTTCTGGGACAAAAAGAGATAGAGTGGCGGACCGTCCGCCCACGTGGGCCGGACCGTCCGCCAGTCACATGTGAATTCCACCAGATCTTCTGTAACGGTAGCGGACCGTCCGCCCGCATGGGGCGGGCCGTCCGCGCTAGAGCAGTCAGCTCTCTAACTTGTTCTTTTTCAAAACCCGACAAAGCGTTGTTAGCCCTCATGCATGCACCTAGACATTTTGAGCAAAATGGCACTAAAGACCCGTTAAGCACGAGTACATGACCCCTCTTGATAGTACGGCTATCTATCCAACAAATCCGGTCACTTTTCATCCACTAAACGCCTTGTGACCGGTAAAATTCAAAAGACCCTATTTAATACCTTTGCCTTGAGCCCAAGCTTTGATTATCGTCTCCAAAAATCCACACGTTCACTATTAACTCTCATTCATCCGTGGATCAACCTATACTCATTATCTCAAAAGAAATTGTTAATCCACAAGCCGTTGTCATTAATTACCAAAACTTGAATTAGGGGCCTAGATGCTTTCACGGTGCACCACTCATCGCCGGTGAGCTCATCCCCTCCCCGATCCATCCCATTGCTCTAGATTTGGAAGCCATGAAGCCCATCTAGAGTCTAATCACCATTGATGACCTAGAACTTTGTAGTCCTAATGCATGTGTGTTTTAACTTGCAAAATAGAGTCTATACACTCCCACGGACCTTTAGAAACAAACCCCACTTCAAACCATGGTTCGAATCGCTGCCGGCCGGTCAGTCTCGACCGTGGTGCGGATAGTCCCCCATCATGGGCGGACAGTCCGCTAGTCACCCGACCTAAATAACAGAGCTTCTGGACATTTCTCTGCCTCCCAAAAATTTGTATGGTGGACGATCTCCCCCTAGTGGCGGATGGTCCACGGGTTATTTTTCAGCACTACACAGAAACATAAAGGAACCTTATTTCTCAGCCAAAACGGTCCGCGAAATGGTCCACCGTTTAGAATCGGACAGTCCGCGTTTACTCGTTTAATACCCTTGCACTTAACCATAAAAAATCCACATATAAAAAAAATCCACATATGTACTATATTTCTAGTTTATTTTATCATGGTTTTGCAATATTTAGGCATACTTTCTCATATCATTTGCATATCATTGCAATCATTCATAGCATATTTATTTATCAAGCATCATTGCATTTGTGTCGAGGCCGTGACACCAGAACAAGAGGAGGGTGAGCCGGAGACCGTGGGAGACGACACCCCCGCTGAAAATCAAGGGAGGCACCTATGCATCTTTTCATCTATATTTTGGATCAATGAAGTATATGAGTCTTGCTTGTGCATGAGTTACTATATGTAGATGCATTATTATCCTTGTTTAGAATATTACTTTCTAGCGAGTACGCTTGAATAGGTGTCACGAACTAATTGCTTAGTCATGCTTAGCTTCGGTAGAAGTCGAGAGGTGGTAAGGTCACCACTACTCACGATCTCTAGGGTGTTTGATTAATTATACATGCTTAGTCCATGATGAATAAAAGATGAGCAATTAAGGATGATGAATCGAACTTGGGCAAGCATAGTAGGACCATGTTGTGAGTGGAATCCAAATGGTATAGTCTTGCTTGGGTTGGTTAAGGACCGGCCATTATCGCTGTGATACTTGAGCACTTTTCCGTAACCATATATTTAATAATGGAACAATAAGCTCAGTAGTATAAGTCACACCTTGCCTTGAGCAGATTAGGTGCGGGTTGTGATGGATTGTGATCGACGGTTCCGGTGCATTTGTCCCTCCCGACCGTTCGCTCATAGCGACCGTTCGCTCATAGCCGGGTATGGCTATGCGAAGGGTTGAGGTATAAATCAACACTTATCCTTGACCGTGAGTATGGTCGTTGGTTTTGTTCTTGTGTGGGAAAAGTTGTAGACCCCCGCAAGAATTTTGATCTATTGCAATAGCCGCGCTCTCGGTCATTGAGCATGCTCTTGTACGTTATCGTAAGAAGGGTTCATGGAAGATTGAGCTCATGATTTATGATCAATTTACTTATGCAATTGTTTGATGTATGAAATAGAGATTATAGATGCTATATCTTTTGCTTATCATAACTTGATTAAATGTAGAATGTTTTTTAATGCAAAATTAATTACCATGACTTTTCCTTGCTACCTAACCAAATGCATTCTTCTTGAGGTCGAGCAAGTATACCCCCATATTGGATAAATCCTGCGAGTACTTTTTTACTCATGACGCTATCCTTAAGTTGATGCAGGTGATCCGCAGCCGGAGGCTGTCTTTGGGTACTTCTACCTCGCGGACGGAGGTGCGGGTGAGGAGTAGATGGCTGGTGGCTATGAGAAGGGCACTATCAGCATATAGTATTATTCTTCGTATTTTATGTTATGTCGTATGAGCGTGATGATAGACAATTCCACTGCAAAAACTCTAAGACTTGTGTTATGTACCTTAAATCTTTTTGTGTAATGTGAATTCTATGTATGGATATACTTGTGTATAATGATGATGTTCAACTTGTTGTGCTTGTGGAGTATTAAATCGTGAGCATTGCTCGTGACATATTCCAAGGACTATCAGGATTGGTTCCCTTTAATTGAGTTGATCAATGAACGATGACTCGATTAAGTGGAATCAATTTGGGCTGGTTCCTCATGAATAGAATGTTCTACATTGGATCTACCTGTTACACCCAGACCATTCTTACACAGGTACACCGCTACATGTTAAGAAAAGCATCACGACAAACCCACTCTCGAAACCAAACAAAATGCTTACATTGTTAGGGGAAAAAACGCTCGCACCACTCACCCACCTCCGTGCAAAAAAATTAAAAAACATTGGAAACATAAGAAGAAAAATTGATAAAACACAGGGAACCTAGGCCGATCGATCTCATCCAACGGCTGAGATCAACCGCCGGCGGTGCCCCAGTGGGCGCAGCGCATCCAAGAAAAGCGAGCACGTCCCCTTTATAAGACGGACGGGTCACGAAGCAAAACGCAGCGGGAAAAGTGTGCGCGCGACAGAGGAAATCCATGTGCCCGGCCCGGCGCTGCTGCCACGCCCCCGCAACCCCACCCACCCGCGCGCGCGCGCCCTCCGCCAAGATTTGCCACCACCACCAGTAACCTCCCGCGTCCTCGCCCTCCCCTCGCCGCGCGCTCCGGCCTTCCTCCTCCTCTCCCACTCCCAGCGCGAACGCCGGGCGCAGCGCGCGCCCCAGATACACCCGCCCGCCCACACCGCGCTCGCGCGCGCAGAGGTCGGATGGGAGCCGCAACCGCGACGAAGCGGAACCGCGGCCCGGGCAGCAGCGCGAGGCAGGAGGCGGCGGCCATGGCGCGCCCGGGCGCGGCGGAGGCGGCGCGGCGGCGGCCGCGGCTGGTCGGGTACGAGGAGCTGCCGGAGTTCCTCAAGGACAACGAGTTCATCCGCGGCCACTACCGCGCCGAGTGGCCCATCCGCGACGCGCTCCTCAGCGCCTTCGCCTGGCACAACGAGACCCTCAACGTCTGGACGTGCGTCCCTCTCCCTCTCCCTCTCCCACCCCCGACCGATTCGATTCCTCGCGCCCGATCCCCTTCCTCTCCTCCTCCCCCATGCCTGCCCGTCGTGGTCAATGGTGGCCGACCGATTGATTCCCTCGTGCCGGGTTCTTTTCCTTTGCAGCCATCTGGGAGGGTTCCTGCTGTTCCTGGCGCTCGCCGTCGCCGGAGGGGCGAGGGGGGCCGCCGACGAGGCCGCGCCGGGGATCATGAGGTACGTGCGCGAACACGCGGCACATGACTCGTTTCCTTTTCTGCACTTCTTAAATGAACTGCAACCATGTTCTTATTCGATCCTTAGAAAAAGAAAGTCGCGAGTTTTCAATCCATTCCTGCGTGGTTAGCGGGCGCTAGCTAGAACCTTTGAAAGGGTCTGCCACTCTCTCTGATCCTCCAATGTCATGTGACGAATTTGCTGGGGTGCCCCCTTGAATTGTTTGTATTTACAATCACCGTATCTTACACAAAAAGCCTCCACTTTACGACAAATTTGTTCACGCTTAGCTGGCAAATGCCGCTCCGGAGGCTTTTTATGATGTCACTAGAGCTATAAAGGTGAACAGTATACAAACACATTATGTGCGCGCACAACATGCTTTAGCATCGTAGTAAATGTAGCATTGATCATTACTATGTTGACATTTGACGTGTAATAGTTGTCAAAGATCAATGTAGTTGTTGTCTTTCTTTTGCATGAGCACCATGGAAGTAATTCCTCTGATGCAATTGCACACCGTAATGTGGTTACTGACGGATGAGCACCGGTTGCATGGTACTGATCAAGTGACGGTGCAGTTATGTCAGAGGATCTCTCTCCGAGCATCATATGCTTAAACATCGAAATGATTTTATTATCGGTCCTACTTATGCAATGAGGGTGGACACAAATTGGTCCAGATATAGCGGGAACTAGGTGTAGATCAAAAGCTTTGGGGAGATTATTACGTGCTTGAAATATGAAATGGTCCATTTTATCATGTTTAGAATGTTGCAATCAAACCTTTTTACTATTACAAGTTTGAACTAATGTCATAGTTTATGGAAAGGAGAATATAGCATGAAAGTTTGTTCAGACTTAGCTTGTGCCTTCCACCATCCACGTGTTTCTATGATCACACTTGAGATATTAGAGTCCCACATATAGTGCTAGGGTTGCGAACTATTGGACATGTGACAAGATATTGGTAAGAGTATTGCACTTGTTCGAGACTTATTAAGTGGCTAGGTCCACCTCCTCCATTTGCTTACTATATTCAGTTATTCACTTTGGGAAATTTGATAGAGTAGGCGTCGCAATCTGCAAATCCAACAGCTCTGGATGCAAATTTACAATTTGTCAGGGGCGCTTGTGAGAACAAGAAATATGCTACGATTCTTCTCCACCAAAGCGCCGCCCTAGTACTCTGCTCTTTTCTTTACGCAAGGCCCACACTAATTCTGCACCGTCCATCTGTCTCGCAGGTTCGTGGTGAGATCGACTAATGCTTCATGGGACAGCGACCACTCGGTAAGCAACTCATCAACAACCCTAATCGCTCTATTTCTTTGGATTACTCTGGGTGCTTCATCTTTTTTAGTTCCCCGTTCGCTTGGCAAATTGCTGTTGATTCTGCTCCGTCATCACCGAATTGGTTTAAAAACTTTTAGGAAGTGAAGTTTAGGTTCCTTGTGCAAAAGTATGCGACACCGGTTGCAGATAGCACTAGCTGAGCAGACAAGGTAGGTTAAGGAACTGTTATGTACGTGTGCAATTATGCAAAGATGCCAGGAAAGCTTGGTTGACTCGGATTATAGTTTCTAATGAATGGTTCTTGTTGCATTTTCAATGGATTGTGGTTGCATCAGCAGAATCCTGATTCAGAACTAGATTACACTTGTAGTAAGTACTTTAGTTGGGACCTGTGCCATATTGCCATAACGGCAGGAAAGAGACATGGACAGCCGTCGAGCTGTTCATTAGCAGTAAGCCAAGGACTTTGCAGGGGGCACGCCCACATGGCCATCCTTGCCCGTGCCCTCTGAATCCTGCGTTTCTGCACGAGCACACGGACAGAAACACAGATGGAGATGCCCTGCGATTCACGATTTGTACTCTCATTGGGTATCAGAATTCAGAATTGTCCTGTTTCTTCTTGGTCAGTAACAAATAATGGCCAGAAGAAAAAAGAAAGCACCGTCCTTTCTCGAAAAACCTAAGCTCTTGTCTGGATGCTGGCATTTTGGTTCGAATCCCTATCCTCAATGGAAGCTCCATGATCCAAACGCCCACCATAACTTAGGAAGCTCTGAACTGCAATGCAATCCAATCCAATCCAAATTCTTGGTCGATTGCAACCGACCAGCGGATCAACCGAACGGTGAAAAACAAGCAACCATGTTTAGTACTGTACCTGCACTCATCCTGCTTGACCTCGTCTTTTTGATCTTTTGTCATTGTTCGCTTCACATTGCAAACCAGAGAGTAGGGGTTAAAGTGTAGATCCTTTTGCACCATGTTTATGTTTTCTCCCGGCGATGCCATGATACGATACTCCCGAATGACAGTGATACCGGCGACAAAGCAGAGGCTTTTCTTGGCCAATGTTCGCTCCACTTGGATGGTCACTACTCACTTGTGATGAGCAGACAAAACCATGTGACTGTTGACATCCTAGTGGATAAAAGTCATTTTATTCTTGATCTTGTGGGATTAATCAACAAAGAATGTGTACCTTTGACAGTCTAACCAATCTGAATTTTCTGATCTGTTCACACACGGAAAATCTGTAGCAATTTTGTAGGATTTCACGCGAAACAGTTTAATCCCAGGACAAATCTAGAAAAGAAAAGAAATTCTTGCTTTGAGCATCATTAGCAGTTTAGCTTTGGTGTGATCATGAGCTGACGCTGCTTGTTCTGACTGATTTGCCTGCAGGGCCTGCTGAGACATGGCGCCGGGGCGGCGGCGGCGCTGTCCGGCGTGCCGCAGTGGCCGCGGATGGTGTTCCTGGTGGGCGCCATGTCGTGCCTCGCCATCAGCGCGACGGCGCACCTGCTGGCGTGCCACTCCCGCCGCGCCAGCGTGGTGTTCTGGCAGCTCGACTACGCGGGCATCTCCGTGATGATCGTCGCCTCCTTCGTGCCCCCCGTCTACTACGCCTTCCTCTGCCACCCGCGGGCGCGGGTCCTCTACCTCTCCGGCATCACGGCGCTGGGGACGCTCGTGGTCGGCGCGCTGCTCTCGCCGTCGTGCTCGTCCCCGCGCTACCGCCGCCTCCGCGCCACGCTATTCCTCGCCATGGGCCTGTCGGGCGTGTTCCCAGCGCTGCACGCGCTGTGGGTCAACTGGGGCCACGCCGCGTGCTACCTCGCGCTGGGGCTCGAGGTCGCCATGGGGCTCGCCTACGCCACGGGCGCCTGGATCTACGTCAGCCGCGTGCCGGAGAAGTGGCGCCCCGGGGTGTTCGACGTCGTCGGCCACAGCCACCAGATCTTCCACGTGCTCGTGCTCTTCGGCGCCGCCACGCACTATGTGGCCGTCGCCGTGCTGATCCACTGGCGGGAGAAGGAGGCCGTCGCCTGCGGCGCCGCGTCGTAGGCGTGCCTGCCTGTTGCAGGGCCTGCAACGAAGCTTGAGGGGTGGTTGATGCTATCCACCATAGACAACCAGAGCTTCCCTGAACCATTGGGGTTGATTCGAGATTCAACAACCGTTCGAATGGACGAATGGAGTAGTTGCAGCAGCATAGGTCAAGCTCTAGAGTTTGAGTGCGATCCTGTGAACTGATTCGATGGTTTTTAATTTGATTGATGGATGATTATGGAGGTTGGTTTATGAGATTGCTCTGTCTAGAGGCCATGGATTTGCTGGTCTAAGATTTGCTGTTTGGCCTCTGGTTCAACTAAAAATGGCGCCCGCGCAAGAGGAAGTTTGGCCTCGTCAGCGCGATCAGATGGACAAGACTAGCATCCCCTTCGCCGCCGGCACCATGGCAACCGGCAATCACCTCCGCTACACAGAAGGCACGCTCCCGACCACCGCGTGCCGTCCTGCAGGCGTCGCTGTGAGGCTGGCAGCGTGAACGTGAACTCCGATTCCCTCAATTTGGGACTAGTGGTCAAAGTTAGCGTCTCATACGTCTCTGAAACATTCAGGTCGCATTGCCTAGCATAGTGTCCCGCCGATGAACCGCCGGCGGAACCTCCGAGGACGGACGGGCGGCAACCTTCTGCAAGACTGCAACACCCCCGCCGCCACCGCAGCCATCCTCACCCCCCGTCCATCCACAATCAGACATCTACAGGGATACACACGGCGCCTCTCGTCGCCGCCGTTCATCCGCCGGCCTCTATCTGCTTCGATCCGCCGCCGAAAACGAGAACCGAAACGAGGGGCCTATATGGAAATATGAAGGGGGTATTTGTAAATATTCGGATCGCGACTATTAATCGAGATCCAATTTAGGGGTGTATGTGTAAATTACGGGGGCTACTTTGTAAATAATCGGATCGCGGTTATTAATCGCGATCCATTTTAGGGGGCTATATGTAAATAAGGGATCGCCTTCACGGGGCTATTTGAAAGTTCTGCTTCCGCCGCCAGCGTCCGCCGCCGCAGCCCGGCCACGCCGCTGCGACACGCCATCAAATAGTATTGCCTCGCCGTGTCTTCTCCTCCTCCGTCTCGAACTCACCGTTGATTCCCCGAGCCCCGCTCCGTGCGCGCGGCGGGACTCACCAGCTGTCAGCTCGTCACGACCTGCGTCGACGCCTCCGGCCGCGCCCTGGGATTAGAGAGATGGAGGTGGCTTTGGCTATACGCCTAATTGGGTTGATTCAATCAACCTCCACAGATGGACAAACTGTTGCAGGCAGCAAACAAAAGCTCTAGAGCTTAGTTTTAATGTGTTGGGTTAACTTTTGAACTGGATCACCAAGTTTAAATCCAAGTGATGGGATGGCGATGGTCAATGGAGATTGATTGATGAGATTAAGCTGTCTCCTTTCATTTCATCTGACTTGGTCTCGACTTCTTGGTTAACTATCTGCATTGACAGAGAAGCTGACATGCGCTGCAGGTTTAACTCAGCAATGCAGTGCAAACTCAGAGCAAATTCAACAAACTATGCTTATTTCTTTACAAACTTGCCCCACACTTGAGTTGTGGATCAAGCCAACAAAAGTTGAAAAAAAAAACTCATTGTGGGAAATGCTGGATTTCTACATGTCTCTCGCTCAGCTCTTCATGAGCAACGTGTTGCCGTCTCTTGATGTGCTTCTTCGGCTTCAGTCAAAGACGGCGAGCTTGTCGTACTCCGGCCCGGCGATGGACTTCTCCATGACGGCCCGGGGGCTGACGACGCCACCGCCATCGAGGAACAGCTTGAGCAGGTTCTTGGAGAAGCCGCTGACGAGCGCCACGCCCTTCTGCCCGGCCTCCACCGGCACGGCCTTGGAGTCCCTCAGGTTCCAGAACACCACCTCCGGCACGGCCGCGCCGTACCCGGCCTCCGTGAACTTGCGCACGATCGCCTCGTAGTCCGTCTCCCACGGCTGCGCCGACGCCTGGTCGAACTCCATGTCGCTGAACACGAACACGCGCCGCACCATCCGCTCCGGCGCCAGCCGGGCGCCCACGGCCACCTCGAGGATCTTGTCGAACACCGCCTGGAAGTTGGTGTTCATGCCCCAGTCCATGGTGCGGATGAAGCTTATCTTCTCGGAGAGGGTGTCGCCGGTGATCCGGTGGAGCTGGGGCCGCTCGCTGAAGGTGATCACGCGGCCGCGCCAGGGGTCGTCGCTGAGCTCGGACACGAGGAGGCCGAGCGCCATGCACACGTCCATGGGGATGCCGGACATGCTGCCGGACACGTCGCACACGGCGACGCAGTTGGTAAGCATGCCGAGCGCGCGCATGTCGTCGACCATGCGCTGCCACTGCAGGTCGGCCACGCCGCCGTCGTTCTCGCCGTCGTCGCCGAGCGAGGCGATGATCTCGTGCGGGAGCAGCGCGCCCGCGGCGATCCGCTGCTTGCCGGACTTGACGTCGGCGAGGTAGGCGTTGAAGCGGTCGGCGTCGTGCTTGAGGAAGAGGTCCTTGTAGTTCTTCATGGCCACGGACGCCACGCGCGTGTACACCACCGAGTCCCACGCGCGCGCCGAGATGAAGACCTCGGGGAGCTTGAGCGCGCGGCGGAGCGGCACGAGCGCCGCCTTTCGGAGCCGCTCGCGCGCGCGGTACGCGTAGTGCTCGTCCGGGAGGTCGGCGGCGAGCTCGGGCGAAGAGCCCTTGGGGAAGAGGCGCCGCGCGACGGCCTCGCAGAGCAGGGTGGAGCGGTCGTAGGACGAATCCAGAGACGGGCACCACTTGGCGGCGAGCGAGAACTCCCGGACCTTGCCGTCGGCGAGCTTGCGCATGTCCTCCGCGAGTAGGCCGGCGAAGAGGTCTGCCGTGCGGTCGTGCAGGAACCGGTAGGTGGGATCGTTGCTGTACATCTCCACCGCCCTCGCCGCGGTCGCCGCTCTCCTGGCCCGCCGCGCCGCCGCGGCCGCGGCCGCGAGCCCCCGGTCGCGCTCCAGGCTGGCCGCGACGCGTTCCTCGGTTGAGCCGGCGCGCGGGGTGGGGTTGGCCCCGCGGCGCGGCCTGCGGCTGCCGACGCTGCCCCGGCCGCGGCGGCCGACGTACCCACCCCGGGCGGCGAGGCGCGCCTTCCTGCCGGGTGTCCTGGTGGACGCCCCGCCGTGCACGATGCGGTGGAGCAGCTCGGGGAGGTCCTTGAGGTACCCGAACGCCGCGACGGGGGCGGCGTTGAGCGCCAGCGTGCGCGGGTGGCGCGCGTGGAGCCAGAGCGCGGCGGCGTAGAAGCCCTCGCGGTCGGACTTGCCGCTCCCGCGCACGCCGCGGAGGTTGGCCACGAGGCGGAGCGCGGTGGCCGGGTCGGCCGCCCAGGCGGCCGCCAGGAGCGACGCCACGGAGGGCCCCGGCGTGCCGGGCACCACGTGGAAGAAGAAGTCGAGGCAGGGGTCCCCCGAGGACGCGAAAGTCGGGGAGAGGTTCTCCGTGAGCGCCTTCCCGCCCGGCCCCGCCGCGGGCTTGTTGAAGCCGGCGTCCATCAGGTCCAGGAACGCCTCCCCCGTCGGAGCCGCTGCCGCAGCAGCAGCCGGCGCCGGCGCGGCATCATCCGTGGCCCGCGCCGCTGCGTGGCGGGCCTCGGGTGGGCCCACGAGGATGCAGGCGGCGTCGGCGGCGGTGGCCGCGGCTGCCATCTGCGGAACGGAGGATCTGAGCCTCGGAGCCTCACTTGGACCTGGGCTCACGACGACTGACGCTTTGACTGACTGCGAGTGAGCGAGGTGTATGACTTCTGGGCTTGAGGGCTTTGGGCTTGGGCTTGATGAGGGTTCTAGGCTTGAGGGCTCGTGATGGAGATGGATGGGAACCCGGCGGCGAGGGAAATATATGGGGCGAGGTTTCGTGGCAGGCAAGGATGTTTGGGTCGGTGAGATCGATGAACCGACTTGAAAGACCTGGGTGGCTGGGTATCGTGTCCATCGTAGGCTGCATTGTTTTTGTCCGGCTCGTTCAGACTGCCCTCCACGTCGTGCGATCCAAGGATGGCGGCGTTGACATTTGCCCGTCGAGCAGGGGGGCCCTCGCCTCCCCACGGAAGCCAGCCTCGGCCATTCGCTCGTGGACATCTGTAGAAATTTTTTAAACCTTTCGTGAGATCATGCTGCCTGGGATGGGGTTTTGCAGCCTCGTTGGTGATTCGAACATGTCAGTGCACACATGGTTTGAACATAATTGCAGGCTATTTGGTACAGCTACCTAACACAGAGGGAGTTCGGAACGACCTGCCAGATTGAAGTTACATCTCCTACTGATCTCCGGATGTAACATTGTGGCATCAGTTTCTTCCCTGTACTGTCGATTTTTGTTGAGCTTCCTTGAGTGGTTGCCACTTCTAGGATTTCTACTTCAGCATTATCTTCCTGTGGCGACCATAAGCAGTTCTTCATTTTTCTTTCAGCACATTCTGGTTAATGACAGCGAGCAAGTGGCAATCAGAACTACCAGTTCCAGTGTAGCACTGTAGCATCAACAGCCTTATTAACTGAACTAAATACTAGCATACCCCACTGATATCACTAGTAATTGAAATTTTTTATTATTAAAAGTTAACTCAAACTGAAACAGCAAACGGACAATAAGGCAATGCTAGCTGAAAGAATATTCAGTCTGCTTGAGCGAGGATGATGCCTAGCATCAGTAGCCGAGTCTATTTACACCAGTGAAGCTGATCATATATACAGGCATAGCGTGAACAAGCAACTGCGAAACAAGAGAGTCTATAGCACTAAATTCCAGTATATGTACACTTGACAGTTTCTCTCCCTTCATTTCTGCAGCCAATCGTCAGGCGGGATCAGGAAGCTGTTTCGTTTCTAACAGACGGGGTCGGGCAGCATGGCAACGGTCACCACGAAGTACTCGCAGCCCGGGGACAGGTTGTAAGGGTTCAGCGCAGAGGCGGGCGACCGGCGGCCGCCGCTGCTATCAGGGCGTGGAGCTCCTCCCATCTGGTCCGGGTGCGCTATGCGCCGCTCGATGTGAACAATCTGCCCAATTATGTAGGCTGGGTGCCGCGGGTGCTGCTGGGTGAAGAGGGCGACGGATTCCTCGGAAAGGTAGTAGTTTGAGCCGTTCCGGTTGATCGCCTCATAGTGCCCAGCAGGATTCCGGAAGAAGATGGCGAGCTCATGGACTTCGAAACGGCCAAAGGATATCTTCTCCTTGCTGGCCTGTTAAACAGTTTTCCAGGAAACACCACAGCAAATTGCTTGTTAGCGCAATTAGCAAAAATGTAAGAGGTTCAATCCATCAGCCATGGGAATTCATTGCTGGATGCAGGACTTAAGTAAAAAAAAAGTATCTCATGAAGTCAGATAGGATCATGATTTGATGAATTCATTCTTCTATCATATTCAAGATGAATTTTGCTTTGTGCATGAGTATTCATCATGTGTAAAACAGTAAAAGACACGAAATTTGTAACTGCACAAGCTACAAGGCAAACCTGTTTTTCAAGTTGAAGTTTATTGTAGAGATTCTTAATCAGCTCTTTCTTCTCATCCAAGTCTTTTGCGATAGCTCCGTGTGCTGCCTGCACAGCTGAGTAGCGCTCTAGCATCTCAGCACTCTGTCGAGTCAGCAAAGCAACTTTTTCCGCCAGGATCTTGATGCATTGTTGAAACTGAACAGTGGTATCAGCTTCATCCTTCTTTACAGAGCTGGAACAAAAGAAATAAGACAATTTAAACATAAGAACTGCAATAGTTTAGCATAGTTATTCCCTCGGAAAAAATCACGATTTACTATGATGAACAATAAATATGCAGATAACAGCAACGCAATACCTCGCTAAGGAGACAGCCAAAGAACGCAGTGAGTCTGCAAAGCTAGTCACACCTGGTGCAGTGACACAGCTATTTAGTCTTTCAAACAGACCATGTATCCTCAGAGCAGATGACCGCAGAGCATCATACTCAACAGCCCTTCTGTCAGCTGAACATTTGTTGGTACGGGCCTCTTCTCTTGCCTCATGTAAGCAGTTTTCAAGGTGTGCACAATTCATCTACGCAAAAATATGTAGAAGGTGGAACAGAAAAATAAGAATACAAAAGAAACTAACTTGCACAGAGTAGTAAAATTATCTTAGATTTTGTATGACGAACCTGAGATTCATCAAGAAGAACCCGAGCGTGTTCAAGTTCTTTCTTCAGAGAGTTAACCTCATCTGTCATAGCACTAAGTTTACTTTCAGTTTCACCCAACTGTTTTGATTTTTCATCCAGGGCATTTTGCAGCTCTGACACAAGGAGCTCCTTATTCCTCAACTCTAAGGCATGACGATCTTCTACAGGAACATCAGAAGTATCAGCCATAGTAAGTTGTGTCAACATTCGTCCTTCCTTATCGATGCTTACAATCTTATGTTCATTGTCAGTGTCACGCGGCAATTCTGTCATGAAAGCATCCAGATTAGTACATGCTACTGAATCAAGCAACTGCAAGTTCAGTGCACCAGAAATGTCGGTCATATTCTCATCGCCACCTTCTGTTTGTTTTGATGGCTGTTCAGATGTTGAAGAGGCCTCATCCATGGCCACACTTGATTCATCCCGTATCTGGGTTTGCCTACCTCCAGACACATCCAGGTTGCAGTCATTACTTTTAAATGCAGAAAGAAGGGAATCAGACGTGTCTTTGCTTCCTGAAACCATGTGGCCTTGCATGTACTGGTTAGCTAGCCGTTCCTCAAGATCCTGGATTCGCTTCTCATATGACAAGCATTTTTCCTTATTTGCAGTGAGCAATGACTTAAGCTGGTTAGCAAACTCATCCTTTGCAGCAAGTGCCTCAGCGGTTTTTTCCCTTGCTTTTTTCAGTACAGAATCAATCTGCCCTTCATCAACGGATTCATACCCATATTCAACACCAAGATTGCAGAGAGTTGCAATTGCAGAAGCAAGCTCTGCTTTTAACCTGGCATTCTCCACTTCTAACTTACTAGTTCCTGCAATATCGATAGTGTCATAGTCCCCCAGAAAATCTTGGAAATCCATCTTATCATCAGCACTCAGAGGATTTTGCTCAGATTTATTCAAATTTCCACTAGTACTAGAATTGCTCGGTGAGGACTTGGGTAACTGTGATCTCTCAGATTTCAGAAAAGACCCCACTAGAGACTGGGGAGCAAGCTTTTCGACATCATCAACATCAATGGGAAGTAGACCACGATCAAAAGGAGTGACTTTTATGTCACACTGGCTTGGAGAATCAAAGAGTCCCATGGAACCCATGATATCATCTGGAATGTACTTGACCCATGTCCTATAGAAATCCTCGCGTCTTGCTTTCTCAGTCTCACACTCTGTTGCCAACTTTTCGGCATATGTTCCAGCCAATCCAGTATACAGCTTAAAATAAGATTTCCTACGTGCTACCTCAGCAAGGCAAGCTCTATATGCATGACCCAAGCCACTGACTATTTTCAGGTTAGCGAAATCATCTTGATGACTCATCCCCTCCTGAAATGCAATGAGCTCATTCATAATATCTCTGATATTCACCTGAGTAGATTTTACTCTTTGCATGGAAACATGGACCAATGTAATCATTTCATTCTTTTTGTCTATGCATTTCTCAAGTAATTTTGTAAGCATGTGATCAAAATTCCGTATTCTGGGCAAGTTATCCTTTTCATGTACTTCATAGATGCGACCAACTGCTGAGACTGCGTCATGAGGACGGAGAGAAGCAGATAGCTGGCAGCTTGAACAATCATCAACAAGCTTCTTTGAAGTATCAACATCTTTGCTGCAAGACAAAAGAGTTTTCAGCATACAGTGTGATCTAACCATAATCATGGGGAATGGCTGAAGAAATGGTTGGTACCAACATGCACATTTCAATTCCAAATGGGTAATTAAGAAAGAAGCAAGCCCTTTGATAAGCTATTTGTAGCAACAGCAGTAAGCCATAAAGAATCGCTAGCATATCCTCATAATTTGTAACCATCTTGTAACACAGAACATTAAGTTCATATGAATTTGTTAAATTGCTATCACTAAACCAAAGTATAAAAAAAATCAGGATGGTGCTGATAGTTATAAGCCAACCTGTTATCTCAATGATAATGACTAATCATTCATCCAATCTAACCCATTCCCCATTTTTTTAAAAAATGGTAAGAAGTCATTTGGATGATTCAGGCCAAATCTCTCACAGTAGAAATGAACAGTTCCTAGTGGTTCTCAGATAACAGCAACATAAACAAAGGCTAAGCCTAACCTTAGAGATTGCATGATGCTCTTCTGCTCACCAATGACTCCCTGATGCTCTTTTATCAGCTTCTCAAGATCCTTGCATCCACTTGAGCTCATAACATTGAATAAGTTATCCACCCTCTTCTTTAGCTCCAAGAAGTTTGCCTTCAGCTGTGACACCTTCATCTCAAAATGCTTCTGTGAGCTGAAGCACCCATCCGCCAATTTCCTCATGTCATTCTCCTTGAGAAGGTCCAGCAAGCACTGCCTCCCCTCGCATTGCAGAGCTGGGTGCAGCCTAACAGCGTGCAGCCTCTGCAAATCTCTCTCAAAATTGGTGAGCAACTCCATATGTGCACGGTGCTGCTGCGAGAAGCACCGCACAAACTCTGAATACCGCTGTGAGACCTTCCTGAATGTGTGCTCCAGGCTGCTCCGGGCTGTGTCCAGTGCTCGCTCCTGGACCTGCTGCTCCCGCAGCAGCCGCTTGCAGCGCTCAAACTTCTCATCACTACATCGGTACACCGCATTGGCAACCTGAAAGTGGTACCTGAACCTGATTTCGTAAGACACCAGCGCCTTCAGCGCAGGGTCCGCAGACACCTCCACCGGCGGGGAGTCCTGTGGCCGAGGCGGCGGCGGAATTTTCGGCTCCGGGATGTCAACGGACTCGGGAGGCGGAGGCCGGGAGTCGGCCAGGAGGCGAACCTTGTTGTAGAGGAAGACCTCGCGGTCGTCGCGCGGGAGCCTGTAGTAGGCGAGAGGGTGGGCGCTGTCGAGGGAGCTGTTGCCGCAGACGAGGCGTTGGTCACCGAACGGGATGCCGCAGTATTTCTCGATGCACTTCTGGATGGTCTCGACGAGCGTGTCGCCGAAGCACTCGATCTCCAAGGTGTGGCCGTTCTCCGCCACGTGCACCAGCAGCTTCTGCCCCAGCGGCACCGCCGCTGCCGCCTCCTCCGCGCCGCCGCCCGTCACCGCCGACCCGGAGCTCATCTTCCCCGCAATTCAACTCCAACAATTTGACCTTTCTTGTTCCCTTCCTTGTTTTGCTTCACGCAGTTCAGATTAAATCTACAGTCCCACCGTATATACCACCAAACGAAGCAACAACCGGACGCGCACAGTTCAACACGAAACACCAAACTCTTTAACCTCTCCGGCAGGACAGCCTCCGCCCGTCCAAGAAGAACACGAGCCAACGCCCGCCCGCCCGCCCAATCGCAGGAAGCTGCGGCCTTTCCTCCCACGCCTCCGATCAGACGCGCCCAATCCTTATCTCCCCAACAGCAGCGGCCGGAAGGCGGCGGATTTCTTGGGATTCCGGCGAGGGACGGGGACTCCGAGGACGGGACCGACGCCTCCTGGCCCAATTCACCCCGGTTCACCGCGCCCGCACGGATTCGGGCGAGGAGAAGTTTGGGATTTCTTGATTAACAGACGGAAGCGACCTTCGGGGAGCAACCGAACTCTCCTCCGATCGCGTCTGGGTTTGATTCGATCGCGGAGAGGATGGAGCGGAAATCAAGGAACCGGGATGGGATTTATCTACTACTCCGTGTGGGAGGGGAGATTGACGAGCAGTAGCGTTAGCATCAGGGAGACGGGAAGATGAGGGAGAGGAAGACGAGGACGGCGAGGGGAGAAAGAACAAAAAGGAAAATAAAGGGGGCGAATAGAAAAGTGGACCAAGCCACCGTCTGGACTCTGGACTCCGGAGATGGAGTATAATAATACTATTATTGCGAGAATTTTTCATAATGGTCCTTCTAGATTCCGGAATTGACGTGTGCGTGAATTATTGGAGAAGGGTTGGGTTTGCTTCCTCCGGAAGAGTGGCGGTGTAGCCGTGTAGGCCTGTAGGATGTACCAAGCTGCACAACCATGGCTTTGTTCATCCGCAGGATTATCTTTTTTTTGGACGAGGTTGGTGCGTGAAACACGAATTCTCAGGAGTATAAAATGATTTGTCGTATGATACAAATTGATATATGGTAGTTAAGTTTGACTAATTTAAATCACTTGGTAAGTTCGAATAATTGTAATAGAGAATACTCCACCTTCTAATCCAAAATGATATCACATATAGCGACCTTAAACATTTATAAATTCCTGTCAATTGCCAAATAGGTGATGCTCATTACGAACAATGTTTTTAATTTCATTTGCACTACAGTGTCCATGTCAACTATCGTCAAGAAGTGCATGACTTTACAATATTTTTTCACATACATAGCAGGTTGCTTTCTACGAGGAAAAACGGACATTGGTAAGCATTCGGGGGAAACCGAAAACGTTTGCCCCGTGCATACTTGAAGTTGGACAAAAGTTACCCCAACTGCTTGCATCTTTCCAATTTCTGGGTCAAACATCAAACCCACAATGTTTGGAATAGTCAAGCGAGTAACCAAAATTGGAATAATGAATCTAATCATCAACAATTAATGAACGCGTACCACGTAGAAGTCCATCTCACCGATGGATGCACAAGTTTTACCTAGTACGAGCAGTAGATGAAGATGGTCTGCACTCTGCACGGGGAAAATATTACTGCTGCGGTACGGCTGCTACTGCCTGTGCAGATCCTGACCGTTGAAACCTGATCCGACGGTGCTAGTACAACTGCTCAAGAAGCAGTCACACTAGGTCCATGTGCATGACACGCAACCGCTGCACTAGAGGGGTCCTAAAGAAAGCACAGGTATCATCAGAAAGAAGATCAGAAGTCCCCATAAAGGGACATTGGGGCATCTCAAGGAGAAGAAGAGCATTCGTGAACCTGCTGCTCTCTCCAGAGAGCTTATGAAAATGAATTTTTTTGTTTGTAGGTCGAGTTTAGTTTGTCTGTTTGTTCTAATCTTAGGGACCTTGCTCCGAATTGTATACAAACTACGCCGTATTTCTGCAATTTTGATTGGTTTACGGCACACATTAACATAAAAAAAATTGGTTAAAATTGAATCACATCAAAAGCACAACTTTTCAGTGGACAACCATGGTGAATATAGAAGTTGTTGCCAAAGCAAGTAATAAATTAGCTGTGATCATTGACGCTTGTTTGCTAATCTAGGGGGTGTTTGGTTCCACCAAGTAAATTTTAGTCCCTGTCGTATGATAGAATATTTGATTTATTAAATATAGACTAATTACAAAACTGATTGTCCAGATGAAGACTAATTTGCGAGATAAATCTATTAAATCTAATTAGTTCATGATTTGATAATATGGTACTAAAGTAAACATATGCTGATGATGGATTAATTAGGTTTAATAGATTCGTCTTGCGAATTAGCCTCCATCTATATAATTAGTTTTATAAGTATCTTATGTTTAATCCTCCTAATTAGAATACAAAGATTCAATATGAGAAGGACTAAACTTTAGTTCTTAAAACTAAATAATCCCTAATTGACTCCTAGCTAGGATAAACAACGACGTGCAGATCAGCATGCCGAGGGAATCATTCCATTTCTAGACAGCGTCCACGTTAAAACCAGCAGCTCCTCCCTTTCACCAGTTCAGCAAGCAAGAGCAAGGATAGATAGATGGATCTTCTATGGAGGACCAGTCGGGCGGTGGGGTGAGTCTCTCTCTGCTGCTACAAGAGCAAGCAAGCCAATGAATGGATGGAGCTAGCAGCTGACAGTGAAGTGCAGGTGCTTACCGTTGTTACCATCAACACCATGTCACACTTCACCGAACACGGAAGCGGCAGCCTTCACATGGATCTATCGCCTAGCTAGCTCTGGTCCCTGTCCAGCTCTCCGAATCCAATCCACCCACTCGCCCAAACCGGGCGGGCTGCAATGGACGACCACCCCCTGCACTGCTCGTGAGTTGCAGTAGCCACGTAGCCGCACAGGACACGGCCATGGAAGTTTTCAATGCGTATGTGACGCTTCAGAGCGCGTGTGTGAAAGAGAGAGAGGTTGCTATCGAGAATTTTGCATCTGTGTTTTGTTCGTTTTTTCATAAGAGATCAAGATTGTGGTTACGACGGATGTGGAAATTAAAGATCGAAACTTATGGTGTCATGATAAAAGTTATGCAATATTTTTATAGGATTTTACCACTTCTATGTATAAGGGATGAGATTTTCCTGACTTTGCTGCTGATGATGGTTGCTTAGGTGGTCTTTCAGCCTAATTATTTTCAACCTAGTTATGTACAATCTCTCTTTTTTTAATCAAAATTATGTACTCTCAGTCCCAAAATAAGTGCACTTCTAGAGTTTGGATGAAGAGATTAATGTGAGTGAGAAATTATATATGTATCTTTGCAAAATGTAACTATTGCACTTTGGGAGGAGAGAAAGTAGAAAACAACAATTAAAGTTAGGTGGTTCTATTTTTAGACAACTTTTGAAGTCTAAAAATATATTTATCATGGGACGGAGGGAGTACAATCTCAGCGTAGAATGTTCGGAAACAATCTACAATGTTCTAGGTCAATTTTTCTTTGATTTTGGGCTTGTGCGCACTCATTTCGGTCCACTTGTTTTGGACTCCTGGGCTGATCGAGCTCGAGTCGGTCACCCGATGAACCGGCCTTTCCCCGTCATCTTTTTTTTCCCCCGTTCCCTTCTCTCTGCCTGTCTCCTCTCTTGGTCGGGACTCACTTTCCTGGCGGCGCCGACTGGACGAGCGGCGGCGTCATCCACCACTTCTTCGCCGGGCCCTGTTGCCGGCGACGAGCACCCACCAGGTATGCCCGCCCCTTCTCTTCCCCTCCTGCTGTGCTAAACGGAGCTCCCCAAACCCTAATGTAAGGTGTATGCGGATCTGACCCAGTTACAGTATGCCTACTAACTTCGATTTCGCTCGCGAAAATTACCGGGTGTACACTTGTACACCCATGTCCTATGCTGGGTCCGCCCCTCCCCGTGGTCTGATTAGCGCGCCCGATCAACCTTCCCAGGTGCTGGTGCACTGCGATTTCGAAATATTCGAGGGGAGTAGGGATAGGGTTGCTTGGGGCGCTCTTAGGGTTTTGCGACGGGGTTATGGTGTAGGTAGCAACTTCTGATGTGTGTGGTTCTTAGCGTTTGAGTGCTGGCGATGCCCTATGTGCTCATGTTTCGCGTGGTTATCATTTATTATGTGTTGTCGTAAGATGTGTTCTGTTTTGATGATATGTAGGTGGTAGAAACGTTTGAGGAGTGCGGGTTTTGACACTTTGTGATGATTGTGTAGTAGCGTCCAGATGAGTTCGAAGAAGGTTCCTTACCACAAGCATCGGGAGGCTGAGGAGGCGAGGAAGAAGGTCAGGGTTCAAATCCTTTTTTAACCTTTTCATGTGACACTACAGTTTTACCTTTTTGCCCTTGTAAGTGTGTTCATTCATGTTTTATTTTGACTGCATTGGTATGTGAAGAGGGAGGAAGATGAAGCAGCACGTGTATATGCGGAATTTGTCGAGTCATTCAAGGGTGATAGCTCATCTGGGGCTAAGTTTGTCCGAGGTGGTGTGATCGACCCCAATGCAAAGCTGAAGATTGGCCCTGAAGGTTAGTGATATCGGTTCCAATTTAGTTTATTTTCTTATTGGTACCTTTCCGGTTTGTAGTTTCACTACCTTCCAAGATGGATATATGCATTGTTTCTTTATTGCTCCAATTGATCAAGAGATCAGCCTTTTTATGCATTCGGCAATGGCAGGTGGAAAATCCAAAGATGGGGGGTCTGTTCCAAAGAAGGGCAGTAGGTAAACGGCAAAAATACTTGATTTCTAGAAGATGGTATCCTGTGGTACCACTGCTACATCTTTAGATGGCATGCAACCAATATAACCAGACTTCAGAGACACGACCTAGTTCTGATTGCCTTATGATGCTCTGGCACATAGCTTTCTCTTTTTTACAATTATGCTTCTTGTAATAACTTCAAAATTTTTACCAAGTACTGAACGGAGTTGAAAACAATGATAAGGGTAGTGTGAAGAAGAAAATAGTTTGGCTAGCCTTACTTGGCCACACCAACTTATTTCATGGCTGTGTTTGCATTTACACTGTAGTTTCAACTATAGTTACCTGATGGAGCAATTTATTCTTGCTACTTAAGTTTGTGATGACATCATACTAGCTCATGTCTTGTCTTTGTTCTACAGTCATGTTTGTTTATGATATTAGCATGTCTAGCGATCACAATGCATCATCCTTCGAGGGGTTCTAGGTCTGCAGACTAGGTGCCTTATGGCTCATGGAACAGTGGACTATAATGTCTAGCGATGAATATATACTTGTAACCTAACTCAATGAGTTATCCAAACTGGGGATACTACAGATCTGCATTTGTGTGTGTTTGGTGGTTGTCCATTGCTCTCTTTGGGCTCGATAATTGTTTCGGTTACCATATCTATGTACAAATGTCCTTTTGGATGGTATTAGGATATTGGGTTGAGTATGGTGAGAATACCCATGTTAGATCAAGGCAAGTGTAATTAGCTACGCGGCATTATCTTTGGATAGGTAATGATGGTTTCTGTATATTTGGAGGTGTTCTTTAGAGAACTTTGAAATTTCTTGTACCTTTATAGTAGTAGCTAGTCCCACACGTCAACAATGCCAATTTTAGTTCCAGAGTTTTCAGCCACTTAGAACCTTCTAATTTACATGTCTACTCATGTACCTTTTTGCACCCTTCAGGCCTTCACAGTGCCAGGCTAGATTGCATTGAAAATTTTATGTGCTCGAGATTAAATTCTCGTGGCCTGATAGCATAAGCTTTAGGATCAATTATACTTTTCAATACAAAGTATGATTTCTTCAAGCTTGCTGGGAATCCAAAATTCAATTGTGTGCATCATTGCATTAATAGAATTTTGAATATATAATAGACCAAAGGAATGGAGTTTTTTTTTTGATAACTTAGCAGTGGAGGTTGAAATTTCATTAGTTGAAGTGAGAATACCTGAAATACTATCATACCTGCAATGCCGCAACTCCTTGCCTCTGTTTTTCTCGTAACCCCATATCACTTCTATTTATGTATGATATGCATATGGTCTAACTTGTGAGCATGTTAGTCATAAATACCTTATACATAGCACAACGATCTAACTTGTGAGCCTCATAGATACCTTATACATAGCGTACTTTTCTCCAGGTATGTTCCGTCCTTCTTGCCACCATCATTTGCAAAAGAGCCTGAGAAGAAGGTTAGGACACTTCCACTATTCTTATGATTTACTTCAGTCAATCTGTGTAGTTTCTTTGTTGAAGATTTATCTTGACTTGCAGAAGGAAGAAGAAAGGCCAAAGGAAAAGGAAAAAGGAAAGCCACGCGTAATAGATAAGTTCATGGAGGAACTTAAGTTTGAGCAAGAGCAACGAGAAAAGCGTAGTCAGGATCGAGACCACCGGCGTGATCGTCACAGTGATAGCTCCATGGTAGGTGCTTATATAGTTATATTTGTAAAATGGTCCTTTTGTTTCATTCCACACTTCCACTAGAGGACTGTATGGAGTAATCCATATTTTGTTTGGTTTGTTGAATATTATTTGTCAAATTACTAGGGTGTAGAATATCAATATATTCTACTCCTTTGCCGCTTATTCGGAATGTTCTTAATCTGTTTTCCAGCTTATGAGAAATTTATGTGATTAATTTGCAGCTTCTCTATAAATATTATTAGTTTGTCCTTATGTTTGTTGCATTGATTCTTGAAATTGTTTCGTGCAGCCCTCTAGCCGGTTTGATGAACTACCAGATGAATTTGATCCGACTGGAAGATTTCCAGGATCATTTGATGATGGCGATCCTCAAACCACAAACTTATATGTTGGCAATCTATCTCCAAAGGTTGATTTCTCCACTTCACATTTTCTGGCAAACTTATATGCATTAACTAGTTAGCTACCCTGGTGCATTACATGCTATGATTTCAGGTTGATGAGAATTTTCTTTTAAGGACCTTTGGTCGGTTTGGACCTATTGCTAGTGTCAAGATTATGTGGCCTAGAACAGAAGAGGAACGCAGGAGGCAAAGAAATTGCGGTTTTGTTGCCTTTATGAATAGAGCAGACGGGCAGGCAGCAAAGGATGAAATGCAAGGTTAGTGTGCACATTCATGTGGTGGTAGTCCATAGGGATCATGTTTGTTTGTTGTTTATGGGAACTTGAAATGCTATTTTTTGGCTGCTATTCTTAATTTCAGCTTATTTTAATGTTTATTTCAGGTGTTATTGTATATGACTATGAACTGAAGATTGGATGGGGAAAATCTGTTGCTCTACCATCACAGGCATTACCTGCTCCTCCTCCAGGACACATGGCAATCAGAAATAAAGAGGTTGCCTTTTTTTTTTGTCCTTCCATGCCGTATTAAATTCTGTATTCATCTGACTTTTTTTTCTCATGATACGTCTGCAAGTTTTAATAGAATGGGATCTTTTTGGTATTGCACACATGAATTGCCATTGTTGATCTTTTTTCTTTGCTGTATACAGGGTGGTACAGTCATACTTTCTGGTCCTGGCGGCCCTGCTGTTGCATCTGTTACACCACAAACCTCAGAGCTGGTAGGGGAAGTTGTGCATAATACCTTATTAATTCATCTGTTATTGATTCTAGGATGCATTATTTTTATCCTGCAGTAGTACTATATGCACGTTGTCTTCCTAGTGATTTTGTGTTATCTTTCTGCCATTTTTTTAATCCTGCAGTAGTACTATATGCACTTGTTCTTTCTAGCGATTTTGTATTGTCTTTCTTCTTTTTCCTTTAGTTTTTGCGTGTGCAGTGATCTTGCTATCTAGGTCATCCTGTCACTGTAAAAGAATTACCGTTGAAAGCTCTCTTTTGTTTTGCTTTGAGTTAGAATGTGAAGGATGGATATTTCATACTTCATAATGTGGAATGTGGCTCTTAGAAAATACTTGGTTGCTTGAATTGTGTAGGCCAGAGAAATTTCAATACTTATATTGTTGTGAACAACTTAATATCAATTTTTAAGTGTCCTCATTCCGCACGCAGTTCCAATGTCCTTATTGTACCCAACTGCCTTCAATGTAAGGTGGGCTTACATGCTGTTCTAATGTCTTACAAGTGCAGATATAATTTCTGGCCATGATGTTGGTTACTTCTCATGTAGGCAGATCCAGTACTTGATTTTCTAGAAGGGATATTGGCAGTTGACCATTTGGCATTTGCATATTCTGTGATCTTGCATTATATTAAAATCATGATTATCTTTATATGAGCGAAAGATTTGGTAGCTTCAATTCACATTGTGGATTCATCTGACTTGATAGGTCCTTACACCAAATGTTCCTGATATTGTGGTGGCGCCACCGGATGATGGACGTCTTCGGCATGTGATTGACACAATGGCTCTGCACGTACTTGATGGTGGATGTGCTTTTGAACAAGCTGTAATGGAGAGAGGGCGAGGGAATCCTTTGTTTGATTTCTTATTTGATCTTAAATCTAAAGAGCACACATACTATGTTTGGAGGTTATACTCCTTTGCTCAGGTACTGGTTGCTGTCTATAGTTCAAAATTCTAAATTGACATCTCAATGCTCTGATGATAGAATAGTGCTGTCCGTTTTATTCATTCGTATTTGCTGTTCATAGTTGGAAGTCAGACAATCAAAACATAAGCTTGAGTTTTTCTACCAAATATAATAGCAAAGCATGGCTATGTCGCCCATTGTATATGTTGCACAAGAACTTGTTAAATTGTCAAATAAACATTAGTTATTTAGTTTCTTTGAATGTTTGAGTATATGTTTTTCCTTGCTCCCCAGAACTTTTCATCTATCACCATATCATGGCTGGAACACATTTTTGAGAATCAAATCACAATTTGTTACATCCAAAAAATTCAAGTAACTAGGAACAGATGATTGTCCTGATAGAATGCTAACAGCTTGTGAGTTGTAACATAGGGTGATACTTTACAACGATGGAGAACAGAACCATACATTATGATCACAGGAAGTGGAAGGTAATATCTTTTTGCAGTAATAATGGTATTTTAATAGGACCAATATGTATGGAATCTGTGCTTACTGACTTTCTTCTGACAAATTGTAATATGCAATGTGCTATTTTAGATGGGTTCCACCTCCCTTGTCATCCAACAGAAGCCCTGAACGTGAAAAGGAATCTACATTTGCTGCTGGTAGAAGCAGGGTAAATGTTCGTTAGTCAGAACATTTTTTTTTCTTTGCACCTTTTGATATAGCATAAATAGTTGTTCTATTGATGCCAATAATCAATAAAATAAAAATAAATAGTTCTGTTACAAGGCTAATTTGCCGTTCCCTTCTTCAGCGTGTTGAAGTGGAGCGGACATTGACTGACTCGCAGCGTGATGAGTTTGAGGACATGCTACGAGCGTTGACATTAGAGAGGAGTCAAATAAAAGAGGCCATGGGATTTGCCTTGGATAATGCTGATGCAGCTGGGGAGGTACAGCCTACCTTCTAATTTGATCTGATAAGCATATTTTCTTTTCTCTTTTTTTTTTTCATTGCTTAAGTAGTACCACCACTTTTTTATCTGTGCACCCACAGAAAGATCAGTTAGTAGCTAGTTATGTGTGAATGTGTCAACACCCTGATGAGTTTATGTATTTAACAGATTTATGCGGTCACTTTGACTGTCTATTTGATGGACAGCCCTTTTGATGACTGATAATATCTGATTTATCTTTGTAAGAACAGAAATGGGTAAAAATTGGTGGCATGTATAGTATACTTATACACTGATGGCTGAAATGGTATCAAATGGCAACATGTAAAATGTTCAGTGATTGATGAAATGCTATCTTTGTCCTTCACTAATGTATCTGCTATTTATTTTGGACACTGTTTTGTTACATGGGCATGGTTTAGGGGATCATGTTAACTATTGGGACCTGGTTTCCATTGTAGATTTTTATCGTTGTATTGTTTAATTCCTTCAAAAAAAAAATCTTTGTATTGTTCAGTTTAATTGTTGTGGATTGGGTATTGCTCAGTTGTTATAATCTTATAATTCAGCAAATCTACTGTATTATGGTCTTCTAGACTTCTTTTATCCAAATGATGTCTCTTGTGTAGTTCTAATTGCATGAATACTCATTAGTCATTGTTGCATTTTCAGATTGTTGAGGTTCTCACAGAATCCTTGACACTCAAGGAGACCTCTATTCCAACCAAGGTTGCTCGGCTTATGCTAGTGTCCGACATCCTTCATAACAGTAGTGCTCCTGTGAAGAACGCCTCTGCATTCCGAACGAAGTTTGAAGCTTCTTTGCCAGATGTCATGGAGAGCTTCAATGACTTGTACCGCAGTATCACTGGAAGGATTACTGCTGAAGCTCTGAAGGTGATTTATATTGTGCCATTTCTTGAATACTTGAGTTTGCATTTGTCCTTGATGTTCTTACATGATTGCTTGAATTTATTACCGTTCTGCAGGAGAGGGTTATGAAAGTTCTACAAGTTTGGGCAGACTGGTTCTTGTTTTCTGATGCATTTCTGAATGGGCTGAGGGCTACTTTTCTTAGATCAGGCAACTCTGGTGTTGTTCCATTTCACTCGCTATGTGGTGATGCACCTGAAATTGAAAAGAAAGGTAGCTCTGAGGATGGCAATGGTGGATTTAAGCTTAATGAAGATGGTGCCTTGGCTACAGGAAAGGCAGCAGCAACAAAGGAGCTATTAGGGCTTCCACTAGCTGAACTTGAGCGCCGTTGTAGACATAATGGCCTCTCACTATGTGGTGGTAAAGAGATGATGGTTGCCAGGTTGCTTAACTTGGAAGAGGCTGAGAAGGAACGCGTATATGAGAAAGATGTTGAAGTGAAATATGCGCAAGGGGAACAGCATAAAACTGGAAGAGAGGACAGTGGTTTGAATGCTCCTAGTGCATCACGATTTGGAGAAACTCCTAATGGTGATGGACTAGATGTCTCTAGGAATAATATGGGAACTGCCAAAGGACGCACTAGAGAGTCTGCTTCTGCTGAACTTGAATCATTTCCAAGCAAGAAGCCGAAATATGATCCTGTTTTACCAGCTTCTAAATGGAGTCGAGAGGATGACATCAGCGATGATGAAGATAGAAAAGGTGGTAGAGGCTTGGGATTAAGCTATTCATCTGGAAGCGATGCTGGTGATCTGGGAAAGGCCGATACATCAGAAGTTAGTACTGATCACACAAGTCATCATCAAGATACGATTGTTGATGAAGAACATAGGTACCACTTCATGTTCAGTCTTCTTACCATTTCCTTGTTATTTCTTATATGAGTGTTATTCAAGCACGATTTTTTACCTGATATGCAGGCAGAAGTTGAGGCAGATTGAAATTTCTGTCATGCAGTACCGTGAATCTCTTGAGGAGCAGGGTATCCGCAACATGGATGAGATCGAGAGGAAGGTTGCCAGCCATCGGAGACACCTTCAGTCTGAATATGGTTTATCCACTTCAACTGATGGTGCAAACAGCAGGCGGTCTTCTGGTATGATTCATCCTGCTTTTTTAACTATGGCATTTATGTTGCATCGGCACATATATTTTGTCTTACTGAGAGTTTTACACTGTAATTATTAGTTCATGTGGTAACAATGATCCATGTTGTACCTTTCTTTCAGTGTTTGTCCTCCCCCGTCTCCTTTGTTACGTATCTTATATGAATGATATCTAATTTTGCAGAAAGAACATCACTGGAGCGGAAAGAGAAACACGACAATGCACATGATTATGCTAGGAAACGGCGCCGGAGCCAGAGTAGAAGCCGCAGCCCTCCAAGGAAGTCACAGGAGAGGGACCGAGACCACAACCGCAGCAGAGACCGATCTCATGGCAATGATGTTGGGAGGGACAGGGTACGTGATAAAAGCACGAGCCGTGGGCGTGATGACCACTATGACAGAAGCCGAGACAGGGAGAAGGACAGGAGAAAGGGAAGGTGACGATACCCAAAATCCCTGTCACAATTCATCATTTGCATGCGTGCAAGGTCCCTGGAGCAAGGTAATATTCGAGCTACATCAGTTAACATCTGCTGCACCACGGCAGGTTTCCTGGCCTGCTCCGAGCCCTTGAGAATCTGTCTGTAATCGGAGTTCTGAGGACTAAGGTCATGTTTTTGTAGAGATGATCTGTTTGTAACAGGTAATTTTGCGGATTAAGATGAAGTCGATGTGTAGTTTTATCCCAAAAGCCAATGTTTAGTACACCAAGAATTATCACCACTGGACATCCTTGACATAGATTGATATTTTTCTAACCTACATTTATATGTAGGCTGATACGTAGATCTTGCACGGCACCATTGGTGAATGTCGGCCCGTTCACTGACAATGGAGGCCAAGGTGCTCACGTGCGCACTCGAATTCCTGCACGTCGCTGAAGGAGAATGTGTTGCCCATTATGCCCGAGCATGTGAGCATGTGCTTTACTAATGTGTTGTGCAGGTATGCTACCTGTCTACGCACGCTTTTGACACATGCTTAAACGGTGACTCTACTGTCGGAACATTAGTAAAGCACGAAACTTTGTTGTCGTATATTTTAAAACAGAGAGTAATAATTCAACAAAGTTGGGCAATATTGCAACATAAATTTTTGAACATCTTGTTGCACGGAGCTAGGGAGAATTCTGTGGCAGAACCAACCTGAATTATACCGGCTCAAGTACGCGAGTCCAATCCTAAGGGCTCCAACGTGCTTCAAACGGTATAATCCCTTGGCCTGTCGGGTAACGTCCCGATAAACCACCGATACACAGGATCAAATAAGGCTACCTCACACGAAGGTGAGTCCAGAGATACATTCACCATCACATTTTACATCACAGGGAATTACATTACAAGGGTTTACAAAAGAGGTACGATAATTTAATTTCAGAGAAAAGATTACAAATTGTTAAAAACTATGGTTGTTAGCAGCGGAAAACATACGTGATGATTACCATACGATGTTAAGACGAATGTCATGCTAAGCCCGAGCACGACATCGCTCGATATCACCAGTGCTGGCCGGGGACGGGTCCCATTCCACGGACCAACCTTCTGCGAGAGCACAGGGCCAAGGCAAGGGAAGAGTAGGGTCTTCAAGACATCATCTGCAAAACATATAACTAGCAAGGCTGAGTATACTAATACTCAGCAAGGCTTACCCGGGATTGGGTATACTTAGCCCATAACTAGACTTATGAGAGCTTATAATGGTTCTGGGTTTAGTTTCAGCTGAAAAGCAACAAAGAGTAGATCCTTAACTTCAAGTTTTAGCTTTCAGATTCTAGTTAATTATCCATTCTAGGTAAGCACCTATAACTAAGCAAGCATGGTATAATCCTTGGTCAAACATCATCTTTGATAACCATAATATTGCTCTTGTTACTCTATGTGGAAAAGGGATCAAGCAGTCTCAATCTTCGTGAGAAGCGGACGATTCGAATCGAATTTAACCTTGCAAGGTAAACCTAACTCACACGCTTGGAACATCCAACAACAGTTCCGAAGCAACCGTTTGCCTTTCATTCCGACTCATGGATCAGATCCACCACAAGCGACTGCAGGAACATACGCACACCCAATGTGTGCAGGACATACGTCTGTAGCGCGACTACAAAACCCGTATTCCTGGTTGCCCTTGCAACACGTATTTCCCCAGTCGAACCAAGTAACCAAAAGAACCAAATACATGTGGTGGGAGGTATGTCCACTCCTCGGGCCGATTGGCTACTAGGCTTACCGCTTACCCATAACTCACGGTATGTGGCTAGTACTTTCAAACACTTAACCCGCACTTCCACACACTGCGACCTTATCAGATTCATCAACACAGACGGGGTATCATCTCAACCATGATACCGCACAAAACTCCCGTCCGGCATCCTTATAGTGGTAACAGGAATGTAAACATTACAACTCCTATATCGCGCGAGTGACAGGAAATCACCCGACTTTTACCGGCCCTATTAGCGGAGCATCTATCCGTTAAGGACTCGGGAGCATTACATTGGGTTCCTAGAATTCATGCATCTAGGGTTTCACTCCAATTCCTAGACTTAATGCAAGATATAATATGGATAGATATAGATTGCAGTGTAAATTAAATAGTGGGATATGTCCGGGGCTTGCCTTTACTGGTGAGGCTGGGGTTAGTCAAGTTAATAACGTCCGAACTTTGGTTCGGGCCTTCAGAGAATTCCCTGACGAAGTTCTCGGGATCTTCAGAATAACCTCCTTCTGGTTCCGGGATTAGTTGATAATTTCCGTCGGCGGGAGAGATGAGTCTACATGATATGCAAGATGAAGTTCAATGGATGCACACGCTTTCATCTTAATTCATGGTAAAGTTGCAATCCAAACGCTAACACTCAAGCACTTATGGTATAAGAAACCTAAGTTTTGAATCATAAGCATTGACTCATGATTAAAACATTAGTTTAATTGAAGATAAAAATTAAGCATTCAAGTTTAAATTTTATTCAAATTGAATGTGAACTCTAGATAATTAGGGTCATAAAGTTTTGAAAATTAAATATAGATCAATTACATATTTAAAGATTTTGACCAAAAGATTTAATTAGATAAGCTTTACTGGGAAGATTTAGTTGATTGTATTATAAATAAATTGAATTAATCCAAGATAATTATTAAAACATCAATTAGAATTAAATTCAAATTTAGATTTGAATTTAAACTTTTTGAGTAAAGAATGTTATAAGATTTTGAATATTTAAAACAAATAGATTACTTTATAATTCATGATTAAGAGATTTAATTGATTAAAGTTTAAAAGGTATACTTAGCAAATTTTTGCTTAAGATAATTCAAGATGGTTATCTTAAAAGAAATTATATTATATTATGAGTTTAGATTTGAAGATTTTATATCCCTTTATATGTCCTATAGAAATTTGTATATCAAAAATTATGATCACAAAGTTAACCTTATAGGGTAAAGATTGGAATTACGGGTAAGACATTACATTTTCATGTCTTAAATTCAATATAGATTCAAAAATATTTTGTTTCAAATCAAACTCACTTAATAGAAATTATAGAGTTCAAAACCTAGTTTCCAACAAAACTGGTTTTGAAATTTTTGGAATTTCCTACAATTTTCTATTGAATTTACAAGCCGAAAATATCACTCACATGAAATAACGAGCATCCATTCACTTCTATTCTAAATACAGTACAAACCATCCATTTTTACAGCATGGTCATAAAACAAAAGTGATAGGATTTGAAATGAAGAGTCACATGCAACTGGTTTCATAATTTTGTGAATTTTATACGATTTTCTAGGGATTTTCAAAGTTCAGTACATTGAAAAGGGAGAAAGGATTAAAAACTCTCATACAGGCCCTCGGAAGGAACTGACTTTTCGCAGATTGGTCCCTCTGCCATTGCCGGCCGGGGCAAGCTCGGTCTAGGGCCAAATCCGGCGAAGGGAGAGCTTGGATGGCACGGGGAAGGGGGTGGGGAGTGAGAGGATACCGAGACATACTCGTTTGAGGACTTAGCCGGGCTCGGGGAGGCCGGGAAGGGGGTCGCCGGCGTGAGCAGTAGGGGCGGCGGTGTGGTGGTGCTGGGAGCAGCGCTCCGGCGAGGGAGAGGCGCAATGGAGTGGGGGATTAGCATCAGGAGACCTCAGGGCAGCTACTTATAGGGAGGAGAAGATAAGGGAGGGGCGCTAGGCCGATGGTCCACGGCGGCGTGAAGAGGCAGTGCGGGCGGCGCTCAGGCGGCCGGCGTACGCACGTGGCGGAGCAGGAAAGGGGCCACGATGGCAGGCTAGAGTGGCGAGCAGGGGTAGGGGAGACGCATGAGGATGAGAAGGCAAGGGGGGGCGCACTGCTGCGGCCTGATTTCGCAGAATTGCGGCAGCGGCGCAGGAGCAGTAAAAACAGAGGAAGCAGAGGGGAACAGCCAGAGGAGGAAGAGGAATAGGAGAGCGCCAGGGACTTGTTTGCAATTTGCAAAAACTTCAAGGGCCTGAAAGTAAAACTAGATTTCCCACTGATACAGGGCTCTAATGGAGAAATGACCAAAATGAAAGTTGTACAACTTTTCAAGCTCTATAACTTTACTTTAGGGTTTGAATTCAAAAACTCAAAGTATGCATCTTTATTTTGAAACTTTGGACAAATTTTAAGTTTTATAAAGATTTGTCCTTGTTACATATTTTACACACAACTTGGGCCTAAATGCAAGTTTTCAAATAAGTCATGATGACTTGCATTCTTATAATTTGGCCCCTAGTAACTTTTTGAAAATTACTTTTGTAACTCAAATATTTGCGCATAAGGACTTATACTTTTATAAAATTACATAAATATCCTTGTTTTTACCACTTTACCTAAAATTTTTACACACTTCAACAAACACATTTCCAATGAAACTTTTGGATAAATATATCTTTACAAGGGTTAAAACAAGGAAAACATGTTTACAAAACCACTTTCACTTATTTTGAAATTACCCTAATCCAAATACATTTTGCAAAAACAACCCTATGTTTTTCTGTAATTACAAAAATACCCTTTTTACTTGTGTTTAAATTTTCAACAGTTTCACACAAACACACAAAAGTTTTATACTAACAAGCGTACACTTCACACTATCAAATTATAAGCCTAGCTTACAGATACATGAACTGTCACAGCCTTCCCCCCTAAAAAGAATCTCGTCCCGAGATTCGGTCGTAAGGCTCTGAAGGGAAGAGAAGCAAATTACCCATTAAAAAAATGGCAAGTAGCAATCGCACTAGAGAAAATTGAAGTTGATGACGAGAGCATGGCGAGATGAGTATAACGAGAGTATGAAGAGATTGTACATAGGTGATTTTGACAAGATAAGAGATTGTACATGAGGACGACAGATGTCGGTGACATTCATCACAAAATTCCTGGATAACAAATAAGGATGGTACAAGGGTTTGACAAAGTGATGTTTGAAGTATTCTTGCTCAGAGTTTATTACTTAAATGATTTAGGGGATGTTGATTGTAAAACATGCCTATTTATATTGATGCAATCAAGAAATAGTGAATAAATGCTCCAATTTAAAGTGCAATGCTCGATATGTAACCATGATTGGAATGCACTGTTGGGATGTATGATTGTGATGATGGTGTAACACCATGCATTGATCAAAATGGTATATGTTATGATGCATATAATTCTTTTTATTTTACTCAAAATCATCTGAGCAAAAATTGAAGATGCAGTTCTCAGATGTTGTAACCAGAATAGCCAACGATATAAGGTACAACACCAAGAGAGGATAGATAGATCACTAGATGATGGATTGAGGGGTTTGATGGTATTCATCAAGGTTTAACCATCAAAGGAGAAGTTTAATGATTCTGCCGAAACAGATTCAAAGCAAGATCAAAGATTTGATTTGACTGTCCAGCTAAGATCGGTGATAGGGTTCGGACATAATCCAATTCACCTGATTTACAAAAGATTTTCTTAACTCTAAAATAACCCAGCAGATTACATTTACTCCTACAACACAAAGTCAAACAAGCATTCAGATACAAGCATATGTTTCAGTACATCAATGTAACAAACAAGGCAATCAGGTCAATTCAAGATGTTATGATGCATGCACGTTCTACACGTCCTCACAAACCAAAAACAACTGCCGAATATCTTCGGACTTACGTGGTTAGTTTCGGTGGCATAATACATACGTCTCTCACTATTAACTAGTCGATAAACCCTATCCGTCCTAGTTTCGTATTCGTGGTTAGTGTACCTGCAGAAAACCACAATATATAACCAATGAACCTTTCATGCCAGCATGTCATGAAAGCGTTCCCATTCATTACTGTTCACTATAGAAACAGCATCTGTACAATTACCGCCGTACAGACAACGTTAGCATACGTTATCGAGATAACGTATTCACGAGGGTACCGCAAAATGCGGGGATGTTGCTGTCCATACCCCCTTACCTAACTATATACTCCCAATGTAGTCAACCGAAGTTGGTACATTGGCAGCATCTCAAGTAGGCCACTGCTTGAGAAACAGCGTTCGGTTCGCATCACCGACGGGAAGGCCAAGCTCCCTCAGTTGGCTGAGGATCCTTACCTTCTTACCTCACGATCGAAGGTGTCGTTACAGAAATTAAGGTTGGGTTGTGCATGAATTTAAGTTTTGACAGAAAAGTAATGCTGGTAGTTAGAATTATACATATATACATATATAGCCACCTCTAAATCCCTCATAAGCATTACCCTAGGGCTTTACGTACTAAGCACGATCCTTAACGAATCCAACGCGACTTTGCCAAACATTTTGTTGGTCAAATTTTTATACTGAAAGCATTTTTAAGGTAAAATGCATCTCCAGGGTAACCTTATAGCTCTGATACCAGCTGTGGCAGAACCAACCTGAATTATACCGGCTCAAGTACGCGAGTCCAATCCTAAGGGCTCCAACGTGCTTCAAACGGTATAATCCCTTGGCCTGTCGGGTAACGTCCCGATAAACCACCGATACACAGGATCAAATAAGGCTACCTCACACGAAGGTGAGTCCAGAGATACATTCACCATCACATTTTACATCACAGGGAATTACATTACAAGGGTTTACAAAAGAGGTACGATAATTTAATTTCAGAGAAAAGATTACAAATTGTTAAAAACTATGGTTGTTAGCAGCGGAAAACATACGTGATGATTACCATACGATGTTAAGACGAATGTCATGCTAAGCCCGAGCACGACATCGCTCGATATCACCAGTGCTGGCCGGGGACGGGTCCCATTCCACGGACCAACCTTCTGCGAGAGCACAGGGCCAAGGCAAGGGAAGAGTAGGGTCTTCAAGACATCATCTGCAAAACATATAACTAGCAAGGCTGAGTATACTAATACTCAGCAAGGCTTACCCGGGATTGGGTATACTTAGCCCATAACTAGACTTATGAGAGCTTATAATGGTTCTGGGTTTAGTTTCAGCTGAAAAGCAACAAAGAGTAGATCCTTAACTTCAAGTTTTAGCTTTCAGATTCTAGTTAATTATCCATTCTAGGTAAGCACCTATAACTAAGCAAGCATGGTATAATCCTTGGTCAAACATCATCTTTGATAACCATAATATTGCTCTTGTTACTCTATGTGGAAAAGGGATCAAGCAGTCTCAATCTTCGTGAGAAGCGGACGATTCGAATCGAATTTAACCTTGCAAGGTAAACCTAACTCACACGCTTGGAACATCCAACAACAGTTCCGAAGCAACCGTTTGCCTTTCATTCCGACTCATGGATCAGATCCACCACAAGCGACTGCAGGAACATACGCACACCCAATGTGTGCAGGACATACGTCTGTAGCGCGACTACAAAACCCGTATTCCTGGTTGCCCTTGCAACACGTATTTCCCCAGTCGAACCAAGTAACCAAAAGAACCAAATACATGTGGTGGGAGGTATGTCCACTCCTCGGGCCGATTGGCTACTAGGCTTACCGCTTACCCATAACTCACGGTATGTGGCTAGTACTTTCAAACACTTAACCCGCACTTCCACACACTGCGACCTTATCAGATTCATCAACACAGACGGGGTATCATCTCAACCATGATACCGCACAAAACTCCCGTCCGGCATCCTTATAGTGGTAACAGGAATGTAAACATTACAACTCCTATATCGCGCGAGTGACAGGAAATCACCCGACTTTTACCGGCCCTATTAGCGGAGCATCTATCCGTTAAGGACTCGGGAGCATTACATTGGGTTCCTAGAATTCATGCATCTAGGGTTTCACTCCAATTCCTAGACTTAATGCAAGATATAATATGGATAGATATAGATTGCAGTGTAAATTAAATAGTGGGATATGTCCGGGGCTTGCCTTTACTGGTGAGGCTGGGGTTAGTCAAGTTAATAACGTCCGAACTTTGGTTCGGGCCTTCAGAGAATTCCCTGACGAAGTTCTCGGGATCTTCAGAATAACCTCCTTCTGGTTCCGGGATTAGTTGATAATTTCCGTCGGCGGGAGAGATGAGTCTACATGATATGCAAGATGAAGTTCAATGGATGCACACGCTTTCATCTTAATTCATGGTAAAGTTGCAATCCAAACGCTAACACTCAAGCACTTATGGTATAAGAAACCTAAGTTTTGAATCATAAGCATTGACTCATGATTAAAACATTAGTTTAATTGAAGATAAAAATTAAGCATTCAAGTTTAAATTTTATTCAAATTGAATGTGAACTCTAGATAATTAGGGTCATAAAGTTTTGAAAATTAAATATAGATCAATTACATATTTAAAGATTTTGACCAAAAGATTTAATTAGATAAGCTTTACTGGGAAGATTTAGTTGATTGTATTATAAATAAATTGAATTAATCCAAGATAATTATTAAAACATCAATTAGAATTAAATTCAAATTTAGATTTGAATTTAAACTTTTTGAGTAAAGAATGTTATAAGATTTTGAATATTTAAAACAAATAGATTACTTTATAATTCATGATTAAGAGATTTAATTGATTAAAGTTTAAAAGGTATACTTAGCAAATTTTTGCTTAAGATAATTCAAGATGGTTATCTTAAAAGAAATTATATTATATTATGAGTTTAGATTTGAAGATTTTATATCCCTTTATATGTCCTATAGAAATTTGTATATCAAAAATTATGATCACAAAGTTAACCTTATAGGGTAAAGATTGGAATTACGGGTAAGACATTACATTTTCATGTCTTAAATTCAATATAGATTCAAAAATATTTTGTTTCAAATCAAACTCACTTAATAGAAATTATAGAGTTCAAAACCTAGTTTCCAACAAAACTGGTTTTGAAATTTTTGGAATTTCCTACAATTTTCTATTGAATTTACAAGCCGAAAATATCACTCACATGAAATAACGAGCATCCATTCACTTCTATTCTAAATACAGTACAAACCATCCATTTTTACAGCATGGTCATAAAACAAAAGTGATAGGATTTGAAATGAAGAGTCACATGCAACTGGTTTCATAATTTTGTGAATTTTATACGATTTTCTAGGGATTTTCAAAGTTCAGTACATTGAAAAGGGAGAAAGGATTAAAAACTCTCATACAGGCCCTCGGAAGGAACTGACTTTTCGCAGATTGGTCCCTCTGCCATTGCCGGCCGGGGCAAGCTCGGTCTAGGGCCAAATCCGGCGAAGGGAGAGCTTGGATGGCACGGGGAAGGGGGTGGGGAGTGAGAGGATACCGAGACATACTCGTTTGAGGACTTAGCCGGGCTCGGGGAGGCCGGGAAGGGGGTCGCCGGCGTGAGCAGTAGGGGCGGCGGTGTGGTGGTGCTGGGAGCAGCGCTCCGGCGAGGGAGAGGCGCAATGGAGTGGGGGATTAGCATCAGGAGACCTCAGGGCAGCTACTTATAGGGAGGAGAAGATAAGGGAGGGGCGCTAGGCCGATGGTCCACGGCGGCGTGAAGAGGCAGTGCGGGCGGCGCTCAGGCGGCCGGCGTACGCACGTGGCGGAGCAGGAAAGGGGCCACGATGGCAGGCTAGAGTGGCGAGCAGGGGTAGGGGAGACGCATGAGGATGAGAAGGCAAGGGGGGGCGCACTGCTGCGGCCTGATTTCGCAGAATTGCGGCAGCGGCGCAGGAGCAGTAAAAACAGAGGAAGCAGAGGGGAACAGCCAGAGGAGGAAGAGGAATAGGAGAGCGCCAGGGACTTGTTTGCAATTTGCAAAAACTTCAAGGGCCTGAAAGTAAAACTAGATTTCCCACTGATACAGGGCTCTAATGGAGAAATGACCAAAATGAAAGTTGTACAACTTTTCAAGCTCTATAACTTTACTTTAGGGTTTGAATTCAAAAACTCAAAGTATGCATCTTTATTTTGAAACTTTGGACAAATTTTAAGTTTTATAAAGATTTGTCCTTGTTACATATTTTACACACAACTTGGGCCTAAATGCAAGTTTTCAAATAAGTCATGATGACTTGCATTCTTATAATTTGGCCCCTAGTAACTTTTTGAAAATTACTTTTGTAACTCAAATATTTGCGCATAAGGACTTATACTTTTATAAAATTACATAAATATCCTTGTTTTTACCACTTTACCCAAAATTTTTACACACTTCAACAAACACATTTCCAATGAAACTTTTGGATAAATATATCTTTACAAGGGTTAAAACAAGGAAAACATGTTTACAAAACCACTTTCACTTATTTTGAAATTACCCTAATCCAAATACATTTTGCAAAAACAACCCTATGTTTTTCTGTAATTACAAAAATACCCTTTTTACTTGTGTTTAAATTTTCAACAGTTTCACACAAACACACAAAAGTTTTATACTAACAAGCGTACACTTCACACTATCAAATTATAAGCCTAGCTTACAGATACATGAACTGTCACAAATTCAATGTTCTTTATTGATCCGGCGGACGTCCATCCGTCTTTTTTCTTTTTTGGTGTGTATGTTTGCTTGGATGGAATTCGACTTGTTCCGGCAAGCGAGGGCCAATCAAAATATTGGTCCCGGCTCTGGTCCGCAGACAAGGCTGCGAGTACTCAACTCTTCTGAAATAGATAAACTTCTGTTTGGCCCAAGATTAATTTTCAGTCCTTCAACTTAGATGCCAATTAGGATGATTAGAGCCCATTAGTCCTAATTACTCCATATATTAGACATACGGCTAATTTTTAATTTCTCATTTTAGCTCATCCAAACGGGATCTAATTGTTTCAGCATGAAATGTGCATTTGAAAAAGAAAACATCAGCACGGATGCAAAAACTTCTTTTAAAGAAAAAAAATTACGGGTCCAACACCTAAGCTCACGCCCACAGATAGACGAGGGAGATAGAGATGGAGAGATGCTGCCAACTTCCGGACGTCAGATCCTACCCCATCCAATCAAGAAGCAGCCGACGTGTCAGCAAGCACACGCCAACACGAACACGAAACGTGTGCGCGCGGTGTGCCAGTGCGTGCCCAGACCTGGCACGATGCAGACGCCGCGGCACATCATTAGCAGCAGCAACAGCGACCCTGCTTTGGCTCCTTCCTTCGTCGGCTCGACCCCACCAAACCAAACTAAAAGGCTAGTCAATTAATGAGAGGCCGCAGCCTCGGTTAGAGCACAGCTCTCCACACGAGGAAAATGGGCTCCCGTTTTTAACAAGTCCAAAAGCAGCTTTGCCCTGTGATGAATGAGCAACTTCCGATCTGATCTCGTCTACCGTGGCATGTGACATGTCCGACCACAACCCTATCATTTTCCACTCTTTCGGTCTTGACTTGATGAGATGAATTTGCCTACCCTTCACGGGTTTCATCTCGGATCGCCTCTTTGCGTACTTGAGGTTCTGTTTGGAACGTAGGAATTTCGCTAGAATCATTCGATTTTCAAATCGGAGTATAGAAAAACTTGCTCCCATGTTTCATGTTTGCGTTCTGAAATCTGGACGCTGTGTACGCGCGCAATAAATAGCAGTCGTTTTTTAAAGGGTCCCATGCTCGAGCTGACAGTTCAGACCAGCCCGTTGAATCACCGTCCTTGTCAGCCTCAACCAGGATTGGCTCCCCTCCATGCCATTGCCATGCACGTAGCAGTAAACCAGGCGACGAGTGACAGTGAGCCTGCTGAGCCATCAGTGCCAGCCAGGGTCTCCGCGAGAGCAACGTCCAGACTACGCCGCATTGAGAAATATCCCAACGGCATCGAACGGCCCCCCGCGATCCCAAAGGCCACTTGTTTCTACGCCCCGTCCCCTGATCCCGGGCTCCAGATCAGAATCCCCCGCGCGGCCGCGCCGTGAATTCTCCACCCGGATCTGAGAATCTTTTCCTGATGCGTTCCAAGTAGCACCAGAATTCCTGTCGACCTGTCTGCGAGGCTCCTGAACTCGACGGAAACCGAGCTGTTTTCCGTTAGAGATTCCCGCGACCCTCGTGGAATTCGGCCAAGAACCCGGAGCACGGAGAAGGCGTGCTCTGGGCTCCTCCGGCGTTCCCCTGGCAGGTGGGCCACCACGCCGCCGTCGGCCCCGCGCGGCAGTGGGGGGTTGGAGTGTTTGACTGCTACTACTAGCGGTGCGGGGGCAGTGCATCTGACTTCCCTCTCGTCACTAGCGGCCTCCACCCATCTCAGCATTCCTCTCGCTTTCCTCTCTCTTTCCCACCCCCGCATCCTTCCCTGCTCGCTCCGATCGCCGCTCTCCCCGTGAGGCCGTGAGCCCCGGCTGATGCGGCGGGCGGCGCTCCAAGGCACGAGCTGACGGGTCCCGGGATCTTGCCGCGAGCGGCAGCGGCGCTCCGGTCCACCCAGGTACGCGTGGCGGATAGGCGAGACTCCGAGAGAGGCCGTCGTCAGCTCTTGGTTGGATTCGACCTTCTGTTTATTTATTTATCTATTTATTGCCTGCAATAATTTCCCCGTTAGGTGAGACTTGTTGAGCGAAACAGAGAAATGCCATTGCTTCAAAAATTTCCATGCCAATTTCATGAATAAAGGATATACTTTGTAAACGCGCCGCAATTTTTTTTATTCACTTGTTTCCTGCCGAGAGCTTTCCACAGTTTCTGGATGTTGATTCTCGGAAGCGGTTTGGTGTTGTCACAGTCCGTCAGTCCGATCTTGCTGTTCCTCAAGGAGTCAATCGGCTGGGTGCTTTATTTTTTCCCTTAATTGGTAGCTGCCTACAAGTGGTATTGATAATTCAGTAAGATGGAATCTGTTAGGAATATCTTATGCGTTTATTCAGTCCAAATGATCCATTTTTCTTGTTTCTGCAATACCAAGTTTGTTGCATTTGAACCAAACAAGCGATGATTAGCTATATTTATCAAAAAATAACTTATCTTGTTTAGGAGCACCCGCCGGGTGGTGGGCTCTGAGTTCTCACCTAACTCTGGGTTTAAGGAAAAACACCTATAGTGTTGTCATCGCCCACGGTTTGGTGCTGTCAGCGCCCATCATTTCGTTATGGTGTATATTTTAATTTTTGTCAGTACACTTTCCACTTTTTCTATAGAAAAAAAAGAAAGGATGCATCTTATCGAGCAATTGGACATGTCATTCACGCTGATAATTGTGGAGGGTGGTTGGCCAAAGTGTCCTAGTTTATCTCATTTATGGTGCCCTGTGGGGTTAGGCTAGTTCTTTTCCTGTGCAGGTGTACGTGGGTTTTGTTTTTTCAGCTGTCCTTTTCTGATTGCTGAGGTATTGTGCAATTATTGCTTTTCTTATATGAAGGGGTTTGAACTGTGCTGATTATACCTCTGGGGGCCGTATCCTAAGTCCTACCTGGAAGTAAATGGCACTTCCCTAATTTTGTTGGGTCCTTGATTCAGCTATCTTTGTCATGTTACATCTGCATTAGTCCTTCCTAGTTCCTACTATTGGTATTTGTCATGCTAATGTGGTATTTTGGGTGGTTGCATTCTTCGCTATTTGGTTTATTCTGGTGATTCACCTATATTATGTTGTTCAAATGCCTTTTGGAGTTCATTGAAAGACTTATACTTTGGTTTTATTGTTGATGAATCAGAGACTGGCTCTAGTCATGTTGATGCTTTTTGGAGATTTGCAGTGTAAGAATTGCTGATGAACTTGAACTGCATTTTTGTTGATGCAGGACTTTGTGGATACGTCAAGTGCTTGACCGGACCATATTAAGTCCTGGTATGTCATTGTTCTGTCCTGTTTACCGTTATTTTTAATGACCATAGAGTTCTTTCCTTATGATATGATCTTTTAATCTACAGCTCATAAGGATGGGAGTTTACCTCAGTACTCCAAAAACTGATAAGCTATCTGAAAACGGAGAAAATGATAGACTTAAATTTGGTCTTTCATCTATGCAAGGATGGCGAGCAAGCATGGAAGATGCTGTGAGTTTCCTAATCCTAGGCTGTCATCATCTTTTGGCATTTTATTTGCATGGCGGATGTAGTCTATCCTCCAAACTATTGTCTGCAATCATTGAAGGCTGGTAGAAAAACATGTTAGAATACTAGCTTTTGGAGGTAGAATGAGTGACCCTTTATGGGCTACAGTTAATGTGGGCATGTGTTCAGTTTGACCCCCCTGGAAGAGATTAAAGAGAATCAAAGAACCAAGCCATCATTTCTCATGGGATGGAGCCTGGAGGCACAGCCCCGCTTTTTATCAATTGTTGATTGATATTACTTTGATTGATTTTAATTAGTTCAGTGTCACACTACATGCATATTGCCAAATTTTCAAAGGTGTGGTTGCATTTTCATTGATCATGCCAGTTCTGAAATCGTTCCTTAACACAATGTTTAACATTCTGTGCAACCCTGCAGCACTCGGCATTGCTAGATCTTGATAGCGAGACAGCATTCTTTGGTGTTTTTGATGGTCATGGAGGTAAGCATACTCACAAAGATCAATGCTTTTCATGTTTCCTCATTGTACTCACGAGGGATGCCACTGTCTAGTATTTGTAGGGATCAATATTATCTCTTTAAGATTGCACAACCTAATATGGATCGCTTTACTCAGGGAGAGTGGTTGCCAAATTCTGTGCGAAATATCTTCACAGTCAAGTTCTCAAAAGTGAAGCCTATTCAACTGGTGACCTAGGCAGTGCCGTGCATAGAGCTTTCTTCAGGTATATGGTGAACGAGATCCCACATGAGATGAAAGCTTCAACATTTGTTCGCGTTACTGTCAGCACGATGATGATAATTTCTAATTATGTGGTTGTGCTACTTCAGAATGGATGAAATGATGCGAGGACAGAGAGGTTGGCGAGAACTATCCGCACTTGGAGATAAGATAAACAAGTTTAGTGGCATGATAGAAGGGTTGATTTGGTCCCCAAGAGGCAGTGATTCGAATAATCAACAAGATGATTGGGCTTCTGAGGAGGTATGTATATATATGCAACTTGCTGCCACCACTTTCACTTTTCTGAAATAGATGTACAGCTTATTTACTTTCTCATTGAGATATATATTATATCTGTTTCAGATTCTTAGCTCCTTCTAAATTCTGTCATTTGTGAATTGCCAAAATATCTGAACTTTATGTTGGAGAGAGAAACCTATGCACAGACCCCCCAAATACGAAGACTGTGTTGTCAGTAATTATATACTATGACCTAATAATGAAATCTGAAATTCAGTCTTCTGATATTCTGAAGTCCATGTGTTGTGATTCTTCACTTTTTTGTTGAGTTATGATATAAAGTTGACAGAATTTGTCACGAGTTATTCTTTATCAGGGACCTCACTCTGATTTTGCTGGGCCAACATGTGGGTGTACAGCATGTATAGCACTAATAAGAAATAACCAACTTATTGTGGCGAATGCTGGTGATTCACGGTGTGTTATTTCAAGGGCTGGGCAGGTATGCTACTCTTGCTCTTTCATTGGCTGGCAAAGAAGATATCCTTGACAGCCTGAGTATAGTTATGTCTCTGTCTGTTACCTATGATAGGCATACAATCTTTCACGGGACCACAAACCTGAGCTTGCAGCTGAGAGAGAAAGAATTATGAAGGCAGGGGGTTTCATCCATATGGGACGAGTAAATGGGAGTTTAAATTTGTCAAGAGCAATTGGTGAGCATTTTCTCGCTCCCTTTTCATAATATATATATATATATATATATATATATATATATATATATATATATATATATATATTGCACCTTGCTTTGTGCCTTAGTATGCAAGTACCTCTTTACAGGTGATGTGGAATTTAAACAGAACAAATTTCTGCCTCCTGAGAAGCAAATTGTGACAGCAAATCCTGACATTAACGTTGTAAGCTCTCTAAATCTGATTCTTCTTTGAAGTTGTACAGAAAGATATTACCTGCTATGGAACTGTTAAGCTTGCGTTTGCCTTCCCTTAAAAGTTCATTTAATCTTGTCCGTGGCTAGGTGGAGCTCTGCGATGAAGACGACTTTGTTGTTGTCGCATGTGATGGCATTTGGTACGTCTAATTTCCTTCAATTTCTCACCTTTCTTAAACTTTGTGCTATCCCTACTTTTATCAAGTGCTTGGCTTGAACATATCATTCTGCTTCTTAGAGAACTAACTACTTTGTTTGATGAACAGGGATTGCATGTCAAGCCAACAGCTGGTAAATTTCATCCACGAGCATTTAAACAAGGTGAGTGCCACGTTATATTTTCAGATGGGCGGCTGAACTGAACTTTTGGTTAGGTTATAGTGCCAGGCAATGACAGACTATGGGTGTTGCTAAAAAAAATGCAGGAGAGCAGCCTATCTGCTGTGTGTGAAAAAGTACTTGACAGATGCCTGGCTCCATCAACAATCACCGGAGAGGGGTGCGATAACATGACCATGATCCTGGTGCAGTTCAAAAAACCAGTTAATCGGAACAAAAAGACCGAGGTGGCTAAGCAATCTACCAGCAGTGCAGATGAAACTGAGATTCAGTGAGTACATGCTTTGTTTGCTCCCTGATTACCACAAATCTTTCTTGTAGCTTTGTCGCGCATTAACCAGAATGATTCGGACCAGTGTTGCTGAGGAGTAAATCGAGCTTGACACTTGCAAGGGCGCAACCATCTGGATTGAGAAGAGCAGGAAAGGCGAAGAAATGTGTAGTGTACATATCCCAACTATGTGTGGCACACGTGCACTTCCTGCCTGAAAAGACCTCAGATAATGGCGTTGGTTGTTGCGATGGTGGATCTCCAGGGCATGCCCTTACGCCATCCTCCCTTCGTCGTCGAGCAGGTTGCAGTTTTCGGTCATTGCCCCGGCTCCAAACTGCAGCAAAGTCGGTGTATTCTGTGGTGTAACATCCCAAGTGTGCTGTAAACAAGTTTGGTTCCGTGCTTGCCTCGCTAGGTTGCGCTTTCTTTCTGAATGATATGGTCGAATCTGAATCCGAATCGGGATCCTGGGCTGTGTGTTGTTTGCTGGATGGAACCTGACGGTTAGGATGAATCCTGACCAGGTGCATTTCGGTTACAGTCAGTGCCGACTGTGAAGTCAGTGTGCTGATGTGGTGATGCTGGGATTTTTTCTATGAGGATTCAATTGTTTGCATTAGCCTTTGCGTTCTGTGTCAGCGAGTATGAACTGTTTGGTTCCTGTTCGCCCTAAAGCGTCTTATTGCTGAATACTGATGGCTCATGAAGCTGGAGGCGGTGCAGTTGCAGTTTTAGCAGTTGGAGACTTGGAGTTTTATCGTCGGATGATCAGATCAAAGTGATGGATGAATACATGCAGTAGCAACTTTACTGCTTAACATCTACTACCTTCGTCTCAAATTATAATTTATTTTAATTTTTCTAGATACATATAGTACACTAGATATATAATAAAAAATTATATATCTAAAATGTTAAAATAAATTATAATTTGGGACGAGGGGTAGCAACAATGTACATCTACTATGGGATCCGCCGCTACCGTTTGATCTGCAGATCGATGGCTGAGGTTTTCTGTAGCCGTCATTAACTGGGTAGTCCAAGTATAAACTGCAGAGGATGTCAGGTCTGATCGTGCCATGGCAGTAGAGAGAGAACGCATCACTTCGCAACACTGGTTAAGTTGCTGGGGGAATTCAGGAAACAACACTGGTTCCCATTGGTGTTCAACAGATAGCACTCCAAATCCATCTATTCATCAAACAGCACCGGTTTTACAAAATGGATTCGTAAAACAGCACTCCACATACTTTTCCCATTCTTTTATTCATCTTTTATCATTTCTTCATGCAAATATATTAAACTTTTTAGTGTCTCATAGAACACATACATTTTGGTAAATTTGATTCTAGCTTGGAAGGAAAAGGAAGTAACGCTGGGTTATCAGTGAAAAAACAAAGGGGCAAGTCAGTCTTTTGCATTTGGTAAAATCATGCAGTGCTATTTGATGGATATGCAGATTTGAGATGCTGTTTCCTGAACACCACTTGAAACAAAGTGCTATTTCCTGGATTCTCCCTTAAGTTGCTATGAGAAGAACCATGCACATTATTCTAAGCAAGATGTTAACACTCTAATTATTGGACTAAGCAAGATGTTGACACTACTAGTTGCGTCAGATATGTACGGCTCAACTACTACTAGGCTATCCCAGTCGAGGGCGGGAGCAGCACGAAGCCATGGCCTTCGTGGCCTTTTTGTCGCGGCCGCCGCCGTCGTCAGTGGCCAGCGGCCTAGCTCGACGGCGTCCTGGTCGAGGGGACGCACTCGGACCTTCTCACGGGCTGTCCTCGCCGCCGCGTAGCGGCCAGCGAGGAAGGAGGCGAGCAGGGCGGCAATCTTGACGAGGCCCGCGACGAGCAATGCGAGCACGACGGAGCTGGCGAGGGCGGCGAGGAAGACGAGCAGGAAGACGAAGGCAACGTCGAGGAAGGTCGACTGGAAGTGGCCGGCCGCGGCAGCGACGTCGCCAGAGGGGGACGCCGCCGGGGCGTCGGCTGGGATGTCGTCGGAGGCCGCGGCCGCCGGCGCGTCGGCGGGGATGTCGGAGAGGCTGCGGAGGTGGCGGGGCGGGCCGAGGCGGCGGGCGCCGCGGGAGATGGCCGCCGCGACGTCGACCGTGCGCGGGACGTCGGTGCAGTCGGTCGTGGCCGGGGCGTCGCGGGACGGCGGCGGCAGCGCGGCGTCGGGGCAGCAGGAGGCGGCGAGGAGTGACGATGCGGCCGCGGCGGCGCCCAGCTGGAGCAGGAGGCGGCGGGAGGCCATGGCGCGCGGGGGCCTGCCGGATCGGAGCTGGTGGCGTGGTGGTGGCGACTGATCGCTTGTGGTTTGCCGAAAAAGAAAAGCGCATGGCTTGAGTGGGCCTGTGGCGGAGTACTGGCTACCGAGTGTTTGCTACTAGCTAGGCTACTATACTAGCTGGAGTAGAACGCGTGTTGGCTGGCAAGTGATCCCAACGAGAAAGGAAGCAAGGAGTCCTCAGTTCCTCACTGGTCAGTAGTCACACTCTGTTGTGCGTGTGAAAGAGTAGCTGAATGCCTGAACACCACTCATTGGAATTGGACTACAGAAGATGCATCATGCATGCATCCACCACCATCAGATCAACAGGTAGTAATTTTCGTCCTGGCTGTTGGAGGAGCATGAGCATCTGCTGTGGTCAGTAGTCACACTCTGGTCACACTCTGTTGTGAGTGTTTATGAAGCCGGACGCGATGGGAAGAGGATCCCATGCTGTTGGAGGAGCATGAGCATCTGCTGTGGCATCCAACCACTGCCGTTTGATCTGCAGATTGACGGCTGAAAATCGATGCAGCCGTTAATAATTGTGCTTGTGCAGTTTTAGCATAAACTGAAGGCGATCTCATTCTCATCTCTGCGGCACTGTCGCTCCGAAATCACTGGTTCAGGTTGTGGCATGGCCACTAGAGAGAGAACGCACGCGTTGGACTACTAATTGAGTTGGATATGTAGTCACTGTCAAGACAAGCCCTAATTTATCAGACTAATTAACAAGATGTTAACAATGCGGGCAGCGCTAAGAAGCTATGGCCGATTGCCCGTCGTGGCCTTAGTTGTGGCGCGCCGCCGTCACCGTCATGGGCCTGCGGCGGCCTCGGCGGCGTCCTGGCCGAGGGGACGCACGCGCCTGGCCTTCTCACGCCTGGCCTTCGCCGCCGCGTAGAGGTCGGCGGACTTGAAGAGGCCGGCGACGAACAAGCCGCAGCCGAGGACGAAGAACACTGGGCTGAAGATGACGACGAGAGATTGGCCCGCAGTGGCGTGGTGGACGTCGGAGGGAGCCGCGGCGGGGGCGTCGGCGGGGATGCCGGAGAGGCGGACGAGGCGGCGGGTGCCGCTGAAGAAGATGGCCGCCGTGGCGGCGTCGGGCGCGGCCATTGTCGGCACGCCGGTGTCGTCGTCTACGGCCGTGCGCGGGATGCCAGCTGGAGGTGGGGCGACGGCCGTGGCCGCCGGGACGCCGCGGGGCGGCTGCATGCGTGGCGCGGCGTCGACGGGGCAGCTGCCGGCGGCGAGGAGGCACGACGCGGCGGCGACGATGGCGGCCAGCTGGAGCAGGAGGAGGCGGCAGCGGGAGGCCATGGAGGCGCGGGGGCCGACCGGATCGGAGCTTGTCGGCGGCGACTGATCGCTTGCTTGTGGTTTGCAGGGACAAAAGCGCGTGCCGATCAAGTGAACCGGTGGCGTGCTGATTAGTGACTAGTGAGCGTGTGAAGAGCTAGGCGTGCTAGCTGAGATCACCACGTGCTGCCTGCCAAGCTAGCCCTCACCAACTCTCTGCCGGGCGTGGCAGAGGGTAGCAGCGATGGCTCGACGAGAGTGGCAACTCGACCTCGACGCCCAGGGGAGGGGAGGGGAAACTATGGATGGAAGCGTTGCATACTTGCATGCAACGAGGTGAACGACTCCGCGTTGCAGCAGGACACGATCGAGATGCCCATCCATCCGTCGGTCGCGGCCACCGGCGGAGCCTCCTCGGGGCGATAGTGGGCTCCGGCCCCTTGTCCTCGATAAACTTTTAAATTTTTAAAGGATCTACCGACCAGCATATTTAACGTATGTAAGTATATGACGCTCATGCATAAATGATGCTAACTGCGTAAACGCTATTTTGCACGTCTGCACGATTGCATGCGTGTATATTCTTGCATGCATTTTACTTTTATTAAGTAGTTTATTTGCTTTGTTTGGATACTAGTACTACTGCACACCAGTGCCGGTCCATATTAGGGCAAGTTATACGTCAGCAACCTTATGTATTGTTTCATGCCGATCCGTGTAGGATTTTTAATGATGCGGAGAAGAGAGGGGGAGGAGAGAGAACGAGGTGGTTGCCTCGCGAAACAACCGTCTCGTAGGCTAAAATTAAAGACTATGAGACTGCTTACTCATCATCATACGAGTTTGTTGTTGTCATACTACTTACAATATTTTTTTTCATTCCACGGATTAAGGGATGTATCAATTAAGGGATGCAGTACTACCACGAGACAACAAAAACGATAATCTATTGTAGAGATTGCTTTGTTTAGTCATCTCAAAATGACGTGTCATTATATGAGGCCGTCAATTAGACGGCTCTAATGTACTCGCTCTTAGTACCAATTAGTTAATCATCGGTTTTATCTGCTTGGCTACTATAGTTCAGATTTGCTTTTTTATTTTCTTTCTTACTTCTAAAGTCTAAACCTCAAGAGCTGCTTCCCCGATAAATCATCTATTTCCTGGTTTGTATAATTCTTATTTAGAGCAGGTGTTAATATTAGACGCTAGACACGGCATATTGTAGCAATCAGATCCCCTTGGATTGACTGCTAGCTCCGCCACTGGTCGCGGCTAGATGCCTCTCTTCTCATAATTCACAGTCACTCATATATTAGTGCTAGCAAGCTAGTGCTAGCAGTAAGCAGCAACTGATCTCACACTGCGCGCCCCTGACGTGCTGCTCGCCCGGCGGGGACGCCGGGTGCGCCGGCGCTAAGACCCGGCGGCCCGGTCCAGCAGCAGCTGGCTTCAGTTGACTGTTGTCACCGCCGCCGTCACGGGGCTGGGCAGCTCGTGCTGGGGCAGACGATGGCGGTGCAGGGTCACGCTCACGCTCACGGGCTGGCTATCGGCCAGGGGCCTGGGGGCGAGCTAGCCAACGACGGCGCCGAGGGCGTATGAGCAGGGATGCCAGGGACAGGTACATGGCCTTGTCGTCGCTGGGAGCGGCATTGCCGTTGGTGTAGACGTGACGCCGGCTGGGGCGATGGAGTACCGGAGGCGGGGCGGGCCGAGGCGGCGGGTGGCGCGGAAGACCGCCGTGACGTCGTAGACCGCGCGCGGGGCGGCGGCGGGGATGGCGGTGTAGTCGGGGTGGGAGGCGTCGTCGACGGCGGAAGTAGCGTCAGTGGCCGGGGAGTCGCGGGACGGTGGCGCGGCGTGGGCAGGGGACGCCACGGGCAGGGAGGACCCGGCGACGGCGTGTACTGGTCCGAGGCGGCGAGCGAGAGACGGGGACGGCGCCCGGGGTGGTCGAGGAGGGGAGGCAACGTGGAGGGACGACGTGGCGGCGCCCAGGAGCATGAGGAGGACGAGCAGGTGGCGGGCCATGGCAGGCACAGGCAGCCGCGCGCGCCGGCCGGAGTTGCCTCTGATGGGATCAGCTACTAGAAGGGGGCGACGACGACTCGACGGCCTTGGGCCTTGGCGCATGCAAGCAAGACGAGGAGGCGCCGGAGGAGGGGTATTGTATTTGTACCCGATCAGAGATCAGAGCCGAGCGAGATGGACTGGGGGACACACGGGTGGTGGGTAGCCGAGCGTGGTTGTCTGGTAGAGTAGAGCCCTGTCAGTCTCCCGTGTAATAACAAGCAAGCGATCGATCTGTGACTTGTGACTGGGGGCACGCAGCCAGCCATGGCTCCTTCACCGTCGAGGCGGGGCACTCGTAGGCTAGCTAGACGCGTTTGCTAATTTTGGGATGAGGCAGCGGCGGTCCCATGGGCGTTGCTTTGACGCCAAGGCTTTCCGACATTTCACCGCGGTGCTCGGCGAGGGAGAGGACGACGACGTGTCGACGGGAGCGGCAGGCAGCCGCATCACATCACATGTCCGAGTCCGACGAAGAGGAGCCACGCGGTGTTGCCGGTCCGGCCCGGATGGGCGAGATGGAAGAAGATGCTGGGCTGGGGCGGATGGGGAAGGCGGAGGCCATGGCCCATGGACAGGGAACTTTTTACGGACCAACTTGGGCTTATCGGTCCATGAGCCCCTCGACAGGGCAACAACACCTTGTGCTAACCGGCCCACGTACATCGCTTCATGGGCTCATCATCAACTGGGCAATCCGCGTAACCTGCTATAGAAATAGTAACTCTTCACTTTAAACCTTTTCCATGTCGCTCTCTTGAGTCTTGACAGTCCGACTCTAGCACAGCTATAGCCACTCGTGGCTACCTGGAACCCTTGATAGCTTTTCCTTATTTTTCATTATTGTGTTGGTATACTCACGCTTGTTTTCTTGTTTAAGGTAAAAAGATAATGAAGTAGAAGCATGAGCATGGATCATGGCGGCACACATTTTTACCAGCACTTGTTGTCCGTTGAGTTGTAATCAAATAAATTTCATTTTGAATTTGATGGGTCTAGTGTGTTAAACTTGTATTTTATTTCTCTTCCGCTGGCAATATCGTCATGGTTTGGTACCCTCACCTAGACACCCATAATATTATTTTTTGAAAAAAAAGTTGTAACTGTTTTAATTCAAAGTTTACAACTCATACTTTTTTATTGACAATTGTATTGGTTAAGAAAACAGAAAGGATTTTGACACCATTATGTCACTACAAGAAATGTGACATTGTATGACGCTATATATATGTCACAGAAAGTCATTTTTATGTCACAAGTTAGCTTCTATGACGCTACGGTGACGAAAAATAATATGTCACAGAAGGTGCGTCACTAAGCACTTTCAGTGATGTTTTCGTAAAGAAACGTCATAAACTTTAGTGACGATCCGTAATACGTCATAACATTTGTGACGATTTAAAACGTCATAATATGTAATCAGAATGTCATAATTAAATGAATATGGTGTTGCCATATGGCGCATGACATGTCACAGTTGAGGTGGCAGCTTATGTGGCAGCTGATGTGGCAACAAAATTGTGACAAATTTAATCGTCATAATTATTAGTGGGCTTTGTATATATGGATTAGTTAGTACACATATTTTTATATTTCAGCCCATTAAAGGCCCACTATAAGTTGAGTCAAGATCTACTTTAATATAGCCCATTAATAAGCTAATTTAATTCAACAGATTGAAAGAAAACACAATCATCAGACCATCACAAATGAGACCAATTTGTAATAATCAATCCATTGTAATACATTAGCAAACTGGTTCAAATATTATGCAATTCAAACTTTTACAGCAATAAACATCCATGGTGCTCAACAGCTAAGCATTACAAGTATTCATTCAAAAGTTGACTTAAGGATTACAAATTCATTGCCAACAGCCAAATATATCTCAAAAACTGACTCAATTCCATGTCACAACGACGACTTCATGTTGCCACGCAAACTACTTGAATCGTGTCCAAAAGAAGCCCCATGGTGCTGCAAAATGATTGCTTCTATGCAACCTGAAAACACATGTATTAATCAGAATAAAACAAGTATCAAGTGAATTGTATATATCAGTCTGAAGCTATAGGAGAAAAATGTTCCACTCAGGTCCATACTCATTCTATAAAACTGCAGCTTATTTCTACACTCGGCATGCATTATCAATCAAGATAGTACTATATATTGCGGCCGTCCTTAATAGTGCCACAGGTATCATCACGATAATATCAACGAATAGTTCAGCATTGCATTATAGAGCTGGACACACAAAATCGACAAGTTTAAGCTGAACCTTATAGAGCTGGACAGAGAAAAGGAGGTAATGAAATGCCAGCTATAAGTGGCCAGGAATTGACAAGTGACGCCATTCATTTCCCCACAAATCATTAAGTGCATAACCAACAGATCACACTCATCATGCATGTATATAGAGTTGTACCCCCTTCCCAAACTCACACAAACAGCATGTAACAAACCGATCAGATTCAACACAAAGAAAATTATAAGACAACGTCTAAGGAAATCATCATTCTCAACCACTTCATAAACAGCTAAGAGTCATACACAATTGTGGAGGTAACAAATCTTACATACCAATTTGCCTTTGCTCTATGCATCATAGCTTTAGTTTGTTCCATTGAACCCACCTGTACAATCAAGGAATGGAACACATGATGAAATGAGCGCACACTTGAAACCATCTAGCTATAAGAAAGAGCAAAGAATATGAATATACCAGCACTAAAGGAAATTAGTTGACGAAGCAAAGCATTTGTCTCAGCTGATGACTTCTTCAAGTCGTCAATTTCTTGCGACTGTTCATCTGTTTTTGATGTCAAAGCGTCAACTACTTCACGGAGTTCTGCTGATTCTTGTGTCTTAGAATCTAGTTCAAACTGAAGACGTTCAACGTGAGAAGAAACATCAATTCTGGATTTTTTCCGAGATACTTTCTTAAGACCCAAATTTTCAAGAAAGGTGCTATTCTTGGATAGAACTTGAGAGACAGCTTCAATACAAGTCTTCTGCTGCTCTCCATTTTCTATAGATTCATCAATAATTGATTCCATATTAACCTTGTAATAAATAAATAGGAAATCAGTTATAGCACCTAGCAATTATCTCAAGCACATAGAAGTAAACAGCCTACAAAAATCACAAGATTCAGAACTTACAATAGCTTGCTTTACTTGCTCACTGAAATCTCTTTTCCTGCTGCAATGCATTTCCTTAAAGAGGTCAATTGCAGTGGGCGTTGAATCTTTAAATCTTTCTTGTTTCTGAAATAGTGAGGAATCCATTTGAAAATATAAGCTTAAATCAAATTAAGTCCTAATATAGGTTATGTAGGCCCCTATCAACAATACTATATTCTCCCTAACTCTCCAAATCTCATACATCACATACACACGCACAATAATTCTGGGCAGATCACTTTGCCCACTTTGGATCACATAATGTTCAGGTTTCAGCACATACACACGCACAATAGTTAGAAGTAATAACCAGCTACACACATAACATATTTTTCAGGTATGAGCACATACACACGCACAAGTTTTAGAAGTAATAACCAGCTACACAGAGATGCTGCTAGCAGAAACAAAATTGACTACTACTGCAGCTGGCTACTGCTATCTACTACCTTTGACCTCTACTACTTACTATTTAGAGAAATATAAAACATACTAAATTACTGATGCCAACCTCCAATGTCAAGACGCAACAAAGTCACACAAGGATTACTTCTAACAGGTCATGCATTAACAAGTTTCTTACCGCAACATAAGCTTGTGCCTCGTAGCACCGTGAACCTGTGCGCTGCTGATATTGGACGCACTCACGATTAATTTTGTTTTTTGCACACTTCTCCTATACTTAGTAGAATTGTGTTAGGTTATGTTAGTAGACAAATGCACACTTATCCTATACAAAACAGAAATTAAATCATGATTTTTCATAGCAATACCTTGTGTTCTTCCTTTGACCACATGGCCACCAATTCAAGCCATTGTGCATCACTCATGCAAGCCACTGGTGATGTTCTCGGCACCTGATCTTGTGATAACCCATTGAAGTACTTCAATTTTAAGTTATACCTCCTTTGACGTTGTCCGCCCTTTAACAAGTCAATACATGCATCTTTCACTGCCTTGTTGTCAGTGTCAATGTTAAATTGTCTCTAACAAACAAATACAGAAAATACATTAGTGACTAAGAATACTAAGGAGAAAATGATACTTATTGTGCAATTCAATTCTTTAAGTGACTTACAGCAACTTTGCCAATATAGTTATCCATTTCAAGATCATTCTTCTTGTAATGCTTCCAATGAGGAAAGATTGGTACATGTTGTCTAAGTACAATTCCAGCCTCTGACGCAAGCTTTGCCGCTTGGAGTGGTACCGCCGGCCTTCTCTTCCCTTCAGAAACATGGATACATATTTTGCTTCCTAACCCTCTGGTTATCCTATCTAAATCTTTCCCCATACTTCTTCCTCTTCGTACTTGCTCTGTAACTTCAACCAATTCATCTAGCAAGATTACAAAAGCAAGTGTCAAATAAAAATGCTGTAATCTATCCTTGCATGATAACTTAGTACTTACTAATAAGATATAAAGTTTATAGGCATCAAAGTTACATAAAATATGTCTATATTATCACTTGCCTTCATCAGCAGTAGGGTTCAAATTCTCAGTTTGTACAGTTGCTAATGCTTCTTCTGTTGAGGCGGTTAAGCTTATGGTGGCAGCAGAATTCTGTCTTGTGACTCTACGCTCCAATTGCAACCTAGGTGGTCTCACCCTTTTTGATCCTCGTGTTCCTTGAGAAGATACTTTGACACTCTGGTAGATTAGAGGAATATATAATCAGTAAAATTATAAATGGAAATCAATACGAGATGATATCCATTACAGAAACATTGTAGTGTACAGAAGACAAACTATACCTTACTGATCACTTCATCATCATCCTCAAGCCCCTCTTTGTCATGTGGACTGTACTCGGATCCTGATTTTTGAGGACCATCATCCTCCACATTTGCACTTACATTCTTAAGTAGTGATGCCAATTGACCGATCCCAAGTCTTTGAAATATTTGGTTGTTCCTCATAATATGTTGAGCTCTTTCCTTCTCATATTCAGAAAAGCCTTTACTAGAAACAAAAATGTAGTACTACTATTTATCAACAACCATAAAAGACAGGACCCCATCACAACAATCTGCTCGACCAACCCTCGAAGAGGTAATGAAAGTACACAATCTGACCAGCCAGCACCCACGCGAGCACACGAGAACCCTCCCTAATAGACCCGACAGGAAGCAAAAGGTCGATGGAGGGGAGATGCTAGAGAAATCACCTGCAGGCTGCCTTGGACGTGCAGCTATTGTCCTCCCTGGTGGATTCTTGGTCACCATCTCGCCAAGGGTTAGGGTTGAGTGCGCGGGATTGGAGTTGGTGGTGGGGGGCGGGTTGTCTGGCATCTCACCACGATTGGCATCATCCCTCCGTCCTGGTGCCTCCTTCCCTGGAGGCATGAGTGCTTGCCCTGCTGGCTCCTTCCCTAGAGGCATGGGTGCTCGCCCTGGTGCTTGCTTCTTCCCTGGAGGCATGAGCACTCTCCCTGAGTTGCTCAGCCCTGCACCCTGGCTGGAAAGGAAGAAGGACTTGGTGGCGGCTGAAAAGAAGGAGGGTGGAGCTGAAGGGATATGAGCTAGGGTTTGCCAAGGTCCAGCCTTTTATATCCTCTGTAAATTTGGGCCCAATACAGAGGAATGAGCGCCAAAATTATGGGCGCCAGAATTTAGAAACCTTGGCGCCAACATTTTGCTTGCAGCATATTACTCACTTTACTTACTATATATGTTAATTTAAATTAACAACTGAACTTTACTACATAATAAATTAAATTATAAATATGTCTAATTTTTTTTGAATTAGATGAGCAGGAAAAATTGTGGTTCAAAATATCAAATGTTGTGTATTTGGAAACAAAGGGAATATAAGTCTTAAACTGCCTAAAGAGGGTTTGATCGAGTCTAGTCTCGTGTGAACTGAGTTAAATATATGGTGGTCAAATACACGTGAGAAGGTTACTCTCAAATGGCTAAAGATCATTGGGACAAGTAGACTTATTAACTGAGTTTTACACGCGAAAAGAAGATTTAGCTTACATTTCTTAACACTACGCCAAAATAGCAAATAGTAGACTAATGCGAGACCCGCCTCGCATTTGGCTCCTAGGGAAGCCTGTGTGAAGCCAAGGCGAGACGCGCCGTGAGGCGCGTCTTGCATTTTGGTAATCTGAGACGCGTGTGAGGCGCGTCTCAGATTACTTTTTAATCTGCGACGCGGTAATGCGGGACGCGACCCCTGCTCGTCTAGCATTTTGCCTAGGGCGCGTCTCAGATTAGGGCTTCTGGCGTAGCGTCTCAATGTATGCACTGATATAAGTGCTATATAAGCAGGGCATACTGGCAACATGGCTTCATTTGAAGCATGGCATATCGATTTTGATGATAAGAAATTAAAGTGTCACATGTGCACCGTTCAGTTAATCAACAGGATCCCTTCAACGAGCACCAACCACCATCAACCTCTATTGGGGAAAATCGCCAACACAGCTAAGGAATAAAGGGGACAGTCATTGACGCTTCCCAAAAAAAAAGGTGAAAAATTATTTTCCCTGGATCTAAACCTCACTATGCTTCATGCCAACAGGGCAATCCTCACCACCGAAAATGGCCAAATGAAACAGATGAGCATATCTGCACGCTTGGTGGCGAGTTTGTCTTAGCTCTCTTCCAAGTTACCCTGCGCACAAAGTTACCCTGCTGGTGCTGGTGCTGCTCCTGCATGCTCCTGACAGTCACCTGTGATTCAGCCCTGTAGAAATGCTAACAAGATCAGCCCTGCAGAAATACCAAATATAAAAGTTCCCCAAATTCTGAACTAAATACTATTCATGATAGCACCTAAGTCCTCGGACAGGCAAATCTTGACTAAAAGCCTTACCTATACAGTCCTATCCCAGATGCATTCTTTCAGGCCAAATTGAATTCAACCTCCTCGCGAAGTCCTCCACTTCTCTGCATACAGAAAACAAGGCTCGTCATTACTTCAAGGAGCAGAGCACTATGCCACATATGTAAATGGTAAATGACAAGGAAAATTGGCAATTCCATGTAATATGAAACTGTGCCTCACAGTGACAATTTAATTCTCAACACTGGACCCAATAATCCAGTATTCTCACAGATTCAGGGACCACATTGTTTACGACCGGGGTAAGATTAACAGGCATGAAACAGAATCTCATAAAAGTAAGAAGGACAGAATGAACCAGCACTGTAGAACCAAAACTAAGCAAAGCCTGCACATGCTCTCTTATATCCGCACCTATCAAGCAAGCCTACCAGCACCTAAAAATTGATACAACCCTGCTTCTAGATTCAGAAACTACAAGCAAACCTACCATGCCAGTACAGTAGTTCATACAACCCTGCTTCTAGATTCTGAAACTACAAGCAAACCTGATGGCAATTCAGAGCATACCTTGGCTGACAGCAACAAAGATACCATTCTAGGAGAAATCTTATGGCAGCATGCAGATATTCCAGAATTTCAACGTGGAGAGCCTACAAATAAACTCCTTACCCTCTTTTCTACATGGCCACCTTCCTTAATATACCATACAATCCACCATTTAAACAACACTTCTTATTTTTTTATCATCCCATATGAGACAACCTTCCATCCTAAAAAGAATGCAACTCTCACTCCCGAGAAGTCAAATAGTTTTAGATTTGACCAAATTTATATAAAAAAGTACTAAAATTTATATCTCCAAATAAATTTAGTATGAAAATATATTACATGATTAATCTAATAAAAATTATTTTATAATATAAATATTAATACTATTTTGTATAATTTTGATCAAACTTAAAATTATTTGACTCCTCGAGATACGAGAGGTACATTTTTAGAACGGAGGAAGTAACTATCATTATCTCCTACTCTTCTCCATTGTGGCAGGCGACACTTCGCCACCTTAGTACTCAGCTTGCCATTTGCCACCAAGCAAAGGGCTTCTCGACCATCTCTTAAGAGGTGGAGATGACAAACCGTTCTCCCCTTTTCGGCACCCCCACCCACCCTCAAGTCTAAATCGTTAATCTTAACTTGAAACTTTAGTTTCACTAGAGTTCATTTAACTTGTAAAGGTCTCAATCTGTGAGGGGCAAGACGCCCTCGAGCATTAGAGTAAGAAAAGAGTCTTCTCCCACATATCGAGAAAATCCCTGAATCCCTACCCCACCCATCCCCAGGGGTCCGTAGCCCGTGCCATTTCCCGTGTTAGAGCGAGTACGGTCGAGAGCGGGCCCAACCTTTCTTTGAGCTTTGGCGTGAAGGCAGATGAGGAGATTTTTTAATCCTAACCTAAAATTCGCTCCCATAGGGAGTCGAACCCAGAACATGGAGATGTGCTACTAAACTTAGCTAACCAAGTTGGCAGGTGGGTCGCTCGCATGAGATAGGAGAGGAGGCATCTGATATGGATTCTATTGTTAATGAAAGGTTAAAATTTTATTAGAATCTTTATCTGGATATGTCATTAACTATTAACTATATAGACAGTCTCATGAAAAAGAACATCCATTCATAACTGATGAGCATCTAGCTGGTAAGGATATCAATCACTCCCGCATATATAGAAACCTGCGGGTAACGTGGTTCAGCCTTCGGTTGAGGTAACATGTACCATAATTTCGATTGTTTTAGTTCAAGATTTGAGAAGATCTTAGATTCTATTTGAAGAGCTCCCAGAGCAGCTTCTAGCCTAAATCCAGAAGAAGTTCCGCCAAACGGTTGTTTGAGAGAAATAATTCTATGCTGATTATGTAGAGTGATTTTCTGAAATGCACTAAGCAGCTACGAGGAAAAAAATAGTTTGTCCTGATTCACTTCTCACCCTGATTTGTTTTCACAAAGTTAATCTTAAAAATTATTTTCAGCCAGTGAATCATTTCTCTGACATCAGCTTCATGTAGAATCAAAATCAGATGGTACCAAACAAACCCTTAATCGGAGAAGTGGAATAGGGATCTCATCCTAATTTATCTGTTTTATAGTAACTTGGAACTTGGGATTGGAACTCAAATCCAAAAAAAAAGTGCATCGAAATTTTTTCAAGAGTACTAGTACATATCTAGGTATATTTAGAGAAAGCTTATAATAAATGACAATATTATAGACTATACTGGATATTTCAAACAAAGAAGAAATAGTACCAAAATATCTATCAAATCCATTTTTTTTTCAATTTGTCCCTTTCCCCAATCTTCTCTCCTCCCTTTTCCGTTTTCCCCTTCCAACAATATCTTCTATCCTAAAATCAATCTGTTTCCCCTTCTCTTCTCTCCCCTTCCTCCCTCTCCCTCGTCTCCGGCCGGCGGTGGCCTCACCTCCCTTGCGCCCCCGTCGCCCCGATGGCTCCGTCCGCAGCTCTCGCGCCAGTGGCCTTCCGGTCCGCCTTCTCGCCGCCGCTCTCGTCGAACCCTACTCGTAAGTCCCAAAGCCCCAATCTTTACGCTCCATTTCGGTTGATTCAGCTCCGCATAAGATTTAGAGGGCAAATGTAAGTTTTTTTTTAAGGGAGTGAGTAGGGAATCTGGAACCGGTTTCTTTCCACCGATAGCTCAGCGCATTACAACCCTTTCGCTGGTGCCTGATTTGGTGTGAGAGTCCGGTTAGAGGTGGTGATGCGGCCTTGGGTGGGGTATGGGGTCGCGTCCCGGGGCGCCAGGCGCCGCCGCGTTGGGGACAGCGTCCGCTGATGGTAGCCGGTGGCTGGGCGGCCGGTGAGCTCGACCCCGGGTCTCAAAATGAGAGTATTATCCATCTTGCAACGGTTGTTCAACTGTACTGGCCTATGAGTTTCTCCATTTCCTTTTCTTTCTGCGTGTTTTTATTTCGAGAAAATTACTCTGGTTTTTAGATTTTCCATCATGCGAAACTGCAAATTCGTATCCCTTTGTTGAACCAAACCCTATATATACAAAATGCTACTTGCGATCCATTCCAGACTTCCATTCTTTTGCATTGAGTCAACAGTGCATACTTGTTGATTATTTTAATGGATTGGGCAACATCTAAACATTTCGTGCCTGCTGTTGATGTGTTGTTCAGGTAATAGAATAAACATAGAAGGTGCTTTCTGTTTGCCATGTTCCACAAGGAAGAGAGCTAGTTATAGGTCTTTCCGGGTATACAGTTTATTTGGAGGGAAAAAAGATAAAGATGAGAACGGTGATGATGCACCATCAAAAGTAAGAAAGTTACCGATTATCTTATTTCATTTCCAGTATTGAAAATTACTGATTATCTTATTTTATTTCCAGTATTGTTGAGGTGCCACTCTGATAGCTAAAACCTAAAAACTATTGATCTGATTTTCTTTTGTGGATAACTCATTAGGCATGTATTGATGATGCAAAGAGAGAAAACATGCAAATAGTATTAGGGAGATGAGTTTTTATGGGTAGCTATCAGCCAATCACCCTCTCGTTTTGCAGCGAATTATATGACCCAAAAGCTTTTTCTTCGCTTGGATAATGGAGTAGTATTTTTCATGTGAAAACTGATTATGCCCATACATAATTCTCTATGTAGTACTGTTATCTTTGAAGGTTGTCAAATTCATTCTGGTCATTTAGTTTTTATATATATTTACTCATTTCGTAGTTGGCATTTTGTTTACCATAATATTGAGGCCTTCTAATATTGCAATTAACTTTAGGCAGGAATTTTTGGAAATATGCAAAATCTCTACGAAACTGTTAAGAAGGCTCAAATGGTTGTCCAAGTCGAGGCTGTCCGGGTGCAGAAGGAGCTTGCAGCGTATGCATTTATATCATTGAGTTATCTTCCTCACGCTGATGCAAAATAGCCTGGCCACATGACTCTATTTTCTCCTGTTTTAGGACTGAGATTGATGGCTATTGTGAAGGTGAACTAATCAAGGTATGCTTGGGAGTAGTTAAGGCATTTAATTATGCTCTTTGTATTTAGATCTTTGTGTATCCTTGTCAAACAATTGAATTCTCACATTATTGAGAAATGCTATTGGTTGGCCCTGAAAAAAACTTAGCATCATTAGCAGCCCATCATTTTTTTAATTTCTTACTATCCGTGTTCTACATATCAGAGCCGCAGCTGGAGATTATGGTTCTTGGCTTTCTTACAAGGTCTTTGATCTCTATATGAACTACACAAAATCACCTTATTTTTATTAGCTCTGGGCCTATATAACACTATTGTTGCAGACAATTCAATCTCTCGAGATGTCATAATCCCTTCTTTTCTTTATGTCAGGCTCGCACGTGTACCAAGGTTCAACCTTGTTAATCTTTGACCAATACTTATAGATTTGTAGATTATAAGATATAAATTTGGCGCCATTGGATTTATATCTGAAAGTACTTTTATCTGATGTCAATGTCAATTTTATTGTCATGGCCAATGAAGCATAAAAGAAAATAATGGTCAAAGTATGGCATTGGATATGATGCTCGGTCAAACCGTGTCTTACATTTTGAAAAGAAGGGATCATATATTTTAGGTTACTGTTATGTGTTACTTTGACTTTGAAGTTACGAACACCTATAAAGCTGTGGGCTTCGATGCAATAGTTGATGTATTGTGGGGGTTTTGTAAAATTGGTTTAATATATGTGATCATTTAGAAAGGGTCATCTTTATTAATTATAAATTTGTATTCCCTCCATTGAAAATACAAGGCATTTTACCTTTGTACATGTAGATTAAGGAGCATTAACAGTGAGAAATATGCTGGAATGCCCTTGCTTCATGTGTGTTCCCTGGAGTAATTACAGTCCCTTCGTCGGCATGCATGCGCAGAGTCATATAGACAAACTCGCTTCAGCTCAGTGCTTTGGGCATTCCATACTCATCTTTATCATTACTAGTCTTTTCCACTTCCAATCCTATCCATCTCATCTGGCCAACCAATGACCTAGGGTAAAAAGCGACATACAGATCATTGCATGCTAAGATGCCTTGTCAATAAAAAATGACTATGGATGCTAAGATGCTTTGTATAAAAGAATGGAGGGAGTACTTTCTAAAGATCAGTGCTGTAACCTTAAGTTTGCTTGGAGTTTTATGTCCTTGTGCATTTATCAGGACTATGGAGTATTAACTTGTAGGCTTGTAGCACTTAGTGTTCTTTTGCGTTTCTCTACTTCCCATGCTTCATGCTTATCTATGTTCATAATTGATTTTGGTGTACTCGACAGGTTACACTTTCTGGAAACCAACAACCTATTAGAGTTGAAATCACGGAAGCTGCAATGGAGTTGGGTGCTGAAGTATGTATCATGCCTTTGCTACTTTGGTTATTTTATTTGAAGATCCCGCATGAGTTCATGTTGTCATGACTGTTTGCCTGACTGAGGTAGTGATTTTTCATACGATTGTTTGCATTTTGAGGTAAATTAGTTTTGAATCTAGTCACATAGTTGCAAGGTAAGAATAACCCATTTCTCAATGTCTGTATATGAATCGGCTAAAACATTATGTCGAGCACATTCGTGTACCAGAGAGAAATCAAGTACTTGTGGGCTTGTGGCTACTGGCCTGTGTGCTTAACCAATCTGACCATCTCTGAGCACGTGCATCAGAAATATCATCAAAATAAACTTTAACATTTTATATTCGTGAAACACACAACTTGTCTGCATAAGAAGCCATTGATGGTTTATATTAAGGAATTAAATTCATTGCTAACTGGGAGGGAAACCATGCACCCTACCACTTGCAGGATTCAAGGCGCACTTTTGTATTAGAAGGTGGAGCTCGTGTCAACTCGGTTACATATAAAGATGAGAACTTGTGGATCTGTAGGTTTTGGTGTACACTCTAGATAGTTGGATTATTGCCTGTCATATGAGATAGGAAAGCCTTATAGGCCCACCTGAACATCTTATTTCGTTGTCAAGCCTTTTCTTCTCTTTTTTAGGCATGAGGTCAGTCCAACTCTGTCGTCAATTTTTTGCCAACAATTTTTATGTTTCCTTACAGAAACTTTCCGAGTTGGTTAATGATGCCTACAAGGATGCACATCAAAGGAGTGTCCAGGTATGAATCTTGATGATGCTTTATTACATAAAATGAAAGGAGTACACAGCTGATGCTACACAGAAATGTAAAGTTTATATTTATACTAAAATGGTGCTGGATTAACGCCTGCAGGCCATGAAAGAGAGGATGGCTGACTTGGCACAGAGCTTAGGAATGCCCGCGGGCCTCGGCGATGGCCTCAAGTGATGCCGCAATCCGTGAAAGCTGCTTTCCAATAATTTTTTTCTCAATTTTGTATACTAGCCTTGTGAGTCGTAAGTTTAACCCCTCTGCGCCTTCTCTTAGCTGTGTAAGAATTGTACTTGTGAGCACTGTTTCGTTCAGCGTTACCCATAATTTGCTGTTTTACACGAGCAGATACTGTGCGTCCTGTTAACTTTCTTTTTGAGGAAATGCATGCTGGTATTTGGCCGCCCTGAACAATCCTTATAGATATACCGTGTGTGGGCTGGTAATGTACTAATGTGTGATATACGGGCCAAGGCTTCGTTGAGCATGAACCCAACAAGTCGTTGGGCTAGTATAAATTGCAGCTCGCCAAGATCACACGGCAAAGCCATTTTTTTGAGTGGACAAAGCACTTTTTCTTGTGTGATCTATACCTCCAAAAACATGGTCGTTGTGTGACCAAAGGACAAGTCATGCCATTGGTGTAGAGTGAATTGCTAAACTTTCCTTGTCACGTTATCACGAAATCCTAGCCGTTGCATCTTCGCTTGTCCTTGTGACATGAGTGCAAAGACTGTCGTCTTCCTACCCTGGTCTTTGTACGATCTTTGGTGAAGGTAATACTGGCCTAGTATTGGCCTGCCTTCTCTAAGCCTGGGCAGCAGAGGTACATCGAACCGAAACCTTATTGGCCGATTAGGTTCATGCACCATTGTGTTTTTCATGGAAATAATCACACTTGCCAGCCTTTACAATCTTATTAAATTGTTGAATTTGAATCCACAAGGTTCTTCCCCGGAGTCGTTCTTTGAAGTGTTGCTTGAAAGATTCTGGAAATTAAAATGAGTTTGGTCACGTTACAATCTCCAAATAACAACAGGACTAGCTTGAGACTTTTGCCAAGTCCATTTTTCAGATGAAAATACATGCAGGTCTTGATCGAAGTCCAGATTTAAAAACTGAACCACCAGACTTTGACTGCAGCTGTATGAGTTGAACCCTCTGTTCCAAAAAGAAGCTCTAGCATCCTAATAATTTCATGCATCATCATGTTTTTCATATAAACCGTCGATCACACCTGTGAAGCTCTAAAATTCTTGGTTATGCAAGCTCACAGGATTCTTTCGCATGTCTTTTTTTAGAGCAGAGGAATGTAGGATAAATCATGGGAGTTCAATAAAAAATGCCTCCGGTTTTTGCAGCGACTGTATGAGTCCAAAGAAAGAAGTATCCATTCGATCTCCTTAACAACCCTCTTACGAATAGCAGCTCGGTGCCAAATGTTTCTAGAAAACAAATAGTAAGCACCCACCTTTTCATCAATTCTGTATCCATTCTCCTTAACAACCCTCTTACAAGACCTTGTAGCAGTCGTATACATCTGAACCTCAGCGTTGGTGGCTAGTACTAAAGTAGAAACAAAAACACACTCTTATGTAGCAATCCTCTAACTACCACTCTATAAACCGCTGTCAAATGGTAAGAGAAAAGCGGCGAAAATCTGGCACCCACCTTTTCATCAAATCTACTTTGTTAAAACGAAATTCTTTGCCACCTACATCTTTGCTAAAAAATTGTCCTTATTACTTCTAGGTCAGGACCCAAAATTATTCCAAATCCAAGCTCCCTTTCATAGCCTTTAAAACCCTCAAGATACCCAAGTAGGGAGATACCCCTGTCATCCAATGGAACGGATGATTCCCTTTTGGCTCCTTTTGAGATAACCGTACATTTTTATGTATTCCTGTATGCTTAATTAGGGTTTATGCTACTGATGTGAAAGGGGAATGTTGGGGCGTGCACAAAGTCATACGTCTTGAACTGGACACGTTTCAAGTATTAAGAGGACAAGGACAAATCAGTGACATAAACAAGGATGGACACATGGCACAAGTTTAGGCACCTTTTGTTTTTTCTTTGTTTTTTGAAGAGCAAAGGTGTGAACCTTTACTTGGGAGTTAACCTAACAAAGGATCTATGTATGAAAATAAATGTTAGCAATATTAAAAGCTAGACAGATTGAGACTTGATGAATCTAAAAAATCTTGGCAGATCGTAAGCTTTCCTAAATAACTGCATTTTATCAGTGACCTACGATTTGCTTTTATGCAAGCCTAAGAGCTATGCTAGGCTTATAGTTGGGTAGAAAAATCTGAAAGATGTCACAATTCTGTTAAAGGCCAGATATTCCTATAGTTATGTAAACCATTTTTTCTTTCTGTAGTGCAAACCTAATCATTCTGTTTGTCAATGAAGTCCGAATCTGGTTCGGTCCTCCAAAGCGAACACAAACACAAGATGAGGTTAAACAACCTCTCCACAATCCTACCAAATAGTGAAGTGCCTTAATAGGATAATTCCGACCTCTATGATTTGAGGGTAGTGAACTAAGAATTTAGTCTACAACGTACCTTAAGCTCTATCACTCTTGCATTTCACCAAGAACATTCATGTTTCATTTACTTTTAGTCTGTAAAGATTGTTACAGACATGATATCCCGTGTCATGTTGTTTTTCCTATTTATTCAAAGAAAATATGGATTGTGTGTACCTTAGCTGTGCAGAGTCCCGGAATGGTCTTAGTATGATTGTATCACCTTGATGCAATTGGCTAAGGTTTATATGGCTTATTTTTTATATCAAAAATAGATTATTATAGACAAATTTCCACGAAACAATAAGCCAACCTCCACCATTTGCTATCATTGTGAAGTTAATCATGCAACATAATGCAGGATCTCATATCAGAAAGGCAAATGGTGTATTTATCCTTCGCATTAGGCTCCCTGAAAATTGACAAGATGGCATGGCTTTAATAGGTACTATTTCATCCGTTCCAAATTATTAGTCGTTTTAATATTTCTAGATTTATAGGTTTTACAAGGCACCTAGACATAATATGTATGTAGATATATAGTAAAAATTATAAATCTATATAAATCTAGAAAAGCTAAAACGATCTATATTTTGAAACGAAGTGAGTACTACTCATACTCAAGTGTGCTTATTGCGGGATTTGGTGCCGAAATTTCGTGTCTTGTTCAGCTCGACAGTGCCATCTGAAGTTGATGTCTCTCTTATCCTGATTGGTCCCAAGCTTTCCCTGAACAGCCTTTGTGAACTACTAGTGCACATATGCATCTTTAATTTATTATGAGGAGTTTGTTATTAGCTTCGTCTGATTAAGCTATTGCTTCAAGCAGATTCCAGGAGTGTTCGAGCGGCTGCTCCATTGATTAACGGCCATGATTTGGATCCGATGAGTCAGCTAATCCATCACTAGTGCTGCTCTATATTATATGCATTCGTGTTAACATATGCATGTCACTTCAGGTGTTTGCGTGTGTGTACTTTAACAATAAGGAGAGGATTGGATGGAGTCTGATGCATGCATGACCAAATGGAATAATGGATACTTTGATGACTTGTATTTGACAGTAGAGCATGGTCCTTGAAAAGTCACTAGAGAGGATACTGATCTATCCCCAACACATTCACAAAAAAGTAATGGATTGACATCGACATGGAAATTAATGCGTTTAATTATTTTTAGAGAAAAACTTAAGAGATTGACACAAACATGAACCCAAGGTTTAAAAAATGTGCATGTGTGACTAGTCGTCATTCAGAGAAAACCAGCTATCTTGCAGTTGGTTTAGTTTGTGTAGGACACTATTAGCGGAATAGTAGTGGAGTACGGATAGCTAGCAAACAGACATGGGTTCTGACACCAGCTATACCCAATTGGAGTATAATGCACAATTCTGATGGCTTTTAGTCCTCGTTGCTAAGTGAATCTTGTTGGGCCCAAGCGACACCAGTTATATACTTGAAGGACAGAGAAGCCATATGCCCATATGGCTGATGGGAATCAACTCTTCTGATGGCTTTTTTTTTTGGGGTGTGTGTGTGTGTGTGTGTGTGTGTGTGTGTGTGTGTGTAGAGAACACAGCCTGAGCTGTTGATGCAGTGGATGCTCTTTTCTCAGTTCAGAGGAACTGCCTGTACCACACTAGTCAAACTTGGGGACATTCACTTGACATTGTTCTGTGCAGATATCAAGTCTCAACAAAGCTTGGACTCAAACAATGTTCAATTATTGTGACAGACCCTTTTTGATTCACGCACCCAACACCATTTTTTTTTGGCTAATCAATATCGTTGCAGCAGGAAGATCATAGTCATAGTGAGAGAAGGTACCAAGTTCAGCTGACTATTTAGGTGAATCACCACAAATATATACAATTACGTCATCATAACAGCATTATATTTGTACAACAACGACAGGTTGTTGTTGTTGTAAGGCACTTGTGATGGGTCTTGGAGGACACTAATCTAAAAAAAATGCCTAAATGGGACTAGTTTATGATGTGATAGGGTGCTGACACCTCTATTCTCACTTGGGTTCGAATCCTAAAACTGCTTCAAGTGTCCATGGTCAAATTTGGAAAAAGAAAATTTTGGAGTTGTGCAAGGGTGTATGATTGTTCTGTGCTGTTCTGTGCAGTAACATCCAGTTAGCATGCTTGCAGTTGAACGGCAAAAGCATGTGAACGTGAGATCTGTCAGTCCACTGCACTTGGAAAAGCATGCCAATGGAGGAAAACTTGCATTGAGACCATGATCAGAGAACAACCAAGCAGACGGGGGAGTGAAACCTGCCACCACTCATCACCACTGATGCAACTGCTGGCATTGTGCATCTTTGAATGGCACAATCACAGTACTGGCAATGAATCCAGAATTGTATATTTATATCTCTGAATTGCATTATGGAAATTTTAATTGGGTTATTTTCCCAAGGCCTAATACAAGAGTGTGATCAAGACATTGAGTTGCCCTATCCCATTGGTGTCATTATATTGTTTGTGATACACTCATACCCTTGCCTTAGAACAGGACGGTGCATGTCTGCATCACTAGCTACCATTGGTGTCCCACCGGTCATTTAGTCTTTAGTTTTTTTTTTCATATGTATATACCTGATGAAGTCATCTTCTAACTTCCAAGCTTGTTGCTTTCTGTGACAACAAAGCTAGCATCTGAAACAAAAAACAAGCTCGTGTAGCAAGTGGGTACAAGGGAACAAAATTTAGGGAACTAAATGTGGGAGTTTTAGTCTCACAAGTTTTAGTGGAGTACTGAAACAAAGAGCTAGCTAACTACTACTTAGTAGCATATTCTAAGTATGAGTCACTTTTTTTTGATAATGAACTAAGGCTTTTCGTTTTTCATTGTATTTCTTTGACAGGTACTAAAATTACAAAACTATGTTTCTCTCCGCTACTTACCAAACATGAAAACTGTAGGAGTAAAATAAATATAAATCCTAAAATGAGAAAGAAAATTGTTAGGCTTTGCCATCATGACGACATTGTTTTTTTCCCCTTGCATTTGAAAGGAAAGCGGGAGTTGTACCGATCGACAATACCTGTCAGTTAAATGACATTTGTATGACGTGATAGCCTTGGCCCTTGGATACAAATTATTATGATAGCATTGAGGGTAGCTTAAAAGCATATCCAATAGACTTTTTATATCTTTAGAAATAGAGATTTTGGTTTAAAAATTACCCTTCAACAGTCTCTTCAATTGGATATCTAAATATAGACCTCCTCTATTCCAAATTTCTCGCTAGCCAAAGATAAAGAGCGACAATTGCTCTCTAGACTACGTACAAGATATAGAAAAGCTGTTGGAGAGTACAAAGATATAGAAAATGATCTTTACTCAAATAACTCTGTAAATGATGATTCAGAGAGTAGATTTTAGAAAGGCTCTTGAAGATGCTCTAAGAGTGACTATTGGTTGTCTTAACTATAATCTATAGCTAGGTAAATTCCTAGGGCTACCACTGAACTCACACCTATCGAACATGCCGGACACTTTGTGTGCCATGTAAAATACCATATCCAAAACGATACTTTTGCAATCTCTTTCTGAAGGCTATCAGTTCTCTTCTTCCACGTATAGGAGTTTGGCAGAAAGACGCGGGGCAACGTGAGGCCTTCCATCAAAGCTCACATCCTTTTTTGGATAAACAAAAGAATTGAAGAGACCTAACTGAAGTATGCATACTACCAGCAGCAACTAGGAGGAATCCAGACGAGGTACAGATAGCCATCTAGAGTAGTTCGTTTAATACATGTGTAACCAAACTTAAAAAGAATCAATTAGTAAACTATAGGCTGTATCTGCACAACAGCAAAGTGTTCCTTGGAATCCATAAAAAAGTAAGCTAAAATAGATTAGATCATGATGCGCATGGCTGGACCTCACATTACACATCAGGAGCAAACAGGCTACAACTAGGAATGCAATCTGGTACAGCAATATATACACTTGTGTATGCAATATGCAGGAATCTCAAGATCATATCCTATTAGCTTCTAATTTCTATGCTTAATTGAACTAACTACTGCCACAGTGGATCTTTTTTGAGCACACACAACTAGCCATAAGCTAACTACCCCTATCTAGTAAATCATTTTCTTTGGATCTTTGCACGAGGGATGCGCAGTGCTGGCTTTCTTTTAGGTCGAACTATAATAGCCTAATAGGTGAAGAGAAAAGACACTCAAGGATATGAAATATGAGCATGGTGTCCACGCATGCATCATGCTTATAAATTATTTTCTCTTATCACAAATAGATCTCCATCTAGATTTATACTAAGTCAAACCCATCTTGCTTTGACCGTCAATGTCTAAAATTTCACATACCTTGACAACACAAGAATTTCACCATGAAAAGTTCTATCATAATATATAACTTTTTTATATTTAAAGTAATATGTTTTATAGTGCTTTTGATCAAAATGTCACGCTGAAGATTATGTTGATGTCCTAATGGATTATATTTGTGATGAGAAGAACTAATTGACGGAATAGTTGCTAATTTGCTTTAGTTTTCAGACTACTTACCAAGTACTAATGTACTGTTCAACCATGAGGACTGCCAAAATAATGAAGCTGTACATATGATTGCTGATGGAGCAGTTAAGTATTGTCTCTACCTGGTTAGTTAGCTAGCTGTACTAATCTCTTGAGATAAAGCTTCTTTTACACCTACACAGATCTTGAGATGATGAAGCTAAGGATGCCTTATAAGCATGCGTGGCTGATACTGAACCAAGCTTCTTGATTTGAAATTTAAGGCTTACTTTTAGCGCAAGCTAGCTATGGTACAAAAGTACACAGGTAATTTTAGAGTTCTTCATGCATTTGCTATACCTAAGCTCATGTATTGAAAAATACAAAAATAAAATAAAATAACAACGTGGGGAGTGGAACCCAATTATAGACACAAGATCTAACGCAATATTTGGTCGTTAGAACTGGTCTTTCGGAAGATATTTTGTTACTTGCATATCCATCCATCCAAATGGTTCTGGAATCATTACACTAGCTGTACATATAGTTTTCATGTGTATGCATGGATCATGAGAATTAGACAATATTGTGCATGTGGGTATGGTATTAATTGTATGGCACTCATCATTGCTGCATGTGTACGTGTTCCGCTTGCGCACTTAAAAAAAAGGCGCATAAAAAAATAATTACAATTGCATTGAGACCATTCACACAAGTAGTGCTCTGCTTATCAATGTTATTTTGTTGTCCAAAACTACAAACAAGATCCTGATTGGACAATATGCAAACAATCATGACAACCGGAAACAACAGGTTTTCGTTAGCAACAATTTATATTTCATTTTGATTGGCAAAGCCAAACGTCAAGAATACTAATACCATATATGAGGGATGTATCACCATGGAAACTTATTCCTTTTTTTTTCCATTTCCCTCAAGGTCACGGTCTGAAGCCTCAAGGATTGGGGACTCATTATTATCAATCACATTCGTACTTGGATGTTTTATTTTCCCAAAAACCTCAAGAAGGATATTTTTAAGTGAAAAGCATCATTATTTCCATAGATATCGGCCATTCGTTATGCATTAAACAGAACTAGCATTCTGCGGAGGTACTATGTGTCACGAAATTGATCACGCATTTGTGCATATGATCATGAGATGACATTCTCAACCAAACCTTAAGTACTAATTTTCTTGCTTTGGTGGTCTAATAACATGCCAACGCGTGGATCAAGCTTAAATACTATACGATCTCGAAGCCTCACCTGCCTTTCCAATTTCCATCTCAACAACTCAGATCTGGTTAAGATCATGACAAAAAGGCAACAAGCTAGATCAAACTGTGAATGAAACAATTTTTGTGATTTGCACGAGAATTTCGATAGCGACGCACGCTTTGAGAATCTCAATCGAACAGCTGACCGGATCAGGCCCAAAAGTAATCTGAATACAGTTGATGATTGACGAACAGATTTAAAAACACAAATGGTCCCTAGTACAAGGGCTTTGTTAATTGGATTTATTGGATCATCGAGAACACTATTGTTAATTCTATGGTGATGGAGATGTACAGGCCAACACACACGGATGAAGGTGCCTTCCAGGAGAGGCCTCACATGCAACCAAGCTAATGGTCCAGGCTTAATTCTAGAAAAATATTTAATCAATTTGCTTAGCTAGATACGCATCTCGTCAGTTGCTCAATCTATGTGTACCAAATGTATATTTCCTCATGATGCCGTGTCGAAATGTGCGCTACTTTTTGGTGACAGATCTCTAGTAGGTACTTAGTTTTGCTGATTCCTGTACTCTAACTTGTAAAATAGAATCGACATTAGTTGCTACAAATCGTACCACAAGAAAGTTGTGGGAAAAGCATGTGTTAGGCTGGCTGGCGTGTTCGAAATGCTTTGATATTGTGGGATGGGATTTTCACAAGAATTTCTCAGTAAAATACGTACACGAAAATTCTCATGACTATTTTTTAGAGGTAGTGGCTATATGTTGCGTGCTCTGAAATGTCTTCAACTTAGATTAATTTTTCGTAGCTAGACTTAATTATAGTGAAGTCACCTAAGTTGGTAGAGACATAGGCGCATTAGTTTTAATACATTGCTTAGTTTTTTATAATCAACCTAATAATCAAGTTTGGATGTTCTTAATTACTTGCTTGAGAAACATATATACTATCCAGTAACATTTGTTGAATGGTCTCTTGAGTTGCATCTGACAAGAATATTCTCTCATATCTCGATCACTATGACACATTTGTAACACAATAATGCAAGAAACTATGTGTACCAAGGTAGGCCACTCGCAGGATGCTGGTTATTAAGCACAAGTTGAACCAAGTAATGTATTGCATTATATGCCACTACAGCTGGAACCAGTGAGATATATATGCATGTTCTCTCTAAACTAAATGTGGCAAGCTTGCTCTAGTTTTATAAAAAGGAAATTTTGCTATTGCGTAAAAAAACAATCAGCCTAAAAAAAAATTCAAGATGCATAATGCACATGGCCCAAATTCATCACTCATGTCATATGGGTTTCCCTAAGAATCCACATTATTATGCATGAACCATTCTACATAAAAGATAAGATTGGAATGCATACCATAGATCAAGGAAATATGATAGCTAACATTATATGGGATCGCAACTCTTGTCACGCTAGTTGGAACTTGGAACGAATAAGAAATAAATCAAGCTTTAAGCTTATATGGTCAAAATGATGTTGAACACAGTTTGCATGTCTAGTCAAGGTGGTTTAGGATAATAGTACACTAGTACTACAGTACATACAAACTTAGCCACCACACTCGGCTCTAAAATATTCTCGTAACGACTGGACCAAGCTAATACTTCTTTTGATTAGTTACTTGATTGAGGTTGAAACTTAATTATACTTACGATCTTGGTATTCTAGTGCAAATCATGTTTAGTGTTCATAGAAAATGTTTCCAGTCATTAGCCAAACCTCATCCAACCACTATCACGGAACAGTTCGCTCAAGATGGCGAAGAACGGTCAGGAAAAGGGGAAGAATTAATCATCCAAAAGATTTGAAGAAGCATAGGGAATTATTCTCTTATAACTTGTATATATGGTTTTTAGTTTTAAAAGTTAAGATATATACATCATCCCTGAATTAAATTAATTCTGACCGAGGCCTCATGAACGTACATGCCTATTTGCAAGCTAAATTAATCGGAAAGTTAATGTTTGATTTTTTTAATTAAAATAAGTTAGCTGGTCCCCTCTTTGGATTTTTTTCTAGCTCCATCATTGAGAGGCCTCTTTGACCAAAAGTTACTTTCACCTTCAATAACTCACCAGTTACCATCAAGTACGTGTATATTTAGTGTAGAGGCAAGAAAGCACTCAGCAAGTCCTGAGCTAGTCCATGGTAAATAGTTATTAATTCTAAAGAATACAGTTGCTGTAGATTGTAAATCATGGTGAACATGACATTTGCATTTTAGAATGGGATCAGGGAAATCATCACGCAATATGTTAAACACACGCACGACGACAGCAAGTTTACAAGTGAAGTTTGCCAGGTTGTTCCTGACCAAGTCTGATACAAGTCAAAAACCAGAGTTGGAGAGCTGAGAATCGAAACCAGTAGGAAGGAGCCCAACCATTCTTACCAGTTTATATATGAAACATAAGGCTGTTAACTGAGCCTACTACAATACATTTTTTCGAAGTTTTGTTAATTACAGTATTGTTACATCGAGTTGATATGAAGACCGTAAAACACTTCTGGTCTCTGCACAATCAGGATACACATAGCCTTACAAAAGGATTAATAAAATTTAGACACATTAATAGCATTCAATTTGTAAACTAGACTGCCACCCCGGTTAAAAATTCCGTAGCCACCCGTACCAACTGTTGAGATGCTACCATAACAAAATCCTATGATGTCGTTGGCTTCTGTAGGATAGCCCATGTATGAAGCTGATGTATGACTGATTAAATAACCCGCAAAGAGAAGAAATCAGTTCCTTTTCAAATATCATGTCATTCCTACATAACCATAGTGACCATCATGTAGTTGCCACTCGTAGCAAAGTTAACGATTTCAGTTCTTTGCTAAGGTCCTATAGCCAAGTTCCAAACATATTTAACACACTACGCAATTGCAATAAGCCTGAAACATGCATGAATAATGGACCAAACAACGCGAGCAAAACAGCATTCAAAAAACATGTGCTTAATTGTCTCTTTTTTTATGAAAGCAATACTATTTATTGTCTTTCCAATTACGTTTTGCTAGCTAGATTGTCTTTCTTTAGCACTACACCCCCTACATAGGTACCATAGAAAGATTTTGATTTTCAGCAGGGCTTTTATTTTCTACAGACGATTACTAATATTAGGGGCATCATTATAAATCATAGTCAGGTAGTGAGATTTAACTTAGAAATATCCATTCGAGTGTAAGTTCCAGCGACATTCATTCGAGTATAAATCACAAGTTTAGCTGAGTGTCTACCTCACAGGTTCAATAATAATTTCTCTTCGCTCTGACTTTCTTTGCCCTTTTCTTTTCTAAAAAGAAGAATATGTTCAGTTTCTTCGTTTTTTATTCTGTCTACCTATTGCCCACGATGCTGCAAAATTACTTGCTAGCTCCCGACAGCATCACTTGCAATGACGGAACTACTTAGAATAAATAAGTAGTTTTTTAATAAACAAGAGAAAGGCGTATATAAATTAAATCCAACCCAAAGTCTAATGACTCAAACATGACGTACGAGACTGTATATATAGTCACATCTCTAATCAACTGAGCTTCATTTTGACGCATCACGGCATCAGTTATATATCTGTGGTACACATATATCATTGCAAGTTTTTCCAACATTTTCTTATATATTGTAAGTGGCCAATGGTTTCTAGTGTGCTTGGCAATTTGCCTAGAGAACTGTGAGGAAATCTATGAACAGTACTAAAAGACTATTGGTCACTTAAAAGACAATACTAATTATATATATTGGTACTTATATTGTAGGTCACTTGTAAAAAAAGCTGTAGGAAAATATGAAAACTCTTGTAGTATAATAAATGATTATATCCCATAAGATTATATCCTGATTGAGTACCTATCCACAATTCCACATAAATGCTTTGCCCAGATTATAACATGTATTTGATGCCCTAGCTGGAATTACTAGGTTTTGGCCTACATCCCAGCTATCTAATTAATCTGTACCACTTCATCAATATTCATGAAGCTAAGTAAGCTTAGCTAGTAAGCACACATAGAAAACAAAAGGTACACATCCAGCAGTAGAATCTCTCACTAGCTAGTTTATTGGCAGTAGTGTTCCTACTATCTTCTAACACAGCGTAGCTAGGCAGCATAATCTCCATATATTTATGCATGCCTTTGGTAAAAAATAACAATGCATCTATATCTAGCTAATTGGCCACGACTCCTAATTACTAGGCCCCATTGATAGGTAAAAATAGCACTTGTCATCAAGGAGTAGTTAAGGAGAAGAAGAGATGGAGGCTGGGGACATGGAACTGCTGAGAATTGTGAGAGATGGCAAGCTGGTCCTACATTATTAGATAAGCACAGAGACATATTCTATGCCATGCTTATGTTGGGTTTGCCATCATACTCAACTGCACTTGTTAATCCCTCCTAATGATCAAATCAAGCTCACAAATCCATTATACAAAGGCGCCATTGTTTTTCTATGTCCCCTCGCATATTATCCATTGATTACTATTATTTTCTCCCTGGCCCCCACAAACCTCCTTCTCTCTCTCTCTCTCTCTCTCTCTCTCCCCCCCCCTCCTCTCTCTGCCTACGTGTATAAATGCCCCGTTCCTTCCCTCCCAAGTGAGAAGAAGAAGAACAAGAAGCACTCAACTAGAGCTTTCAAGAAGCTTGTAGCTCTACTTGCTTGGTCAGAGTCTCACGGAGAAGCAGAGAGAGAGAGAGAGATCACCTGGAGATAGCAATAAAGTGGTAGAGAGGCATGGGAGTGGTGGACGAGGCAGAGCCAATGAAGAAGACGATGATAAGAGTGAGGGAGTTTGACGTGACGAGGGACCTCCGGGCAGTGGAGGAGCTCGAGCGCCTGTGCCAGGTCGGCCTGTCGGGCGACCAAGGCTCTGATGAACCTGCCGCCGACCATGATGGCTGCGCGGAGAAGAAGAGGAGGAGGAGGACGAGCGGCAAGACGAAGAAGAGAGGCATGTCGCTCTACGTCGAGCAGATCGGCGATCCGTTTGCCCGGGTGCGCCATGCGCCGGACCACGTCATGCTGGTAATTTCACTATACTCAGCCACAGCGCGCACCCAGCAGCCGCCATTGACGTGTCAGCTTGACCTTGCCCACGCATGACAGCGATGCTCACGGAGTGTGCCTCTGTGCAGGTTGCTGAGTATGGGGAGGAAGAAGAGGTGGTCGGAGTGATCAAGGCGTGTACTAGGATGGTCAGCCGAGGGAGGAAGAGGCAAAGCTTCAGCAGCTCGAAGCAGTTCGTCAAGGTGGCATGCCTTCTTGGACTCAGGGTGTCCCCCTCTCACAGGTGATTAAAGAACCAGACGATTAACCCGAGTTAATTACTAGTAGTGTACAGCAATCATCAGGTGCTGACACATTGGCGCCGAGAGAGCAATGCGAGCAACCACCACGTGGGGACAGTGCACTGACAGGCCCTTTGTCTCCGTGTCCGCAGGCGCCTCGGGATCGCGACGGAGCTGGTCCGGCGCGCCGAGTCGTGGTGCGCGGCGCGCGGCGCGGCGTACGCCACCATGGCCACCACCGAGTCGAACGCGGCGTCGCTCGCGCTCTTCGCCGGCCGCTTCGCGTACGCGCCGTTCCGGCGGCCGGTGTTCCTCGGCCACCCCGTGCACCGGCACCGGGCGCGCGTCCCGCGCGCGCACCGCGTCCTGCGCCTGCCCCCGCCGCTCGCCGTGGCAGCCTACGCCGCGCTGCTCCCGCCCTCCGCCGCCGAGTTCCTCCCCGCCGACCTCCCGGCGCTGCTCAACCACAAGCTCACGCTCGGCACATACCTCGCCATCGAGCGCGGCGGGCCCGAGGACACCGCGCGGCCGCAGTCGTTCGCGCTGCTCAGCGTCTGGGACGCCACGCGCTCCCTCCGCCTCCGCGTCGGCGGCGCGCCCACGCTCCTCCGCGCGTCGCTGGCCGCGGCGCGCGCGCTCGACCGCCACGCGCCGTGGCTGCAGGTGCCCTCCGTGCCCGACATCTTCCGCCCGTTCGGCACCTACCTCATGTACGGCCTCCGCATGTCCGGGCCGGAGGGTCCGGCGCTCCTCCGCTCGCTCTGCCGCCACGCGCACAACGTCGCCCGCAAGAACCCGGCGTGCGCCGTCCTGGCGGCCGATCTCGGGCCCGAGGACCCGGCCGCGGCCGTCGTGCCGCACTGGACCAAGTTCTCCTGCGACGAGGACGTCTGGTGCATCAAGAAGCTCGGCGCCACTGCCGACGGCAATGCCGCCGGCGACGACACCGAAGAAGACTGGACGACCTCGCCGGGCCCCGGCGTCCTGTTCGTGGATCCACGGGAGTTCTGAACGTTGGCGCAATGTAAACAAGTTTTGAATTTTTTTGTATTTTCTTTTTACTATCGTGTAGATACATCATACATACCTGGACATGATGCTGCAACTCAATGCAAAAATTGCATTGCATTTGCAGCCTGTACCCCATGTACAATTAGAGTAGCCACAGACCTTAATCAGCTATACCTCTGAAAGTCTGTACTTCTGAAGAGCGACGGGTGGTCATTTTCAAGTGAAAATGGCCATCCATCTCTCAAAGATGCATAGAAGAGTCAGAGCAGAATATGCTTCAATTGGGTCTCTTGTATATCCGTAAACCATAGGTGATTATTTTAGCTCAGTATTCAATGGAAATTCAGTATCAACAAAATTTATTGGTTTAAGATTTACAATGAACAAACAGCAGCAGCGACTGGAGACGACTGCAATCTGCCTACATTCATTGGTAAGGATTACAGAAGCAGATCATCAGCAACCTACTCTAACCACCTGGGGTCCTTGATTTGAAGAAAACAATTACAATCAGATGTTGTCATGAAGAATTCATACCGTCCACATCATTGACCGACTGATCTAGCGTAAACTATAGTATGTCTTCTACTTGCTGAATATTCCGGTAAAGCTCTTGTTTCAGCAAGATCAAATCTGCAACCAAATCTCTGAACCTTGAAAACAAAAAAGCTTCCACGCAGCAACTTGATGGGTCCAGTTCAGTGCAGCTCACAAAAGGAAAGTGCCAATTTCGAGATAATGTCGTAACCAACCCCAGATAGCATATAAAGGGTCTCCAATACTCAAGTCCTTTATACCCAATTGCAGGCAATGCATATCTTCCATAGGCCACTGGTCAGGCCCTACTTGAAATTTAAACTAAGGCTCTGTATCCTTTGGTTTTCCAAAACCTGGAAAAGAAACATGGACAGTTGGCCATTACCATCTAACAATCACTTCTCTAACACCATTCACATAGACCATACACGCATGAGACAAGCAAGCTATTAGTTTGGTAGAAAGGAATTAATCTGTACCATGAGGGCAAGATAAATAAAACTGCAATGAGTTTGCAACTTGCAAGTGACACTGGACAACAATATAGCGGCCAGGAATGTGATTCTGAAATGCTTTGTCCTAGAGTAAATGCAGCCACATGTCAATGCCTCACTGGGACGATTAGAATGGCATGCAGCATATCAATGCTAACTTACAGGCAAGCATGGGCAGTTCATTTTCCAAGCATAAAACACAAAATATTCTACATGCACCAAGAAAAAGCGTGATTGTTTATGTCAAATCTGCTGTATGTTTTTTCGAACTATTCACAGAAAATTCTTTGCAGTTGCCTTGGTCTAAAGAGCTTCCATAGATAGGAGGCCACAAATTAAAGACAAGCACATTGCTGCTGGCTATCGTATGCAGATTGGGAACAAACATATGAATTCGTCCTGATACGGCATTCCTAGATCTAATAAACACTGTAATGTTGACAAGAATATGCATAATCGGTCCAATCTGCTTACAAAATACTATGCAACTATATCTAACAAGAACTGCAATTGGACAGGGATAAGCAAAATATCAGTCCAATCAGTTAGTGAGCCACTTAAGCAAAACAGAATAGAACTTATAAAAGGAACAAATAAATAACAACAGTCGGCTTTAGGTCACCTTGCAGGAACAAGGAATGCACCCAAATAAAAGAGAAAGCAAATGGCTAGTAATAAATTACCAAGCCTAGAAAGAACAAAAGAACAAAGAAAAGCTAAAGCCAAACAAATATCAGTTAGTGAATAGTATTCTGCAATTGTAAACTTTATTTCACACCCTCCAATTGGCATAGATACTAATACATCCGAAATAGTAATTTACTGAAGAAGACTGAACGCAAAACTTTATTTTTGCACTCCAATTCTCTTAGATACTAATATCTGAAATAGTAGTAATTTACGGGTGAAGACCAACCACAAACGATGGATACAAAATGCATTTCAATCACTGAGACCAGACATCAGGTCGGACATATGCATTTTTTTGGAAAGTGAGATCCAAGAGAATAAAGATACTCAAAACTTGTTTATTTTGATCCGCTTTATAACCGACTGCTTAGGAGCACTGGCAAGCTATACCAGTTTTGACTCCCTGTCCTAATATCATGTCAAGTAAGCATTAAATAATAGAAAGGTCCAATTCATAAACAAATAACACTTTCGAAACAATTTGCTATGACCCTTAGATAAGAAGAGAGACACACACCATGCTGAGCAGTGACGAGGGCTGGATGGCAATAGCTGAAGGAGAAAGAAGTCAGGAGAACATGGACTCGGAGGAAGAAACTTGGCGGAGATTGGATGGATCTCATTCCTTCTTATTGCTTTCCAATGATATCACAAATCATCTAAAGAGGACACCGAACTCAAATGGAAGGATATGCATCCAACTAATATAGCCACGAGGATAAGCATACATGCTGCCAACTCCTTGCCTCAGCTAGTCAGCTAGCCCTAAATGTGGCTGTTGCTCCTTGTGGTGTGGGTATCCATGCGGATGACACAATGTCTGTCACCTAAATTTTTTTACTGTTAATATTAGGATTTTGGAACAAACCCTTCCTGATCAGATCTGCCTTGGTACTCTTCATGGGCACTTGGTCCAGACATTTGGATTTGCTAGCTTGTCAAGAAACTCCAAAATATCAGTCAAAAGAACCAAATTGATCTATAGAATATGACTAATCCAAACTGAAGTTGTAAGTTCAGACAGCAGATGCACAAAAGAAACCACAGAAAAAAAACTTGAAATTTGCTAACTTTTAGTTTCAGTGGGGTATTTTCAAATGATTGTTCTTCTGAACTTTTTTCTCTGGCAAGAGAGATGGCAATGCTGTCTGGTGCCACAACCAGCGAAATATCATGTGTCCCCTCCAGATGAACCACAGCCTTTTAAAGATCATGGAAGCAATTGGATTACTTACTTGCATATGCAATGTACATAGCTCCACAAAGTTCTTAGGGTTTGGAAATTGGCAACGGCTAGGCAAACATTCGGAATGGGCTAAGATTCAATTCCTCTCGATCAGATCTGATGCGTTTTGAAGTAATCAGATTTATTTGAGCAATGATGCTTATATACAGTGAAGAAATCAGCGAACTTCTCACCGGCGCTCGGAGTGGCATCCACCACGCGCATCTCCGCCTTCCCTGCATGAACTCCGGCGGTGACCGACGCTCCTTGTAACATCCCGAAATTTTTCCGGAATGTTATAAGTTCAAAAATAGTGAGTTTTCAAAAACTTTTTCGTGCAAGTGCTAATAGCTAGGATCTCACATAAGTTTGGACTCTTCCTATCACTAATTCCTAGTAATATTGAACAAATTTGAGTTAAGATCGTAAATGATAGTATGAATTTGATTTGGTTATTATTTTGAATTCGTTTGAATTGGATTTATTTGTTTGAGTGGAGTTCGAATTTGAATGGGCCATTCAAATTCAAACTCAAATGCTAATTACCCCTAAACCCCTAAGCACCAGCCCAAGCCAACACAGCCCACACCGGCCCGCTCCGTGCCCCATTCCGGCCTAGCCCGCACGGCCCAGCACATCACCACCCAGCCCCAGCACCACCCCTCTTTTCCCTGCTTCTGCTGACCCCGCTGACCCCACCTGCCAGCGCCACTGTACGCCTGCCTCGCTCTCCTCTCTCACCCACGCTGTGCACCCGCCCGCATCGCGCCTGCCTCGCTCGGCGACAAGGGAGTGCAACCGCCCCGCGCCCCCCTTTCCACCTCACCCTTGACCGGCTGCGCGCCCCAAACCCTAGCCCCACGCCATGCCGTGCGATGGTGCCACGCGTCCCCGTGCCGCGGCCCGTCCCATCGCCACCCTCGGCGTCCGAGCCCGTGCCGAGCCATAGCGCCCTATTTAAACCCCGGCCACCGGCCCAAACCCTAGCTGCCTCCAGGGCTTCTCCCTTTGCCGCCGCCACGAACAGAGACAAGAGAGTCAAGGAAGAAAGAAGAGGAGAGGGGGGGGGGAGCGGGCGCCGCCACACCTGGAGGGGAGCGCGAGGAGGAGAAGGAGCATCGCCGGAGTTCGCCGCCAACCCAGCGCCTCGCACAACTATGCCGACGCTGCTGATCTCCCTGCACGGCCTCGACTCACCTGCACCAACTCGCCACAGCGTCGCCCTCGCTCTTCTCCGACACGACTGGTAGGCCGCAGCCCGAACCGACCCCCTTTCCCTTGCTGCCGGCCATGGCCGATGAACCCTCCCTAGAAGCCCTAGGACCTCGTCCCTTCTTTGTTTCACTGCAAGGACCCTTCCCTGCCACACAACCCCGCTGCCCTACCGTCGTCCCCTTTCCGCCGCCATGCCGTGCCGCGGATCCAGGATGCCGGAGCCCTGCGCCCGAGCTGGACTTTCGCGGCCCTGGAAAGCCATGCCCTCGCGCATGCGCCCAACCCCAACCACCTGCTCTCGGCCCTGGCCTTGCTGCACCCCTCGCCGTTGCCATGGCCCTGGAGTGCCAGGTGCTGCGCGCATAAGTCTGCGCCCTACCTTGGCCAAAAGGCTGGGACTTGCCTCGCCAAGAACATGCACGCCACCTCACCACGACCGCGCCCTGCATGGCCACCGCGTGCCAGAGCTTGCGAGTGTTTCGTCGAACGCCCATGGTGCAAGCCCCACACAAACACCCCCCTTTTTTGCACACACGCACGTACCCACCAACGCGAGCTGCACCGGATCCTTCCCAAGCCGCTCTTGATCCCACCATCACTGACGTGTGGGGCCCGTATGGCAGCGAGAGAACAAAGAGGTGAGGAGGAGGAACCGGTCGGAGTGAACCATGGGCCGGTCTGCTGAGCCGAGCCGGCCTAAACCCCCTTTTTTGCACACATGCACATACCCACCAACGTGAGCTGCACCGGATCCTTCCCAAGCCACGCTTGATCCCACCATCACTGACGTGTGGGGCCCATATGGCAGCGAGAGAAGAGAGAGGTGAGGAGGAGGAACTGGGCCGGAGTGAACCATGGGCCGGTCTGCTGAGCCGAATCGGCCTGCCACGCCTAGCCAGCCCAGTAGCTACCTAGCTCAACCAGCCCGTGTGCCCGAGCCGGCCTGCTAAGCCATAGGCCGAGCCGAACCTTAAGCCAAACCTAGCCGTTCATTTTGGGCCTGACCGGGCCGACCCAACGCCTTTGGGCCCAGGAACCTGAGCCGCCTGTTCCTTTTGTTTTAGTTTTAACTCCAACTTGACCCGTGGGTCCCACATGTCGGTGAGACCCAGTGGCTGACCTGTGGCCCCGCCAGACCCTTGACCCGTTGACCGATCAACGTTGACCGGTTAGCGTTGACTGGTCAACACTGACGTCAGCAAGGCCCACTCTTCTGTTGCTCGGCTGACGTCGTCCAGTTGGCTGATCCTCGGCTGGTTTCGATTCGAGTGGGTCCAGGTGTACAACCCCTGCAGGGTGAAAACTATAAGTATAGCCGCATCCTCGGTCATGGACAACTTTACTCTTCTGTTGCTCTTATTAGATAGTGTTACATGACTCCCTCTAGTATGACTTCCTGCCTGGGGCAGTTGAGGTGCGAGGAGCGGGAGTCCTCGCACCGACTTGGTGATTTTGGTAGATGTGTGTTGGACCGGGAGTCTGAGATGCCGGAATGGCCCGAGTTCGGAGTTTGGAAGATGACATGCTTGTTTCTTACACATGCATAGGAAATCCCAGCTTATATCCTTGAATTTTTATTATACTCTTAGTGTAGTCCACTTTAAAACTTGCAAACGTATGGTGACGTGGAGCTATCCCATTCCTTGGGGATAGCCTGGTACGATACAGGATCCGACCCGGAATTCAACCCCAAGATGATGGTTGGTACGATTGAAGCCCGTGCTATGCTCGAGTTTGCCTGTGGAGGGGATTCCAGAAAATGAAGGATGGGCCAGAAGCCTAGCTACTGTTTCCCATTTTCTGTCTATTCGCTTTAGTCCAAGAGGCTTATAATGGAACTCATATTGCAAATCTTATAGATTTATGTAATAATTAAATCTATGTTTAACTTTATACAAAGTACGACTATAATATTATACCTGAAATGAGTTCTGTCGGTAAATACAGACAGGGGTAGCTCCTACTAGTGTGTCCAGCCCGAGGGGCGCGAGGTTATCCGTAACCTCGCACTAAGCCTTTGGGTGACAGGGCGTACGGCCTGGGCCTGGCAACTGGGGTCACGGTCTGCGGACCTCACCCCACGCTCTGGCAGGTCCGGCGCCTCCACGTGCCCACGAGGATAAGGTCCTCAAGAACGGCTATTGTGGGCCCGGACCACCGCGGGGTGGTCTTGGACCCCTACATGTGGAAGCCGGACCCCCAGGGGGCCTGAGCGTCTGTGCCAGCCAGGGCGGCCCGGACCTCCCTTCCCACCGGGGAGGAGGTCCGGTGCCACCACGTGCCCCTGGGGAAGCGGCCGCTAAATCAGCATCGCCACGTTTCCGGTGGCAGCCGGCCTTCTACGAGAAGCCAGCCCAACTACCGCATTAAATGCGGGTGGTTGGAGTGTGCGTGCCCGAGACAGGGCATGGGCTGCCCACTGGCACGTTGGGCAGGTACGCTGACACCACGGTAAGCCCGCCAGTTACCGAGGGGGCGCGTTGCATCACCGCACCACGTGCGCGAGTGAGGGGCGTGTAGTCACATCACGGCACCGTACGCATGAGCAAAGGGTCATTATGACCTGCTGCAGGAAGGCCACACGTGCGCTGCTATAGTGTGCAGAGGCTACAGCACGGCAGGTCAACATAGCCCCTTCGCCTGTCAGCGGAAACTGACACTACAGTGACAACACGTCTCCCACTACGCATGTCACTGACAGCAGACCCTGTGCTAGTGAGACGGTACATGACCATACCCTGGTAGAGGATACGCACGGGGCCGAAGAGGAAGATTTCCAAATCTGTGGCATTTAAGGCTCCGATGTGTACGTTATTTAATATGTCGCCGGGTCCACCTGTCGGGACGCTGCTCAGTGTATGCACTCCCCTTGAGCCTATAAAAGGGTGAGCGCACACGTTAGAACACAAGTTCCACAGGTCTACACACACAAGTTCCACGAACACAGAAGTTTCACAAGCTCAGGCAATACATCTCAAAGTGGACGTAGGGTTTTACGCTCCGGCGGCCTGAATCACTCTAAACCCTTGTGTGTTCTTCCCGTGTCCATACGCCTCTTGATCTAGCATTCCTTGATTTCCCCCAAACTCATCCTAAACTAGGATGAGGTGGGTGCACTCCGCCACTTGGCTGGAGAAAACCTCCGACATTTGGCGCGCCAGGTAGGGGGATAGGTTTGGTTTGCTCTAGATCAAGGCTCTTGATCACAATGCCTCAGATAGTCGAGCACCATGACCACCCGATGGGGGAGGAAGTGGCGTCATCTGCGCCGTTTGCCTCTCGCCGTCCTCCATCTAGGGTTGTGGCGCCCGTCGCACTGTAGCGTGCTGCGGAGCAGGCCTCCAGGGCGTTGTCGCAGCCCGCACAAAACGGGCCATTGATGGCGGCCAGGGAGCTGCTCCACAACCCTCCGGACACGGCAGCCTCGCCCGACGTGTTGAGGCAATGGCGTGACGACGTCGACCGCCTCCTCAACCTAGCGCAGGTCACCCCAGGCTCAGTGGGGGGATCTGTGTCCAAGCAGCGTCGTCGTCAAGGCGGCGCATCCGGCTCTGTGCACTCCCCAAGAGTGAGGAGTGCATGGACCGAAGACCTGCGGGTAGAACTCAACCGCAGACGTGCGGGAGAGGATGCCCGCGTTACCATCGAGCGGGCGCGCGTGCGCCGGCTCAACATCGAGGGTCGGAACCTCGAGGCTGAGCTTGATGCGGCTGTGCCAAAGCCGCAAGGACTCACCTAGGCCCCGATGGCCTGGGTAGGCTGCGCAGCGCTCGCAGACCACCTCCGAGCGGTGACCTGGCTGTTGAAGTTTCGGCCCCACCTGCCGGAAAAGTACAACGGGTCGACCAACCCGTCAGAGTTCCTACAGGTATACATCACTGCCATCACGGCGGCTGGGGGTAATGATACCGTTATGGCAAGATACTTGCATGTAGCCTTGACCGGGCCAGCCCGGACGTGGCTCATGAACCTCACCCCAGGATCCATCCAATCCTGGGGAGAGCTCTACGTGCAGTTCACGGCGAACTTCGCCAGCGCGTATCAACAGCATGGCGTGGAAGCCCACCTCCATGCTGTGTGTGAAAGTGCATCTAGGCCCCTAATTGATTTTGGTGATTCTTGACAATCACAATTTGGGATATGATGTTTTGATGAAGTTGTGTACAGGAATAAAATGAAAGAATTGAGAAGAAGATAAAAAGAAGGTCCCCAACTCAAATATTTATGGTGGTGGAGTTCACTGGAGATTTAATTCAGATTTTCGTTTTGAATTTGAGTATAGGACCACCGTACTATAAAGGGGGATGCTGTCAATTGATCCAGGTTGTCAAAGTGCTTCCGTTTGAGATGAAATTCTTTCTTGAGAAAATCTACCTTCTAAATTCATCTAGGTCGGATGATCTGGCCCTAGGCCGGATGATCCGGCCTGCCAACAAATTTTCCTGTGCCCCAGGCCGGATGATTCGGTCTGCCTGGCTGTTCCCTCTATGTTGGGTCGGATGATCCGACCCTAGGCTGGATGATCCGGCCATGGGAGTTGCGTAGTGTATTGTGACCTATTCTGTTGCTTGCTCGGATGATCCGGACTAACACCAGATGATCCGGTACCCCTCAGAAATACACATAACGGTTACTTGAAGTGGGTGGGGTATTTATACCCTTTCACCTGCCTCATTCATTGCTGCTGCTTCCCACGACCTAACACACCTTCACAGCATTCATTTCAACCCTCCCCTCCATCCAAGAGCCCATCCAAGAGCTTGATTCTTGCAAGGATTCACCTAGGGATTAAGAGGGAGTGAGATTTGGGGTGTGGGAAGAGAGCACTCCATGGGCTTTCACTTGTTCATCTTAAGAAGCATTTGAAGCATCCTTTGATTCGTCGATTTGCGTTTGTTACTCTTGGAGCCCAGCTCCTAAACGGTTAGAGGTGCCGGTAAGCTCCCATTCCTTTGTGGTTTGAGCTCCCGGAAGTTTGTATTATCCCTCTCTTTGTGAGATCAATAGTAAGTAACTCAATCCTCCTTTGTGGTTGATTGTGAGAGACTTGGGGCTAGTGACAGCCCGGCTCTTTGTGAGCATCTCAACGGAGACGTAGCTCCTTTGTGGAGTGAACTTCGGATTAAATCTTGTGTCTCCATTTACTTATTGTTGTTCATATCGTTCTTGAGCTTGTTTCGACCCGATCTACTAGATAAGTGTAGATCTTGTATATTGGATTCCTGCATAGGCTTTGCAATACCTTTTACCAACTTTGTATTCAAAGGGAATCATCAAAAGTTAAGTATATCTTGAATTTAGTTGTTGGTTATTTTCTCCCAGCTAGAAGATCCGACCTTGTGCCGGATCATCTGGCCGTTGACTTTTTCTGCCAAGATTTTCAGGAAAAATTTGAACAAGGCCTATTCACCCCCCCGCCCCTCTAGGCCTAGTGTTGGTCCTTTCAGTGAGGCAGCAACCCGGAGAAACCCTCCGAGCCTTCATCTCCCACTTCACCAAGGTACGTGGAACCATTCCACGTATTTCCCATGCATCTATTATCACAGCTTTCCGACAGGGGGTCCGTGACGAGAAGATGCTGGAGAAGCTGGTGACACACCAGGTGGAAACTGTCACCACCTTGTTCACCTTGGCGGACAAATGCGCCAGGGCTGCAGAGGGCCGTGCATGGCACTCTGCCCCTCAAGGAGGGCTCGCCCAGACGGGGGGCTCTAGCGTCGCTGCCCTTGGCAGCGGCAAGAAGAAGAACAAGAAGAACCGCGGCACAAATAGGCCGCAGTCTGGGCCTCCGATCGCTGCGGTGGCAGCGGCCGGGGGCCAAAACCCACGCGGCAAGCGCCCGCGCCAACAGCGTACCGACCCTGGGTCATGTCTTGTTCATCCTGGGGCCTGCCACAGCGCCACCGAATGCCGCGAGATCCATAAACTAGCAGAGCGCCTCAGCACGAGGCGCGACCAGGCCTCCAAGGATTAGTCCACCCCGCCGTGGCGGTCCGGCAAGGAGAAGGTCTCTGATGCCGACGCAGCCATGACGGAAAGGGAGTTGGGGTACCAAACCCCAAAGAAGGACCTTAAGGGTCTCTTCCATCTGTCCGATTCTGAGTCCGGGGGGTACGAGCGCCGCAAGAAACTGTACGTCATGTACGGCGGCAGCTCAGAGCTCGTCTCCCGGAGGGACGTCAAGACCCTTCGCCGAGAAGTTTTCTCGGTGAAGCCAGGGGCACCGAAAGCGGTGCCCCACCAACGTTGGAGGAGCACCACCATCTCCTTCGGGCCATCCGACTGCCCGGAGAACATGGCGGGGGCCGGGGTGCTACCACTTGTCGCCGCCCCTACCATCGCCAACATCAAGCTCCATCACGTGCTGATCGACGGAGGCGCCGGCCTCAATGTCATCAGCTATGCAGCATTCAAGCAGCTGCAGATCCCGGAGTCCAGACTGGACCCATCACGCCCATTCTCCGTAGTGGGCCTACATCCTGTCTACCCGGTGGGGGCCATCTCCCTGCCGGTTATGTTTGGGACGGAGGAAAACTTCCACACAGAGAACGTTCAGTTCGATGTTGCGGAGGTCAACCTCCCATCCAATGCCATTATTGGCAGGCCGGCTCAAGATGCCATCCCCTACAGGGGTCCTCACCGTGAAGGGAGACCGGACCGCTGCTATGGCGGCAGTTGAGAAGCTGCATGCACTAGCAGCGGGTCTTGTCCCGGCTGCCGGTGCAGAGGGGTCCGACCCCTCACCCTCTCGCACAAGGGCGCCAGCCAAGGCGCCCAAGGTCCGTCCGGCTGATACGGACGATGTTCCTGTGAAAACCATCCAGGTTGGAGCGGAGCCCTCCCAGACCACCCGCATCGGGGGGAACCTGGGAGAGAAATAGGAAAGCGCGCTCATCGCCTTCCTCCGAGCAAATGTCGACGTGTTCGACTGGGAGCCGTCACAAATGCCCGGGATCCCTAGGGAGGTGATTGAGCACCATCTGAAGATCCACCCTGATGCCAGGCCGGTGCGACAGAAGCCATAGAAGCAGTCCATCGAGTGGCAGAACTTCATCCGTGAAGAGATCCGCAAGCTGCTGCAAGCTGGCTTCATCGAAGAGGTCCACCACCCTGTGTGGTTGGCCAATCCGGTCGTCGTCCCAAAGGCCAACGGGAAGCTTTGGATGTGCATCGACTACACCAACCTCAATAAGGCATGTCCAAAAGACCCCTATCCACTTTCACGTATAGATCAGATTGTAGATTCTACCTCCGGGTGTGACTTGCTATCCTTCATAGATGCCTATTCTGGTTTTCATCAAATCAAAATGGCTAAGGCAGATAGGAAGCATACATCTTTTGTAATAGTGGATGGTCTTTATTGCTATGTTGTAATGCCATATGGGTTGCTTAATACTTTACCCACCTTTGCTCGCGCAATGAATATTACATTAGGTGGTTTTGTTAGAGACATAGTTGAGGTGTATGTTGATGACATCGTTGTCAAGACTAGAGAATCGAATTCACTTCTAGAAAATTTAGCTCAAATCTTTGACAAATTGCGCGCGACCAGCACGATGCTCAATCCCAAGAAATGTGTCTTTGGCATTTTGGCGGGGAAGCTCCTCGGGTTCCTGGTGTCACACCGGGGAATTGAGGCAAACCCGGACAAAATCCGGGCAATCGAGGCAATGAGGCCCCCTGCACGACTCAAACACGTGCAAAAGTTGACGGGGTCCGTTGCAACCCTCAGCTGCTTCATCTCGAGGCTGGCGGAGAGGGCTCTTCCCATCTTCAAGTTGATGAGGGGGTCCGGTCCATTCACATGGACTGAGGAGGCAGAGCAAGCCTTCCAGGAGATGAAGCAGTATCTCACCTCCCTGCCGGTTCTGGTAGCTTCGGACCCGGGTGAGATGCTGTTTTTGTACCTTGCAGCGACGACTGAAGTGATCATCATGGTGCTGGTCGCTGAGAGGTCCGAGCAACTCATGTAGGGGGCCCCCGTGGTCCCCCCTGTGGGAAGTGGTGGTCCTACCTCCACCAATGTGACAACCGATCCTGCTTCGGGGGGTTCGGCCGGGTCCCGACCCGGGAACGAGCCAGAAGACCTGGGGTCCGGTGCGTCCCCAGCTCAGGGAGAAGGACCCAGTCCTGCTGCCAAAGTCAAGACCGTCCAAAAGCCGGTCTACTACGTCAGCAAGGTCCTTCATGAGGCAAAGGCCAGGTATTCTGAGACGCATAAGCTCCTCTATGCTATACTCATTGCGTCCCGGAAGCTCCGCCATTATTTCCAGGCCCACAAAATTGTGGTGGTGACCTCCTACCCATTGAGAGCCATCCTCCACAACTCCAACACCACAGGCAACATTGCCAAGTGTGACGGACCCAGGGCCACGGGGCTGTGTACATAACGTAGTTTAAAAAGGATTATGAGATAAAGCCTGTCTTATCTCTTATTTATGTTATTTTCTACTCGTTTGAGTAGGAGATAAAGTTAGTCGGTATAGAAGGAAACTACTCGAGTTATTCCCGGGTACGATTTCTTGGCTAGTATTGGCTAGGATTCATGTAACCCTGACCTCCCAGATATATAAGGGGGGGCAGGGACCCATTCAAAACATAACAACATCAACACCCAAGGGAATACAAACCACCATACAGGACGTAGGGTATTACGCACCTCGCAGCCCGAACCTGTCTAAATCTTGTGTTCCTTGCACCTTCGAGTTCCTGATCTCGGCATCTCCTCACCTAAACTTACCACCTCGGGTATACCCCTCAGTGGGCAGCCGGTAAAATATCCATAGCTGGCGCGCCAGGTAGGAGAGCGCATCGAAGATTCACCAGCGAACTCGATGGCGTCTTTCCAGTTCACCAGGTCAGTACCTTCGTAGGGTATAACATTTGTTTTTGGCTCGTGGGTCTGTGTCGCAGATAGTGCGGGCAGTTTCCGTCGATTTCTCGTCGACATGAAGCCGAAAACGCCCGCGGCGGGTTCTCATAGCGACCTTGACAAGTTCGTTGATGATCTCGACGATTTGTCAATCCTTGGATCTGCTACGAGGACCGAGGAGAAGTCTGCTTCCAGCGCGACTTCTTCCAGCGCTGCAACAACCTTCCTTGGGTTGGGCTCGTTCCAATCTGAGGACTCACGTAGCCGATCATGACTTGGTCTACGCAATTTGGCCACTGATCTCCAGAAGGCCAACATCTCCAAGTCCCTCTCCACATTGGAGGAGGACTTGGACACTCTACTCCAACTCGGAAAGCCCGAAGCCACCGCACATCGGGGGGCTTCGGGTTGTTTTGGTGCCAACGGTCTGATGATCACCTCCACTCCGGAGGGGCGTTTCATGCATTGGAAGGGCATGAAACTTTCTGATTTACTCAAGGCTGAAGATCGAATTGTGGCACACCTCGAGCCTTTGCCTTTTCAGGAGGGCAGGCCATTAGCCACCATGGCGGAGGAGTCGACTGAGCTAGTCGATGCGAGCTCTGATGAGCTCATCTCACGCCAGGTGCTGATGGCAGAAGAAGGTGAGGATGATGGCGACTTGCCCATTGTCGAATTTGATGCAGTATTCAAAGATGAGGCCACAGCCAACGCCGGCGACGAAAACGACGCCGATCGTGAGGCACGGAGGACCCGGAACAGAGCTCGCGCAGCTCGCCGAAGGAGGGTCAATGTGCGCATGCGGTCCATGCATCGCGAGCTTGACGCCGAATTCGCTGCCGTAAGCGAGCAGGGCTTCAGGACTCCGATGGCCAATATCGCCAGGGTTACGGCCATACTCGAGCACAGTAACGATCCGAACATGCGTCAAGCACTTCGTTATGCACAGAGTGCGTGGATTCAGTTTGATCAACAAAACCCGGCATCTACCCTCAGGGAGGAGCGCGTGGGCGAAAGCCGAAGCCAGGCTCATAGTTGAACGGCAGGCGGCCGTCCCCGACCTCAGCGCAGCAACAATGACAACGCTCACGGGAGTCAGTCCCCTGGCGGGAGGCAGCAGCGACCTCCAGGGGGTAACCCGCGACAGGCCAATCATCAGCCTCCTCCAGAAGACCTGCACCAACGAATCAATGAAGGGCGCGATGCGCGGTCCGTGATCGATTCCAGGCGCAAAGAGCGTGAAGTAGTCGAGACAGAGGGCACTGACTGCAGCGACCGTTTTCCAGCTTTCTCTGTACGATTTAGCAGTTATAAGTACCCTGAGGGCTTCAAGCCGATCGGCATCACCAAGTACGATGGCAAGCAAGCTCCTCAACAATGGCTATGTTGCTACTCCACCGCCATTGAAGTCGCAGGGGGCTCCAACATCACCAAGGTCGTCTACTTCCCGATAGCTTTGGACCTCACGCCGCTCACGTGGCTGGAGAGCCTCAGCAACAACTCGATCGGTTCCTGGGAGTGGCTCAAGAAGGTCTTCATCGACAACTTCCAGGGGGCGATCACTCGCGCGGGTACTCGTCACGATCCTGCTCAATGTAAACAAGAACGTAACGAGCTCCTACGGTCCTATACGCGCCGTTTCTTCGATGTCCGTGCTACCATTGCGAATATCTCGGACGAAGACATTATCGACTGCTTCTACAATGGCATCACCGACCCAGGCATTTATAGAGACTTCGGGCAGAACAGACCGAAAACTGTCGCGGGGCTTCGTGACATGATACACGACTGGTCCGAGCAGGAAGAGAAGATGCGGGAGCGGTTCCCGAGGCGCAATGATAGTAACCTGAGGCGTCCCAATGACAACCGTAACGAGAGAGCCAGCGGGACTATTCGGATTCATCCCGAAAACGCAAGCCAGATGATCTCATCATGGCTGTGGATCATCCCTCCAGAGGCAAGAAGTCAACGACGCAGGAAGAGTTCGAGAAACTCCTGCAAAAGAAATGCCCATGGCATCCAGGTGCCAATCATGCGGCAATTGATTGCTACCACCTCCGGAGGACATTCAGCAATTCCGGTGGTGGCAAGAAGAACAAGAAGCCAGTGGATAAAGAACCCAAAGACGACGACCAAGGGGACCAAGCGCACAACAACGAGGTTCCAAGATGCTTCTCGGGGAAATCATGTTCGTTGACGGAGGAGGCCGAGCGAGCCTTGCAAGACCTGAAGCATCACCTTCAGTCTCCTCCGGTCCTTACAGCACCATTGCTGGGAGAAGACCCATTACACTATATTGCGGCAACAACTCATGTTGTCAGCAGTGCTATTGTAGTCGAGCGCAGCGAGGAAGGCCATGCATTTGGTGTGCAGAGGCCTGTGTACTTCATCAGCGAGATACTCTCCAAATCCAAGGTACGATAACCGGCAGTTCAGAAACTTTTATATACAATTTTTATCACATCGAGAAAGTTGCGCCATTACTTCGACGAGTATAAGATCACTGTGATTACGGATTTTCCGTTGGCGGATATTCTCCATAATCAAGATGCCACGGGACGTATATCAAAGTGGGCAGTGGAACTGGGGGCTTTGTTTATCCACTTCAAGCCACGCACTGCAATCAAGTCTCAAGCTCTAGTCGATTTTATGGCTGAGTGGAGAGAGAATCAAATTCCAACTCCAGTCGACAAGGCAGAGCACTGGACCATGTACTTCGATGGGTCTCTTAAGCTCGATAGCGGCGGCGCTGGGGTTCTATTTATTTCTCCAAGAGGCGAACAACTGAAGTATGTCCTTTGGGAGGTATCCAATAATGAAGCCGAGTATGAAGCACTCCTTCACGGGCTACGTTTGGCGATATCACTAGGAATCAAGCGACTTCTTGTATATGGTGATTCACTTCTTGTCGTTCAGCAAGTAAACAAAGAGTGGGACTGCAACAAGGAGACGATGGACGCTTATGTACAAGAGGTACGCAAGCTGGAAAATAAATTTTCCGGCCTGTAGGTTCATCATGTGGTACGGGAGCATAATATTGGCGCAGATATACTGTCCAAGCTAGGATCCACCCGTGCACAGGTTCCAGCAGGAGTCTTCATCCAGGAGCTGAAACAGCCATCCATCAAGTCCTCACCTCAGGTAACCACTGATTCTGGCCTTCATCAGCCTGATCAAGAGGTTATGACGCTTGGATAGGACTGGAGAGAGGCTTATATCGACTTCATCCGGGATCAAAGACTGCCTGCGGGTATGGATGCTAGAAGCGCAGAGGCAGCTCGTGTCATGCGCAGAAGCAAATGTTTCGTCCTAGTCAACAGTAAGCTCTACCGGCGTGGTGCACGATCAGGGGTGCTCATGAAGTGTGTCACGAGAGACGACGGCTACGACATACTGCGGGAGATACATGAGGGTGTTTGCGGCAACCATGCAGCTTCAAGAACGCTGGTGGGGAAAGCATACAGAGCTGGTTTCTGGTGGCTCACCGTAGTGTCTGATGCTGAGGACCTCGTGCGGAGATGCCAAAACTGCCAATTCTTCGGCAAGCAATCTCACGTCCCAGCTCACAGTCTCATCACCATACCGTCATCCTGGCCGTTCCCTTGCTGGAGCCTTGATATGATTGGGCCCTTCACAACGGCGCTAGGCGGTTTCACCCATGTACTGGTGGCTATCGACAAGTTTACCAAGTGGATCGAGTACAAGCCGATAGCCAAGCTCACACCAGATCGAGTCGTTGATTTCATCTTCGATATCTTGCATCGCTTCGGGTTCCCAAATACCATCATCACTGACCTGGGATCAAACTTCATGGCCAACTAGTTCTGGGAGTTCTGAGAAAATACGTGCATCGAGGTCAAATATATCTCTGTTGCACACCAAAGGGCCAACGGTCAAGTCGAGAGGGCGAACGGCATGATAATTGATGGCCTCAAGAAACGACTCTATGATGCAAATAGCAAGAAAGGAGGAAAGTGGATACACGAGTTGCCACATGTCATCTGGGGGCTCAGGACTCAGCTGTCCAAAGCCACAGGACAAACACCATTCTTCCGTGTCTACGGCTCCAAAGCTATCTTACCGGCCGACATCATGTGGAAATCCTCAAAGAGTTGAAATGTACAATGAAGGCGAGATGGACGAAGCAAGGCAGTTAGAGCTCGATTCTATCGAAGAGGCTCGCTGCACCGCTCTTGTTCAGTCAGCACGATTCCTGCAGGGGATTCGGCGATATCACGATCGCAACGTGAGAGAACGCTCGTTCAGTATAGGCGATCTGGTCCTACGCTGCATCCAAGATGAGTCCGGCTTACACAAGCTCAACTCAAGGTGGGAAGGTCCGTTCGTCGTCAAGCACGTTATAAGACTGGGGTCGTATCGACTACAATACCCCGAGGGCCAAGACGTCCCAAATTCCTGGAACGTTCAGAACCTGCGCAAGTTCTACCCGTGAGAAGGCGTGCGGGGATGGCTGTTCTCCGAACACCTATGCGGCCTTTTTCTTCCGAATCAATTTGGAGGCTACGTGTCACAAAATTCGGAATATTAATTTTTCTGTTAAACACACGGAGGCTATGGCCACGTTCATGTTTTATATAAATCGACTCCTTTCATGAGTTCTGACGGAGGTTACGGCCACGTTTATGTTTTATCGACTTCTTGTTATAAGTTTTGATGGAGGCTACGGCCACGTTCATGCTTTATAAGAATCGACTTTCGCCATGACCTTTGATGGTCGTTTGCGATGACGATCGCATTTTTCCCAACAAGATCAATCCGTTCGATTGGTTTATACCTAACTTGTTGGACGGGCTCACATGAGGAGCTATTTCGACTACGCCCAGAGTCGTTGCACTCGGGGTAGTTTCGGTTTTTTCTTGCCATAAGCACGGCAGTCTCGCGATGATACTCGCGTTCTTTCCTAACTAGTTAGACCCGCTCGATCGGGTTATGTCTAACTTGTTGGATGGGTTCCTACTCGGAGCTACCTCGACTACCTCCAGGGTCGCTGCACTTGGAGTAGTGTCTACTACTTAGCCTTCGAACTTGGATGACAATTCAGTCAAGGCACACACAAGTAGAGATATCAAAGACAATTATATACAAGAAAACGAGTAACTGTTTTTACAACTCAATCCTGCAGTACACTTTTTACTATTTGTTCTGCTAAAGGTTAGACTTCTTGGAGGTACTCATTGAATTGTTCTTCAGAACACTCCGCAGCCACACCCTACGCAAATGCGTCTAGTAGAGCTTCCGGCCAAAAGGATTTTACGAAAGAAAGAGCGTGGCTGACACACGTGACCGGGGCTTCGGTGAGGAAATTGACGACCTTCTGCGGCGCTCCGAGAAGTCGCTCCAGCAAGGGATGATCACCTGCTTCGCCATCTTCTTGTGGGTCCACCATGTCCACAAGCTTCTTGGCGGCTCCCCTGAGGTCCTCCAGCTCCTTTTGCCGCTGCTCCTTCTCCTCACCCAGCGTCTTGATCTACTAAAGTCAATTGGCGAACTGTTGTTCAGTGTCGGCGATTACCTTCTGCAGCTTGTCAACGTCATTTGTACGGCGATACAGCATATTCTTCACGTCAGTAAGCAGCTCTTCTTTATATGTTAAGATTTTCCTAAGCTCTGTGGTGAAGATATTTTCAGAATCCAAGATAAGTTGTTAAATGAAAGTACTCGAGGGAAGAGAGGGCTTGCCTTGGTGCGCCTTCTTTTGTTCTTTGAGCTGCTCCTGGAGCTTGGAGTTGGCCTTCTCGAGGTTGCGGAGATTATTTTTGAGGAGCCACGTTTCTTGAGTCCGCTCCTGCTTCAGCTTGTCAAGTTCTCTCTGGAGATAAATGTTCTTCGTCAACTCTTCGGATATGCGTTTGTCCTTAGCAGCAAGCTCCTGGTGGCCACTCATGACTGCTTTCAGTTTCTCGATCTTTTTTTGTGAGTGCTTGATCACGTCCTGCATAAGGGGGAAGATTAAGATAAGCAACTCGACAATGCATACAGGCAGAAGAGTGACCATATCTTACCACGGTAAAATTGTACAACTCTTTGGAGATCTTCTTGAAGTATCTTATGTTGTCGTCCGTCAGAATTGGGTCATCCACCAGATCTGTGGTGATGACGTTCTGGTATCCGCGTCCGGTCACCAGCAGATCTCCAGGGCTCCTCGAGGTCCCTGCGGCTTCTTCAGATGATGGTTGTTGGGCACCTGCAAGTCAAGATGCATTCAATACATATTATCTGTGGTCTAAGCAACTAGCCTTGGGTGGTCAGACACTTACCTACGCCATCTGCAGGAGCGGCATCAGGGGCCTTGACTTGTTCCTCACCACCAGCTCTGGCTTCGGCTTGCTGGGGCTCGGGGGTGGCAGGTCGGGCAGTGTTGTGTTTGCCTCGGGGGCTGGTTCCTTGGGCGCGGGCTCCTCTGGGGCTGGTGGCTCGGGGGCTGGGGTAGCTGCGGCCGGCTTCGGCTTGTGCCTCATATCGCTTGCAGACCTAATGAAGCAGAATCAGTTATATTATTACACAAGTCGAGCAGAATAGGACGTTCATTATGCAAGAAAAGATGTATACTTACAGCAACGACTTCTCTTCGTGATAGCTTTCTTTACCCTCAGAGCCCGTGGTGTCTCAACCATGGTACTCGTCGCTGGGGGCGAGGTCACACCAGCTGGTGGTGCGGTGCCCGCCACGGCGATGGTAACCGTTTCTGTCGGAGTAGTCGGTGGGTCTATTTCCACCTCTTGGCATTTGGGCTCGGGGGAAGAAGCAAACGGACTGCAAAAGGACAGTGTTAGCATGCAACAATACAGATAGTTGACAATTCAACAAGGCAGCAACTTCATACCTAGAGGACTCGACTACATGTGCTTTCCGCTTGCGCACTAGACAACGACCCTGCGAGACCAAAGGCAGAGTTTCGGCCAACTCCACGGATGGTCCGGGGGGGTTGCTCCTTCTCGCCTCTCCTTCGGCTTCCCTTTCCGCCAGGGGGCTCCCGCCTTCAGTAGACTCACTGCTGGGCAGAGCCTCGGCAGCTTGAGCCCTTTTGGCTTCGGCTGCGGCGCTGGGGAGAAGGTGGTCCGGTCGAGGGATGTCGGGTTGCGGTGGATAGCTCCGGTACAACTCCGTGTGTCCCTGCAGAAGATTTGCAGTTAGCAGTGGCAGAACAACAGAACTTATTTCAACAAAAAGTAGTCGAATACTTACCGGTTTCGGAGGATTTTGCGCAGAAAACAGCTGTGGGACGTAGGGAACTGCATCCACGTCCAGCAGTACTCGCCTCACCCGGATGAGTGCCGCGTCGTTGGTCAGTTCTTCTGCGCACATCCGAGAGGGATCTTCTGCGCCTATGTACTCGAAGCCTAAAGTGCGGCGCTGTTGGATTGGCTGGATCCGGCGCTTGAAGAAAGAAAACATTACGGACGCTCCGGTCACCCCTATTTCTTTGTGAGCTGCTATGATGGCTAGCAACTCATCAACTTGGTCTAGGTCTACTCTGGGGAGCTCGGTGTTCCACTCTGGCCTCACGACTGGGGGTTTGCCGGATTTCTCAGGAAGTTGGGGGGCATGGTTTTCAATGTAGAACCAATGGTTCTTCCATCTAGGAATGTTGGAGGGGAATTTATAGGAAAGGTACTTATCGCCGGCTTGCTATCTAAGTTGGACGCCGGCGCCCCCTACAACGGATAGATTTTTGGTTGTGGGTTGTGATTTTACCCGGAAAAGGAAGCGGAAAAGATCCCAATGGGATTTGATTCCGAGGAAAGCTTTGCAGAAGTGGATGAAGATGGCAATGTGGCAAATGGAATTCGGGTTGAGGTGGTGGAGCTCAAGCCCGTAGAAATAAAGAAGGCCACCGAAAAAAGAGCAAGAGGGGAGGGCCAGACCCCGTTCGGCAAAATGGTAAAATATGACGATTTCGTCTACATTTTCCATGGGGAAAGGTTCGCGAAAAGAGGGGCGCCAGTTGACAAGACTCTTGTCTTGGAGCAATCCCTTGGAAACAAGTTTATTGAGATCGTTGTTGGAGCACTTACTGTGCGTCCACTCCCCAGACGGCGGCTGCGCCTCCTTCTTCTTCCCATCCTTCTCAGATCTCTTGGGCTCCATTTCTGGATCCGCTCGCCACGAGTTGCTCGGGGGCTGCGGAGAAAGGGGCGGGGAGTTATGGTTGGATTGGGGTTCTCCAAGGGGGTGAAGGAGGAGTGCGGCTCTGATTGGGGAATTTGGAAAGCCCTCGGTGGATTGCAGATTGGAAGCACAGTTTTTACTCGGCGGTACCGCGGGGTTAAATAACCAGCGGCCGGATACAGTTTTACTGTTTCAAAGTTGAAGAGGCGTTTCAGGGAATATTCGAAAGATGAGGGGTCATTTGGTGGATTGTTTAGATACAATATTTGATTAATCATTTTTTTCAGGGTTAATTGTCCTGCAAAAAGGGGTTTTCGAATTCCAGATCCAACTTCCATCATTTGTACTATCACACCAGTTATTTATCAAGGGGACATTTTTTCACTGCATGCTATGACTTTTTGATCCTTATTTCCAAACCTGAGAGATTTGGATTCAAGGCTCGGGGGCTGCGGGATACGTGGCATCGACTACTTATTTTTTCGAATTTATTTGAAAAGTAAGTAAGGAAGATTCAAGACTAATGTGACCCTCAGCCTGATTCTCCGATTCAACCTAAGGCTCGGGGGCTACTCCATATGGAGTGCGATTTTTCAATCGCACACCATACCAAATAAGTAACTCAGGGCATGAGCACCTCATAGCTTCGATGCAGCCAAGAAAGTACTCGAAGAAGAACTTCAAGATGGAGCTTCAAAAGAAGCTAAAGACTACTTTGAAAGTACTCGAGAAGCCTGCAGTACTCAGCTACGAAGAGGTCGGGGGCTTAACAGACCCGGAGCCACAGGGCTGTGTACATAACGTAGTTTAAACAGGATTAAGAGATAAAGCCTGACTTATCTCCTATTTATGTTGTTTTCTACTCGTTTGAGTAGGAGATAAAGCTAGTCGGTACAGAAGGAAACTACTTGAGTTATACCCGGGTACGATTCCTTGGCTAGTATTGGCTACGACTCATGTAACCCTGACCTCCCAGATATATAAGGGGGGCAGGGACCCATTCAAAACATAACAACATCAACACCCAAGGGAATACAAACCACCGTATAGGACGTAGAGTATTACTTACCTCGCGGCCCGAACCTGTCTAAATCTTATCTTCCTTGCACCTTCGAGTTCCTAATCTCGGCGTCTCCTCACCTAAACTTACCACCTCGGGTACACCCCTCGGTGGGCAGCCGGTAAAATACCGACAAAGTGGGCTGCAGAGCTCGCTGGATATCAACTCGACTTCCAGCCCCGCCACGCCATCAAGAGTCAAGTCCTTGCCGACTTTGTTACAGAGTGGACTCCTACACCAAGCGTCACTGGGGGTCCGGACCACGGTTCGGACCCCCCACCTCCAGAAGCTAGGTCTCCGGTGTTCACCGGACCCCACTGGACACTCTTCTTCGACATTTCTGCACGCAACAAGAAGGCTAGAGCCGGCGTTGTCCTCATCAACCCAAATGGCGAACAAGTGAAATATATGGTGCTCCTCAACTTTCAGGCCACCAACAACATGGCGGAATACGAGGCCCTGATCTTCGAACTGACGGGGGCTTTATCCCTAGGGGTCCGGGAGCTCCTGGTCAAGGGAGACTCCCAGCTCCTCATCAGGCAGGTCCGTGGGGGGGTGCAGTTGCAACAATCCCCAGCTCCCAGCATACCTCATCCATGTGAGGAAGCTGGAGAAAGATTTCGATACACTGGAGCTGCAATACGTTCCACGTGAGGGCAACTCAGTGGCAGATGTACTTTCCACGAGGGCATCAATTCAGTCATCCATGCTAGAGGGCGTCTTCCAAAGATGGCTGCTGAAGCCATCCGCCCAGCCTGCCGAATTGGGCGAAGGGGGTCAGTCTAGCACCTCGAAGCTAGCGGTCCCGGCGGTGCTCCATCCGTAGGGTCCGCCAAGGATTGTGTGCACCCTCGAGGGTCCCGAAGATCTTGGGGAGCCACATCTAAACTCTCAGGGGGGTCCTGATGCATGGATCTTCGAGATCCGGGCCTACCTAAAAGATAACATCCTTCCTAAAGACCAAGCACCTGCTGAGCGCATAGTGCAATTGGCTAAGCGATACATAGTGGTAGAAGGGGATCTCTACTGCCGTAGCGCCAATGGCATCCTCATGCGGTGCATTACCTAGGAAGAGGGCTGCGACTTGCTTGCAGAGATCCATGGAAGCGAGTGCGGAAGTCATTCTTCATCCCGCACGCTAGTCGGTAAAGCCTTCCGGCATGGCTTTAACTGGCCGACAGCGCTCCAGGATGTAGCTGAGCTGGTAAAGCCCTGCAAAGCATGCCAGTTTCATGCAAAGCAGATACACACTCCGGCTTAGGCTCTGCAAATGATTCCACCCTCTTGGCCTTTCGCTGTATGGTGGTTGGATATCTTGGGACCTTTTTCCAAGGCCGTCGGCGGGTACTGGTACCTCTACATCGCCATCGACAAGTTCACCAAGTGGTCGGAAGCAATCCCTGTGGTCAACATCACCAAGGCATCAGCAATCGCATTCCTCAAGTCAATTGTGTGCAGGTTCGGGGTCCCGAACCGAATCATCACCGACAACGGGACCCAGTTCAAGAGCCAGTATTTTCAAGAGTACTGCGAAGACATCAGCATCCAGCTCTGCTTCACTTCCATAGCACATCCTAGAAGCAATGGCCAAGTGGAGCGGGCTAATACTGAGATACTCAGGGGGCTCAAGATTCGTACCTACAACAATCTTGACCAGCTTCCGAGCGTACTATGGGGGAACCGGATCACACCTAGCCGAGTGACCGGGGAGACCCCTTTCTTCCTAGTCTACGGGGCCGAAGCATGCCTTCCCCCGGAGATCACCATGGGCTCACTATGAGTCCAAGCCTTTGATGAGGAATTGCAGGAGCGGCAGCGCCGTCAAGATGTAGACCTCGTCGACGAGCGAAGATGGCGAGCAGTGGTCCGAAATGCACGGTATAACCAAGCGCTCTGACATTACCATCAACGGTTCGTGCATAGTAGGGAGCTCCGAGTTGGGGACCTAGTCCTACGACGGATCCTGAATCGAGAGGGGCTCCACAAGCTCTCCCCCAGCTGGGAGGGCCCCTTCAAGGTGTCAAAGGTGTGCCGACCCGGATCTGCTCACTTAGCTATGGAGGAGGGCGTGCAATTACCCAACCCATGGAACATTGAGCACCTCCGTAAGTTTTATCCTTATGAGCTTAGCTGAGAATAAATTGTTTCCTTTGTAATATGGTAGCACCCCTGTGCGGACCAGGGTGGTGGAGGTCCATCCTCGTAAACCTGGCCCCTAGCCTTCATCGCATGATCTATCTGTACCAACTTATCAAGGAAAAATTTATTCTCCGCCTGCCTTTGAGGTTTATGCAATTTAGTTTGTTTTCTTGTCTCCCGCTTACCCTAACCCCCACGTGGTCCTTTTATCCCTGTGCCGTGCTTGAGGCCCGAATTGAGTTGCTGGGTTGTGTCTCCACCCAGGACCTCTCCTTCACAGGAAGAAAGGGTTCGGTCTTCTGGGGACCAACTTCGGGGAAGCGTACTTGTCCTCAGTGGGGTCCAGAGTTGTGTAGCCGCTTAGCCTAGTTCCGTACCCTAAGCCTACATGCTCTACCTCTCTAAGATAAGTACCGTAGTACCTAGAACTGTGGATCCGGAAGTCCGGACCCCTTCGATTCTTGAGCCTAGGCCCTGGCGCTCTGATTCACTAAGCATCTCAAAGGACTCTCGCCGGCAAGGTCCGGGATCCGTGGGAACGATTGCTAAGTGTCGATCCTAAGTCATGTGCAGGACTAAACCTCATTTTCATGGTAGCTAGTCCCGATACCTTGCGACTACCTCCCAGGGGGCCAAGGGACCTCGGTAGTCCAGAAAGCACACGACAGAATAAGCAAATGGAAAAATAGCTAAGTTTTTATTGCAAAACAGCTAAGTTTTTATTGCTTGTCAAATACAGAATATTACATTGCTTATCATGTATACAAAAACAATCTGTGTTACATATCTTTATATTACATATCATATACAAAACATTGTATAACTTACAATATGTACAAAAACAACAAAAAGACTACTCCTATTCTTTCGGCCCCATGCTGCGCTCGAAGCGGGCGGCCACGATCTCCACCGCTTCTTGCACTCCTTCTCGGGCGGCGGCCTCCGCTTCTGGTACGGGCCCTCCAGGACTGGAGTTAAGGAGATGGCGGGGCCGTGGCTCCGGAAGCAGGTGAGGACGTAGTCAACCACCACCCAAGCAAGCTCTCGTCCTTCAGCCTCCAGGCGCGCGACGAGAGTGGACTCCAGGCGCTGCAGACGCTCAGCGCAGAGTCCAGCGCCGGAAGGATGGCGCCGAGTGAAGAAGGGGCCTCTGCAACCTGGATGGGACTTAGCCCAAGGGGTTCCAAGGTGGTGCTTGCTTCATCGACCCACTTCATGATCCGCTCGACTCCGGCGCGCTGCTCGGCCACGAATCCCTCCGCCTTGGCCTCCCGCTCCTCGAGGTCCCGGGTCTGGGCCTCCAGGTCTGACCTGTGGGCGGCGAAGCAGGCCTCCTCCTCCTGGACGGTCACCTCCAGAAGGTTCAGGGCGGCCCGGTCATCATTAATCGTCTTTGCCATGGCTTTGGCAGTGTCGATTGTGTGACAAGCCGACCGCTCCTTCAGCTCTACCTCCATCTCCTTCCGGGTCACCGCCTTCTCCCGGGTGGCGACCACCATCTCCCGGTCAATGACCATGCGCATCTTCTCGTGCTGGACCTCACGCTCCCGCTCGAGCTGGGCCCGTTCCTCGGCGGCGCGGGAGGACACCACCTGAATGCGGTCCCCCAGACGGCGCTCCCAGTCGGAGAGCCGAAGGCGCTCCACCTCCAGCCTCTCCCACTCCCTCCAGAAGCCCGTTTCCGCCTCCTCCATCGCCCACTGGGCCTTGACCAGAAGGCGGGGAAGAGGGACCTCCACCGGGTTTGGGAGAAGGTGCCTCCCATACACCACCTTCAGAACGTCCTCCTGCGCGGGCTGGGAGCCCCTGCAACTTCTACTGCTGCGGCTGCCCCGCCGTCACCGCAACCTCCTCCGCGGCCGGCTCTGCAAAGGGAGCCTCCGCTGTGACCCCCGATGAGGCCGCCGCAGCAGTCTCTCCGCCCGCCGAGGCTGGAGGGATCACCTCTGTCTAGGGAGTGGCCTCGACCGCCGGAGCTCTGGCCTGGGCCTCCGCGGCCGTGGGCGGGGACGGTGGTGCTGTCGATGATGCCGCCGAGGCCGGCGGGGACCGAACCTCCCGGCCGAAGGGTCGCCGGAGGATGCGGAGGTTGTGGCAGGGCCAGTAGTCCTGGCAAATATCATCTAGATAAGGATCCAGAAAATAAATGAATCAAGAAGACATGAGGAGTTAACCACTCACGTGGAGCTCCGCACCCCCCCATCCTGCCTGGAAGACCGGGGATCCCCTCCTTCCTGAGGATGATGCCCCGAGCGACTGGCGGGGCCTCTCCGCCGATGGCGTCTCCGGCGGCGGTGGCGGGGCCTGTTGCTGCTATTGTGGCGGTGGTGGCGGTGGGACCTGCTGCTGCCGCTGGGACGGTGGCGGTGGCGGCGCCTGGCGCTGCTGTGGAGGCGGTGGCGGCGGTCGATGCTGTGGCGGCGACCGCCGCGTCCCTTCTGGCCTCCCATGCGGCGGCTGGCGATGCGACGGCGGCGGCGAAGCCCGAGAGCTACTCTGCCCCCCTGACTCCGTCGTCTTCTGGCGCTTGGGGGCTGGCTCCCCCACAAAGGATCCGTCTCCGCGGCGGAGCCTCCGTGACCTGTCCTCCTCGCGTTCTCGGTTGCTTCGCGAGGTGGCCGCCTCTGGCGCCTTCTCTTTCCCGGGGGGAGCCAGGCCACCGTGGCTGGACCCGCCGGTGCTTGCATCGGTGCGCTGGTGGCTGTCGGGCGAGGTGCCAGGGATCCGTATCCCGCGATTGGGGTCGCCCCTCACCTACCGGACCACCAATCCGCCCTCGTTGAGGGTCGGCAGCAATGCCAGGACTGCCGTCGACATCGCCTGGTCCTCGCACAGGGCCTTAATCCCTCTCGGCAGCACTAGCAGCTCCGGAGCGTACGCCTCACCGGTCATCGCCCGAATCAGGACCTCCAGCTCCACGCCGGACAGATCTGAGCCGGCCCCGCGCACGATCCTGCTGCAGTTGTTCACCCCGGTGAACATGTAGGCCATCCTGGATCACTGTTGTAGGGGAGCGATGCGGCGCCTCAGGAAGTCGCCCAACACCATCATGGACGTCAGGCTGCCCCTCGCCAGAGTCTTGACCCAGTCCAGTACTGGGTCGAGCTCCGCCAGTAGGGGCGGCCTAGCCTTCCAGCTGCTGCGGTCGAGGATGGGCCCTTCGTCGGTAGCTCGAGGCGGTCGTTGGCGGCGGTCATGGCGATGACCCAGTCCTTGCACCAGTCCTCCCACTTGGCGCTGGAGAAGGCGCTGATGTAGGAGCTGGACATTCCGTGCCGAAGCTGGAAGTAGTAGGCGTCGGCGGTGCACTTACTCCTCCCTGACCCGACCAGGGCGTAGAAGTGCCTGAAGATGGTGACGCAGGGCCGCACCCCCATGAACATCTCCATGAAGTGGACGAAGATGGACATGAGGAGGATGGAGTGGGAGTGAGGTGCTGGAGCTGAAGACCGAACTCCTCCAGGAGCAGAAGGAAGGAGGAGAAGATCAGAGGGGCTAGCCCGCAGGAGATGTATGCATTGAAGAAGACGAACTCCCCCGTGACCAAGTCGTTGAGGGAGCTTGAGCCTGCCTAGATCTTCCCGGCGAGCTCTGACGTGGTCCATCCCAAGAGGCGGCGCACCGCGTCGAGTTGTTCCTGGCGCTGGAAGCGGCGGGGATGGCTAAGAGGAGACATGGTGGAGATCGCCGCGGATGCGAGGGGCAGGATTGCAAGGATGCAGGAAGAGAAGAAAGCGCTGGGCGCAGCAGGCAAATCGCAAAAGCGCGAGTGAAGATGAAAGGGCGCTGCAGTGTCTGGAGAAGGTAATTGCGAAAAGGTAGCCGATCCCTACGGCACATGCCTTTATATAAAGCTGATCCCCCTTTGGACTCCACGGCGACCGAGGGGAATCCGAAGAGCCATTCGCACCAGGCGCCCGCCCACCCCCTATGATCGGTGGGCCCGGAACCGCCGGTCAAAGGTGTGGTCGTTGGAGGCGGGAGGAAAAAGTGGAATCCGAACCACCAGTACGGTGGGACGTGCGCGGATAAGATAGGAAGCTGAATCGTCAGGCACGCAGAACGCGGGCAGTGGACGACGCCTCGGAGATCTTGCCGGAGGGGAAAGTCCTTCTTGCCCCTTCGCTGTGGGCGCAAGCTGTCCACCCGGCGTAGCACAAGATTATGGCCCCACTTGCGGGTTCGTTCCTCACCCGAGGTGGGCCCGGGGGCATTTGTCAGTACATAAAGACAGGGGTACCTCCTACTAGTGCGTCCAGCCCGAGGGGCGCGAGGTTATCCGTAACTTCGCACTAAGCCTTTGGGTGACAGGGCGTACGGCCCGGGTCTGGCAACTGGGGTCACGATCTCCGGACCTCACCCCACGCTCTGGCAGGTCCGGTGCCTCCATGTGCCCACGAGGACAAGATCCTCAGGAACGGCTACTGCGGGCTCGGACTACCGCGGGGTGGTCTTGGGCCCTACGTGTGGAAGCCGGACCCCCAGAGGGCCTGAGCGTCTGTGCCAGCCAGGGCAGCCTGGACCTCCCTTCCCACCGAGGAGGAGGTCCGGTGCCGCCACGTGCCCCTGGGGAAGCGGCCGCTAAACTGAAGCGTCCCCCCCATCAGGGAAGACTTAAAAGTGTCGAATTATCAGTCCCAGGAGGCTGATAACACTTTTATTACATCAGATGGTACATCACCGTACAACTCTGCGCGGTAATGGGCAGTGAAGCGCCACTATCGCGAGGATTACAACTACAACCCACACTATTATACTAGCTACGAAAAGAGGATCATCAGAGTCTTGCGCCATGCGGAGTTCTAGCAGTGGCCTCGCCCACAGGCAAGACTGGGTGCAGGACGAAACCCTACTCGATGTCTTCGGGGACGTAGTCGGGATCTTCCACTGTAAAAGTAAGGATGGGGTGAGTACAAACGTACTCAGCAAGTCCAATCACACCCACGGAGTGGGTATAACAGAATTAAATGCACAGGATAATCCAAGGATGATGTTAGGGTTTATTTGCAGAAAAACTTGGTTGCATGCAAGGGTTTGTTTAAAACATTTTCAAAACAAGCTTTCAAGTTCCAAGAGCATACGATGTTGATCCACACAGGATCCAGGTTTTAAACCGCTACCGGACTCCCCGTCCGCCGTAGCTCACGGCACATCTGCCGGACGCTTTCCAAACCACTCACACCAGACCAACCATTCCCAGAGAGAAACACTAGTTATGTGACCACACCGTAACTTGCCCAATACCGTGGGCACGGCTATTCGAATAGATTTTAACTCTGCAGAGGTGTGCAACTTTACCCACAGGTGGGGTACCACAGCACGAACACCTTAGTGCCGGTGCAGATCCCAACAAAGCCATTACCCACCTTAGCTAGACCTGACTAGCCACCACGGGATCCACCAAGGGGTCACTCAACCTATCTCTGAGGTTTAACCAGGGCATAAGTCACACAGAGCTTATCCCTTCTCCTTGATCACCCGTTGCTCTCAGCTCTCCTGATGGCTATCGGACTAACTAGTGGGATTTATGCTAAGCCGTTGCCCATACAACGGTCAAGTGGTTTGCACGACAGGAAGCTAGGTGAGATGTCACATCAACTCGGTCCTTAGGGGTGACAAGATGGATATCTCCCTTCCTTGCCCTACCACACAGGTACGAGCACACCAACGGCAATTCACACAGAAATGCCATCCATCCCGTCTGACTCGTCTTTCAAAACCACCTTTTATCCCTTCCCACACATACGCATTTTCTTTATAAAATCAGGTAGTCAAAGTATGGTTATCACAACAAGGGTGGCTATCCTACCATGTTTTCAGCACGCAAAACCATGCAATTTTATAAAACAGGCCACTGGGTTGAGTTTATAAAAACTAGGACAGAAACATGCATCAAAGGGCGGGATTGAACTTGCCATCGTCAAACCCTTGCGGGAGGTCCTGGTCGAAGCACTGTCCCTCGGGTTCGGGGTCGCAGTACTGATCCTCGTTCGCTCGGTCACAGTCGGGACCTTCCTCGTTCACTCCGTGTCCTACGACGCAAACAAACAGACACACAATCAAACGAAAGAATTAAAAGCTTTCATCGTTGAGCTTGAATCGGAAATAACTTAATTACGGAGTTAGGGGTAATATCTTTGGGTGGTTTCTTAATGGCATGGCCGGAACCCTACTAGAAATGGCGTGGTAAAGTTTCGGGTCGATCGGAGATCGTTTCGCACATAAAATGACGAGCTAAAGGGGTTTCGAGTGGTCACACAGGGCGCTAGGGGTTTATTCGTAAGTATCTGGAAATAGCAGGGACCTTTTTGTAAATCCTAGAATTTCTCGGGGCATGCTAAAGAGTGCCAAATGTATCTAGGTTCAAGTATTAGAGGGTTTGTTTTGAAATATTAAAAGAGTAAGGTCTATTTAGTCAAAAGTACTTAAGGGGGGGTTTCTTTGGGTTAATACAGGAAAAGGGGAGGGGGCTTTGAGCAAAACCCCTTTCTTCCTCTCTCTTCCAGCTCGAAACAGAGGAGCGGTGGGGGTGCCGGCGGCGGCGGCCAATACGGCCGGCCGAGGCCTAGGGGCGGCTCAGGGCAGGGGAAAAAGGGGAAGGGGAAGGAGGGGAACCAATCCCCCCACTCACCACGGGCTGCGGTGGGGCGAGAGGGCGCGCCCACGGGAGCAGGCGGGCAGCGGCGGTGTCTCGGACGGCGGCGGCGCTGTGGCTAGGGAAGAGGGCAGAGGCAGGCGGTGGCGGTGGTGAGGTGCTGGGGGTTGTGCGGGGGCCAATTTATAGCGGGAGAAGGCGGTGGAGCGGAGAGGGAGGGGGTAGCGGCGGCCGGCGGGCGGTGCGGGGCGTCTTCAATGGCGCTCGGCCGCTTGTGGTTGTCGCGGAGCGGGGCACGAGCGGCGAGGTGGACGGGACATCTCGGCAAGCGGCGAGCGGCGCGGTGACTTGGCGTGGCCGGACGGCGGAGAGGGCGGCCGGCAGTACTGCGCGTGGGCGCGCACAGGGGCGGCCGGCGATGGAAGTGGGGCGTACACACGGCTGGAGTGCTGGCGGACGCGGGCCCGGCGCTTGTGCAGCACAGGGCGGCGGCGCGCGCGCGGCGAGGCGGGTGCAGCAGCGACGAGCGGCGCGGCACGCGCGAGAACAGGGCGCGCGCGTGCGCGCGGAACGCGGTGTGGCACGGGCCAGAGGCGGGGGCGTGGCGACGGGCGGCGCGGCGCGATGCTTGGCCACGCGCGGCGCGTGCGTGCGCGTCGTGGCGTGGCCGGGCAGAGGCTAGCGCGCGGGGGGGGTGCTTCGGGCGCGACGTCCGCGCGTGAGGGAGGAGGGCCGAGGCTCAGTGACAAGCAGGAGGGGCGGCGCTCGGGAGCAGGGGAGAGGAGGAAAAAGAAAAGGAGGGAAAGAAGAGGAAGAAAGAAAGGGAAGGGAGATTGGGGAAAAAAGGAAAAAGGAAGGAAAAGAAAGAAAATGGGAGAGAGAAAGAAAAGGAGAAAGAGAGAGGGAGGGCGTGTCGACGCCGGTCGCGGCGGTGACCGCGGCCGGTCGGCCACGCGCGCGCGGGATTCGCGCGCTGCACGAGGAGCGCCGATGCCAAATGCGGAGAGCGGTCGCGCGGTGGCGAGGGTCGAGACAATGCGCGTGGGGGAGGACGCCGGGCACTTGAGCGGCACAGGGCGGGGATGTGACGGCGCGCGTGTGACGGAGCGGTCAGGGTTTTACGATGAATAAGTTTTTAGTCGGAATTCTCTAACGCGTAGATTTGAAATTTCCGGGGCGTTACAAACCTACCCCACTTAAATGAATCTCGTCCTCGAGATTCGGCTGGCTTTCAAACAGATGGGGAAATTCCTTCTTTAGAGCCTCCTCGCGTTCCCATGTTGCTTCTTCTACTCCATGTCTGCTCCATTGGACTCTGCATATCCGTACTTCGGAATTTCTTGTCCTCTTAGCGACAGTGTCTAGAATCTTGACCGGCACTTCCTGGTATCGCAAATCCGGCTGTAGGTCTATTGTTTCCACTGACACATATTCTCCCTCGGGTACTCTCAAATATCTTCTTAATTGCGAGACATGAAACACTGGATGTATATCCGTCATTTCTTCTGGTAATTCCAGTTGGTATGCCACCGCTCCGACTTTCTTTAGAACCCGATATGGTCCAATATATCGAGGGGCTAATTTTCCTTGTACCTGAAACCTTCACGTTCCTCGAATGGGTGAGACCTTGAGATAAACGAAATCCCCTGGGTTGAAACTTATTTCTCGCCTCTTCTTGTCTGCGTAACTCTTTTGTCGCGACTGGGCTGCTTTCAGTTTCTCGCGGATTTCTGCTACCTTTTCTTCTGCTTCTTTTATGAGTGCGGGTCCAACTAGGGCACGTTCCCCAACTTCCGACCACATCAAGGGGGTTTTGCACTTTCTTCCATAGAGAGCTTCGAACGGCGACATGCCCAAGCTGGCTTGATAACTATTATTGTACGAGAATTCTGCATAGGGAAGGCTCTGCTCCCAGTCCTTTCCGTAGGTCAGGACACATGCTCTCAGCATGTCTTCCATAATCTGATTTACCCTTTCGGTCTGACCGTCCGTCTGTGGATGATATGCGGAGCTGAAATCTAATTTGGTGCCCATGGCTTGATGCAAGCTTTTCCAGAACCTAGAGGTAAATTGGGTGCCTCTATCTGAGACAATCCTGCTAGGTACTCCGTGCAGCTTTACTATGTTCTCCACATAGAGTTTTGCCAGCTTTTCTCCTCCATAAGTGGTTCGTACAGGTATAAAATGAGCAGATTTGGTGAGTCGATCCACTATTACCCATATGGAATCGTGTCCCTTCTGAGTTTTGGGTAGACCCACTACGAAGTCCATTCCTATTTCATCCCATTTCCAGACCGGAATAGGCAAGGGTTGTAATAATCCTGCCGGCTTTTGATGTTCGGCCTTGATCCTTTGGCAGGTATCACAATGAGCCACGAATCGTGCAATATCCGCCTTCATTCCATTCCACCAATATTTTTGCCTTATGTCCATATACATTTTGGTGGATCCTGGGTGGATGGAGTAGGCTGAGTTATGGGCTTCGTCCATGATTAATTGCCGAAAATCTCCTTCCTGGGGCACACAAATCCTATTCTCGTACCACAGCGTCCCCTTATCGTCTACTCTGAATCCTGGTACTTTGTTTTCTCCAGTTTGTTTGTAGATTTTCATTAACTCCCGATCCAAGTTTTGGGCTTCTCTAATCTTATCCTCTAATGTCGATTGGACGTTTAGCACTTGGCTGGAACCTCGAGGAACAATGTGCACATTTAATCGTGCCATTTCCTCGCGCAGATGGTCATCTTTGGGCCCATAGGATTTCCGACTTAAGGCATCGGCTACCACATTTGCCTTTCCGGGGTGGTAATGGATCTCTAAATTGTAGTTCTTAACCAACTCCAACCATCTCCTCTGTCTTAGGTTCAAATCCGGTTGGGTGAAGATATATTTCAAGCTCTTATGGTCGGTGTAAATCTCACACTTATTTCCAATCAAATAATGTCTCCAAATCTTAAGGGCATGCACTACGGCTGCAAGTTCCAAATCATGGGTCGGATAGTTTTGCTCATGAGTCCTGAGTTGGCGGGAAGCGTATGCAACGACTTTCCCGTCTTGCATCAGCACGCACCCTAATCCTTGTCGGGATGCGTCACAGTAAATGACAAAATCCCGATGAATGTCCGGTAGGGTCAGCACTGGGGCGGTTGTCAACCTTTGTTTCAACTCTTGAAAACTTCTTTCACAACTTTCTGTCCAGGCGAACTTCTTCTCCTTCTTAAGAAGTTCCGTCATGGGTCGGGCTATCTTGGAGAATCCCTCGATAAATCTCCGATAGTACCCGGCTAACCCAAGGAAGCTCCTGATTTCACTGACGTTAGTTGGTCGCTGCCAGTTGGAGACTGCTTCGACCTTCTCTGGGTCCACAGCTACGCCTTCCGCGGTCAGGATGTGACCAAGGAAAGCTACTCTTTCCAGCCAGAATTCGCACTTGCTAAACTTAGCATAGAGCCTATGTGTCCTCAGCTTCTGCAATACCACCCGCAGATGTTGCTCATGTTCCTGAATACTCTTGGAGTAGATAAGTATGTCGTCGATAAAGACTACGACAAACTTATCCAGCTCATCCATAAATACCTTGTTCATGAGGTTCATAAAATAGGCAGGGGCATTGGTTAGTCCGAAGGACATTACGGTGAACTCAAACTGCCCGTAGCGGGTGACGAAAGCTGTCTTAGGGATGTCACTTTCCTTAATCTTGAGCTGAAAATATCCTGACCTTAGATCGATCTTGGAAAAGTACTTGGCTCCTTTTAGCTGATCGAAAAGGTCATCAATCCTGGGGAGGGGATACTTGTTCTTAATAGTAACCTCGTTCAGTGCCCGGTAATCTACACATAACCTCATACTCCCATCTTTCTTTTTGACAAACAGAACCGGGGCTCCCCATGGCGACGAGCTTGGTCTGATAAAGCCAATCCGTTGTAGTTCTTCTAGTTGCTTCTTTAATTCCGTCAATTCCGAGGCCGCTATCCTATAGGGTCTCTTGGCTATAGGGGAGGTTCCGGGGTTAAGGTCGATGACGAATTCTATATCCCTGTCCGGTGGCATACCGGGAAGTTCCTCGGGAAAAACATCTGGGTATTCGTTCACTACCGGGACTCCTTCTAAGGGCTGGGCTTCCATGCTAAACACCATTGGGTCAAAATTACTATCCCGGGTATGGCAGATCACTTGTACTCCTTCAGGGTTTGTTAGGTGTACCACTTTGTCAGTACAGCCTATGAGACCATTGTGTCGGCTTAACCAGTCCATTCCAAGGATTACGTCTATTCCCCCTGACTTAAGTACTACCAAGTCTGCTAGAAATTCTACCCCACTTAAATTGATCCTTACCCGTGGACAACCTAATTGACAATTGATGTCGCCTCCAGGCGTCCGGGTTAATAGGGGTGTTTTTAGTAGTACTGTAGGTATTTTGTGTTTCTCCACATAGCTCGAGGATATAAACGAGTGGGATGCTCCAGAATCAAATAATACTGTTGCCAGAGCCGAGTTGACTAGGTACTCACCGAGCACTACGCCTTGGGCCTCTTGAGCCTCCTGCGCGTCGATGTGATTAACGCGGGCCCGTCCAAATGATTGCTGCTTCACCTGCTGGCTGTTGTCGTTGTTGCGGACGGGCACTCGGTTAGCACCGGTCAGGGCTGGTCTGGGCCCATTCACCGTGTTGGAGAAGGCTGATGTAGCCGGCTTGCTCTTGGCATAAGGGCAATTGGCGATGAAGTGCCCTGTCTCACGGCAGTTGAAACAGGCCCTAACATTGTTGTTGTCGGAGGCGACCAGGCTTGTGTTGCCCTGCGGGGCCCTCATGGTATTCTGACTCTTAAGCTGTGCTTCAGGGGCTCGTGATCCTGTCACTTGGGACTGAGTCCTATACTGCATTGGGGCCTGGGATCTTGGTGCAGTGTAGTTGGAGTTCCTCGGCTTTTCGAAGCGGTCCTGTTGGCGGGCCTTACTTTCCAGGAATTTGCGTTTATTATCCTTTCTCTCTTCAGCTTTGGCCCTTTCTGTGAGGATAGCCTTGTTCATCAGGGTGTTGAAGTCCGGATAGATCTGGGGAGTAAGCAAGGTCCGGAGTTCTGGGCTTAATCCCTTCTTGAACATGTCTTGCTTCTTATCGTCGTCGTTCACTTCTTCCGGCGCGTACCGAGCCAATTCTATGAACCGGTGGGTGTATTCTTCCACCGACATGCTTCCTTGTTGTAGTGCGCGGAATTCATCCGCCTTGCGCTTCATAGTGGCCGAAGGGATGTGGTAGCGGCGGAACTCCCTTACGAATTCTCCCCAGGTGATGGTAGAGGCATCTTCGTCTGCGGCGCAATAGTTTTCCCACCAAGATAATGCTGTTCCGGTGAGCTGGTGGGCTGCCAGAAGGACTTTATCCCGGTCCTGGCATTCGAATGGTTCGAGCTTCCTCTGAATTACTCGCAACCAGTCGTCGGCATCCAACGGGTTGCAGGATCCGGCGAAAGTAGGTGGCTTGGTCCTTAGAAAGGCCGTCAGCTTGTCGTTCATATTCTGCCCTCGTGGCTGCCGGTTAATGAGGGCATTCGCCAGAGTCTCCAGTATGAGGGTCTGGTTATGGATGATCTGCGCCAGGTCTCCGAGGGGTGGGGGTGGTGGTAGTTGTTCTCCTTCTTGACTTCTCCCTCGGTTCTGGCTTACTTCTTGCTCTCCTTGGGGAAGATCTTGTTCAACGGGCTGTGCTCCGATACTAGCGGCTACGGGGTTCCGGCCACGGGAGGCCCTCGCGACATTCCAGGGGGTCACCTGTTGATCGGGTAGATTGGGGTTACGTTTATGTGATGTTTAAGTTGTTTAATTCGTCTATATATAAGGCAGAATCTACCTCCTGCCGGTACTCATATAAATAATCAGCACACAACAAACCAGCACACAACATCACAAACAACAAGCACAAACCATTTTATTACTGCAAGGGAGGTACAACTTAGTGTAAGGCTAGGTCTCGTACTACTCGTCTGAGATCAGGCACAACAACAAAAGTGGCTGGGGACACATCACTAGGGTGGCGCCGGTCATTTTACTCGCGGGGCAGGCCTTCTTCGGGGGCGGAGAGCGCGAGTGATCCTTGCTCGCCGTCCTCTGGGTTTCCACCGGCCAGGGGTTGCGCTTGAGCATCCCTTTCGACGGCGGCAGCAGAACTTTCAGGGTTCCCGGGTGGGGCTTGTGTGTTTCCAAAAAGGGGCCCCCATCCTATGATGGGCGTCCCGAGTAAAACATGGTCCTCCCCAATTGCCGGGACTGGGGTCCCACTTCGGGTCCAATCTTGCATGCGCCGGTCTCGGGCTTGCCTGAGGCTTTCTTGGGCGACTGCCTCGCTACTGACCGCGGCTGCGGCCGTCGCCTCGGCGTGGGCGGCTCGGATCTGCTGTAATCTCACTGCGAGCTCCGCTTGCTCGGCTCGATGGGTCTGCTCCCTCAGAAGGTTGGGTTGCTCATCAAAGAGTTGGTCCAGGGCGGCTAGGTAAGTAGCCACTTGGTACAGGGGGCCTTCTTCGTGGCGACGTCGTTCCAGGTTTCTCATGCGTGCTTCCCAGACTGGGGTCCTGATGGCCGGCGGGAAGAACTTCGCTGGTGTGGGGGCGAGGTGTTCTTCAAAAATCCGGCACAGATAACGGAGTGCTTTTCGGATGGCCAAGGGGTAGGTGTCTTGGTGTCTAAACCCCGTGGCGGTCGCTCGCCAAGGCTGAATGTCGGGGTAGCGGTTGCTCCTGGCGATGACCAGGATCACCCTGCAGCAGAGGGTACCATGGTGCTCGTACTCTCGGCTGTAGTACCTTGGGCGTTCCGTAACGCCAAGGTCTTCCAGGGTGTTGATTAAGAGGCTGGGGAATCCAGGTGCAGCTTGGCAATCGCCCTGGGTCCATTCTTCCTCAGCCATCTGAAACGGAAACAGGGTAAACAACCTGGTACAGGTGCAAAAGGGAGTAGATGATATTCATTATTACAACAAGGGTGGTACAGTTTTCATAGATACGTGGTCATTAGGGTAGGGTTTTAGCTAGGGGTGCTAATCCTATCATGGGGATTCTTCCTCGGTCCTGATAGAGCGCTTCTTTATTGGAAGGAACCGATCCATCTCATTTTCGGTCTGAGTACCCTTATCCCAATGGGTTTCCATGGGTTCTTCTTCTTCTTCCTCTATCCACCCACCTATTCCATTGCGGTTCTCGTATTCTTGTATCTGGACTTGGAGGGCGGCTAAGGAGTACTCGGCGTTTGCGGCTCTTGTCCGTTGTTCCTCCAGCTCCTGGGTTATCTTTTCAATCCCACGAATTAACTGCCTCAGTTGTGCCGCCTGTTCGCGGTAGAGGGCATCCAAGCCAGTAAGGTAGATGGATAGGTGGGAAACCGTATCTTCGAGGTCCTCTTCTTCTCGTCCAAGGCCCCTCATTCGGGCAATCCAAGTGCGTCCTCGTCCCTCAGCGGGTGGGAAAAACCCCATAGTAGTCCGCTGAAGGTGGTGCTTGTAGAGCACACGCAGCCGTCGCAGGGCTTTGCGGGCGGCCTTTCGATAGGTGTCGGGGAAGCGGAAGCCCTTTGTGGAGATAAACCAGGGGTCCACATCAGGATAGCGGGTGCTTTTCTCCACAAAAACCATTATGTCGCACCGAAGGGTGCCTCCGGCGATGTACTCACGGTAGGCATACTCCGGTGGTTCCATAACCCCAACGCGTTCCAGGCTGAGCAATAGTAACTTGGGGAGGCCGGGCTCTGCGTGGCAGATTCCGCTAACCCATCCATTGCCAGCCATCTGGAACAAGGCAAAGACCAGTGGTGAGCGTTTGTGCAGAAAATTGCAAGGATGCAGGAAGAGAAGAAAGCGCTGGGCGCAGGAGGCAAATCGCAAAAGCGCGAGTGAAGATGAAAGGGCGCTGCAGTGTCTGGAGAAGGCAATTGCGAAAAGGTAGCCGATCCCTACGGCACATGCCTTTATATAAAGCTGATCCCCTTTGGACTCCACGGCGACCGAGGGGAATCCGAAGAGCCATTCGCACCAGGCGCCCGCCCACCCCCTATGATCGGTGGGCCCGGAACCGCCGGTCAAAGGTGTGGTCGTTGGAGGCGAGAGGAAAAAGTGGAATCCGAACCACCAGTACGGTGGGACGTGCGCGGATAAGATAGGAAGCTGAATCGTCAGGCACGCAGAACGCGGGCAGTGGACGACGCCTCGGAGATCTCGCCGGAGGGGAAGTCCTTCTTGCCCCTTCGCTGTGGGCGCAAGCTGTCCACCCGGCGTAGCACAAGATTATGGCCCCACTTGCGGGTTCGTTCCTCACCCGAGGTGGGCCCGGGGGCATTTGTCAGTACATAAAGACAGGGGTACCTCCTACTAGTGCGTCCAGCCCGAGGGGCGCGAGGTTATCCATAACTTCGCACTAAGCCTTTGGGTGACAGGGCGTACGGCCCGGGTCTGGCAACTGGGGTCACGATCTCCGGACCTCACCCCACGCTCTGGCAGGTCCGGTGCCTCCATGTGCCCACGAGGACAAGATCCTCAGGAACGGCTACTGCGGGCTCGGACTACCGCGGGGTGGTCTTGGGCCCTACGTGTGGAAGCCGGACCCCCAGAGGGCCTGAGCGTCTGTGCCAGCCAGAGCGGCCCGGACCTCCCTTCCCACCGGGGAGGAGGTCCGGTGCCGCCACGTGCCCCTGGGGAAGCGGCCGCTAAACTGAAGCGTCCCCCCCATCAGGGAAGACTTAAAAGTGTCGAATTATCAGTCCCAGGAGGCTGATAACACTTTTATTACATCAGATGGTACATCACCGTACAACTCTGCGCGGTAATGGGCAGTGAAGCGCCACTATCGCGAGGATTACAACTACAACCCACACTATTATACTAGCTACGAAAAGAGGATCATCAGAGTCTTGCGCCATGCGGAGTTCTAGCAGTGGCCTCGCCCACAGGCAAGACTGGGTGCAGGACGAAACCCTACTCGATGTCTTCGGGGACGTAGTCGGGATCTTCCACTGTAAAAGTAAGGATGGGGTGAGTACAAACGTACTCAGCAAGTCCAATCACACCCACGGAGTGGGTATAACAGAATTAAATGCACAGGATAATCCAAGGATGATGTTAGGGTTTATTTGCAGAAAAACTCGGTTGCATGCAAGGGTTTGTTTAAAACATTTTCAAAACAAGCTTTCAAGTTCCAAGAGCATACGATGTTGATCCACGCAGGATCCAGGTTTTAAACCGCTACCGAACTCCCCGTCCGCCGTAGCTCACGGCACATCTGCCGGACGCTTTCCAAACCACTCACACCAGACCAACCATTCCCAGAGAGAAACACTAGTTATGTGACCACACCGTAACTTGCCCAATACCGTGGGCACGGCTATTCGAATAGATTTTAACTCTGCAGAGGTGTGCAACTTTACCCACAGGTGGGGTACCACAGCACGAACACCTTAGTGCCGGTGCAGATCCCAACAAAGCCATTACCCACCTTAGCTAGACCTGACTAGCCACCACGGGATCCACCAAGGGGTCACTCAACCTATCTCTGAGGTTTAACCAGGGCATAAGTCACACAGAGCTTATCCCTTCTCCTTGATCACCCGTTGCTCTCAGCTCTCCTGATGGCTATCGGACTAACTAGTGGGATTTATGCTAAGCCGTTGCCCATACAACGGTCAAGTGGTTTGCACGACAGGAAGCTAGGTGAGATGTCACATCAACTCGGTCCTTAGGGGTGACAAGATGGATATCTCCCTTCCTTGCCCTACCACACAGGTACGAGCACACCAACGGCAATTCACACAGAAATGCCATCCATCCCGTCTGACTCGTCTTTCAAAACCACCTTTTATCCCTTCCCACACATACGCATTTTCTTTATAAAATCAGGTAGTCAAAGTATGGTTATCACAACAAGGGTGGCTATCCTACCATGTTTTCAGCACGCAAAACCATGCAATTTTATAAAACAGGCCACTGGGTTGAGTTTATAAAAACTAGGACAGAAACATGCATCAAAGGGCGGGATTGAACTTGCCATCGTCAAACCCTTGCGGGAGGTCCTGGTCGAAGCACTGTCCCTCGGGTTCGGGGTCGCAGTACTGATCCTCGTTCGCTCGGTCACAGTCGGGACCTTCCTCGTTCACTCCGTGTCCTACGACGCAAACAAACAGACACACAATCAAATGAAAGAATTAAAAGCTTTCATCGTTGAGCTTGAATCGGAAATAACTTAATTACGGAGTTAGGGGTAATATCTTTGGGTGGTTTCTTAATGGCATGGCCGGAACCCTACTAGAAATGGCGTGGTAAAGTTTCGGGTCGATCGGAGATCGTTTCGCACATAAAATGACGAGCTAAAGGGGTTTCGAGTGGTCACACAGGGCGCTAGGGGTTTATTCGTAAGTATCTGGAAATAGCAGGGACCTTTTTGTAAATCCTAGAATTTCTCGGGGCATGCTAAAGAGTGCCAAATGTATCTAGGTTCAAGTATTGGAGGGTTTGTTTTGAAATATTAAAAGAGTAAGGTCTATTTAGTCAAAAGTACTTAAGGGGGGGTTTCTTTGGGTTAATACAGGAAAAGGGGAGGGGGCTTTGAGCAAAAACCCCTTTCTTCCTTCCTCTTCCTGCTCGAAACAGAGGAGCGGTGGGGGTGCCGGCGGCGGCGGCCAATACGGCCGGCCGAGGCCTAGGGGCGGCTCAGGGCAGGGGAAAAAGGGGAAGGGGAAGGAGGGGAACCAATCCCCCCACTCACCACGGGCTGCGGTGGGGCGAGAGGGCGCGCCCACGGGAGCAGGCGGGCAGCGGCGGTGTCTCGGGCGGCGGCGGCGCTGTGGCTAGGGAAGAGGGCAGAGGCAGGCGGTGGCGGTGGTGAGGTGCTGGGGGTTGTGCGGGGGCCAATTTATAGCGGGAGAAGGCGGTGGAGCGGAGAGGAAAGGGGTAGCGGCGGCCGGCGGGCGGTGCGGGGCGTCTTCAATGGCGCTCGGCCGCTTGTGGTTGTCGCGGAGCGGGGCACGAGCGGCGAGGTGGACGGGACATCTTGGCAAGCGGCGAGCGGCGCGGTGACTTGACGTGGCCGGACGGCGGAGAGGGCGGCCGGCAGTACTGCGCGTGGGCGCGCACAGGGGCGGCCGGCGGTGGAAGTGGGGCGTGCACACGGCTGGAGTGCTGGCGGACGCGGGCCCGGCGCTTGTGCAGCACAGGGCGGCGGCGCGCGCGCGGCGAGGCGGGTGCAGCAGCGACGAGCGGCGCGGCACGCGCGAGAACAGGGCGCGCGCGTGCGCGCGGAACGCGGTGTGGCGCGGGCCAGAGGCGGGGGCGTGGCGACGGGCGGCGCGGCGCGATGCTTGGCCACGCGCGGCGCGTGCGTGCGCGTCGTGGCGTGGCCGGGCAGAGGCTAGCGCGCGGGGGGGTGCTTCGGGCGCGACGTCCGCGCGTGAGGGAGGAGGGCCGAGGCTCAGTGACAAGCAGGAGGGGCGGCGCTCGGGAGCAGGGGAGAGGAGGAAAAAGAAAAGGAGGGAAAGAAGAGGAAGAAAGAAAGGGAAGGGAGATTGGGGAAAAAAGGAAAAAGGAAGGAAAAGAAAGAAAATGGGAGAGAGAAAGAAAAGGAGAAAGAGAGAGGGGGGGGCGTGTCGGCGCCGGTCGCGGCGGTGACCGCGGCCGGTCGGCCACGCGTGCGCGGGATTCGCGCGCTGCACGAGGAGCGCCGACGCCAAATGCGGAGAGCGGTCGCGCGGTGGCGAGGGTCGAGACAATGCGCGTGGGGGAGGACGCCGGGCACTTGAGCGGCACAGGGCGGGGATGTGACGGCGCGCGTGTGACGGAGCGGTCAGGGTTTTACGATGAATAAGTTTTTAGTCGGAATTCTCTAACGCGTAGATTTGAAATTTCCGGGGCGTTACATAAACTAGCACCGCCACGTGTCCGGTGGCAGCCAGCCCAACTACCGCATTAAATGCGGGTGGTTGGGGTGCGCGTGCCCGAGACTGAGCATAGGCTGCCCACTGACACGTTGGGCAGGTATGCTGACACCACGGTAAGCCCGCCAGTTACTGAGGCGGCGCGTCGCATCACCGCACCGCGTGCGCAGGCGAGGGGCGTGTAGTCACATCACGGTGCCGCGCGCGTGAGCAAAGGGTCATTATGACCTGCTGCAGGAAGGTCGCGGCGTGCGCTGCTATAGTGTACAAAGGCTACAACACGGCAGGTCAACATAGCCCCTTCGCCTATCAGCGGGAACTGACCCTACAGTGACAGCACGTCTCCCACTACGCATGTCACTGACAGCAGACCCTGTACTAGGGAGACGACATATGACCATACCCTTGTAGAACGGGGGCTGAAGAGAAAGATTTCCAAATCTGTGGCATTTAAGGATTCGATGTGTACGTTATTTAATATGTCGCCGGGTCCACCTGTCGGGACCCCATTCAGTGTACTCGCTCCCCTTGAGCCTATAAAAGGGTGAGCGCACACGTTAGAACACAAGTTCCACAGATCTACACACACAAGTTCCACGAACACTGAAGTTTCACAAGCTCAGGCAATACATCTCACAGTGGACGTATGGTTTTACGCTCCGGCGGTCTGAACCACTCTAAATACTTATGTGTGCTTTCCGTACGCCTCTTGATCTAGCATTCCTTGGTTTCCCCCAAACTTATCCTAAACTAGAATTAGGCGGGTGCACTCCGCCACCCGGCTGAAAAAAACCTCCGACAAGTTCTGTACATGATAACATTTGATCCAGAAAACTGTCACAGCAATACAGGAAGTCAGATTTATAGATTTGGGAATCCGGTTGTTCCCTGCCAGCCCGGCTCCAAAAGGACCTCGCCGCGGCGCCGCTGCCTGCATTCCTCTTCGCTTCCTCATCCTCTTCCCAATCGGCTGCCGCGCGTGGCCATCTCCGACTACTCGGCGGATCCAGAGTCCGGTGGCCACTCGCCACACCATGGACGCCAATACATACAAGCTGCAGCTGCAGCTCGACCCGGCAGTCCACGCCGTGCTGCCGTAGCGGATTCGAAGTTGGAGCTAGCGAGATGCCGTCGACGGACGCGACGACAACATCAGACGAGGAAGAGGAGCAGCCTGACGAGATCACCCACACTAGATTCCTGGGCGCAATCTAACCCAAGAGGTCAAGACACTGTCGGATGCAATGCAATCTAGATGGATTTTTCGGACGTGCTTGCCAGCAGTGCCAATTGCATATGTGCCTGTTCTACAGATCGTTTCTGAATCTCAAAAGATTGCAGATTGCTGGATGTCACTCCCATCTCCCATGCAGATGATGGTCAGGCAGACACAAACAAGCCCAGATCCTGGCGCGAATCTGTAGCATTCTTTTGTAATCGAGTTTGAATATAGCAGTGATAAAGGCATGTGCACAACACTCTGATGATACAACTGTAAATCACACATAATATTTGCAGCGATTTGCGATCAGCCGAGACGGCGGAGGAGATACTCGACTTCGACATCTTTCGTCAATGGCATCACCCACTGATCATACAGCTTGGAGAGCACTGTAGGATCGAGCTTGCATTCGCTGTCACCGGCAGTGCTTTGTTGCTTGCCGGCACTGTCCTCCAAGGTGACATTCTGTCCAAAGGTCCTGGCTTTCTTCTCTACTCTCTTCTTGACCTTCTCTTCGACAGCCTTGAAAGTGAGCAGATCCATCAGAGAATTGCTGTCCTGCATCAACAGTGAGATAAAGCAGGAGGAGTTCATTTTCTGGAGCTCAATATCTAAATCACTGAAAGCAGATGGTAGAACCGGTTCCTACAAAGTAGTAGAATCGATCTCATGATATGTGCAAAGCACTCTGAAGATGTGAGAATGTGGCAGAGTAGCATATAACATACAAATACAAAGCTAGCCATTTGAAGGGAAATCTAACCTGATTTTTTGGCTGAACCTAAAGTAAATAGGGTTCACCAATATACCTAAAGTATCAAGGTTCACCAATAGCCCTTCGGGACACCAGATACCTTTTATATTTCTATACATAATATCAACAAATATACCAATTCTGTATGTATTATGCAATTCAGTGAGGCAGAGAATGTGACGTTCTGTAGATTAACCTTTGCTTGTATTAGTGGACTATAATCCTGAGAAGCGTTTTTGAACTTCACCTCAGCGACATATTTGCCAATATGGATTCTTCTTGATAGAACCTACAAGAAAAGAACCTTGTATTTTACAGGCATACATCAATTTTGAAGTAAAAATCCAGCAATTTGCAATTATTCCTGTAGTACAAGAAATTCTAACATAGAACTCATACCTGCAGACATGCAAAATCCAACGCAACTGTTTCTGCATAACTACCATCGTCTCCATCAACAGTGAATAAGGGGAGCAGTCCATCAAAATACATTTTCCAAATTGCATCATTCACAGTGACCAACGAAGCTGAAGGGTGCAAAACCTAATAATAAAGCAATAGAAGCTCAGATCTCAGCAATAGCAGTTATCACTATCAGTTCTTGACAATGTAAGGTTAATGCCTGATGAACACCTTTGGGGAACTCTTGGTAGGAAAGAGAGGCGAGGGGAGATCTTGAGGGAAGAATGGAACATCTTCTGGCTTTTGATAATGTCCAGCCTATAAGAAGTAAAACTTGTATTGAGATTGTGTTCGAGATTGCACAAAAGTGATTAGCTATTGCAGTATATGAAAATTCACAGATGAATTGAGATTTTATAGGAGATGGCACAACAATGGTATATATTGCAGTATATGTGCAGCCATACAACCAGAAGCCTGTGTCCTAGATGGCTTAACTAAGAACATATTGTTAAGCTGTCCTGGCTTGCCAGATTTGGATACAATACAATCTACAAATGAGAAAACAAACATTTTGACCTTTTCAATGTCCAGTTAAGTATCAGTAAGCAATGATTAATCACATTACCTTTTAGCTAACACGTCCTTGGTTATATAACAAATGGGAATACAGTTTACTTTTCTTGCCTTGTGAATTTGAATCAAGTAAATAGAGACAGGATTAAGTACCAAGTCGTTTGAACCAACAAACAGTGAAAAGCCAATTAGAGAAGTGCCAACAGAGCCCAAAGAACCAAGAACCAAAGTCCATCTCTAACCTGGTAAGATGGTTTCACCGAGGAAAGCCATCATGCACATAAGGTCTACAAAACAGTTTCTTAAATACTGTTATCAGACCTAATTGCATTTCGCAAGACAAAATTAGGTAACCTGCCAAATGAGAAAAACAAATCTTGCCACCTTGAATCGTAATGGTACTACCTGACTACATTATAACAGTAAAAAAACGATAGATGCAGCCTGATCAGTAACTTCAGAAAACAGTGATTTTGGCCCCCTCCACCGCTCCACATGGTTCTCAATCCGGTTAATGCAAATCTCAATAGAGCAAACTGACAGAACAAGCGAGACAGGAAAAGAAAGAAGCTTGCCTTTGCGTTGAGGGCCTCTGCTTCCCGGACGAAAAACTCGACAAGAGAGCGCCATCCCGCACCCCCGCCGCCCCCGGCGGCCGGCGCGTAGGCCGGCGCGTTGCGCGGGTGCCTGGCGCGCTCGATGAGCGCGAACACCACCGAGTCCTCCAGCCGGACCAGCGCGTCCCGCACCGCGGCCAGGCTCAGCTGCTCGCCCCCCGCCGCGTCCATGGCGAGGAATGGGATCGGAGCGTGAACTGCGGGATGGTTTGTGGGGGAAGCAGAAGGGAAAAGGAGTGTGCTTTGGGCCTTGCCGCCTTGGCACGGTGGTGACGGATGATGGCGACTTGGCGAGTGTCAGTCCACTAGTCCAAAAGTGGCCGCGACCGTTGAATGCGTCCTGGATGGCCAGGATCGGCCATGGGCAAATGTGCACAGGCCACCCATGTGCATACGATACGCTGCCAAATGGTTAAGTGCACGCACGCGTGTGGAAAGCAATAAAGCATGGTCTAGTAAATTGGCAATTGTTGCAGTGTTTCATTTCTAGCATGCAAAATAGGTATTTTAGTCTATCAGCTCCGAAGGTTAACTTCGTCTTTTAACTTTCAAATTGACCTATATAATTTCTCAACTTTTATTTTAAGATCAAATTCGTCCTTGTACTGATATTATACTCTATAATAACATGATATACTTGTAAAAAAATCATTTTTACCTTAGCTCCTTCCCCCCTCCTCAATTTCCACTACTTTGTGTTACTGCTCGCTCAACTTTCCATGATATTTTATATGATGGTACATTGTTATGCAATAGTAGCTTTAATTTTACTCCATGCGTCCACAAGACAATGCAATATATTGGATAAATAAAATTATATGTTCCAAATTAATAACTTGCGATGTTCCATAAAATTCTATGGGTACTATTGCTTCCATAAAATTCTATGGGTACTATTGCAAAATTTAAAGGGGAAGGACCAAAGGCAAAGAAGACTTTTGCATAAATCCCATGTTATTATAGAATAATAGTATTCTATGGGTAAATAAACTGTTGCGAAATTTAAAGGGGAAGGGCCAAGAGCAAAGAAGAATTTTTGCATAAATCTCATGTTATTATGGAATATAATATCAGCATAAGGACGAGTTTGACCCAAGTCAAGGGACTATATTGGCTTATGTGAAGTTGAGGGGTAAACTTGACCCTCATATCAAAGTTGAAGGACCAAAATGGCTATTTTGCCTTTCTAGAAGACAAGACTGCTAATAAGACAAGGAAGTATAGATGAGGGCGACAATTGGATAAATATTGACTTCTAGAAAAAAATAAAAAGTTCTATATACTTTGGAGAAAAATAAAATGTGCTATATATTTGTTATATCCGGAACAAATTTTTTTAAAGAAAGATTATATAAGCTTAATTTTGGCTCCATGGGAAGAAACTCATGTACTTAACATCACGGGTGGATGCTCCTCGGTCCATTCATGAATGCAGATGCAAGTGGTAAATTTGGTATGATTCGTTTTCAAAAGGATTTGGTGTGGTATCATAACGTGCTCTATGCAAGTTAGTTATATAGGGTCTAGAGACGACCATTTCCATTTCCAATGTTTTACCCCCTAAAGGCGTATAATTGAGAATCGTATTTAGGATCATTCACACTAACAAAAAAAAGTAGATTACAATTGCATTGATAAGAGAACAAAGTACGCTTTCACCGATGATGACTATAACTATATATTCGTTAGATAATTCTTAGATTACTTATGCATCAATAAAAAGGCACTGCAAAAAAATGTCAATAGGCAGCAATACAATGTCAATCACAAAATTCAAAACAACAATTCTGACATATCTAAGAAAGGCAAAACCAGATTACAACCAATGGACATACAGATAAGGGCGATACTATACTTAAGAGCATAAAAATTCTCTTTGATTTAGCCAATGAATCCTAATCATAGGATCAAAATCGTATTTATTATTACTTCTACCTCCAATTTATTTATTGGAGTCCACTTCCTCCTATCACCGGCACTTCCGTTGGCTCCTATCTCGCCTACCTGACTTTCATCTCAAATGATGCCCTTTGGAGGATGGGAGCACCATCCTTTTCGCAACAGTGTATGGAGGGTTAAAGACATTAAAATATAGACTCATGTGATAGTGAATTGCAATATCTATCTATATATATGAACCTCACTTCACTTTTACCTGATCCTTCTTATTAGACAGTTTCGCATCACTCACAGCCCATGAATCATCTCGCTACCTAGTACCATGTCCACCTCATCAATGGCTTGTTTGCCGCCTAAAGATCTCATGAAGTAAAATTATCAATACTAACCTTATCCAGCTAATAAATATGTTGTTGCCTAAGAACAAGCGCTAGCTCGGTCGGTCGTGTCTCTGGTGTGCGAACGGCTAGGTTTGATCCCTAAGATTGCTCGCGTTTCTCACCAGGGTCGGGGTATGTCCCTAAATTAAATTTTATTGCCTCTCACACGTGGAGCCACAGAGGGACTACGACATGTACGTCGTCTACGGAGTCTCCCGGTGATGTTAAAAAGGACGCAGTTCAGGTCCGTGCATAGTTATATGTTTGTTTGTACGTGCGTAGCCTAAGTGAGTGTGCAGGGTGGATGTGCGTGCATATATAAAACGGATGTTAGAGCTGTACCCAGATAGAAGGCTTCCAAAATAAACATAATACATGTTGTCCGCTCCAGTAGACCAATTTTCGCGGCATCGAAGTACTGAGGAACTGGAGACTACAGATAAGCCAAGAGAGTTGGGCCTCCATCGATGGCTCCACGATGGGCGTGCGTGCTCCATGCGGCACGCAAGAGAGCGGCGTTCCTCCTCCGTCCCCATCAACCCATCTGTACAGCATCTCACCAGCCGTCCAGCCGGCCATCCCGTGCTCCGTCTCCGCACGCGCCGACAGGGAACACCACGTGCCAGGCGCCATTCCTCCGCGTGCCGAGCAATGAACCGCAAGCAACCTGAGCGAGTGCGAGATGCCCCAGCCACGTGATCCTGGTACCCTCCGCCATTACACTAGAAACAGAGCTCCAGTTGACTTAATGACAGTCATAAACAATCGACCAGCGGCGCGTTGAACACCGCGCAGTCATGTAGAACTACTAATCGCGCGATTGGATCGAGAAACACGTTCTCCGTTGGGTGTCCGAGGTTCACACAGATTGGGTGGCGCCGGTGGTGGACTGGTGGTGGTGGTGGTCCTCGTCGTCGTCAAGGTCGAAAAAAAAAAGGGTCGTGGTGATTCGCGGTTCACATGACCGGGCGCCCGGCTTGACGGCGGCTTCTGCTCGCGTTCGGCGCCATTTCCGCGAGTTTACCGTACCCGCTCCGCCAATAAATCCTTGCCCCTCTTGGACGGAATTTCTCGACGGATCTATCTTGATTTCTCACCGCCGTCCGGCTATTGGTCCGTTCGTCCGCGGACCTCTGCCGCCGCCGCCACCACCTGGTCCACCTGCCTGTTTGGGAGGAGGAATCGGCGCCAGGCCGCGCGCCCATGGCCGTCGCCGTGTGCGTCACCGGCGCCGGCGGCTTCATCGGGTCGTGGATCGTCAAGCTCCTCCTCGACCGCGGGTACGCCGTCCGGGGCACCTCCCGCCGCGCAGGTACGCGCTGCTGCTCCCTCCCTCTCTTCCCCCGCCGTCCCCCAAAATCCTTTTCTTGCGCCCGGAATGGGGCTGACGGGTTCTTCTTCCTGGCTGTCGGTCGCGGTTCGGCGGCCGGATCTCGGTTCGCGGCGCAGATGACCCCAAGAACGCGCACCTCTGGGCGCTCGACGGTGCGGCGGAGCGCCTCACGATGCTGCAGGTGGACCTGCTCGACCGGGCCAGCCTCCGCGCCGCCTTCGACGGCTGCGACGGCGTCATCCACACCGCCTCGCCGATGCATGACAACCCCGTGAGCGCCGCCGCCGATGAGCTTCGATCCCCCTTGATGCAGCGGAAAGATAAACTGAAGTTTTCTTCTTTCTTTCCCCCCTGTTATTAGGAGGAGATCATCGAGCCAATTATCGCCGGGACGCGGAACGTCGTCGATGCCGCGGCCGACGCCAGCGTGCGGCGCCTGGTGATCTCCTCCACCATCGGCACCATGTACATGAACCCGCGCCGCGACCCCGACGCGCCCCTGGACGAGTGGACCTGGAGCGACCTCGAGTACTGCAAGAAAACCGCGGTAAATTAAGATCGATCGAATCTTTTTCTTCACCCCCAAAATTCACCCGCCAAGTAAATAAAAAAAAATCGCAGCTAACGGCCGTTGGAATCCGCAGAACTGGTACTGCTACGCGAAGACGATCGCGGAGCAGAGCGCGTGGCGGGCGGCGCGGGCGCGGGGGCTGGACCTGGCGGTGGTGATCCCGGTGGTGGTGCTCGGCGAGCTGATGCAGCCCAGCATGAACACCAGCACCCTGCACATACTCAAGTACCTCACCGGCCAGGCCAAGGAGTACGTCAACGAGTCGCACGCGTACGTGCACGTCAAGGACGCCGCCGAGGCGCACGTCCGGGTGCTCGAGGCCCCCGGCGCCGGCGGGCATCGCTACGTCTGCGCCGAGCGGACTCTGCACCGCGGCGAGCTGTGCCGCATCCTCGCTGAACTCTTCCCGGAGTACCCTATTCCGACGAGGTATGGCGATGCGTTGCTTACTGATTTGGTGCTACTCTGGGGGCATGAGTCACTGCTAGCTTGCTTCATTCAAGAGGCGTTAGTAATGAAGAAATTGCAAGAATTCACTAGTACGATTTAGCAACATTGAAGAATCTGCTCGGATTGTTCTAAGGGGCTGTTTGGATTCCAGTACTTATAATAAACTCTGTCACATCGAATATTTCGATACTAATTAGAAAGGCTAAACTAGTTAGTTTTATAAAACTAACCGTATAAGTCTAGGGTTTATTCGCGAGACGAATTTTTAAGTCTACTTAATCCATGATTCTACTTAATCTATGATTAGTACATGTTTAATATAGCATCACATGTGCTAATTCTGGACTAATTAGGCTTAACAGATTCGTCTCGCAAAAAAAAGTCAGGGGTTATGAAATTTATTTTATCATTAATCTATATTTAATACTTCTAATTAGCATCAAACATCCGACGTGACGGGATTTTATAATAAACGTTGTAGTAACCAAACATATAGTAACCAAACCTAGCCACATTGGACTTCAGCGCAGTATAATCTGAAATCTGAATAAATCAATACTGAAGACGGTTTCTGAATAACCAAGTTGGTCTGGGCGCTAATGAGTAGCGACTACTTTAGAAAAGGTCAACATGTTTGGTGGGTGTCCATGGATTAGAGAACTCGACTGCAGGCTGCAGCTGCAGAATACTTGCATGGTCAAATACTCAAATGTGTATCAATGGAGTCGATGTCGTGCACAGAATATTTCGGGAGTCAAGGTAGTCAAATTGACACCCATGGATAGAAAACTCTGACATCCAGAGTTCATTAGCTACATTTTGTGAATGTTCATGCATTTTTTATGCATAAGCAGCATAAGTGTCTTTCATTACGTATTTGTGCTTGCAAGTATGAGATTTTTGGAAGACAGAACAATACCAATTCTTTTCTTCGAAGACAAAGCACACTGAGCCTGAAAGCATTTACTTTGTTTTTAAGTTATTAAAGCATACATGGTGTTTGGATCCTAAAATTGCTTCAAGACAAAACAATCGCTTCATTTAGAAAGCACTCTAGTTACAGTTCTAACCCACTGGTTGCATGCTACTTCTGCAGGTGCAAGGATGAGGTGAATCCACCAAAGAAGGGCTACAAGTTCACAAACCAGCCTCTGAAGGACCTAGGCATCAGGTTCAGACCTGTGCATGAGTACCTCTATGAAGCAGTGAAATCCCTGAAAGAAAAGGGTTTTCTCCCCAAGGCTTCTGTCACAGAGGTAAAAAAAATGTACAGCATAAAGAATTTGATATCACTGAGCATTCAGGGTGGTATCAGAGTTTGCATTTCATACATTCAACTCTTCAGAAAATGGAGCATGCGTTGCACTGACAAACAGTTCCAATCTATTCTAAAGATCATAAGCAAAATGAGGAAAACAAAACACTGACACACATTTGACAACATAATAAGCATTGCACTGATACACATTCACTGTCCTTGGCGTTTGTTGTTGCAGGTGACTGAAAGTAGCAGTTCCCCGCCTCAAAAGTTGCCACTGACGGCGTTGATTTCAAAACTTTGATAGATTTGTACACGAAGTGACCGTGTAATACGCCGATTTTCATAATAAGTGTAGTGGTTCATTTGATTGGTTAAATTTTTGGTGGCCTGCTCTTATAAGGCCCATGCAACTTAATTTTGTACGTTATTTATACCATTCTCTGCCCATGCGTCAAATTATTCCTCAAATTTCATTTTTACAGTGAAGACGATCGTTGAACCTCAATTTTTCTTGCGGCTCAACTCAATCGAAATTTTCCTCGCAAGCAAAGAAAAAATTGAACTTTCTTGGACACAAATCCTTTTCGGCTGGCGTTGCTCCGGGCATCGCCCCAAGTTTTTTAGTGGATCAGTTGGCCCACTCACATTTGCAGTTGGGCCGCAGAAAACTGCAATGACTACAAGTGCAAACCAGGTCAGCAGCATGCATCTTCTCTCTCAAAATATTCAGACTGACGAATCAAGATAGAGAAATAAATAGAATCTGAAGGGAAACCAAGATAAAACAGAAGAAATCAATAGAAAAGGCCTCAATTTCTCTGGATGGCACATCTGTGAAACTACTGGGCGGCCGCATACGTATCTGACTAATCAAGCTATAAATGCCACAATATAGTTTCGTAATGATATAGCAAACCAACTGTGGAAACAGTACCGAAGGCATATATACAATCATGCTAAAAAGGAAAATTGTAAGAACACACCCTATATATCACTTGAATTTTAAATCCCCCCCTCTTGCACCCTCGATTTAATTTGTTGCAAATGTCTACACCTACTTGGTTCTGTTGCGAAAACACCCTAATGCTCGTGTGCCTAACCACCAATTGTACCCATGTTTATCAATTTGGAACCGCCAATGTAGCCTTCACTTACATTGGATACTTGCAGGAGTATAGTCCTAGCACATTTTTGTGATCATTTCACCAAAAGAATTGCCAATGAGATCTTAAACATTGTCGCATTAGTTTCGCTATTAAATAAAACACTGCATGAATAGCACACAATCTAAATCTAAATACTTGAACAAATTTAACTTGGCTAGCTTGGCTTCTCGATCATAGTTAGATCCACATAGCAAAAACAAGGTGGATTATGAGAAAGAATCTCAAACTCAAGCGATGGTTTTAATTTGCAATTTCCATCGAGTGTTTTCACGCGTCTAAAATCCAGAAGGGCACATGTTTATAAAATAACCCCCTAGAAAGTAGCACGTACGCTTCCAGAACATGAAATACACAACTGACATTGGCTGAACTTTCAATTTACGCACCTATTGCAATCGTTTTACTCATCCTCGACGAGTCTCCGTCACATGCATGATACGTCTGCACCATATCCGATCCTACACTGTGCAGCAGTAGTACAGATCTCCAGCATCCAGAAGAACTACATGCCTGATGAAAGAGAAAGACAGCGACTAAAAACAGTGATGCTCTTGCACCTTCTCTGATGCATGACTGTCACATGCATGTACATGGTTCAGGAACTGGGGTGGGCGGCAACTGTACTGTCACCTCTTTCCTACAAGTGACATGCATGGCAAGATAATGAATTTGAAAACCTCAACAGTGATCTGACGTATGAGTCCTTCGTCTTTTTTTCAGAGAGGCTGTGACTTGACACTGTGCCACTATCATAGCCAGTTGAAAAGGTCACAGCATGTTAAGCAAAAAACCTCAAAACTTAGCAATTTATAAAATTACCAAGCCTGTATCAGTGATCATTTGGTCTCTATTTTCCATTACTCTATACCGGCCAAATTCTGACAGTCAAGAATATATAAAATCAAGAACTTCTGGATAGCTTACTTCGCAGTTCTTATCTCACACATGCACATATATAAATTCGATATTTCAGACCACATTTACTGATTTACATGGTAGATTTGCTAGCTGTTAATAGACTTTGCTTGCATCGAGCAAGAAAAGATGTGGAGCAGTGGAGGTATATGGATGACTGTCACTTTCGTTAGTGATAAAAAAAAACTGGTTAAAAATGATCTTAAAATGATTTAATATAGAATATCTTGCCAAAATTATGAGTTAATAGTGGGAATATATCTCTCTTGCATGCGCGCGCGTGCCAACAACAACAAAGTTCACAATCCTATGCAAGTTGAGGTGGCTAGAGATGAAACCATTCTAGAGAAAAATATAGAGAACAAAAGGGAAAGTATTAGCTGTAGTAGTAGTAATAATATATGTAACAAATCTGATTTGAAGGTGCTTGGACTGATATACGATGCTATAAAATGACCTACAGCAAAAGTTTTCGAGTAACAGACTGTTTAAAAATATTAAAGTAAGAAAGCGTTTTTTCATAAAATAAACCGAGCCACAGATGTTCGCTTGAGAGAGAAGGGGAGTTCTGATGCGCGGAGCCCGAATGGTGTATACAATAGTTGCTTAACAGTTCATCAAGAATTATCCAGGGTTTAACTTAATTTAAGTTATTATATGAAAGAAAAAAAAAACTTTCCATCACGCAATAAATATCTAAAGGGTACCCTTACTAGCAAGTCACACTCACTAAGTGGTCACGTGATTTTCCGGTTTCTGTGGGAGTTCGTGCATTCAAACCATATCGTCTTAGACCAATATGAAAAACACAATTAATAAGCTACATGCCAGAAAAATATAGTCCTCCCACAAGCAAAAGCAAATATTGGATTCCTTCGCCATCTCTCTGCACTCGAATTTTGAACCCCTTAATATAAATCCAAGGGCTGTGGATTCTCTTCATCCTTCTCTCATGCATGTTCTTGCTCCACCGTACCCATCTCTGGCTCACACCACTTGATCGGTTGATCTAACCTATTAAAGTGAGTTTCCGCTGCATGAGCCTCCCAACGTACTCCAATCCTCCACCACCCTGCAGGCCAGCGGCAACCCCCACCTAACAACAGCGTCTACGTTATCAAGCCAACCATCCTCCCTTGGCCCTCTCTCTAAACTCCCAACAATTAATAAGCCCCCAAATCCCCAACCCTAACTCCAGAATCCCTACCTAACCCCTACCGGAGAAGCTCGATCTCGTCGAAGTTGGAGAAGATGCATGGTGAAAAGGGAGGGAGAGAAAAACCTCGGATGTTCTCCGAAGGAGAAACACAGGCATCATATAGTGTTTCTCTATGTAAAATGAAAAATTGTGAACCCTGCTGGTTTATAACACGTCAGATTAAGTTAAGACTGTGACTACTGTATTATTGTACCTAGAAGGATACTTATAATTGAAAGGGAATGTAAATGTATAAAATATCAAAATATCTCCAATAACGGTTCTAAGGTAGAAAATTCGACCATGAGAAAGAGGAGGTTCGTGAGGTACAAAGGTAGTAAAATAGAACAGATACCGTTAATTAATTAGGTCTAACATGCCAGCCTCATTGGCCATGCCAGAAAGTGCAATGAAACTAATTTACTTTCCTATACAATGCTTATTCCAATGTAAGCCATGGACATCTACACAACACAATATCCTGTGCCTATTTCCACAAGAGTTTCTCAAAACTGCACATTTCATTTGGGATTTCATTTTTCCTAGTTCCAATTTTTCTATATAATCACACTGTATGAGGATTTATATGTTATAGTAGAAATAATTAGAGGGAGCAGGTATTTGGCTAGTTTGTCTATTTTTGCATACTAAAAGGAGACAGAGTTGTGAAATAATAACAAGGTCTTAAGTCGTCTCTAATAGCATTATCACTCCATGATAAGCAAGGCTATAAATTCAGTATTAGTGCCACAATCACGCATCCACTTGGAAGCATATATTTCTAATTTGCATCTGTCTACAAATGTACATGCAAAGCTTACTGTTTTCTGCATGCATGCGGTTCCACTTGTACGGTTTCCATTATGGCTAGGAAAATTGTTTACGGTCTCCCAGAAAGGTAGTGTTGATCAGGATCACTGATCAGGAGGCCACATATATATGTGGATATATAGAAGGATGAGCACACAGCTGAAAAAGGAAATGTTAGGTCTAATTATTTTTATTTCATGTCTTAGTTATATTTATTTGGGAGGTCGAACAACCCCTACTCCTGCCACGTAATATGAAGTCGAGATGTAGTAGTAGATGCTTGTGCAGATCAATTACAAGCTGTTAAAACAGATACTAGAGAAAGGAATGCACATTTATAGGGGCCATTGATTTATCTGAACTTGCATTGCTGAGGTATAAGCAAAAACTTCCTTTATCTCACATGATTATTAAATGGATATACAAGCTAAATGTGCACTATGATATGCCCACATAAAATAAAAATTTTCAATGGTGCTCTAGATGACACCAAAATTCAGACTGCTTTGACCACATGTTCCTCCGTTCATTGGAAAGATTTTATTTGAACCGGGCGTATATATATCAAATTAACATACTATCATATGCTGATTCTGCTCTAAGATAAAGGAAATAACAAACGAAAACATGGTAAAAAAATTGTGAAGGCAATTGTGCATACAACCAATCTACAATGAATTAAGAATGTGTAATGGTTAAGTCTTGTTAGAAAAATGTCTCATCACTTCTTTTTATACTCAAGTAAAAATTATACATAGATATATAGTTTGTTTTAAAGAAATACAAAATGGAGACATTAATTTACAGGGTGGTGACAGGGCTCTGTGATCACATCATTCGATCCACCAGAATGACTGGAGTTGTTATCATCAAACCATATAGTTACTAAAAACACACGGTTAGCCAACAGAGTGACTGCCAAACAACTCAGAAAAAGAAAGCTGAACGAGAAAATTTACCTCTCCCCCCTGTCGAGTCGAAAGGAATTACACATGTCGCGTAGTAACTTTTCTAAAGCATCCATCAACTCGAATCATATCACATCGCCCTAGTAGAGAATAGCTTTTACTACGTCACACATTTCTCCACGCAAATTATATTGATCTAGGCTTTGCTTCTAGCAATCTAGCCAAGTTAACTCCAATGTAATTCGGATGGATAAATACCAACTCTTCTTTCTTTGTATTTGCGCCTATCTCATCATGAAAAGATATTCTGCTGAATGTATTCGGCCAGGTTCAGTTAACCTAGCAAGCTAGTACGCATATGACATATCAAACAGTGGATACAAGGATGTAATTAACTTTGCTGCAGTTTAATCAAACTTGAATTTTTTTTCCTCCCCGAGCAAAACAATGTTTTCCTTGTTATCCATGAACTTCTTAGCTAAGACCATATATCATCATGCATGTCAGGGGCAACAAAAGGAGATACCAAATGCAATCCAGCACAACACACATCTGACATGGTGCAAAAATGACAGAAGTAGTGTTCATTCCTCACAAGGAACCACCAAAGTAATTAACTAACAAAAGGAGTCTAAGCTCGTGGAAATACCTTAGTTATCTGGATATTAATAACGCCTTCACGGTGCATTTCCTAGCTTATCATGATGCTCTTGTTCTGAGAAAAACAAAGATGCTGGTCAATGGATCGTTCATGAGTAGCAGAACAGCAGTAAGAAGGACCACAAGCAAGACGCACACCCAACCAAGTAACTCTCATCACAACAAAATACAGAAAAAGTCACAAGATACGAGGCCAAAAGAAAAGCCAACAAACACAAGGGACGACATACGCGTATGCGCCCCACGTCAGTCACTGCAACAACAGAAGATACTGCGCTCCCCTTTCACAGCGAGCAAGTCTGTTCAGAGAGAAGAGGGAGGGAGAAAGAGAGAGAGAGAGCCAACTCAACAAGGCCAAAGGGTGTGTGCACGAGAGAGACAAAGGGCCTAAACTATAGATGCAATCTAGATCTGGCAGAGGCAAAGCGAGGGCACCTTCCTCCTTCCATGCCAAATATAGCTCATCTCGTAGCCTCCTCCCTGATCCATTTTTGACCCAACAAGAACTTGATCAACCCCAACACATGACCAACCAGCTGCATGCCTTAGAACCCGAAAAGAACAGGAAACCATGAGGGGGGGGGGGGCGAGGATGCAGCTTATTCCGTTGATAAAATCCTCAAGAGTGTTGCAGTGTACTGGCAGCATCTCCGTTCGAGAAAAAACCTGGCAGCATCTTCATGCTTCAGCTCCCAAGGGGACGGTACTACTGCAAGAGGTGAAGGAAACGGAAAATTTGGGGATAAGAAAAACAGTAGGGAAGCTAATCATACATTCCGGTACTACAAAGTCTGCAGCAGCCCATCCTTACCACTACTACAGTACCTCCCGCATATCACTTCCTCGGTAGTAGTTCCCAGGACAACTTGACTGAAAAGACTACAACAACAGGACGAAACACCAAGTGTGTGTGAAGATCCAGGAGATAAGAAAATAGCAGAATAAAGTAGGAGAAAAGCCATGATACCAGAGGCATGCCTGTTTTATGCTAAGTGGTTGAGTTTCTCCCCATTAGTAAGGCACAAACCTTCCTTATAAGGAAAAAACTATAAAAAACATATGAATTGAATGAATAGAATAAAATTGAAAAATAACGGTTCTACACCCGCACCAACGGATTGATGGGAGTTAAGCCCTCGAGAAAGAGAGAGGCTGACAGAAAGAGGAGTGAGCACGCGGCGAGGACAGCATACATATTATGCTGTTCATCACGCCGTGTGCTCACTCTCTTCTGTCAATCTCTCCAAAGCCTCTCCGCACTGGAAGCCCCAACCTTACTCGAGGACTTCACACAAATCAGCTTAATACCTTTAAAATCCAAGCAGAAGTTGCAAACCAAGAAACTGAAGAGGAAAAAAACCAAATAAACCCTCCGAGCACAACAGGAAGAACAGAGAAAGAAAGGACTCTGTCCTCCTTGGATCCGGTGAGCACTCGCCGTACAGAAATTGAAAGGAGAGGCGGTTAGAGAAACGGCCATCTATGTCTCTCTCCCCCTCTCTCTCTCTATCTCTACCTCCCTGTGGTTCTTGATGTTTGGTTCTTGGAGCAAGAGGAGATGGATGGGATGGGTGGTCGTACCTTACCTCCCAGTGCTGCAGCCTGGCAAGATTTAAGTAGTACTGCTGGTGCTAGTACCCTGCCCCTGCCAAGTAGTAGTTCCAATCAGCAACAGTTAACACTGCACTCCTTTTGCTTATGGATTATTATTTTATTATTGAGAGGACAAGTCAGCAATAGCCCAGCAAAGTTTTAAAAAAAAGTTTATGGTAATACAGTAGCTAGCATCCTCCAGCGAGGTTTCCTCAATTTGATATCGTCGGGATCCCAGTTTATCTCTCTCGTGAACAGCTTGTACGCAGCTGGGGGAGGCGCATATGCCCATCTTTTTTAGAGGGAGAATCATATATGCGCAGCCCAAGTAGAGGGAGAGGGAGGGAGAGGGAGAGAGAGAGGGGGGGAGGGGTTGATTTTGGCTTATTCAGATTATAAAAGTTATCAGGTTTTAGATATCTGTGTCTATGGTTTTGACCTTTGGGAGGTAGCTTACAAGTCAGCGAAGTCAGGCTAAATAAGCACCTACAGTTAGCGGTGAGTACCAGAGAGTTCTCAGATGAAGGTGCGGTGAGTCTTCCTGATCCCACCTGAAATCGCCCCTTGAAGCGTCGCACTGATCACTGTCTGGACCTGGATCTACAACGGTTGGTGTAATATCCATCCGCTCTCGCAAGCCTAGCTTCTAAATTTTTTACCTAAACTTTTCAGATTTTCTGTCCGAGTAAATTTTTCCTTTTCCTTTCCAGCCAACCTATCAGCTGATTGTTCAACCAATCAAAGCATCCCGTTGGACTCTGAAGAAGTTCTAGGTGTGGGTGTTATTTTCATCCATTTGATTTCATGGTTTCTCTCTCCCTTGTCTCACACCTTAATTTACTAGTGCCTCCTTGCTCTGCATAGGGTGGACGAAAGCTCACCGCAGTTGTCCTACGTCCAAGCATTGATGATGGTTGTCTCTGCCGGTCGCTGGCTGTTGCTAGTTCCTCTCCTTGTTTCTTTGAAGAAAATGTCACCCTCAACTGTCCTGCATCCAAGAGCAATGTGGTTAATAGACAGTAATCAAAGTAACAAGGCCTTTCACTGTCGTTGGTATATCGTAGAGTAAAGCCGAATTCTGTAATAACACAGCAAGAGGAGCAATCAGCTACACTGCCAAATTTTCTAGCAAAGCCAAACTACAAATAAATCCAAATTATAGTTCACTTTAGTTTTCTTCTACGTTAAACTTTTTCTAATTTTAACTAAAGTTTTAGAAAAAATATATTAACATCTACAATACTAAATAAATACATTATCCAGATATATTTCATGGTGTATTTAATAATGAAAGTAATTTGATGTTGTAGATGTTGGTACCTTTTTCTATAAACTTGGCCAAAATTAGATAAATTTGATTTAGACCAAAGCCAAATCAAACTATATATAATTGACTTGGAGTAGGAAGAGTATAGTAAATAGTTGGAGGTGTAGAATTTATCAGCAATGTGATCTCAGCAGAAAACATATCGGACGATGAATTATATCAAATAAAAAGTGCCAGACTGCCGGTGCTGGTCCACTAGCTGTATCTACCTACCTGCAGGAGCACAGCATCGCAGCGCACGAGCTGCAAACATTCATCTATACCACCCAGTGACCTAGATATTTATATTTTAAGATAGCATTTAATTAGATTATGTGATGCTCAAAGACATAGATATCCCACGTACACTTAATGTCTCTTACTGACTAATAAACTCTTTTTGTCTCTTATTTTGTCACTAAACATGCTATTCAAAATAAGGCACGGCAAAAAACCATTATAACCACATATTAAATGGAATATCATGAAGTTAGATAGAAATGAACAATTCAATGCCGTGATTTGGAGTGTCTATCACCTATCAGTCTTTCAAAAAGAAGTGTCCATCACCTATTTTATTTAAATTGCATAATTCAACCTACTTCATCCGCCCCAAGTTATAGCTAGATATATATTATGTCTATTTGACTATATATAGACTATATCTAGATACATAGCGAGAGAGTACTAGCTACCCTTGATGGAAAAAAAGAGTAGGTGGTCCCATCCAAAACATGTGATAGTAATTTCAAATGGAGACAAACTATTTTCTTTGTATGAAACATCAAATAAACTTGCCTGAATGTATGTAGGGTAATTGCTAATGTCCACAACAGTGACAACTGCAAGAGATAACCTACAGCAAGGTGCATGGACCGTCAAAAAAAAAACAAAGCAGGATTTGCCCTTGAAATCTACCACCCAATGAATTCTTTAATTAAGTAATCAGTCGCTGCTACTAGCATGAGACTAGGAGCAGAGTTTTTTTTTAAGAATAGGAGCAGAGGTTAGCATCGTACCAAAGGAGGAGGACCTGCCGCGATGGGATGGAAGACATTATCCATTACTCGTACAGGTACCTTTTCCCATCATCCGATACTGCTCTCCTCCAATGGCAGGCTGCGGCAGCCACTTCGTTTCACTACCATCCACATGACACTGTCGCGAAAGAAGAGAAGCGTGCGTCCTCGTCTTCCCCTTTCAAGTAAAAAAGAATTCAGTCAGAGCAAAGAATTTCTCCTCTCTTCTTTTCATTTCGTCCTCTGCGTCTGCGTTTCGTTTTCAGAAGGGGGTCGCGGAGGGGGTGGACCGGCAGCAATAATAGTTAACAACTGGCGGTGTCGGGCATCTCTCACCGGTGTGTCGACCCATGGTTGGTCCTCCCCACGTGGGCCCCACGGCTGCAGTTCCCTCATGGCTGCCTCTGAGTGGCCATAGGTGGATCCCCCGCTGGCCGGTGTCCCTGAGGCTTGGAGAGTTGGAGGCGGCTGGATCGAGTCTCTCCTGGAGTCCTGGTCCTGCCTAGTGGGTACTGCTGGGCACCACGGATGGCGGGTAGCGTGGGCGCAGTACAGCAACGTTTTTTGTGCTAGGATTGTTACATCCATGCCCCTGAAGAATGATCTATTGACAAATCTCCTATCTGCAGGTGTTTCATCAGCTCGCAGGAGTATAGATTCTTCCCTGAAAAATAACAGCAGCATGTATGTTATCAGCTCACAATCCACATGTAAGTTCATTCTAGGAGGATTTTCAAAGGCCCATCAGAAGTTAGCAATCGCTGGAGAAATTGCTCTACAGCACAGTTTCATGGTTCTGAACACAAATTGTTTGAGCATTGCAGCACACACATGGCTTGTTCGTATCTCGTGGTGAAAGTCCCATCAGGCTATCACTATTGGCACCGTGATCCATTCCGGAGCAATCATGGAGCATAAGGTTTCAAATACTTTGAGTGGAATCGTGAATATAAGATTCCAAAACTGAATTGCTCCCATGTCGACATCCCAAAACAATTGGGAAACAATCGACAGATCATTTTAAAATGCCCATGCTCAAAAACTGAATGAATATGTTTGTTCAGACGTTTGCTAGCTGGCTACAGATCATGCCGCGGTCTCCCTGAAGTTTAAATGTACCGTTATGTCAAACCTCGGATAGCTGGGTTATATTTTTTTAGTAGTGATACTGCTTGTGTTCTATATTACATTAAACAACTACTGCCCCAAGATTCCATCTGACCGAAGTATAAGATTTTTGCTTATTAATAATCATGGAGTAGGTCATATGGTACATATGTCAGACAGTGGAGTACCTTCTTCTGTATACCAGATTATATTTAACAGTGATTTGATTTGATGCCATTGATTTGGCCTGATGAAGATTGGATTTGAAAGTGATAATTATCTGTGAGCTAGGTTATGGTAAATGACACTGACGGATCCCAGGTAATAGGATCATATCTTATCTAGTATATTGACCGTGCTAGTAGGATGGTAGGATGAAATCTACTGATCTACAGTATCCTTGCAGCTTTATAATATCCAGAGTCGATGAATCTGAGCTGGATGTTGTAAATTTTGTCCATTTTACTATCTTTGCTTCCTAGGAAGGCCTTAGTTCGGAACACTATCTTGCTTAAAGTTTTCGGTTAGTCATGCATTACTACTTGTTGTTTCAGATGGTCACATCTTTCCAGCTACAGAAATAGATGTTTCTGTGATCATTCTAAATTCTTGAGTAATTACGCATCCAAGACTACCTCTTTTCAAAATAAATGATTAATAGTCAAAGGTCGCATTGCTAAAAAAATAGAAACTAGCTTCGCACACAGAGAACTTTAAACTTCACTTTCATTCGTGGGCAAAAAGTTAGAAACATTGCTTGTTCTAGTGCTACTTTTTAGCAAGTGAGGTTAGTTTGATTACATACCTAAGTGACGTAAAGGCCCTCGCACAAACAGCCCACGAAATAAATTTTGCCATTGACTATGAAAAGTCATGCACGATGTCAACTGGACATCCAACTGTAGAATTGCTAGATTTAACTAGATCAAAATGAGAAAGGATACTGCTGTTAGATAAAGGAAAAGGGTTAAAACACTAACAATCAAATAGGAAGCTCAAATAATAAATAATTTGGAGTTTCCATCTTTGAATATATGTAGCTTCAGATAAAAAAGACTGCAAGAAAAACAAATTGCTTAAACATCCTATTTTTTACATATCTGATATCTCAAAAGAATTCTACACCAATCCTAATGTTCAAAACGTCTAGGTGAAACTTTGTATCATCAAATCTTCTCAAAAGCTTTGCATATATCTAGGCAATCTACATTTCCACAGTGAACAAATTCCACATGAAAACACATCAGAATCCAATCAGATAAAATGATGATATAGCTTTCCTAATTCTCATTTGGAAACAGAGTTGTCAGGAAGATCTACAGACTATCGTACAATACAACCAATCAACCATATCCACAAATTTACAACTACAATTTAATGAGACCATACAGCTTAGGTAAAACTGGCACAAACACTGTAGAAAGGGGATATCAATAGCAGATTTTTCTCCTCATTAGAATACAGGGATAAACACAGGGATATCAGTTGAGTGTTCCTAAAACAAATGATTTCACTCATTGTAAACATTTTTTCCTACTATGTGTGTTCACTGAAAATTGAACTCATTGGTGGTACCACACAACATGGATGCACAGATCATTCCAACAGCTGCAGAGAGTTGTAGCTCAATAGATTTGAGATTTTTCTAAATTAAACCAACAAATCCGATGAGTAGAAAGGAAGAAAATACAAGCTTGTATAAGCTTGTATCTCAGATGAAGATCACATATCATGAAGCCTTATTCTAGTAAAAAAGAATGACTGTCTACATTAAGTAGTTAAAGCGGAGGTAGTAGTACTGCTTTACAATAGCGCTGCATTTATCTCGTAGTTTGAGCTCTAGAAAAATCTTTAATCGCATGTGCAGCATCTAGTTTCTTGCCTTCATTGATTTCACTTCTTTTCTTTTTTTATTCATTTTCGGTTCTCCTTTTGAGAAGCAGCAGCTAGTTTCTTAGACCCTGCAGTATGATGTGTTATCAGTGCTGCATATTACTCCAGTGTTATCCCCAGTGAATTACGATGCAACTATCTTCTTTTGTGTCTTGATGACCTTCAAGAATATAGATTAATTAACTGCATTGTTCTTGAATTTATATCAATTATCAACTTTGGGAAGCAAATGTAGCTTCCTCGTGTGGCTGGGTACTTGCTACTTGGTGGCTGCATCAACATCATATATCTGTTGTGTGTAAAGGTGATGCAGTGGTGTACAATCAGGACAGCAATGCATTAGATAGTGAAGGGAAGGTGACGTACGACCAATCTACTAGCCAAGAAAGCACTGGATCAGCTGTAAGTTCTCTCATGCTATCTAAGAAAACTGTGTGATTTCAAGAGCTCTAGGTGACACTGAAGCTGATTTGGATAGAATGGTAACCCACACATCTTTTGACACCTATGCTGCTTCCTTTTCAGAAGAGAATAGATGCAAAGCTACCATTGGGCGTGCCATGACTACTATTTCTTCTGTCATTGTCAAGAAAGCAAACAGATAAGGGAACAAAGAAACATGTTGCAACCAATCGCTAGTAAGCTGAATTTGGTCACCAGACCAGTCAGATCTGGGAAGCAAAGTAGGATTGGTGATGCTGAAAGATGACCATTGATTAACCAATCACGTTAATCTCCTACCAATGCCATCGCTTTGTTTTGATTCTTATTCTGACCATGGGCTGGCAGATGACACTTCTACTCTTCTTCCTCTCCCACTCAGAAGCCTTTTGACACTGAACTGCAGTCTATAATAAGCTAGGGGCACCAGCAAGAGCCTGCAAGGGACATTCACCAGCAATCCATGATGTAAGGTCGAGAAAAATGCCACATGAAGACTGGTCAAAGTCAAGTTAGATTGCCCCCACAATAATTTCTCACTGGGCCTACGCGTGCGCTCAGTCCATCCCTCCATGATTCTAAGATTGGGGGCTACTTGATGCATTCTGGTGCCGGAACGGAGCACCAGCAGTTTACAGGAGCAAACTTGGGGCAGTCGTTGTGGCCTACCAGGAGAGTAGTAACAAAACTGGACAGACTACACACAGTGCTAGAGCCTAATTTTGAAGAAACTTTTTTATTTTTCGCAAAAAAAAGATTTTTTTATAAAATGGGACTGGACTGTTATGAACTTGTAACCAAATTGTCATTCGCGTGGACAAATAACTTGACTATTACTAAAAGGCAAGTAACAATTTGCCATGAAGCTTCTAGTGAGAACTGTAAAATACCAGTTGAGCACGCTACAGTCATGTTGACTAGCACGGAACAAATATATGCACGATGTTAGTTTTCAAACAATGAAACAAAGTTGTTTTCAGTTAACAGTTGTACTATCAGCCCATGAAAATGATTTACCTCAGTTGTGATCACTATATCAACAGTCGTAAGACTCGTCTGAAATCTAGTTCAAGTAGGGGACAAATAGTGGAATGGTATTGCCAAATTGCCATCCATCATGGGCGGTCTACAATTCAAATTCAGCAAATTACCTTATCTAGGTGGCAAATTGCAAGCAGAATTGTATTATTGTAATTGCAATCCAATTTTTTGGATTGTGCAGTTAATACTTTTTTTCTGAAAGGTCAGCATAACTATTTAGGCTATCTCCAACCGTCATTCTCTATTACAGAATTCTCTACAAGATTCTCTCCTCTATATCTCATTTCTCTCCAACAACGTTCTCTAAATCTCGTTCTCTGTACATTAAACCCTATATCAGAAACGTATTTTGTTCCAAATTTTTGTACGTACGTATTTATCATACCTCAAACGCTATGGACATATTTTATTTTTATTTAATTCAGTGTTTGAAACGTAAAAAAAAATAGAGAAGAGGAGAGAGAATCTCTATATATAGAGGAAACCTGTAGCGTTCTCTATTTTAGAGAACCATTTAGAGAACACTGCTGGAGCAATAGAGAACGGAATCTTCTCTATATATAGGGTGCAGAACGCTTTACAGGCTACCAATGGAGACAGCCTTAGGTGGATAATTCACTGAATTCGTCCAGTTGGCACAAACAAGGGACCATCTGTTCCAGCACATCTAGCTATATTATTCCTGGGGGAAACTGTATGTAAGTGCCCAAAGAACCAGAAGCTCCTTTTCTCTTCCTAATCATCTTATCAGTTTCAGCTGAACACTATTATGGGCTTTATTTTGCAAATAGTGGGCTTAGCACCACAGGGCATAATTCAAGCAGCTGGCAGCATATTACAAAACCGAAAGGCTGATGAGGATCCTAGAGTTTCATCATCTTCTATGATGAGTACAGCTAAAAAAGCACAGAAAAAATCTAAACTATATCATAAGTATTACATCTAAACTATATCATAAGTATTACACGATCAAAATAAAACAATGACCCCAAAAGAATCATAAGGAATACACATGGATCGGAAGAACTTTTAAGGCAGGTCGAAATACTGGCAAGCAAATTGATCTCATACCTTGGCCGTATATTTTGTGGTCCCACAGACAATACCTTGCGCAGCAGCCTTCCCTTGGTATGAGGCCGGAGCTTAAACTATTGACCCCAGTTGCAAATGGGTACAAAAGGCCATGTTTCTCCTTCTCGAGCTCCAGTCCAGCCTCAAGTCCTCAACAGCTCTCCTCCACCCACTGGTATTATCCTAATAATTAAGTCATGCATTCCCTTTCCATTGTTCAGTCTTTAATTAATATTAGAAGAAAATGAAGACAATGAGTTGGTTGTTTCTTAAAAAAAGGAATCCGTGACAAATTCAACTTGGAACAGAGAACTAAATAAGACTTGGTTGTCATTACTCAGTACTCATTAGACAAGACATTCAACCAGTGGATTGTACTAATTAACTCTGCAGTAATGAGCGGATAAGTGTTCATTTCGGGTTCAAATGGATTCACCAATGTGGGTCAAGAGAAAATGACGACAGCCTAAAGATGATAACTGAGATGTACAGTAGGCATGAGCACAGAGACATAAACTAAAAACATAGGGAAGAGATGTACAGTAGAGATTCCTCCAAGACAACTGATACTTTTAGAATCTCAGTGTGCAGAATCTCACTACCCAAAATGCACGACTATTCTCAAGCGCAAAAGGAAAAAAAATATATGTTGAGATGGCAAAACTTCAGACACATGGATGTACCTGTCCCATTAATTCCATCAAGAGGTTTCGATCGAATTAGCTATTTGAGTGTTTATCCAGAGAACCATCGGACTTGCCACCTGAAAACGAAATCCAAACATGCGCTCTTAGAAAATGATGCTACGGATCGCCACAAACTACCAGCTATGCCTATCTTGGAGATTGCGGTGGTACTGATTCCTCGAGTTTCAGACACGGAGACAACTAGGCCACGTTCCTTCCCCGACGCCCAAAATTCTGCTCCCCGCGCACAGAAACGGAGGTTAATTCTCCGCCGCAAAACCACCGAACTAGCGGATACCGCAGCGATTGAACCGAGCAGCTCCGACGATCTCAAACGGCACGAATCGTCCCCCACAAAAAAGCGCCAAATAAACGAGCAGCGAATCAACCGCCGCCGCCAATGCAGCAGCCGATCCGACCGAACCAAGCAGAGCAGGCAACCGGGGTTTGAAAGGAAGCGAGGGGAACGGGTGCTTCAGACCTGGAGAGCGGGAGGCCGGCGACCGGGGCTGGAGGCGCGGCTGCGCGTGCCGCGGCCGCTCCGCGCGCGCGGTTGAAGCCAGCCAAACCCCTGCATATGCGCTCTCGCACTCCACGCCCTCCGTTGCCGCTGCGCAGGCTGCGCGGGGAGCCTAGGATGGTTTCCGGTTTGGGATTTCGAATCGGCAGTGGGCGGCGAGCGGCGAGCGGCGAGCGGCGAGCGGAGGCTTTTGCTACCGCGGCGAGGGCGGTGAGCGGTGTGCGGCTTTGGCGAGTGGCGACACGGCGGCAGCGACTGCCGGGAGAGGGAAAGGAACAGGACACGTGGTGTGGTGGGGCGTCATCGCGGTTTGTTCCGAGCCTCGGATACTTGTTTGTTGGCCCGTTTATGGACCGAGCCCGGCCTATTTAAATGTGATGGGCTTAGACTGGACCGATCGCCGAAAAGTGAAAGAAGGCTGCGGAAAATGGGCTTGAAGTCCACTTCTAGTGGGCCGTCCGTCAAGCTAACAGAAAAGAGGAGTGGGCCTCGCAGTGTGGGAATGCAGGAACCGTGCGTGATGCAGAATGTCCCCTAAACGCTCCGTGCAGGAGTGGCTCTGTTTATTTGAGCTTCTAGAAGCTTTTGAACTACTATTGTAATGTCCAAAAGCCATACGCCCCTAAAGGCAGAAGCTGGAAAGCTCACGGGAGGGTGTTTCTGGATTTTAGCTTTTTAGGGTACTTGATTTTCGGAGATACCAAAAATTATTGGTCCAAAAATACCTAGAAGCTAAAATGAATAGGGAAATTGCGAATGGTGGAGTACAATTGCGAATGAGGGTAATCTTTTAAAAAAAAGAAAAGAAAAGAAAAGAAAAGAAAGCTGCATGGCTGCACGTGCGTTCACACCCCACTGGAGCAACCTGTCGTGTTCACAATCAGCGGCCGCGTCCGCATGCACGCACGCACGCGAGAGGAAGGAAAAAAAGGGTGCCGCGATGGAACGTGAAGTACACTGTGTCCCAGGCAGGCGGCCAATCTACCGTGGCCAGGACGACTGCCGAGCGCGCGCGACGGCGCGTGGGTCGTCGCCGCGGCGGGCGGGGCCGGGTCGCGTGGACTCCGTGTGCCACTGCCAGCCACGCCCGCCGTGCCGACACGCACGGGGTGATAATGCATGCGTGCATGCATCCTGCCCTGCCCCTACCCGGACGACGACGAGGAGGATGGTCGGTCTCGGTCGGGTCCAGCAGAATGCCAGTGGCGGTGGCGTGGTGAGACGCGCGACCGACCGGACCGGGTGACCCGGTACGTAAGGAACAGTTCGGGTCTCCTGCCCTTTGCACCCTGCCGTGCGCGCCTATTATATTATTATACAACTCTGAATAATGCGTGCCGGCATGTGCCACGTATACCGGGTAGACAAACCTTACATTTACAGCATCAGTGCAATGGGGCGATGCTATTGTGCAAGAGTAGTAAAGGCAGTGCAGTGCACAAGAGTCGACAAGTCAGAAACTGGTTTGGTGATTGCTGAAGCTAAGGAGTTATCCAGGTTGCTCGATGAATGGAGGATAACTCAACTGAAGAGGGATTGTAATCAAGTAGCAGCCAGCACCACACGAGCTGGAATTCAGCGGAGGGGAGAACTTTGCAGCTAGCACGAGAAGCGCATTTTCCACGTGCTGGAGAAGAGTCATGCCTGCCGTGCACGCAGCAGGATATTTCCGTGCCGGGGATCGGAGCGGTAGTACTACTACCTTCCAGGCTTCCACTTCCAGGAGTATTCTAGGCCCCGGCAACACTCTCCGCAGGCTTTGCAAACAACCTTTTTAAATTTGCGAAACAACCTGCGAGATTGGTTTCCATGCCGCTCTAAACGCCAGGAATCAAAAGGGGGGCGGTGGTTGGCCGGTGTGTTGCATGTTGACATCGTGTTCCCTGGAATTCAAAATTTGTGCTTGTTCCTCAACTAAGTTATTATTCCCCATGCCATTTTAGAGAGTATCAACTGAGAGAAGACAATAGGAGTGTAATGAACCGGATGTGCGTGTTCGCGGGAGGTCAAGTAGGAAACCAATCCATCAATCAACTGAAGCATTCAGGATACCCGTGCGTTTTTATTTAACAAGAAGATATATATAGTCGCACGTGTTAAATTTAAGAAGGACAGCGTCTCAAGGAGCACATCGCACAGCATATAGATTACGAGAAATTTTCAAGGACGACAGATGGCAAACGTACGTCATGCGCCTTTGAGTGTCTGTGGACAGGCCAGGTAGCTATTTTGAAGTCGTGATCAGCTTGACTCTCTCTCTCTCTCTCTCTCTCTCTCTCTCTCTCTGCCGCGTTGCGTTGCGTTGTGTTGACACAGAAAACCACGGCGGCGACCTGATCTGAGGACTACCGAGTACACCATTTCTCCATCTGCATCCAGCTCGGCGCACATGCGAGGACGCGACCGCTTCCGAATCTCCCATCATGGGGAACCCACCAAACCCAAGCAACCACTGCTAGCGGCCCTGTGCTGCGCTGCCAAAAAAGTCTCGAGAGAATTGACACGAGGGGACACTGCGGCAGCCGGATCGGACAGGGGAGATCTCCGGGGGATGGGCATGGGATCGACGGCCGCGTCCGCATGCAGATGCCGCCATGCGCGCCGGCCTGCGTGGTCCTGCCCTGCTCCGGTGTGTACGCACGCGCCGCAGGCAAGTTCGAGTCGGATGCTTCCTCCCCTTCCTTCCTCCCCGGCTTTGCTTCCAGAACGGGTTTCATCATCACCGGCTGGGTAGTCGCGAGTATACCTGGCACCGCAGGTAGTAGTAGACTGCAAGACGCCCATGCCCGGCCTCTCGTCCCTGACTAGTTGTCTAGTTGATGGCGTGGCCTAATTCGGTCGCCGGTCAGGCGCGCTGCGCTGATGGGTGAAGGTGAAGACGGAGACCGTACCGATACCGAAGACTGACCGGCCGTTAATTTTGTGCAAGTGTGTGGCGGGCCATGACGAAACTGAAACGCTGGTCGTGGTGGCGGCTATCGAATTATCAGAAATACGAGGCTGTTCGCATCAGCAAGAAGATTCCCGGTAGCCTGTCTGTCCACTTAGTAGGGTGCTGGGCGATTTTCTTTTAATTTCCGGCGAATACAGGATTCTCTAGTCTTCCTAAGCGACCCGAAATTCGATTCTTTTGGCTATCGAATCTCTTTCATGTCTTTAAGCTTTGGGCATTCTGGCAATCTGGCTCCTCCCAACGATTGATCGCGTGCTCGTGGGTCGATCCATTATGTGAGATGCTCATGCCACGCTTCGTCCGACCCTCTCCAGTTCATGGTCGCTTCTGCCATTGGATCCTCTAAACATCAAGTACTTAGTTGTAAGGATGGTAAATGGTCTAAAATTTAACGTATAAATTTTAAGAGTTAATTCAAAAGGACTAACTTAGACTTTTATATTTTAAGCTAATGATCCTCTAAACATCAAATACTCCATCCAACCTACTCCTATTCCTGGTCACTCGCAACCTTCTTGTGGCCTTGCCAGAGAAAATTCCTTTCCCATTCCCTTATCTCACTAGAGAATAATGAGCGGAAAAGATGCAAATTGTGGTGTACCTAGAATCCTAGATTGGTAGTTAACAAAGAGGACTTTTATAGCCCACGATACGACCATATACTACTATCCGGAAAAAAACTTGTATATAAACATCGGATGGACGAGATTTATCTATACCACTGAAATATCGATCAGGAGTACGAGATAGTATATGCAGGTAGTATAAGGATAATATAGAAAGATAATTATTGATACCCATTCATTTATATTATTTTTCTTTCTCTTTCTTTCTTGTTCATTTCTTCTCTATCCGTTCCCCATCTCACGAGCTCCTAGCAGACTGTTTGGCTCGGTACCAAGGGTTTCCATGGCCGGCGACGAGTTCTTCACTCCCCGCCATGGAGGCGACTCGTGCCACGCCCTACGCTCGGCCCCTGGGAGGAGGGCGGGCAGTGTCTCGCCCGCACGGCCGATGCTCTCCGCCGAGAAGGGATCCGTGGCCTCCGGTGGGAATGGCGGCGCTCGGTTGGTCGGGCGCCGCGCGAGCCACCGCGGGTCCCTGCCACTGGGCGGCTGCCGTTTGCTACGCGTGCTGCCGTGAGTCCGACGCACAGCTCTGGTGGACGCGCACGTCGCTGCGCGTGCTTGGCCTTGGCCGACGGCCGCGCCCTCCATTGCATGTCTTCACCCCTAGCTGGCCGCCATCATGCGTAATCGCTTCCGCAGCGCCCCTGACCGCACCTCCGGTTGTCGCCCCTGGCCTGGCGCCTCTTGCCCGGCGGCTGCCCCAGAGTTGAGACGCTACTCGACGGACCACCGTTGACGCAGGGCGCGTGTTGCCAGTGCCTCTTCTGCCGCACCTGAAGAAATCACAGCCTCGTGACACCGTCTCGGGTGTTGACATCATTGTTGCTGCATTTTGTTCGAGGGTCTGATTAATGGAATCATGGATGTAGTAGAATCGGGTTGTCAAAAGAATTTGATGCTTAAAATTTTTTGTTTTAGCGTATGACATTTCCATTGGATGGAAATGCAATGAACTTTTTAATTTTTGTGCCGTGAACAATCGCTATTCGCGTCCAGTTTTCAGACCGACGAGTAATATCTCAGCCAGTGGCGGAGGACGCGACGAAATTGTGGTATGGCGGGGGGGGGGGGGGGGATGAGCAGGGGCGGCGCCGCGGGGGGAGCAGGCCAGCAGGGGGCGGCGGCGCGGGGGGGGGGGGGGGGTGCAGGGACGGTGGCGCGGGGGGAGCAGGGGCAGGGGCTGTCTAAATTGTTTTCTCCCGATTCCCAAGCGTAGGTATGGCGGTTGCCATACCTTGCCACATAAGGTCCTCCGCCACTGATCTCAGCCATCAGCATCCAGCAAAACAAACCTTTGGTACCTGACACAATGGATGGTTGCAGACGCTGCATACATTCACTGATTGGACAAAATTATTTTCTATTTTTCTTTCTTAGCACATCGCCGAGCTGATACAGTCATACAGGCACATTTACATGGCCAATATAGAATCAAGGAGAAAATACGGGTACAAGCAAATATAGCATTAGCAATGTCAAGTCTCCTTTCTTTTATGTCTAATAACTGGAACAACAAGCTCTATGCCAGTGAAGTATTGTCACAAATAGACTAATATCTCAGCCATCAGCATCGAGAGCTCCAGATTCATTTTAGTACCATCCGAGTATTCCTCCCCTCAGTAAGGAACGATGATGGATTCAATTAGCTCATGGAGTGAAGCCAACTCCTTTTTGTCAATCAGGCCAAACTCCTGTATCGAAAACAAAGGCATGTCAGTTTTGATGCCACTTTCCTTTCTATTCGGTCAAGAAAGTAAAGCATGCAACCAGAAGTCAACAACACAACTGCGAGGTAATAAAGATAACTACATTTGTGAACAGAATGAAGTGCTTGAAGCAAGTGTTAAGATGAGCCTCCTCCTTTAGGCTGACAATCTTCTGAAAATGAGAGTGATGTATGTGGACATAAATACGAAACAAACGCTTGAATATTGTCTTGACTATTTCCTTGAAGTTTGGCGGGAACGGTATGCCTTGACAAAGGGAAACCAAACTCCAGATCATATACCATTCTTGATTGCTCCAATATCATGTGTTCATAAGAAACTGAGAGTGCGCCACAAATCCACAAGAAAAGTAGCATACCAAGTTTCTGAGGAAATATGGATTCATCATCAAGTTGGCCTTCAATCCAATCCATCAGATACTCCACATATTTTGGTGTTGATACCTCTATGGGTTTCTTTATCTGTACACCATCAGCCCATCTGTACTCATACCTGCATAAGACTTATGTTCAGTCAGTCATGATGTAACCTAAACACTCAACTAATTCTGGAGAAAATGCATCAAGTGATTATGGGCACCAATTTATAATTGGTGTAGTTACAGAACAAAATACTTTACATGCCAAATCCTTAGCACCAAAAATGTCAGGGTCACAAATAAAGTCTTTTTTCGCAATTTTTTATTCTCCCAAAAGGAGGCATAACACTCACTTTCTATTATCAAGTTTCGATATAATTATAGCATGCATGTGAAATGGGCATGTCATTGCAGGGAAATGCAGGCGTAAAATTAAAAAAAAACTGTGTAGCCTTGCTAATGGGGCTGAACCCACCCCTTACCCGCCCCAACCCAAAATTTCTTAAAATCAAATGCCAACCCGCCCCCACCAAAACTTCAATAAATAACTCACCTCACCCCGTTTCACCCCATTTAGCACGGTGCACCCAAAGCAAGCAGCAGTGGGTTCAACCCATGGATACACCGTACGATCTACATAAACTTCCATTGTATCGTGAAGCATGCAAGCAAGCAAAGCACGCTGTGAACATCGTGAAGCTAGGACTTCCAGTACATACATAAACTCTCAGTACAAGAACATGGTGCTCCTTACATTATATTCATTTTGCTACTGCTAGGTGACAAACATCTGATGTTATGAGTATCATAAAATACTGCATTACTATCTGTCAATAGTGACAAAACCTCATGAACATATTGTTATAAACAGCACTCTGCAAATTCTGGTTTGCTTGTAAAATGATTGGATGGACCACATAAGGAAACTGAATCAATTGAACATAAGTGCAAGAGATGTATCTATTGCTCCAACTACAATAAAGTTCAGTCATGTTAAGATTATTATATTTCAGTCAACAGGAAAGCAGAATTCCTGGCCATGGCAGGTTCAATACCGTGCAGCACTGATCTTGCTATGTTCAGTTAAACGATCGCTGAATTGTTGATTGGATTGGCCTCTGATGGTCTGTCCAGCAAAATTCAGAGATAGAGCCAACCACTAGCATTATTGTATACTCCTACTGCATAAATGTACATGAAGTCTTGTCTGAATTAGCTAGCAGATTGAGTGGCATCGATCTATGGAGATTGAGAATGACAAAACATGCATGCACGGCTCAGCGCTCACCTAGCTTGCACGAGTAGTAAAGCTGCTGCTGCCAGCGCGGAGAGCGGCCGGCGGAGAGGACGGCGACGACCGAGGAGGGCGGCCGGTAGGAAGGATGGCGAGGAGGGCAGCCTGTCGCCGGCGGGGACGACGTATACGCGGACGGGACGGCCGCTGCTGCCGCCGCCGCCGCCGCCGTTCCTTGCAGCCTGCTCGATCCCCCACAGATCTAGCAAGAAGATGAACGGGGTGAGCCAGTGAGGAAAAGGAGGAGTACTGGGGAGGGGTGATGCGGAGATGGGGGAGGGGAGATGGAGGAGAAGTACCTGTATGTGGAGCCCTCGTTAGAGGAGGGCCTGTGAGACGACCGGATGGCGGAAGTGGCGACGGCCTACGGCGGCAGGGTCTCCCGAGTCCCGTGCGCCGTTTCACGAGAGGTGAGGGGGCGCGACTCGCGAGTTGTGCGGTGAAATTGACGAGGGGCGGCGGCCTGGAATGGAGAAGAGTCTGGAACTGCATGGGTAAGATTCTCAATTTACTAATAATAATCTTATTCTTTCTAATGAATGTTGGATCTTTTCTATACTGCGTACTACCAAATGTTTATTGTGCGTCGTAGCAACCACTTGGATTGGATGTTTCCATTGTAGCAACCAATCCATCGCAGTCCTCTCCAACGAAGAACAGGTGTACTTGTCCAAGTTTAGCAGCAGCAGCAGCAGTAGTAAACAAGAACGGGGCACGTGGATCTGTCTATCCGTCTATCCTGGCGATTTTGACACGCACGCTCTCTGGTCTCCGGGGTTGACCCTGGGATGAGGTCAGAGTTGGTGGAGCACTAGCTAATAAGCTTTCGAGTCGTGGCGCAGTTCGTTTATTCACGTGCACGAATGGCCGGCCGGTCGGAGCCGCATGTCGTGAAGCGAATCCGCGGCGTCCACGGCGGCTCGACGACGCACTCGCCGCCGGTACGGTGCCAGATCGCAGACGCAGCTCGCTCGGTAGTGGGCGCGGTCTGATTTTCCTTCGCTCGGTACGGTGGTGGTGCAGCTCTCTGCTGATCTCTACGAAAAAGTAGCTAGGAAACGTACCCGTGTGCACCGCTGACTCGTGGTGGTGGTGATGGAGCGTCCGAGGACCGACCGACTTTTTCCAGGTCGTCCGTGCACGCACGCACACGCATCGGTTATGCTATGATCGAGCCTTGTGAGTTGTGACCCATCGTGTACATACGCGTAAGTGGTCAACTCATCAAACATAGGTCGTTCTCCTGGCGAGTCGTAGTATCTGGTTGTGCTACCGCGACGACCGGCATCTCGTTTCAGAGGTCAACGCGGGGTTATATTCGTGCAGAAAGATCTTGTCAATGCAATGCAACATGTGGGGTTTTTTCTTGAGTGAGACTATTGCCGTTCTAATGCAGGCGTCTTATCGAATGCATCCATGGATGGCTATGTGTTAAACCTCAAGTCTTCACCGATAGAGTAGGATTGAACGACTAACCTTCGTCAAGTCGTAGGTTTTTGTTGAGTGAGACGGTTGGCGTTTCTATGCATACATTTTGTCAAAAGTTGTTAGTTGACGTTCCGGCCGATTCATGCATACCGTGTGCCATTGTGCTATCCGCGATTGTCTTTCCTGATGGAGTAAAGGTTCTTGCTACTAATAGCTACTCCTAAAGGAAAAATTCATTTCACTACCATCAACATTTTACTTTGTTCACTTAACTCATGAACAAATTTTAGGATCAGTTTACACCCTCAAACTATTCCGCACAAACTATTCCGATTGGTCTAATCTGCTTTCTACTGAGATTTATCATTTTGTGGGAGCTAGATAACATGACACCATAGGTTAGAAAATATGTCGGTACATATGGACAGGGGTACTTCCTGCTAGGGTGTCCAGCTCCGGGATGTGCGCCAAGCGTATCGTGGTGGACGCGCACCACCACATGCTCGGCCGCCTTTCCTTGATCGTCGCCAAGGAGCTGCTCAACGACCAGAAGGTCGTGGTAGTCCGCTGCGAGGAGATCTGCATGTCCGGCGATCTCGTCCGCCAGGGGGTCGTCCGCCAGGGTGACCAACCTGGGCGCAAGGTTATCCGTGACCTCGCCCTTGGCCTTTGGGTGATGAGGCGTACGCCCCGGGCCTGACAGCTGGGATCATAGTCTCCGGACCTCCCCCCGTGCTCTTATAGGTCCGGTGCCTCCACGTACCTACAAGGACAGGGTGCTCGGGAATGGCCTCCACAGGCCCGGACCCCCGGGGGGGGGGGGGGGGGGTCCGGGGCCGCCACGTGTGGGAGCCAGACCCCTATGGGCCTGTCCACCCAGACTGGCCTCGGGGGCCCGGACCTCTCTTTCCCCCGGGAAGGGGTCCGGTGCCGCCACGTGCCACTAAGCAGGCGACAGCTATACCAACCCTACCGCGTGCAGAAGATCTTCCGTGGGACGCCGGCCCAACTACGGCATTAAATGTGGGTAGGTGGGCTGCGCGCACCCAAGACAGGGCATGGCCTGCCCACTGACACACTGGGCAGGTGTGCTGACACCACGGTAAGCCCGCCTGTTTCCAAGGCGGCGTGTCGCATTACTGTCCTCTGCGCTTGGGCGCGCAGCATGTAGTCACATCACAGCGCCGCGCGCGTGAGCAAGGGGTAATGATGGTCTGCTGCAGGAGAGCTGAGGCGTGCGCCGCCACAGTGTGCACGGAGGCAACGGCGCGGCGGGTCAACGCAGCCCCTTCGCCTATCAGAGGGTACTAACCCAACAGTGACATCACGTCTTCCACTGTGCGCAACACTCACAGCAGGCACTGTGCCGGTAAGGCGGCACATGACCATATCCTGGCTGTATACGCACATTAATTTCTCGATCGTGAACTACAAGAAGGAGCTGGGGTCGCCGTATCTGCGGCAGAGAAGGCTCAAGTATGCATATTATTCAACGTATCGCCGGGCCCACCTGTCGGGGTCCCGCTCAGTATGCGCACTCCCCTTAGCTTATAAAAGGGAGAGTGCGCCATTAGAACACATGCTTTCTCAAGCTCTTTTAGGCTTTCTCAAGCTCTTTCAGGCTCTCACAAGCTAAGACAAGAACTCACAAGCAATACAGCACACAAGTGGACGTAGGGTTTTACGCTCCGGCTGTCTGAACCACTCTAAATCTCCGTGTCATTTCCGCGTTCATCCATCCTTTGACCAAGTGTTCCTAGATCTTCCCCAAACTCTTCCTAAACTATAATTAGACGGGTGCATTCCGCCACCCGGCTGGAGATTTCCTCCGACAAAATCATATTAAGAACTTTCATGGTTACTTTCATAGGTTAGTAACGTTTGATACGAGACTGAACCTATAGATACAAACTGCATGAAAAATAACGTTGAAAGGATTGTGTGCTTTTCTAATGTAGGACACCATGTTTTACTTCACTTAGAAAATTTGAATATAAAACTCGTCTTGTGCACGGAGAACAAAAAGACAAATCTCACTAATGGATAATGGATTAGGTCGGACCGATTGAAGTTTTGAGAAGAGTTTTAATCAACATCATCACACCAAACAAGCGGACTATGAAATTGTATTTGATAAGCGATCCATTATGCTCATCTATATATTATCCTATATACTAATATTTTTCATATAAATTTCATATACTTTAAAATAGCTTGTCTTAGTAAGTAGTTAGTACCAACTTAGAATATCTTGTATTTCAGTACAAAGACATGTCAAATATAAGAATACACGCGCGTGAGAAGCGAACTTCATATCATCCGTGGGCTTGCATGCATTCATGTGCGTGCATCCCTGCACCGCGTACCAGCTGGAGCTGATAAGAGCCATGGCCGACATCTCTCGATCCATGGGGAAACAAAAAAGAAGCTAATTTGGCGAGCCGACGGCGACGACGCAAGCGATGATGCGATGCGCCGCGCCGATGCGGAAGGAGAGAAAGGAGCGGAGGGCAGGCAGAAAGGTTGGCTGACGAGGGCAGCAGGAGCCTGCGAAATAAAGTTACCTTCCGGCGGGTCAAGGTCCAGCGCCGACGGCGGCACCACCGCCACCACCACCGGCGGTATTCTCGCCCGCCTTTCCTCCCTCCCCGAAGGACCTTTTGGACTCGCGCGCCGCCGCCGCCAGAAAGGGAGGGCCCACCCGTGCTGGCGATCGTCGCGGCTCGGCACCCTTTCCGCCTTGTCGCCTTGCTCCCAGAGTCCTCCCATCTCTTGACGCGTGTGCGGGGTGGCCCGGCTTCCGGTGCGGCGCATCCCCGGTGAAGCCACCCGCCCGCAACGCACCCATGCGCGTCACGTGTAGTCAGTCCACTACGCGCTGTCCGCTCCTGCCTGCCTGCCACCGCGCCGCAGAGCTTACGGCATCGCCAGCTGCGGTGGCCTGAACAACTTCGCTTTCCTGTCGTATTGATGCAATTTTTAATCAGGATTTATATACTTTTGGCGTATCCTTGATAAAATGTCAAAATGACTTCTTACGTTTACGGAGAGGGAGGGAGCACGAAGTAACGGAACTGCAGGGAAACGCGAAGCCGGCTCGTTCAAAAAGCCAAGTCAACAACAGTGACCGTACCCAACTGTTCATCTCTCCGTTCTTTTCGTGACTCTTCACTGCAAGTGGGAGCTAGGTACCGAGGTAGATCCAGCTACGACCTGCCGGTCACTGTTGCCGCCTCCAATTTCCAACCGCCCCTCTGGACTGTCACGTCGCGGAGGAAGAAAAAAGAGTAGACGTACGCCAAACACAACGCTCCATGACACGACACGACCGATCCATGCGTCGGGAAACTGGTGCCGGGCGCGCAGTTTCTTTTTCTCGTCGCATTAACTGCTGTTCGCCGGCGTGCGAGCAGACGGTCCGTGACGGCAGGATAGAGGAACACGGTGGCCGGGTCGGCCTCACGATCGAGCCGCAACGGATTGCGGCGGCCGCGTGAGTTCACATGCGCCCGAATTGTGGCCCGACAGGGGCGTCGTGTAACTACAGTATTTTTCAAATCTTGCTGTGGATCTGGAGGATTCGTACCAGTTGAACACTGCCGGCTAGGCATGTGTCTTTTAGTTTGCACACGATGGTAGCGTGGATTCGTGGTTAATTATGTTGAGGTCGCCCTAATGAAAAGAAAATTCACGTTGAGGTCCTGAAGGAGCTCACTTGGCCAGATTTGTTGGTGGCATAATTTGTTCATCAAAGTTCAAGTTTCTAACTTGCTACATCTGCTCGCATGGTGCATTCATATAAGGGGGGCCGTGCCCCCCTCCTCTTCACTAGCTCCGTACTTAGTGGTGATAATCGACATAATCTTTTACATGATAGGATAAGTATGCGCATAGGATGAATATAGTAGATAAATGATTAGTTCTAGCGGAATAAATTAGGTTTTTTCTCCCATCTGTATGGAACAGACGAACAATGCCGTGGTTAATCATGTTAAGGACGTGAACAAGCTTAATGAGCTGAGTACCTTGCGGCGGAATTTATCCATTATTCAAATTTAAGTCTCCGACTCGTCATGGATGCTTAACAACGTTACCCAATGATTACTTGGTCAATTTTAAGAGAGTACTCTGTAACACTCTCTATAGTTGAGCTGGATAAAATTATAGAGAGCTGCTCCCTATGACTGTTGCGGGTGCCTTAGAGATGGATCACTTTAAATTTGTTACTTGCTAGTAACATTAACTATTTCAGATTGATGAACCTTTAAAAAAGAGTAAATTACACGCACCATACAACAACTTGTATGTTTGTATCACTTTGGTCTAACAAATAGAAAAATATGTGCATATACGGTCATAGCTACGCTATGTAGTTACGTCACGTGGATAGCTTTATGCATGTAACCCCTATATCTATTTTGTTATTCTGTCCAAGTCTTCTGCTCCCCGTTTTGATCCCAGGCAGATCGTTTTGAGGCAGGCAGGTAACCATCATTTTGAGGTTTCTACTAAAAATATATGCTTTCAACAATATCTAGTTTGTTTTACTACGTGTCCAGCTTTGTTTTTTAAGGTATTTAAGTAATATTTGTTACTAAAAGTTGTGACATGTGTATATGGTCTGTGTTGTGTTAGGTAGATTCATCGGATGATTTTTTTAGTATGGAGATACATTATTTAAATTTTTTATCGAATTAGAAAAATATGACATATGAGTGAGCAGGAATAATACATATTTGTAGTAATGGCATCTAGGCCAACAAAATCCTGCTACTTGCTAGGTCGCTACGGATCAAATCCAAGTGCCTATAAGCGCTAACTGAAATATTTAAAAAAATTATTCTACGGGACCATCCTAACTTAAATTTCTAGATTCGCCGCTGCCCCGATTGAAACTCTGATGCAAACGAGACGAAATTCTACCGAGTCTCCCTGACAGCCGGTCGGGTCCGCCAGTTCTTTGCGTGAGCTTTACCCGTTTTTTCTCTGTTCCTGTCAATGCCAGGTCTCGCACCTCTCCCTCTCTCTCCAGCTAATAACCTCTACGCTGTCGGAACCACTGAATCTACGGAGCCCAAAACAAAGAGCGTTTCCAGTTTCACCCGTCAACTCTTGCCCCCACACCCTCTAGAAGGGAATTTCTTAGCGACAAGCCTGCGCCGCCAGTCAAAAACAGCTTCTGGTTACGACCTAGAGCCTCGCCAGGGGTCATAAAAAAATGGTGCAAAATTGACCCGTGTGGCGAGCACTATGGGAGTCTGCCCGAGAGAAAGAATGTTTTGGTCAGAATTAGGCAAAGGCACAGCCATATTACTTGTTGACACTTCCCCGGGTTTGATTGGAGACTAGTTTGTCCCGGGCGTCTGGAGTCCGGACACTCAATTTTGGAGCTCACCAAACAAGAAAGCCCAGCCATCAAGAATAGACGAACAATCTTACCTCACTTAAACTAGACTAGACGATCCACTACGAAGAAAACACTAACAAAAGAAGGAACAAAATTCCTGACGGATTTGAAAAAGAAGAGAAATGAAAAGAAGGCTGAGCCTGGCAGCTTCGTGCTCCAAGCTAGGCTCCAAAAGGCGGGTCAAGAAGTCGGTCCTCACTCCCCCAGCAGGAAAACCCAGGGGCATTTCCGACAAACCGTAGCAAGTTGGCGCGACCCCGTTTCGCTAGTTCGCCCCCCGAATCTTGTAAGCTTGTGGTGTATTTTCTTGACCCGGGAGCATCCACTCATCCACCGCCACCCAACCCCGGCGACCGTCGTCATCACCCTCTCCTCCGCTCATCCGCGTCCGCGGGCCGACATGGCTTTTCCAAGCTCGAAGCTCACCCGCCTGCCTCCCACCCACCCGTGACAAAATTACTAAAGAAACGTCGCGGTCGCCGGCCTGTCCGTCACGTCGCCGGGCCTGCTGGTCCGGCACCCTCCACTCTTCTAGTCGTCCTCCTCCGGTCCTCCCCCAATTCTCCCACCATATCCGCGTGCGCGAATTCCACGGCTCGTTTGTTTATTGGGGTCCCAGGCAGCTGCTGGTTCGCGGCGCGACCGGGGCGAGCGTGTGCGTGGGTGACGGTGACGTGTGCTCCTCCGTCTCCGATCCCCTCTCCTTCCTCCTCGTCTCCCGCTTTCCAGAGACCGGCAGGCAGGACGGACCATTCTATATTGATTCCCCTAGTCCTCGAGTCCCCTCTCTATATATTGCGGCTCGTCCCCCGGCCATTACCCTCGCACGCTCAAGCACCTCTACTCCTGCTCTTCTCTTCATTCTCTCGTCTCCTCTTCTCGATCGAGCGCTCGATCTGCAGCCTTGTTGACCTGCGAAACGCCGGCCTGAGACATCGAAGCGGGCTAACTAGTGATCGGCAGATGGATCCATGGATCAGCAGCCAGCCTTCTCTGAGCCTTGACCTGCACGTCGGCCTGCCGCCGCTCAGCCGCCACCAGGCGCCGGTCGCCTTGGCCAAGCCCAAGGTGCTCCTCGAGGAGAACTTCCTGCAGCCTCTCAAGAAAGAACCAGAGGTACGGACACGATCCCCGATGGCGTGACTGATCTCGATTGACTCTAGCAGCCTCCGTGTTTGATTGATGAGCTACCTACGAGCGAGTCTAACGGATCCCGTGTGTGCTTGGACGCGCAGGTCGCGGCACTCGAGACGGAGCTCCAGCGGATGAGCGAGGAGAACCGGCGCCTGGCCGAGGCGCTCACGGCGGTGGCCGCCAAGTACGAGGCGCTGCGGAGCCAGTACACGGAGATGGTCGCCGCGGGCGCCACCACCACCACCGGCCCGTCCTCCACGTCGGAGGGCGGGTCGGTGTCGCCGTCGAGGAAGCGCAAGACGAGCGAGAGCCTGGACACCGCGGCGGCGGCTCCGGGCGCGCAGCAGCACCCGCACGGCCTGCACGGCGGGCAGCACCCGGGCGGCGCGGCGGCGGACCAGATGGAGTGCACCTCCGGCGAGCCGTGCAAGCGCATCCGGGAGGAGTGCAAGCCCAAGGTGTCGAAGCTGTACGTGCACGCCGACCCGTCGGACCTGAGCCTGGTGGTCAAGGACGGCTACCAGTGGCGCAAGTACGGGCAGAAGGTGACCAAGGACAACCCCTGCCCGCGCGCCTACTTCCGGTGCTCCTTCGCGCCGGCCTGCCCCGTCAAGAAGAAGGTGCAGCGGAGCGCCGACGACAACACCATCCTGGTGGCCACGTACGAGGGCGAGCACAACCACGGCCAGCCCCCGCCGGCGCCGTCGCAGCAGGCGCACGACGGCTCGGGCGCCAGCAAGAACGCCGCCGCGAAGCCGCCGTCGCCGCCGAGGCCCGCTGCAGCCGCTGCCCAGGCGGCGCCTCACCACCCGCAGCTCCACCAGCAGCAGCAAGACGTCGTGGCTGCGATGAGCGTTGGCGGCGAGCCCGTGGGCGCGGCGGCGTCGGAGCTGATCCGGCGCAACCTGGCCGAGCAGATGGCGATGACTCTGACGAGGGACCCCAGCTTCAAGGCGGCGCTCGTCACCGCGCTGTCCGGCCGGATCCTCGAGCTCTCGCCCACCAAGGATTAACAAACGGGAAAAGGAAACAGATCCTAATTACCCATCACACGAGATTCTTGGTTGCTCAGATTTTCCTGCAGCCATGGTCAACTGGGCTTGGCCTTCCTCTGCTCACTGTTCTAGCAAAACAGCGAGAACACTGGACATGAGGATCTGCAGTTCGGCATCAGGATCAAACGACTCAGCCTGCGCCGCGCATCCGGACATGGCGTGGACCGAAGATCGTCACGGCGGGTGATGTGATCGACCGGCGATGGTCGAGTTTAGCAGATCGAAAATAGCACAGGAAACACCATGAAATTGTACAACCCTTGTAGCCAAATTGTTCGCCCATATTTCCTTGATCAAATGAAGTCAATATAACTTTTTCCCCTTCATTTCAACTAAATTAACCAGGAATTAGAATTAGAGTCTTTTGGGATTTATTAGTAGCAGTTATTCAGTTAAATTAATCAGGTGAGCCATCCACCATTAGGCTGATCTTCCTCGGTCTTATCCATAAAAGATGGGGGCGTACTGCGCCGGAGACCAGACTAGGAGCAGACGCTTGCCGAGAAGGGGGTTTGAAAAGTAGGCGACCGGGCGGGCTGGGCCCACGAGGAAAGTCCCTCGTCGGCTCGTCCCCGCGGCGGGCGGGCGGGCGGGCGGGGTTGGCCGTGGCCCACGTGCGCCGCGGCGGGACCGGCCGAGGGAGGAAGGAAAAGGAAGCCGGGTGGAAACGCAAGGCCGCCGCGGCGGCGGGGCTGGCGGTGGCGGGCCCCGCGGCGCCGTGTGCGGTCTCCCTCCCCGGCCGGGGATGCTGGTCAAACACGTGCGGTCGGCGGGTCCGCTGCTCCACGACCCGGCCGCCCCGCCCACGCTCTTTCTTGCCGCCGGAGCACGGCAGCCCGCACCGCCACCGCCGCGTGCGCTGTCCGCTGGCTGCTGGCAGGCAGCCCGCCATGCACGCCGTCCAGGCAGCTCTCGCTCGCCGGTCGCGAAGGCAACAAGGTGAGTCGATTTGCAGTAGTAGCATCTGGAAATATCACAGGCGGGGTCGTCCAGCCTGTCGTCCGTCGTTCCGGCGATGGGTCTTCCACGGGGAAGGTTCGGCGGTCGTCGCCCGTCGCGATCCCCGCGCGACCGGGGGCGGCCGGAACATGGGGCGGTGGACGACCGGACGGACTTCACTTCGCCCACCCACTAGCATCTTTGCTGATTGACGGGGGCACCCATCGCGGCGTGTGCCCGCTCCATTAATAATCTCCGCAAGCTAGCCAACCGTGCGCGCGCCGCAATCCGCGTACCCTCCCGCACGCCCCCCCAGCTGGATCCGTCGATTCCATCTCCACCCGGTCGAGACGTACGGCGACGGCCGACGGAGGCGAGCCCGGCGCCGGCGGCAGCGGCGGGTCAAGCCCATCGGACCTACCTGCCCAGTGCCCGCACACGTTTGATCGCAGCCGGCGTGGGCGTGCACGCCGGTGGAGTTGTAGGCTTGCAGCTCACTTGGTTGCTGCTACTTACCACTGAGCTGAACCCCCGTTGGGTTGAGAGATTCAGTTTCGTCAGGCTAGAATTGACGCTGTGGTCTTAACTTTTAACTCGGTATGGTGGGATGGCCCAGCACTCTAGCTGGCAGATGATGCTCGTCTGGTCCGGTAGCTATCGTTTTCTCCGGGCGCATTCTTTTCTATGTTCCCTTGGAAAACCAGTGTGCTGCTCTGCTCTGCTATTCGGATCTTATTCGATGGACCGGTCCCGTGGTCGTATACGGCGCTGCAGACGATACGCTTAGTCAAGCGCACGACTGCAACTGTTGGGTGTTCAAGTCTTCCCGTAGCGGCCCACGTTTGACTAGGCGGGGGAGAAGTGAAGAACCTGGCCTCGACGTGCATGTTTTCGGAAGGAAAATTGGATCCCGGACCGGGATAGATACTGCTAGACACATGTGTGCAAGTTGCTGGAGGGCAGCCTAAAATTGGCGACTCGCTGACAGTTCCGGCATCGTCCTACGGATCTGAGCACGGAGAGCTCCTAAAGGAGCTGTTGCTATTTCCGGAGCCGGGAACGGTGGAAGGGGCATGGTTATCGTCTGAGATTCCCTCTGCTGGGCTCAGAGTTCAGAGAAACGAACAGTCTGTGCTGCTACTGCTCGGCTCACGCATCCGATCCCGTAAACACGCAAGCGAGCACAAACTTCTCGCCGCCCTCCTCTTTTTTGCCCGATCGTGGAACAGTACCTCAAACTTCAGAGGGCGCCGCGTGACGTAGCAACTGATCTTAGTCATCTAGTGCCCACGAGTAAACAATCGATTTCGAGACGCGCGTTGCCGATTACCAAGCAGATTAGATATATAGTCGGCGAATCGTGAGCGAAATTTGCGGGCACATTTGTTAGCGTAAGTAAGCAGGAAGAAATGATCCTTTTGGTTCTGGTCGAGGCAAGTGCCCACCTGTATTGCTCAATTAGTTGAACTTGATTGTAATATTATCTCCTTGTCTTTATCTATTTCTAAAGCACCTAACGTTTTCACCTTAATTTTTGGTTTGGTCCAATAAAGATGTGGATCTTAATCCATACTGTATGCGAGTCGGATCAGCTCTCTGATCACAACTCGATCACGTAGACCCCAACAGATTAACTTACGGACATATCCAATACTTATATAGCATTTATCCATAGCAACGCACAGATATATTCGCCTAGTGTAATTATAAAGCTGAGTTGAGCGTTAGAACACGTGAAGGGCAACGGAATCATTTGGTCTACTTTCTTAATCCTGATGTGCAAGTCTGAAACTCTAAAATGACGTATTTTGAAGCGACTATATCTTAAGCCTAAAATGATTTTTTGTTAGAGAGGGATGCGTAGAGAGAACTGCGAACTAGGTTCATGTAAACATTGGAAGTAGACAATCCAGCCCATCTTTCTGGTGATGTCAGTCCTAAACTGCAGGAATACCGGGCTGCTCTCCCGGTCTGTCCTCAACATGGCCTTACAAATCTGGCTCAGCCCAGAAGGCCATGACAACGATAAGTGGGCTGGGCATGGCCAAGAAAAAAAAAGGGTAAAACGAAGCAAAAACGTGGTCGGCAGGATTCGAACCTGCGCGGGCAAAGCCCACATGATTTCTAGTCATGCCCGATAACCACTCCGGCACGACCACTTTGATGGTAATACGCAAAATTTATGTATTATATAAATAGTGAAATTCACAAGGCCAAGGCCAAGGTGCCGCGTCGTGCGCTTTCTCCCCGCGAGATCGCCGGCTTTACGCTGTGCGCTGGACTACTGGAGGGTGAGCTCGACGGGGACGACGAGACCCGCTGGACCGATCATCCAGTGCGCCGTTTGGACGCTTCCCCCAACTACCAGCCTCCACGCCGGCCGGCCCGATGGCGACCTGTCCGCATCCGTCAGCAGCAAAGGATCAGACCGATCTCCGACGTGCTGGATCACCAGTCCTCCGTCAAGTCGCCAACATGCGCTCGCTGCTCGCCGACCCCTCCACCACCCGCCCGCCGTCGCGTCGCCGGCCACCACGTCGCGCGCGACGCCAACAAGCCGCTCCCCCGCCGACGCCGACGCCGACGCGTCCCGCCTGCATTGGCGGCCGGCCAGGCTCGACGCGCAGGCCGGATTTAATTAGCTAATGATCCGTCGCCATTCTGGGGGGTTAAGCTTTGTCGCGGGGTCCCTGGCGGGGGCCGGACGACGCGGGGGCTATGGGCGGGCTCGACACTTGCCGCATTCACGCCCATGCCCTCCCCCAGACGGGGCGGGTCGCTGTCGCCGGCGCGATCTCCAGCGCGGCGTCGCCGGTCAATGATTGGGGAATGGAATAGTCGCAGGCGGACCATGCTGACACGACACGCGACTGGCTACATGCATCAGACTTAGGGGCGGGCCCCACGTCGGGCTTGATGATGGTCGTTTTCTTGATTTCTTCCTAAGTGTAGGAGTTGGATACAGCACCTGCTGCTCCACTTGTGTTACTTAATGATAATATTTCAAGATAAGGTAATGTGATGGCAATGTCATGCAGGAGCAGGATGTCCAGAAGCTCACACTGAAATAGGGAAGCCACAGTGAGGAATCTGATGGTTTCTTTTTTTTTCCTCCCCTGCTCTCGCTTCTTCATCTGTCTGTCCCAATGGAATGTTCTTTTCCGGGGCAGCTGCCGCGGTCCGGCAACAGGAACGCGGCGACGTGTCCCGTGCGCCCACCGTACTAACGCCATCCCCGTTGCCGCCGGGGCTTCCTCTTCTCACCACTCCGGTTGATCCGCTCCACACGGTGACACGCCGCTCCAGTGCTCCACTCGACGCGCGCGCTTCGCGTTCACTGTTCTGAGCTCTTGCGTGCCCTCACGATGGCCGCGCCCGGCGACGGCGACATTGGCGAAGCGGAGGCGGCGAGCACCACGAAGAACCGGAGGACGATCTACGACTACCTCGGCGAAGGCGAGGATGGCGAGGGGGCCTCGCCGCCGCGGCTGCGGCTCCCGCGGTTCACCTGCGCGAGGATCCGGTTCGGCAGGAAGCGCGGCGGCAGCCGCGGCCGGGAGGAGGCCGACAAGAGCGACGGCGCGTCGTCGGCGGAGTCCCCATCAGGTGCGCGCCGTGCCCGTGGTATATATCTATCCTCTCCACGTCGTCCAAACAGGCATGACATGGCTTCTAGTTCTTGTTGTGCTGTGGACTCATATTCGAGTGTTCCGGCCATCGCAGGATCGTCGAAGCAAGCGGCGGTGACCACCACCAGCAGCGGCACCAGCAGTGTGACAGCGGCGGCGGTGGCGGCGCAAACCGGCATGGGGCTGAGCATGCTTCTCCTCCTCGCCAGGACCTGCGTGGAGCTGAACCGGATGGCCGAGGTGCGCGCGCAGATGGAGGCGCTCCTGAAGGAGATCAGAGACGAGGCCGACAGGGTGAAGGGCGCCGCGGATCACGTCGCCGTCACGCCCAAGACCTGCAACGACAACCTGCAGTCGACGTCGACGACTACCGCGTCGTCAAGCTGCGTCTCGGACACGAGCACGAACTGCCTGGAGATCGCGCGCGGCGAGGATGGGAGGAGGACGTCGGAGGACGAGGGGTGCGCCGGAGTGGACGGCGCGCTGGAAGCAGAGCTCGAGGCAGAGCCCGCGCGGCGTCAACCACCACCACTAGAGTGGACGTGCAGCACCGAGCATGAAACTCCTGAGGTACAGATCCTTGTCTGCAACTCTGCGTACATGACATGTCGTCCGCGACGAAATTTTGGCACACTGTGATTCGCTGATCGGCGGTGCCGTGTTTGCTTAGTGTTCGATGCAGTCGCCGTCGGACGACGACGAGTTCATCGAGCTGGAAGGAGGGTGCTTCGGCGGCGGCGGCGGCGGATATCCCGACGGCAGCAACGACGGCGACGACGGATCGTCATTGCGGGAGCGGAACGAGAGAGGGGTTTCCGCGATCGAGCTGGAGCGGAGGCTGCACGAGCTCCGGCACCGGCGGGACCGGGAGCGGATCTCGGCGCTGGAGTCGGCGCTGCGGCGCGCGGAGCGGAGGCTGACGGAGAAGGAGATGGAGGCGCGGCTGTGGCAGGACACGGCCGCGCTGGCGCTGGGGGGGCAGCCGGCGCCGCGCGACGTCGGGCGCGAACAGTGACCCCGCAGCGCGCCGTACCGGCGTGGCGGCTGCTGTACAGTACAGCTAGCGTTTGTACGATGCTCGGGGTTTGATCCGCAGGTTAACGATGATCCATGAACAAGCTCCTCTTGGCTCTTTTGTTTTCATAGCCTTTTGTTTTCGATTGCTCGATCATCCAGCTGCCCATGGAAAAATAAGAACTCGACCAGTAGGAGTGCGTTTAGTAGCACTGTAGTAGTCATGAATCTGTGAGACTGTGACGTTACACGACCGTACGTAGCAGAGGCACGAACCTGCACGGCGGCCGCACGGAGGAACACGACGGCGCCTGCCGTGCCGTGGCAAACGGTTTGGCCGCGAGCGGGCAACGCGTGAGGCCTCTCCATGGGCCAGCGCCGGTGGGAGTAACTGCTTGGGCTCGACGGCAGAGAAGAGGCCCATAAGCTACCAATCATGCAAGCAAGCCGCCGCTATGCGCGAAATCCGGCCCATTTTCGGGCAATAGCCCAATACGTGGCCGAATCCCAGCATCTAGATTATTCGTTGCGGCCTTGGTTTGCTTCCTCTCTCTCTCTCTCTCTCTCTCTCCACCGTCCACCAACCAAGCGCGACTGCGCGAGCGCCTCTCCTTCTTCTTCCCGAAGAAACAGAGACGGGGGTGTCCCCTCTACTCTTCTCTGTCTCAACTCCGCTACTGCCGCAAGATCCACCGGGTCGTCGATTTCTCGGTAAGCCTCGAGGCCCTCGACTGTCGGCTCAATTTCCCTCCCCCATCCAACCGCATCCGATTCCCGCGGCAGGCCCTTTACCGCGCGCGCTTGTATGAGATCAGTAGTCGCAGGAAATTGTGACTGGCAAAGTTCATCTTCCTGCCAACTGTCGTCTTGTTCGTATGTGCTAGCAATCTAGCCCCTTCGCGCGCATGTACTGCCAATTTGTCCATAAGTGCGGTAAAAGATGCATCTTTTTTTCGTAGTTATTACTGAAAGCCTGCTAGGCTAGCAGCCTTACCACTGTCTATTGCTAAACTAAAGTAACGTGTTGAATTTCTGACCAAGTTGTGCACCGCGCAGAAAGTCGAATCAATATACTGTGGTAATCATCGGAACCACTGATCATGGATTCATGGTTGAACCTTATACCATGCCAATGAGTATTTGGACCCTGAATTTTGCATTGCGCCTTTAACAAGATACATGGTTACCAATTCTATGGGCTTAAATAGATGACTATATCTTGGATATCTATTTTTCTACCTCCATAATTGGTTGTCAACTTGCTATCGTGTTCATGAGCATTTTGCGAACATGCTATCTCCTTATGTGAGTGTTAATTCGGTGTGATGTTGCATCTTCTTAGCCTCAGAGATGAAGACTGACCAAGACTTTTAACTGATATCATCTCTCATTTCTTGATTGTCACATTGATCATAAGTGAGAGTACAATTATTTTTGTAGCCGTTATTTATGCTCGAGACTTCGAGTGCCTACTTTTGTATCTCTGCCTTGTCTGCATCATTTAATTTATTTTCTTTTGTTTCTGATATTCTAGGGAGCAGAAGGGGTTAACCTTCGTGTTGGAAACAATGGTAAGTCCTTTAGCTGAGAATATGATTTTTTTTCTTATCTTTTTTCAACAATCCAACCCATAAGTCAAGAATTTCTTTGCATGGATCACGTAATTAGCTTGTTCCTCTCACTTGTAAGTAGCTGATAGCACTGTACAGTCAAACAATGTCAAGAGATACTACTCCTTAAGGTCCCCAAAGTTCTTCCATGATACTTGCTCCCATTGCTTGATCAATATGATAGCATTTGAATTTAGACCTGAGCCAAGCTACGGTCTCTTTTATGTATCATATATGTTATTGATGCTCAAAACTAGAGAAGTTGCAGTGAGCTACCTTGGTGCATTTTTGTACAAGAATTGTTACTTATTTAATTTGTTCTTGAGCCACACTGCTTTGTGCTCAATTTTTGTACATTTCTTTATGATGAATAGTACTTTGAAGGCTATGGCTACCGTGGAAGCACTTTTGAGCAGACATATCGCTGCTATCCTGCATCTTTCATTGATAAGGTTTGTAAATTCTTCGGATGAGGTGCCATATTTTCTATTTGAATATATTTTTCTGCTTCATGCTTCATGCTTTACCCTGTTCATGGGACATGACTAATGAGATTGTTGCTTATTATGAGATACTGTAATCAATTCTTCTGTTCCATTCTGCATTGCTTTTGCCCTCCTTTGCATCTGAATCATATTCAGCAGATTGGGTTCTAATGCCTATTTTTATTCGGTTGTTGAATGGGAAACTGTCTTTTCTTTTCTACATGAATTGCGAATTGAATCAAGTAAAATATCTTTAAAGTATCAGTAACTGAGCTTTTGTAGTGTCTTGCTGGCATGCTTATATTGACTCTTGCCTTTGTAAGGATGTCACGGAATTACTTGTAAGTTTCTAGAATAACATCTTGTAGTAAATTCTATCAACATAGAATGCTAGAGTAGTTACCGCTTTCCAAGATAGCATTTTTTTTAGTTCGCATTTTTCGAATTAATTGTAAGATATCTCTTTTACCCTTTTTGCAGCCACAACTTGAGGCCGGTGACAAAAGTATGTTCTCCGTTCACTGAGTCTGAGTTTCGTATCTATTTTATTTGCGATTAGAAGTTTACGTGGTTATTACTTTGCTTCTTTTCAGTTATTATGCCGCCGTCGGCTCTTGATCGTCTTGGTAAGTTAGCACATTTGACTACTTCTCTTCATCTTACATTATTTTGCAATTTTTCCACATGCATTTGACAATAAATTCTCAGTTCTCGAAAAATTGTGTTTGGTTTCTCTGCAGCATCTCTGCATATTGAATATCCTATGCTTTTTGAAGTCCACAATGCGGCAGCAGAACGGACTTCACATTGTGGTGTCCTGGAGTTCATTGCAGAAGAAGGCATGATTTACATGCCATATTGGGTACGTTGAGATCTAGGATACCGTTGCACTTCTCTGGATATCATCATGTCAATAAAGCTAACTTTATGTACTCACCATCAGATGATGCAAAATCTTCTTCTGCAAGAGGGAGATATGGTGTTCATAAAAAATGCCAACCTCCCCAAGGGCACATATGTCAAGTTGCAGCCTCATACAACAGACTTTTTAGATATCTCAAACCCCAAAGCAATGTTAGTATTTTTTTTTATTAACTATTTCTTATCCTAGTGGAACATCTGCTTACCCTTCTTTCTCTATATGACTACTGTATGTGACTAGAGTTACATGGTATGAATAGTGAGTAATGCAAGTATGAAATCCCTGAAGAACACCAATGACCTGTTCACGTCATTCTTGCAGCTTGGAGAAAACTCTGCGGAACTTTTCTTGTCTAACCACAGGTGACAGCATTATGGTAGTGTATAATAACAAGAAGTACTACATTGATATAGTGGAGACAAAACCTTCCAATGCTATAAGTATTATTGAGACTGATTGTGAGGTTGACTTTGCTCCACCACTTGACTACAAAGAACCTGAACCAGTAAAACCTGCTGGTCCTGCAAACATGGAGCCTGCTACCGGTACTGCTCTTGTTCTATACATCACTGGACGTGATTACTCTTCTTCATGCCTTCTATCCTGTAACTTGTAGACAGCAAACACCAGCCCTCTAATTCTTTTGTGGTTGTTTTTGCAGAGGCTCGTGCTGAAGAAGAACCAAAGTTCATTCCCTTCACTGGTTCCGGAAGGCGTCTGGATGGGAAGGCTTCCAAAGATAAAGATGTGCTGGCCTCATCCCAAGCAAAACGACAAGCTAATGCGGCCAATAGTGTCCAGCCATCAACAGCCACCACATCACAGGGCAGTTCGTCGCGTAAGACCACAGGAAAGCTTGTGTTTGGCTCCGGTGGAAGTCGAGCTGATAAGGTTGGTATTTTGCAACATATCCACCTTGTAACCACTGTCTGGCAACTGCAATGATGAACTGCATTATTTATTTAGAGCTTGTTTGAGTTGGCAAAGATGCATGGAATAACCAACTTAGGTTCCAGCTTTGTTGTGCTAACATTTTGTCCATCAATTTGTAGGCACCTGAGAAGGAAGCAAAGGAAGAACCAAAGAAAGAAGAACCAAAGTTCTCGGCGTTTACGGGAAAGAAATACTCACTGAGGGGCTGAATAAATAGCCAGATAATGTATTATCAGTATTTACAGCGCCAGACATGATCAGGGAGAAGGTAGCTTTACATATCAGTAGTGGCTCCACTGCGGCTGATAAAGGATCACAATTCTACACAGCAGAAACATTCAACTTTAAGATGCCACTAACACAACCAAGGATGGCCATCCCACAGAACAGGGATAATTAGCGAGGAGCACATCAAGTTCATATCTGTCTATGGATTTTTGTTTAACTTCCATGTACATATTACCGTCTTCTTTACTGTTATTTGCGTCGCCTGATTGGGACGTGACTGTAGGGTGACTTATTTCCCTTTCTTAAAAATTTCAGTGAACAGCACATCTAGTTACAGCAATCGAATGAACAGCCTGAAAATGAGGCAGGTGTCAGGTTTCATGGAGCTGCCTGAATGCATTAAGAGTCCGCATAGACAAAAACTATTCAGAGGAAAAAAGGACATAAATTTGAAAATAAAAAGAAGTTACAAATAGTCAAATTAAACGTATGTGTTTGACAACAATAGGAGAATAAAATATGTATATAATTAAATTTTAAAACAAAGAAAGAAGGACATTTAAATTTGGGAACCAAAAAGAAAAACGTGTTCGATACTGTACTTCCGAAGCTCAGAATTTGTTTAATCCACCCATGTAAGAACATGCTAAAGTAGTCATGGAAGAACAAGGTTGAAATCAAACAGCCAGGTTCAATACCCAAGACACAAAAAGCTCTGCGTGCAGAGATTGTGAACAGCCACTTTGGTCACGGTAATCTCGTGGTGCTACTGTTTACCAGCGCGAGTGTTGGAGCATCTGTCACTCTCATGCTGCTCCTCCCTCGAATTGCATGCAGTGCCACTGTCATCTTGATCGAGCTGATTTTGTAAACTGATGGTTCAGCTGAAGGTTATTGTTCATGCAGCCAATAACACCCATCGGACCTTGCGAGACAATTTTCTTACTAGCCACGGACACCAAAATTGCGATCAGCATCCATTAGGATCTTGTAAATAAATCTGTAGTGGAACAGTGGCGCCGTCCAGAATTAACATCCAGCTCAGTGTGCCCGATGGAAGTGCCATCAGCCATCAACCCGCATCAGTTTCCTCTAACATCCTATCGATGATATCGTGCCAACCATCAAAGCTAACATTACAAGTCGCAATGCAAACAATGAGACACAAGGTAGAGGCACGAGATCACAAGCATGGTAGAACGTATCTAATCTATAAATGCTCCGGGCTCCCTGCTGTGCGCGAATCGTGTGTTGTCCCGTGCATAGAGCACTCAGGTTTTTTCTTGGCACGCCAAAGTCTTGACCAATTAGTTTTGTCACGGTGGTGATGTGAGCACTCTGTCTCAGGCCTTGTAAACACCCGGCCGGCTCCAATCGAGACTGTCGAGACACGAGTTCCATCGTCTCGTCCCCTCATTGAGCTGAGGGTGGAGCTGTGAAAATTAGCTCCAGTCACAGTGCCGTAGCAGGTGACTCGTGCTACATGCCTACATAAGGCAAAGCATATGCTTGATCTGACCCTTACAACTTATAGGTTGCTCATCATCCAGCCGGAGTCGTTTGAGTTGCATAGTGCGGGGTTGTTATTGTAGTTCTTTTTTCCATTTTATGCTTGCCCAGTATGAGCTTCCATCTAGAGCGGATTCTATGGATAGCTGCCTCCTATGACGATCGACACCAGTGGATTAAGATTAAGCCACATCAACATGGCTCTATCTCATCTCTTCGTTGCGGATTTGATGGTTGCGAGTGTGGGTGGGCACATGACCTTATGCTGCTCACAAAGTGTATAGCATTTAATGTAGCGGATAATTTTTATTTTTTAAAAATTAGTATAGTCAGCAACTCTCCTATATGGTTCGCTCCGGAAAAGAAAAGGAAGTCAAAAGAATCCAACTCCCATTGCTGAAAAAACCTACTAGTATCCAACATGTTTCTTTACCAACTCTGATATTGCCGTAGAACTCTCAAGCATGCTACCCTATGTTGTTGGCACCGGTGTAAACGAAAGCTGGTTATTTGGAGAGGACAAAAAACGAGTGTGTTATAATCCATAGTATCTCTCCATAGTTTATACGGATTTGAAGCTTCCAAGCCATGTATTAAACAACATGCTTTTAGATGTGCATTGCATAATATTAATCTTTGTTGGGGTTGCATAATAGAAGGAATGCAAAAAGCTGAATCATTCCTCCTTCGCTATCATAAACAGAGTTGATGATTCGAGCAAGGCACGCAGGTTGGACCTAGGTGAGGAGCTTGGGGCTCTAGATCTCCTACTACCAGCAAACTGCATTGGATGTAAAGTTGGTGGAGAAAACAAACAACCTCGCTGCTGGAGGAAATGATCCTTCTGAATCACTCCCTGCACACACTAGATACTAGTGTGGCTTTTGGTGTTCTCTTTAACTCCAATCTTGGGTCAGTTTCCTCTAACATCTAAGATAGTTTTGAAGAAGATAACACTCCCTCTTGATTATTAAATCAATTGATACCATAATAACGAATTTGAGTTTACAAGTGAAGATAGAGAAAAATTAAAAAAAAATGTTGCAAGAAGACACGAGGTCGCTAGGACTATATATATTTATGGGCATCTCATTATGGCGTGCATTGCTAATTAGTTAGTTCGACCGCACAAATTTCATATGAGCAGCGGCACAAGAACAATATGATTATTCTATCATGCTATTCTTGCAACATCCTCCGTAGGCACGTGGAATTCAAATACATTCGGACCTTGCTCTGTTAAGATATGCTTGTAGTACCGGTTGTTATAGATTAGTTTTAGTTTGTTATCTTTTTTGCTTGTTCATGATCTTGTTGTAAGCGCCACGCCAGGGGCTTTTTCTGGCTATATTAACACGGAACCGAGAGCCTGAGAATGTATCTCGTTACGCCATATTTCACATGCTCGACACACAGTCCTTAGTATGGAATTCAAATACATTCGGACCTGTGCCACTCGCCAACGCCAACGATGTGAGCTTTCTCTCACATTTTATTAGAGGTGCAAATTGGTGACTCTTAGGTGCACCTCCAACCCTTTTTAATTCGAATATTTATACTAATTTTATAAAATCATATGTTCTCATTTTAGAGAAATAGTACAAATATTTGCACCTAAGAATCATCAATTTACACCCCTACATTTTATAAACACGGCCGGCCATCGGCCCCAACTGAGATTGTCCAGTGCTGAGAGACAAGTTCCATCGTCATCTCCGATCTCCTGACCCGGCTGAGGGTCCTGGAATTGTGAAAATTAGGGCGCCGCCACATCCATTAGGAGATTGTGAAAATTAGGGCGCCGCCACAGCCGTTAGGAGGTGACGGCCTTATTTTTTTTCCCAATGCAAGACCCAGTCCGTAGCTCCAGAGTCGTTAGATAGAAAGTCGGCGTTATAACATGTGTGCTACGTACCTACACGTGGCGTAGCAATATGTTTGATTTGACCTGAGAAAATCTCGGGCGTGCCGACGAGCAGCTCGAAATATTTCAGGCGAAAAATTACACCCACACCCACCGTGAAACTATGAGAGGCATCAGGCCACATTATCAGGCCTAGCTCAGGGCTTAGACCACTCAACATTTTTATATGTAAAAGTAATTGAAATAAATTATCGGACCAGACTGAGCCCGTCCAATTCTTTTGATCCGGAAAACCAGCACCGCACCCGGTCCTATTGGAGCCACGGGCCGAGCTTAGCCCCGCAAGCTTGGGCCAGGCTGTCGGGCTGGGCCGGACTTCATTTGCTCAGGTTTACTTGCAACTTACAGGTTGCTCATGTGGCCAGAGTCGTTTGAGTTGCATGGTGTGGGGTTGTTATTGTAGTTTTTTTTTTCATGTGTTGCTTGCCACAAAACAACTTCTCTTCAACATGTTTCTTTATCAGCTCTAATATTGCCATAGAACCCTCGAGCAGGCTAGCTTGTTGTAGGTGCCGGTGTAAAGACAGCTGGTTGAAGGCAGAAACAAGAGCGTGTTATAATGCGTAGTGTCTCTCGCTGAGAACATTAGTGCTTTGTAAAATTTGTACATCTACATGGGTTTTGGAACTTGAACAATCTTAATGCCCCTTTTACAATCCAACTTAACCCTTAATCATTCTTAGCTCAAAAATAAAATATGTAGAATATGAGCTCGGTCCTTTTTTAGCCCGATCCTAGACTAAATCTGCAGATCCTTTATCACCACCCCTAACTAAAATCCATGTATTGAACAACATGTTTTAGATGTACATTGCATATTATTAACTTTTTATTGGGTTTGCACAAGATTTAACCCGAAGAAACTTTATCTGAACTGATTAGAATATGAACATCAAGATTAAATAAAAAAATATTATATGACATCAACTGTAAAGGAAAAAATAATTCAACCACATGGCATCTCGACATGTTTTGTCTAGATAAGTTCCCAGTGCAAACAAATTGGATATAGATGTAAGACAAACTGAATCATTCACCCTTCCGTAACAGAAACTGGAGCAAGCAAGCGTCGATCTAGGTGAAGGACCTGGGGCTCCAGGTTCCTTACTGCCCAGGAAACTGCATTGGAGGTGTAGTTGGTGGAAGAGAAAAGACAACAAAGTCTAGAAAAAAAAGTGGGAGATGGCCTCCAGCTGCGCTTAATTACCTCGCTACTGAAGATAAAGATCCTGAATCACTCCTTGCACCCACTACATTACTACTGTAACGTTTGGTATTCTCTTTACTCGCAACCTTGGGTCAGTGTCCTCTAACATCTAAGGTGGTTTGGAAGAAGATAACGCTCCCTCTTGATTGTTAAATCAATTGATCGCATAATACATACACTCGCAGACAATTTGAGTTTACAAGCGAAGATAGAGAAAATTTAAAAAGATATTGCAACAAGACACAAGGCCTCTAGGACTATATTTATGGGCATCTCATTACGGTGTGCATTGCTAGTTAGTTCGACCGCACAAATTTCATATGAGCAGCAGCACCGGAACACGATGATTCTATCATGCTATTCTTGCAACTTAATGTATATCTCTCAACCAGTTGATAAAGCAACAAGTTGGATAATAAAAGTAGGTTCAACTTAACGGGAGTCCATTTCATTTCAAACAGGCCGCAACGCTGGCCGGTCAAAACGCACGTTAGTGCCGGTCGGCATATCTAGCCGGCACTAACTTGGTCAATTACAAGTTAGTGCCGGCTGTGTGCTCTAGCCGGCACTAAACAAATAATCAAGTAATAACAGAAACAAATAATCAAGTAATATACGAATTGATTACATCATTGTATAGCCTACTATTGAAAAGTTTTTTGATGAATTTTGCATGGATCAAAATGAAATATTTTCGATTTATTATCAATAACAGAAACATATACACATATAAACCCTTTACGCTACACATAATTGATAATGGTTGCATATTCGTTAATTTACTTCAATTACTATTATTATTGTGTATATATAATTACTATAATTATTGTGTAGCTAAAAATAAGATATAAATTTTTGTTATATTATTCTAATTATTAAGCCTATGTTAAATAAATTTATGAATACTACAAATTTAGTGTAAATGGGAACTACGCCAGTTCCCGCGCGCCAATTCCCGCGCGGATGGTACACGTTAGTGCCGGCTGGTAACACTAGCCGGCACTAACTTGTCCATCTGACGTCACGTGGGCGCGTTAGTGCCGGCTGGTAATGTCAGCCAGCACTAACCGCGCCATCCCCCCAACAAATTAGCCCCTTCGCCCATTCAGATCGACGTCGCCCCAACTTACCCGCCGCCCCGACGTCCTCGCGCCATTGCTGCCGCCGCCTGAAGCTCCGGCCGCCGCGCACGTCGTCGTCCTCGCGTGCGGCCCCTTCCGCGCTGCCCGGCCGCCCGGCTGCCCCTGCCGCCTCGGGGTCCTCGCGCCACTGCTCCGCGTCCTCGCGCCCCATTGCTGCCGCCGCCCGAAGCTCCGGCCGCGGCGCAGCTCGTCATCCTCGCGCGCGGCCCGTTCCGCGCAGCCCGGCCGCCCGGCTGCCCCTGCCGCCTCGAGGTCCTCGCGCCACTGCTCCGCGTCCTCGCGCCCCATTGCTGCCGCCGCCCGAAGCTCCGGCCCCCACCGTCGACCCCTCCCTCCGGACCTCCTCCTCGCCCTCCGATCGCAAAAACGGATTCGAGGTGAGCACATCAACTTGCAAAAGCATCTGGTTAATTGCACATCAACAATGTTTTGAGTTACGTGATACCATGCTTCTTAGTCTTGCCCTGACTAACCAGTTAATACATACAATTCATGGTTTAATTAGTAAGAAGGATTGCAAATGAAGTCATCAACAGAATTGGTCTGCACATCCATGATTTAATTTGGAGGACGATATTTCGACCAACGCAAGTAGAAGCACTTAAAGGGGTTTCTTGCAAGCAGGTGGGACCACGAATCTTCTCTCATCCTTTTGTGTTCTGTTTCTAAGTGCACCTCTGATTATCTGACTTGGCAGATATACTTTCATTGCATGACATAATGTACATTTTTTTTACTTGATAGTGATGCTTCTGTACTTATTTCCACATCTGGTCTGCTAAGTTTTGATAAAATTATACTGTCTCCTGCCATTCTCATGTAATTTTTATTTGAAAAGTTGCTAAGTGCTGAGACTTGCAATGACTAGGAAGCTAGCAGCAATGCAGCATGCTGAACAATAGTTTCTAGGGGGTTGATATTTGCACATGTTTCTCCCTTATTCTATTTCTTGTTGAGAGTGCATGCTAAGCAGTATGACTCACATGTTGAATATTTGATCAATAAATTCTCCACGTCATGATGTTTTTATATATGCCATTAGTATAAAATTGATTTGACCAATGTTAATGACCCCTTCCTCGCGTAACCATGTGCATAGGCACATATCTTTGGTGAAGTCTCTCTGACAGCTCAGGCCATCAGGGCAAACCACCTAATTATCTTACTTGTTTTTTGAGCAAGAGATTCTCATCTTTTCATCCGCTTTACTAGTTCATTTTTATTACCTATCAAATCAGCACTTCTACTGAACACATATCAGTCATCTTTTATACGTATCTAGTTCATATTTACTCTTATGATAAGATTTCTAAGGCTCTTAATTTTGCAAGCTCCTATTGTATATGTCTGATTTTTTTTAGAATTTCCAAACCTTGGATATCAGTCGTTTAGACTCTCAAAGCTACTCTCAAAGCTTGTTCTGATGTTTCTGGGACCATAAGCACTACCTGCACATATTAGTGGTCTTAAATAATGTAGCGTCGGCATGGAAACTTCTTAGATTAAATTTATATCACATATATTTCTGACCAGAATGAATTTATGGTTTTCTGAGATTTTCTTGTACCGGATTCACTGTCCAATTTGAACATTTGAAAAATAATTAAGCCTCATTATCACTGAACTCTACTTTTAAGAAGAGAGGAAACTGGTCTAAACAGTAGGCAGGATATTCAATGCATCCCATGCTAAGTGTCAAAACTCGATGCCTTCTTGGTTTCTTATTCACATGAACCATCTCTGTGTAAGCTCATTGCTCTAAGACATGATATGGTTCAACTTATGAGTAGTAACAAGTTGGAAGATGTAGTTTGGTCTGCAAATTATGTCATACAAACTGCATGTAGTAACCATCTCTGTGTAAGCTCATTGCCTGTTTGGTCTGCTAAGAAAGAATTGCAGATATATGGTGGTTTTCATTTTGCAGCTATCATATTCTTATTCTGATACAAAATTGCAAATTATGTCATACAAACTGCATGTATTAACCAGCTACTTGCACGTGAATTTCATAAACATATGACCAGTGCTGGATAGAATCTTGTTTTTCAGTGAGGGAACTTCTATATTGTGTTAGTTTTCTACTTTGTGAGCACAATGTACGTGAGCACAATCACATCTGCTCATCATTTTAATTTATTATCTTTTATTCTCATGTTTTTATCGAAAAATGTGACAGCATCGGCGGATGAAAGAAGAACTCATTGAAATGGCTCAGATCAGGGCAATTCAAGAAGCTATATGCGGATTCCTGCTCGATGAAGTCATAAATCCTAAGGGCGAATTTTATGGCGATATCCGTACAAGCGTCGCCGAAAAAGATCCGACGACGGGGAAGCTGATAAATTACTATAGTTGATGTTCTTAATAATTTGTAATATCTCAAGTACTTTTAAACTCCTAAGTGTTCCATACATGATGAATATATATATATAATATTAGTGTAATATGCTGTCCTAATATTACTGTGCAATGCAAAAAGTACGATTATGTAGTCGCATACGGTAGAAATACGCATAGCCATACGTATAAAAATGAAAAACAAAAGATAAATAAGAAAAAAGATTTAGTGCCGGCCAGTTATACCAGCCGGCACTAACCTTGCTGCCAGGAGCCGGACCGGGTCGGGCACGTTAGTGCCAGCTGGAATTACGGACCGGCACTAACACTCGCCCTTTAGTGCCGGTCAATATAGCCGGCACTAACGACTGTCACGTTAGTACCGGCCAGTTAGTAAAGCTCCCTGTGACCGGTACTGATGTGCCTTTCTCCGGCAGTGCAGTTACTCACTCATCAGATGCTGCCTGCCTCTCCATCTCGTGCTTCCAAATTGAGTAACATGAGGATTCGATGCTTCCTAATTCAATTTAGTGATACGAGGAGACTCTCATGGTTCCCTTAAGACCGCCTACCGATCGGAACCTTATGGATCACCGTCACCCTAAACCACTTGAAGATGATGGAATGGGTGATTATACACACTAGGGGAGGGAATGCATAGGGGCACGAGGCCATGGCCCATGGGCGGGGTTGGAAACCATGCTCATGTAGCAAGCAAGCTGAATTGTTTCATCGTGGCACCAGGTCAGAGACATAGCACGTATGTGGTGTGCTGATTTGTGTGAACCCCCCCTTCATATGATTATACCTCTTTTTCCTAAGAATTTGAGGAGGGTGTTTGTTCTGTCCTCACTTTTCATTGGAAAAAATTTAAGAGAAATTGAATTTACTTTTATGCTTAGTTAAAATATTGAGTTGAACACAATCGGAAGTCTACCAACAATAACCAAAAGTTAGAAAACCCAAAGTAAGGAAACATATTTATGTGTTTCTGTTTCGCTAGCTGGGTTATTGTATCTTCTACTGGAAATGGCACCCCTGTTCTTGGAAGCTGGGAGGTGGAATTATTGAGAACAGATTGCATGATACAATCAATCGGAATGTATTTTCCTTGATCTTGGTGCCCATGGTGTAGATGTTCGAGTTTGATGATTAGGTAGGTGATCACGATTGAACGGGTGTACTTCATAAGTTGTGGATGAAATATCTAAAGTTGAATGCACAGTCATGGATGCATGAGCTCATCCTTTACAACGAACCCTTTAGCAGCAAAAGCTTGTTATGGTTGAGTATTGTCTTGTTCACTCGCTGTTTCAGTTGTAGCTGTAATCAACCTTCTCACTTTGACCAAGGACAACCGATGGCTTCTTACAATCTCACTGCTCGGCACCTCACAGACCTAATGCTGATCATCAGAGCCTGAGTCAACACTTGGTATCAAACTTGGTCGAACTGAATGTTGCTGGCTCCTAAGCACTGAAGCTACATGCAAGGGATCAAATTTTAAATCTTGCAGCTGAAATGTCGAGGCCGAGAAAACGGGGTGATAAAGTCGTAGCAGCACTATCCAATTCTAAGCATCTAGGCCGAGGATAATCGTTGGGTACAGTGTTGCATCAGTTTTCTCTAACATCCCAACGGCTCTCGGTAGACCAAGATGTTCACGCTTCAATGCTGAATCATTGTCACGAATCGATCCTAATGTTTTCACAAGTAGTTCGCGCTAGTCCTGCCAGCAGTTTGTGAGGTATTTATAAGCCCCGCAGGAGATGATAGTCGTTTGGTCATTGATGACTCGTGACAAGACGGTCTCCTAGGCATAAATCGCATTCCATCTTCGTGGCCCGAGACCTGAGCTGATGGCACGACGCGCGACCCGGACGGCCAGGCCACCGATCGCGAGGTCAGGTGGTGGACCTCGCGAATGAAGCATGGGGATCCTATTGGAATTGGGATCCTAAGGAAACTTGGGCATTTATTACCTGGAATGACCGGGCGGGGCGCGGGTGTCGCGTGATGGCCCGCGCGGCGCGGCGGTCGCGGCCGGCGGCTCGGGCGTGCGCGTGTTGCCGGGGCGCCGCGGAGGACGGGTCATGCTCGTGGCCGGGAGTCCGGGACATCAATGGCCGGGCCAGCTGCTGCACGGCTGCGTGCAGTGCCTTACTATTTCTCGTATTTGTTCTTCTTTTGTCTTAGGATTAATTCCTCGTTAATTACTCATTTTGTTCCTCGCGTTGGTCTTCTTTCACCTTATAAAATGATGGCAAAGCTAATCTCTGCAGTCTGCACCAACAACTTCGTTAATGTTTTGCACACATACCAACATTTGACATTCACAGTGCTATCCATACTGCTTTGCATCTCTATTCGGTTTTCCTCTAGTATCTTCAAATTACACCACCGGAGAGTGTAAACTGAAACTTTTTGCTACGGCACTCGTAAGAAGACCGCTAGCTAGGTTCACTGCTTTCCTCATGGCCACTACACTAATATTTTGCATTTATAGGTGCCCGTAATGATCTACATGTTGAGGGCATGGCAATTTCACGTCGCCGACACAAATAATGGTGATCAACGGATGCTATATTGGCTTCCAACTGGTTGTATTCCCTCGGTTCCAAATGTAGATCGTTTCGGATTTTCTATGTTAATAGATTTTACTATACACCTAGATATCCATTATATCTTCATATGTAGCGAACAATATAAATTTAGAAAAATAAAAATGAACTACATTTTTGAAACAGAGAGAGTACATCGCAATTCAGAAAGAAATCATGTGGTTGTATTTTTTCCCCTTATATGGCACGGCTGAGTTCACATGTCTGATACATGAACGTGACCATTATTTGTCATACAACTCAGTTTGGTACATCGAGCAAAAAATCTGGCCAAGTAATACCATAACCAGAAATCAGCGGCCATTCATTGATTGTTTAGAAGTCCAGCTCAAACAACTAATGATAATAAAGAGCATAACTAAAACAGCAACGTCGTAAGACAGAAAGATATCAAAATAGATATTCGCGCACTGAAGATTAAATTCGAATAACAGGCTAGCGATCATGATTTGTAGGTCGTTCAAGTTGTCATTGGTGACTAAACATGACTTCACAATACTGAAGTATTGAAGTATAAGTGTTATATGGGACTTTGGGTTGAATGCATGCACTTTGATATGGTATAGTCAGATGTAAACTTATTTTTGTCTCCTCATATATTTTTTGAGCAACTGTCTCCTTATATATGGTACAACGGAAAGTTACCACGTGTACATAACAGCTACATCTAGCTTAAAATGCAATAACTTTTAACCTCGCATGGTGTTAAAGAAAAGTTACCACATGTACTTAGCTACATCTAGCCAAAAGACGAGTCAATATTTAACCTAATAAGCTAATACACGAATAAGGGGAAGAATTTAAAATAATAGAAGGCTTGCATCTTCATATACTGCAGAGGTCCATGCCTTTCCCTGGTGATTGACCAAAATCATGATCTTAGGTGGAAGGAGCAGCATCTTGATCCTTGGAAACGAAAGCGATATGGTTACCTAGTTGTATTAGGTGAAGCTAGATAGACACGGCGACAGTATGTAAGATCTGAGCAATAGGTTTTCCGTGCATATAGCTACTACATGGTTCAGTTTCCTCTAATATCTCAATGGCAACATGAGAGTATAGACAAGAACATTTGCAAGGCATATACACCCCTAGTGTGTGTACATTGTGAGTATGTGAGTTGTACTGTGTAATCGCAAAAAAAAAAGCATATACACCCCTAGCTAGGTTCTCTTTCCTCATGGTCACACTAATAGCTTGTATTTATAGGCTCATTGTCTATATGTTAAAGGGCATGGTAATGTCATGTAGTAACACAAATAATGTTGGACAACCGATTATGAACATTCTATTCGCCTCTAACTGCTTAGGCTTCACAATCTACAACAAGATATGTGCTCCTCTTCTTTCATCTTGTATTTAAGGGCCAATGGTCCATATGTTGAGGGCACAAGATACTACTCGCCATATTGTTGCTTCCAACTGCTTATTAGACATTGTATTGAATGCAAGATAGTTACTCATTCTTTGTTTTCTCTTTTGACATTGTTGAGTCCACGTATCTAATACTACATGGTTTTGACCATCATATCTTTAGGATACCTCAGGTTGGTATGTTCAGCAACAATGCAAATCTGGTTACAATACTTTTCCTAGTAATTATCCGGCCCTTAAAACAGACAAAGTCGTAAGATGGAAAAGACGAAAGGTACAAGCTGTCTAAACTGATGTTCACACAACTTTTCGTAAGGATTATATTCACAGCACACAGGCTAAGACGGGAAAATGGAGGGCTACCAACTGATCATCTTCTCATCGGAACAATCTCAATGGCTACTAACTCTTCGTTTCCATTTTCTATATATCCTCCGCAGGACCAGTTCCTTCTGTGGAGCAAGGCCTTTTGCATTGGGTGCAGAACTCATGTCCACAAGGATGGTGTCGTCTTCCTCGAAAGTGCCCTTCAGGGAACCAAGAGCAATCTCGTTCTCCACCATCTGCTGAATCACTCTCTTGACAGGCCTTGCGCCGAAGTTAGGCCAAAGCCAAGAGACCCCAGAAGCACCAGGGCCTCTGGTACAGATAAACGTTCTTAGCCGTCATGTGAGAATGAATGTGAAAGCTCCAAAAGTAGTCTCTAGTTGTTTAGCGAGAGAATGATAGGGCATGAAGAGTCTAACTATTTAGTAAGAGGATGATAGAGCATAAGACAGACTAGAAGAAAGACGAATCATCTGAACAGGTAGGTATTCATCACAGGTTACTGAGAAGAACAGATATTCACACGTCTCTTCAGATGAAACTCTCGAGATCATATTCACAGATATTTGAATGTTCTTGTGTTCTGATCGGATATGACTCCACAAGAACCTAAAAGGCCAAGCTAAGCTTCTTAGACACGAAAATGCAGAGCTAACAGCTGCTTATCCTCTCACGGAAACACACTCGCTAAAAGGTGAACCCCCAGACATCCTAGTCATTGGCAACTAACTCTTCGTTTATGTTTTCTACCCTCTGCAAGACCAGTTTCTTCTGTGGAGCAAGGCCTTTTGCGATTGCTGCAGAACTCACATCCACGAGGACAGTGTCGTCTTCCTTGAAATCGCCCTTCAGAACACCAAGGGCAATCTCGTTCTCCACCATCTGCTGAATCACTCTCTTGACAGGCCTTGCACCGTAGTTCGGGTCAAAGCCAAGAGACCCCAGAAGCTCCACGGCCTCTGGTGTATATTGGAGATGAATCTTCTGTTGTTTCAGCCGGCTCTTGACCCGGTTCAGCTGCAGGTGAGAAAACAATTTCAAATTAGCGAGAAGACACGGCAAATTGTGTACAACTGTGGAGAAATTACGTAAGTTGATACTATGATTCAAATATATCTATCAGTCATGCAACTAAAAAAATTATCAAATATATACCTGGATCTCCACAATGTGGTTGATCTCACTTGTGTCTAGTGGTTGGAACACAATGTACTCATCTATCCTGTTCAAGAATTCTGGTCTGAATGTTTGCCGGGCCATCTCGATCACCTGCTTCTTCATTATCTCATACACGGCCTCCTTGCTGTCCGTGGTGTTTCTAAGCGTGTCCAGGATCAATGGCGACCCAATGTTTGAGGTCATGATGATGACACAGTTAGTGAAGCTGACAGTCCTTCCCTGGGAATCAGTTATTCTACCATCGTCCAACAGCTGCAACAAGATGTTGAAGACATCCTGGTGTGCTTTCTCAATTTCGTCAAAGAGAACAACAGAGTAAGGCCGGCGGCGAACAGATTCAGTCAATTGCCCCCCTTCCTCATAACCGACATATCCAGGTGGAGCCCCGACCAAGCGGGAAACAGCATGCTTTTCCATGTACTCGCTCATATCAATCCTGATTAGGGCATTCTCAGTGTTGAAGAGGAATTCAGCCAGTGTCTTACCCAGTTCAGTCTTTCCAACACCTGTAGGTCCCATAAACATAAAGCTTGCAATCGGCCGGTTAGGGTCTGATAGGCCTGCCCTAGAACGACGGATGGCATTAGCCACTGACTTGACTGCAATATCTTGGCCAATAACCCTCTTGTGAAGCACGTCTTCCAGCAGCAGTAACTTTTCTCTTTCAGACTGTTGAAGGTTCGACACTGGAATACCAGTCCATTTGCTAACAATCTCGGCAATGTCAACATCAGTCACCTCTTCTCGAAGCATTGACTTCCCTGATTGCTGGAATTCAACAAGTTTATTCTCAGCCTCTTCCAACTGTTTCTGTAGTGACAGAAGTGTTCCATACTTGAGTTCAGCAGCACGATTTAAATCATATTCTCTCTCAGCAGCTTCAATCTCCAGGTTCACTCTGTCAGTCTAACCCAAGATAAAGACAAGAATTAGACCCCATATAACACCATGGAAATAAATGTGGCAGAAGATACACAGAAGAGTAAAGCATGCACCTACCTCTTCCTTAATTGATCTTATACGAGTCATCAAGGACTTCTCGTATTCCCAATGTTCCGAAAGGTTTTTCTGCTTCTGCTTGAGAGATTCTAGTTCAGTTTCAAGCTTGCTCAGTCGTTCTTTGGACGCTTTATCCGTGTCATTCTTCAATGAGAGCTTCTCCATTTCAAGCCTTATGATTTCTCTGTCTACCTCATCCAATTCAATAGGTTTTGATGTTATCTCCATTTTGAGCTTAGCAGCTGCTTCGTCAACCAGATCAATGGCTGCAAGCAAAAACAAAGAACATTAGATAATGAATCAATCAAGTCACTATTAGCTGTAACATGTCCACATTATTGCATACACAGTACCTTTGTCTGGCAAAAAACGTCCAGTGATGTAACGATCTGATAAAACTGCTGCAGCAACAAGAGCTCCATCTGATATTTTAACACCATGATGCAGTTCATATCTCTCTCGCAAGCCACGCAGTATGGAAATGGTATCCTCAACTGCTGGCTCACCACAATAAACCTGCTGGAACCTACGCTCGAGAGCAGCATCCTTCTCGATGTACTTCCTGTACTCATCCAATGTTGTTGCTCCGATGCAGCGGAGTTCTCCACGGCCTAGCATTGGCTTCAACAGGTTACCAGCATCCATCGCTCCACCAGCGGCTCCTGTTACGAGAATAAATCATAAGCATCACGATATTCATACGGTCTGACACGAGCACTAGCACTCCTGATTGTGCTATAAGCATCAATTTAATAAAACAAGGCAAGAACTTGGCAGCATGAAGCCAGCACAAACCAAATAAAAAAGAAAATTATTATGCACTGGCGCAGATTTGTCTAACTACCTACATAGAGCTTCATCTAATATTTCCATGTGTATAGATGTTTGCTTGGGCCGTCATACCCCCCGCAGGTTAAGTTTTTTTCTTGTTAGCATCAAAATTGTTTAGGGGTTAGCTTTAGAAACATGTGAATAGCCAAATGCATTCTTCCAAACTCCTTATACCTTCAGGACTTGTGTAGGAATTGAAAATTTTGCAAATGGCCAAAATGCAGGCCAAAGTATAGGTACAGACCTGCACCAACTACTGTATGGATCTCATCAATGAACAAGATGATTTGCCCATTAGAAGCAGTGACCTCCTTTAGAACAGCCTTTAGTCTCTCCTCAAAATCACCACGGAATTTAGCCCCAGCAAGTAGTGCTCCCATATCCAATGAAATAAGCTGGAATCAGAAGTGTATACAGCATCAGAATGACCAGTCTATCACATTATTGAAATCAATAAACTGATTGCTAATTCTGCATATTTCATTATATGTATTTAAAACTCTTTAAGGGACAAAGAAAATATATATTTAACTCATGCAAAGAATTAACAGTTGTCTCTGTCATAACAGAGTCAGAAATTCAGTTAAAGAATTAAGAACTAACACATATATTCTGTGAAATTCAAACAGCTAGATGAACAGAAACAGTTCAGTACCCTTCTATTCATCAAAGGTTCAGGAACATCTCCCCGCACGATACGCTGAGCCAATCTGAAATGAGAGCAAGACAATTGATTACTGCAAGTTCAGAGAAGCAATCGTAGGGATACTATGAAAAATCTATAAATAATAAATGAACAAGTAATCACCCTTCGGCAATAGCAGTTTTGCCAACTCCTGGCTCGCCAATAATTACAGGATTGTTTTTAGTTCTCCTGCATAGAATCTGAATGCATCTGCGCACTTCATCATCACGGCCTATAACAGGATCAAGTTTTCCACGCCGAGCTGATTCTGTCAAGTCAATACCATACTTCTCTAGGGCCTGGTACTTTCCTTCCGGATCTGGTAGAGAAAAATAATTATAGGCACATAAAACCTGGTTATTGTATTGTTATCTACTTATCAGGATCAACTAAATTTCGTGAAAAATACAGGAAATTATGAACGAAGACTGAAACCACAAGAACTCTATGGCAAAAGAAACCAGCAAAGACAAATAAACAGTAAAAAGAAAAGAACATTGCACGAAACGTACTCTGATCTGTGACTCGCTGGCTTCCACGTACTGCTGAAATAGCTTCTTTAAGATCATTCTCCACAATTTTGAGATCTTTAAACAGCTGCTGCCCAAACCTTTTATCTGAAGTGAATGCTTGCAGGATGTGCTCAACTGACACAAACTCATCACCATATTCTTTTTTATGCTTCTTTGCGTTATCCAATATTGAAACAAAACTTGACCCTATAATTGGCCCAGACGTTTCACCAACAACCTACCAATGCAAGACCCATAATGTTAATAAAAGTTTACCACCTTAATAAACAGAATTAGTTCAGTTAGTTTAATTTACAAAAATTACTAAGGGCCATTGCTAATACCTTTGGCTGTCTAGATATAAAGTCATCAGTAGCTTGTAGAACTGATGTGTTGTCTATTCCAGCTTTTGAAAATATCCTGCGTGCCAATCCATCCTTTTGCTCCAGAAGAGCTTTCATCAGGTGCTCGGACTCCACTATTTGCTGCTTCGATAATCTTGCTGCATCAACTGCACCAACAATGCCCTCCCAAGCCATTTCAGTGAATTCTCCCGGTGTTATCTGTTTGATCAAAGAAAAATAAGGAAAAGAGATTATGACTCAAGTCAACAGTTGTAAGAAAGTCGTAGATATCGGACTCAATTCAATCACACTTGCCAACATGTGCTAGCACACGTACAGATTCTGTAAGCCAACCAAAGAGCTAGATGGGTGTGAAGGCGAAAGATGATTTGCTACAAACTGATCAGCGCATTCTTTTCGATTTCAAAGCAAGGTTAAGAACAGTTCTTCATTTAACTAATAAAAACAAGAGAATGCAATCAACAACACAGGATACCAATAGATCAAACGAGACCAACACAAGAGAACACCTAAAATCATCATGTCACTGCAATTTCTGAAGTTTGGATTGTGGAAATGTTCAAACCTATCGATCCACACAATTGTCATTCAACACTCCATACTGTTGACCATCAGAGAATGGAACTCCTTCACATATAGATTGATTAAATCAGTTTACCAACACTACACGATCGTATGGCATATCACGCAAAATCATCATCACATCACAAGTGTCACGAATTTGTAGCGGAAGTGCACACAGCGGGAGCTGCAGGACCCAGCAGCTTGATTAGCCAGCATCCACGCATCTACAGCACTGACCGAAATCGAACCGCCACAACTAGCAGCCCAATCGGCGCGTAACAACACAGACACTTGAGTGGCAGAGGTACAGGGCGCACCAACCTGAGACGAGGACGAGGTGCCGGCTGCGCTGTGCTGAGCGGGCGCCGTGGAGTGGAACAGCCGGCGCGGCGGCACCGTGAGCCCGGCCCCGACGGGAAACCGCCCCAGAGGCGCAGCGAACCACGCCGGCCTCCTCGTGGCGGCGGCTGCGGCGGCGGAGGCGGAGGCATCACCCGCGAGCGGAGCGAGGGCCCGCGGAAGGACCTCGCGGCTAACGCCGGGGGCCTGGCGGCGGGCGGTGGCCGCCGCGGCGCGCGCGAGCCTGGACGCGGCGGAGCGCGCCATCGCGGGGGCAGAGGCTTCGGGTTGGGGTTTATCGCTTAGCTGCGGCGGCGGGCAGTGAACTGGCCAAGTGGTGACACCGCGTGGTTGCCCGTTCGGTTATTTGTGGCGGCGGAGTTGGTGGATGGGGAGGGAGAGTGGAGAGGCGTGGCGATGTTTGGAGAAGGGGAAAGAAGTAGAAGAAGCGCCGGCACCGGAGGCGAAGCGAATCGAAGGTTGGAGAAGCTTCTTCTGGGTGATGCGGTGCTCGTCGACCTCCGCGCGCATCAACCGTCTGATCCACGGCCACCTTCCCGAAACCGACGGACACCGTTTGCACCGAACTCCGGGGGCCACTCGTCGGTGAGAGAGAATGGACAACGGCGTTTCCCCGCGAGTGTTTTGTTCCATGGCATCATCTGCTTGGCAGCAGCAGCGAGGGGAAGAAAGGCACTGTACAATTCCGTCACTGGTTCAGAATTTGGGATCGGGATTTTTTTTCCACCTGTAAATTCAGAGCTTGCATGACTGTTATACCAATAAAGTCATCTGCCTTTGTTCTATTTACTTCTATCCAGCACAGCAATCATACGCTTGAGCTGAATCTCACCTGTAATTCAGAGCTTTCGTTACTGTGTGTTGCCATGATGGATATCTTCAGAAACAAATTCAGGCCATCTTCCTTTGTTATAAAGATGCACATCTTTCGCCCAGGCTACCGAGCAATCGTGGAAATGAAATGACCAACAAGGTCATTTTCCAAGTTTTTCGAACAGCAGCGATACGCTACAACACCATGGGGAATTCAGTGTGCTGGAGTTTTTCTGAATTTCTTAAACGCTATTGCCAATGAGAATCAAGAAAGGGGAACAGCAGACATCTCCAGGAGGGAACGGGAGAACATTCCTTCGCTCATAACCATGCTATATATCACGATAACCACAGTTATACCTGACTTAAACCATAGCCATACGAGTTAAGGTAGCAAATACCACATAGTCGATGTTCAGGCGTAACACTGGAACCTGACCGCTAGACTGAAAAGCCAAATGCAAAAAAGGCATCTGTGATGCAAACTTGCTACTATAAACAACTTTGAGCAGGCAATTAGCATGGACCAATCAACTGCCGGCCCCCACAAATGCGGAAAATCTCACACCAAGACTTGATGTAGGGAGATGAAACCTGCTAGACCAGCTCCCAGTCCCCGTCGATGAAGGGGACACCGTCATCTGCACGGTCCTGCATTCAGAAATTTGACATGGTTAGAAACAATTTTTTTAATATTACATTGAAGTTATCATCAGAAGTGTAAAAAAATGATAATAACCAAATCATGGAAGAGTAGCTACATGTAAAAATATTCAGGGCAGTCATCCTGACAGTTAATGACTGATTCATGTACCTAAAGTCTAAAGATGCTAGTAGAAAGAAGATCTGATTTAAGTGACAACGTGTGACTGATTCATGTACATAAAGAGGCCTAGTCTATTTCATTTATACTAGGATGCATCCGAAACTGAATTATCAATATTTGTCCTTCTAATACTGTTATAGGCTGGCATTCTCCAGAAAATGACTGTTAATATTTGGTAGGCATATCATATGTCAAAGAAGATAAAAGGGTAGGATCATACCGGCCTAAACATGTCTACAACAATGTCATCCAGACCACCACTGAGTCCCCTTTGCAGCCTACTTGTCCCCATGAGATCGTTGTTATAGTTTAGCTGACTACTAACAGCCTGCTGATCAATCCTGCAATCTTGGAGAGGAGGAACACCACCCCCTGAATTACCACCATCCAGTGTCTGCCTCGGAACAACAGAATTGTCTATGCGAAGGTTCGGCAATGAAGAGTTGATGCCTGAATTACTAAGTGCAAGGTTGTTATTCAGCATCTCTCTTGAGTTGGCGCTGCTTCCGTATGTGAATGGAACCGCTTCCTGATTGAAGGGCATTGGAAGAGCGGTGTTTGCTAGTGATGCTACTTGGCCGTGCGTTTCATTTCCCAGCAAGGGAATCTGACTGGATGCTTCTGTAAAGCTTGAGAGAGGCTCAAGCTTGGGGCCATTCACACGCAAGTTTGGTTGGGACATGCTGTCCTTCTGACCAAGTTCATGAACGTTCGATGATGAAACTGCTGTTGGCCAGGTGGTGTTGCATCTTCCAAGATCTGGAAACTGGGGAGACTCACCAACAAATGAGTTAAACGGGTCGGTAGAAGAAGAGTGCATCCGACCAAGGTGTTGCTGGTTGCTTGGCTCTAGAGAATGTAATGGCAAGTTATTTGTTGGAACCAATGTTGTGCCATTTGATATGTTTGCAAAAGAGTTGCCAGAAGGACCAGTAGGAAAGCAATTGCTACTATCCTGCAGTGGCATATGAGCACCCCTGATCAGGTTACCATTGTTCATCCCACCGACATTGCCCAAGGAAGTGCTCAGATTATTCTGGGTGTGTCCGATCTGAAGTGACTGCGAAGGCAGCAAACCATGCATCCCAAACGCGGAAGGGGAGTTCATCCTTGCAAGAAGGTTGTTTGACTGTGAATGGTTAGGGGTTGGAACTGGCCGATATCTCCCATATGCATTGTTGTACTGCCTGAAGGCTTCTAGTCCCATGTTAACATAAGCAGGGTTCCTTCCTCCAAATGCAGCAGTTAGGTTAGCCTGCCTGCTCGCATCAGCACTAAGTCTTTTCAAATACAGCCGGTACTTCTGAAATAACAAACCAACAAGAACGATTTATTAAATGTGCTTCTAATTGCAAAAGAAAAAAATAAGATGCTGAAGAAAGCAAAGAAATTTGTGGTCTTTACAAGAACATGAACTATATAAATTAACAAATATGCTAGCAGATGTCACTTTTTTGTTTCTTCTGAAAGCATAATGAGCATGTGAAGATAAGGTGGAAAACAAAAATCAAGAAAATATAGTACATATGAGTTATGAACTATTTAAAAAATTGCAAACAAATCCTATTTGCTGAATAATCATAATGTACAAAAATTTGCTCCAAAGATATCCTGTAATAAACATCGCAGAAACATTATCAAAGAAATTTAAATGCTAGGTGAAACGTAAGGACAGAAATTAAACCTGCAAGTGACTCGCAACATTCTCCCTTGTGATGTTCTCAACATTCATGAGATCCAATATTTTCTTTGGAACAGCCTCTGCAATTATAAACACAAGCACATGCTATTATGATTCCAGAATAATAGAATGAATCTGGGAAAAGTAATTAGTGAACATTCTGATAACTAAGATATGAAACAAGGGCGCTTACTGTCAATGCCAAGCTGGTTGACAGCAGCCACAAACTTTCGGTGCAATTCAACAGACCACACAACCCTTGGCTTCTTCTGGGTCGACGAGTCTCCATTCTCATTACTATCATCAGAATCATCACCGTCGTCTCCATTATCATCCCTACCCTTGCGTGAAGTTCTCTTGTTGCGATTAACACCGCCATTGTCACCTTCAGCACTAGCCAACTGCAACTTCTTACCAGAATCATCGTTATCATTACCATGATTCTTGGCATCAGAACTCTTCCGCCTAACCACATGCTGCCATATCGTCCGCAACTGCTCAATACGCACTGGCTTCAGCAGGTAGTCACATGCTCCATGGGTGATACCCTTCATGACTGTTTGTGTCTCCCCATTTGCAGACAACACTGCATGATGATACATGGTCAGTTTCAGAACTTAGACATTTTTATAAATGTATTGAAATTCACACTGTGGGTCTGTGGCCAGGTAATCAAAGAGAAATGCATACACAGTGTTTATTGTACGTTGAACCTGAGGTAATAATTTACCTTCAGGTAATCAAAGAGAAATGCATACACAATGTTCATTGTACGTTGAACCTGCAGAAATAATTGAACTTCCTGCAGGAAACTAATTGGCGTTCATTACAATTGCAGACTTTTGTCCTTTCTAACTCTTTTTTTAGTGGTCACGTGTTGGGTATACAGAAGTTTTCATGAGATCCATCATTTTCTCCAAATTAATAAATTCAACCATGGCCAAGACGATGACGATGAATTTCTTAAATTCAACATAATTGGCCTTGTTTCCTAAATTCCACAGTTCAACAGTCGAAGAGAGCTAAACCAAACTAGCCAGATACTGTACAGGATATATTCATTCCACAATGATTTTCGAGCAATGCCATTTTTCAGATCATTGGCTGCAATAATGACACGAAGAGAAGTGGGGAAACAAGACTTACTAATGACTGGGAGGTCCATCTCGAGGCCCACAAGCTCGAGGAGCTTGAAACCATCCATGTCCGGCATGTGGACATCACTGATCACAAGGTCAAACTGGTCCTTCTTCTCCCTCAACAGCTTCAGGGCCGTGGCTGCCTGCCCAGTTGTTGTCACTGCGACATCACAAGAACATCAAATTAGACCAGTTTAGCGTACAAGTCAAAGACCGACGAAAGAACCCATTTCGCATGTGAGTCAAATCTTCGTAAGAATCACTCGCGGACGGGAAAATAAAGCAGAAGAACATTCCACTGAAGAAAATCCAACCATGGAAAACGGAAATGGACAGGCAAAAACCTGCAGAACACAAGATTAGAGACCTACAGAAATTACACAGCTGGAGGTCCAATCGAGAGACCTTATGGCGAGAAGATCATTCCAAATCAAGCTGTGTGTAAACACAAGAGAAAATTCAATCTCTTTTAGAGCAGGAAAAATCTCATTTTTCCCGAAAAAAATGAAACTGAGCTTGACATGACATTACATAACAAAAATATTTCACCGCGAAACCAATAGGGCAAAAGGTGGGGGCATAAAGTCAGTTTTGCTACTTATGTGAATGCAAAACCAGGACCCCAGATATCTTTGTAACCTCCTTGCTACGCAAACAACGGAAACCAAATCAAGCAAAGAGCCAAATCGTAAAGAAAGCAAAAACGGCACTGAAGGAACGATCCGATCAGAGGAGTAGGAATCCACACATACAGGGAAGAGAGAGGAACAGAGGAGCAAGACTGCAGGAGTATGGCATACCATGGTACTGGCAGCGAAGCAGGAGGTTCTCGAGGACCTTGAGGCAGGTGGGGTCGTCGTCGACGGCGAGCACGCGCATGCCGACGGGGAACTGGTCCTTGGCCCCATGCCCGCCGTTGGCCTTCACCTCCAGCTTCACCTCCTCCACGGTCATCTCCTCCGCCTCCGGCTACGCGAATCCGACAGCACCGCGAGAAATCAAGAAAACCAAGCCCGCCCGGATCACCGAACTCCTTGTATGCAAGGGAGTTTCTTGGATCCTAGAAATCCAAGAAACGGCGGGGAAAGGCGGATAAAGCCAGCAAGGTCAAAGCAGGGGAGAGCAGCACCACGAGAGCAGAGAGAGGAGAGAGAAGGGTGAGGTGAAGAACTCAATAATAAGAGGGGAGAGGAGAGAGGAGGAGGAGGGTGAATGGATTGGAGGCAGCTGCTGCTCATGCAGTGCAAAGATGGTAACCTTTTTTTCGGCCCCCTTTCGTTTCCTTTTACGCTTCCAAATTTCTTGCCATTTATTCAGGCCTTTATATGCTATCCATTCCATTCCATCCATCCAACCCGGGTTGGGTTGGGTTCTTGTTTCGCTGCCGTGTGGTGTATTCCGCGTGTGTACGCGCCACCGTCTCTTTTGGGTCCGTTCGGAGTCGCCTTTTGGTTTTTCCCATTTTGCATTTGTGGACAACGTGCGACGTATTCCTGTCACGGCAATTAACCCATGGCTGTGATATTGATCCTCAAATGGTGAATCTACTACTCTCCTTTTTTGCATCTTTTTTTAAAAATTACGTTGTGTTTAAATTTAGGCTCGCCTTAGAAGTTGAGATATTTCTCTTCCTGGCAAAGAAAAAAATAGATATTTTTTCCTGTGTGTTTTTATTTTTAAATGTATTCCTTGTAGACATATTTGTATGTTCCAACTTCCAAATAGGTGATGTGCGTTCAAAGAAAAAGGAGAAGGTGATGTGCACCCGAGTTGTTGTGGATGTGCTACACATTTTCGTGTGGGCGAGAGAAAAGAATTGCGCCGTAAAAACTCTCTGATTTCTCAACAAGTACGTGTTTGTTTTTGGACGATTGCGGCGACAAAAGTGGTGAAGGGATAGCTCCAGTTTTGGATCTACCCAAACAACCGGGTCAGACAAGCGTTTCTTTTTCGCCTATGGTTGATGCTGACGTGGCCCGGGCTCTCGCTGGTTTATGGGGCTCGATTAATCAATGCTGACGATAAGATTGATTAGTGATGCACGACAGCTCGGCGTCATCCCTGGGATTAGCCGGCTTCCACTTCGACGGGATCACAGATCTATAAGTAGACTACTCCCGCATACACACGCAGAGATAGGAAAGCACCTTGCCGTTGCCATCAAGAAATCCTTTTTTTTCTAGGCATACCATTATTATTTATTTCCATTTCTACTCTGTAGAATTCCCCAAATCAATGCACAATAATGCATTCCCTATTTTTATTTTTGTTTTCCAAAACTTGGCATATTGGATCGAACTACGTGCTTTGCTAATCTGCCATCCGATAAACGCTTAATCAAATGTGCTCATGAACTGGCCGCTGGTTTTAATATGCGAACCTGCCCTTGAGACCTTGAGCCGTGTGCGTATATTATACTGGCCCAAGTGCGTCAGGTACCAGTACATTATTGGCTCGCACACCCTGTGCTTGTACTTGTGATAATATTCTTTTCCCGCCATTTTTTTATTGAGTATTCCCTGGCAATATTCTGATGAGGTATCAGCACGTCAACCTGCACTGCCATCACGGAATCTCGTGGACGCAAATGCCCGCCATTTTTCATTAATTTTGTAGTAAAGTTAAAATTAAGTAGCTTGTAATGGTATAGGATACGGGTGTCAGTGTCAAGGGAATGAGCTAGCCGGATCACAAAGTTATTGAGATTCAAATGACCCAACAAATAGCTAGAAAGCAAAACACCTATATTTTGCTAGTAGAGTTGTATCTTAGGATACACCAAATACCAATTAATAAAAAAAAATTAATATTCAGATTTTTCATCGCACCAATTACCGAAAAAGGCTAAGTTATGACGATGAATATTTCATCCGCTGTTTCCGATAAGCAGAATTAGGGCGCGCATTATGTTGCCTGCAGTGGCCTATGCTATATTGTGATGCTCCAAGGTATATTTTAAGGAACCCCACTAACCGAACATATCCAGCCTTACATGCATGCCAACAGCAAAAGCCTCAAAGGCTAGCTAGTGTGCCACACAAAGTGCCAATTGTTAGACAGCTCCCCCCAACACCCACACACTCGATTCCTGATCCTCTGTGTGTCTTGTGTTCCTTGCCCCAGCTGCATCACATGGACCACACATCTTGCTGAATCAGCAGAGACCAAACCACAAACCACAAGCAGCTCTCTCCATCCATTGCCCTCCAAAACATATGCCTGTGTGCAGGTGATCTACCACTAAGTGTAGCCCAATGTCACATCTAATAGCCCATATATTTGTCCTCAACTTTTTGCAGAGCACTCGTGGGCGGTAGTAGAGATCCATGGCTGCGTGCATTGGGGGTCCCTCTCGTGTGTTGCTGCAAGTGGCGTGGAAGGTCTCCCCCACTGTGCCCTCTGCTCCCAGCATCAACATGACTAGGGTGATGAGAAAGATTTCGGCGATCTCCAACAAAATAGAATGATGGTGGTCGTTTGCATGGACTCCCTCCCCTACTGTTGCAACGCCGCTGTCGTGAATAGATTAAAAGTTATCATCTCTTGCTATGATAACCTAGAACAAACATAAACATCGGAAAAATTAACAATCAGTCTCTTCCAGCAATTGTTTTATTTTCTGAAAAAAGTTCATGATGTTTCCTCCGTGCGGAATCTCTCAAGATTGCCGGTGTTTCCATCTGGGCTCGGAGCAAATTTAATATAAATTATCGACACAGTTTCTCATTCTATACCGCCACACATCAGTGAGACAAGTCCCTCTGCAGTACTACGGAGGAGGCTCATCCGCTTGCTAGTAGGTGCAATGTGCTGCTCAGTACTCCCTATATTTTTATTTACATGTCATATTATGTTTGTTCTAAGTCAAATTTGACTAACTTTGACCAAATCTATAGAAAAATATTGCAACAACTATACTACCCAACATATACAACATCAATATATATTTCATGGTGGATTCAATAAAATAAATTTCATATTGTAAATGTTATTATTTTTTCTATAAATTTAGTTAAAGTTGGTCAAATTTGATTTAGGATAAACTTAATACGACATGTAAAGAAAAATAGAGGGACTAGTAATTACCGCTAAGCATTAGGACTGAAGAGGTTAATTAGGGTGATGCTAACCTTGGAACGAACCTCCCTAAAACCTAATAATCAGTGGCCGCTGAGAGAGTAACATCGCAATTATGCCTCATGATCTCCCCCTCCTAATGCCGTGTGGATGCCACTCTAATGACAGTCATTATAGCTTGTTTTCACCGCGAATTAACCGGAGTATAGTCGGTCGCAAGCAAGCCCGAGGAAATGGCCGGCGTGCCCTTCGTTTGCCCAAGCTCCAAGCTGCTTTCATCGAGCACACACAGATGCTACGCTTCATTTTTGTTTTTATTTTTACCGCGGCGCGTAAAAGAAAAGGCCGGCTGGGTCTGGGGCTCACGCTCTGGCGGTGGGCGCCCGTGGAGGAAGAATCAGAATCTCAACGGCGGGCGCAAAGCACCAGCCGTACCGCACGCACGCCCAGCACGTACGACGGTTACACGCACACCTCTTGCTGCCACCACGACATGGACGACCAAGTACGTCGCCGTAAACATTTTTTTTACCCTGCGTGTACGTACGGCGGCGTGCGGTAAAGACGGCGCAGCGCGGCAGTACAGTACACAACGAGGTGAGGGCGTGACGAGGGGGAGTCAGAATCAGAACAGAGGGCAGTAACTTTTCTTCTTCTTCTTTTTTTCTTCCGTTGCAGCGTGCAGTTAACTTCGCTGCCACGAGTTAACTCAACTGCTCGCTGTCACTGGGGTGACTGCGCGCCACTTTTAACTTAACTCGGCCTGGCTCTTGATTAACTGCGCGGGGGAGAGTTTTAATGTGGCGGGCAGAGAGCGGGAGGGTCGACGAAATTGAAGGAGGCGACGCGAGGCTCATCACGGTCTCCAGTGCTGCGACTGCGATCATGCTATGCACACGAATTGATGATGGGCCTGCGTGCATTTCTTCCTCCATCATTCATTCGTCGCTCTAGTCTAGCTTCGGGATCCTGCAGGTCCTTCCTATGCATGCGTGCGCAGCTTCTTCTTCTTCTTTCTTCTTCTTCTTCTACTTCGTTGCTCTGCAGCAGGGAGTGCTGGTACCTCGTGGCAAGAAGTTAAGAAGATGGCTACGGTAGCTATCCTCTGGACATCTTTGCATTTACGCCTAGTTCATGTGATCAAGTTACTGCTCTAGCATTTGCTTCCTGTGTTTTTTTTTTCTTCTTTTTTTTTAAAAAAAAGATGTTGTGCTGTGCTTCGTTGTACTTATTACACTGTGAAATCTCTAAGCTGTTGGGTTGTGAAGATAATCGCTCTCTTTGGCATGAATTTTGTGTTGTGTAGATGTTTACTGTCTTCGATTTCAGTATGAACATGGGGCTCCTACAAAGACTTAAGTGAGACTCGCATCAAACCTTTTTTTTTGAACCAAAATACTAGTTGGCGCCACGGCGGTCTTAAATAAAATCCTCAAAGGAGATAAAACGTGCCAAGCAATATCACCGTGAGTAATACCTATACACATCGCACGAAAACTATAAGCATAAATTGGTCTAAAAATAAACCCGGAACGGCATTTATATATCAGCAATAAACGGGGTTTGAATTCCCCGTTGTACTAGGGCCCGTTTAGATGCAGTCAAAATTGCAAATGTTAGAAACCGGGATACTGTAGCGCTTTCGTTTGTATTTGATAAATTTTATCTAATCATGGACTAACTAGGCTTAAAAGATTCATCTCGTGATGTATAATTAAACTGTGCAATTAGTTTTTTTTACATACATTTACTGCTCCATGCATGTGTTCCAAAATTAATGTGATGGAGAGAAAGCGTAAAAGTTGGAATTTAGGTTAGAAAGATTTGGAATCTAAACAAGGTCTATAGTACTTGGCGTGCTGCCAGCCTGCAGCTGCAGGTACGAGCGGGAGTGCTGGCGGGGCCCGCGCGGCTACGCGACAGGGTGGGGGCTGACCGGCTGAGCGGGCAAGATTCCGGGTAGCCCTAGGGAAGATTCCGCACTCCAACACCGCGTGTACTTTGGCGCGGGGGGCCCCCGCCCCGCGTAGGCGTAGCCTTTTCTCTCTCTGACTGTCCGGCCGCCGCCAACGTTTCCACCAACTATTGGGCCAGGACTATTCTCTTGCTACGCGTACAGGTTGGTGTACCTGGACCGTACACTCCGAATAGGATGCGTTGGAATTGGGAAAAAGGCTTTTAAAAGGATATTCTGCCATCAGTTTCTCTTGCAGTACATCATCGCTCGCTTCATATCTCAGCGTCGATTAATCAAAAAACATGAGTATAGGTTAACTAACTGCTGGTGAAAACTTATAAAGTTTGTTTTTTTCTGAAACTGTGCTACTTTTACAACAATAAAAGGATAGAGGACCGTCCTAATAAAAACTCCCATTGATATTGACAGAATGATATCGTTACAGAAAAATTGCCTAAAATTTTGTGCAATTATATTTATATTGAACTAAAAAATTTAAGAAGTCAGAAATAGTTCATGAGGGAAATAGAAATAGAATTAATACATCACAATTATAGTGCAAGTGGACCTTATTATTTTGAAAAATTTATTGTTGGGGAAAGCATATACTCATAAGGTGTCGAGTGGAACACGAGCAAGTTGCCCTCAGTAACAAAAAAAAAATACCCCTGAATCATGTGGTTTGGATGGTCTCCCTGTTAAAGCCCAAGGGTGAATCCATCAAGTTCGCATTGCCCCATGAATAAAAAGAGTCCACTTAGGGCAGGTGGGCACTCCATTACTCATTCATGAACAGTCTTCCACTCCCCCAATGTTCTTGATTCCAAGTCCAAGGTCGAACTTCTAATAATGGTACGCTAACAACGAATTTCCCGTACATGATCGACGATCACATTCATGTGTGTGACTATTGCCTGCTTCAGTTTACCAATGATGCAAGGTGGGCTAGCTAGCTTCACCTCCATCCATCCGTCGCATGTTGTCTACAATGCAAGAAGAGCCTTGCGATGGTGCGCTTGCCATGCCCCACTTTTTACCAGCAGAGCTACAATTATTCAGGCCTGTACTACCACATGGCCACACATGGAACAGTAGTGGCATATAATTGGGACGAGCACTACACGGCCAGATCACTGGAGCACGTTGACAAAGGAGAAGGTGTACTCCTCGCACTGTGCTGGATGGAGTAGAGAATCCTTCACTTTACCACCACTACCATATCTGGAACTTGGATGAACACTGCATGCTACCAAAATTGCACACTAACTGGCTGATGATGATGAGACCTAGCTTTTCATGGTTTTGTTGGAATTTTTCTGATGCAAGAAGCAGTGCCATTCCCACTTAGCATTATTTTGTCATGAAGATAATATATACCGCAGTCCAGATAAGGTCAGTGACTATAGGTAATCTGAGTTGTAAACAAATCCTAAGCTTTTGTACCAAATACTGTAGGAAAGATAACCTAGCTGGTCGTGGTCACTGAAAAATTCCACTTGTTCAGATGAAATAGACTAAAGAAAGAAGTGGATGATAGAGGCAGCCAGTAGTAGCGTGCAGTGACAGTAAAGTTGATGGCTTTGCTCCTTTCCCGGAAGCAATGATTTTTTGTACTGCTTCCCCGGTCTCGTCCACGCAGAAGCCTCCACAGAAGCTGCCTTCCCCCCACAGCCATCACAATGATTAGCAGGCCGGGGCCGGCCGCCCCCACAAATCCCAAGCTCCAGCGCACGAATCTCCGTGCGGCATCGCAGCCGCTGCTGGATGCAGATGCACTGCTAATTTTTTTTTTCATAAAATTTGAAGAAAAACTGGGAGTTTGCAATTCCCAAGCACTACTAACGCCAGGCCGCCTACTGGAGCAGCAGTAGACGTCTGTCTGACCATCACTGTTGCGCTGCACATGAAACACGCTTTGGACGATGGAAAAAAAAAAGGCTGTGTTACTTGTCGTTTTTATACGCGTGATGTGCAGTGTGCTATTCTTTTTTTGTTCTTTTGAACTAAAGTGTACTGTGCTATTGGCATTTCGTCGTCTCTTGCTTGCATCAACACCAAGCTATGCCTGTGAGCGTGTACTCGAGGGAGTGAGGGAGGCGCTTCGCGTATCTATCTTTGGTTGAATGGTTGTGCAATCTACCACGCATGCCAAGTTTAGACACCAGCGAGATATCCCTACTCGTGCAGTGGTAGATACTTGCCCAGTCAAGTTGTATCGAGGGTATCTAGCTGTCACCCTAATTTTTTGCTATAGATGGCGCCTCCTCTCTTCTTGCTACCAAGACGCACTCTTGTGCTGCAAGTTCACCCTGACCCAGGAAACGAAAGCAAAAGGCTGAAAAACCACCGGGCAGGAATGGTAAACTAAGCGCGAATGGAAGACCACGACCACCGGCAAAGGTAGGCAGCAAGCGCGATTCTTTTCCCCTCCCTTTCAGGCACGGCCGCATTAGTTACCGCCAACTAATCACCGCCCATTCTCCGTTCCGTCCTCCACCTTTCTTTTTTTACCTCGCCGCGCCCTCCTTTTTCCATCCTTTTCAGGGGATCGGAACTCCACCGAGAGAGAGAGAGAGGCCCCGAGTCTTTTGACGCGCCCCTTTGGCGTCCAGGCAAGCCGCGGTCGCGTTCGCTTGCGCTGCGTGGGTAAGCGCGCGAGGCCTTTTCCCGGTGGCTCGCGCGGGGCGGAGTCGCGGTCGCGGCGGCAGGCAACGTGCCTAAAAAGGCCCGGGGGAAAGAGGTGCGGTTGCTTTGCCGAAAAGGCCGCGGGGGACGGAGGACGGAGGCGCCCGCACGCCGCCTTTGCGAGGGAGGCGGAGGGCGGAGGCTAGCGCCTTGGCAGCGGCACGCCAGTCACCGGGGAGGAGAGATTGAGAGAAGGGGATCGCACGGATTCGCGGCGAGGAGTTGTTTTGCTAAAAAATGTACACCTTTTTTTGTGACAGCATGAACGATTCTCTGTTGATGAACAAGCGCTTCGGGACAAGATGGAGCTCTGCATTTTATGTACCTGTTTATTCGGATAGGGTTGCAGGATGTGCACAGCATCTTAGTCATATCATACAAAATGAGAGTAAACTTTTTTTTTGAACGGAAAAAATGAGAGTCAACTTTGCTGTTAATAAAATGATGTAAAGAGCACCGCGCTTGGACGACAGATTGAGAAAGGTGCGAGTTTGGAGGTGTTTGCTGATTAATTGGGCCAAGTTGGCCTTCATTCGGCCCACACACTGAGGAGCTAACAAGAACAAAGGGCAAAAGAACCACGGATCAGAGATGTGTTGGGCCGAATAAAAACACCAGAAAAACGGCCCAGAACGAACATGCCGGCGTGCGAACCCGCCACGAATTTGCAAAAGATCACGGCCGTTCAAAACTGAATCAAAATAATCATAAATCCCCACGGAGAATCTACCGAGAGCCAGAGATGTTTATAAATTTCCTCGGGCGCCGCCACATCCGCCTCCCCATCCCGCCAAGCCCTATTCTTCCCGCGGCACCCCTCCCCTCCAGATGAGTACCGACCGCCGCCTCCTCCTCCTCCTCCGCGGGCCGGCGGCCTCTCCCGCCCCCGCCGATGGCCGGGGCCCTCGCGGCCCGCATGGCCTCCGCTTCCCGGAGGCAGGCGCGGGGATGCCGCGCGCGTCTGTGGCCTGCTCCGCCACCAGCGGCGGTCGTTACATCTTCGGTAATGATCTGCGATCACCTTGCATCTGTGCTAATATAACTTCTCGTCCTCCTTAATTTGTTTGCTCGAATTTTTATGTGTTTTTCCCATGTCGGTTGAAAAACTGATCGTGCAATGTGTCGTCGGTAATCTAAGTTGTTGCTTTTTTCCTTTTGCGAATCGAATAAGCAATGCTCGTCTATGCTTGTGCTTGGATGCAAAGTTGGGATGATGAAGGCCTTGCTGGTTAACTAAGTGTAAACAAAATTTCCGATTCTATAGCTGGTGGAAGTTTATCGATCGAGATATGGCAGTGCCACAAGCGACGAGCGTTGAGCCTTTGAGTCGTGAATGAGAAGAATCAGAGGCACAATAGAAGATGTGAGCGTCGGCCTCTATTAAGAGATCACGACGGCTTCGTGTTAATATTGTTGGTGGCGCATAACAGGCGCATGTACACAATATATAGGAGGGTTGGCTGGTTTGGAAACTATCTAGGGAAGGAAGATTTACACGGTTACAATTATTCTATCTCTAATAACATCCTATGTTTCCTAACCAGCCATATCTCTTCTATATTTAGATACAACCATATTTGGTTAGTTACAACTTGTTTAACGCTCCCCCTTAATCTAAATCTTCTCCAGATTAAGATTGCCTTTGAATAATTCCAATTCCAATTGTCGCGCCGCTAGTGGTTTCGTAAAACCATCTGCCACCTGATCTCTTGTCGAAACATGTTCTATGTCAAGCAATCTTCTTGCAACTCTTTCACGCACAAAATGATAATCAACTTCGATATGTTTTGTACGTGCATGGAACACTGGATTTGCCGAAAGATATTTGGCTCCCATGTTGTCACACCATAGCTTCGCTTTTCTTGGTGCTTGAATTCCAATTTCTAACAATAAAGTTTGAATCCACATGATTTTTGTAGTTGCATTTGCCAATGCTTTGTACTCTGCTTCTGTGCTAGATCTTGACACAGTTGCTTGTTTTCTCGCATTCCAAGAGACAAGATTCGATCCCAGAAATATTGCAAAACCTCCTGTAGATCGCCTGTCATCAAGACTTCCAGCCCAATCTGCATCACTGGAACCACTCACCATGAGAGATGTCGTTTTACCAATGTTGAGCCCAAGTTTTGTTGTATGCTTTACATATCTCAAAATTCTTTTGACTGCAGCCCAATGAACCGTGGTAGGTTTGGCATACTTTATTAATAGAGAATGAATTATCAGGTCTTGTTAAGATCAAATATTGTAGCGCACCAACTACACTTCTGTATTGAGTAGCATCATTCGGACCAAGTAAATCTCCCTCATGAACCGATAGTTTTTCTAAGGTGAACATAGGAGTAGTGACTGGCTTGCAATCACTCATTCCAACTCTTTTTAATATATCCGAGGCATATTTTTCTTGTGTTAAGATCAGACCATCAGACACCTTATTTACTTCAATTCCAAGAAAGTAGTGCAGGTCGCCTAGATCTTTTAGAGCAAACTCTTTATTGAGATCACTAAGCAATGCTGAAGTTGCACTAGGTGTCGAACTGGCTATAATTATATCATCAACATAAACAAGCACATATATACTGATGTTACCTTTATTATAAAAGAATAGAGATGTATCTGCCTTTGATGATTTGAAACCAAGTCTTGTAGCTTCATGCTTAACCTCGAATACCACGCTCTTGGCGCTTGTTTAAGTCCATACAAAGCCTTGTCGAGTCTGCACACATAACCTGGCACAGACTTGTCCTCGTATCCAGGTGGCTGTTTCATATAAACTTCTTCTTCTAGTAGACCATGTAAAATGGCATTTTGTACATCTAATTGACGAAGACTCCAACCTCTTGACACAGCAACAGAAAGAATAAGTCGAATTGTTGATGCCTTGACCACAGGACTAAAAGTGTCTTCATACCTTTGCTTGAAACCTTTAGCAACAAGACAAGCCTTATATCTATCCAAACTTCCATCCGCTTTTCTTTTTATTTTGTAAACCCATTTGCAGTCAATAATATTAGTGCCTTTTCTTGGAGGTACAAGATGCCAGGTTTTATTTTTCATCAAAGCAGAGTATTCTAAATCCATAGCATTTTCCCAATTCTTATCTCCTAAAGCTTCATTTATATTTTGTGGTTCCCCTGATGATGTAAAAAACCCATATCGAATAGTGCCATCAGTATACACCTTTGGTTTGCGAATGCCGGCCTGTAACCGTGTCATGGGTCTTGATATCTCAGGTGCATTTGTCGCCGCAGCTGGGGATGCAGCTTCCTCAGGCACAGAAGATCCTGACGCTTGCCCATGCAGATCAGCAGTAGGATCAGCACCTGTTCTTGTGGGCGTAACCGACGTAGGGAAGCCAGGCGCTGAGTCCGACAAGGATCCTGTCAGCTGTACGATGGGCGAGGTTGTCTCCCCAGGTGGCGAGGTGGTAGGAGCACTTGTCTCCCCAGATGGCGAGATGGTAGGAGCACTGGTCGGAGGGGACGCAGGTGACGCTGCGGTTTCGGCGTCTGCAACCGAATCTGCATGGAATTCACCGCCGTCTCCTGCACACAATTCTTCACACGAATTATTAGAATTAAACATATGATCACTCATTAGTTCTCCCCCTTGATCATATGGTAGGGGCTGGAGATCAGCAGGAAGGAGGGATATTTCTTGACGAAGTCTAGCTCCTGCATTCGGATGAAGTTGAGAGAAAGAAAAAACATTCTCATCAAAAGTAACATCCTGAGATATATAGACACATCCTGTGGAAGGATCTAAGCACTTGAAACCTTTGTGCAAAGGGCTATAACCAAGAAACACACACTGTTTGGAGCGGAACTGAAACTTGTGGGTATTATATGGACGAAGATTAGGCCAGCATGCACAACTAAAGACTCTGAGAGATAAATAGTCTGATTTTTGTTGGAACAACCGTTTAAGAGGTGTTTCATAATTAATGACTCGACTGGGTGTCCGATTGATAAGATATGTGGCAGCAACAAAAGCATCTTCCTAATATTTAAGAGGAATAGATGCATGAGCAAGAAGAGCTAACCCACATCCCGTGATTCTGACGAGTGAGTTTCTCCGTGACTTGAACGCCGAGGAGAGGATTCGATGACGAACTTAAGGACGCCATTGCTTCAAGGATTGAATCTACTAGGCTCTGATTACCATGAGAAGAATCAGAGGCACAATAGAAGATGTAAACGTCGGCCTCTAATCAGAGATCACGACGGCTTCGTGTTAATAATGTTGATAGCGCATAACAGGCGCATGTACACAATGTATAGGAGAGTTGGCTGGTTTGGAAACTATCTAGGAAAGGAATTACAGCTGTTCTATCTCTAATAACATTCTATGTTTCCTAACCAGCCATATCTCTTCTATATTTAGATACAACCATATTTGGTTAGTTACAACTTGTTTAACAATTAAGTGTTCTGTGATACATAGTGGTTGGTTGGCTGTGTGTGTGGGAGAAGTCTGCACGACTTGCCCCTGTAGGTGACTGCTTTATCTGCAACTGCTCACTTAGATGCAGCAATATATTTCCAAGTCTGTGATCCTCCCTTGTGTAGCTCTTTCTGAAAATTTTGCTTCCGTGCTGCTTTTGTTGAGCAGAGGATGGTGATTGCATAGTTGCTAGCACTGATGGTGTAGGCACAAAGCTGAAGCTAGCTTTTGAAACCGGTATTCATGACCTGTTTAGAGCCTCGGTTTGGGCGGAGGAGGAGTGGAAAGTGAGGCTCGACGGCAAGGTCAAGTGGCGGCGCTAATGGCAGGGTGGTGGTGGTACTCGGACGCGTGTGAGCAGGGGCTCGGTGCAGCCCTTTTATAGGCACCCAGGGGGAGGAGGTGCTGAGCGCGAGCGGACCGGGAAAGCGCGTCCGGGACAAGACCGCGGCAAGGGCGTGGCGTCGCCGGCGCATCGTGGCTCGGCCGTCGGGAATCGACGGCCCCGTGGCACGCGCGCGTCGGGTATGGGTGGATTCGAGGCAGGGGAGGGTGATTTGGCCGCGGGCCTGTCGGGACGCTGTCCTTTGGCGGCTTGCGGCAGGCAGGCATCGCCGGCCAGGTGGCCGGCGGCCGCTGCCCCTCGATGGGACAAAATAGAGGGGAGGAAGAGAGAGGAAAAAAGAGAAGGGCCGGAATTCAAATTAAATTTTCTTAAAATTTTGAACAGAAATTTGAAAAACTTTGAACATAAAAGTTGCTGGGAATTTGAAAATCTACAACTTTTATTTTAGCTTAAAGTTCATTTAAGCCACAGTTTAAAGTTATTTTAAATTCAAGACTATTAGAATTTGAATTACTAGTCATTTCTTGTGTTAAATTTTGAATTTGCAAATGGTGTTTGCAGTATACTTTGTAAGGTAGTGTATTTTTATGCTATATTTTTTTTATGACAAGTTGAGCATGTATGGTTATAAAAAAAAGAAATCTCACATACACATGGATATGCACACACATAATTAGATGCTTTGTTTCAATAATTCTGGGTTATTATGCATGATGCTATATTTAGATTTCTTGCTTAGAATTTTAAACACCTAAAGTGTTACAGGTATGTCCTCCACACACGACCAGATCTGGCCTTTGTGGTTGGATTTGCGAGTCATTTTGTGGAGAGGCCGACTGAATAATATATGAAGGCGGTGAATCGCATGCTCCGCTACGTCAACGGCACGCTCGACTATGGTCTGCGCTATGAGAAGTCGACCAAAACAACTCGGTTGGCTGGCTACAGCGACAGCGTCCAAGCCGGCGACATCGACAACCATAAGAGCACCAGTGGTAACCTCTTCTACATGGGAAGTGCCTGTTGAGTTGGCAATCACTCAAGCAACAAGTGGTGGCTCTGTCATCATGTGAGGTAGAGTAAGTTGCAGTTACCGCGGTAGCAACTCAAGCGGTCTGGCTCACGCGACTACTCGGTGAACTTATGGAAGGAAGGCCGACTGTGTGGAGCTCATGTTGGATAGCAAGTCGGCACTGGCGCTGAGCAAGAATCCCGTCTTCCACGAGCAAAGCAAGCATATCAAGTTGAGGTACCACTTCATTTGCGACTGCATTGAGAAAGGATTCATCGACGCCGACTACATCAATACCAAGGATCAACTCGCTGACATCCTGACGAAGACACTCAGGTGAGTAAAGTTTCAGGAGCTGCGATCCAGGTGCACACAAGGCTTAGGAGGAGAATTATTGGGGTTTTAACCGTTGTTTAGGCAGTATGTAGACTAAATCAAACTAGTCCGTCGGTAGCAGCACACTGCATTTACTGCTTGCATGCAGCCCGGGCATCAAGGCTCTTTTGCTTGTAACTTGCGTCTGGTCTTATAGCCACTTTATTGTAACTTGTCCTCTTGGGACATCTAGTTAAATCAAAGCTCACAGCAACAACCGGGATCTAGTCGGAGCTCTAGTGCAAACAACCTCAAAGGTATGAGTGTGTTCATCCCCTCCCAGCCTAGGCAAACCACTCGGTTGTGCTTGAGAAACCACTCGGTAGGAGGTGGATTTCCAACACAATGGTGGTGTAAAACAAACGACTAGCCCACGTTACTGGTGGTGGATTTACTGAACATATCCCTAGAGTACTTCCCTCTGGACTCGGTGTGAAGATTATTACGGCATCATGGGAAGTGCCACCTGTCTTCAAGTGGCTTCAACAGGTAAGGCTATCTCCAGCGATATCCCCTAAATCTCATCCTCTATATCCATCCTCCATATCAACTTCATTCTCTATACCAAATTTAACTCCAACAACATCCTCTATTTCCATCCTCTATACCCCACAATCTCAATTTTAATTCCTTTCTTCCAACTGCTCTTTCCCCAGCTGCAACCGCACACCGTTGCCGTCCCTCTCCAGCGCCGCCCGCGCGAGCCGGCGCCCGCCTCCCGCGCCCCGCCGCCCCTGCTCCCGCCGCCCCCGCCACTGCAACCGCCGCTCCCCCGCCCCCGCCCCTGCTCCCGCCGCTCCGCCGCCCCCGCCCCGCCCCGCCCCACCGCTTCGCGCCCGTCCGCGCCCGTCCGCGCCCCGCCGCTCCGCGCCCCGCCCCGCCCTGCCCTCCCCTCCGCTCCGCCCCGCCCCGCCCTCCCCGCCGCGCCGCTCCGCCCCGCCCCGCCCTCCCCTCCGCTCCGCCCCGCCGCGCCGCTCCGCCCCGCCCCGCCGCTCCCCTCCGCTCCGCCCCGCCGCGCCGCTCCCCTCCGCTCCGCCCCGCCGCGCCGCTCCCCTCCGCTCCGCCCCGCCCCGCCGCTCCCCGCCGCCCCGCCGCGCCGCTCCCCGCCGCCCCGCCGCGCCGCTCCCCTCCGCCCCGCCGCGCCGCTCCCCTCCGCTCCGCCCCGCCGCGCCGCTCCGCCCCGCCCCGCCGCTCCCCTCCGCCCCGCCGCGCCGCTCCCCTCCGCTCCGCCGCCCCTGCTCCCGCCGCCCGTCCGCCCCTCCCGCGCGGAAACCGGTGAAGATGCGGGTGTCAACGACCGGGATGGAGGAGGCTTCATCTGTGCGGGACGGAGAGGTGGCGCTCCATTTTATCGGACGGTATAGGGGATACCGATGGAGCGCTACCGGATGCTACAGTATCCGCTAAAATAGGGAACAGGCCGTTTTAGAGGACGCCGGTGGAGATAGCCTAAGAGCTGATGATCCACGAGCTTGATCTATGATGTTTCAGCATCTGCCCGCACTGGACACTCTGGCCCCCTAGGTCTACAAGTCTTCGTAGGTTGGAAACATTGATGATGCAGAAATGTGGCGAACATTCAATATGGGCATTGGAATGGTTCTCGTGGTAAGCGCAGAGTCAGCAGACAGAATTATCCAAGAGACACATGGATCAAATCCCGCTTATCGCATTGGAGAGGTGATCCATGGCAAGCGAGTTCACTATGTCTGAGCTTTTAAGCCTTCATAGATTGTGGCAGCTTGAGATTTGCACTGTTAGCTAGTCAGCTGGGCGAAAGTGGCCCATTTTCTGTGACGATATAATCTTTATGGGGGTAAAGTTCTGGAGTGATAGTAGTTGTCCTCTTATTTTCCCACTGGTAAAGTAGTGTTGATGACCAAATGAGTAATGTTTAATGGTTTCCACTGATTGTTCTTTTGGACATGGTGCTATCGTCCAGAGACGAGCGCTAGTGAGAATGCTCAGATCAGATGTCCATCCGGAATGTTCTTGGAGAACATCAGTTTTGTTTTCTAGTAAATTTAGAGAACTACACTTGTGCTGAACCTACATTTTTTAATCAATTGCCAGTAACATTGATGTCAAAAACCTGAGGCTATTTTCCCTTAAAAAGTCTTGCTTGGATCCAAGTGTAATAATACTCGGTGACTTCACCTTTAATTTCTTCTTCAAATTCTAACTGATAGTAATTTTAGAATGGTTTAAAGCAAAGTAAAAAAATCATTTAGATTTCCCATTAAACAAAGTTCACCCGATGTTGGCCTATTAGATTGGGTTGACAAATTACGCATTTGATGTAAACAATACCGGACAGATCAAATCCACGTCAAGTTTTACTAGTATCTTTTCGTGAACGTGTCACCGTGTACTTAGTTATTATTTCCCGTCAAGCAGCAGCATCTTCTTTGTCTCCGGAACAAGTACACTCGCGTCACCTTGATCTGATCAGATAAGCTAACAAAGAATTCCGTCGCTCGCGAGGACGTCAAGCCGGATCTACCATGATGACCTCCAGGATCCCCATGGCTTGGCTTCTGCCGGGTTTATTATTGGCTTATTTCGCTGCGGCGCCGTTTCAAGGAGTTGGTTTCTTGCAAGCATGGGAGAGCGAGGGAGATGATCGTCTTCATCCAAGCAGCTTAAACTACATAGCTTCCCGGACAGAAATGTCAAGGAGAGCACTTCTCTTTTGTGGATGATCTCATCGCTGCCATCAGGTAGTAGACATGAATTTATAGCCGTAGTCCCCAATAATCCTTCCAGTTGCAAGTCGAACCAGTACTATATACTATAGGCATACGTGCGTCTGGTCTCCAAGTGACAATCCAGACGTATATGTTTGTGTAATACTGCTAGTTTGCTTGTGTAATTCAGAATAAGTTCCTGTGTACTACTACATGCTTAGCCATAAATGTCCATGCGTCGTTTTCGATCCCAAGGGCATGCATTTTCTTATGTCGTCTTCAGGCAACAACGTAAGCAAACTGAGCAGCCACCTGGGGTTCTCGCTTCTCGCGGTGGAATTTGTTCACCTGGATTTAAGTACTCGTCCGTTTTAAAATGTATTTCGTTTTGGATTTTCTAGGTTCATAGATTTTAATATGCATCTATACGTATATTATATCTAAATGCATAGCAAATTCTATAAATCTAGAAAAACCAAAACGAACTACATTTTGGAACGGATGGAGTATCTAATCAGCATGGACGCTCGTATATTTTTGGCGGATTAATTTTTGAAATTGTAGGCGATAAGTTTGCCAACGGCTTGACGTATATAATAATTTTGTCAATTTCAAGATATATCTATCCAATCTTGAGGTGCTCTTAAGAGGCATGGATCAAGAGGAAACATAGAGAACCATGCTGACAAGATTGTATAGTTTCTTCGGAGAAAAAAAATAAATAAATCGAAGCATCGATTCGCTATAGTTTCTCTTAGAACTCATCAACGGCTGTCTAGCTAGCTATCCCTGCCGTGAATCGCAAGCAGTCGGTAGCACGTACTTGCACTGTACTAGGATACTAAATTGGCACATCAAGAAATAGACCAAATCTAAAACAAACTTGATGAGGCACTAATCAGTGCACTTTACAGTGATCAAAACGTTTCATATTCCAAGTTATGTACAAGGAAGGCGGTGAAAAGAAGATGAAATGGCAGAGCTAGCAAGAAAAAAAATTCTATACGCATATACCAGTACCCTCAGGGTAGGCAGAGCCTCACAGCTTCAGTGTCAAATCAAGCTTAGGCAGCTCTTCCTGTCCGCCCCCTGGGCTGTCAACGTACCCGCCAGTCAACCGCCGATCGCCGGCGGCCACCGCCGCCGGTGGAGGCCGGCCGCTCGGCGGGCGCATCCACTCCAGCGCCGGCGCAGCTGCAGCCTGCCGCCGCATGAAGGCGCCGTGGACGGCGAACGGCGCGTGCGCGTGGTGGGCGAGCACGAGCTGGTCCGCGTCGGCGCGGTGCCTGGCCAGCGTGCGCTCGCGCTTGTGCGCGTTCTGGTGCCCGCCGAGCGCCTGCGAGCTGTAGAACTGGCGCCGGCAGTAGTGGCACGCGAACAGCTGCGGCGGCTCGTCGGGCTCGGCCACCGCCACCGCCACCGACCGCGCCACGTCTGGCAGGACGACCACGGGCATCTCCGCCGCGGCGCGCACGGTGTTCGGGCGGGCGCCTGCCGTGCTGACCATCCCCGCCAGGAGGTTGAGCTCGACCGGCGCGGCGCTGGCCCCGCCGCCGCTGTGACCACGGTGACCATTGCCGCCGCCGCCGCCGTTTAGGTTTAGCCAGGTCCGTCCTCTCTCCTTGGCAACCTCTGCCTCCATAAGGTGCAGCGCTGCTTGCAGGGCGCTTTGAATGCCACAAGAAGCCCTTGGCTGTCTTGTATTTGTGAGAGGACGAGAAGTGATATGAAGCAATAATATGAGCATGATTGTGTAAGGCGACAGGGACGTACTACACATCATTTAGGCAGGGTTGCTTGTTTCTTGGCACGCTTTGCTTCCAGTGGGCACAAATGTATCAGCCGGCTGATGCAACAAAGATTGCCGTTCGTGTGGGGAGATTTCTTTACCTTTTCCATGCCGACGTCCAGAGATGAGGCAAGCAATTGGTACTACGGATCAGGACATGGTGTCACGTGATTGGTGCATATCACCAGTTGAATAGGCCGGTATACATCTGAGTGCCATGTGCGTGTGCGTGTGCGTGTGGATGTGAACAGGCCAGGAAAAGAAACGGGTGAAACTATCATTACAAGACACAGCCCGTGCGCTAAGGATGTCGCTGTTAACTGGTCAACCAAGCATGTTAGTAACGAAGTTTCACAGCTCATGATGCAACTCTAAACTGCGGGTTTGAAAATAGAAGCAGATGTCTGAAGCATAGAGAGGCGAACAAGCAACTGCCTGAATCTGTCATGCTATGTTCTTTGAGAAGGAAACATCCACACGGGTTTTCTGAATTCTGTACGCTGTAGTACAGGGCGAGGCGAATGAAGAGACAATCTCCTATGCGGCTACACGGCAGAGGACTCAGTCCATCCTTCCCTTCACCACCCTCTCCTGCACTTCAGTGGGTGTGCTGCAACAAGGAGAACCAAGTTTCAAAATGGAAAAATAAAGCCCTCATAACAGCATGGGGAGTAACCGAGTAAGCATATTCATCTAAGCTTGTTTGGTGAAGATCAGAACATTTTCATCTTAATGATAATGTACATGTACGTAGAGTAGCCAAGAGTTTGAAAGATGCGGGGAACTTACACAATCAGAACATAACCTCCCCAGCCAGCGAGGCAATCGCGATCAACTGAAGCCATCAATGCTTGTGAGACTGTCTCAAACAGTTCTTCAGGTTCCTTTACCAAATAAAAAAGGAGATAGTACTGTCAAGGCACAGTGATAAGGAAACACAACAGTCTAGGGGAGCCAGATCGATCGAAGTATTACTAGAGAAGAAAGCAAATCTTTATGGGACGGACACAAGTGATGGTACACGTTCCAGTGTGAAGACAAAGCAACAACTCCATTGGTGCAGATTTAATGATGATAATTGGTATCTCAGGGTCAGATACAAGTTCGGACCAATCTAATTAATGAAACGTGCAAACATCTTCATAGAAACAGTAGAATCCACAAACTAGATTACCATTACCAATGAGGCTAGGTAAAAGATGAGCTATCAAAAAGGATCGTATAATAGACAATTGAACTTGTTTACAAACTAAAAGAATTACTAAAAGTAGACAGAACTTGCACTCAAAGATTATGCACAAAGTTTATCAGGTAAAGACACTAACCATGTTTGGCTTATACATGGACTCACAAGCACCATAAAGTGACTCTGAAGAAGTACCAGATACCACAAAATCTTTTGCAAGTTCCCTGCACAAAGGAAACACTTTGATAAGATAGTACAAACAATAATGTCCAGATGGGAAGCCAGCATAGGATCTACAATTCTACATGAAAAAAACAGGGAGGCATAAATATTATTGTTACCAACAGGCCTAACATGAACAGATGCAATTGAGAAGAGTACAGTTAGGAACGGGAAATGGATCCATTCTATATACTAGTAAGTAGTAATACGTTTTTCGGGTGTTCCTGGCAAACCAGAAAGTCACTTAGTACAATAGGACAATAAACATGTGTTTTTAACCTTTCTACATCTCATTTTGGTTCCGGGAACCGCATAGTTGGACATGTTGGATGAGTCAAAAGTGTAGAGATTCTTTACTCAAATACACGCACAAAGGAAATAGATGTGATACAGGCAGTTTGTTAACATAAGTAGTGTAAGCACGAAGGAAATATATGTGACACTGGCAGTATGTTAACAAAATATAGTGTTCGCACAAGAGAGATATTGTCAGTATGTTAACAAAAATATAGTGTACAGTTCAGATTAACCAGAAGTTTGAAGGAATGAGCTTTGTTAACAAAAAGATATGGGCCGTGGAGGCGTATATGTTAAATAAACAGTGTACAGTAGTTCAAATCAATCGGAAATTTGGAGAAACTGGGCCTATGTCAGTTGACGGGAGGTGTGGGGGTGAATATGTTAACTAAAATATAATGTACACTAGTTCAAACCAATCGGAGATTTGGAGAAATTGAACCTATCTCAGTTGGCAGGAGGAACTAAAGTATAATGTATAGTTCATCCATCAGAAATTTGGAGAAACTGAGCCTATCTCAGTTGCTGAGAGATGTGGGTGTAAACAGTACCATCGAAGGGTGTTTATTTTCTTCTTAAGGCAAAATCAAGAATTACCTAGTTCCTCCTAAAAAAGAACAGGAAACTAAATACAAGAAAACAACAGAAGTGTGTAAAGATAATGAAAAAAGTAGAAGAATAGTTGATACATACTTGGCACCAATGCAGTCCATGGTACATATAAATGGCTCATTGTTGTCTCCTAGGCCAGCAATAACTGGTTGACAGAAGTACGGCCCAAACCTGCATATCATGAAGCACATCCATTAGAGGTCTACAAAGTTTAGCACAAAAGGATCTGTCAAGTGACAAAACAGAAGATGAATCTACAAAAATATCTGAAACATTCACGCCAGTCAAAGATAGGTTGGGTCAGAGATGATAGCCAGACTCAACAATTGCACAAATGCTTCAGCATAACCGAGAAACAGAGCTTGGCCTACAGACCAGAGAGAAACATTTAGCTGCCAGCCTTCTAAAGCACCAATGGTTCTCAATTTCCTTATGTGGAGACATTAACATTACTTCACAGTTTTCGCAAAAAAAAACATTACTTCACAGTCCACGGTTAGTTTACCCGTCATTTATTAAACCCAATTTACCCTAGATCATTCCAATGGATGGAATAGCAATTGTACCATGCCTACAACTGAATCTATCAAAAGATTGTCGGTTCTCACCTTTTCTCATAGAGGAGGGCCGAAACAAGGCTCGCAAAGGTCTCCGGCTTCATGTCCCTCTCCTCCCTCAGCTGGTACAGCTTGTGCCTGAACACCAGCCGCTGATACCTGCACACAGCACGACACAGCAACACGCATCAAACCCAAACCCTAAACCAAGCACGCCCCACCCCCCGCACCCGAATCGAGGCGCCCAAACCAAACCAATCGAGAATCCGAGAGACCCACAGCGTCTGGGCGTCGGTGGCGAGCCCCGAGAGGCCGATGTAGAGCTTGTCGTGGACCTTGAACACCCTCTGGAAGTCGGTCGCGATCGTCTGCAGCTGCACGCCGAGCCGGCGGTCGCTGGCGATCGCGAAGCAGTTCTTCCCCACCATCGCCACCACGGCGCTCCCGTTGTACTCGAAGATCTGGGGAGCGAGCAACCGAGCGAAACCGCCCAATGAGACGTGGGCATCGGTAGAAAGCTAGGGTTTCGGAGCACGGGAGCAGGAGGCGGAGGTTGGGACATTAGGGCTCCGGAGGGCACTCACCGACATGGCTGGCGGCGATGGGGTCAGCGGCGGTGACGGCGGCGGCGACGGCGAGAAGGGAGAAGGCGGCGAGTTCGGTGATTCACGCCGGCGAGAGAAAAAATAAAAGGAAGAGTGCGGAGTGGGCTTCTGGGCTCCGGGCTTTGTGTAGTTGGGTGCTGTGCCTATACGGGTCCCACTAGTCAGCCTAAGTAAGGTGGGGATTGAGACAATACAATCACGGGCCGAACAGTCAGCCCAGATACATCATCCAAATAAAGAGCTAACAGCCCAACGCCTCTTTGAAAGAAGGCTCGTCATATATCCTTACTGGGCCAAATGGGGTTAGGCAGTCATAATTTGGGCCTACAAAGGCTCCTGATGTGCGGAGCCCATCAGCGAAGAACTCTACAGCCCGCTCCTCGGCTTATTATCCTTTCTCTCTCCAAAAAAAAAACAAAGAAATCCGCCTCCTCCTGCGGATCTTGATGACAGCCTTGGTAATCATGACCCGTGACAGTACAAGTTGAAGTCGAAGCACGACGAGGGCAAAAGTAGTTTGATTGTAACAGTTTACCCAACACGTGGTAGCACCAAATGTGACAATCATGTGACATCGTACGTCATCATTGTGCCATTAGTGCCCGTCAGCTCATCTTCCAGGTGCTACCTGGGTGATGAGAACAAAAAAAAGAAAAAAGAAAAAACAATGCCTTGTCCTGGTCGTGGCAAGGCAAGCCGAGGCCTGCAATCCTGAGATGCGACGCAAGTTCAAGTGCCACCGTCAGATCAAATCAGATGTGATCGCGATCCTCTTCATGTGCTTTGCTTGCTGTTGCAGAGCAGCCGGGCAGGTGAACAGTTTAACCGCGGCCCAGAACTGCACGGCGCTAGTGTCAGTGTACGCCCGTGATCTCTGCAAGCTAAACTGGCGAGTGCACGTGACGGCGCGATCCTTGGCAGAGCCGAGCGAAGATTACGGTGCCACGCCACGGTCAACAAGACAACCCGAAACGCGACGCACCCGCCGTTTCGCCGTGCAAGCAAACGCTTGGCTTGAATCTGGGCACCACGGGGCGTGCAGAACTTCACAAAATTCATGGCGATCTTTATTCTGTAATCTTTTTTTGAATTTTTTTTGTTTATTCTGTAATCTGAGAACAATCCGTGGTTCCAAACACACACCCCACCCTACTTTTGTTAAGCCAGCAAAGGGTCATCAAGAATTGAAGATGGAGTCTTTTCAAAAAGAACTGAAGATGGAGAAAAAAAATAACCAAAAAAGCTACATGAAGAACATGGTTAAAGTTAGACCATACAACCCTAACCGTAAATTAAGCTATCTTTGCTTTTGGCGCCTGTTTGTTTGTAGAATTGTTGTCACACTACAAGACGAGGGGGAGGAAGATACATAAGAAT